>NC_080768.1:21049781-22299781 GCF_020826845.1 Diceros bicornis minor
TATAGTGAATGTTTTATTCCATTGGAGCATAAATATATCTTTAATATTTTGGTATTTAAAAAAGAATCTGAAAGTAATTATAAATATTTAAGTAATAATAGAAATGAAACAAATTTATAACGTGAAGATCCCTTCTACTCCCCGCCCAACTTGAGGGGGTGGTGGTGAACCATTGTAATGATATGGTACTTATCTTTCTAGAACTTTCCCTTACACATATAATGAGAATTATTATTAATTTGAGAATTTCCAAGTACACAGAACTTCCTAAGTTAAAGAAATATGAAACTCTTAAGAATTTGTTAGTATGGGAAATTAGTATAGGAAACGAGAAGAAAAATTGTAGATAGATAAAGTTTATACCTTAAATCTGAGTTCCTATTGAGATGTAGATGCATACTTAACATCTTTCCTTCAAAACCTTTTTTTTTTTTTTTTTTTTTTTTTTTTTTATTCAAGTCACTGGAATATTCTGGTTTCTTTAATCTGGAAGCAGTCACCCAGCAACAGTGAACACTGATTTAATCTGACAAATAAAAGTCCCTTCTGTTTTCAGAGATGGTCTAGATAGACCAGTAAGTTGCTTACTTTACAGAACTTTTCGTTTTGTTTTGTTTTGAGTTTTAATCTAAGTGATGTACAGTATAACCAAGAAAATCTGCATATAGTTTTATTGCCTATAAGACTCAGAAAAGTCTGTGATGTTTTGTTGGCAGAGGGTCCAAGGAAAATTCTTTAGTTTGGAAAAAAAAAAGTCATTACACTCAGCCGTATTATTGCTGCAAGGCCAGGCTGGTCTTTGAATAATGTGGTCTCCTGAGAGGATTCGTTGTATGGCCTGTTGGATTTCTTTTTGTCTGGTTGTAGTTTTGGCGTTGCTGTATGAAAAAGACAATCTCTAAGGTGCAACCAAGAGATTATTTTTTTTTTGACAAATAACTTCAAGACATTGCTTGCTTACTTTCACAACTGTCAATTTTGATTTCTGAGGAATGTAAGTAAGTTACCTTGATATAGTTGATTTGGGGTATTGAAATTAAGCAAAACCACTAGAGTTGATTAAGTTTTAGAAGTGACATTTTTTAAAAAGCTGCTTTTTAAATCTTATACTTTTCATCTGCTTATATTCTGTGATATTTAATGAAATATCCGTACTTCAAGATAAATTCTAGAATGTGTGAAAATGCAAGGATTATTATGAAGAAATGTAAATATACTCTTACCTACTTTTTGGAGAGGAAAAGAGTTAAGTGTGGTGCTGTGTTTTGGGCTAAAGTTTTAAATACAAAAGCTCTCATTAGGCAACATGTACAAATTTTATACATCATTACATCTGGCCATGGTCATTTTATGGTTACACTTACAAAAGCAAAGAGTGGGGTGGGAAATTATTCCATATATACTTTAGTTTACTGTATCATCTGAAGTGCCTAGATCCTTGTACATTTGGCCAGCTCTGCATTGTGATTCTGGTTATAGTTCTGAGTGCGTGTGTGTGTGTGTGTGTGTGTGTGTGTGTGTGTGTATGTATGTAAACAGAGAGTAGGTGAATGAGGCAGAGTGGGAGGCAGGAGAGGAAGAAAACTAGAACTCCTTGAATATTTATGATTTAAAATGCTCTGAGCATGTTGAACCTGGCAATTTGGCTTCCTCGCTATCTTAGCAACAAGATATGAGGATTAGGGGAACACAACTTTGTTATTTATGCTGTTTTACGATATGTTTAAAGAATGTAGGATGTCCTGAAACAGTTATTTGTAAAAGGAAAATGTTAAAACGTTTTACTTAGTAAAATTACTGGCTAAGCTTTCAGGAATGCAGTTTTAAGAGTTTGTGAATGTGTGGGGTCTTTCACATGCTGATTTTGAGCTTTTAGCAAATTCTTAAGCCAGAAAAATCTTGTAATAAAAGTATATTTTTGGAATTAAGTCCAGGAATCAAAATTCTTGAACCTCAGGTCAGTTAATTGGCTTCGTGTTGAGTTTTCTAGCATACTTGAGCTAGGAGCTTTTCTTCAGTAGTGGTGTCCTTGTCACAATTGGCTTTCATGTGGTTTTGGGAGTGGGTGGGGAAAAGGGGGATATATTTTTGTTGAGATAGTTTTGTTTTACCGCGGCATAAAGTTTCTTTGATAGCAGTCATCGTTGAGTAATATTTTCACTTAAACACTCTTAAGATTGTGTGTGTTAGAAAGAAGTGAATTACTTTTCCTTGGATGATTAAACTAAATAGTATCTGTCTCTGTGCTGAATAAATTATTCATTTTAACCTAGATCTCTTATTTGTTCTTTGAACTTCTTCATTTGTTGCTTGGAATGGGTAAAAAACCTTTTAGCACCAAGTGCGCCCAGAATTAGTATCCTAAACTCAGGTATTAGTTTATTTAAAGAAAAAAGAGAGAATATTATAAAACTCTTAAAATTTATACTAAATGCTTAAATCCTTTTTGTGTCTACCTAGTATGTGATTATTTATGCAGCTTTCCTATGCTCTCTGCTGTAGCTTCCTTCTTAAAATATTAATATAAGTGAAATAGCCTTTTAAAATAGTGTTTTCTTCAAGAGCCCTGTATTGGGCACTTACTGTACGCCAAGCTCTCTGCTCCTCGGTGCAGATAACACAGAGGTGAGCCTTTTAAGCTTCATCTGGCTTTGTGTTTCCTTTCCGTCTCACCACCGCTGTGTTAGTTCAGATCCATCGCAACAATTTCCTGCCGTTGGTCTTTCCTCGCTGGGACATCTTCAGCCAAACCAAAGTGTTAGTGTCCATCTTAACAGCTTTGGCAGACTCACACTGTTCCCAGAATAGAATCCAAACTCTTGAGCTTAACCGACTGCTGCCGTTTATCCTGCCCACAGCCACTTTGAGCTTCTTACTGTTTCCGATCATTCCAGCCCCTTCACACCTCAGAGCCAACGTGATTCCTCCTGGCCGCGTTGCCTGTCTTTCCATTTCTACTTGATATTTTCCCCGGCTTCCTTTGGCAAACATAAATCTGCTCTTCGTTGTGGTTTGTTCGTTCCTTCTGTCGTGCACTGACCTTTTCTCTGGTAAGGCACTTACCTCATTATGTCTCACTGCTACACAGGGCCCCTAATCCAGTGCACAACGGCCCCAGAACCTAACCATGCCCAGCACGTGGTAGACATCAAATACATCTTTCAAACAGTCTCCCTAGTTGTATTCATTTTGTGATTTTACCAGTCCACAATTTTTGATTGAATACAAATTTTAGTCCAAGATCGGAGAGCACCACTGCCTTTAATCACACTTAAGAAGTGAACCATTCAAGAAGTTTTATTCATTGAAAAGCAAAACTAGACTGAAAATAAGCTCGATGGACCATCTTTATGAAAAGAAACTAAATTTTTCTATTATATCAGAATGGTTGAGAGTGATCCGTGAGCTTTCCTTAGGGTCTGCAAGCCTACCACCATAGTTGTCATAACTATTACATGTGTGTCATAACTATGAAAGGATCATCTCTCTCAGGTCTTCTTCCCTGAGTTTAGCAAGGTACTTTCAGAATGGATCTGAGTTTAAGGCATCCTGGTTTCTAGAAAACCTCTATTAAAATGTAAATAGGTAATCATGGAGACCTAAGTACTAACCTATTAGTGGAGTTAGGGCACTGGGTCTGTGGTAAGTGTGGCAGAGATTGCTGTTTGTCCCTCAGTCCCCATTTTTCCCCTCTTGTATGTTATAGAATTTTTAGCTGGATCCCGGTAGCCTGTATTGGTGTCCATTCCCAGCCTGCCTTGTAGGCAGGGGTGGCTGTGTGATTAAGCGATGGCCACCTGTGTAAGTGTGGTGTTCCATGAGGTAGTTTCCATACTTGTTACGTCTTCATCCTTCTTCTACCCTGTTCAGTGACGCTCAGATAGTGCTATTTTGGGCCACAGGTTGAGGTCATGCACAGCAGAGGCATGAGAAAGGTGGATCCTGGGTCCCTGAAAGCTGGGTCCCTTAATCCTGGACCACCATGCAGACTTTTGAATGAGAAAGAAGTAAACGTTTGTCTTGTTTTTTTTGCCACTTATTTGAGGTTTTCTGTCTCCTGTGGCTAGACCTTGAATCCCAAATACTGTAGTGACCTGTATGACCTTGGACGGCAGTGTCCAGACAGGGGAAGTAAGAACTGCCTAGAACCACAGTGTGTTCTCTGGAGTGGGCAGAGATTCGGTTGATCACATTCTAAGAGAATTTAAGTGTCAGATTGGTGTTAAGATTCCATAGATCATTTTTAAGGTCTCTTCTAACCCTGAAAGTCAATGACTTTGAAATGTTGAGCTTTGTTTTAATAAATTACCGTATTTCATCATTTCTAAGACACATGTTAATGTTTCTGTTATTAGGATGTATTTTACAAGACAGCCTCTTAGCTTTGACGTATAATTAGAGCAGAATTGGACATTTGACCTTGATGGTCCATAGGTATCCCTCAAAGTGGCTACAGTTAGCAGCTTTCCACTGCTGCATGTTGAAGCATGAATACTGGCTTAAAATGAGCAGATTCCAGTAGCTATGCAGCATTAATAGTATAGAGCAGCAGCTGAATAAGTCGCTAGTTTTAGGTTCAGAAAAAGACCACTTGCAACTCAAGTTTGCTATTTTCTTTATGGAGTCCTGTCCTTAGTCTCAATTCGCTTTTCCTAAGGCTCAGCCCGAGAAGAGCTAAGCCGTTTAGGGTTTAAAAAAGAACTAAGACAGCAGCCTCATTTGGTAAGATGATTCTTAATGGAAGCAGAAAACAGGATAGACAGTAAAGATTCAAATAGTCCTTTTACATAATTCTTTAATTTTTATCATATGCTCAGACTTTAAGAAGACAAGTAGTGCTAAAAGGATCATGTAAAAGAACAGCCTGCTCTATTCTCAGAGGCAATCACTTTTCCTCTCTCTTCACTATTTTTTATTTGCTTCCGTATTTTAAATAAAAATAGGATTCTGTGAATATTGTCTGTGTGACCCAAGAAGTTGACTATGATGATGATCCCTCCTTATACAACTATTTGTTTTTTTCTGTTTACTTTGTTGTCTTTGAATATCTGGCAGAAACAGCTCACATCCTCCAAAGTTCATTTTTTTCTCTCAGTTCAATTTTTCAATTGGTTAAAATTTTCCGATGTTCGTTAGTTCTGTGTGTTTCCTGGAGACATCCTTATTGGCCCTCTGACTTCCTGCTGCTGTGTGGGCTGCTTGCTATCTAGGTGTGGGACATTGGTCACCCAGGCGTTTCCGGGGGATTCCTTTCACCTTTCTCCTTTTGGGTTCCCTGTTTCCTGATGACCTTCCTGCTTGGTTTAATTCTTCATTTGTTAGCGTCCATCCTCATAGATTCCTGAGAAAGCATATAAGAGAGGTAAGTTTGAGGCTTTTGGTGCCTAAAATCCCTTTCTCCACACCACATTGTTTAATTCATGGTTTGGCAGGATTGGAATTCCAACTTGGAAATACTTTTCTCTCAGAAATTTGAAGATATTGCTTCTTGTCTTTCACCTTTAATGTAGTAAAATCTGTCATTCTGATATCTGGTCTTCTGTATGTCCTTTTCTCAACTCTGGAATTTTTTTAGCATAGTAGTTAAAAGATGGGCACGAAACCAGACTGCTTAGTTTTGCTGCCTCCTAGCTATGTAACTCTTTATGACTCAGTCCTCATGTGTGAAGTGAGGATGGTACTACTTTATATCTCTGAACAGTTGTTAGTGGATTATGTGAGAATTCATGTAAAGCACTTAGAATAGCTTTTTGTGCATAAGTGATATATTGGCTGCTATTAGTTGTTATAATCTAGTTATTCCAGAACATCACAGTGACATACAGAAGTCAGATGTTTTTCATTTATTCTGGAAAATGAACAATGGACATCTTCAATCTGGAGACTTGTGTCCTTCCACTCTAGGAAGAGTTCTTGTATTATTTCTTTATTTTTTACCACAATTTTGTGTGTGTATGTGTGTGAGGAAGATGGGCCCTGAGCTAACATTTGTGCCAACCTTCCTCTATTTTGTATGTGGGATGCCACCACAGCATGGCTTGATGAGCAGTGTGTAGATCCATGCCCGGGATATGAACCCAGGAACCCCGAGCTGCCAAAGTGGAGCCTGAAATTACTACGCCACTAGCCCAGCCCCCACAAATTTTTTTCTTTTCCCTTTCTGGTAACTGTGAGTTGAATGCTGGATGAATCCTTAATTTCAAAAAAAAATCCTTCACCTTTTTCACTTCTTTTTGTGTGTGTCTTTTGCTGAAATTCCTGGGCTAGTTCATCTAAAAAATTTTAATTACGGCTTTCACATTAATTTCTGAGCATTCTTATTTTCTGCTTATACTTTAAAAAATATTCTGGTTTTGCATGAGTATGATATTTTTTCTGGATATTAATTATAGATTTTCTAATCTTTCTCCCTTGCCTGCTTCAATTTCCTCTGAGAATATTTTCTTATTTGTTTTCTTTTTCTCTTTTATGCTAGAGAATATCCCCAAATATTGGGTTGATTGACTTGTTTTTTAAGATGGTGCCCCTGTAAGCTAAGGAAGCTTTGTGTTGGAGGCAGGGTTTGCCAACCAGTGGGCTGCATGATGGTGTGAGAGCTCTCAATGTCAGTGTCTGTATGTCTGTCTGGACTCAGTTTAGTTCCTGCAAAGAATGATTCTCTCAGCTTTTACCCGGGCGCTATAAGCCCAGTGATTATAAGCTTATTGTGAAGCTGAGCACAGAAAGTGGGCTGGTAGTCCCGCCATTCAGTATGTAGAAATCTACTAATTTCCCTGTTGGTACCCCCATGCCCCAGCCTCCTCTGGGTCTAGTAGCTCTAGATTTGGAGTGTCTAGCCAATGTCTTTTCAGATTACACAGCTTTTTCCTGCGTGGTTGTAGTTGTCTGAATGTACAGGGTGTTGGCGGGTACCTGGGGATAGGGGGTGTCTAGTGGATCCTCATAGAGAACTACAAGCCATCTCACTACCACGAGGCTCTGCCTCTCTCCACCTTCTGTTTGTGTGTCTAATTCCTGGGGTGCTTTGTGCGAACTGCCTTGCATCCTGCGGTATGTTCTCTATGATCTTGTTTGACCTCCTTGTGCTCTAGAAAGTAATTTCTGCCTTTAAATATTGAGATTTGTGATTAAGTGTCATAATACATTGGATTTTTTTTCTGTTCTAATTTTTTTCTATGCAAGTAAACAAATTAAATATTTAAAAAATTGATTGTGATGACCTCAAATTCAGGAAAGAGTCAGTATGCCTGCAGCACCCTGCATTGAAGTTGAAAGTCTTCATATGTGGGAAGATGACCTTGGTGTTTTAGGAAGTATTGGAAAAGGTCTCCTGGTCCATTTTTAGTTATAGAATGAAACATCCTTGGTAGTGCTGTTTTGTTCACAGGCATTTTTATCATAGCTTTCTGTGTGACTTTTGTATGACTGTGTGCATTGCATTCACTACATTACCATCATCCTCAAGGTTAAATCTGGCATTTGAATCCTTCATAGTCATTTGTGAGTTTCAAATGAAAAGATTTTGTGAAACTTGGAGCCTAAGTTAGAGTCTTTTCTTTTGATTTTTATTATTGTTAAATTCATACCCATTGAAATTCTAAACTGATGTATTAAAACATATTCTTGCAAGCACGATAAATCTTAAGCACCCGGGTCATCTACTGATTTTCCTAGACTCCATGGAAAATCAGGACCTCCATGACTGGCCTAGAATAGTCAGAATTTATCCCTGAGCTGGGATGGCATCTTTTCTTAGATTACACGGGACGAGAGTGGACACCTTTCTGCTAGCAGGGAAGAAGAGTGTGATCAGTAATGGGTAAGCACCTGCTAGTGGCTGCTGTAAGGATAGAAGTTAGAGGCCTTTGGAGACACAGGAGCCCAGGAAAGGTTGGAGCAGCAGGCAGAGACCTAATGGAGCAATGGGACTTGCATGTGCCCTTTGGGATGGGTGGGACTGATACATTTTCCCCTGTCCTCAGTGTCTAATCAAGGAAGGGTGATTACGTGTGTCCTGGGTGTACTTGCATGTGGTACTTGGAGGACATTTAATTACCCATTAGTTGCCAAGTTGGTGATTTTTGTCCTTAAAATTGCACAGATACTGATAAAATTTGCTTCTGCTGATAGAATGTGCTTTTAGTTGTATGGTCTTTGCCATCTGTACCAAACTTATTGACAAAGATTCACTCAGTGGGCACCCAGTGTCAACCACTCTTAAAATGCCTCTAAAGTCACAATTAACTAGGCTTTTTATTTTTCACAAAAGTAAACTAGTGCTAGGATGAAGATCTCTTAATTTATACTATATGATAACTTTATCATATGGTAATTTATATGAGAATTGATGGGGAGGATTTGTGAAAACCAGAGCCAATTTTTGGTGATATTTTTCATGTTTGTTGTTAGATAATTTAGGAGCCCTGTGGTACCTGATTTTGTGAGTGGGTGTTTTTATCAAGCTGAATATTAATTGTACCCAGAGTGTAGAGACTATCCTAGTCCTTGCACTAACCTTGCTGAAAGAGTCAAGTAATAAAAATGAAATCGAAGGAAATATATATTTTTTAATGATGGTGTAGTGCAGATGGCAGCTAGTGCTGATGCATTAGACAATGGACTGGTTCAGGAGGGAGAAAGCTCTGGCCTGAGGGCCAAATCTCATTTTTGTAAGTTGTCTTATTGAGGCCACGACCATGCTCATTCACTTACGTATTGCCTGTGTCGGCTTCTGTTCCACGACAGCTGAGTTGAATAAATGCACCAGAGACTTTATGGACCCTAAAGCCTAATGTACTTACTGTTTGGCCTTTTACAAAAATAGTTTGCCAACCCTTGGACTAGATTAATGTGTGAAGCCTTCTTGGAAGAAACACACTTAGGAGGACTGAAGGAAGACAACCGAGCAGGGAGGTTGTTCAGTGAGTAGGAGACACATTACTATAAACTGTTGTTTGGGAGTATAATTTTTTTCCATACAAATGCAAGTACATGGAAATTACCTTTTTTCTAGCTGTTTTTAGATGCTATTAGCTTGGATGTCTGAACATTATCAGAGGGTAAGAGCATAGAGCAAACTGAATCAGCTACCCTATTTGTGTCCCCAAGAATTTGTAGATTATATGATTTTTTCATATTGAGCAGGTGCTGATTGTAAAATCTTTTGTTTTGACAAAACAAAAGGTGACTAAAATGATACAGTTTTTAGCAATTACTCCCTTCTTTCAAAATAGTTAGGGTATTATTTAAGAATGTAATTTGCTCCCCCCTGCCCCTCCCAAAAAAACCTTAAAAATAGGCTCAAATATAATGCTAATTTAATTCTTGCTCACTTTAAGTTCAGAATGGGTATTTCTGATTGGTGGGCAGTAATCCTCCAAGGATTGATTCAAGGATCCAGGCTTTTTCCGTCCACCATCTTTAACATGTTTCAACACTTGTCTTTCTTTGTTCATCTGCGTCAAGCCACGTAAGGAGACAGAATGTGAAGGATCATATGTGAGTTTTATGGTCCAGGCCTAGAAGTGGTACATATAATGTCTGCTCACATTCTGTTGGCTAGAACACACGGCATTTATCTGCAAGAGAGGTAGGAAAATGTTGTCTGACTGTGTACCAGAAAAAAAAAGGAAATGGGTTTGGTGACCAGCCAGTCTCTGCCACAGTTACTGGTCATTCAAACCAGTTTGTGTGGTTTGAAAACAATCAGATATTGGTGATAGACAGAGGCCTTCACTTATTTCTCATCTGTTTTTCTTTTTTCTTCTCTGAAAGCTGTGAATCCCTGATAAATGATCTTGGCTGGAATGGTGTAATTGGGCAGAGGAACTAGAGTGTCACTCATGGCAGATTTTAGTGAAGGTCTGAATTTGGTATGATGTATCATACACTGAATGTTGACATAATTCTTCATAAATAAATTCTTCCCTTACTACCTTAATGGTTTGCACAAATATTTCCAGTTCTCCCACTCTTCGACAAATGGTAAGATTGCACTTCCAACTTTCCTGAGGTTGAGTGTTATTCTGTGGCCTGCTTTGGTGAAATGTGAGCAGAAGTGATGTGTGTCTCTTCTAGGCAGGAGCTTTAAGAGTGAGTGGACGCTTTGCTGTGGTTCTTTCCCAGTGTCTGGTGATCGTGGAAGTTTTTGTTGCGATGAAGCCTCAGTCAGCCTGGATCCCTGGTTGACCTTGGATATGAGCGGAGCTCCCTGCCAACACCGCTGGGCATTTGCCTTAAGCTACTGAAGTTTAGAGTTGTTTATTTTTGTAGCAAAACTGAGCCTATCCTGAGGCATATAGAGCAAGTGTTTATGCTCCAAGGTCTTTACCCCTCTAGTGTTTAAGGTTGCAAATTAACATCATATTTATAATAAAAAGGTAGAGGCAGGCCTGGTGGTGTAGCAGTTAGGTGTGTGCCCTCCGCTGTGGCGGCCCAGGGTTCGCGGGTTCGGATCCTGGGAGCGCACCGACACACCGGTTGTCGGGCATGCCGTGGTGGGTCCCCTATAAAGTAGAGGAAGATGGGCACGGATGTTAGCCCAGGGCCAGTCTTCCTTAGCAAAAAGAGGAGGATAGGCAGATGTTAGCTCAGGGCCGATCTTCCTCACACACACACGAAAAATAATACTAAAAAGGTAAATCTCTTTCTATTGTTTCTAATAGTGCTAAGCATTTGAACTGTTACCTGACGCTTACCTATGTAGGCTTCTCCTAAGGTAAAGATACTTTTGGATTTATACCAAGATCTTCACCTTAAATAATATTTTTCCATGCTACTCATCATTGAAATGAAGGACTATTTTAACTTTTGCTGCCTTTACAAGTGGGGAGAGAAAATCTGCAGGGAATCTAATCTTTCTTGTCATTACTTGCACAACTGGGGTGCAGGTGTGGGTGAGGGGAGTAGGATAGAGACCCTCTCACCATCTGGGTAACACAGAGCAAGAAATCAGTTTCTTTGAGTGGTTGGGTGAAGAGTAGTTACTGTCTCCACTTTGCCCATTGGAGAGAGGAGAAAAGATTTATGTATCTAGAGGCCGTGGCAAAGAATATGTGTTTCTGACATTTACAGCCCCATGTATTTATGGGGCTGTGATTTATTATATTATGTATTTATTATTATTACATAATTTATTATGTAATAAATTATGTATTTCCCATAATTCTGGGGGAAATAGCAGTACTATTGGGCAATAGTTACACTTCGTTATGGGTTAAATATCATCTATAGGCTGTTTAGGGACCTAACAATTGTTTATGTCTATTTTTTAATAATGGAAACTTTGAGTTCCAAACAACCAGTCCATAAAAGGACTTGAACAATGCACTAATTTTCTATGAAGGGACCTGTACTGGTTCGTAACAAAGCACCACAAACTGGGTGGCTTAAAGCAACAGAAATGTATTCTCATAGTTCTGTTGGCTGGAAGTCCGAAACCAAGGTGTCAGCGGGGCCGCGCTCCCTCTGGAGGCTCTAGGGGAGGGAGCTTCCTTGTCTGTCCCTAGCTCGTGGTAGCCCTACATGTCCATTGGCTTGTTAGGGTACCTCCAGTCTCTGCCTCTGTCTTCACACGGCTTTCTTCTCCCTGTGTGTCTCTGTGTCTTTACAGGGCGTTTTTCTCTCTCTCTCTGTGTTTCTTCTCTTCTTATAAGGACATTAGTCCTATTGGATTAGGGCCCACCCTCATGACTTTATCTTAACTTGATTATATCTGTGAAGACCCTATTTCCAAATAAAGTCGTGTTGATAAGTACTGCAGGTTAGGACTCCAACATCTTTTTGGGAGACATGGTTCACCCCTAACAGGAGTTTAAACATGTGCCTGCTCCAGCATGCTGTTTTAAGTCTGTCATGCTTCCCAGAGAGGAGAAAAATATTCTCCTAAAGCGTATGACTTTAAAAAGTGGATTAACTCAACAACAACAATAACAAAAAGATCAGTTCAAAAATGGACAAAGGACTTGAATAGACATTTTTCTAAAGAAGATATATAAATAGCCAATAAGCACATGAGAAAATGCTCTCTTCCTTTTCGAGACTGCTGTTCCGTGTAGCTGAGCTGATTGTTAAAATATAGACATTCTCCTACAGTGGTTTGTGAAAAGCCACTGCCCAAAGCCCCGTGTGCTTCCTTGAGTTGCTGCAGCCACTGCTGCCTTTTCTGAGTAATTCCTTGAACCTCCCCATGATCCAACAACTGAAGGGTAAGGGCCTGGCCTCCGAGACTCTGCTCCAGGGCTGTGGCCAGCACACGTTCTGGATTGGTTGGTAACTCTTATGAGTAGTATTCCTACCTTCTTCCTCTCTCTGGTTATGAACCATTTGAGAAATAGGAAAAAGAGTAAGGTGGATAGATTATTATAGATGAGACTATAGATGAATTATAATTACAGATTCTATAATGATAGAATTTCATCTAAAATAATAGATGAATTATAGATGAATTAAACTAGTTTGAGCTGCGTTTGAGAGACACACTTACTCACCAGTCACTGCAGTGCAGAAACAGAGCAGGCCTCGCCTGGGCCACCACTCATCCCTCCCCTTTCCGCTGTAGGGTCAGAGCCTGCTCTGGGGAACAGAGTGGACCTTGTGCTCTCTGTGCCAGCAGTGCTGGGACTGGGTGACCTGAGTGAGGCACTTACCTCAACTCAGGAATTGAAGGGGTGCCAGAAAAACTTCAGTGATCAAGATAAATAATATTTAATGCATTATTTTAAACAATCAGAATTAATGTAAAAAATCTGTGATGAACAAGATATCAAAATTCTGCGATAAAGACAGGGTCAGTATTACTGACTTCTCCCTTTGCCTCAGGCTCCAGTACGGCTCATCAGGGCACCATTACTGATCCTGTCTTAACTTTAGTGCCTGAGACGAATGCCACCCTCACCTCGCCCTTATCCTGGCCCAGCTAGTTCTTCCAAAATTTATGGAATCCATTAAGTTACTTTATTTCTCCTGGGTGGAGTGAGTAAAAGGAGAGAAAAAGGGCAGGAATGTTCCATTAACTGAACTCCCTGTACACGGAAGGAATAAACTCAAGTGGGATTTAGAAGCAACAGTCTTGGTGACTATAAAAATTTCCAATTATTTTCTATAGAGGGAGTATTAGCTATCTGGGAGGAAAGTAAAAGAGCATAAATTAAAGGTTCAAAGGTAAGGAAAGTCTGTTCCCAGTTAGAGTAACAAATCATACAGTTGGATGTGAAGGTAACTCGCTCTGTCAGTCCGCTAATTGTATTGATCTGGTTCGCTAGACAGGCATTCTTTTCTCCAAGCTCTCTGCTACATCCTTGCTGCTGCGGGGGTGGTCCATGGACCAGAAGCGTGATCATCACCAGGGAGATGGACAGGAATGCAGAATCTCAGGCCCCACCCCAGACCTCCGGAATCAATCTGCATTTTTTCACACGAGGCCCGGTTGATTTGTACTTGTTTTCTAGATTATTTAAAGTCCAACTCTGTTGTGGCACTTCCATAGCCTTCATTTTGAAATCTGTTAAACCAACTCGAGCTTTCCTCCTGTTTACATGGCTTCACTGGAAATCGCTAGGATCTTAGGAAACTGCCTACCAAGTATGCTTGTACTTGGTTCCGGCGGGGGAGATGTGCTTTACTAAACTCAGTTCTGGAAGAGGTTGAGTTTGTCAAAAGGTAAGTTGCAGAAGCTAATTTAAGAGTTTGATCCTGAATTATGAAAAATAGTGCTGTGATGAGGCTTACGGGTAAAACTTACCTACCTTGAATGGTTTTAACAGGAGGTAGGAGATTTATGAATATATCACTAACACATGCTGATGATTTTTTGTTCAACTGCTTAATTTTTTACTTTAGAATAAAATACAATTTGTAGCTTAGATAATTGTGCATATGCCTTCTCTTGTTTTAAGGTAAGTTGAAGATAAGGTAGTATTTTGGGTTTTAAAGCCTAGAGAGCTGAACTGCTGTTGTGATTTGTGAGTTCTTAAAAACTTTTAAGTAGACTGACATAATTTTATGATTTGTAAGCTATAAATGATAACTGTATTTGTATTCAAATCTTAAAAGACTGGTATGCCATATATTGACCTAAATAAGGAGTAAAATTAAAGTTCTCTGTGGCCATAAAGAAGTGAAACTAGTTTTCACATGTGACTTGTGGAAAGAAATTCTTCATGTCATAATTATCATATAGGGTAGCAGGTGTAGCTGTATTAAGTTCAAATTATTGGGCTGGACATTGTAGGTACTAGGAAGACGTAGAAGATACCTACTGATGTGTAAGACTACTGAGTTTATGGTTCAGTTGGCAAATAAGGCACACAATTATTGTGTAATCTAATAGTAATCTGCTCCTAGCAACTCATTTGGCCACGTCATGCAGTTTACTTCTTAGAGATGTTTTCCTCATTTGTAAAATGAGGAAGTTTGAATTGGGTCTCTAAAATGTCTTCCAGTATTAATATGATTGTTGTTGTTAGTGCTGCCCAGTGGATTCTGATTCCTAGTGCTCCTGTGTATAGCAGAGTGGAACCCGTCTTTTTGTGCCATCCTCTCTCACCTCATGGTGCTGTATTAGGCAATGCTCCACTGCTATTCACGGGGTTTTCATGGTCAATTTTTTCAGAAGTGGGTGGCCAGGTCCTTCTTCCTAGTCTGTCTTAGTCTGGAAGCTCCGCTGAACCCTCTCCACCATGAGTGACCCTGCTGGTACTTGAAATACTGGTGGCATAGCTTTCAGCATCACAGCAACATGCAGCCGCCACAGTATAACAACTGACAGAAGGGTGGTGTGGTTCCCTGACTGGGAAACAAACCCAGGCTGCAGGGGTGATAGTGTAGAATCTTAACCACTAGACCACCAATTATTTGAATATGATAATGATTCAACTTTTCGGTGTATCTATTCACTGTAAGACATAATGGAATTTTTATCTTTGGGGAATAAACAATCATTCTTCTTAAACTAAGATTTAGAAAGTAATCTTATTTTTTCCAAAGGTGTTGAAATAGCTCAAATCTTGTACTAGTAGTTCTTTTCATTGAACATTTTAGTACATATTTATCAATTTTTACCCTTACAAATCATTATAGAAATGCGCATTTTTGTAATCTTTTTATTCAAGAGGAGCTACTGTATCATATTCCTAAATCTTAAGCAGGGAATTTGTTCCCTCTTGTACAAAATGTTCTCTGAAAAAGATCTCTTTATTTTCCCAAATGGCTCTCTTAAAAAGGAAACTTGATCATTCTACTTTGTTCTGGTAGATAATGCTACTGGAAGACAACTTGAGAAATTAACCCTTTGGGTGAGAATGATTTATTCCAACCTTTTTTGTAACCCTTTGCTTTTGGTTTAATAAAAATGTTCCCAAGATAGTCACTTTGAAGGCTTTACAAATTATGTTGCAATTATAGAAATATAAAGACATTACTTCATGGGCCAGGTAAGATTAAGTCAGAGAATATGAGTCTAGCTCACAGTGGAAACTTGGCTACTATTCTTCAGGTAGGAGAGGAATGAAATTGGCCGTAAGACAAAATGGCTAACTTTTAACTTTTTTGACAAAATTCCTGAGGGAAGGCCAGTCAACCCGTTCTTTTCCATGACTTTATCTTCATAGTGATGGTAACGTGAAGCTGTTTTTTTCTTTAGTGAATGGTGAAGTTGATCTTCCAACTAATCCTGGAACTGATAAGCTTAACTTCAGAAATTTTTTGGTATCCAAATCTCTGTACCACTAAGTCTAAAAAATGAATAAATATACTTCTTAATTTAAATGTTTCACTTGAATGTATTTCATACCCAAGGATTAAAAATATTAATTTGTGTTTCATAAAATCTTTTTGAGTGTGTGTGTACGCGCACACATGCGTGCTGTTGAGATAAACAGGGCAGTCTTTCTTCTTTCCCCCAGAAAAGGCTGGTTTCAGAATGCATGGCCAGAAGCACACCGAGCACTGCTAGTGAAGATACTGATCCTTTCAGTTCTTCCCTTATTCCTATTATCCTGGTCATATTCAGGTCACTGAAGTTTGAATACAGAGAAAAGATTGCAAAATAGAAAAGTAAGATCTACTCTTAATTCACAAATTTATAGGTTACAGCACGACATTTTTTTCCTCACAGATGTTTTACTCCTTTGGAACCGTGACATCTGACTAGCATTAAATACCAGGATTAGAAGTCAGTTCAAGTGAGTGTATATATATCTGCATGACTTATTTGCAGTCCTAGCTTGAACATTTGAATGGCCCTAGCTTGAAAGGGCCTTTCTTAAGCACTTCAACTTGACCAAAAGCATAATAAAATTTCAGTTATTTGCAAAAATGCTTAGATTTAAAAACTTTCATGGGTTGTTTTTAATGTTTTTTAAGTGTATAATTCAATAGTTTTCAGCATATTTACAGTATTGTGCAACCATCACCATAATCTTTAGAACATTTTCATTATCCTTAAAAGGAAAACATCCCAATTAGCAGTAATTCCTCATCCCCTTCCCTCCTACTCTTTTTCAGCCCCAGAGAACCACTAATCTACTTTGTCTCTATAGATTTGCCTATTCTAGACATTTCATGTAGGTAGTATCACATGATGTGTAATCTTTTGTGACTGGCTTCTTTCCCTTAATATAATAATTTTTAAGTTGTAACATTGTATCCATGTTGTAGCATATATCAATGCTCTGTTCCTTTCTGTTGCTGGAGAATATAGTCTGTTGTATGGGTATACAACATTGTGTTATCTATTTACCAGTTAGTGGACATTTGGGTTGCTTCCACTTTTTGGCTATTATGAATTATGCTTCTATTAAGAATAATGTACATTTGAGTACAAGTTTTCTTGTGGACGTATATTTTCGTTTCTCTTTAGTAGATATACTTAAGAGTAGAGTTGCTGTGTCATACAGTAACTCTGTTTAACATTTTCAGGAACTTCCAACAGAGTACCACTTTGTTAAGAATCAACAACTTTTTTTTTTTTTCAGCTTTGAGATGGAATGTTTGAGATAGGGAGTGAGAACTGGGAAAAGAGAAATGCTAGTTTTCTAAATCTTCATTGATCTTGAGCTCATTTGCTGTGCCTGCCAGGTGTCTCTGGTAATCATTCTCCATGGAAACAATAAGGGACCCTTCTGAAAATGAAAAGGGCATTTTTACTAATTATGTTGGGACAACAGGCATAAACTGGGACTGTCCTAGGCAAATTAGGACCAATGGTTACGATGTCAACCAACCAGAAGAAAAGGCTATTGTCAGATTTAGCTTCCTTTTCTCCTATGATGAGTAAGAATCACCGGGAGTAGGGCGGAGGCATCTCAGATGTGAAGTCAGTCCCAGGGACCGTTTTAGCTGTGTCTCTGTCTTCTATTCTGCCCCATTCCCTCAAATGAGAAAGTATCTTTAGAAGAGGGTGATACTTTAGCTAATGACATCTTAATTACTCATATCCATAGTTGTAGGTTCTAAATGTAATAAAGTGATTGAAATTAATCAAGTGGTGACTTGTTAATTTTTCTAATATTTACTTGAGTTAAACATTTTATTTCTTCCAGGGAACAGCAAATCATTTCAACTTCAAAGCATCTTAGGCTAAGAAACTTTCAACTGTGCTGAGAAACTTAGGAGACAGTTTTTCCTTCTCTCTCATTTGAAAGGGTTTAAAGAAGAAATAAAATGGCAGAGGTTTAAAGTTAATATTCAGGATGAATGATGGTAATTCAGATGACAAGACAGAAGATGAACTGCAATCCTTATTTATCAGTGATAAAAATGGAAACACATATGCATACAACCAAAAATCACCACCTACACAAAACTCTTCAACCAATAATATGAATTGGAATTCTGCCAACCCAGATGACATGGTAGTTGATTATGAAACCAATGTTGCTGTGGACATTGGTGAAAATGTTTCTTTAAACCCTCGGTGTGTTGAAGTACTTGATCACCAAAAATCTTCAAGTGATTTCGTTAGTAAGGAGGTGTTAGATATGCATAAAGATTCCACATGTCAGTCTACTGCACAGATTGTAAATGCAGAGGAGGCCATGTATCTACATAACAATTGTCATTCTCTGGCATCATTTCAGGGCCAGGGTGTTGAGACATCTCTGCCTTTTGTGTGGAAATCTAATGATGATTTGAACTGTAAAGACTACCCTTCTGCCTTGGAGCTAAACCAAACATTTGACATGAAATTAGATAACGTTAACTGTACCTTTATCACACATCATACCATTGGAAAGAGTCAGTCTTTGCATACCACTGGAAGTCTGCAACCAACCCTCATGAGAAGTGGAAATACATCTTTACCCTGTTCCATTCATGCGTCTTCCCATTCTGATAAGATACATGTTAGAGAAATGAGTTACGATAGAAACAGCTTTGAAAACCCTCAAGCCACAGCATCAGAGGCCCAAGACACAACTTACACAGCATTTTCTGATGTGGTGATGCAAACTGATGTTGTTCCAGATATTGGAAATTGGTGTCAATATTCTTCGGGAAAGGTCACCAGTGAGTACACAGATGGGTCACAGCAAAGACTAGTTGGAGAAAAAGAGATACAAGCCCTAACACCAGTTTCTGATGACATGGATGTTCCCAATGGGTCTGTATTACAAGAGTTCTTTTGTTTATCTAAAGATGAACCAAATAGTGAGACACATTCACAGAGCTCATATGGGCAAAAGGAAATGGGCCAAAATCTAAGAGAAACAGTGTCCAATTGTCTTATAGCTGATGAATGCCCTTTACTGGTGCCAGCTTTTGATACAAGCAGAGCCCAAGTGCTGAACCCAGAACATAAAGTCACTGTGGCTGAGGACACACAAATTGCTTCCAATGAAAAGGATTTGGAAACTCAAAATCGTATCGTAGAATTGATACTGAGTAGCCCCCCAGGACAAAAAGTGGCTTCATCATTTGAACTGACTTGGGATGCAAATGATATGGTCATTAGCCCAAATAACACAGTTTGCTTGTCGACACCAGTCCTAGAACCCACAAATGCAACCTTTTCTATTTCTCCCATTGAAGCAACAGAGAAATGTAGTAAAGTGGAGAAGAGTAATCGAGAGCTTAGAAATTTACCAAACTTGAAGGGGATGCCCCTGAACATGTCTAAACCTAATCTAGGAAAATCAACAGCCAAAACAAATACCCCTATAGGCAGCAAAGTTAGAAAAACTGAAATTATAAGTTACCCTAGACCAAACTTCAAGAATGTCAAAGCAAAAGTTATGTCTAGACCAGTGTTGCAGTCCAAAGACCATGCTTTATCAAAGGTCACACCCAGATGTCAGTCAACCAGTGCCTCGTCACCGTCATCGGTGTCTTCCTCAAGACAGTTGATAGTTTCGAGCAAAACACCAAGATCTGACTTGAACGCAGACACAAAAGCAGAAATCCTAATTAACAAGACACGCAAGCAGCAATTTAATAAACTCATTACCAGCCAGGCTGTGCATGTTACAACTCATTCTAAAAATGCTTCACACAAGGTTCCAAGAACAACATCTGCCATGAAATCGAATCAGGAAGATGTTGACAAAGCGAGTTCTTCTAACTCAGCCTGTGAGAGTGGGTCCGTGGCTGCATTTTTCCAGAAGATCAAAGGCACACTCCCTGTTAAAATGGAAAGCACGGAATGTTTGGAAATGACATGCACTTGCAACATCAATAGGATTAGCCCTGAAAAGAAGGGTGAAAAAGAAAATGGGACACCTGTGGAAAAACAAGGGCTAAAAAAGGAAATTATGAATGAGACTTTTGACTATGATTCTCTGTTACTGGTAAGTGAAATTTTTGTCTGCTTTAGGGAATAGTGGAGGCAACTGAGGGATATATTAGCAACTGGTTATCCCCTAGTAGTCGATAATCTTTGCAGAACTAAGTGTGCAAATTTGCTTTCAGGTGTTAATACATTATTCAGTAATTCTTGGTCTTGTCAGTCAGTATATCGTAGAATGTTAATTGGTTACAATATAGGAAACCTGCATATTGAAAAAATTCTAAATTTCACTGTTCATACTGAGTATCAGTGTTCCTTTTAATAGTAAGCTAAAAGAACAGTTACTTTAATATTTTAGTGTAATTAGTTATTTGAAGTTAAATATCTGATTATATTTTACATTTATGGAAAAAAAGGTTTGTTTATGAACTTTAAAGTGGATCACATTTAAGAAATGGCTGGGAAGTGCTCGTAAACAGTATCAACATAAAAATAACTCCTCGTCTCTTGTTGAGGAAGCTGCTCTGGGAAGTGGAGCCCTCTTCTGTGAAGAGGAGGGTTCTCGATTTTGCCTCTAATCAGCTAATGTGACTTTGGGCAATGTTATCTTTTGAGACCCAAGAAAGGATTGGACTAGTAAATGTCTGAGGTCTCTTGCAGCCCTAATTGATCCCTGGTATCAATATTTTATTATTATAAAATAAGCAAAACCCATTTTATTTATGTATAGTGAGAAGGCAGTATGTTTTCTATAGCACCTGTCAGATATTTAGGGGGAGTGGAGACTAGATAGTTCCATTTAAAGAGTAAAGAATTCTCAAAGATTATTTTTCATTGAACATGCATGTATTTTGACAACAGCTTGAAGACACGAGTTTTCTGAGTTTAAGTCATTTGGCAGGCCACTCTTGGGCTTTGTGTACTGGTCTGCAGCCCTGTTTTTGGCGGTGGGGACTTAGGTGTATTTTCAGCCCCACTTAGGCTTTTCTTGGGCTTCTGTCCTCTCAGCGGGAATGGAGCTCCGGGCCAGGGTAGGAAGGCAGATGCGAGGGCTCATATCTGAGAGCAATGAAAAATGTAAGCGTGGCAACGTGTTAAAGGGCTGTTTTAGAAGCATTTTCAGAGTGTATAGGGAGTTATTAGCTCCTTTTAGGAGATAAGGTTAGGAAAGACTTGATACTCTTGAGCTAGATAAGTTTAGAGATGTTTTGGCTTACATAATAAATCATTCTTTTTAGGAAGAATGGTACACTACAATGATGTCTAAACTTATGAGATGGTCCATTATTTCAAAATTCAGATTTTATTTTTAAGTTTTTGTGAAGTCAGACTTAGGAAATTCATTTTATAATTTGTAATTTGATATTTTGCTAAATTGAACTATAACCTCTGGTAATTCTAACCAACATTCTTCATTTAGTGTTTATAGATATACATAAAAACAATACATTTATTCCTCCTCAATTTATGGGAGACTTATTGTGTATCCATCTCCTACTGAGAGAAAAACAAGCATAAAGTTTCTTTAAATAACATTTGTCTTGAATATAAATGGCTGTATAATTTTGAAACTAAAAGTTTTTTTTGATGTGTGCATTAAGTCTTAGCTTTATATTTCCCATATGCTGAATGAAAGCCTATTTTTCAGGCTCCTGATATGATATTGAAGTAAGGTGATAGACTCATCAGGTTGAAATGGACACCAGTACATCTTGGAGAAGCAGTACTTTTTATCTTAGGAATTGTGTAGTTAGGATTCCCCTGTTTTCAGCACTGACACTTTTACTTATCAACTGGATAAAGAAACATTCTTTTTCCATGATGATGTCTTAAGCGCAATTCCCTCGGTATCACTAGTTTACCTCATACACATTTCCATGTGTTGTGGGAAAGGGACTGGGCAGACCATCACAGGCCGTGAGGCTTGTGCTTGTTGTAGAGAGAGGCATGAAGGAACGTTTGCTTCATGTTTTATTCAAACTCCTCTGTTTGTTGGACACTTACTTCAGCAGTGCCCAAAGGTTCTAAGTCTGCCCTGGTCCTGTGATGAGACTGTCCTGGAGGGATGTTAGTTTTCAGTGTGCTGTGTTGGTCTTGGGCTGAATTAGGCCTTGAGTTGACTGAATCTTTAGGCTGCCTACAACCTCACAGCTATTTGGTGGTTCGGGTTTATCTGAAACTGCAGAAAGTTTCTTATTTGGAAGAAGGAATTTGACTTTAATTTGATACAGGTTCACTGTAGGTACCCATTACAGATGTGTGTATTGGTGACAGTGTGTTAGATAAAGGGAGTGGTGAATTATCTAAACGGAAAGAGATTGATACTTATTCGATGCCTGCTCTGGACCACTTGGCTCAGATATCTTTCATATATCGTGCCATTTAATTTTCTCAGGAATGTTCAGGTGCTTTCGACATTGTCAGTTAACTCTTCCCAGTACCAACAGGGCAGTTGTTGGCTACATTTTAAAGCTTCAGAGAGGTTACTTAAAACACGCATAGCTGGTAAATAGTAAAATTGGGATTCTCCTTAGCCAGTTTTACAGTAGAGGGAGATCTTTGTTAGTTTGTATACAATTGCTTGCTTTTCTTGGCCAATTTTGTGTTGCTTTCCAGTGTTCTCTTCGGATATTGCCCTATTAAGTTAGTTTTTAATTCACTTAGTGTAGAAATTCAACTGGCATCAGCGTGGGGCTTTACATATCTCTATTGGAAATTATTCACTTATGACTTATGAAACAAAGAAGGGTACTAGTGGGGAATATGCAGCATAGACGTTAAGAGTGGGGATTTTGGAGTTAGATGTGGTTTCAAATTGTAGCTCCATCATTCACTGGCAAAGTGACCTCGGGCAAGTTACTTAGTCTCTATGATGCTCAATTTTCCTTTATGAAATATAACGAAGTACACCTGAAATTTATATAATGTTATAAACCAATGGCACTGCAATAAAAAAAAAAAAGAAAAGGAGAATACAAATTATAGCTTATGGTGTTGGAAATTGTTCTTTGAGTAAGAGTCAGGCTCTCATTTTCGCTGTGTGGAATGGGAACATCTATTGGATGTCTACTGTGTGCTGTATATGATGGTGATTGTTGGGATATAGAGAAGACAGACACAGCCCATGGCCAGACATAGTGCTGTGGGTATTATTAGAAAGCAAGCCAAAGGGGATGCTCGGCACTAAGTTGAAGTATGTATAGACTGCTGTGCTGCAGGAGGTGGAATGGGGTGATGACAATGGGGAGAGTTGTCAAGGAAGGCTTCTAGGAGAGATGTCGTGTTAGTCACTAGCTGGAACTTAAGGGGAAAGTATGAATTGGAAGGGTATTCTGGGTGGAGGGAGTAATGTGTACAAAGGTGAAGAAATATGAGAAGATATTCTCATTCAAGAGACTGCAGGTGGTGAGTCTGATGGGAGCTGAGTGCAGAACCATGAACAGTAAGGAATAAGCTGAAGAGGATGGCAGGGGCTGCCACATCCCAAAGGTCTTGGTGTGCCTTGTTAAGAAGAGTTGACTTTGTCTGGAAGACGGAGGGAAGCTGCTTAACCCATTTTGGACTTTATAGAGAGTGCCTTAACAGTAGGGTTGGAAGATGAATTGGAGCCTGGTAAGACCAGAAAGATCCTGAGGATGTGGTTTAGTAATCCTGGCAAGAAATGATGCAGGCCTGTACAAAGGCAAATGGAGAAGGGAGATAATGCCATCAAGAGGAGTTAGGGAGGTAAGCAAGGAAGCACCTAGAAGTAGTTTTCATTGTTTAAGTTGGTGCCTGGGCATGTTGTGGTGAATATGGGAAGAGATAAGTTTTGAGACAGATGGGTAAAATTAGTTTAATTTTAGATATGCTTCATGTTCTTCTGTAAAATGAGGTATGATAAGGGCCAGCCCCGTGGCATAGCAGTTAAGTGCACGTGCTCCGCTGCTGATGGCCTGGGTTCGGATCCCAGTCGTGCACCGATGCACCACTTGTCAGGCCATGCTGTGGCGGCATCCCACATAAAGTGGAAGAAGATCCGTACAGATGTTAGCTCAGGGCCAGTCTTCCTCAGCAAGAAGAGGAGGATTGGCATGGATGTTAGCTCAGGGCTGATCTTCCTCACCAAAAAAAAAAAAAAAAAAAATGAAGTATGATAAAAGTATCAACCTTATAGGGTTATTAGGATTAAATGAGTTGATACATTTTGAACTTAAAATGGTACCTTTCATTCTGGAGGACTATATATTAATTAGTAAAAAGACAATAAGATTGTCGTTGATATTGCTAGGTAGAGGTGCCTGAAGGATGCTAAGTGAGCAGATGCAGAAAGAAGCTAAATATATGGGAAACTCAGGAGAGAGTGCTGGCTTGGACATGTGCACTTTGGCTACCACAGTGTGCAGATGGCAGTTGAAACAATGGACACGATCATCTAGGGAGAGTGTATGGTGAGGAAAGAGAACAGGGCCGAGTTTAGGACCCTCATGACAACTAGCATTAAAGGTATAGAAGAACGGGATCCAGAGAAGGAATAATCAGACAGGTAGAAGGAAAACCAGGGAAGAGCTGTGTTGGAGAAACCAAAGAAAGATGGACTCATGGGTGTCAGATGCCATAGAGAGGGCCACAGGGCCAGGACTGAAATTGAATTTAACTTGTGGCACTGGCATCTTGGGAACAGTTTCACTGTTGGGGACCAAAGGTAGATCACGAGAAATTGAAGAGTAAACTGAAGAGTTTTAATTTCTTTCTAGTAAACATGTAAATTAAATATCCATCTCACATATCTGCTTAGACAGAAATTGTTTCTTTCACGTAGCTAACACCACAAGGAAATGGTATGGGGTAGGTATGATCTGGACTAAAATCTTAACTATTTTTTCACAGGGTTCTGCTTCAAAAACTGCAGCCACCTCAGGTAGGAATATATCCAAGCCTGACTCCTCCAGTTTGAGAAAAACACCTGGTCCAAAAGCCAAAGTGGGGTCTTCTGTTTCCTGTTTGAGGCGAAATAGCGACAGTAGAAATCTCAATTCTGATCGTGGCTTAACTCCTCAGAGGATCAGGCGTGTGTCCACTTCTGGTGAGAATAAAATAATTCGGTTGTGCCTTATAGCAGTTTATGAATGATTTGAATGTAAAATGAGGCATGTCAGAAAGCAGAAAGACAGGTTTGGGTTATGGAACTAACATATTCTGTCACTAAAGCAGTTAGCCTTTTGTGGACCAGCATCTTGCACAGGGAAGGTAGAAAAAGAAGTCAAAGACATAACCCTTATCTTTGAGCAGGTAAAGCCTAGCTGGGGAGAGAGGGAGACGCATAAACCAACTTCTAAGCTATTCAGGAGCATTACATATATAAATATATAATTAGGTACCTGTTATATATGAATCATTTCATTTTTAATTTTTTTTACAAATGGTTAAGTGCTTAATAATATTTAAGTGTTATATATTAGACTCGTAATGTCCCCTCACTACATGTGAAGAGATTTTTTTTCTTGACTTTTACTGAAAGATGTGTTATAAATTTTCAGGGACATAAGGGTGACTAAAAAGGTAAACTTTTCTAATATGAACTTTTATGTTGGTTTGTATTTTAATTAATTAATTAATTAATTTTTTTTGTGAGGAGATCAGCCCTGTGCTAACATCTGCTAATCCTCCTCTTTTTGATGAGGAAGACTGGCCCTGGGCTAACATCCGTACCCATCTTCCTCTACTTTAATATGGGACGCGGCCACAGCATGGCTTGACAAGCGGTGCGTCGGTGCGCGCCCGGGATCCGAACCAGGGAACCCCGGGCCACTGCAGCAGAGCGCGCGCACTTAACTGCTTGCACCACCGGGCCGGCTCCCGTGTTGGTTTGTATTTTAGAAGTAGTAGTTTTAAATTCATATTAGGTTTATGAAATTTGAGAACTTCAAGAGTACCTGTTAAGTGTTTTCTTGAATTTGGCAGACATACAGGTTTCTCTGTGTTACAAATCAGAACAGGAAATGAAAAACTCAGCCTATTTCATAGGAATTAAGATAAAAAGACTGCTAGCCATTCCAGTTGACTGAGAACACTCTGCAGGGAACACCCCTTATTTTAGCAGGTACAACCTTGAGCAACTAAAGGCATGTCAGATAGATTTAGAAGTAAGTTCCTTTATAAAAAGTGACTCTTATTGAATGGTCTGAAAAAGAAATGTGCATCTAGAGTTGTGTGTCCACACATGTGAGCACACTTTACAGAAACTGACAGAACACCAAATCCCAGAGGATCTCTTTACCTCTCCACACCTTAGTATTTTTAGGTTTTATTTTCTAATCTTGTTATGAAGCCTCTTGTGTGAGAAGCCTGTAAAGCACAGAGGTGTTTTTAGGGTGGTTTATTTCAATTCAGACCCATCATCCAGGTCCTGAGGTTCTGAGGAGCAAGGAAGGACCTAGGAAGAGGGATGAGTAGAAGAAGAGGGACTTGCAGCACATTTCCATGTCGTCCCCAGAGGAGCTGGTGGGAAAGAGGAATTTGTCAGCTTGAAGTGTTCATCATTTGGGAGAAAAACAGAAGAGAAGCTGAAGACAGTGGGAGAAGCAAGGATCCTTATTTTGGATATTGCCACAGCTGGAGAGTTGAGGCATAAGCGAGATCAAAGCTCTGGTTCTTACTGTGGCTGCCAGATAAGGCTCATGGTATCTGCCAGATGGTGGGGAGCTCCCTCCCTACTTGGATGTTAGGAGCACCTGGGGCTTGGTGCCACGTAGAGCCCTGGCCACTGGCAGTCTGGCCTGTGGTCAGGAGCCCCATGTTCTGGTACCACTCTGGCACCAATGAGCTACCAGAGTGAGTCGTTTACCCTGCCTGGGCTTCCGTGAAGTGTGAGAGTTTGAGAATATAAGGTCCTGTCGACTTTTGCAGTCCTTGTCTTTCTAGGGATAATTTGGATCTCACCTAATTTTCTGAGTAGTGGCTGCTACCTGTGTGATTCTCTGAACCACAGGATGCCCGAATCCCAGAAAACCTGAAGTACACATACTTTTAAGAAATTAGGCTGGTGTCCAGGATATATTTTTTTATTTATTTATTTATTTATTTATTTATTTATTTATTTATTTATGAGGAAGACCAGCCCTGAGATAACATCCGATGCCAATCCTCCTTTTTTTTTGCTGAGGAAGACTGGCCCTGGGCCAACATCTGTGCCCATCCTCCTCTACTTTATATGGGGCGCCGCCACAGCATGGCTTAACAAGCAGTGCGTCGGTGTGTGCCCGGGATCTGAACCAGCGAACCCCGGGCTGCTGTAGCAGAGCACGTGCACTTAACCGCTTGCGCCACCGGGCCGGCCCCCAGGATATATTTTAAAAGATGAGATTCCTTTATTTAGATGATCAGTCCCACCAAAGAGTGAAGCATTTTTTAAGACCCTTTACTGCATACTGCATAATGTCATGCCTTAAAGAAAGAAAAGTAGGTCTGTTTAGTCTTCACGAAAAGACAGGGAAATTTAATGAACTTTTATTAACCTGTATAAATAAGCTTGATAACTAGGTTGCGCATTCAGAGTTTTCAATCTGAGTTAAAAAACTAAATTATATTTTACCTGGTGGTTTTCCATATATAAGAAGAAAAAAAAAATTAACCAGAAACTTCATGGAGTTGCATTTGAGTTTTATATTTTAACCATTGGAAGACTAACCTGATGATGCTGTGTTTTGTTTTTAAGAAATTATCAGCAACTAACTTGTTTGGATGCTCACAATAAATTGAGAGGTGTTTGTTGTTGGGGATGGGAAACTTAATCACCACAGAGTTAAAAGTAGAACAAAATCCAGGAGCAAAAACAATGTGCTTTCAGATCATTGAGAGCATGTTGCCATTTACTGTACAATGAAGTGTTTGTGTATTAGAAAATTGAAACCAAATGGATATCCTCTGTACTCATACAAAGTTACTCTACTGAAAGGTAAGCAGCAGGAATGTTCCAGCCGACTTGGGGTTTTCAATAAATCCTTTCAGAGAACTAAGTAGAAAACCAGACCTGGAGGTGAAATAGCTATTTTCTTGAAGCTTTAAAATGAGTACGAGAAAGAATTATAATTAAGCCCAATGGAGCTCTTCTATTTTACTTGTCAAAATCTGGAAATTGTAATATACAGCATGATTGCTATAGTGAACACTGCTGTATGATATATATGAAAGATGTTGAGAGTAAATCCTAGGAGTCATCACAAGGAAAAATTTTTTTTCTTTTTTAATTCTTTTTATTGTATCTCTATGAGATGATGGATGCTAACTAAACTTATTGTGGTAATCACTTCACAATATATGCAAGTTAAACCATTATGTAACTTATACAGTGATGTATGTCAATTATCTCAATAAAATTGAGGAAAAAACAAAAATAACTTAAAAAAAAAATCTGGAAATTTTGAGCCAGCCCTGATGGCCTAGTCGTCGAAGTTTTGCGTACTCCACTTCAGTGGCCCATCTTCAGTTCCCCTGTGCG
Organism: Diceros bicornis minor; assembly: GCF_020826845.1. Taxonomy (NCBI): domain Eukaryota; kingdom Metazoa; phylum Chordata; class Mammalia; order Perissodactyla; family Rhinocerotidae; genus Diceros; species Diceros bicornis. The sequence goes on from NC_080768.1 coordinate 21,077,981, forward strand.
GAACCAACACCACTCATCTGTCAGTTGCCATGCTGTGGCAGCGGCTCACATAGAAGAATTAGAAAGACTTAGAACTAGAATATACAACTATGTACTGGGGCTTTAGGGGGGGAGGAAAAAAAAAGAGGAAGATTAGCAACAGATATTAGCTCAGGGTGAATCTTTCCCAGCAGGAAAAAAAAAAAAAATCTGGAAATTTATATGGAATCAAATTATAAATGATTGTAACAGACTAGATCCAAAGTGTCTTTGCTTCTTTGGAGTATGTGTATGTTTTAACCACTCAAGTAAGATGAGTTAGTGAGGAAAACTATTTCTAGTAATAATTATAACGCCACTGATAGCAGCTCACACTTATTAAATGCTTGCCAAGTTCCAGGTTCTGTCTTAATCATTTCACCTATAAATTCATTTAATCCTCACAATAGTTTTGCGAGGCTTATCTCCATTTTACAGATGGGGAAACCAGCATAGAGAAGTTGAATAATTCATCAAGGTTATGCAGCTAGAAAGTGGCAGAAGTAGGATTCAGACCAGGCAGTAGGCCCCTAAAGTCCACGCTCTTAACCTTCACATTATTAGTCTAAAGAAGCACGATTAGTATGACCATGAGTTTTGAAAAATTAAGATTCTTATGCTCAGCTGAATGGTTTAGACACTGTGGCATTTCTCTTTTCAGGCCCTTGGCTGAAAGTTCTATATCAATTTACCATGAGGTAAACGGTTTCACATGGTTATTGCAAATTCATGCTGCTGAATAAATAACTGCTTAGTAAATACTTCAGATCAATTCAGGCATCTTCAGAGATCTGCCTGCCACCCCCTGTCAGAGGCAACACCAGTTCTTACCAGGTTTTAGATTATGTGTCCCTTGATGCAAACATGTAACTGCCTTTCCAGCGACCAGCCTGAGCCAGGTAGGATTACGGAAGTAGTACAGAATATGCTCCCCGCCCTGCGGATCCTTCAGCCTACCTGGGGAGGACAAATGTGTGTTTATGCAGCAACCACAAAGCAGCACAAAGGAATGTGTAAGGGGTGTGGAAAAGGCCCTTGAGTGCTTAGGGACTTTGGGGAAAAGAAGAATGTTCAGGAGTGGGTCTGATTATACCAGAGCCTCAAGAAAGGCCTCGTGAAAGACAGTCTTTAGTTTTCTTCTAGAGAAAGAGGAATAACATTTCAAAAAGGTTAACTTTTGTTTTAATTCGGTTTATTGTGGGTTAATAAAATAAATTCCTCTCAAACCAGGAGTACATCCCTGACTTGCAATGACTTGCCTATCATTATACATTTCTCTTCTTTCTTGCTAAGTTATTTCCTTCTTAGTTGTTTTTGTAAACTGATTTCTTGTTGACTTAGTGTTAAAAGGAACTTCAAGTCTTTTTAATTTACTTTTATGTCTTTTTGGCCTTTTCTAGGTGAGAGTTTGAGAGAGATACCAAGCAAAATTATGAGAAATTTACTCATGCTTGCTTAGATTATTAAAAACCAGAAATTATCACTTGATAACTATTCTAAAAGCTGACTTTAATTCGTTGCTTATAGATATTTCTATATTTGTACGTAATTAAAACACTTAAAAAATTTTTTTTTTTGCTGGGGAAGATTCACCCTGAGCTAACATCTATTGCCAGTCTTCCTCTATTTTGTATGTGGGTCACTGCCACAGCATAGTTGCCCACGAGTGGTGTAGGTCTGTGCCTGGGAACTGAACCCGGGCCGCCAGAGCGGAGTGCTCTGAACTTAAGCATTAGGCCACAGGGCCAACCCCTTAAAACACTTTTTAAAGAATGTATCTCAAGGTTTCTGTCCATAGAAATAATAGTAGTAATGTGTTTTGAGTGCTGATGATGTGCCAAGCATTATTCTAAGCTTTTTAAATGTATAATTTCATTTAATTCTCATAACTCATGAGGTATAGATGCTATGATTATCCGTATTCTACAGATGAGGAATTTGAGGTTTTGAAAGCTGAAGTAATTTGCCCAAAGTTACACAGTTAATAATTGGTGGAGACTGGAAACAGACCAGGCTGACTGGTCCCGGAGTCAATGCTCTTCACCTGTGTTACGTACATGCATAAGTCCCGACATACTCATTCATTTAACAAGTACCCACTGGGTATCTGCTTGTGCGGGAACTGTTCTAAGTGCTGGGAATGAGGAAGTGCACAAAAGAGACATTCTTGCCCTCGCAGAGCTTAAATTCTAGTAAGGCGAGTCAGAAAATAAGTAAACAAAATGCTTAGCATGTAAGATAAGTGGTGAGGAGAAAAACAGAGCAGCGAAGGGAGTTACATGGTTCAATAGGGTAGTCAAGAAAGGCCTCACTGAGCGGGTGACCTTGAGCCAACACCTGAAGGAGAAGGAGGGAAACATTTGGATCTCAGGTGGAAGAACTTTCCAGGCAGAGGGAACAGCAAGTGCAGAGACCGAAGTGAGGCAGCATGGGGGGCGCTTGAGGAATGGTGAGCTACCCAGCATGTGTGGTGGGGTCCAGGGACTGGGGATGAGGCCAACCAAGTAGGGCCTTGTCGGCACCTGGGAGACAAGTGTCTTCTCTTTTCTCTCTTACTAACATCACTGTGAATTCATTTTGCAGGCATTCAGCACAATTCTTCTCACTTGGCAAGTAATTCTGGAAAGAGTGCTTTATAGAATGACTCATAAACTATGCTTAATATGTCACTGTGCAGTATCTCTTATTTGTCCATTCAAGAAATGTTTTGAGTGCCTGCTCCGTGCTGGGCGGTCTGCTCAATTCTGAGAAAACAACCACCATGAAGTAATATGCCCTTTTAATGAGCTTGCTGGTTGGAGGGTGAGGTGAAAAGGGGTGTTTAAGCAAATCTGAATGCAAACTCTTCTTTCTTCAGACCCCAACTGAACTGTCCTGGCCTCTGTGAAACTGTGTGTTTATTGTGCTGTCCTGTAGTTATTTTCTTAGGTATCTGTCTCCTGCTAAACTGTGAGATCCATAAGGATAGAGTCCAGATCTTAGTTATTTTTATATTTTCCAGTGCTCAGTGTACCTGTTACACAACAGGTGTTTAAAAATGTTGTCTGGCTTGATTTGAATGGAGACTTGCATGAAGCACTGTGTGTCCACAGTAAAGGGAACACCACTAACTCAGCCTAAGGGAAGACTGGAGAGGAGCAGTGACATTTGAACTGGCCTTGGAATGTGCCTGTAGGAGTTGGCCAGGCGTAGAAGGTCGCTGGCATTCCAAGGGTGCAGATGTAGAGTTATGAAAGCATATGGTGTGTTTGGGGAACACTGAGGCGTGGGCTCAGCATGCCTTGAGCAGACCGTGTGTGGGGGTAACTGATAGATGAGCCCTATGGAGGGCTGAGGCAGATCAGTTCTAATAGTCTAGACATAGCCTTGTAAGATTCATGCTAGTACTTGGGAATAGAAAGCAGAGTGAAAATATTAAAAATTTTTTGGAGGGAGAGAGTCTGGTAAGCTCCGTTGGTGGCGAAATAGTCCCATGTGTCTCCTCAGCTTTCTTGTTTGGGTTGCCCTGAAGCGAGATAGGGAATGGGGTGACAAGAAGTGGTTGTCAGGAGGAGAATGATGGGGTTATTTGGGCGTGTTGAATTTGAAGAGACTGAAGACTGAGAAGCATGTCAAAGGGATATTTGAGGTTTAAGACAGAAGAAATGTGTAGAGAGTAAGGAAGCCTGGGGGACACGAGCTAATAAAGATAAGAATGAATGTGGCAACCAGGCGATGGGAGCTTCGGAATGTCTCCAGTGCACGGGTGAATAGGTCTTTGAACTACAGAAGAGACTGCAGAAGTGGGGAGATCCAGATCCACTTGGAGATTGAATCGGGGAGTTTGAGAGTGAGGATTCAGAGTAGCCACTGTGGATAATGGTCAAGCAGCTTCCTCTTTCATATTTTCCAACTCACTTTTATGAGGTCAAGTGATTTCTTTCAAGTGAGTTTGTGCACATTTTATTGATTGGCTTTTTTTGGTAACCTTAGAAAAGGAAATAAACTTAAGATGATGTTCGATTTTGAGTCTCAGTGACCGCACTGTTCAAAGTAGCTCTGCTCGTGAACCTCGGCTTCTAATGAGCCTTCCTCCGTTCTTATTAGGACTTCTCAGCGTGAGTACCAGGTGAGCTCGTTCACAGTCAGGTACGTAAGTGTGCTGATGAGCATGTGAAGACCCTGTTCCGTTTCTTTGTGTGGTAGCTGGGGAAAGAATGCAACCCCTCTAAGTCTTTGGTTTACTACACCCTTAGGTTGCGGGACACATGTTCCCAGGCCTGTGACTGAGGATGTTATTTTTGTTTCATCTCCACCTGAAGCAGCAGATGTCTTGTGAGCACACGTGCAGAGGCACGTACTGACAGTATCGCCATGAGCACTATGCTTCTATGCAATTCAAGTCATCACGAGAACCTCACTTTGTGGGATGTTCTTGATTCTCTGTCAAATCACCGCCCTCTTAAGACTTGCTGTGTTGTTGTGACTCACCTATACTGCTCTGGCTCTATCTTTCAAGTTTGCTCTTGAATTGAAGCAAATGGTGATGGCTATGCAGAGTACATTGTCTTGTACCCTACTGGTATAATATTGCCTTGGCTAACTTAAGAATGTGGAATACTGAAGACACATTTTGCAACATATAAATGTAGAGTGTTACTGAAATTCTCTGTTCTGGAAGATAATTTGTTCACTTAACAAACAGTTTGAGAGTGTATACCAAGCAAGTCATACTCCAGACTGAGGAATCGTGGGACAAGTAAGACATGGTTCTTGCCCCCAAGGTAGCATCAGCAGAATAAGGGAGATGCCGAGTTCATCCCTTATCGCATCTGTCCTTGTGATACTAAAAGAGCTGTAGGATTTCACAAGAGGGTAAGATTACAATACCAAAGTTTGCTGAAATTCTTTCTTGCTATAATACAGGTAATTCTATAACATAATGGAGGTATACCTTTGTGTACGTAAGGGCCAGTCTTGATTTAGTATTGATGCTTTATGCTGTTTAATTTTTGCCACTGAGACCCCAGAAATTAAAATAAGAAGGCTACATATGGATTGAACTATTTTTCAGGACTCAGCTGGTGCACTTGCAAGTAGATGTGAAGGGACCGTTAGGGTTCAGAGTATAGGATGGAAAGGTTGAGGACAGAGTCAGTACAGGTGCATGGAAATACGGAGGAGGGCAGGTGGGCAATGAGGACGCAATACACTGGTGTTCTGGCAGTCAACAAAGAAGAGGTCCAGGCAGAGCTGGCTCTGTCAGTGTCAAGAAAGGAACGTGGGGATCATTGTCCCAAGCAGGGTAAACCTTATTCTTTCCTTTTCTTATCCTGAATTTAACCAATCAATTTGGATAGCTCCTTGGATTTTCACTGCCCTCTTCCCGGTAGGCTATTTAAAAAGTATAGAACTTTAAGTGAAAAATGGGAAGGGGAAAAAAAAATCACTCTTAATCTCATCACCACCAAATAGTTTTTAACTTCATAGTTTGTAGCTATCCAATGCCTTTTCTTTTTGCATATTCTCACACGCACATGCTTATATATATTTAATGGGGACAAACAGTTCCTACTATTTTAGAAACCCAAACCTGACAGTCAGTAGGCACTTAATTTGTTGATTGAATTTTCTTTTTCATGTAAAAGCTATGGTGTCTATTTTCCTAGATTCTTAAACTCTTTAATGACACGATTTTAAATGACTATAATGTTTCATCATCTGAGGGTGCTGTGATTTATTTCTTCAGATGTCTTGGAGCATTAGGTTGTTTCCAGTATATTAAACAACTGTACACTGAAGAACTTTGTACATGAGTAGCTAAGCTGGTCAAATAAATTCTTGGAGACATTCGTTTACCTGGAATCAGAGGGCGTGAGCATTTTTAAACGTCACAGATGTGAGCCTTTTAAGGCTTTTCGTACACGTTGCCAAGTTCCCTTCAGAAGCAGCATACAGGTCTGTGCTTCTACTCTGAGTATGTAAGAGTTTCCTAGCACCTTTGCCAGTATTTTGATGTTTGTAACACCCTAAACATTCACTATTTAGCAAAGTACAAGATGGTATCTTATTGTAATTGGCATATGCTTGGCACTCAAATATTTATTGAATAAAGGTAGATTCAGTGATCAAAATGCTGAGGTATGCAAGTGACTACAAGATCAAAATATGCCCTTGAAGTTACGTTCTGGTAGGAGAGACAGGCTATACATAAGTAAATCAAGTGTATAGAATGTTTGATAGTGTACAGTACTAAAGAAGAGAAAAATATAATGCAGAGAAGGGGGATATGAAATGTTGGGGTGTGGGCGGTATGTGTATGAGAGGGAGAGAGATTTTGGTTAGGGTGGCCAGGGAAAGGTGTCTTTTGAGTAGGCCTCTGGGAGCCAGCCATTTGAATATCTGGATGAAAACCACACTAGTCAGAGTGAGTAGCAAGTGGAAAGACCCAGAGGCAGAGCTTGATTAATATGCTCTAGGAATAGCAGGGGATGAAGTAAGAAGTAATAATAGATATGAAAGCGAAGGTTTAGAGTAGAAAGTTGGGTATACAAGTCTAGAGTGCACAGGAGAAGTCTGGTCTAGGGATATACATTTGGGATTCATCAACATTTAGATGGTATTTAGAGCCACTAGACTGGATGAGATCCCCAAGAGAGTAAGTGTAGAAATAGAGAACAGATTCAGGGCACCCCTGGGGAAGTCCCTGGAGTACTCCAAAGTACGTCTAGGGTATTCCTAAGCTTTAAAGAGCTAAGGAAATGAGGAGGAATCACAAAGGAGACCAAGAAGGAACAGCCAGGAAGGTAGGAGGGAAGTCAGTCAAGAGCGGTGTTCTGGAAACCAAATAAAGCCTTGCAAGGAGAAAGGAAGAATCAACTGTAGGAGATGCTGCTGACAGGGGAATTTGGTTGTTAAGAAGACAGTTTGGTTCAAACCAGAAGGCTGTGTGTTTATTTAATAGGAGGTCTAGAGGTAGGCAGTTGCAGGTTTGGTGATTCAATAAGGTTACCTTCTGTCCTTCCACTTCTCCTGCCTCAGCATGTTGCTTTTGTCAGTGACTTTTCAGTTAAAATATGGTCGCTAAGAGTTCCAAGTGCCCAGTCCTCCTGCCTCTGTGTGCGAAGGCTGGAAGCGAAGGACGGCGTCCCAGAGTGGGGCTTTCTCCTGACATGCCTGCCTACGTGTACCAGGGAGGAAAACTCTTACTCAGCCCTTTACCCACCAGCACTCTCGTGTTTAAGTCTTTTTGGCACAGACCAGATGACGTGGTCACCCCTAACCTGAAGAAAGATTGGGAATGCAAGTATTTGGTTTTTTAAACCTTCCTATAGGATGTAAGCAACGGAAATGTGGATTAGGAATGACAGTTGGGGAGTCAGGAAAGATGTTAGACACAATAAGATTAAATATTTAAAATTAAATTATTTTGATTTACTATTTTGTTTAGAGCTTTTGTTCACTTACATTTTGGGGCATATGCTGCTTTCTTGTTGATTTGATATTGTCCTGTGTTTTACTATATGCCTTTTTATTTAATATATAGTGATTTAAGATTTTTTCATTTTTATATTGTGAAATACATCTTTTCCGTTAATTTTTCCTATATTTTTATGCTTAACAAGACCTTCTCTGCTGGAAGAAAAGATTGGCTTATATTTAATGATTAAGGTTAATTGATGTGGTTTTGTTTTGAACGCTTTACTTTTTAATCCAATTTTAATTTTTTTTTATGTATGGTGAGAACTAGTAGCTAATATTTATATGGCAACATGCCAGGTGCAGTTGTAAGCATTTTAAAAACATAAAGTCATTACAAGAACCTATGAAGTAAGTACCACTGTAATCAGCCTCATGATTCCATGTGCGGAAGTAGAGGCCCGGAGAGGTTGAGTAACCAGCTCACAGCCGGTGTGTAAACCCTAGCAGTCTGGCTCTCGGCTGTCGACTTGTAACCGCTATCCCATACTGCTTCTCAGATTTTAATTTTTTTTTAATTCGAATGTCCCACTACCACAGATGTCTCCACTGATTTGAAATATCTCCCTTATCCTCTTCTGACTTTTTATATTTCTGAGATTTATACACCAGTTTATTAATCTGTCAATATACTTCTATGCCAGTAATAGACTGTTTAACTATTTTATAATATCTTGTAATAAGTAGTAGCGCACAAGTTCCTTCTCCTTATTTTTTTTTTAACTTTTTAAATTGTGGTAAATATATATTACATGAAATTTATCATTTTAACTATTTTTAAGTGTACGATTCAGTAGTAGTAAGTACAATCGCATTGTTGTACAACCATCACCACCATCCCATCTCTAGAAGTTTTTATCTTCCCCAACTGAAACTCTTTACCCACTAAACACTAACTCCCCTTTCCTTCCATCCTTGCAGCCCCTGGAAACCACCATTCTACTTTCTGTCTCTATGAATTTGACAACTCTAACTACCCCATATAAGTGGCATCATACAACATTTGTCCTTTTGTGACTGGCTTATTTCACTGAGCATAATGTCTTCAAGGTTCATCCATGTTGTAGCATGTGTCAGAATTTCCTTCCTTTTTAAGGTTGAATAATATTCCATTGTATGTAAGTGCCACATTTGGTTAATCCATTCATCTGTCACTGAACACTCGAGTTGCTTCCACCTTTTGGCTGTTGTGAATAGTGCTGTGAACGTGGATGTACAAATACCTCTTGAAGACCCTGCTTTCACTTCTTTTGGGTATATGCCCAGAAGTGGGATTGCGAGGTCATGTGGTAGTTCTAGTTTTAATTTTTTGAGGAACCACCATACCATTTTCCACAGCAGCTGCACCATTTTACTTTTCTGCCAGCGATGCACAGGGTTCCAATTTCTCCACATCCTTGCTGACGCTTGGTATTTTCTGTTTTGTTTTTATAATAGCCATCCTAATAGGTGTGAAGTGGTATCTCTCTGTGGTTTGGATCTGCACTGTGCTAATGACTAAGGATGCTGAGCATCTTTTCATGTGCTTGTTGGCTATTGTATATCTTTTTTGGAGAAAGGTCTATTCAAGACCTTTGTCCATTTTTTAATCAGATTGTTTTGTTGTTGTTGAGTTGTAGTCCTCATTATTTTTATGTTCCAGAATTTTTTGGTTATTCTCGTCCTAGACTAATTTAAATTGTTTTTTGAAAATTCTCCCAATTCCTCCTTTAAAAACAATAATGTGGGTTTAGATTGGAATAACATTCAATTAATATATTAATTCAGGGAAGAATTAACATGTATGTCCACTTATTCAAATCTTTTATGGCCCTTATTTTTTTGATTTTTCCGTAATACTAGCACTTTTTGATAAATTTATTCATAGAAAGAGTGTGTGCACGTGTATATGTCTGTGTGTGCAATTACTTCATATTGCTAAAGTAAAAGATCTTTTTTCTGTTTTTTCCTGGTAAATTAGAAAGCTGTTGACTGTTCTATAGTATTTATTCTGTAAGCAGCTTACCATGTTTGTTTAAGTAGTTTTTAGACAATAATACTCTATCATTGAAGCTAAATTTTTTAACATCTACATTAGTGTTAATGAGAGAATTTTGGTCCTTTTGGGTTAATTGAGAGTGAACCTGCAGCCACAGTTTCGAGTATGTATAATTTATTTCTCCCATAACTTATTGTTAATTTTTTTATCCCTTTAGGTAGACTTACTTTACTTTTATAAAAATAATTCCTGGTTACTGTATATAATTACTCCAAAGGTCACTTTCTCTATATAGTTGTGTTTAAAGAACCCAAGTTATAATTATAGCTATAAACATACTCTCATTTTTTGTATTTTAACTATCTATGTCTATTTGGCATTTTTTCTTCCTGACTCTAGAAGTTAATGGCCTTGCCACTTGCATGCCTTACTAATATTTATTATATTTTATAATATAATTTATATTTTAAACTATGTGTATTAATATATAGTTTATATATTACAGCCTGACCTCAGTAATCTCCTTTTCATTGTCTAGTTAAAATTCCCATCACCTGTAGCCCTGGCAGGTGCACTAGCCTCTAAGTTGTTTCCCTGATTTCAAACTCTTCCTTCTGTCGGCTCTGCACACTATTCACACATGATCAAGTCCTGATGCAGATGCTAAGAAAGATGCAGCGCCCCCTCCCTTCCCATCTTCCCACCATACCCCACCCCAACAGTTACAGTCCAGAGTTCTTAGCCTGACATTGAATGCCTCTAACTGTAAACTCTTGAATGCCAACTGTAAACTATCCACCTCTCTAGCCTCATTTTTTTCTTCCCCATGACACCTGTGCCCCTACTAAGCAATGCAAATCACAGAACGAAATACTTTATTATGGTGAGATGCACTGTATTCTGTAGTGGTTGATAATTTTCACTAAAACCATTTGGTTGTGATTTCTATAGTAAGATGTCAGATGTTTCTAGCACCCTATACGTTTATGCTTTGTGATTACTTGCAGTTACTTTCCTATGTAAGCAAGCACATACTTGTGTAACCCAGCCCCTCATGTGAATCTGTTGTCCAGAGTTTCATTAAGATGAACTATGTCTTCTAATATAGGTAATATAATAAAGGTTTTTTTGGTCAACTAATTGAAGCATCTTCAAAACCCATAAATTTCATCAAATATAAAGAGCAGCAAGTCTTTTTTTCAATGCTGAATAGTCTCATGAAAAATATATTAAAGCTTGAATTCATTCTTGTCTTGGTGAGAGTTCAGAGATGAGAACTTGCGTTGAGTGGTAGATGTTTCTGTGGCTTTGGAAACTGCTCTCGTTACTTTGAAGGTGTTTTGTGAGCAGTGTGGGACCTGTCTTCTTTCCCAGGCCTTTTCCTAAAGATGGAGGAGTCCAAATTCAAGCTGAGAGACGACATTATGTACCTGTGAATACTCTGGGAGCTTTCTCCTGGACAGTGAATCATTTAACATGTGTCAGAACAAAGAAGTACCATTCAGGAGTTCATTCTTTGGCTTTAATTTCCAGTCCTACGAAACACACTATTATGGTATAATGAAGAACTTTCCAGTAGTAAAGTGACTGTTTTTATTATAGCTGTATAAAAGCATGAATTAAGGCATTGATTTCTTTGTTTTTTTTCTTTGTAAAATTAAAAGGATTAAAGAATACCTAATGCTTACAGATGCACAGGAATAAAAATGACTATTAGAGTTTACTTAATTATTGATCCAATTCTTTCTTGATTTATCCATTTGTCTTGAGTATCTTTTATCTGATTAAATATTTGACCCCATTGAATTTAATATATCAGTGTTCATTATAAAAATATCCTTATTTTAAAAAGAAGATGCACTTGGAGTAATATGTAAGTTATAAAGCATGAAGGGAAAATTCCCATTCGTGCCCCTTTCCTTCTATTTTCCTCCGTGTTCCACTACACCACATAGTCCCATAAAATTCTGGTATATCCTTCTGGAATTTTTCAATATATAGACAAGTATAAACGTAAAAAATAGGATAATATTAACATTGTCCTCTTTTCACTTAATAAATCTAGGGTTTTTAGTTTTGCAAGGCATTCCTTAATGATTTTTTTTTATTGCGTACAGTGTGTTTAATTGGGTTTTCCAAGGTGGTTGTCCAAGTAAATTGCTTGTTTGATGAAAGTGTGCTTCAAATCCAGTAGACTGTGTTAACTATCTAAAGCAAAAAGCAAATGTTATTCTTTCCATATTTTCCCTAGACAAAAGATGGTTATAATTATAGATCAAAACAGATCTGCTGTCTATAAGTTTATGCTAATGGCATGAGCTTAAAATAAGCCAGTAAGGTCAGTAATATCTCTGCAGGTACATCTTTAGTCTTTGTGGTTCACATTTGGGATAAGTGACATGATGTGAAGGGAACTGGTAAATGTCACCTTCTCAGAACTGTAAGTCAGAGCAGTCCTATATTGATTTCATTGTTTAAGAATTTGGTGCTCAGGTTACTCACAGTCTTTCAGTCCAGTATTGCCCTGTCTTTTAATATTGCTTCTGATCTGTATGTTTTACTGCTTATTTATATGAAGTCCAATTACAGGTATTTTAAGTCAACTTTGCTATTAAGGTAAACATGAGGACTGTTGATGAAACGGTTAAATACCTTTGTTGTTTCCTCGACTGTTTTTCGCATTGCATATAGGAGCACCCATCCTTCTAGTAAGAGGAGGAGCTCAGGTTGGCCTCCAGGCCTGACACTTCTTCCCTTAACTGTGATGCTTCTGTTCCATGACACAGTAGAGGGGACACTGGGTTGGGGTAAGTTGCCTGCATTTTAGGCCTCTCTGTCACTGGTTATAGATATGTGATGTGAACCGAATAAGCCATTTAGCCACCTAAGTAGTTTTCTCAACTATAAACTGGGGATAGTAATAGCAATGCACTGTTAGGATTATTCTGAGTCTCAAAGGAGCTAATCCTATAAACTGGGGATAATAACAGTAATGCACTGTCAAGATTATTCTGAGTTTCAAAGGCGCTAATCCCTTGGTGAAGTAGGCATTGCTCAGAACCCTCAGTGCTACTCTCTTAGCAAATGTTAATTATACAATACAGTGTTATCAACTATAGTCACCATATTTTATGTTAGATCCTCAGACCTTATTCATCTTATAGCTGAAAGTTGGTACCCTTTTACCAACCTTTCCCTATTTCCCCCGCCCTACTCTTGGCCTTAAGCGAAAAATTATTCATTCAGCAAACATTTATTAAGTCTTACTCCATGCTAGACACTTTGCTAGGTCCTGAGGGACAGAATGGAATCAGGTTCCTTTCCTGTTCTCGGGGACCACGGAGACTAGTCTGAGAGACGTCTGTATTGAAACAGATGCTGTGATAGAAGTGAGTATCGAGACAGATGCTGTGATAGAAGTGAGTATCGGTATGAGTGGAAAGGAAGGTGTGGTCCATTGCACACAAAGGAAGGTGTCCTGGCAGGAAAGGCTTTACAAAGAGGTGATTCTCCACAGTACTTCTCATACTTAATGTTTATTTGAATCACCTGCAAGTCTTGTTAAAATGCAGATTGTTGCTCAGTAGATCTGAGGTGGGGCTACAAAAGAGAGGCAAGGGTTTAAAAGAACCATCAACTGACTTTGTATTCACCAGCCAAGATAGGGGACTAGATGGAAAGGAGGCCATTTCATTCACAAAGATGGGCATAAGCGGAAGAATAGAGTAAAATTTTCTGGAGAAATAAAAATATAAAAATAAGGTGTGTGCGTATGTGTGTGTAGAGAGGGCATGGAGAAAGCATGAGGGAGAAGAGGCTGCGAGGTGTCAACCCTAGGACTGTCTTTTATGCCTTTAAAATTAAATATTAAGAGGATTAAAAACAATATCATCCTGTAGATAATGGGGAATCACAGATTTTAGATTGGATCATGACCTTAGTTTTCGTGGTCAGGAGATCAACACGATGGAGTTGGAAAGGATGGAAGGACAGGACTTTAGGAGTCTAGTACAGTTTAGGCAAAATATAAGGGCGTGAATAAGGAGTTGTAGAACTTGGATTGAGAGGAAGAAGACCTCTGGAAAGAAATGATGTGCCTAGTGAATTGGAATAGTATATCCTGGGTCAGGAAACTAGGTCGATTGGAGCAGAGTGCACACTTATGTAAAAAAAATAGTGTTAGGAGTGAGGCTGGAGACAGGTAGAGCTTTAATGTGGGTGTCTTTAAATGCCAGACCTGAGGACTTGAAGCTGCTTTTTCTGCACTGAGATGAGATTTTTATAAGTGAAATCACTGGGACAAAGCAATAAGCATTACTTTCCGGAAAAAGTTACTCACTTATGGTGCCATTAGTAATATGTGACACTATCATTTTCATCTAGGATCTTTTGTGTGTGTGTGTGTGTGTGTGTGTGTGTGTGTGTGTGTGTGTATGTATGTGAGGAAGACTAGCCCTGAGCTAACATCTGTTGTCAATCCTCCTGTTTTTGCTGAGGAAGACTGGCCCTGGGCTAACATCCATGCCCATCGTCCTCTACTTTACGTGGGACTCCGCCACAGCATGGCTTGACAAGCGGTGCGTCAGTCCGCACCCAGGATCTGAACCAGCTAACCCTGGGAGTGGAGTGTGCACACTTAACTGCTGAACCACCAGGCCAGCCCCCTAGGATCTTTTTTAACTCTTGATATTCTTCAGTTATGTGACACTAGTAGCATTGAGAGACTTGGTGCTAGATTATATGGGAAACTGGGGGTTAAAAAAGGTGATTCCAGTGTTTTGAAGCTGTGAAAAAGGAAAAATGGAGTTATAATTAGCATAAGTAGGTAGGAGCTTGTCTAATTGTCCAAGTTGAAACATTCAACAAGGAATTTAAAATGTGAGTGGCATTCAGATTCAGAAGGAGGATAGGGCTGCAGGTGAGAATTTGGGATCCGTCCATATAGGGCAATGGTTAGAGTAAAGTAAAGTAAATCGACTCTGCAAGAGAGATGGGTATGAAGAAAGTTGTGAGTAAATGCTTGAACTTGGGAAATACCATAGTCAGGTGGCAGGTGTGAGCATCAGGATAGTGTGGTTTCAAGGACGCCAGAGTATATGAGGCATACGTATTTTGTTGATAAGTGGAAACACTTGCTGCAAGAAAGAGAAGATCATTTAAGTTTGGCAAATAAGGAGTAGAGATGAAGAGATGAAAAAGGAATAATAATAAGATAGCACCACCTGGTGTTAGGCATTAGGCATTTTTTAAATGAAATTTTTCTCATCAAATTGAAATTTTCTTACTGTTTTTAAATTTTTGCTTATTTTTTATATGGCAACCTAGTATGTTTAGATTAATTTACTTTTTAATCAATATTATGGGAGGACATCATATCAAATTGTTTATTCTTTCATTTCAACTTTGCCAAAAGCTTCTATCACACATAGCTCTTCTGATCTGTCTCTGTGTCACAGATGTGAATTCGTTACTTCACGTTACGGGGTTAGAGCCACCCTTCTCATAACCTGATTGTCTCATCATCATCGCTGCTCTTCTGCCTCTAAATTATCAAAAATTAATAAGTCGATGTGAAGATTTCACCTTTCATCTGAAGTTCTGTGATTCTGAACATTCATTTTGCATTTTGACTCAGTTGTTAGTGCACGAGTTTGAGTTTACAAGCTTAAAGCTTTCAAAATGGATAGCAGTGGAAACTTTTTTCTTTTTCTTTAAACCCCAAGGGAAACCTACGTCCTTGAAAACTGCACAGCCGTCTTGGTTGAATTTGCCTAGACCACTTCCTAAATCCAAAGTATCTTTGCAAAGTTCCGCGCTGCGGAGGGCAGGAAGCACCTCCTCTCTCGCCAGCACCCACAGCGATCTGAGCACTTGCAGCAATAATCGTAAGTCGGTCTTAAGTCAAACTTTGGGGGTTGTTGAAACCGTAGTTATAAGAAAAAATGAATACGCTGCAAATAATCATCAGAATTTTTGATTCTGTGATTTAGGGGAAAATATGCATACTTCTGCCTTGGAACTGCTCTAAGAGTTTGGCAGAAAAAACAGATTCTTTCAATGACATTCTGTTTTGATGAATGTGCTGTGAAACACTGAAATATTTATGTGTTGAAGGCACCTGCTGTTTTTTTTGCGTGAAGGATTGTAAAGTGTAGCATTTGAAGTGATGGTGTTTTTTGGTTTATTTAAGGAAAGAAAGCAATCTGGGGGCTATTGGAGCCCAGCTGGAAATCAGAACAAAAGATAACTTCTGTTCCATTTACTTTGTAAAAGACTTCATTTTGTAGATGTGTTTTATAATCTTGTACTTTGAATGCTGGATGCAGTGTCATGTGACTAGTATGGTATAACTTCAAGCCTAATTGTATGTAATTTAAACTCGAGAATATTTTTAAAGTTTTCAGTTAATGTGATTTCTGTTTCCTGTGTATAAAATTCACCCATTTTAGGGTGAATTAGGGCCAGCCCTGTGGTGTAGTGGTTAAGTTCATGTGCTCTACTTTAGTGGCCTGGGTTCGCGGGTTCAGATCCCAGGCACAGACCTATACCACTTGTCAGCCATGCTGTGGTGGTGACCCACATATAAAGTAGAGGAAGATTGGCACAGATGTTAGCTGAGGGCTAATCTTCCTCAAGCAAAAAAAAAACGGCAAGGTTGGCAACAGATGTTAGCTCAGAGTGAATCTTCCTCACCAAAAAATAATAACAGTAATAAATAAAATAGGTGAATTAATTGACCTATCCCTTTCATTCCAAAGATGTATTTGGTGTTAGTATTTATTTGCTCATTTCCTTTTTAAATTTCCTCACAAAATAATTTACGGATTAATTAATCTGAACAATTTTGGAGTGCCTGCTGTGTATAGGCACCACACTAGATGGGTGAGGGATACAGGATATAAAAGAAGTGGTCCTTATCTAAAAAGTAGTTGAGGAGAAAGAAGATATTTACATGGATAGCTAGAATACCAGATAAAACAAGATATAAGGTGTAGTGGGGAGCAGGGGAGTTCTCTCTGTTTTAAACAAGGGTCCATTTCTTCTTTCTGGTGAGGGGATGGGGACAAAGTGGAGTCATGGTTATTAAAGCTTCTGGGTGTGGAGCACTGTCAGAGGGTTACCATGCATTATTTAATTTTTTTTTCTCTCAAATAACTTCTGCTGTTACCCTGATTTTATATATGTGAGTTAATTGAGGCTCAGAGACGTTGTGCTGGTCCAAGGGCACTCAGCCAGTGTGTGACAGAATTGAGAATGTGTGGAGGATAAGGCATTGAACTAATGACTGAATTAATGAGCACATTTCCAAGAGGTCATTTAGCATCAGTCTCTGGTCTTGTATGATGGTAAGGAGCTGGATTCCAGAACTTTAGGAATACTGAAATATGTTACTTAAAATTAAGCAGGATTATTATCTGCGTATCGTGTGAATTTTGAAGTTGTGGCATGAGATCAGAAGGGTGTGCATGTAGCATAATTCTCTATGAATTTGAAAAGGGAATTCACACGTGTATTATTTTAAGATCATTTTACTTGCAGCTTTCTCTGTGTGCAATGTAAATTTTAAAAACAAACTGCCAAAACAGAATCACCAGCGTTCTCTCAGAGGGCCATGTAGCGATGGAATTTGTGACACTTTGAAGCAGACACGTTCTGCGGTGCCACTATCCAGCATTCTCCGTTGACAGCCATGTTGACTTGGCCACCGTTTCTGCGCCGTGTCTGACACTCCTAAGGAGGTTGTAAAATGCTTTTGTCTCTTCCTTTTTGTCTTTTAACAAAGGGGTTTACCATGTACCCACAGAGCCTGTCTAGTGGCGATGTGTCCCTGTTGCAGATTAAGCATTCAGATCAATGAGTCTCTTTCTTAGTTTGATTTGCTAGCTGGTTTAATCTGTTTTGTGTGGTGCCTCGGAGCTTAGATTTTTTTTTCCTCCGTTCTAATTCACTAAGAGCAAGCATGAGGGATATAGAGTGAACATGGCTGCAGTTTTTCCTGCTTAAGCTTGCTTTGATCCTTTTAAATGACTGTACCAGGAGGATTTCGCAGTTGTACAGAAACGGATATTTCTTCAAAAATATTTATCAATTCTACACTCACCCCACCGGCTGGTTCAGAGAGGCACTATGATGCTACCTTATTGACACTGCTGGTCCTGGGATCCTACAGCCTGTGTATAGTTCCTTTGTTAGCCACGTTTACTGGGAAAAGAAGTAGGTCAACGATTTCTGGTTTGATTCTTTTCTTTTTAAGCATGCTTAAATTTTATTCAATAAATTGAGTTAGCATCTCTTGATTGCTATTTTTATAACTTGTAATTTGTTAATTGTAGTATTTGTTGGGTGTGTTTATATTTAAATTGTGAATGATTCTATACAGAATCAATTTTATTATGTGTTTTGGGACTCTTCCTAAATATAATTCAGCAGCATTGTCGACATTCTTGGCACATGAAATTACTTTATGATCACAGACTATTTGATGGTCTCATTTCTGATTAAATAATTAGTAGTTTTTGTGTATGTAGCTTATAGTTGTACGAGTGTAGAAAAATACTTTCTTAGAATTAAAACATCACATCTTTGATTATTTTACTCATAATATTATATCCAAAAATATTAAAGATGAGTACTTTTTAAAGATTACCTTAAAACATGAAAAAAATCGTTTTGAGCTGAAATTTTCCTATTTCCGATAAAGATGGGTCATTTTAGGAAATAAGCTTTTGATCAGTGTTCTGATTCATATTGCGTTAAGCATTTGAACCTTTTAAAGAATGTTTTCTTGATTTGTGTGCTTATTTCTTTGTGATGTGATACTGTTAGTGGCATCATTTAAGAACTCCCGAGATTGCGTAGTGCTGTTGTAAAATTAGCATCTGGTTCTCAATACTCTGGGATCCTATAGAAATAACATTGCCAAGTTTTAAAATGATTGAATCAAAATATAGAGGACAATAAGTTTCTCTTATTTGGGAGTTTTAGTATGTTCTTTGTGTGTGTTCTTTTAAGCACAGAAAATTTTGAAGTTATGATATTGATTCTCTTTTGGTTATTAGCATGAGACAGGGCACAGTAGTTTCTATATCAAATGTGCTCATTTATAGAGGTTAAATGTTATAAGCTCTTCCAGGCTCAGATAGCTAATGCTCCCTAAGATCACTGGATGAAAGCAGATTATATATTGTGGTCTTGAATAGAGTTGAAGGTTTGAGGACCATTGTGCAAGTGTAGAGGGGAGAGCGTATGATTTTGCCACGTTAGCGAATATGAAGTCCAAGAGCTTCCTTCTCTTTCTGGTTTGGCCACAAAAACATGTTTATTTTTGAGAGACAGATGGTGAGAGGAAATGTAAGAGATGCACACCAAAGCTACTTGTACTTTCTTGGAGGAGGCTACCTAAAGAAATGGAACATTCTTCTCTTTCGCCTTCATGGCCAGCCACGGTGCAGAGGGTGTGATAAGGGCATTCAACTCAGTCTGCTCCTAGTTTTCCTACTAACTCATGTGAAGTTGGACGATCGTTCACTCTCTTAGCCTCAGTATTCTCACCTGATGAATGGGAGGGGAGGACTAGATCATCTTCAAAATCCTTGCAGCAACAAATGTCTCTGACCACTTCTGTTTTCTTCACTACAATGTGATGGTGCCTCCTAGTTTGGAAGGAGGGCATTTTGAGTTGTTGGAGTGAGTAAGCTGTAGAGAGAAGGGCGTGTCTCATTTACTCTCGGTCTCTTCCCCATTGTAGGATGGCGAGTGGGAATTGTCTCACCTGCCAACACTGGTCAGTTGGTAAGAATCACCTGGAGTACAGTGTTGAACATTTTTCAGGCTGCTTCCAGATTCAGAGCAAAAGTTTGTGTTTGACTAGTGATGTCTGCCTTAGGTGAGGAAGGGACGAAAGACAGGCAGTATATACTCTACCGTATTTTACAAAACACGCTTAATACTTACACACATTTGAATGGACTATTTAATAAGAAAATACTGTTATCCAGACTGGTATTCATTTTGTTTTCATTCTTTTAATGTTTTTCTAGGGTTTATATGAGACATTCTTTGTTATTACAAAGTTGAGCAATTTTCTCTTGGAATTTGAAAGCTTAGACGTCAGTAGTGATTTGATTTCAAGCCAGGTGGACAGATGATCTGGCACAGCGGGGATTCACAAAAAATCCAAGACGTGAACAGAATGTTGGCTCTGTGTGGATATACGTGATGTAATAAACAAAACAAAAACTAATGTTAACTCAATGCTAGAATGTAGTATGAAATGTTAGTTTGCAAATGAAAGTCTGGAACAATGAGACGCCCTTCTCTAATAGGAAATTCATTTCTTCTGCTTAGGCTTCTCTGAGAATCTCTCTTCATTTTCTCTTTAGACTCAGTCATCTCTCTCTCTGTTTCCTTTCGCTTAAACTACATTTTGACCATGGGGAAATGAAAAATAAGGATTGCAGAGCTCTGTTATTCTGGCATAATTGAGACAGCCAGGACCAAGGGAGACAACAGAACATGGGCAATTTTAAACTATGTTAGAGCTGGCTGAGACCTAAGTGACCACATTTAGAATTTCACATATTGAATCTATAGACCAACTGTCACTGTGGTCATGGACCCCTAGAGCACTGTGTTTAGGAGGATTCTGAGGATGTGTTTGGCCTCAGTGGGATTAAGTACCATAATCAGTCAGTGAAGGCCCCATGACAGCATATGTGCTACCTGTTTCCATACCTCATATTCAAATCCCCTCGTTATACAGAGAGAGGTGAAGTGATTCAGCACAGCTGGCAGTGGCCATGTGAGGACCAGAACTCAGATATTATCGATTCCATTCCATTACTTGAAACTAATATGCTTCTCTTATTATACTCGGAACTTTTGCCACTGAAGAGTTTATCATTTGGGTATAATAACTTGGGACAAGAGAAAACTTAGATGTCGCCAGGATACCCAGCCAGCTGCCATGGTTAGGAACAGAAATAGAGGGCAGGAAAAATATGTTAAGGGCATCATGCCTCATAGAGAAGTCTGTCCTTCAAGTTGGGGTTTACTAGAAAGCCATGGGCCAGCTTAGAGGACAGTGTTTAGATAGTGTTTAATGTTTATATGTCACTTATAAATGTAAATGTATGTGTGTGTGTTTGTACCTACATCAAACTCAGAAATTTTATCCTCGAAATAGGGATTTTGACTCTCACGTGTCACGAAGTTGGTGATAGATCTGGTGCTGGATCTGGTGTTATGTTGAGCCTGAAGAGTGGCGGTGAGATGGTCTGTTTCCAGGACAACACCCCCTGTGCTGTGTGTGACAGAGAGCCGAGGGACAGGGGTATCGTGCCTCTTGAGATATGTGTCTTTTGCTGTAGTGAGAAACTAAAAGTCTTTGTGTTTAAAGCTTAGGAATGAAAAACATGAATTTAGGATCATACAATTTTATATTAGGTCTGTAAATTAAACTCAATTCAATTTTGCAAAATCTGAATAAGTGACTTACTGCTGAATATAATTTTAAAAATGTTTCAAGAAAAGTAAGACTGAAGTCCAGATTGTTATAATAATAATTTATTAAGACTCTAATAACTTCATTTACTTTCTTTTTTGGATGTTGATTTAGCAAAAGCTAAAATGCTAATTGAAACCCAATATCCATTTAATATGAAAATCTAAAAAAGTATGTGCTGTGAAATTTTGATTCTGTTGTTTTAAGACTATGAAGTCACTATCCATCATTTAAAAAGTTATGATGAAATTTTACAGTTGTAGTGTCTTCGGTATTATCATTTACATTAGCTCCTTGTCAACTTTGGAAAAACCAAGTCTCTAGGTTCTGGGAAAGGAGAGAATTGGAAAGAAGAGTAGAAAATTGACAGAAGCTTGTCAGTAGGAGGGAAGGACCTCTGTTGATTTGACCTAATATTGAAAATGTTATCTGGGCACAGGAAGAATGAACAGATGGCTCATGGTAGAAGAACTTGATGTAGATGTGGGGAGAATAGCAGTGTGTCTTTACAGGGTTTGAATGTGGCATCTGTAAGCACTGTTGTAGGAGTTAAGATAGCTTAGCCTAGTGAAAAATTTCTAGCTATTTTCAAATTTATAACATATTTGTAAATAAGATAGATAGCTCGCCCCTTTCTAGAAATGTGAGATGAAGAAAGGGATCAAGGCTGGTAATAAAGAAATTTGTAAGTGTTGAATATTAGAATAGAATTGGATGCTTAGAATTGGATGTTGAAGATTAGACACAATAAAAAAATCTCATCTGGGTTGGTGGAGGGGAAATTAGGCTTGGAAATCAGGTAGTGAATGCATGAACCTCTAGGTTTCCCCTCTGGCCCAGTATGTGGTGACTCAAACATGCTGGTGGTTTGTACGGTTAGCAAGGGGAGATGGATAAACGGTTAACTTTATGGGAAGAGAGAACCAGAAAACTTTCCAAGTATTTTTTTTTTTCTTGAATATGGAGAGAAAAGGATAAAGTGCTTTGTTTACACTCTTGAATGTTGTATAGCATGATAATCTCTTAGGAAGAGCAAAATAGGACTCTTAAAATTGCTTGTAGGAGCTAAGCTTCTGGACAGTGTAATTTCCCAAAGATTATTCAATTATGGAGAACTAAAAGGAAAAGTATGAATTTAGAATGATTTTTTTTTTTGCTGAGGAAGATCAGCCCTGAGCTAACATCTGTTGCCAATCCTTCTTTTTTTGCTGAGGAAGATTGGCCCTGGGCTAACATCCATGCCCATCTTCCTCTACTTTATATGTGGGATGCCACCACAGCGTGGCTTGATAAGTGGTGTGTAGGTCTGTGCCCGGGATTCGAACCTGCGAACCCCGGGCTGCCAAGGTGGAGCGCGCAAACTTAAACACTATGCCACCAGGCCAGCCCCTACAATGATTTTTTAAGGAAATACCGATTTGTCTTTTTCCTTAGGTCATTGCTGCTGCTTCCCGCCCCCCCCCCTTTTTTTTTCAATTAGCACTTAATAAAATTTGAAACAGTTTATGTTTTTATCTTTACATGCTGGTACTATTTTTCAAACATTTCCTCTAAGGTTTTTGACGCTTATGAGACTTTAAAATGTAGATTCCCTATGCCCAAAACAGTGCAATAAATGACATTAATGGTGGTTATAGTCCTAAAGTACCCACCAAATCCACTTAACCATATCATACCACAGCAGAGGAACACTATCTCATAGGACCTCGTTATGCATCAGATACACCTTTAGCAAAAATATAATGTGAAAATGCATTCTCATCTGGAATTCAGAGTGCAGGAACAAGCCCTGCTCTTTCTTTTCCCTCTGCCCTTTTCCTTGCCCCAAGTACAAACACACATCTTAAGGATGCTGTCGAAGATTCCGATTCCCTTTTTAATCCAATGGGAAGCCGTAAATATGAAGGAGAAATTCACAATTTAAGAAAAACCTATCTAAATATGGTCAACACTGTTGTCTTATGCAACTGAAAGATATTTAATTTTTTGATGCTAAGGGCTTCAGTCATTATTGGGCAAAAGCAGAAATAAGAGGAAACAAGTCATCTACTTAAGGCTTCGCATGATTGTTTCTCCATGGTTTCAAATGTTGGTTCTGATAGAAAATCAATAAGTTACAGGTTATCAGCATTATTTTTTAAAGCTGTGTTCTTTATTCTGACGTGTCACTGTCACTTGATATGCGAAGATTGTCTTTAGCTTCCCAGTGAAGAAAGAGAAGCAAAATCAGACTGTAGCAAAATAGAAGATGCCTTTCCAGGACTCATTGATGTGTATTATACATAAAGCATAGTATTTGCTCACTTAATTGTTCCCTGTCACTTTTACCCTGGCATTTGCCCTGGGAAATAGTGTAGGTCTACTTTTGTGGGAGCCCCCTTTGTCTAGTTAACTGTAGTGGACTCTGAATTACACCACAGCCTAAGCAAAATTGGTCAGCATCAAAGTTTCTCCAAAAGCCATTTCTTTAGCAATTCTTTTAGTGCCTACAAACAATTTTTTTTTTTCCAGACAAGATTCCTGTGTGAGTGCGAGAGGAAAGATTTACATGTAATATAGAAGATGGTTTTTATGATTCAGGTGGGATTCCTCGTTTATGTTTTAGCTTTGGGGCTTCGGCACCTTTGTTCCAGGGCAGATGTAGGAGTTCCAGCTCCTTGCTGTAGCAGAGGCGGATCAGAACCAGATCGCACCCTGGTAGCCAGCAAGGAGTTTGTGCCTTATTGTTCCTGCGTTGTTAACACAGCTGGCTGCCTGTACCCTGCCTTGTCCTCAGGGAGGTGGCTGCTCTTCATAGCTGCACTTGGGCATACCTGTCATAGCATGGATGGCCATATAATTTATCTCCCAACTTTTATCAGGGCTGAAAGCTGAACTGAAAAAGACACATAAACTTGGACTGTGCCAGGATGTACGGTCACTCTGGACCTTGCATCCCTGAGGAGGGGAACTACCTGTTATCAATCTTTGTACTCCTAACACGCAGTAATGACTGGCTCGTGGTAGCTGCTTAGTGAGTACCTGTTGATTCAAGGAGGAAGGAAGGAGTTGTGGAAAATTAATACTGTATTTATCCATTTAAACTGTACTTTTCTGTTTTATTACAGCTGGTAATGCCGCTGTCATCAAGTATGAGGAAAAGCCTCCAAAACCAGCATTTAAAAATGGTTCCTCAGGATCCTTGTATTTGAAGCCTTTGGTGCCCAGAGCTCATGCACATTTACTCAAAACTCCTCCAAAAGGTATGGTCCTCATTGTGGAAAGAAGGGGGAAGACAAGGCTTTTTAAGTCCTTGGCTTGTAGGAAGTTCAATTTTGATGAGTTCATGATAGATTGAACAATCATTTACAAAATGTCTGTTGAATAAAGACATATAATACATTGTTACACTGAGGGAGCTATTCTTGTTCTGAGAGTCAATAGGTTCTGTAGTTAAAACTTGATACATATAAGTCAGCAGATAGAACAAAGGTATAAGGTGAAAATAAATAAAACCTATAGAGTTAAATGATTCTAAGGTAGTGATATAAAGTAATGAGATAGAAATGCATAGTTTATTTCCCAACTTTGGTCCAAACCATGTTCGTTTTTTTCCTATTCTTTCTCTTCTCCTTCTTTGTATTACTCACTTTGTAACTGCTGTGGCTATGAAGAATAACTTTCAGGTTTACAAAATATGTGGTATATATTCAATATGGAATATTTTCGTGCAGCTTTATCACAGTGGGTCTGAAGCAGGGTACAAGTTTCATCTGTGCTTAGTGAGTTGGAAGATTACTTAACTGAAAGGAAAATTGTGAATGAGACACTTGCCCTATAACATGTGACCCATATTAGAGAATTTGAAAAACACAGAAGCATACCGAGTCCCCCTTAATCCCGTCAACCATGAATAGTGGTTGCATTTCCTCTATTTTTTTTTCCTCTGCATATATAATTGGTTTTGTTTTTGTTTCAAGAAAACTCAGCACATAGTATGTACACTCTCCTGTGTCTTGATTTTTATTAATTTAGAAGTATATTGTGAGAATTTCTTCATTTTAAATGGCTATGAAATAGTCCACTCTTTTCCATTTCCGTGGTTCCTGGACAATTTCTGACTTTTACTATGGCGTGTAATACTGAGATGAACATCTTTAACTGTGAACATTGTTCATTGCTTCAAATTCTAATTACTTCCGTGAGACATCCCTGAAAGAGGAATTACTGGGTTAAACTGTATGAATCTTTTTGAAATTGTTAATATATGTTACTAAATAACTTTCCAGAAAGGTGTTAGTCTCTCATAGCAATTTGAGAGCGTCTGTTGCCCTGGATCCTAAACATCTGTGTGTGTGTGTGTGTGTGTGTGTAAAGGATCATGTGGTAACCTGAGGTTAATTACCTAGTGAATGCTTATCAACACTTTTTCCTTCCTATTGAATTGAAGAGAAAATAGGTATAAATATTGGCAAAAAGATTCTTCAGTGTGTCAGGAAGTTCTCATCTGTCCAGGGTCTTAAATAAATTTCTGAGGCATCGAATGACCTCTTGCTGGGATGACATCAGTGTGTGAATCTGTGGTTTTTATTGATGATGATAAAGCCCCATAATCTACATATACCCCATAGCTGAAAAGAAATATCGTTGAACTTTGATACTAAGATAACTTTCAGAGAATTAGGACTTCATGATTTTACTGATAACTTTATAGCACAGGAACTCGAGTATGCTGAAACATCTCGCTATTGAATTTGTAAGCTTTTGTATCACAAAGGTTCTACTTGAATGGGAATCAGTGCTTTGCATTTATAACGGCCGCATATTTTAAGAGATTATCCTCTCTGTAAAATGCCACACGTAGAATGTGGCAGCTGTTCTAACTAGTGATCTGCAGATGATTTTGCCCAGAAATGACTCTATCATGTCAAGTAGAAGCACTCGTGGTTTTCCTTTAGTGACTTATCTTTGTAGCTCTGTACCTATTACCACTCCTGGTGTTTTTCTTTTTTTTCAGCTTTCTTGACATATAGTTAACAAATAAAATTGTAATATGTTTGATGATTTGATATACGTATACATTGTGAAAGGATTCTCCTAGTTATACTTTATACTGTATCAGTTCGGAGAGAAAGCCTCAGTGTGTTATCCTTCATAGCTGAGTAGGAAGTGAACTGGATTTAATACTTGACAGTTGCAGAAATCGCACACTGGTGGCTGTCGGTCATAAAGTCTGGCCTTTTTTCTCTGTCAGCAGTGGAACAGCATTGTGTGTGTAATAAATGTGTAAATTCAGTTCTGTTAAAATTTGAATTTCAGCTCTTCTTGACTGAAAAAATACTGTAGTTTGTCCTGTTAAAACTGATCATGTTTGTGATGATGAATTCATATCACCCTTAAACTACCATTTTGATGTTGTTTGGAATATCATTTTATACTTAGAATATACTTGATAAAGGTGATTGTATCTCAGTGGTATTTCCCATCTAGAACCTAAAATTTAGAAGTTAATGGATTGTTTTTGAAAATATAAAGCAACCCTTATTTTTTAAGTGGTTTATTTTTGTGTGATATTTCATATAAAGCATAAGTGTATTTTATAAATATTTCTTTTATATTTTAGGTCCTTCAAGAAAAAATCTTTTTACAACTTTTAATGGAGGTAAGTGACCATTTTAAATATGAACGGAGAAAATAAGAATCTTGCTTTTTGTAAAGTCATGTTATCATTATAAGTTTTTTAAATGTATTTACAGTGACTTTTCACTAGTATGCTTATAAATAGAATTTCAGGTTTGTGGCATAAACATAACTGCTTATGACCTGGGCCAGCATAGGGTTAAAACTTGGCATGATTGACGAGCTGTCTGACACAAAAGGACACTTTATGAATAACAGATAATTTCAGTTTTTTAAAAAATGGTTTTTTAAAATGTGGTCTAAATGAAGTGGTAAATGTACTTTTTCCAAGATAAATGCTATTTTAGAATCAGATAGTCTTTAATTGATAAATAATCTCAAGATTAGATTTTAACACCTTTTAACAGTTCAGCAGCCTGACATTTCTCTGTGCTTTTTTACACTTCTATTAAACTCACATCTATCTCTAGAACAGCCTGCAGCCTCACCCATTTGAACCACAATTGAGAATCAAAAAACTGTGTCTCTCGAGAAGCCATAGAAGATTTCACAAATGTACTCACTACAGTTCCTATATTTTATCGATAGCTAATCGGGTCCCCATACACTACCTACATTCTCTTATTTAATATGCAGTTATAAGACAGTTACGTGGCTTCTAAGTCCATTGAAGATTAGAACAGCACATCAAAAGGGAGAAAGGTATTATTATAGCACATCGACTATAGTTTATCATGCATTGTGACAGTGTTGGGTGCTAAGGATACAGTGGTGAGCCAAAAATGAACAAGCACCTTCAGGAAGGTTACAGGAAAGTCAAGGAATTGCACAAATAAACATAAAATCACAATTGCAGTAAGTTTTAGGAAGGAGGGTTACATGTTGCTGTGAGAGGCTTGGTTAAAGGGTATGATCTAGTGAGGGAGACCTGGGCAGGAGGTAGAAATTGGTGACCCCCCGTATATAGATAGTAAATAAAGAAAAGAGGGTGGATCATGTTACATAGGGAATAACTAATATCCTTCATGCTCCAAGATGTATTCAGTTTCCTCAGCTTAATAAGGCAGGGAAGTGTGAGGGAATTATATCACAACTGTTAATCTTTTGTAGGCTCTTAAAGCTAGACAAGACTCAGCCATGGAGAGTGATTTAAATTCTACAGGTCTCCAATAGCCTGAGTTTGAATATATATTTCCTAAAGCTTTTCTAATTCGAAAACCCACAAAAAAACTATTTTGCACACAGTGAGATTTTTATTTTCTTTTGTTTTACATTTATAGCACATCCTAGTATTTAGGAGAAAATGATAGCTAATATGCTATAGAATGACTTTGTTCATGTTAGAAAATAGGGTAATCTTTATCAGAAAGCTAGATGGTATGATAACTCTGTTTAACTGAGAAACTTCCAGAATGTTTTCCAAAGTGGCTCCACCATCTTACATTTCCACCAGCAATATCTGAGGGGTCACTCTCCACATCCTTCCCAACACTTACTTGCTTTTTTCTGTCTTTTTAATTATAGCCATTCTAGGGGGTATGAAGTGGTATCACATTGTGGTTTCAATTTGCATTTCCCTGATGGCGAGTGATGTTGAGCGTCTTCTCATAAGCTTATTGGCCATTTGTATATCTTCTTTGGGGAAACATTTATTCAAATCCTTTGCCCATTTTTGAATTGTGTTGTTGAATTGCAGGAATTGCAGGAATTCTTTATATGTTCTGAATACTAGACCCTTATCACACAGATAATTTGCAAGTATTTTCTCCCATTCTGTGGGCTGTCTTTTCACTTTCTTGATAGTGCCCTTTGAAGCACAAACGTTTTTTGTTTTGTTGAGGTTCAGTTTCTCTATTTGTCCTTTTGTTGCTTATGCTATTGGTGTTATATCTGAGAAGCCATTGCTTGATACAAGCTCACGAAGATTTATGCCTATGTTTTCTTCTAAGAGTTTATACTTTTAGCTCTTACACTTAGGTCTTTGATCCATTTTGAGTTAAGTTTTTTATATGATGTGAAGTGGGGGGGTCCAACTTCGTTCTTTTTTTGTGTGTGAGGCAGATCGGCTCTGAGCTAACATCTGCCAATCCTCCTCTTTTTGCTGAGGAAGACTAGTCCTGGGCTAACATCCATGCCCATCTTCCTCCACTTTATATGGGGCGCTGCCACAGCACGGCTTGACAAGCAGTGCATCGGTGCGCACCCGGGATCCGAACCGGCGAACCCCAGCCGCCGGAGCGGAGCGTGTGCACTTAACCGCTTGCGCCCCCGGGCCAGTCCTTCCAACTTCATTCTGTTGCATGTAGATATCCAGTTGTCCCAGCACCATGTGTTGAAAACATCATTCTTTCCCCCTTGAAATGTCTTGGCACTTTTGTTAAAAATAGTTGGCTGTAAATGTGAGGATTTATTTCTGGGCTCTCAAATCTATTCCATGGATCTATGTGTCTGTCCTTCCCGGTATGACATTGCCTTGATTACTGTGGTGTTATGTTTTGAAATCAGAAAGTATGAATCCTCTAACTTCTTCTTTTTCAAGATTGTTTTTTGAGTTTCCATGTGAACTTTAGGGTCAGCTTGTTAATTTCTGTAAAGAAGTCAGCTGGGATTTTGATAGACATTGCATTGAATATGTAGATGAATTTGTGCAGTATTGCCTTCTTTACAATCTTAAGTTTTCTAATCCATGAATATGGGATGTCTTCCCTTTTAGTTAGGTCTTCTTTAATTTCTTTCAGCAATATTTTGTAGATTTCACAAAATGTTTGCATTTCTTTTGGTAAGTATTTGTGTGTAACTTTTCAGTGCTTTGAAAGCTGCCATTGATATTGGTCACAGTAAAAGAGCGTGTTAAATACCTCTAATATACCTGTTTTAATTTGAATTAAATATGAAACTTGGAAAGTTTCACGTAAGACATGTCTTAATTCATGTCTCAAGTCTATGATCATGTAAACTGTTATAGAGGATATTTCTTCTGACAGGCATAGTAAATAATAATCCTCAATATATATCTCCTTTCTACTATAGAGAAAAACTAATAGCGTTAGGCATTTTCCCTTGCCACATTGTTGGGCTGACATCATGCCTTATTGCCAAAGCATATCATTGACCCTTGACATATCAGTGACCCTTGACAGGTAAGGTTATCAGAATGGCAAATTAACTCCTGATTAAGTGAGAAAAGAAATGGAAAGTAAGAATCACGTTGTGGTTTTGTTTGGCAAAACCTTTAACCATGGAGTAGAAATGGGGTATGTGACAGAGTTCGTGATTGCCTGACTCCAATTAACTCTTAGTAATCAATGATCTAATAATTGCAATGGAAAAAGATGTATTTTAAGGGGTCAGCATTGTGATTTAATCTAGATTATGTGGCATGAACATGTGTTTTCCAAAAATCATAAATATGACTGCCCTGTTTTTCTAGTTGATAGTTATTATCTAAGACTAACCTGATATTATGATGAGCCTGCTGAGGAAAAGTCACCGTGTGTTGGCTTTAGGAGGAACAGCTTTGATGCTAAGAAGTGGATCTTGTAACCTCTTTGATATTAGTTTTCTTTTCTGTGTAATTGAAATGACTGATCACTAAGGTTTCTCGCTGCTATAATATTCTGTGACTGCAAAGCACCTTGACTTTCTTCATATTCTGCTTGCAAATAGTCATCTTTTAAAGTTTATTTATTTATTTATTTATTTATTTTTTCCCCCAAAGCCCCAGTAGATATTGTACGTCATAGCTGCACATCCCTCTAGTTGCTGCATGTGGGACGCGGCCTCAGCATGGCGGGAGAAGCAGTGCGTCGGTGCGCACCTGGGATCCGAACCCGGGCCGCCAGCAGTGGAGCGCGTGCACTTAACCACTAAGCCACGGGGCCGGCCCGCAAATAGTCATCTTTTAGATGATACAGAAGACATTGCCTCCACATACAAACATGTTGTTCTGAGCATTAAATTTTAAATAATTTACTGTGGCTTTGAGAGAGGGTTTTTTTTTTGTTTGTTGTTTGTTTTTGTTTTTGTGAGGAAGATTAGCCCTGAGCTAACATCTGTGCCAATCCTCCTCTTTTGCTGAGGAAGGCTGGCCCTGGGCTAACATCCGTGCCCATCTTCCTTTACTTTATATGTGAGACTCCTGCCACAGCTTGATAAGCGGCATGTAGGTCTGCGCCCGGGATCCGAACCTGTGAACCCCAGGCCGCCGATGCTGAGCGCATGAACTTAACCACTATGCCACTGGGCCGGCCACTGAGAGAGTTTTTTTTTTTTTTTTAAATTAACAAACAGTGGTGAAGATTAAGTTGACCAACTTCATATCCTTTCATTTTAGTAAAATAGTCAATTATAGCAGTTTGCTAAATTCTAAAAAGTTTAGCATGTAGAGGTTTAGGAATCACTTCTTAGTTTTTTAAAATTTGTGACTTTAAATAAAATTCAGATAACTTTATATCCTGTTTTGTCACTTAATGTAAGTGTTCACTTTTAATGACTAATACATTTAGCATGTGCACCAAAATTTAACTACTCCTCAGGAATATTTGGGATGTTTCTGTATCACATTCATAAATGTTTCTATGATGAACATCTTTACACTTATCACTTGCAAAGTTTGGGGAAGTTTCTTGTGATAGATTCTTAAAAATGGTGTGAGTAAATCAAACGTGCATATTTGTAGTCAAATAACCAAATTGTTTTCCAAAAGCTTCATATCTGTTTATATCATGATTCACAGCATAAAAGAGTGCTGGCGGGCCGGCCTGGTGGCATAGTGGTTAAGTGCGCGCGCTCCACTTCGGCGGCCCCGGGGTTCGCGGGTTCAGATCCCGGGCGCGCACCGATGCACCACTTGTCAGGCCATGCTGTGGCGGTGTCCCGTATAAAGTGGAGGAAGATGGGCACAGATGTTAGCCCAAGGCCAGTCTTCCTCAGCAAAAAAAGAGGAGGATTGGCATGGATGTTAGCTCAGGGCTTATCTTCCTCACAAAAAAAAAAAAGAGTGCTGGCTTCACCATACTCTGGTCAACATTGGGTACTATTTTTTAAATTTTTGGCTAATACAGTAGTTGAAAATTGTATATCATAGTTTTAGTTTAACCTTTAATCAGTTATTTCAAAGACAATTCCATTATCTCATAAGACAAGAGGAGCAGAGAGAGAAGGAACTTTTGAGGCCTTGAATATTGGTTTAAATCTTGGTCTTGCCACAGTCTACTTGTTTCCTGACTTTGGGCTGGTTGCTAAGCCTCTCCAAGTCTCAGATTTCTCTTTTGGGAATATGGAGTTATTTTGGGAATAATTCCCAGTATAGGAATAATTTTGACCTCGTAAAATTGCTGTATAAAAAGCTCTCAAATGATAGCTGCTCCTGCTGCCAGGAATGGTGAGGATGATAATCCTTTCCATCGTTTGTATGCTTCTAGTGGCCTACTCTTAGACTTCTTCTCCATGAAGTTGAATTATTTTAAATCCTTCAAGCAAGCAGGAAAAAGCACTGCAGGTCAAGAACCATCCTCCTGGGGTCTAGCTGTTGTAATTTATTTAAAGATTATGATGCTATAAGATTCTAGCCGACATTGACTCTAAATAAAACTTGGTTTACTGTTTATAAGGAAGATGTCATGCATACCACATACTATTATTACCTTAGTTCTACTACACATTAAATCTGTTTGGGATACCAAAGCATCAGAGTTGTATTTATCCAGCGCCCTGATTGTTTTACACAAGATCATTTGTCTCAGGTGCCATGGTGTCTGCCCTGGAGAGTTGAAAATGCACTGCTCCTTCCATACGTATTCACTAAACACAGCACAGCAGGAGAAGGTTGCTTTCTGTACCCCCTTTTTCCAAGTGTTGGCAAATGGTTGCTCTGATGAGGTAATTCTGGTGTGGCCAGGGTTTCCTCTGGTGAGAGTAGGAATGAGGCTATCTTTCAGTGTTGGTTTTTGATTAAAACTTTGCTCTCATACTTAAAAAACAGATGCTGTTTTGATCTGTGATACATTTGGTGTTTCAAATCAGGAAAAAGTATGGATTATTTAATAAATCTTGTTAGGACAAAGGCTCTTTTTAGCCAGAGCTCGATTCCTACTTCACACGCTACATACAAATATATTCCACATTGACTGAAGTTTTAAACAAAAATTAGAATGATAAGAGTACCAAGAATATAGACTTGGATAGAAAAGGCCTTTCCAGGAACATGAGTAGAAAAGAAAAGATTAACAATCATGACAACAAAAGTTTTAGACTTCCTCTTAGTCAAAAACGTTATAAATGTGTGATGGATGTTGACTCTAACTAGACTTGTTGTGGTGATCATTTTGCTATATATACAAATATCGAATCATTATGTTGTATGCCCAAAACTAATGTGTTATGTCAATTATATCTCAATAAAAAAATTATAAACACTATTAAGCAAACAACAAACTGGGACAACATATACAACCTGTTTACTTCTTATAGGGCTCTCTGAGATGAGAAAATAAAGACGACTCCACAATAAAAAATGACATGGATAGACACAAAAGAAGAAATATGGAGGGTTAAGATACATAGGAGAAAGTTTACAGAGTGCTAGTTAAAATAACATGCTATCAATTCTTGTCTGTGTTTAAGAGTACCACCTGGTGTTGGTGAGTGAGTGGGGACCAGGTGCCTCATCCATACTCCCGAGGGAACATCAATTACCGCCTCTCTGGAGACACTTCGGTACATATAGCAAAAGACTTCTACCCAGGAGTTCCATTTATCAGGATTGATTCTAGGAAAATAATTCATTTACTTATTTATTGCTTTTCAGAATTCTTTAGAAGAGGGAAAGAATTGGAAACAACCTGAATTATTTAAATGACAGATGTTTAAATTATGTTCAGTGACATTTAAATGACATTTTCGAAGCCATTAAAATGACAATATAGAGAGTTATTTAATGCCGTGGAAAAATGTGTGAAATTTTTATGTTTAAAAAGTTTATTAAGCTTATATTAGGTTTAAAAACCGGTTACAGAGCACTATGATATACAGGTAATTTAACTTTTATTTTTTAAAAAAATATTCTACAGTCGACAATTTTGTTTGTTTTTTAAAAACAAACATTGTACATAGATAAAACATTACTGCTCTTATTTTGGGAGACCAAAGAAATAAAAGGCAATGTTGCTGATCTTGGAGAACTTTTATGGGTGGGTGGAGGTTGACGTTTTTTCTAATTGTTTTACGTGAATTTTTGGATCATTACTCACAATATATCTTATAGGCATTCTTCATTCTGCTAAGGAAGAGGACATTATGAAAAAATTGAACCCTGAATTGAACTTTTTACAATTTCAATAGAGATTTGAACATAATAAAGATTATGAGGCAAAAAATGGGGAAAATGTGGCAATTATGGTTGTGTTAGGGGAAGTAAGGGGATAGATGTTAAGATTGATACGCCGTGTTCGAGTTCTAGGGAAGGTTGGTTGAAGAAAGGTGCTTGAATCCCTGGTTTAAATATTGATCTTCTCCAGATTCTTCATGATCGTTAACAACAATAAACAAATCAGACTAGTTGGGATGCTTTTCCTAGCATCTAAGCAACTGTGCACAGCATATGCTAGAATCATGTCTAGAATCATAGCATCATTGTTTTCTGAAAGCAAGTCACTGATTAAACACTCTCTCTCTCTGCCCCCCGCCACTCACACAGTCACACACGCTTCTATACAGACTGCAGCGGAATCTGTGATTCTTGTTTGAATGTACATACTGATACTATAGCACATTGACCTGCCAAACACATATCATCCATAGCACATCTTCTTTTGTTTTTTAAGCCTTACTAAAGGCTTCATACAATTATTTTTTCATTGTTTTTCTTTATTTGTGTCATTAGTAGAAACTCAGCTTATTTTGTAGACTTTTTGTAAAGCTACTCTGTCACTTAAACTTTTTTAAAAGTGTATTTTTCTCACTCTATGATCTTTGTTTAAAAAATGGAAAAATACAGAAACATATAGCAAAGAGATTAAAAATCATCCCACCCCAACTCCCAGAGCCTTGCTGGCAGTTTGGTATATTTGCTTCAACATTCTTGAATCTTTTTGTTTACAGTTGAGGTCCTACTGTGTGTACAATTGTAAATCATGGTTTTGTTCTTCCTCTTGACATCCTAAAACAAGCTTTGCTGCGCTTCATAAAAACTCATTCTTAATTTTTATAACTGTAGTTGCATTGTTCTATCTTAGGCACCAAAAATTCTTTAATTTATGCCTTACTGTCTGTGGTGATCCTTACCATGTTCTCATAAATCAAGACTTTGTATAATAACAAAGACGGACACTTTCTTATCTTTAGGTACTTCTATATTTAGTATAACTTCAGAAACTACGCAAGATAGTGTACAAGTGACAACAGCTGATCAAATAAGTAATCAAAGAAATTTTTTTTGGTGAGGAAGATTGGCCCTGAGCTAACATCTGTTGCCAATCCTCCTCTTTTGGCTGAGGAAGAGTAGCCCTGAGCCCATCTTCCTCAATTTTGTATGTTGGATGCCACCACGACGTGACTTGATGAGTGGTGCGTAGGTCTGCGCCCAGGATCTGAACTTTCGAACCCTGGGCCACCAACCTAACCGGGTGAACGAACCTAACCATTACACCACCGGGCCAGCCCCTCAAAGAACCTTTTTGACCCCATTTTTAAATCTGTGCTTCCCCAACCCCCAGAAAGATATATATTACAAAAATAGTTGTACTGCTACAATAACTGCCTATTCAGTTATTTAAAAGAGTGAATACGTACAAAGTGTTTAGGACAGTGCCTGGCACATAGTAGGTTGTAAGAGTTGGCTATTACTGTTAATGGATTGTCAAGGCTGCCCCTTTGCCTTGGCTCGCTTGCGCCAGATTGCCACCAGGGGGCAGACTATGTTTGGGAAAGAATTGAAACCCAGCCTGAGCTGCTCTTAGTCTTCTATCTAGTGCACCGTCTTACTTTTGTGTGTTGTACTTTACTGTGCAAACAAGAACTACCCCTTCTGACTTTTCCTTCTGACTGGCACTGCTTCTCTTGATTCTTGCAGGTCTTTGCTGTTTAAAAAGATCGTTAACAGCACTTACTTCTAATATATGTGGTATAGCTTAGTGCAGTTCATGTAAAAATTTTAACGAATATGATGAATTGGTGGCACGTTGCTAATTTCTTCTTTGGACAGTTTAGGATAAAGGATTCCCCTTTTAACCAGGATAATTTAGAGTTTACTATTACTTAAACAGCAAGCATATCTTCTGCAAAAAAACCATCCTCTATGAGATGGTGTCACATCTATTTTTTTTTTTTTTTTTTTTTTTTTGGTGAGGAGATCAGCCCTGTGCTAACATCAGCCAATCCTCCTCTTTTTTTTTTTTTTTTTTTTGCTGAGGAAGACTGGCCCTGGGCTAACATCCGTGCCCATTTTCCTCCACTTTTTTATAGGGGACGCCACCACAGCATGGCTTGCCAGGCAGTGCATCGGTGCGCGCCCGGGATCCGAACCAGTGAACCCCGGGCCGCTGCATTGGAGCGTGCGCACTTAACTGCTTGTGCCACCGGGCTGGCCCCGTCACGTCTATTTTTAATAATATCAATATTTAACTTTATTCTATTTATAATTTTAATGCTGATCGGTATCTTGGTTTTTATAAGTTTTGGTGGGGGCAGGGAGGAGAGTTGATTTTGACATTGATATGCAGAATCTGGAAAAAGGTTGTTGTTTTTTAATAATGAACTGTGTTAAAGTGAAAAGGCAACACCTAAATGTAGCTTTTCTTGACTTGACTCCCTTGGTTTTCGTGCTTCAGTTGCCATGGGCACAATGTGTTTACAAGATCCACTGTGTGTGTGTGAAAAAGTTGTGTCTTTCCCACAGCTAACCCTTGACAAGGTGTTTGGGTTTGTCTCTCTTGTTGACAGCCTCTAAAATGACAGGTGGGGGGTTGAGTGAAGAAGGGGAAGGAATTATTCAAAATTTCCTTTCCTGCCTGTCTCCTTTCCTCTTCACAGCCTAAATGCTCTGTAGAATTTCTAAAAGAGTGCTTCCTGCACATTTGAACAGCATTGAATAGGCTTATTTATGGTTAACAATTTCTACATTTATGTCTGTTACTGAGTCTTATTTTTTTTTTAGGAAATCTTGGAAACGGGCATAGATCATTTTTTACACATTTTCTTGGGCTTTTTTAAATTAAAAAATGTTAAGAGTTTGGGCTATTCCTGGTTTAATAATAATAGCTTAAGTGAGCATATTGCTAGTGTAATGTTCTTGTATCCATAACTTTTATCTTTCAATTTCTTTTGGTTTTGGCCATCGTATTTTAATGTATTTTTACAAACCACTCTACTAAAATAAACATTTCATGGATCCCAGTAAAAGATACACATGACTTCACCCTTCCCCATGTTCCTAGTCTCAAAACATTCCTGAGAGGCCACCTGGTTTTCTGCAAAAGTGATTAGTCAAGTGTACTCCTTAGAATACTGCCTAACTAATTTTTATTCCTCCAAAACTGTTATATTACATCTGGTAGAGAAATTGCATTAACCTTTTATTGTTGGTTATTAGTGAGGTCCTCAGAACGTGAGAAAGTTGAACTTGAACATTTTATCAATCTGTTATTAATATATTATAATAGAAATTTTATTAAAAATTGTAATTGGGAACACTTATTGCTTGAAGCTATTTTTTAAAATTTTATCCCACGGTATCAGGTTTATATATAGGTTTACATATAAAATATCTGAAAAGATGCCCAGTGTGATTAGTGTGAGTATAATTAAAATTTTTAAAATCAGAACACGGGGTACTTTAATGAAACCTTATTTTTTTTAATTATTAAATAAACTTAGGCACTCGAAGTAGTTAATTTCCCTTAATGATCTTCCAAGTAGTTAGAGCATCTGTGACGTTATTGGTTGTTAAAAAAAAAAGCTCCTAAGACCACCCACTTTCTCCTCCCCTTTACCATCTCTGATGAAAACCATAACAACCCTGTAAGCATGTACAGTGTGATGTAATTCAGAGGCTGCGTACTGCTGGGTCTGCTAAGAGGAGATTTTATGCAGAGGAAGAGCACTGTTTTGGGAACATCTGGGAGTGAAATCGGAAGCCAGGAGCACTTGGACAGCTCTGGGGTTTTCTTTTGTGTACGTGTGGCGGATGACATTTGCTCTGTAGACATGTTTCCTCTCGCTGTATTTCTTGGCCTCGACGAGTGCTGAGTTTAAAAAGATAGTATGTGATGGTCCATGGGAGCTGTTTCTTCTGTGAAATCTTTCTACCTGCTCTGAAGACATGTTGTTGTCTCCCAAATTCTCCTTATCCACCATTCACGTGCGACTGACTGCCAAAGGATTGCTTCGGAATCTCCGACTGCCTTCGGGGTTTAGGAAAAGCACTGTTATTTTCCATACAGGTTCGTGTGCACAGATCTCTGTTGAGGGTTGCGTGGGGGGCATCTTGATTAACTTGCAAATGTTTATCAGAAATTTTCTAAGGAGATAGATAATTGGGAAAAGAAAGCTTTAAGGAGAGAACTAGGCTTAATTTGTAAAAGTAAGCAGTTTTCTCTTGTTTCAACGCATGAGCATGTGGTACTCTTACTGTTTGCACGCAGATGTGTGCTCAGTTTGTTGGTGGAAAGCAGAATGGTTGCCTTGGTGCTCCCTGGCTCTTTTCTCCGACAACAACTGAATCTGTGAAGATCAGCACCTGAGTCACATTTTATCTCAGATGATTTTGGTAATAGGACATAGGTAAATCAAGAAGAGTACTTCTCTTTCCCTTCCAGAAGGAGATGAACTGAGAGAGTTTCTGTAGTGTTGCATTATACAGTTTCTCCCTGAGATTATGATAGGTTAGTTTAATATTCTAAAATATTTCCATATTCTAAACATTTCTGAAATAAAACACCCTAATGGTTGTGGAGAAGTAATAAGTGAGCCACAAACTAAGTTTTCCAAGCTTCTCAGTGAAAATGTTTCCAGGCACAAAACACTGCCTCTGATGGTTTATGCTTGTGTCTGCTTTTTATTTTCTGTGCCTAAGGTGGAAATCAATGCAGTGTATATTTTAGGCATATGTAAATATGCTCACTTTGAGAGGATTCAATTGCCTCACGTTGCCCACCTCTTGTTCTCGATGATAATTGCAACTATGGTAAATAGGTTGATTTTACGCTATGAAAACTGGAGTGCTGTTCTATTTGATTTTGGCTGGTTAGCGTGAACTGTCATAGGATCGAGTATGTAAACAGAAGATTTTTTTTCTTGTTTCATGTGCATGTCAGCCCTTGTGTGTCTTGTTTTCCATCTCTGTCCCTGGTGACTTTTTTCAGCTGTTTTTGCTTTTCCCAGAAGCGTCTCCCTTCTCTGGGGGATAATTCTCATTTTTTCCAGCTCCTCTTCCCCAGATTTCATAACTCCCCTTGACCTGTCACTCGAGTCTGCCAGCCTTTCCCTTTCGGGCTGAGCTGACAGCTGGAGGTAAATAAGACGAGTTAAGAGGGACACAGTGGCTCTTCCTCTCCCGGCCTAAATGCCACTGTCATTTTTTCAACCTTATAAGATGAAAAGGTGAAAAAATAAAAATGTTTTTCTATGTTTGCAATCATTTGTAGGATCTAAAATAGCTCCAAATAGCTTTTAATTTTAACTTTTTTAAAAAAGTAATTAATCCATGCTCCGAGTAGAAAAGAAAACCAAACAATACAGAGGGCTGTACAGCCCAGGTGAGCCTCTTCCTTATGCAGCCCCCTGCCCTCTCCTCAGAGGCTGCCACCCTCATTGGCTCTTCGATATCCTTCTGATAATTTTCTAAGAGCATGTAAGCCCATGTAGATCTTTTATATCCTTTATTGTTATACTCAAATGGAAGCATACTATATATTCCCTTGTATAGCTTGCTCTTTAAAGTTAATATATCTTAGATTTTTCTGTTAACATGTTTACCTCATTCTTTTTAATAGTCGTGGAGTATCCCATTGTTGGACAAGCCATGATTTATTTAACTGATCTTATGTTAGTGAACATTTTAGATTGTTTGTAGTGTTTTTGTGAAGCAGATAGCTTGCCAAGGCAGCTTAAGCAAAAGAAACAAGGCTTTTATTACCAGAGTTGACTAATAGTGATATTTTAGATACATTTTATTTTCTGAAATTATATAAAAATATTCTGAAACACTCATTTGATTGCAGTCACAATTTTTAGAGCTACAGTGCACTTAGAAGGGATCTAGTTTACCTTATTTTACACCAGGAAGTTGGAGGCCCAGAGAAGTGAATTAACTTGCCCAAGGGTACACAGTCAATGGCAGAGATGGGACTAAAACTTGGGACTTCTGTTTAGAATTTTGGCTTATCGATTTTCCCAGCTGTGAATGTTGCTGTAATTCTGTTAGATCTGGTGAATAGTAGTGATGAAAAAGGAGTTTGTGTGTGGAAGCATTTTAAAATTATGTAAAGAATATAATTCTGCTTATCCCCAGTAAGAATCTTTTGTGAGCTTATCCATATTACATAACTTTAAAGTCTGAGAAATCTTCCAATAAAATGGATGTTGAAGTCGTTGCATTTATTCTTACCCATATGGGCTGTAAGCAGTAGCCTGCATTTGTATTCTTGATAAAGGAAGGGGTGTTGGTTGCCGTAGCAGCAGTGGTATTGACCTGGATTCCAGGAGCCCAGGGTTGTCCTCTTGGTTCTGCTAACCACGTGAATGACATTGCTCACTTAACCATACATGGCTACAAAATAGAGGAATCAGACGAAATGATTTCTAAGGTTCCTTTAACTTCAAATTCTATGAATTTTGGGGCTATAGATTTAAAAACCCTGGATGTATCACTGACACCTGAAAATTTATCTCATCTAAACTAATTCTCTCCTTCTCTCTCAAACTCAGTTAATATTCCTGATTTATTTCTCTTCATGACACCATGTTTTTCCCTTATCCTGTCATCAAACCTCAGTCACCTTTGAATCATTGTTCTTCTTCACTTATCCACAACCAATTAGCTGCAAGAATCGAAGACTCTATCCTTTGAAATCTCGGTTTGTTTTTATTCTCTGCCACCAATCTAGTTCAGGCTTTATTATTAAATTGAAGCACTTGAAATTGCTCTTCTAAGTAAAAAAATGGCCAAATATTGACAGTTTTATATCATCCAACCTAATACATTGGGCTATTTGAAGGGTTTTATTTTTAGTTTTAGTTTTGGTGAGGCAGATTGGCTTTGAACTAACATCTGTTGCCAATCTTCCTCTTTTTGCTTGAGGAAGATTGTCACTGAGCTAACATCTGTGCCTGTCTTCCTCTATTTTGCATGTAGGATGCCACCGCAGCATGGCTTGGTGAGTGGTGTGTAGGTCCACACCCGGCATCTGAATCTGCAAACCCCTGGCCGCCAAAGCAGAGTGCACAAACTTAACCACTATGTCACAGAGCCAGCCCCCTGAAGGGTTTTATATTTGGTCTTTGCTGCCCGCCTTTCCCCTGCTTCCAGACTGTCTTTCACATTGCAGGATTAATTCATTCATTTCATAAATAAATATTTATTAGACATGTACTGTGTGCCAGGTACACTCCTAGATGCTGAAAATATAGCCAGGACTAAGTCACACATGGCCCCTGCCTTCACACACAGCCCCCAGTGTAACAGAGGGAGACATTGTAGAACATCAAGTAATCATGGTAGAGCATGGATTAGGAGCCCAGGCAGCTCCTAGCAGGTGAGGCTAACTTTATCCAGGTCTTCCAGAAATGCCATTTAAGCTGGGAGCTCGGGATATATAGAATTAGCCAAGAAGCAAAAAGTGTTCCAGGCAGAGAAAACAACATGTGAAAGCCTGGAGGTGAGGGAGAGGATGGCTCCTTCAAGGAAATGCAAGAATTTAAATATGCCTGAGCGTAGAACGTGGAGAGAGAGGTATTAGCCATAAGGATGGGGAGTATAGGGACCCAAGCAGAACAGGCCCTTTCACTGAACCCTGACACAGGGGACCGTGCACTTCGGTATATTGTTGTTGCGTGGTGCCCATCGGCAGTGTGTTGTCAGATCCAGGATGTAAGTTCCTCTGTAAATAGGGGCAAGAAGAGAAAGAGAGTGAATTGGTCAGAGTTTTGGGTGATGTTGCAGGATGTCAGGCATGGATGAAGCTCTCAGCACCAGGGAAGTGCTAACGTCATCTAAGAGGTCCAGGAGTGATTTCTCTGACTCGCCAAAGTTCGAGCAATAGTCTCTCTTGCAAAAGTATTCAGCTCAGTCTATTTCAGAATTTTGCCTCAACATAGTTCCAGTTTTATAATGAATCAGTAGAAGGAAAAAAATCTTCTAAGTAGAAATATTCTTGCCACCAGTTTTATTAGAATTCAGTTTTTCTGTGAAGCTGGAGATACCTGTATTAACTGTTATGAAAAGTGCCATTTTGAACCTCAAAGAGTTAATATTCTCTTTGATTCAAGTGAAGGCAATTCATTGCGCTAAGAAACAGAATTCTTTTTGCTGAGCTAGTGAGAGTAAAAGCAATGACTATAGCGGAGGGGGAGGGGTGTGTGTACGTGTATATTGAGGAAGGACAGGAGAAGTATTATTCATAGAACAGAATATTTTCATTTACTTAAAGCTGCACTAAGGAGAACCATTTTGACTAGATATTTGGTAAGAGTGAGGCAGAATGTGAACAAATTTGTTTAATTAGTCGCCAAATTATGGTGTTATGTTTGGTATTCCTTTTTGAGATTGTCCAGTAGAACTGCTTTTAGCCGCAGTTTGTTCAGACAGCTTAACTAAGAGGTAGCTTTTTGATCTCAACTAAAGAGAAGCAGCTCTGATGATGTTCAAGTGGCTCAGCAACCTCAGGATCAACATCTCTGCTCTTTACTAGCCCTTTCCTCATGATTGTTGCCTCATGATCTCACAATGGCTGCTCCAGGCAGGGAAAAAAAAAAAATAGGGAGGGGGCGGTGCCAAATCACTAAAGCTTACATCTCACTGGCTACATCTCAGTCACATGGCTACCTCTACCTGCAAAGGAGGCTGGGAAATTGAGTGTTTGACTTCTCCAGTCTCTGTAGTGCATGCAGGTAAAAGTGGGGTTAGAGCCTTATGAGTATCTGCCACCCAGTAGGCAAAACGGTTATTTCTCAAAATATTGAGATATTGACTGCTTATAAATAAGAAAAGTAGGTAATTTAACAAGTTGAATCTCCCAACAGACCTTGTTGCTTTTTCTCTTTTACGATATGAATGTTTTTTGGTAATGATTACTTATTTTGTAATTACTTCAATTAAATACTTTCAAGTCATTCTGTTATTTGGACATATAGATTAATATTTGATTTAGATCTTTTAAATGAATTAACTTTCAGTTATAAAATAATACATTGAGAAAGAATGTTCTCAACTTTCAATGTGGCTTTTTTATATTTGAAATGTGTTAACAGAAGATTAATATTTTATTAGTATTGCATTTATGGTGGGTATTGTATTCATGCATTGTCAAGGTGATGAAAAATAGAATTCAATTTCTCTTGTTTCTCTCTCTCACTACAAAATATAGAAGCCAATAAAGCCATTTTAGAAAGCATCCATGAAAAAAATCATATATGTTAGAATTTGTAAAAAGTTAAAAGATTCAATCGTTTGTAGAATACAAGAGACATCAAAAGGACTGAATTGAAGAATAACAGATGAGAGATGTAGCTTCCAGAACCTGTTTGTTCTCTTACTGTGAATCCACATTCTTTTTTTTTTTTTTTTTTTGTGAGAAAGATCAGCCCTGAGCTAACATCCATGCCAATCCTCCTCTTTTTGCTGAGGAAGACCGGCCCTGAGCTAACATCTATTGCCAATCCTCCTCCCTTTTTTTTTCCCCCCCTTTCCTCCCCAAAGCCCCAGTAGATAGTTGTATGTCATAGTTGCACATCCGTCTAGTTGCTGTATGTGGGACGCCGCCTCAGCATGGCTAGACAAGCGGTGCGTCTGTGCGCGCCCAGGATCTGAACCCAGGCCACCGGTAGCAGAGCGCATGCACTTAACTGCTAAGCCGCGGGGCCGGCCCCCTGAATCCACATTCTTCTTGGCTTTCTTGAAAGCAGTCTTGAAGGTTTGCTGGCCTCTTGCCACATTGATGAGCATTTACTAAGGACTGGTATTGTGAATGGCATTATGCTAAAAACATTTTGTCGTAGATTGATACCAAGGTCCTGTAGCTATGGTGGTCTTACAGCTACAGCTTTGCTATGACCTTAAAATGTGCCGTTTCGCAGTTATGGCAGTCTGTTTAAGAAAGCAGTGAAATGTTAAATGAATTTTCACTCATAGTAGATAATATTTTTGATAAGGTTTTAAAAGTTAGATGTTGAGAGAGTACATCTTTTTTTTTTTTGTGAGGAAGATCGGCCCTGAGCTAACATCTGCCAATCCTCCTCATTTTTTTTTTTTTTTTTGCTGAGAAAGACTGGCCCTGGGCTAACATCTGTGCCCATCGTCCTCCACTCTTTATGGGACGCTGCCACAGCATGGCCTGACAAATTGGTGTCGGTGCGCGCCTGGGATCCAAACCTTCGAA
The DNA here is from genome assembly GCF_020826845.1 of Diceros bicornis minor. Lineage (NCBI taxonomy): Eukaryota > Metazoa > Chordata > Mammalia > Perissodactyla > Rhinocerotidae > Diceros > Diceros bicornis. The sequence goes on from NC_080768.1 coordinate 21,122,148, forward strand.
CCCCAGGCTGCCGCAGCAGAGTGCGCACACCCAACCGCTTGCACCACCCGGCCAGCCCCAAGAGAGTACATCTTAATCTCACAAGTTGCAGATAGCTAAAGTTTTACTGCACTAAGTTGCGTTTTAAGGTAGTATCTATCTTCACACACACGGAAAGGAAACCATACATTATAGTTTGGAGTTGGATTCAGGATGGAAAGTAGAGCAGTGTTTTTCATCAGGAGAAACTGGAAGAATGTGGCAAGCAATATATAGTAAATACTTATTTAATCAGAACAATTGAGATATTCCAGTTAATGGAGTTTTTGTTAGTAGCAAATCATCCTATAAATGAAATAATATAGATTGATACATTTTGTTAGCTCTAAAGCCTGTTATAGAGCTAAAAATAATGTTTTATTAATAGTTTATGCACATTACTTGTTTTCTTAGGTTAAAAAAATAACTGTTATGGTTTTAAATGTATCCAATACTTATCATTTTTCTGTATTTGGTTTAGGTGATACTTTGGGTTATTTTAGCACGTGAGAGTCCTTTTTTTTTTTTTTTTTTGGTGAGGAAGATTAGCTCTGAGCTAACATTTGTTACCAATCCTCCTCTTTTTGCTGAAGAAGATTGGCCCTGGGCTAACATCTTTGCCCATCTTCCTTTACTTTATATATGGGATGATGCCACGGCATCGCTTGATAAGCAGTGCATAGATCTGCGCCCAGGATCCAAACCTGCGAACCCCAGGCCGCCAAAGTGGAGCCTACAAACTTAACTGCTACGCAACCAGGCCAGCACCAAGGGTCCTTTTTATAACACCAGCACTTATATAGCTCTGGGGAAAATTAAAACTAATAGAGCTTTCTTTTGGGTGAGAGACTTGCCTTTTTCCTAATGTTCCCTGGCGACCTGAGTTTCAGGCACCTCTCTCTTAAATTGCTTTTCTTTAACTGGATGGCATTTTGAAAACGACATTCTCTATTTGTTTGTGTTATAAGAATTCCTAATGTTGAATGTTTTAATTGGCTGTTTTAATTTTTGTTTCTACTGTAAGATAGCCAATTATCTTTAATACACAATAAAGAGATTTTTGACCCACTTTGGTGCATTTTGGGGATTTTTTCCCCCAACTCAGGTGTTAAGTCTGCATGTGCCTTGATTCAGCCATGCTGCTTTGCTAGGGGCCCTGTCGGACAAAAAACACGTGGTTACAACATGGCTGCCACGGTTAGGGACACCATCTGTGGTTATGGAGCACTGAGCCACAGGACATGGCTTCATTGGCACAACGATGACATCACCTGAGCTGAAAAGTCACAGAAGAGGCAGCATTTAAAATTCTAAAATAGTAAATGCACATGAAGTAGGCCCTGCAAGAAAGGCCTTGTAGACTTTTTGTTCTTGTTTTGGAATCAGTTCCCAGTGGTGACAGAATGTTCTTCTTGGTACTCGCATCTTCCATGTGTTGAATTAAAAAGAACACCTTGTTGGTACACGGTCGTCATTACTGAAATAAAAATCACTGCTTGGTATAGCAGGCTTTGTGATGGCGAGCAGTTTTTTATGTACCTATTAAATTGGTTAAGTCAAAATGATAATTAAGACAAAAAAAAAGTCCACGTGAAGGCTAGTATTTAATATTTTAGGTAATTTGTTCAATAATAAAGGGGAAAAAAAAACAGGACCTAGTGCCTTCTATCTTGTGAAAAATCACCTCGCTCACGTCAGTGGGAACTTGGTGGATATACATTTTCTCTCTTGTGCTCTGAAAAAAGACCTATCCAATTTGTGCATATACAGTGTGAACGAGTATAACAAAAGATATTTGTTTCCTAATTTAAGTTAAAATAAAAATTCAGATTTTTCCCCTACTAAAATTCATATTCTTAATGGAATTTTTGTTTGTTGGATGATTAGAATAAAAATATTTTTATTCAGTATCTTCGGAACTTTTAATGTTTACAGGCCTAAAATTGTATTAATTGCAAATTTTTTCTTGTGTTCCATTTTCATAGTATGCTTTTTTCAGTCCTGAAACAAATCCATAAACTTAACATATTAAGGTGGACCTCTAGATTATTTACAAAGCCAACAAATTGAGGGAGGTAATACCATCTTAAAAATATTTCTGAATGTAGTGAATTTCTATTAACTTTTCTTTGTAGTTAGTAGTCCATTTTAAGAACATGAGAAATCTGCTTGTTTCCTGCCAGCTTCGTGGAAAATGTTCAAGGTCAAGTTTGGGTTGTTTTTTCAGGAAAAATTGTGTAAGCGTAATTATCCTGAAATAGGAGTTTTGAATACGAATATGCCTCCTGTTCTGTAATCTACTTTTAAAATTGAAAAAAAGTAAAACCCTTTTCCATATAATACAAGCCATTGCAACAAATTCTAACAATATAGTAATGTAAAATTTTAAATGCTTAGATGTCTTAAAGTCCACACCCTCCACCCCCCACACACACAAAAGAATTGGCTTTGTGGTTATAATTTTATTTATTTAGTTTTTCCCCCCAAAGCCCCAGTAGATAGTTGTATGTCATAGCTGCACATCCTTCTAGTTGCTCTACGTGGGACTCAGCCTAAGCATGGCCGGAGCAGCGGTGCGTTGGTGCGCGCCCGGGATCTGAACCCGGGCTGCCAGCAGCGGAGCGTGTGCACCCAACTGCTAAGCCCCAGGCCGGCCCAGCTTTGGGTAATTTTAAACGTCTAAACACTGTTTTGCTGAGCTTGAAATGTTCCATATTAAGTAAATGCCGTACCTACCTAGAAATAGAAAAATACTATATGTGGCTCCTAAATTATGATTACTGTCAACTCTTTTAGAATAAACAAATAATGAAAGGAACACTAAAAAGGTTTATATACATTTATACTAATAATTGGTGATATAGATAATTTTTTAGAATACCTTAGTAAGATTGTACAGATTACTGTGGGTTCACTGTTCAGTTGATACGACTAGAAAGTGTGTGTTAATCCTCTTGTGTTAGGGGCAGTATTCAGGACAATGGGAATAAGGAGCTAATGGCTCCTGAGGAAAAGGACATGGCAGATGATTAAATTTGGAAAGTGTTTTGGAGCAGGTGAGTTTAGAAGAGACTGTTCTTGGAGAATAAAGGGCAGGGTGTTAGAGAATGTCATGACACCTTCCGAACCTTGTCCCACATCAGACTCTTCCCCTCTCTCTGCCCTCGCTCTCATTCTCACATGCTCATCTACTCCTCTGTGTGTGATTTCCCAGCAGGAAACTTGTGACTTGTCCTGGATTTCCCTTGATCTGACTGGTCACCAAGTCTTCCTGTTCTGCCTCATAAACACACTCATGTTTTCCTGCCTGTTGTCGCTGCCACTGACCCAAGAGTTTCTCCTCCTGGGCCGCCCTCCTGACCTCCTGCTCACCCCCTTAGGTCTTCCTTCACAGTGCCTCCAGACCCTGCTCAGCCTCGTTCTGTGCCTCCTACAAGATGAAACCTTGTACAGCACACATGCCCTTGCCCGTGTTTATGCTTCCAGCCACTTCATCTTACTGTGACTTCAGGAGTCCTGACTTTGTTGTCGGCACTGGATACCGGGGCACCAGGGGCCTGCCATGCCTCTCTGCCTTTGTGTTGGCTGGCATTTTCTGCTTATCTTTCTGCCCAATGTGCAAATGTCCATCCAAACTCTGCCTCTAGAACACTCTCTTGACTGCCCCTGATCCAGGTGTTTCTCCACCAGTCCTCTCACTACAATGCGTACATAATCCTGTTATCTAATTATCAAGTCGTGTTGCCGTTGTTGCTTTGTTTTCATGGAATGTTCCAGGGTAAACACCCATCATCAAATGTTGAGGAAATGCTGACTGAGAGAACTTGTGTTAGAGATAGGTCTCCCTCCTAAGGGTTTTAGATGTGTAGGTTCAGATTAAGGCAGAAAGAAGGGAATCGGTTGTCTGTCCAGGCTGCTGGTAGAGATTTAGAGAACCCGCACCAGCCCGTGAGTTCATTACCTACATTTTATTACCATTAGTTTTCAATGTGGTATGTAGTAGAAAGCACCCAGCACCCAGTGACTGTCACCTTCACACACATGGGTGGACGTGTGAGAGTGGAGCAGGAAGAGGTCCACACTAGGGAGACATGACTCAGCAGAGGCCCTTGGTGTCTTCGTGCACCCCTGCACACCACCACCCTCTCCTCCATGCCTCCCCTGCCCCCTAAGATATCAGGGCAGGTCTACCGCCCCACAGCAAAGCCGTCACAATGGATTTTGACAAATACTTAGTGAGTGAATGAGTAGGTCAATAGGTATACAAAAAACTAGGCAACATTAGCTACTAAATGCTGAGTATAATTTTGTGTTTCATGGACGCCAAGGCAAACTCTCCTGGTAGGTCTTGTCTCTTACCTGATTTTAATATTCGGAAAGCCAGCAGATTCAGTAAATGGGTTATTTGGCCTTTGGATGGATATGTCCTCAGCAGCTAGTGGGTTAGTCCATGTCTTAATGGTTAAGTCAAGTCTTTCTCTCAAAAATTGTCTTCAGCCTTGACATGGGGGGGTCTATATGCCTGAGTGACTTGAGCCTGAAAAATGGAGCTCTTCTTCTTTACCCAACTACTTTCTTTAAGAAGATGTTAAATAAGTTTATTAGGCTAGTTTCAAATTTTATTAACTTGAGGTTTCTGAGTAGAAAGAACAAAGATAGCAAATGTCTTATCCAGTGGTTTTTCAAGGGAGCAAATGTCTTTGATTCAAGACTTTTGTTTTCCTGGTGGAGGTTTCAGTTTCATTCAAATGAATCCCAGGAAGGTCAGATCAGACATGATGGGGGTAGTTATCTTGTTGACAGGCATCTGAATCTATGTAGAAGTTAACATTTAATTTTAAGGTTTCTGATTAAATTAATTTTTTGAAATCAGAACATGTCCTGTTAATAAACAAAATATTTTATTCTTTTAAATACAGCTGCATTGGGCCGGCCCTGTGGCTTAGCGGTTAAGTGCGTGCGCTCCGCTGCTGGCGGCCTGGGTTCGATCCCGGGTGCGCACCGACGCACTGCTTCTCTGGCCATGCTAAGGCCGCGTCCCACATACAGCAACTAGAAGGATGTGTAGCTATGACATACAACTATCTACTGGGGCTTTGGGGGAAAAAATAAATAAATAAAAAAAATTATTTAAATACAGCTGCATTATCAAATGGTAACATGTTAATAAAGGGAAGACAAGGGCAAAGTTTGGTTCATGTTATGCTAATTTCATGTAAGTAATGAATCCTGTAGGATTTAGGGAAACTGTTGTTTTTCAGTATTATGAAGTACCCTATTTATGAACATTAGGGCTTTGAGCATCATTGGAGATTTTTGCATCATCTCTGATCTTCAGTTGAGCCAGGAGTGAGGAAGGAGGGAAGGACCCTCAAACTGGGTCATCGGCTACCATGCGGTACAATTTTGCCCTTAGGGAGCACAGTATATGGAGTGGAAGATTGAGGTCACTCCATGCTTTTCCAGCTCTAGGTAGAGGGCAGTCTGTTTGCTTTTTGCTCTTATGTTAAAATTTGAAGATATGAACTCTTAGAAGAATAATGTGTCAATGTTTTCTTTCCTCCTTGAATGCAGATGTATTCTGAGTATTCACATACAACAAAACCTGTGTTATTTGAATTCCTGTCTAGAGTCCCCAAGGAAGAAACATGGATTGACTGTTTTCTTGGTGTCTAAGTGTTAAATAAAGATTTAAGTGCTCAGAATTCATTTTAACCACCTTTAAAAAATAATATTACCTTTTAATTTTGAATAGGAAATATATGTATTTTGTGTGTGTCTGAGGAAGATCAGCCCTGAGCTAACATCCATGCCGATCCTCCTCTTTTTGCTGAGGAAGACTGGCCCTGGGCTAACATCCATGCCCATCTTCCTCCACTTTATATGGGACGCCGCCACAGCATGGCTTGACAAGCGGTGCGTCGGTGCGTGCCTGGGATCCGAACCTGGGCTGCCAGCAGCGGAGCTCACGCACTTAACCACTATGTTGAATAGGCAATATATTAACCTCATGCTTAAAACGTATAAAAAAAATGTGTTATAACTCTTTCTATCTGTCTGGTTCCTAGTCCCTTCTCTGAAAAGCTAAACGTTGTTAGTACTTTTATATGTATTACGTGATCATTTTGTTATGCGTTCGTAAGCAAAAAAGAAAATATGCTCGTATATTCCTATCATCTTTATACAATAGGGCATATTATCTACATTGCTCTTTACTCTGCTTTTTTCATTTACCACAGAGAGCTTCCTACTTCTATCTTAGAGCTCTGGTATTCTACTATATAAATGTACCATAAATTTATTTAACCAGTCCTTTACTTATAGACATTTTTTTTTCCTGCAAAAAACAAGTTTTTCCTTGCAAACAAGTTTGCAATGAAAATCCTTCTATAGATGTCATTTTACACCCCTCTAGAATTCATAATAGGATAAATTCTTGCTTACCAGCTATGAATTCAACGGTTTGTGTTGGGTGTGTTAGAGAAGGCTTATCACAAAGCTTCTATGTTCTTAAACATCAATTTGAGCTTATGACATTATGCAGACAGACATGACCAGAATCATATTTTAAATATTTGAACGAGATTCTCAGTGGGTAGCATTGAAAACTGCATCATGATGTGCAGATCTGACGATTTCTGTCACTACCTGAGGCAGAGCAGTGTTTGTGTTCTGGGCGTGATGTTTGGGTTTTCATGGCTGGACACTTAGGAGCTGATGCTAGCATGTGGGATGCCCCTCCTCTTGTTATTCCAGTTCTCTGGCCTTAAGAAAGCCTGAGAGAAAAAGAAGCTGGTGCATGGAGACCTTGGGTTTTACTGAAGCAGTTGCTTTCCCTCCCCTACTTCTCTCGTTAGGGGGAGTTAACACCCTAACACTTAATTGCCATTGGAGGTGAAACAGCACAAATGAAAAAGCAGCTGAGAACTAGGAGCCTTGCACAACTGGAATGCATCAAACTTGGGCGGTTGATGCTTTCCAGGGTGTATCTTAGCAAAAACTACTTAAGTTCATTCTAGGGTGATCTTAGCAGCATTCTTAATAGAGCATTGGGTCCTAGGGAATTTTCTAAACTTTCAAAGAATATATACGCCCTGACACAGTTAACAGTTCCAGAATATGGCGAATAGGACTTTTATCAGCACAAATGCCATTTTGTTACCAAAAGCTAAAGCAACCAAAATATAATAAAGGAAATGTATAGATGCTTAGTCTCACTTGTGGACCTAAGCCACCTGAATTCTCAGCAACAAACCAGGGAATAGTTGCTACTGTTGCACTCACATATCTGAAACAATTAAGAGTTTGTCTCAGGGGCTGGGGGATGGAGGAAATGGGTGAAGGGGCTCAAAAGATACAAACTTCCAGTTATAAAATAAATTAGTCCTGGGGATATAATGTACAGCACGGTGACTATGGTTAACAATACTGTATTACGTATTTGAAAGGTGCTAAGAGAGGAGATCTTAAAAGTTCTCATCACAAGAAAAAAAACTTTATAACTGGGTGGTGACAGATGTTAACTAGACTTATTGTGGTGATCATTTCGCAATACAAATATCGAATCATTATATTGCATACCTGAAGCTAATATAATGTTATATGTCAGTTATACCTCAATAATAAAAAAAAAGTTACATTTCAGATGGTGGAAAAAAAGAAAAAATAAAAAGTTTGCCTCAGGAATTTGAAGCCACTGTGGCATAAGAAAAGCCTTTAACAAAATTTATCAAATTAAAATAAAAGCTAGTAAAAAATAAAAATGGTTTCAGAGGCCTAATAAATAAATAAAGAGACAGCAACTCCAACTCTTAACTGTTTAAACACTTTAAGGAAAAGTATTGACAGATTCTTAACAGATGTAAATATTTTATTTTAAAACCTACTTTATGTCCATTGAGAAAACACTAGAGTTAATCTCCTTAAGTCAAGAGAAAAATAAGATCTCCTTATCTTTAAAATGTTAGAAATGGAATTAACCATTCAATAAGAAAAACAGATATAAAGGAAGATATATTGTATACATATAATCAAGGAATTTAGACAAACAATATTACTAGCAAACACTTTCAGTAGAATTTTAAGGTAAATTAGAAAAATCTTGGTAATACAGTGAAAAAAATTTAGTTTACAAAGAAAACATACATTTACAAACATAAATACTTAGTTATTGCTTGACTTTGGTATAAGAGATCGTTTGAGGGAAAATATGAAATTTAGTACTATAAAAGGAGTACCTGTATTCTGAACCTGTGTGAAAAACAGTGTTTAATAAGTTAATTTAGATTTATTTCCTTATGAAATAACTTATTAGAACCTGACCAGTTTAATACTAAAATTCATCTGAAAGACTAAGTAGTCAAGAATCTTAAAGACTGTTTTCTCCGAAAATGTTAATGTAAAAGATTCACCTCTCAGGTTTTGTAAATAATTATAACCTAACAGTTTTAAAACTCTGATATTATATTAAATAATAAAATTGATTAGCCTGGAAATTCTAGAAAGACAATCAAACATTGTTAAGGATTCAAGAAACGATGAAGTGATGTATCAATAAATAAATGAATATATCAATAAGTATTGGTAGGACAGGTAACAATAATATCAGCCAGGAGAATGAACTTATGTCTACATATGGTGTAGTAAATTCTAGATGGTCAAAGAGTTAAAAGATGTTTTGCTGTTCTGTTTATTTGTATAAAATTATATAAAACACTTAAAACATAGATGTTTATATGTACATTTATTGAAATGAAGAGTTATCAGCTAGTGGGCTTGGACGTATTATTTGGTTAAGATTATTGCATAAATGTTTATTTTCAGTTATGTAATATATTATGTCTCCACCCCATTTCTACTTTCCAAAATGGATGGGAACAGTAGAGACTTGGCTCGAGAGGCCTGGGTTCTGACTTGGAGTCCGTCCCATAGAAGCTGTCTACGCGTGGGCAAGGCCCTCCGCATCCTTGAGCCTCACCTTCCCTGTTGAGGGTTATTGGGAGGATCAAAGAGAGGGACAGTGAAAACATTATGAACAATAAAACACTCTATAGTTATTATATGTTATATGACAATATAATTTCTAAGAACATTTTAGGAAATGACAAAATAAAAATACTAATCTCAGATATTTTGACAAATTGTAAAATATTTAGATTATTTGTCATTAATATGTGACTCTGTAAAGTCGTTCTCCCTTCGCGACTTTACTATTGTGACTATAAACTTGGTTACCTTCTCTCTCTGCTTTGGAAGTGGCCATTTATTGCTAAATAACTCTTAATCATGACTAGTAAAGACTATTGGATAAATACTTTCTCCTTCTCTTTAAGTATTTTTAAAATACAATAGATATTTTAGTCATTTTAGAACTGAGAATTATCAAGTATTAATACAAATAGAAGTTGTTTGACCGTGGAAAGCAACCACAGAAAATGAGAGCCTTTTCTCCGTTTTTTTACTTAAAGAATATATCAAGTATATTTTACCATTGGTTCTTGGAACATGAATGCTAAGGTTTCTTTGTTTATTTTCCTTCAAGAAATCACCGTAGTTTTCCTCCTCCTGAAAAATTAGAGAAAATAATTACTATTTATAAAATTGCCTGAGGTTTGTTGGTTACCACAGAATGTGGATGCCACAGGGAATGCGTGTGAGAATAAGGAAACTTATCTTAGTTTTTTCAGATTTAGATTTGTTTTGATTATTTGGCCTGCTTATTTCAAGAAGCTAAGCAGCTTGTTTCCTGTTTTTCCAATTCTGTTTGATATTTAAAGTGACTGAGACATCTGGAATGGTTCCAAAACTGAACGGATTTTCATTTAAAATAAAATTGAGTGGGCCGGCCCCGTGGCTTGGTGGTTAAGTGCGCGCACTCCGCTGCTGGTGGCCCGGGTTCGGCTCCCGGGCGCGCACCGACGCAGCGCTTCTCCGGCCATGCTGAGGCCGTGTCCCACATACAGCAACTAGAAGGATGTGCAACTACGACATACAACTATCTACTGGGGCTTTGGGGAAAAAGAAAGAAAGAAAGAAAAAATTATTAAAAAAATAAATAAAATAAAATAAAATTGAGTAATTCACAGAAGGTGAATAGTCAGTCACTTAGCATGGCATCTTACTTGGATCTAGAGTATGTATTAGCCTGTGCTTTAAAAAAAATATTTAAGCTGTTACTACTACTTGAAGGGGGGAAAAACAACAAAGGTTGTGTTTGATAGAAAACGGAATAGTATAGTCAGGAATCTAATACTCTTAGCAATGAACTTCATGATAAGGAGCAAAATGTGTGTAGATTTTCAATGTACACGATGATTTATTAGAGATTAGGAAATGACTCATCTGCAGTATAAATCTTTGTAACGACCAGGCCATCAGCAGGGAAAGAATGGGGAGTTTGTAGAAAATGTGTAGGAGGAGGGAAAGCCATTTAAAATCCAATCATTTGTGTTTTTCTCTCAGCATATGTGATCAGAATACAGTCGGAGTACTTGTCAAGAGGAGTTTCTGTACCATCTGTACCTAGAAAATTAGAAACTATGAAATCAACATTATTTTGCACACGGTTTTCATCTTCTGGTGTTGCTAAACCTGTTGGTTTCACGTACATAATTCTCTGCCCCACGTAAATCTTCTAAAGTCAGAATTAAAGCCATTGTCTGTGTTTATGAATTCCAAACATCAAACTATTTGACTAATTCCTGTTCTCATCCATATGTGTTCCTTATGTAAACAGAACTTAAATGCATTTCTGTGGCTTGTCTAGTTGTTTTTGAACCCAGATGGTAGTGATTATAAAAATTAAAATCACATATTTTACTACCTATGTTAATTCCTTTTGCAGTTGAAAAGGGCAGGCAAAAGAATCCCAGAAGTTTATGTATCCAGACACAGACGTCTCCAGATGTGCTGTCCTCTGAGAAAACACTTGAGTTGGCTCGGTATAAAACAAAATGTGAAAACCAAAGTGGGTTTATTCTGCAGCTCAGGCAGCTTCTTTCCTGTGGTAATACCAAGTTTGAAGCATTAACAGTTGTGATTCAGCACCTACTGTCTGAGGTAAGGATGTGTATCCTCTGAACGGTCTTCTCACTGAGGTGGGGGACGGGGTGGGGGGAGTGGCGGGCAATGCTCATGCTCTTGTCTTGTGAATATCTTTACGTTAATGATTGGCAAGATCGAATAGAATTCATCTAATAAGCTTTTGTCAGCTCACTTGATACCTGAGTCACTCTCTGGAAATTTGGGATTGAAACATTTCTTAGTACTTCCTTTTCCCCTCTAGAGTCTCTTAGACCAACGACAAAGAAAAGATAATTGCCTGTTATACCTCTATACACCTCTAGACTATATTAGCATTAATGTTTTCAAACTTAATTTTTGTCTGTGTGCAGCTTTCTGCATCACACTTAGTTTAATGCTTTGGAAAATTAGGTTGATGATATTTATGAGTTATTTATGGGTCAAAGAAATTTCTGAGGTAAATCCCAGTATCGGTCTGGGGACTCTCTAGAAAAGTTTGTGGTACAACAAACTTAAAACAGATTTTCTTTGCTTACTTACTCTTCGCTGATATTCTACAAGGATATTCATTCAGGAGCTGGTTAAAACTCATTGAGAGAACGGAGTTTCTATGAACATGTGCTACTGGCATAGCAACGGAAACTGCAGTTATCTATGGGGAAACAGGAGTGAGAATATAACTTGAGCTCTTTAGATATTTTTTAATCATGGTTTTAAAGATGGGCATACATGACATCTCAAGAAGAAAACTATTCAGTTTACTTGTTCTGAAGTTCAGTTCAATCCAACAAACCTGTATATTCATTCCCTGCAGAGGCTACTGTGATGGGATTGCTGTCTGGGGTGGGGGATACAGAGGTGAATGAGACTGGGTCTGTGCCTTGGATGAGCTACCAAGCTGGTAGACAGTTTAGATCGATATTTGATGAACATTTTATAGCTTTGTCCAAATATGTTTTTCTGGAGAGGAAGACGGAGACATTTACCTAGTTTTTTAATTACAGTACTATACAGTATTTTTGTTTAATACATAAGGAAGGAATTTGAGAGTTGGTTTATATAACCAAGTAAGCTAAATTGGAAGCCATGTAATATCAGATGTAGGGAACAACTAGTTTATCTATTTAGTTTTACTATATCTGGCCTAACAACCCCATGTTCAACTCTTTTCTCTCCTTTTTCTCCCACATGAACTCAATCATCAAGTCCTGTGAATTCTCCTCCCACAGTATTTTTCCCCTTTGTCCCCTCTTTTCCATTCCTACTGATGCCAATCTTGTTCAGACCCTGGATAACTGTCCACTAGATGATGATAATAACTTCTTAACCAGTCTTCAGGCTTGCAGTGTCTCCCCTATAATCCATCCAAGCACTGCTAACAGATTCATCTTTCCAAAGCCTTCCACTCAGATTAAAACCTTCTGTGTTTCTCCATTTTCTTTTTTCTTTCTTTTTTTCTTTTTTTTGTTGAGGAAGATTCACCCTGAACTAACATCCACTGCCAATCTTCCTCGATTTTTTTTTTTCGCTTGAGGAAGATTAGCCCTGAGCTAACATCTGTGCCAGTCTTCCTCTACTTTATATGTGGGACACCGCCACAGTCTGGCTGGTGAGTAGAGTGGGTCTGCGTCTGGGATCTGAACCCGAGAACCTGGGCCGCTGAAGCGGAACGTGCAGAACTTTAATGACTCGGCCACAGGGATAGGCCCTGTGGTTCTCCATTTTCTATAGCTGATCTGTCCACTTGGGTAGCCACTAGCCTTATGAAGCTTCTGAGCGCTGGAAGTGTAGTCAGCTTATTAGAGAGAGTCAGTGAGTGTAAAATACACGTGGACTTTGAAGACAATATGAAAAAAGGATATAAAATATCTCCATAATTTTTCTATTGTCTATATGTTGAAATAATATTTTGGATATACTGGGTAAAATAAAATATTAAAATTGAATCTTTTAAACCTTTTAAAAATGTAGCCACTAGGAAATTAAAATTACATACATGCGTCATAATATATTTCTTTTGGATGACTCTGGTACATAACTTGGAATATAAGACTCTCTATAATTTGGCGCCAAATGCCCTCTTTAACCTTACCCTCGGTGCCTGTATGTTCCAGCTATATGATGAGGGAGGCAGAGGAGAAGCAAGACGGATTTAACATTTGTCGAATATATACTAAGTACCAGACATTCTTACTTTATTAAGTCTTCTCCAAAATCACAAGTTGGAATTTACAAATGAGAAAATTGAGGCATAGAGCTGTTAAGTGACTTGACTCTCATCAGACAGCTAGTAAGACGAGAACCCAGGTCTAGGACACTATGAACTCAAAATCCCCTATAAACTTCCTGTACTTTTTTATCCTTTGTTCAAATACTATTAGTGGGCTACTGCCTTTCTCCCTAATACCTACTTGTTCAGATCTTTCTTATAGTAGCATCACATCACTACCTGCATTTAATTTATGTGGATTTATTATACAAACAACCAAAGTAAAATATGCAAATTAAATAGATCAGGCAGTCCTGCTTTCCATGCTCCCTCAGTGAGCAAAGGCCCAAGAGTGCATGTGAGATGAAAGACAGGAGTCTTTGCTTCAGCTGTATTCCCAGTCCCTAAATATCTCGTGTGGCACGAACCTTCCACACTCCATGTGATCCTAGCATTTAAAGATACTTCCCTCCCATACAACCTGGCCCCTAAACACAAGCCAAATGCTTGATCAGGTGCTCAATTGGAGAAAGACTAGATTCAACGCTAGAGGAAAAACCTCACGGGATTGAACATTCTGAGAGATGCTTTATCAGTCCACAGCAGGGCAAACTCTTAATGAGTTTCAGGGATACTTTTACTGTATGTGAATTTCATCTTACGCTTAAGTTAGGTCCTAATGCCCAGGTAATTGTGACTCCACTGAATTTCTAAAAATTCAGCTCAAAAACTCCCTCTTTTATAAAGACTTCCCTGTTCTTCTAGCTCTATGTTCTATCTACCCTCTGGATTCTAGGAGCACTTATATTTCTCTGTCACCCTCTACCTTACAGGTAACCATTTAGTGCTTGTTCTTGCTTTTTAAGCAAAACTCAGAGCAGAATCTGTGTCTAGTTCTTTCTTAGGAAACCACCCCAGCAGCTATGGCAGTGCCTCATACACAGTAGACACAGAGTGTATATCTGGACGACCAAATGGATGAATAGAGAGAATGGTATCCCAGATGTAAGATGATATAAAGATATAAAGTCTTTATGTAAATGTTCTTTGCTCCTTTCCAGCTCTTTGTAATCAATCAGCAAATATTTACCGGTCGCCTAATGTGTACAGGGCACTGTGATAAAACAGTTGGAAAGGAAAGACATAACCAGGGAAAAAGTTAAACAATTTCTTAAACAATTTTTTTGTTAACACTTTGGTTCTCTCATACCTATTACAGAAGTGATTGTTTGATAGATAGATATGTAGATTGATCTATATATACATATATATCTTGTTATTGCTGACTTTTTCTAAATGGTTTTGGAGCATTAGATTATGGGTAAAAATGGTTGATTATAGGTAATCCTGGATCCATCACTTAACCTTTTCTTGCAAGTCTATTTAATAACTACAACTTTTCCGCTTTAGTGGCAGACGTAATTCATTACATGGCAGAAGTTCTAATAAATGTCTCATGAATCTAGAAACTAATACCACACTTTCTATTTCTCTAGTGTTAGTTTTAGTTTGTTCTAATTCTTGATGTATCTTTGCATAGTTGTACAGTATTCTGTACAGACAGCCAAAGTGAAGGACAGTGTTGATGGTAGTAATCCCAATTTCCTCATAAAAGGGCCTATGGGTGAGTTTCTAGGTAAGCCTGAACAGGACCCAGGTCACCCCCAACCTCTGACTAAATATTCACTGTTCCTCCAATTCTGTTTTTGCAAGTGGAATCTAACCTAAAGTAGCACCTTAACAAAGATGAATTTTGAATGGCACTTCAGGCTACTATAAGTGAAAATGTTTCAGAAGAAAAAAGTGGACATGATTCATTGTATGGGTAGAGGGGAGGTCAGAGAGAGCACACATCTGAGCCCTCTGACGTGGCTCTTTCTGCAAAATCCCCTGTGCTGTTTATGCTCTTCAGCTGTTAGCAAATTCAGGCCCACTGATGGGACGACAGCCAGAGACTAAGTGCCTGCATCCTGGGGACTCCTAATTAAATTATGGTGAATCTGTTTTTTTCTTGGAGCACTTCATATATTTAATGCATGAGTATAAAAGCATTTTTCTATCTAGATTCCCACCTCCCCTTTTTTTTTTCACATTATATGGAATTCTGCTTGTTACAACACAAGGAGAATTAAATAAAGTTGTTATCTGAACTATAAAGAGCTTATCCTCTAACACAGAAACACTGATAAAGGAGCAGCTAAATAAAAAGAAACAGGCAATCGGTATCTAAGTGACAAAAACACATTTTATCATCTACAGATAAAGGGTAAGTATCTTAAAGGGCTAGCTACCAGGGAGAGTCAGGCAGAAACTAACACTTAGTATGTGTCTGTTAGGATATGGGCACTGGTCGGCATTTCACATGAGATCATATTTAAAGCCCTTGGTTTTTGCATTATTCTGTACTGCTTCCCCTCAGATGAGGTCATCTGCCTTGAGTGATGACCAGAGAATTGGGCCTGGATGTTTTAGTCCTGTCTAGGTCCCAAGCTTCTTGAAGGCAGAAACCATGTCTTAAATTTCTTTCATATTTTTCCCAGTGTCTGGAATGGTGCTTGGTTAACTGGTACAGAGTAATAACTTGCCAACCAATTCAGAAGGATAGATGTCCTGTCTAGACATTTGGGGGAAGGGGATGGTGTGTATGATTGACATTTAGCATTCCCTGAAGGTTGATATAATAGGTCAGTAAAGAAGACCAGGCATTCTAGATTGTGGAGGTGGGACATGACATGGCGAGCATGACAGAAAAGGAGTCAGGATGATTGAGGTTCATGGAACTAGGGTGAAGTTTATTTTTTTATGCACTCAATGGAAGAGGCTTTTTGAGCAAGGGCGTATATATGTACAAAGAATATGGAATAATAACCTAGCAGCCCTCTGCAAGGTCATGTGCAGGGATGCTTTCGATAGTCCAGGAATGGGTAGGTGAGGATCAGGACCAGGGTGGAGGTAGCACTAATAGAAAAAATGTGATGAATTCAAGACCCGTTAGGAAGGAAGAACTGACTTTGGCACAACCCATTTAGATCAAGAAGAGTCAAAGATGACCTCACGGTTTTCCTGTCACTGTTACTGGGATTGGCAGAGGTTGGAAGACATCGATGGCTTCTGGACACTGAGGACAGGAAGGTTGAGTATAGTAGAGTTGGGAGAAATGTCCACATGCGTCCTGAAATTGCTTGTCCTAAAAATCCCTTTAAGAAGCAAAAAGATCACTTAGTATATATTTTTGATAGGAAGCAAAAGTTTTGCAAAATTAATCCTGGAAATTATATACCAACTAACTTATGGAAATTTGGAAAGCGATTTAACTTCTTGCCAGCTTTTCCTTCTATTAGCAACTTAGCTACCATGGGAAAGAGTGAATTTTAAGCAAGCTGACTGATGTGTTACAGGATAACTTGTAGGTATCTAGTAAAGCTATCTTTTGGTTTCCTTGCCACTTGAGTAACAAAACTTGCTGATCCTTACTTGAACTGGACTACTAAGCAAACAAAATTAAGACTTAAATTTATGAACTTAAGAGAAGTATATATTATATGTATTTTTATTTGACTTTTCCAATTTTATCTGGGTTGATTTTTCTCAAACTTTAATTTCTACATTAGAAAACCCATTATTTGTTCATTTTAAAAACCTGTATTCACGGATTTGTAATTTTGGAACAACTTAATCCTGCCTTTTAAAGATCAAGCATTTAGAATATCATTAAGGCCAAAATGTACTCAAAGTGTTTCTTAAATTCTAGTCACTATTAGCTGTCTATATGACAGTGCCAGTGTGTTGTTAACTTCCTTAGCTCTTTAGTGAGAGAACACTACAAAGTAAAAAGTAAAAGCTATAAAATATATCTGATCTCCAACTCTCAAATCAGCATGTCACACTCTTTCTTAAAACACCAGTGGACTGTGTTCTAAGCTTTCAAATTAAATTTTGTGGGGAAACACCATTGATTTTATAATGTTATTTTAAATTCTAAGTCCCAACATGCATACTTGATTGTTCTTCACCTAGTTCATAAGCTCATTTAATCTACAGGTTTTGGAGTACAAGTTTCCCTTTTCTATTAGTAAATGTGATAATTTAATGACCTCAATTAGAGAAGGGAATAAAAAAGGCTCACAAACCTAAAAATAACTCCATTATCCATGCAGAGAAGGTCAGTTTTTCTTTCCACTGTACTAGCTGATATTTAAGTAAGTGGCCATCGATCAGTCTAACGTCTGGCTCTCGTTTTTCATAAATGAAGGGCTGTGGCTTTAAGTAATCGCAGGCTGCCTGTGCCAAAGGCAGAAGCTGCCGCATCAGCTTCTGTGAGGAGAGAGGCGTCGGAGGCATACGGTAACCTGCAGGACGTGAAGTAAGGCTAACCGAGGACCAATGGCGCTCCTCCTGATAGAGCTTTGAATGTAGACAGACCTGACTGGTGGGTGGCGTGGCCACCTGTGCACTTCTTGGACAGTGCGGGGGTGGGGGTAGTTGGAGACAGAAGCTGGAAAATGGGCTGCTCCAGCAGCAAAATGTGCCTCTATTCTCCATGTGCAGCAACAAGGGTAATTAGTATTTGTTTATAGCGCTTTTCTGGAAGAATGTCAGGGACTAAGGCAGAGGTTGTCTGGAATTAGGGGGAAATGCTTTGAATGACAAGCAACTCTTGCCTGCAAAGGCCAGTCCCATGATCTCTGCAATACCGTGATCAAGATGCGGCGGGAGCTCCTCTTGGCTGATCCTAGTGAGGGCATTTTCAGAGAGCTTTGAATTCTGCCTTTTCCTTACTTACACCCTGGTGGTAAGGAATCTGCCTTTTCAGAAACTGTATCTAATTACTGTGTTTGTGTAAGTGTGTGGTTATGTGTGATTGCTATGAGTTGCTGGTAACTTGGAAATTGCTCTTTTCTTGCAAGAAGGGTAATTGCTTTTTTAATACTGAAACAGCTGCCTGGTTTTCTCTGATTCATTTCTCTAACATCTACTTAGAATTATCACTGATCCAAAATATAATACTCCTTAGAAAATAATGTGTAGCTGAGTAAAATTAATTTAATCTTGTCTTTAAAGGATGGGTTTTATTTTTTGTTTTTTTTTTTTGCCATAGCTTTGTAACACTACAACTTTGAGTCTTCCTTTTAGAAGTAAAAGATTGGCCTTGTCACAAAACTTTATTTGCAAATATAGGACAAAGTACATATGAGTGCATATGTTTAGGACATTAAATATTTATCTTAAACTGATTAGGCCTTTATTGCCCTTGGAGGAGGAGAATGCATTACATCTTAAGTACAGTATGCATTAGCTGAAAGATTCTGTGGATCAGCAATGAAGCATGGCTCAAAGTAAATATTTTTAAATGGGCCATTCAGTACCTCAAATGAGAGTTTCACAAGGACCTGAGAAAATACAGATTTTTGAAACGTGAATTTCCTTAACAACTAAGGGACATCTGTGTTTTTTAACAACACAAACTGTTAGCCTAAATGATTCATATCTTGGCTTCTCAATTGATTCTGAGGCTCGTGTTCTTGGTGATAACAAATGTGTGCCTTATTGAAAGGGACCCTCTTGAAAACATGAGTAACTTGATGTGTGTTTTCCGCAGCGGGAGGAAGCACTGAAACAACACAAAACCCTATCTCAAGAACTTGTTAACCTCCGGGGAGAGCTAGGTAAGAGCTTTTTTTTGTTAAGTTTTACGGGACGAGGGGAGAAGGGGAAAATTTGGTTTTCCTATCTGAATTGTGGCTGGAGTTGCATGCTGGCAGTTGTTCGCTGTCCTGCTCTGCTATCTGTGCAAACACTTACTATCGACCTTGCTTTTGAATCTTGGCAGCTTGACCTCAAGTTCACAGAATTCCTGGCACTGCACTGACTAAGCCTAGCAGAGTTTCTGATGACCAAAACATTTCTCTTCCTGAAGAGAGGGACAGAATGACTTCTGTAATTGTGTGGATTCCTGTCAAATAATTCCATCATAATTTTTTCTGAACCACTTTTCATATTAAAGAATGGTGAGAAAATTCCCTCTCTGATAACAGTAATTATATTACACTTCCTTGGGGTGGTTTGTGAGCAGTGAGTATGAAGTTACAAGGATGCTGTGTATAGGAGTAGCCTGTCTGAAGAAGGCACACTCTGTGCTAATCTTACAGTTTGGGGCTGCTGGTGAATAAGGACCCACTTCCACAGGAAGCCGTGTGACTCGCGTGTCTCTAGCACTCACCACTCAGCACTGCTGTTCCCAGGCAAAACTCTAGTTCTTATCTCTCCTGGAAGAGTCCTCAGGATTCATGCAACAGAGACGGTACTCCTCTTCCTACCTCAGCTACGGTGTTGGAGGGAACTGACTGCCTTGGGGTCCCCCCCATCTGCTGTGGGCACCTCAACCCTAGAGAATCAGCCTCCTGCTCCAGCTTCAGCCAGGTCTGGAGTTGTTCACTGAAAGGCTGACTTCCTTGCCCTTTGCAGTGTTCTATGTATGCTAACAGTCTCCACTTAAAGTGTGTGTAGATATGTGTAGAAATAATGCAAAGGCAGCAGCCAGAGGCAAAAATTGTGTTCATCTAGTTCTAGGAGACACTGCTCATTTTTCTTTGGACAAGACCAGAGTTTAAGCGTTGGCAATATAATTTGCTGATCTTGAACACTCATAAGTTTTTTTCCCCATGGCAAAGATCAGGTGGCGGTGACTTCTCTCTCCATTCCTCTTCTCTTTTCATCTCCCATTGGGAGGCAGTGCCAAACTCCTGGGTGACCCTCCAGATTCTTAATCCCTAGCCGGGACGTCATTTTCTCCTGACCTTGTTTTAGGCTGTGGCAATGAAGAACTCTTTATGGAAAAGTAATTTTAAGACAGATGGAACTTCAGGACACCAAAGACTTGAGAGTTTTAGGAAAGCAGTTGAAGGAAACCATGGCTGAGAAACGGCCCAGCTCTCAGAGACTTCTAAGGCTTTCTGCTGTGTCACTTCACTTGACTGCTGCCCTTTTGATTACCCAAATGACCAACTTAATTTGCTTTTGTCTGTGCCTTAAATAATGGAATGGATATAGAGTTAGATGATCAGGAAAGAGGTCTTCTTTGTGTGTTTCAGAGTTCATTATAACCCAGTGGAGGTGGAGATGAGCCTACCTGGGGGTTCACATTTCAGACTCTACCCAAGACGAGGCAGAGACACCAATGGAACACTGGTCTCATTCACTCTGCCTGAATGAGGGATCCTCTTTTTACCTTTCAGTGGATAGCACAATTAGGTGATTTAAGTTGGGACACGAGTTCTTAGCTCCTCCAGGTAGTCACGTAGCCTGACAGGAAGTAGCTGTAACAGTTTGTATTCACTCTCACCTTTCCATCTGTGATAAGGAGAGTGTGCCCTGGTGTGCTTTTACTGCTGCTATCAGAGCGTCAGGATGCACTGGTTGGCCTGTCCATATCATTCGGTGACCCGAGGTTAGACCCTTAGGGAATGTGTCATTATTGCTGTTGAATAGGGTGGAATTTCTCTACTAACAGCATAAAGCATTTTGGGAAGGGTTTTGGTTCTGTAAGGGAAAGAAGAGAAGCTTTCAAATAGTTCTTCTGATGAAACTCCAAGAATGCTCTCAAAGCTGCCAGTTTGCTTGTTTGTCACATGAGCTGAGATGGAAAAAAATAAGTTTACATAGCAAAGTTTAAAACTCGGTTTTAAAATTTGAGGCAGTGGTACACAGTGGTTAGACTGTGTTGTCGCACTATCCAGGTTCAACTCTTTGGTAGCTGGGTGACCTAGGGCAAGCCACATTACATGTCTTCTGTCCCAATTTCATTCTCTGTAAAATGGCAGTAATAATTGTCTGCCTCAAGGGTGGTCATGAGGTATTAATGAGGTAAGACATTGTAAAGCGTCTAGCACCAAGTGTTAACTACTGTTAAAGAGTATTAAGATGCGTGCAGTTTACAACTGTGTGTAACAGTTGTAAATGTAATAACTGTAACACTTGTACATGTAAGGATTACATGAGATAACATGAGGTATTACATGAAGTAACACACTGTAAAGCGTCTAGCACCAAGTGTTAAATAGTATTAAGATACATGCAGTTTACAGCTGTGTAGTAACCACATTTGCTGTTTTGTAAGGGCATAGACTATACTGCAGAAAGGAATTGTGATTAGACTAACTATTATTGGAAATCCCTTGGGACAGGCTGTTTTTCTCTTCAGACTCAAATGGAAGGGAGGCGTGATGGATCCCCTCCTGATGCGGTAGAAGTGCTTGGGGTTTGGAGTCCATAGTCTAGGTTTTTGTCGATCTACTCTTAGTTAGAAGTTACCTAACTTCTCTGAGTATAATTTCCTCACGGTGATATGAAGTTAATATGTAGTTTGCTGGCTTGTTATGGAGCTTGAATAAAATGGTAATATACACGAAGAAACTGGCCCAGTGCCTGGTCCATCACAGGCAACTCAAGAAAAGAGAGCTGCAACCAGCACCATCATCTAAGTATCCACCTTTTTGCTCCAAAATAGTAGGGCGTCGTTGGTGTCACTCTCCCATTGGGTAATTTTTCTTTAGCTTCTCTATGAAATTTGAGGCAAGGTTCCCAAACTACTAAGACCTGCAAAGAATGACGTACAGCTCATAAACTCAGCAGCACTAAACCCAAGTAGAGTCGGCACTGTTGACCTTCAGAATCTAACTGCCTCCAATTGTCCCTTCCATTGATTGACTTTCCCATGGTTGTCCCTCTCATACTCTGACAAGTGTCCTCTACTGCCAAGTGATCCCAGCTTAGCTCCAGTGCTCAGCCTGCGTGTCTCTGCCATCTGAGCCACACGCCCTTCGTGGAATGACTCACCATTTGCTTCCGCAAAAACTCGTCAAAAACCCCCTCTCCGTCTCCTCAGGACAAAAGCATGAAGCTTCCCTCACTCCAGTGAGTCCTTGATACTTCACCTTCATGCATATATATCTTGTGTTTTCCTGTTGTCTTCAGACAGTAAATCCTTAACTGCAGAGATTCCTGCTTCCTATGAAAACATATTTATATAATATGCTTTCCATTTTCATGAGTAATTGATAAATATTTATGGGCATTTGAGGTTTTAAAGTTCCTTTTTATTTAAGAACAATGTGTGAAAATTAAAACTGTAAAGTGAGAAGAAAATAGCCCATAGCTCAACCACCCTGACATTTTTATTTTTGCATATTCTCTTGTCTTTTTTATATGGTATATACAGCTTTCTACTGTGATTGTTTTTTAAGGTATAATTTACGTACAATGGAATGCTTAGTGTTCCAGCAGTTTTGACAAACACATACAGTCATATAACCTACAGTTTTACCAGGGTATAGAAGGTTTCTATCACCCCAGAAAATTCCCTCATGCCCCTTTCCAGTACACCCCTCTTGCCCTAGAAGCAAACACTGATCTGATTTTTATCACCATAGGTTACTTTTGTGTATTCTAGAATTTCATATAAATGGAAACATTCAGTATGTTCTTTTTTGTGTCTGGCTTCTTTCATACAGCATAATGTTTTTGAGATTCTTCCATGTTATTTTATGTGTATTCTGATCTTTTTAACTTATGTCAAGCATTTTTCCATGTTGCTTCATAGTCTTCATTATGGTCATGTTTAATGACTATGGGCAAGTCTATCGAGTGGATGTGGCATAATTTCACTTACCCCTCAAATAGTGTTATAGAATAGTGAGGATTTCATTGTCAGCGGTTTTCCTACCCATTCCCACGGTTTCACCTACAACCTATAGGGTGATGACTCACAAGTTTATTTTTCTAGTCCTCTCCTTCCCAAGCTGCAGATGCATTTTTTCCTGGTGAAGAGCTGCCTCCAGGTGAGCCAATCCAGTGTAATCAGACCTTCCTGACTCCTTGGCCCCTTGCTTCCTGAACCTTCTGCAGCGTCTCCTCATTCAGACCTATTCCTCATTCTATTCATCAGCTTCTGCAGTGGTGTTATTGTTCACTTGCCACCCAAGCTATCAACTGAGGTCACGCTGCTTCTCCTCCCCCTCCACCTGCATACCAGTCTGCGCTCTAAATATTGCTGAGATCCGTCCCTCCTCAGCATTCTGGCTGCTGCTGTTCTAATTTAAGCCCCATCATTTCTTATCTAGAATATATTCCAACAGGTCACCTTGCCTCCAGGCCCACTTCTCCCCTCTCTACATGCTACCAGAACTACTTACAGATCTCACATGTGTCCTCTACTCACATTTTGAACAAACATAAGTGACTCCATTTTGGCTTTGGGGAAAAGTCCAGATGTACTAAAGCCACCATGTATGTTTTGACCATAACCTTCCCTCCCAATTCATGATGTCTGGACTCATTCACCTTTCTTCACACCTTCTTTCCCCTCCCCAGGTCCCAGCCATGGGTTCATTCTTAGCTCTTTTGCACCTCTTTGACGCGTGTCATCCTCTCTGCTTGAAACATGCTCTCCTCTCTCCACTACCTTTCTATTTTTTGCCTCTCAAGCTCCTTCTCATTTACGATTTTTTTTAAGTCCTACCTGGAATATCCTGTCATCTGTTGAGTTTTGCCCAAATCTTTGAAGCAAGTTAATTGCACCTTCTACTATGCCCTTCAAGGTACTTTGTTCTGATAGTTACTTGTTTATAGACCTCTTCTCACAGTCCAAAACCATGAGAGCTTCAAGGGCAAGGCCAATATCTCCTTCATCTTTGTAGCTCTACTGGCTAATACCTTGTGCCTGGCACTTAGTACTTCCGTGAATGAATGAGGACAGTAGCTAGGGAAGTTGATTTTATCCTTATAATATGATAATAATTGTTTTTCTGGATAAATGTTTTCCGATAAACTGTTCAAAAAGAACATGTAGGAATGAATAATAATAAAGTAAGGTGAGCTCTAATTCTCTTAGAAACATTTTATATTATGTCTGACAATCCCAGTTAATCAGATCATTTTGAAAGTGTCAGCCCTTGAAATAGATTACAGTTCAATTTAATGGTCTACATCCACAGCAAACATTTGGCCTCTGAGATAGGGAATAAATGTGTCATTCTGATTTTTCCAGAGTCGTGTTAGATCAAAACTGGCGTAATAGAGAGCCATAATTATGATCTTTTGAGGTTCCTATTGTTTTTTTATTAATGTTAATCATTGAAATCACATTTTTAATCTAAATGATGAAAAGATATTTTGTATTTCAAAATTATTTTTTAGCCATCAGAATTAATAGCTAATTTATATCTTTTTATATATTTGTCCTGATTGTTTCTATTTCATGACACAAATGGGATTTTAACCCTTAATTCACTAAAAATTCTGGGAATTCTCATAATAATTATGTAAAAGACTAGTTGATTTTGCCCTCTGTTTGTAAAAATTAGAAGATGGATATGAGTGTAATATTTATTGAGTGCCTACTCTTTCCTAATAGCAGTGTTCAGTTCTAAGTCTACTGGTTTGCATTTTATAAAAAAAGAAAAGAAAAAATTGAGGCTCAAAAGTTAAGTAACTTTCTAAGGTCAAACAGGGAGAAACGAAAGCACCTGGATGAGAACCTAGGATGGCTAGACTGCCAAACTCCTGTAATCACAACAGGAAAAGCATGATGAAACTATTTGAAAGGTTGGAAAATCATTTGATATAAACGCTGGTTTGCATTGATACCTCCTTTTGGAATCTTTTTATTCAAGTCAAGAGTTTAAGAAGTATTGTTACATTAAAATATGTCTTGTTATTAAAATAGGGAAAATTGACAGCATACAAAGTGTCTAATCAACACTTAACTGGTGTCTGAGAACTTGAGGCTACCTCACACCTTGTGGAATGTGTTCATTTATCACTGGTTTCGTCTATAGTTGTGGTTTAACAAGACTGTGTATTTAAAGTAATTTTAAAACTCTTTACAGTTAAGTCACTTTTGAGTTGCAGAATTCCAGAAGTGATTTTTGAAGTGGGCTTTAATGAAAAATCTATTATTATAATGAAAACCAACTGTATGCCAAAACAGAATTCTTTCTGAGTTGATTGAAGTTGGAGTTGACACCAGCTCAAACTTAGCTCATTCTTTTTCTACCCATGTCTGTCTATCCTAAATTTAGACTTTGGCTGGCTGTATCTCTTAAGTACAAGGCGTATTCTTCCACCTGTACAAAAGCCCAGTATTACCAAGGATATCTGTTCTGAAAGCCTATTGAGTCGTGTTCCTTGTCCTAACTTGTCCTCGTCCAGTTTAGATATGTTCAGCTTTTCCTAATTTAATGTCATTTGTCTAGCACAGTGGTTCTCCAACTTCATTGTATAATAAAATAGAACTGGTTGAAATGCAGATTTCCAGTTCTGACTCAGGTGGCATGGGATGGAGTCCAGGAATCCACTTTTTTTATATATATTTATTTATTTATTGTGGTTATTGTCTAGCCATGTCCCTTTCCACACCGTAGGAAAGAAATAAGCACTCCTCCTGTGCTGCAGGAATGGGGCCTGTGATCAGCGCAGGGCCAACGATTTCACTGGTTAGCACAGACCTAAATGGGGGCAGCAAGTGCTGACCCCCCTTTTTGGCCAAGACGCCCAGAAAGCAGAGTGAGCGGGCTTCTGCAGTGTGGCCAAGTTGCCAGCTGTGTGAATGTGGACGGCGTGTGATGGAATCGCTGACCCAGAGAAACAGGAACTTGAGAAAGAGGGTAAGCTAATGTTGTATTCCGGGAACCCACTTCTAATGACCATCCGGGTGATTCTGATGCAGCTGCCCCCTGGACTACACTTGGTCACTGCACGAACTGCCCAGAATGTTGTTTCCTTGATGTAAAACAGTATATATGAATCAAGTAAGCACAGTAAGAGAGTGAATAATACCAGACAACTCCAGCTGAATTGAGTCCATTCTTGTACATAGGCTTCCAGATTTTATGCGCACCAGCCAATTGTACCTGCCCTTTTGAACCTTACACCTTAAAAATGAATCATCAGGGAGGAGAGGCAAGATAGTACCTGCCTTGAAATCACCTTTTTTTTTTTTTTTGAGGAAGATCAGCCCTGAGCTAACATCTGTGCTAATCCTCCTCATTTTGCTGAGGAAGACCAGCTCTGAGCTAACATCTATTGCCAATCCTCCTTTTTTTTCCCCCAAAGCCCCAGTAGATAGTTGTACATCCTTCTAGTTGTTGTATGTGGGACGCGGCCTCAGCATGGCCGGAGAAGCGGTGAGTCGGTGCGTGCCCGGGATCCGAACCTGGGCCGCCAGTAGCAGAGCGCGCACATTTAACTGCTAAGCCACGGGCCGGCCCACAGAAATCACCTTTTTATTAACATTAAATTTATGCTTTTGATTAAAATGTGATTTCCTTTAAGTCTTACCTCATTTTTCCCAGGCCTGAAGCTTAGAACATCATGTCAGTTATTCAGCCAGACTTGCATCTCCGATCCACTTTCATTCCTAAGTGTTTTCGTTGGTCTGTGGAGTGTTTGCTGCTGTGATTATGAGAGCATCTGTTTTGAGGCATGTTGTTGGCCAGTGAGTAAGTTGAAAAACAGCAAAACCTTTCCAGACTTGATTGGCAGGGAGAGCCTGAGGCTGCGTGGAGGCCCAGCCGGCACCTGTGTACTAAGGTCGGCCGACTGGGCCAGATCATCACCCACATGCAAATAAGATTTTTTTCAGGGCTAATCAGTGCAGGGGAAAAAAAGATCATTTTCACCTGCTTTCTTTTGCAGTCTGTCTAGCTTCCACAAGAGAATTAAGCCCTAACACCTTGGCACGTCCATTGTGCGTATGAATTAACTTCTCTCTTATGCATCTCAAGTTGAGAAAATAGCCACTCAGGTCAGGTTCGGTGTTCTGTGCTGCAGAACCTACATTTACAACGGCTGAGCAGATGGAGTTCTAGACCCAATCCTGCCACTTCAGTGCCCTCTCTAGTCGGAGATTTACGATAATACCTATCTTATTAACTCAAAGCATTGTTATATTGCATGAAATAATAAGTGAGAGAGTGCCTTATAAAGTATGAACTGAGTTTTAAAGCTGAGGTGATATTATTTATGGACAATTGATTTGATAGTACAGGGCTTTTGTAAAAGTAAATTCTTCATAAGTTAGGATTAGTAGAAGGCTTTGAAATCAGTTCATGCCAATTCATATAATTCCCAAGAGCAATCAGAAAGCCATTTGTAGCTAATTTTGAAATTTAGAAAAAGACCTTTGTCTACCACGGGTCGGCCAAATTTCTTGGTCACATGAAAAAGGAGTACCTTTTGGGAAGCAAAACCTGGGGCTCTTAGGAGTAGGTGATCGTTCCACGGACAGTCCGTGAAGACTCGCTCTACAAAACATAATACTATCCATTTCACTGTATCCTCACCAAACTATGAGGTTAGCAGAGCAGGTGGTACTTATTCCTACCTTGCATATCAGGAAACTGATATGCAGAAGGTTGGAAATGCCTGCTGTCAGTCTAGGGGCCCACACTTGTTTCCCTGTAAGCTACCGCCTCTCCACAAAGGAGCAATTTACCTAAAAAATGGCTTCTTGGTTCGTTTGATCAGTTATATTGCTATCTCCAATTTTAAACAGGTTAGATCCCCCCATTTAAGAGAGTAACTAACAGTCACTTGCCCGGGAAGTGTGTCATGACCGGATTTCCTTTAGTAGAATAAAATTATGAAATAATCACACTACTACGGTAGGACATAGTATCCCCATCGGGTTCTGGAGCTGGGGTGCAGGAGAAGTAAGATAAGATGTTTATTTGTTCCCCTTCCTTTTACACACAGTTGGCAACATATTATACAGCTGTTTTGCACCTTTCTTTTTCAATTAACATTTCTTAAAGATCAATACTAAGGACGTTCCTCAGTCTTTTTTTTTAGCTGCTGTCAAATTATTTTATTTTTTGCAAAACATTCCATTATGTAGATATACCATAATTTAACCAGTTCCTTCTTGATGGACACTAGATTGTTTCTAATGTTTTGCTGTTACAAAAATGCTCCGGTGAATAGCCTCATGTGTCCCTCATTTTATGTCTGGGAATATACCTGTAAGATAAATTCTTATTAGTGGAATTGCTGGGTCAAAGGAATAGGCAGAGAATATCAGACAAGCCCAAATTGAGGACATTGTATAAAATACCTGACTCGTCAAAATTGTCAAGATTATGAAACACAATAAAAGAAAAAAGACAAACTCATAGATCCAAGAAGACTAAGGAGACGTGACAACTAAATACAATGTGGTATCTTGGATTGGATCCTGGAACAAAAAAAAGAAGAAAATGGACAAAGTTTGGAGTTTAGTTAATAATAATGCACCAATGTTGGTTTCTTAGTTTTGACGAATGTCCCCTGGTAATCCATGATGTTAGTATTAGGGGAAACTGGGTGAGAGCTAGCTGGGAACTCTCTCTCCTATCTTTGCAACTTTTCAGAAAATCCAAAATTATTCTAAAATAAAGTTTATTCTTAAAAAGGCATTAGTGAAATCTGAATAAAGTCTGTAGTAGAGTTAATAGAATTGTTCCAATGGTAAAACCTTGGTAAACATTTTAGCAAATGTCCCATGGTTATATAAGATGGTAACATTTGGGGAAGCTGGGTGAAGGGTCTAAGGAACTTTCTGTACTACTTTTGTACTTTCTGTATAAATCTAAAATTATTCCACAATTAAAAGTTTAAAAAAAAAGAATGTTTACCCTGAGAAGTGTGTGCTATCAACGAAAGGAGTGAAGGTGCCCAGAACTAAAAGCAGGTGTCTGACTTCCCAGGTGGCCAAAGAGAGGTTGAGAGAAGGCCCCAAAGCCGGCAAACAGAGCTGGATGTGGGCGTCTCATTTCCGTCACAGACGGTGCAGAGAAGGGGAGCTCTGCTCGAGGAAGGGTCAGCACCCCCAGCAGGCCTGCTGGAAGCATCTAGAGAAAGTGTTTGTGTGTGTCCAGTTGGGGAACGGAGTCATCTTCCTTTCCTGTTTGTTTTTTCTTTCTGTCACAATCTCTTATACGGCATCACAAAAATTTGCATGACCTTTCATGCGACCTACCTCTCTACTTTTATATTTCCTTTTTTTACATTTTATGTTCAATTTAGATAAAATCACCTAAAAGTTGGGGAAATCCTATTGCATATAATGTCAAGAACAATAGTAGTAGAAAGTGAAGATCTGAGATGGGTCTGGACCATAGCACCCTACTGTCGGTGTGTGCGTGTGTATTAAACTTCTCTGAATACTTGTCAAGCAATGCTTATTTTTAACTGTCATGGTCTGCCATGGAACCCCAAGCGTGTTCTGTGAGGACTCTTCGAACACATTTGAATTGTTGGACTTTGGCAAAGCTGGTAATAATACAGTAACATTTGTTGCATCCTCACTCTGGTCAGGCACTAGCCCAGAGGCTTCACATGTATTAATTTATTTAATCCTGCAAGGAAGGCACTAATATTATCTCTATTTTAAAAATGAGGAAATGAATGCTTAGAAAGCTTAAGTAATTTGCTCAAATCATGTAGCAGGTAAATGGTGTGGCTGAGATTTGAACCTAAATATTCTGGCTCTATTCTGTTAAGACATTTATTTATGTCCCTGAGAATTAAAATATTTTTGGTTGTCTCATGATGAAGGCTGCTACTCAGATATAAAAATTGAGAAAGCTCTGCATCATTTCAAAAGAATATTGACAATTTAGGGCCATGGTTGTGTAATGTTTTTCTCTGTAAACAGTACGTTTATCAATGACAAAGGGAAATTAGTCTCTATGAGATGGAAATAATAAAAATATGACTTCCCCTTCCTAGCAAAGGCCTCCAGGCTTAATTGGGTAATGGCTGCATTTCTGCTCCTTGGGGAAAACTGCTAAAGGACTGGGATAAATCCAATTCTATTTTTCAGAGGTTATATTTGACTGTGACATTGGGCCTTTTCTAGATGTCATCCAAGTAATTATTTGGAAAGGAAAATTTGCAAGCATTTCACCACTTCTGAAATATTTTTTCCTTGCTGAGTTATCCATGTTTTAAACTGTCAGCGAGTGTCTCTAGGTTGTTCCTGTTCTGTTGACGGCCTAGGATTCTTCTCAGGCCTGGTTCATCCCAGGGTGAAAATGTTGACTTTTGATCTGTAACGTGGCCTTATGTTTTAGGGCTGATCTTGTAAATGAGTTGGTTTCTTTCCTTCTTAATTCTGAAAACTCTATTTCTCATTTTAAGGTAGGGTGCTGGCAGATAGCCTTTGCAGTTTACCAATATGTGTACAAAAGTTATAACCCATCGATTCTTCTACAGGCAGTGGTCTTTTGGTGCCTTTAATCACCAGCATGTTTTTAAAAATTGACTATTAGAATGGTTAAGACAGCAAGACAAAAGGACTCGTTTGTACTGTGTGGATATTGTATTTGTGCAGTAATTTCTTGAAAACAGTATCACCTGAAACTGTGCAAAAACTCCATTTGCTTAGTCCAGATTCTGGAAGGTTTTATGTTTGGTTTTGGCTTTGCTGGGTATCTGGTTAATTGACTGAAAGGGAGTGGAATCTGGAGAATACACAAGGAAGAGATAAGACTGAGAACAGCAGTAAGAGCAAGTACAAGTGGCTTTAGAACTCTTTCCTAAACTGTAATAAGTACGAGGAAAGGTCCATGACTATAACCGTGGAGTGACGTCCCCTCTCCCTCACCACCGACAGGAGCACTCTGAGAACCCTGATACAACGTTTACATGTGTGTCCTTCCAAAAAGTATTTCATGAGTCTTGATGCCAAATAAATGTTTCCTCAGGAACCCAGGCCAATGAATTCAAAGCAAAGCCATTTGTGTGAGCGATGGTTCCAGCCCAGCTGTTCTCCGCACAGCACCCCAGGCCGGTAAACAGAGCAAAGGTCTGCGCACAGCTGCGGGCTGATGTCACCGTCTGTTGCCGGGCCTGTTGTACTAACAGCCGTAAACCACCGCCTCCCCGATCTCACCCCTTTTTATCCTTCCTCTTCCCTCCCATGTCCTCCCTTCACCTCGTTCACAGTGGCCAACAAAACTGAACACGAGTTTGGCTTTTTTTCTTTAACAGAGAAAACGCCCCGTCCAGTGGCTAATGTGAGAGGATTTCCGTATATCCTATTTGATTTTAAAGGCGGATACACCATAATTATACATTCACACTGATGGTTGTTTGATTATAAGCAGATGTGTTAAAATTCAGCAGGTATAGCATACTGTTAACTTCCAGAAGTTCTAGTTTTTGGTTCACTTAGACGTTCCTATGTCTGATATGAGCATTCAGATGGGCTGGGATCATGTTATTACTTTTTTTCACTTTGCTGATATCCAAAATTCCAAGAGAATTCAGGGGAAAAGGCTGTGTGAAACCAAGATTTCTCTGACTAGAAAGCTATTTGTTGCCTTGATTGACAGCTTGCAAAATATTTTTCTGTTTGCTACTTTCGTATGGAGTTCTAATATGGAATTCACACAAGGAGGCTGGTGGCCCCATCATTTTATTTTTGTACTTTGGAAAGTTAGTAGAAGCTCATGTGTTTACTCATTTGACTAACATTTGCCTTCTTGAATCATTTTTTTCTCCTTTGATAAATATTTAGAGCAATAAAAAGGAAAAGTGAAGAGGACGTTCTGTAGCAATCAGCATAGCCATTATCTTTTAGTAAATTTTTTTAAAGAAAAAAATAACTTCCAAAATTTAGTCCCAAAGGACTGAATTGTCAGTGGTATTCCATTTGATGGCCTCTAAAATCTGGCTTCCATCTCCCTTTTTGGTTCTTATCTCCAACTTTTCTGCCTTGTGAATGTTCTAGTCCCCAAGACACGCTACAGTCTCCCACCATTGCTCTGTTGGAATATGGTTTTCACCCTCAATATCAGAATTGTATTTATGTCATATGGCTCAATTTTAAAATCTGCTGACCAAATCAAAACCGTAATGAGATACCACTTCACACCCATTAGCATGGCTATTATAAAAAAGAGAGAAAAAAAAAATTTTGGTGAGTATGTGGAGAAATTGGAACCCTTGTACACTGCTGGTGGGAATGTAAAATGGGGCAGCCACTATGGAAAACAGTATGGCGGGTCCTCAAATAATAATAGAGTTACCATATGATCCAGCAATTCCACTTCTGAGTATATACCCAAAAGAATTGAAAGCAGGGACTTGAGCAGATATTTGCACACCCATGTTCATAACAGCATTATTCACAACAGCCAAAAGGTAGAAGCAACCCGTGTCCACTGACAGATAAATGGATAAAATGTGTTGTATACATACAATAGAATATTATCCAGCTTTAAAAAGAAAGGAAATTCTCACATGCTGCAACATGGATGAACCTTGACGATGTTATGCTGAGTGAAATAAGCCAGTCACAAGAGGACAAATTCTGATGATTCCATTTACATGAGGTACTTAGAGTAGTAAAATTCAGAAAGACAGAAAGTAGAGTGGTGGTTGCCAGTGGCTGAGGGGAGAGGGGTGTGGGAGTTATTAAATTGGTATGGAGTTTCAGTTTGGGAAGACAGTTCTGGAGATGGATGGTGGTGATGGTTACACAACAATATGAATGTACTTAATGCCACAGAACTCTACACTTAAAAATGATTATAATGATAAATTTTGTTATGTATATTTTATCACAGTTAAAAAAAATTTTTTTTTAATCTGCTGACCAAACCTTCCGTACCACCCTAGCTGGATGTAACCTACGTTGAGTGCCATTCATTGGACGCTTAGGTACTGCCCAATATTGTTGCTTCTCATACATATGTGTCTTGTCTTCTCAGTTAGGCCATGATCCTCCCAAGGAGAGGCTCTGTCTTGTTTCTCACCAGTTCCTGGCACAAGAGGCAGCTGAGTGGGGTGGAGGCAGACAGATTCAGAATCCAACCTGCTTACTGCGATCCAGTCCTCTGCCACTTAGCTATGTGCCGGTGCGAGAATTATCTAACCTCTGTTGGTTTCCTTCTTTAATCGTTTAGTAATAAGGTTCTCACAGGACTTCTGTGAGGGTTAGATGAGGTGACATGTGTAGGGAGCCCCATTCTGGGGCAGTCATCAAGTAGTTTTGTTTTTAATGTTAGTTCCTTTCTCCTTCAATAAATATTTGTGGGTTTATTTGAATTTTAGGGTTCTCTCTAGCAGACACGATTCTTATTATTATTTCAATATGGCCCATTTTACCTCTGAAAGAATACTGGTAGAAACAAGTGACTGGTATTTCTACTGCCATGTGGGCTTGTGCCAAGAAAACAAGTCTGTCATTGCCAGAAATTCATCCCGGGAACCAGCCCATTTCACGTTACTTAGGTAGAATAATCGTTGATCTAAACAATCCTCTTCTCTGCCCTGAAACAATCTGTTTCCACAACTCCAGAAATACATATTCCTTACCAAAGGAGAGGCAAGGATTAATTTAACAGACTTACCAGTACCCATTTTATATTAGCCCATGGGCACACTGGGATATTGAGAACATGCCTCCTCCTAACAGATACATAGCACTCCTTTTGCATGTATTCAACATCAGTGAAGGAAGGCTGGAAAAGTCCAAAGTCAAGCTTCCTGAGAAACGATAGGGATCTTCCAGGATTTATTATAGTGTGTGTGGATATGTAGTTATGTGCGAGTTCTGCAGTGTGTCGTTAGTCATTCTGTTTTAGGTAGTGGTGGTGAAGAGGTAGGTTGCTCTGATTTTAAATTGTCTATCAATTTTCTTTGCCCTTTTAAAATGTTAACCTTTCGATATATTTTCATAGTATATTGTAGCTTCTAAAGTGTATTTTTCCTAAGTTTTATGCTCTGGTGATTTGTGTTCAATATATTCTACTATTTTGTTTTTATTACTGTATTTTTTGTGTGTGTGTGAGGAAGATCAGCCCTGAGCTAACATCCGACATCAATTTTCCTCTCTTTGCCGAGGTAGATTGGCCCTGGGCTAACATCCATGCCCATCTTCCTCCACTTTATATGGGACACCACCACAGCATGGCTTGACAAGTGGTGCGTCGGTGCGCGCCCGGGATCCGAACCTGTGAACCCCCCGGGCCACCAGAGCAGAGCACGCACTTAACCGCTACACCCCCAGGCCGGCCCCCAGTACTGTATTTTTTGAAATAACGAGTTGAAATCAGCTCAAACTAAGTACAAGCTTAAAATCCATTTGTTTCTTCTCTGGGATCTTCCCGGTTCTTTCTGCAGCTAGTTTCTCCCTACTGGCTGGCAGCCCTTAGAGACGCCTCGGCCAATCAGAGCCTCCTCTCTCATGGCCCCTGCACTGATTGGTCACCACGCAAAAGGGGACTCTTCGCTTGGGAACCTGGCCCTTCTCAAGCGCTCCTCTTACTTCTTGCTAGACAGTTGTGTTTTTTTTTGCTGCCGGAGACCATTTCCTCTTGTTCCTTTTTACTGTTCACTTCTATGCTATTGTGTTTGAAATCTGGTTACGAGAGAAGAGAGTACTCGGAGAGTGCTGTGTTTACACTTCCAGAGCATCACAGCTGTGTGTGAATGTTATGAATTTAGGACAGTTAGCAGCTTAAATGTCATCTTCTCTTTTCTTTTTCCTCTCTTTTCAGTCACTGCTTCAGCCACCTGTGAGAAATTAGAAAAAGCCAGGAATGAGTTGCAAATAGCCTATGAAGGATTTGTCCAGAAGTTAACCCAGCAGCACCAGACTGATCTAACAGAGCTAGAGAATCGGCTGAAAGAATTTTACACCAGCGAGTGTGAAAAGCTTCAGAACATTTACCTTGAAGAAGCAGAGAAGTACAAAAATCAATTGCAGGAGCAGGTCTGTGCTTTTGGAATTGGAGCGTGTTCTTGGTCGTGGCCATTTATTTGAATTCTAATTGTTGTTTGCTGGTGAACTTGCTTTGATGAACTTCTCTTGTTCATCAAAAGAAGGGATGTTGAACATCCCTGGATGACCTTTTTTTTTGGTTTTTTATTTAAATAAGTGAAAAGGTTTTTTCTTAATTTTTTTTCTTATGATCAAAGCAATGTACATATGTTGAGCAAAAAAGGAGAAGAAAAAAAGAAAGAAAAGATAAAATTAAAAACAACCCCTTATCCTACGACCTTGAAATAATCCCTTTGTGAGCATTCTGGTGTTGTGCGGCTAAACCATTGGCTTGCATTTCTTCTTCTTTTTTAAAATGGCACTTGTTTAATAACCCATATTTTTCACTTAATAGTATATCATAAGCCTCTGTTTAATTTCCTTGGTGTCCTTTGCTTTTTAAGGAAGATTAGCCCTGAGCTAGCATCTGTTGCCAATCCTCCTCTTTTTTGCTGAGGAAGATGGCACTGGGCTAACATCCATGCCCATCTTCCTCTATTTTATATGGGGTGCTGCCACAGCATGGCTTGATAAGCAGTGTGTAGGTCCGTGCCTGGGATCTGAATCCACCAACCCCGGGCCACCGAAGGGAAGTGCTCGAATGTAACCGCTATGCCACTGGGCTGGCCCCTCCTTGCTCCCTTTTAAAATCAGTTTTTCATTCAGCAAATATTTACAAGAAGTACCTACTATATGCCAGGCATATGCTAGGGACTGAGCATATAGAGGTCAATGTGACAGGCATGGAGCTTATGTGGTCCTGTCCTCGTGGAACATATTCTCATTGCTTATGATGGACTTGGCCGTTTCCATCAGTGAACCCTGGAGAACTTGTGTGTTTGGTTCCTGAGGGGGATGGAGTAAATTGGGAGTGGCAAATCCATGGTGGGTTGTTCTTCACACATGTTAGGTAGCCCTGTAACTTGAATGCAAGCTCATGTGTCAAGTCTCCTAATGTTGCTGCCTGTTATTCAACGTAGGACTTTTGATTTTGCTGGTAAACTATTGTTTTGTTTTCTTATAGTTTGACAACTTAAATGCTGCCCATGAAACCTCTAAGTTGGAAATTGAAGCTGGCCACTCAGAGAAAGTAGAATTGCTAAAGAAGTCCTATGAAACCTCCCTTTCAGGCAAGAATGCTTTCTTCTACTTAAATAGAATAAGATCTAATGGCACAGTGTGATATGTTTTAAAACGGAAGTGATTCATGACTTTCCCTTCCAGAGAATACCCTGTAGTATTCAGTTTGGAGCGTTTTTGGTTTCTTTTTGCATTGTTCATTGTCAGCAGATGCCCTTTCCCCTAAGGATGTGAATAATAATTTGCTATAAATGTCAGCCTTTTAGGAAACAGGATGAACTTTTTAAGAACTGAAAGGCCTTTTCGGTACTAGTTGTACTTTACTGCCTTAGGTCCTGGGAAGTTGAAGGTGTTGTTTTACATCCTGGCCCCGGTAAAGGATGCACTCTAGGCACTCTTGCTCACGATCACTCTTGCACACCAACACTGCTGTGAAATGTAGATGGCACTTGTTGAATAGAGAAAGAATCTTTTCTATTATTTCATCCTGATTGGAAGGGTTGAAGGAAAAGAATAAGGCGCCATCTCTTTCAGAATTTAATTGGCCGTGTAGCTGAAGTTGTTACGCTAAACTCATTGCATCCTACAGAAAAGCATGGGGACGTGGGGTAAGAACCGGCTGTGTGACCTTTGGCAAGGGCCTTTCTCATCAGAAGAATAGAGTTGTTGTGTGAAGTCAGAGATGATTACATGTAAAAGTGACTGGCCCAGGGTAGACATTTAGTAAACTTCCTTCCTGCTAGAAATGGGTTTAATTTTAGACTTCTGTTTGGTTCATGAAAGGCAAATGAGAAAGAGCACAGGAGCTCCAGACCCAGAGTCTGAAGGCAGTCTTGGAGGCCTGCCTCTGAGAAGTACATTGTGTGTTCCCTAAGGTCTCCGGGCCTCTCTGGGCCTCTGTGCTCTCAGTCATAAAATGGGACCATCTGCCCTTCTCACCTCAGAGGGCTAATGTGAGAACAGAGAGCTTAATTTATATAAAAGCATCATACAAATATGAAGTAACGTGGTCATATTGCTTCATAATGAACTCTTATATCTGTGAGCTTTACCAACTCTAGAATACAATGATCTCATAGGATGTTATTGCCTCACAAAATATCACTTCTTTCCAGAAATCAAGAAAAGCCATGAAATGGAAAAGAAATCACTTGAGGATTTGCTTTATGAGAAGCAGGAATCACTAGAGGTGGGTCAATCTCAATACCGCCCCCCACCCCCAAAATCATCATCCTTGAGGTGTGTGTGGTTTGGGTATGTTTCTGTGTACATTTGCTACATTTCTGCTGTCTGCTTGGTAACGTGTGTTCCACATTTCATTGTTTGTGTTTTAGAAACAAATCAATGATCTGAAGAATGAAAATGATGCTTTAAATGAAAAGTTGAAATCAGAAGAACAAAAAAGAACATCAAGAGAGAAAGCAAATTTGGTAAGTTGCGTTGCTTCTCCATCACTACTGAATTTTAATTCTGCTCAGCTGCCTGTTAGAGTCAACTAAGAGTTCAGCAGCTAGAGAAATAATACGCGTTTGGAATCCTTTTCATATCTTGCAGTGTGATTTTTAAACTACATAAAATGGCTTCTTTGTTTACTGGTGTCTTTTTTTTTTAAATCCTAAAACTGACATACAGATGAAGCCCCAATATATCATGAGGGGTCTAAGCTAATACCTACAGGAAGAGAAAAAACTGTCAATTAGGGTCAGGGTTTTATGTGAAGATTTCACTTTTTTTTTTTTTTTAACTTCTATATTGAGATAAAATTTATATACCATGATATGCACCCTTTTAAAATCTATGGTTCAGTGGTTCACAAGTTGTGCATTCTGTCACCAGTATCTAATTCCA
Source organism: Diceros bicornis minor (assembly GCF_020826845.1). NCBI lineage: Eukaryota > Metazoa > Chordata > Mammalia > Perissodactyla > Rhinocerotidae > Diceros > Diceros bicornis. The sequence continues at coordinate 21,160,130 of NC_080768.1, forward strand.
GAACATTTTTATCAGCCCAAAAAGAAACCCTGTACCCATTAGCAGTCACTCGCTGTTTTCCCCCCAAACTCCTCAGCGCTAGGGAACCACCAGTCTACTTTGCGTCTCTGTGGATTTGCCTATTCTGGATACTTCTTAGAAATGGAACCGTGCTGTATGTGGCCTTTTGTGTCTGGCTTCTTTCACTTAGCTTATGTTCAGGGTCATGCATATTGTAGCGAGAACAGGTGCTTCATTCCTTTTTATGGCTGAACGATATTTCATTGTATGGACAACCCTCACTTTTGAAAAGTACAAATTTCTCTTGCAAGCTCGACTTTCTCTTGCAACTTGTATTGTTATTCCTTTGCCCTTTTTTTTTTTTTTTTGAGAAAAAAAATTTTTTTTTTCTGCTTCTGTCTATGGCACCACCATTTTCATTCCATATATCTGTGCCCTGGGACTGCAGAAGCAAGGCCTTTTTCGCCACTTAAAATCTGTTGCCAGCTTGCAAACCACATGTGTCGCTCTCTCGGTGAACTCTTTTGCTGATAATCTCACTGGGAGACCCTCTAGACATTTGAATCTAATTAGATGAGATCATCTTTAAGGAAACTTCAAAGCTGTTTATTCTGGAAAACTCTTAGAAAAAGTCAGTGATTTCAAAAACTAAACTTACATGCAGGGTGTAAAACTTACCAGTGGTTCGGGGAACAGGTTCTAAAGAGCTTCCTGGGACTGTAGCAGCTTTGGAAAAACTAAGAAGGAAACAGGTTAAGAAAAGCAGGAATATCTAAATGCCTTACCCCTGTCTGAATGTGCCAAGATTGTGGGGGAAAAAAGCATACAAGAGTGAGGGAAAAGGGGACAGGCTGGCAGAGAAGTAGGAGAAGGTGCAGTGGGAACAAGGCTGTCCATGCTCTAATTTTAAAAACCAACCGAGTAAATTATGCTGTTTCTTTTTAACAAAAGTGAGATAGGATTTGCTATCTTTAGGGTAAAAAAAAAAAAAAAAAAAGAATCATATGTAAAAAGGTGACAGAATGTGCAACTTAGGAAATTTTTGGAAGAGCCCTGGAGTTGAAGATCTGGGAGTCAGTCCCTGCCCCGGCGCCTTCCGGCTCTGGTGCATTCCCTGAGCAGGTCTCTTGAGCTGTGGCACACATCTCCTTCTGTGAGATGAAGGGTTTGATTAAGTAACCCCCTTGGGCCCATTCCCTGATTGTCCCCAAGGATTGGTCCAGAGCATTAACTACTGCCCAGGAGGATCGTTTTGATGATCTGTACCACTGATTCTTGTATGAGAAATTCCCTCATTAAACATCTGATCAGTAGATCTTATGCTGTTAATTTGTATTATGTATTTTGGGTGGTTCAGTTGAATTTCCATAAATAAGGCAAAGAGTTGGGGAATCCACCCTGGTGCTGTGCTTTAAGAGGATGTCTCCCCTTCTGTAGTGTTTATTTTGGATAAAATTTTAGTAGTGTATGTGCTGTATGCCATGTAGGTGTCTGGGTGTCACAAAATAAAATGATAGGGTGTTATGGCTTCCCTGGAAGTATGGCCAGGCCAACATAGTCCCATCATAATATAAATCCAAAAGACTCAGGACACTATTGTCATTTCTGTTGTTTTCCAGACAGCCCTATAAATACACTCCTTTTCGTTCCTGATAAGTTACTGACTTTGGTTAGAGAGAACTGTTGTTCCCTTTTCTCCCTCCAGACACCAGTAAAGGACTTATAATTGCCTAATCTCTAGCCGGATTTCTCTTTTTTATTGTAAGCAATGGTTTTTCTCTTACTTCCAATAAAATATTTGGTGCTATCAATATTTTTTCCATTTTAAATTACTGACATGAGTGAAATGTTTGTTTTCAAATGTGAAATGTTTTATTTCATCCTTACAACCAAGGACTTTGTGGTTAACGTTCTCTTAACCCTTTTCACTTCTGTCTTTGAAACTGCTATAAGAAGGTGGAAGTCTGTTGCTACTTGTTTGTCTAATTTCTAAATCTAATCAAATATTCTTTATATTAGAATTTGGACTCTGTGATTGTGTTAAATGATCAGTCAACACTGTGTCTTTTCCAGAAAAGCCCTCAGATCATGTATCTAGAGCAAGAATTGGAAAGCCTGAAAGCTGTGTTAGAGATCAAGAATGAGAAACTTCATCAACAGGACGTCAAGTTAATGAAAATGGAGAAACTGGTGTGTGTCTTTCAGTGCCTTACCAAATAGAATAACGTCTGTGAAATAGGAACTGGGCTCTGAACTAGAACATTTGTTTTAACTGCTACTTAAAGATATTTGGAAATATACAAAAAGGGGAGGTTACATTTTCTTTTCTATGTTTGCTCAAGGCTTATTCATTGCCACCTTCTGGAACATTCTTTTCAAGGAACATGTAAAAGAAGCATTCAGTCCTTGGAAAAACCACAACAAACAAATCAGGCTCCCGTTTCAGTGTTCTGTGACTCTTTACCTGCATAAGAAGAATTTTAAAATAAAGTAAAATTAGTACTTTAACATATCACCAACTCTGGGCAGGTATCTTAGGCCCAAAACAGTTGGATATATCAATTAAGCACATTGGAGCAATTCAATCTTGCTATCCAACTTCTTCATCTTGCTTCTTGTTAATTAGAATCTGATAAAAGAATTGTGCTGTAATAAATTAAATACAGTTGGACAAATAGCAAGCATTATGAAAAATATGAATAAAGTTCAGCTTGCAGCCTCTAGGACAGAGAACTGAGGTTATGGTGTGCGTCTGTCCAGAACTGTGTGTTTGAGCAGTGTGTTCAGTGTGAGTCTTGGCCCAGCCCTGGAACACAGTTGCTAGGAGCCAGGAGTCGAACCAAGCGGGCAGGGTCTGGCAGGGCAGCTTAGATGACCCCAGCCACTGGTGTGTGTACTTTGCTCTTGAGTGTGCCAGCCGCCTCACATTGCTTGCACCCTCTCCCCCCAAGTATGAGTGACTCATTGTTGAGTAAGTGCCTCATTCAAACCCAAACCAGCCCTGGACCCTGGGGAGCATGGAGGTCACTCTTTGTTTGCTTTTTTCGTTTGTTTGTTTGGGTTTTGGTGTTTGGTTCGGTTTTCTTCTAGAAACTCTTACCTCTCCACTGAGGGAGGGGAGGGCCAAACCCCAAGTGGATATGTGGGCTCTGAATTACCAGGAAATTTTTTTTTTTTTTTACAGGAAGGAAAGGAGCTCGTGGTTGGTTAATAGCCCCAATCTAGTATATACACCAGTTACATCAGGTCTGATAACTCTGCTAAGTGGCAGTCAGTGAGGACTCAGATAATCCTGTTAATAATTTGTCACCCTATATGCTATTCAAGCATCAAAACTTTTCGAACAATCGTGTGCAATAAGAACAGGCTCTGCTGTAAAATGACTCACACATTTTAATTTTTGTTGATCCACAAGTATTTGTCTCTTGCCCTGCTCAAGAGGCATTGTGATATTAGCATTGCACTGTGTATATGCAGAAAGATGCGTTGATATGGTGACAGGTAAGTGCACTGTTACCTTATTTATTTGTAAGCTCCAGGCCTTTGTAGAAAATAAGACACTTAGAAAGGAAGGAGGGAAACCTTTGGTCTGAAAACCAGCTCTGCTGATAATTAGCTGACATCACCAGGGCTAGTTTCCTCTCCTCTAAAATGAGGAATTGGATGAGCTACTATTTTAAGGCCAATCACTGCCCAGTCTCTAATTCCAGATCTTCCCACCTCATGTTTTATCTTGAATTCATTGATAATTGCTGGAAGTTCCAAGGTCCCCTTTTTCTTACATTCTAGTCTCATGTTTTAGGAAAGTTATTTCATCTGATTGGCTTGTCCCGAGCATTTTCTGGATAATATGACGTATTAAGAACAATAGGACTCCCAACTAAGAGCCATAGTCAGAGTAGGTTACTCCCAGGCTACAATGACAGGGACTTAGAGTTAATTCTGACAGAGCTATGATGCTGCCTCCTAGGCAAGCAATAAAATCTCACCTTTAGAAAACGAGCTGTGATGTAATCAGCTCTTCATCATGTTAAGTGATTAAATGTCTTCTGGGATTTTTATCCTGTCATCTCACAACTGATCAATTTGTTTTCCTTGAAAGTTTAGCCTGGGCAGGCCAGCAGGAGAACAAATGTATCTTCAGGTGAACTGAGCAGGGAGCTTTCTGTAGAGTCACTTCTCCTATTGGACGCTCTACAGAGCTTTGTGAATTGCTGCTTTATGTGGCCACTCAGAGGTCAATGCTAAAGAGTAACTGGAAACCATATTTAAGGCCACATTAAACATTGCCAAGAACTGTGAACTGTTGGCCTATGAGTTTTCCAAATGTGGGAATTTTTTTTTTCTTTCGCATAATTTTCCATAAGAAGCTGTAGTGCCCCTAATAAAGGCAGGCTGTCTAGCTGCTGTTTTTGTTTTACCACCTTGAAAGTAAAAGAGACACGGCCCCCAGGGCTGCCCAGGGCAGGGCACCAATTCTCAGAGGGAATTCTAAAACAGTGTGACCTGGAACAAATCAGTTACCTCCTGAGTGTGTCAGTTTTCAAGCGGCCTGGCATACATTTTTAAAAAATAATATCCAGATGCTCTACTTTGCTGCTTTAGATTCTTTTTGCAGTGCGTCAGTGTACAGATAGTTCAACATATTATTAAACTTAATTAAATCTCTCCAAAGTGTGCTTGTGCCAGGAATGCACCGTAGGAAATGAGGGGCTTTATTTATTTTTAAGATATAAACGTTGTCATTCTTGTTTACGCCAAGGTGCACAACAACACAGCCCTGGTCGACAAATTGAAGCGATTCCAACAGGAGAACGAGGAATTAAAGGCTCGGATGGACAAGCACATGGCAATTTCAAGGTAAAAATAAAACGGTCCTGTTTTTCCTGGGGTCCTCCCTTCCTCGAACTTTGAGTGTTACTTTCTTCCCACGCTCCATCCAAGTGCCTCCTGGAAACGCGACTGAAGCGGGTGGTTAAAGAGGTACTATTTCTATCTGGAAAATATGATGGTAGCACTTCATGATTTTACCACACTGGCCTGGACCAAATGCTGAGACCTCAGTGGGCCAGCCTTCCCCCGGGGCCCCCTGGCTTGTTGGCACCAAGAATGCTTTCGCAGAAGGAGCATCACAAGACCAGACAGGAAGCAGCCCCAAACACCAGACAGTCATAAGACATGCAGAATATTTGTGGGAGCAGCACTCAGCCTACTATGAAATTGCCCCCAAAAGTGCAGCTTTTGCTTTGGCTCAAGCTCACTTTTCCAGGGCTTCTCAGCCAGCCAACAACCCGTGCCCAGGAGCTCAGTGCAGACCTCCCTTTTATTGCAAAGGGATCATGTTTTGGGTTCTCAAATATAAAATGGTAAGAGAATTTTTTTCAAGTTATTTATTTTTAACTCAGATCCACATGGTTTCTGGGTCTCTCTTGTCTTGAAGGCAACTTTCCACCGAGCAGGCCGTCCTGCAGGAGTCGCTGGAGAAGGAGTCGAAAGTCAACAAGCGACTCTCCATGGAGAACGAGGAGCTGCTGTGGAAGCTGCACAACGGAGACCTGTGTAGCCCCAAGAGGTCCCCCACGTCCTCCGCTATCCCCTTCCAGTCGCCAAGGAACTCGGGCTCCTTCTCCAGCCCCAGCGTCTCACCCAGATGACGCTGTCGGAAAGCCAGGAGACTGTCGGAAGGCATTTCTACAGGTCTGCAGGGCTGACCCAACCGTGACCGTGGGAGCAAGAGCTGCATTAGCTGCCATGTAACTACCGCCCCAGAACTAGAAAGTTCTCACCCCCAGAATTGGCTCCTTATGAGACTGGAACTCTGGAGGAACACTTGACTCTGTCCAAGAGACTCCTCCCCAGAAGATCTCGGAATTGGTCTACACGGATGCCGTCGCACAAAGCACTTAGAGAACAAGAACCTTGTTCATTGCCTTTTCACCTAAGCATAAGGGGAAAAACTCTCAGGGGCCTATTAAGATAAAGATTTATAACCTTTGTAATGTTCTTCACCACAGACACCTTGTGACTTTTATTTTGGTCTGACTGGGGATGTGTGAATGAGATGGATGTAACAGAGTGTCATGTGTCTGATGCTGCCTCCTGTGCTGTGTATTCAAAGTCAAAAGCTGAATATATCTGGATATGTACTAATCAAATCATAGTCAGTGTATGCATTTCTGCAAAAGCCATACAAGAGCAAGCAATAGTTGCTTGAATTCTGGTTCTCTCTAACACCACCTCCGCTCAGCCCTTTGACATGGGGGGAGAGGGAATGGCACGAAAAGCTTTGACGTGTCCGTGTCTGTACATCCTCAACATCCTTTTGGAGTATCTTGTTAGCAGTCTTTCAGTGTTCAGCCATGTCAGTTGAAACTAACTAGATTTTTTTCTGTAGATTTTTAACTTACCCATGCGAACCTAACATTACACTACGATCCATTTCCTCAGGCTAGGAGCAAATATAGAACTGTAATTTTTCTAGAAATCTGTATATAAAGGGCAGTACCAATGGATTACTTCTGCCTTACGTTTACGTTGATCTAAGCTATCCTCACGGATTTAAACTATCTTCTTTCCCGTTATCTCATCTCCTCCCTTTCCTTCCTCCCCCTTCCGGAGCCACAAAAGCAAACCTTCTACCTCCTTTCTTCTTTTCTCTGGGACAAGGAAAAAGGAATATTCTTTTCCAGAGCCAGGTCATCTTCAAGGTACTGAAACCACTTTCCAAGTAAACCAAGGCCTGGATCTAATAGTACAAATTTTGGGAAATCCTAGAGAGAGTAAAGAATGAGAGTGAGTCATTGGCTAGCAGAACTAAGCAAGATAGGATTCACTGCATACTGATGAATAGGAGCACCTTGATTAAATCAACAATGCAGTATTGAATAAAACAAAACAGTCTGGTCAGATAATGCTAAGTTTCCACGTACCCTTTGAGGAATCCTTCTGTCATTGGGAAGGTGGCAAAATGGCCAGCCAACAAGTGGAAAATGTGGCTTGTACAACTCAGAGGATCCTCTGAGTTGCATTTCGATTTCTTTTCAAAACTTATTACCTCCCCTAGTTCTGATACTTTGTGGGGAGGTGGAAGGAAGAACTGTGGCTTTTTGTCCCTCTGCTTGGGTATGTCAGCATCGTGATGTCAATATTTACTAATCTGTGTTGCTGATGTTCAATGGCTGTACAAAGAACCCTGATGGTAAGAACAGATTCAGGCTACTAGAGGTGTATGTTTGAGTCATCATTTACATGTACGTTACATAGCAAACTGATAGTCATGATGCATGTTTTTTTTAAATTAGTGATTGTGTCTGAAGTCTTTTACCTCCAATAGATTATTATGTATGTAACCTTCTCTGCTTCTCATAAATGGGAATATAGGTTCACTACCACTTCCTGGAATATCTCTCTGCTCACCCTTCTAAGTTCTCAACGTCATTAGCCAAAGTTAGGTTTGCCATCCAACCCTCCACATGGTAAATCTTGTGCTGTTCCCTGCTGTCCTCCGTACCATTTAGGTGTCTGGGGAAATCAGTCTTACACAATTAATAGAAAATGTCTTCAGAGAATGGGAGGCAACAGGAGAGAAAATAGGAAACAAAACAGAGAACTTCAAGATTTTTTTCAAACCAAATGTTTTACGTAGGATGTAAAATGTTGGCACGTCATAAAAATATGGATGTGTAAACAACTATAGTTGTGCTCAGTTTGTAGTGATGGAAGGTGTATTTTACTTTGATCAAATAAATAATGCTGGAATATTCGATATGTGAATTGCAACCATTGACATATTTCACTCTTCAAAATGTAACCCAATTTATAGCCCCTCTCACAGCACAGGAGTTGACGTCGTGTCTCCTCTTAAGCTATTTCCCAGGAATTTCCAATGCAACCACAAAATTGGTCACGGGCTGACATTTGGCTCACAGCTAGACTTAGAGCTAAGCTTTTCTAAATTCAAAGCCATGCGTATTTGAGAAATAAATTTTGACTGGTTTTAACAATTTCTGCTCTATAAGGTAAGAAAATTGGAACAGCTATGGTCTGAATATTTTGAAGATGGCAAAAAAGTCTAAACAGAGTTGAATCTTCTTTGATCTGTATATCTCTTTTGTATTGAAAGTTAAACTTTTAAACACACAGGCTCTAGTTCTTTGTGGAATGGACTCATCTAGAATTGGTACTTTTTTTTTTTTTTTGATGAGGAAGATTAGCCCTGAGCTAACATCCGATGCCAATCCTCCTCCTTTTTGCTGAGGAAGACTGGCCCTGGGCTAACATCTGTGCCCATCTTCCTCCACTTTATATGGGACACTGCCACAGCATGGCTTGACAAGTGGCGTGTCGGTGTAAGCCCGGGATCTGAACCTGCAAACCCCGGGCTGCTGCAGTGGAGCGTGCGCACTTAACCACTGAGCCACCAGGCCGGCCCCTAGAATTAGTACTTTTGAGTGCAGCAATGTAAAACAAGTATACGTGATTTTTTTTTCAATATCTTCATAACCCACATTAGCTTTAAAGTGGCTGCCGAGGAAAAAGTGGCTTGTCTAGCATTAAAATCTTAAGTTGTTGCCGTGAATAAGTAGTTGAACTGTATATCACTACATTTTATATTCTCATTTTTGTGGTGGTTAAATCAAGTAGAATACTGATTTATATCAAGTAGAATATTAGGTATTTACCCAAACATTGCTGCCAACAAGTCCTTCTGGATGTACTTCAAACCAACTTATAAAAAACAAGAGCACTTAGCCTGCTTATTTTTTTTACAAAAACTTGCTCATTTAATAGAAAATGATTATATAAAGTTGTTTACATATATGCTTTCTTAGTAGAAAAAGTAGAAACGCATATACGTGGGTAAGCAATTGAAATACATGCTTTCTGTTAGAAGAATTAACACGTCTGTTATTAGACCGGATGACTTCCTTTTAGTTGGGTTGTCTGGGTCTAACTTACAAAGCAGAGGTTGGGGTTTGGCGCTGACATCAGCCTCTGGCAAAGCACTAGTCGAAAGAACCCCAAAGCTGGTTGTGTACACAAATGGGCTTTCTATCAGTTCATTAGACTGCATTTTCCAAGTCAGGAAAACTCAACAGTGGTAGCGACTGTAGTCTGTCCTTGGAGATTCTGAGCAGTGCAAATGTAATATCCTGCATCAGTGGTCTCAAAGTCTTCAACTGTCATGATGCTCTGGGAGATTCTTGTGGTGTGTGCCAGTCCTCTGTGGATCAGCCTCCATGTGTCTTGGATCCTCACAGGCCTTTCATCCTGTTGAACAACACCCACAAGGACTGAAGCACCAATGACAAGCGGCTGTAAACAGCTCCCATTCACCCAACACTATTGTGCGTTTCTTTCGAAGTGCAAAACACATGCTTAGAAAAGACTAGTTGGTACGCGTAGCTCATAGAGCTTTTACACTGGATAATCATTTTAGGCTGCATTTTTTCCAAGCAGAGTCTTGAATTTCATTATTCTGTTTGGCTCTCTCTCTCTGCCTTTTTCTTCAGTGAGTTCTTAATATAAGATTTATTCCTTTGGAACTGCAAGAATGTAGAACTGGCATAAAAACATGGATCAAGTTTTCCACTGCTCTTCACAATGCCCACTTGCACCCCCTCGCTTAGTAGTTCTTAGTCACAGAATTTAAAGTCAAAGAGAAGTCCAAAGCTCTCGCCGTGTAAATGAATAAAAGCTCCCGATTGTTCAGATTTGGAAGAAGAAGTATGATTAGTCAAATGTGCCAGAGGGCTCCAGGGGGAGAAAGCTGTACAAGGATGGATAACGTGATGCCCTAGATGACATAACTCCCTATTTCTAGAAAGTGAGATGGTCACTTTTGAGATCCTTCATCCAACTATGGTGATAAGAACATAATGTTTTCTGGATTAGTTTAACATAATTGTAATATTTATAGTAGTACTAAATATGCTTTCTGCTCATAAAATAATCATTAGCAACATAAAAGAAGAAAACCTCTATTGAAAATCATTAGTGTCTTCTAAGTGTGACAATTCTTTTTAAAAACGAGTACCTAGTTCCAGGATACTAGAAAATACTATTCTCCAAGGAGAGTTATTTTCCACCAATCATAGCCCTTAAGTGAGAAGTTTACTGGCTACTAAGTATGTCTCAGGAGGCCAAATCTCTTCTGGCAACAAAGGGATTGTTCCGTGTTGGTAGAGAAGCTGTTTATTTTAGTGAGTGGAACATGCAGAGGCTAACGAGGCTGTAGATGCTGTTTTGAGAAGTCTATTTTAAAATGCTCTCTGGCCTCACAGCACCTTTGGACAGGCCTAGGCTTATATGCCCACTTGGTGGATGTCTGCCCAGAGCTGCTTGCCACGGGGCACAGCTTGTACAGAGGGGAACACGCTGAAGGATACCAGAAGGAGGTTAGATTGGCCTCTCATCAACCCGGAATGAAGACTGAAGATTGAGGTTGGGGTGGAGAAAGAGGGAACCCTCTTCTTTCTCTTGCATGCCCCTTTCCCTTCTTAAGGTTATGAGGGAAGACCGCATAGGAAGGGGGTATGTTGAATGAATTGCCTAATGGAACCCTGTCACCCTTTTTCCTATCCTTTTAAAAAAAAAAGCCATTTGTAAATACACTGAAAGGTCTTAGAGGAAAACAAGCAAGCCCTGGCCCTTACCATAGACCCATGCATTTCCTGCCCTTCTTGAGTTATGGCTTATCTCACTGAGAGGTGGGGTGGGGGAAAAACTGAGTTAACACGGCTGGTTGAGACTGGGGTACAGCACTTACCTTCTGTCCTGGGTAGATCCACCTGAATTCCACCTCAACATCAGGCTCCCCTAGGACAGTGCAGAGGACACTGATGTCATCCCCACCTTTTACTTTGTTTGAGGACGCCAAGATGGTTGTTGAGGGAGGGCCGCTGGGAACTGGAAGTGAGCAGGAGACAGGGCAAGTGAGATGAAATCCATGAGTACAACATTAGAGACAAACCTACAGACATTCTTTTCTTTGGACAGATATGTAACATTTCTGCCTTTCTTCCAGCTTCCCAAGAGCACCAGGCCTACTCTATCCCACCACTTTTGGTTTCCTTTGAAGCCTCCTCTCTCTCTCTACCTTGGTGGTCCAGGTTGAGGTAGTTATCCAGAACTCCCCAGGTCCAGCCATTACACCTGTAATTAGAGGAGGAGGCTAAAAGGTCTGCCGGGGGGTCATGTGAAGGGAATGAAACAGTTGAGGAAGAAGGTACCTGGGGGTAGGGCAAGTGGAAGGTAGAGAAGGCAGCCGAGAGGTGAAGATGAACAGAGAAGGTACGGGACTGTCATCAGAAGAGGAGAAAGTCTAAATCTACTAATGAGAAAGATGTTCGCAGGAAGGGCGGGAGTGCTACCTACGTTTGCAGTGCCTTTACGTCACAGCATTTCAGAAACAAATTTCCTCGTTACTGTCGGTTCACTAAAGTAATTTTGATGGCAGCCTTGAGTAAGAAGGCAATGTGCTAGAGCTGGGACAACGGCAGCGAACAAGACAGACGTGGTCTCTGAGCCCCTGGGGCCACTATTCTAGTGGAGGAGACGGACACTAAGCAAATGGTCGTGTGGTTAATTTAAAACTTGAGTTGTGTTAAGAACTATGAAGGAGAAGCCCTAAGTACTCCAGAAGTTCAGAATAGTCTGAGAAGGAGGAAAGTGTTCCTTGAGGAAAATTTGAACTAAAATCTGAGGGGTGAGTTTAACAGGCATGGAAGGACAACGGGGGGCGTGGGCAGACCAGAATTGCGGTGTGCAAAGCCCCCACGGTGAGAGGCAGGAAGGCCAGGATAGGCTGCAGAGCAGGGAGGAGGGCAGAGGCCGGTCATGCAAGGCCTTTCAGGCACGTGGAAGAGAAAAAAGGTGGGCATGGAGGAGACCAATTGGAAAGGTGTTTGCAGTAGTCCAAGAAGGAGATGATGATATCTTGAACTCTTTCTGCAGTGAGGATGGAGAGAAACAATAGGATTTGAGAGAAATTTAATGGAAAAAGTCAAAAAGATAGAGGAGACGAGAGGGTCAGGTTGACTTCTAGTCTCGGGCCTGTGTACCAGGGAACTGCATTGCCATCACAAAGCTGAAAAACCCAGTCCAGGAGGAAGATCCAGAGTGCAGGGAAAGGCCTAGGAAGCCCCTGAGCACAGACATGAACTAGGCAGTTGGATACATGAAGCTGGAACTCCCAGATCTGGGCCACATAAATTCACTTGGGAGTTAAGAGTGAACAGATACACAGCAGAGCGTGGATACGGCTGAGCTGGCCTGAGCTGGCCTAAGAAGAGAACAAGGAGTGAGAAGGAAGGTACCTTGGGCAACTCCAACATTTATAAGCTGGGAGAGATCTAAAGAGCTGACAAAGCAGAATGAGAAAGTTGAAGGGAAAGCAGGGAAAAAATGGGGCCAGGGAAGATGGGGTTTCATGCAGGAGAGGCAGAGTCTAGGAGGATGAGGACGGAAACTTGTCTGCTGGATTTAATGGCCTGGGAGGCCCTGAGGCCCTTTGCAATAGCTGTTGGTGACACACAGGAGAGAAAGCTGAGCAGTGTGTGGAAGGGAAGGAAATGGAGACAGGGAAGGGGAGAGCCCTTTCAGGGAGTTTGGCTGTGATAGGAAAGAGAGATGCTCTTAGCCAAGGGCTGAGGGTGGTCAAAGGAGGGTAGTGAGAGTTATTTGGGAACAGAGTGTTGGGGACCATGGCCTAGTGAATAACCCCACGGCCTAGTTCTCACCCCACGGCTGAGAACAAGAGGCATTCAGGAGCCCAAGTTCTCACCTCAAAGAGCAGCTAGCTCCTGGGGCCACTCGTCCCCCCACAGGGCTGCCCAAGCAGCACCATGCAGTAGAACAGACTCTACCCCACACACAGACCACTCACCCCGGTCATGCAAGAGTTCTCGGAGGGAGAAGAGTCATCACTGAGGGACTATAGTGCGTGAAGAGAAACCATCTCCTCTGACTCTCAGGGGTTGGCGAGGGGGTGCCTTCTCTCCTGGAAGTCAGGGGAGGGAGGCCCAAGAGAATCACTTTTCAAGGAAGGGGAGGTGATAGGTTGTTTTGCAGTAGATCTGCTTGCCGGCTGCCCCTGTGCCACCAGCCCAGGGCTGGAGACCACTGGGAGGGGTGGCCTGGGGGGGTGCCAGGTGGATAGGGCAGCCAGATTGTGTCCCTGCTGTAAGTTTCTGCTCCAGAAAAATGTTACATGCTCCAGAGTCAGGGGATTAGAAGGACATAGAAATTTTAGGGCTACAGCCTTTCTGAGACCACATTGCAGCGCAGAGCAAAGAGATACACAGGAACAGCGGAGGCCTTCAGCTGAGAGTCCAGAAGGAGGACAAGGCTGAATCTGAGAGGGGCCTAAGGCACCACAGGCTGCTTAGGGGTGAGTTTCGTATCACCCATGACAAGGTGTTGGAGCCACCATCTGTTCCCATGGGGTTCACAGACAAGCCCAGTCAGCATTTACTACCAGGGGATGAGTGCTTCTGGACTGCAGCCTCTCCCATTCTCCCCTCAGGCCAGCACCAGAGCAGGGAGGGGAGGGGAGCTAGACTGTCTCCCCCACTAACACCCCCACTCTACCCCTCACCCCCAACTCCAAGCCACGGAAGTCACCAGTGTAGCTCATGCCGGTGGGGAGAGATCTTTGGGTCAAATGTGGGGTTAAAGATTCTAAATGAACAGTCTTAGAAACTGGATGAGACTGTCTTACTAACCCAAAGCACCTGTTGGATGTGGAATTGGACTGAGATATCATTAATAGACCTCACTACCCTTAGGAAAGGGTGTTTCAATACAGCAGAATTAATGGAAGTTACTGGAGAAAAAAGTATTTCTTGTATGAACCTACCGAATTGAAACTCCTCACTAAAATGGTCATGTTAAAAAAAAATAGTTCAGTGGAGAGATTTGAGCATACTTCAGTTCTGTCAAGAAGTGGAGAGTGAGACCAACTGGAAGAGAATGAATTTCCCCACCCATGGGATTTTTCGAGCAACCCTCAGCATGGAGAAAGGGTATAGTTATGTTCATCCAGAATGGTGTTTTCTTGGACAGGTGGGAGGAGAGCACAGAGGGGCCAGGAGTTCAGGGCATTGGCAGAGAGCATTGAGGTGATGAGCCCTGGAATGTAAGCCGGGGGGAGGGGCGGGAGAGCACTGGGGAATAGAGAGAGTAGAGGGTGGAGGTGACGATCGGTGCAGAAGGAGTCACCGAACACTGGACAAACAATCTGGGAAGGTACAAAGCTGTGGTTGGAGGTGGAGATCTGACTCAGTGATTCCTAAGTCAGAGCAGTTGTAGTTGTTGACATGCTAAAGTTGTGACCAAGGGAGGGCTGTCTGAGGCGAAGTGGATGAGGTGGTCAGTGAACCAAGCCAATGGGTTCCAAGTAGATGTTGATGTCACCCAGAAAATGGAGGGGCAAGGAGGACATTGAGTCAATGAGGGGAGTGACAGGAAAGGAGGTAACAAAGCTGGTATAGCCGCGAGCCATGAGTCTCAGAGGAGCAGAGGTTCCTAGCAGCCCGTGAGAAAATGAGAGCTGGGAAGTGGGAATGGGCACAAGGAGCACACTGACCCCACCTCCTGACCTTGAGGTGGGGAAAGGATAGTGACTTGAGGAGACAGCAGATTTTGGTTAAAACAAAGAGGATGTTCTCATCTGAGAGGATGTTCTAAGAAGAGTTCGGAGATTGCCTGATTGGAGAATTGCTGATCAATCATACAGAGGCAGTGCCAGAGTGAATGTCGGAAGGATTTGGAGAGAAGGGAGTCGAGGGGTGTTGGGTGGGGGGTCCCGGGCCAGGAAAAAGAACATTCTAGAAATGACGGTGCAGTAGAGGAGCCTTTAAGAACAGCATACTGTGCCTCATGATTTCCATCCACAATTGAGAACAGCAGTACCTGATACTGACCAGCTGGTAGTGACTAAGCTCTAGTTACTGGTAGGAGCAGGCTTACCTTCTACATAGAGCAGTTGGTACTTGACAGAGATCTGAGACTTGCCCCCAGCCTCTGCCTTGCAATAGACCACCCCCTGGTGGTCAGAATGAGGATGCAGATACACAAAACCTCTCTTCACGTCGTAAACAATGTCCGTTCCATTGGCTGGGATTTCTTTGGCCGGGAACTCCCTGTGGAGGGTGACTTTGGCTGACAGGACCGTCACTCGACAGGGAACCACAGCCTGTCTGTCCGGGTTCAAGTAGACAACATCAAAGTAACTGGGAGAAGGTACAAAGAGTTCTCCTTTCTCTGCAAAGGGAAAGACACAGGCTTATTTATTCTGGAGAAACAAGGTAAGAGGGCTTTAAGGATTCTTACATTCAGGGCACAAAGATGAGAGGGGACTGGCAATCTTCTCAGAATACTGAGTCCTTATGAATAGAAAAAGCTATTTTTTAATGCTTTTCCTTTTTTGGAAGAAAGATTTTACTTCTCATCTCCTTCAAGTTAACAAAAAAAAGTATTAGTTTAAGCCCACATCAGGCCCATGGATGACCCCACTGAGGAAGCAGGGAGGGAGACTGATTTCCTTATGTTAAGAGCAGTTTTAAAACCTGTAAACAATCTGCTGTGTCTCTGGAGAATTAGCCCCATAGCCTATGCCCAGTAACTGCCCATCGGGAGGGGTGCCCAGCATACAGAGCTCCTCTGAGAGGCCCGGCCCAGTGAGGGCACTGGCATCCTCACCCAGCCCTCACAGCCCAGAGGACCTCATTCCTGCCAACGTCAAGGAAAGAGAATGGAGGAGGGACAGATGAGGAACCCGCTGGTCTCGGATTCTGAGCTCAGCTTGGCTGCCACTGGGCCGCGGACCTTCAGCCAGCTTCTTACACACTTGCGTTCACTCTGCCTGTTCTCTTAAGCTCTAGATGAGGGCATTTGATCTTACAGAAATGAGAGAAATGAGGCCTGGTTTACCCATACTTTCCTTAGGACAGCCAAGGGACTCTGGGTTGGGTTTTTTGGTTTGTTTTTTTGTTTTTGGCGTGGCACATTAAATCCTCTGTTTTCTGGATCATTCTGTGAAGGGATATTATAGTAATTGCTAAAAGAAATCTTTCAACTTAATCACACTCTAACATTTGTTAAATTGTTTCCCATGTTCTTCCTGCAAGTTTCTGAAAACAAATAATTATTCTTGACTTTTCCTTCATTTAGCTTTGTTTGTCCCACAGTCGTATGGTGTTTCAGGGTGGGGACAGAATTCCTGGACACAACATCAAATGTCTTCACGGGCCAACAGTTCTTTGGCTATGAGTGCCAAATTCACTAACATGGAAGTCTTTCCCCCAGCTCTGCACGAGATCAAGAAAGAGTATGTCATGGCTCAGTGAGTCTCCTTGCAAGGCTTTGTATCAGGCCAGGTGATTTGTGCCTTAGGCAAGGGGCACCTTTGTCAATGTTGTACCTAATACCCACGTGTTCACACGGAGTAAGTCTACACGGCCTTGGATGTCCCACTTAATTTCTCTGTGCTTCAACATCTCCATTTGTAAAGAGAAGAATCTGGAGCAGTCAAGATATCTTTTTAGCAAAAACATTTAAGGAGTTTATAATTGTAAGATTTAGAAGCAACTTCTGTTTTAAGGTTTTGTAGAGGAATCTGAACCAATGAACAAAGCCAGTAGAACAAGTTAACAATCTGATTTCAGAACACAAAAATGTGGTCTTACTTCATGTACTATAATACGTGCTTTGAAAGATGCCAGTTGCCTTAACAAACAGCAAAAAAATATTTGCAATTAGTAGATTCCATCTACCAAAAAAAGTGTGTTGAAGTTCATTTAAAAAATTATAGATCACATATGCCCCCTACAAATATGTTTGTATTTACTCAGCTAGATGACAAACATTAATTTAAGAAAACTAAACACTTGGAAATTTAGATTTCAAAAAAAACTAAAGTTAATAGGCTATAAACTAAAATCCAAATTACAACAAACTCCATATTTAGTATGGTGCTTGTTAATGTGGTTTTACTACATGTAAAAATTAGAGCCCAAGCCTTTTGCTATGAGAAAGCCCTACTGCAGGTAATGTTCTCCTCCTTGATCTGGGTAGTAATTACATGTGTATGTCCACTTGAGGATAATTTTTTGGGCTGTAGAGTTATGATTTGTGTATATTTCTTTGTATATGTTATACTTTAATGAAAAGTTAAGAAGGGAAAAAAAACCCTCTGAGAGCCTCCTGGATAAAGATTAAACATAATATATGACAGTTGCTTAACCAAAAATTGCACAAATTAACAACAGTGAAAAAGAAGCTTCACAATGTTTGCAATCAAACTCCAGGAAACATACAAACATAATGAGTGCCAGACGTTTCTCTATGTGGGTAGTGGGAAAGCATATGTTCTGAAAGAATCCAGAGCCAGCAGCGGGAGGCTCAGCACTCCATAACAGCCAGTCTTGGTTTTGCAAACCAACCCATGCTTAAAAAGACAAATTGCTAAGTCCTGTACTGAAAATCCAACTGGACTCTTAACTTAGTGTTGAGGAAGGAGAAAATGATACCACACATTACTTCACCTCCCTTCTTGATCCAGGTTTCTTGACATAAATATTTATTTTTTAGCCTTCCTTTGCTTCACTAAATGGCTTCTATAAATTAAGAAAGAGGACTTGCCTCCAAAACTCAAAGACAGCCCATAAGCCTAATGGGACATTCTGCTCAAGGGAGGTCTTCAGTTTAAAATTTCAATTCAAAAACCAATACTTTGGGAAGACACAACAGTGCTAATCTTGGCAAAGAATCTTTATTCTGCAACTTGAAATATGATATCAGTCCTTCTCCAGAATAACAGGCTCTTACTAGTCTTAATTAGTTGTCTTTTCCACTGTTGCTTCCCAGTGTGGTATAACAGTAAGGGCGTATAGCAGTTCTGTGTAGCACATTCCAGGATGAGGATCAGAAGGGCTTACCTACGAACAACTGTTAGCAATTCTCCTGACAACACCAGTTATGCTAGCTAGTGTCTGTCTGCCTGTCTCTCAATCTATCCATCACCTTGTCCTAGAAATGGGTTAGGGCAGTAAGAACATTGGATCTTGGGTCAGAAAAACAGGGGTTGACTCTTTACTCTGCCATGACAAGTCATGGGACATTGAACGAGTCGCCTTGCCCTTTGGAGTCTCAGTAGCAGCGTTATTATTTCTGAAATAGAGATAATAAAGTAGCTTCTCCTTATTTCCAAAGGGGTTGTGGAAATCAAATGACATACATGGGCTTCCCGAACTGTAGAGGGCTCTGCTAATGCATCTGCTTGCCAGAGAGGAGCTATGTGAGCTGGAAGGGAAAATATGTGAGATTTTGCTACAGCATTCATTAAGAGCCAGTGCATAAGATCATTTGAGTCATAGGCCTATGTCACTGGAGGTCTGAAAGGTAAATGGATTCAGGATGTAAACAAATGTCATGAAAGCCCCTGTCTAGACACTAAGAAAGCATTCTGGCCTCACCTGAAATGCCTTGGACAACCGCAGCACCAGGGGGTGGCATCTAAGATTCCTGAAAGTTACTCCTGACCTCTGAACCTTGTTGTCGAGTCATATCCTCAAACATCAGAGTTTAGAGAGCTCTGCAGAGAAAGCAGGCTGGGAAGCTACTCTGCAATGCTTGTTTCTCCAAGTGCAAGTTCCACCTGGCAAACATCTACCTAGCACTGCAGGGGAAGAGAAGAGTTCTCCACTCTGACCTGCACACTTTCAGGTGCAGAAGCCACAAAGGGCCACAACCTTTTGGAATCCTGCCCCCAAAACTTCAGCTCAAAAATTCAGCTTAAAAGCACAGACGCCTTTAGCCAGGCATCCTATGACTGTGAAGCTTCCAGAAAGGCGATAATCATAGGTTCTGAGAGCACAGTGACTAAAAGTCTATAGGATGCTGTTGATTAGAGCTTTCTGCGTTGATGGAGATGTTCTCTGTCTGCATTGTCCCGTAGGATAGCCACTAGCCACATTTGGCCATGGAGCACTTGAAACATGGCAAATGCCACTGAGAAACTATTTTTAATTTTGTTTAATTGTAATTAATTCCCATTTAAATTTAAATAGTCACACGTGTCAAGTGGCTACCATATTGGACAATGCAGGTCCAGACTCTGGAATCAGATAGTCCTGAGTTCAAATCCTGGTACAGCCACTTACTTGCAGTATGACCTTAAGGACTCATTTAGTCTCTCTGAACCTCAACTTTTCCATTGAAAAAATGGAAACGATATTGGTACTTACCCTGAAGGGTTGTTATGAAACTTACATGAAATAATTGCTGCAAAGCATTGAGCCCAGAGCCTGGCAAACAGTGAGTGCTCTGACTGTCATCACAGCACCCAGTGAGACCCTTTCATTCTGGGCCAAGGCCAGAAGTTTGAAGAGGTCCACTCATACACCAAACATTTTACCTGTAAAAAAGATGTAGGTGGAGCCCGTTTTGGCCTCGTCCCTCCTGCAGATATAGCCATTGCAGAGCTGCCCCCAGCAGCTGAACTCGCCCGTGTCGGCCGCGGTGGAGTTGACCAGGGTCAGCTGGCTATAGCGCTCCTGCTGCTTCACACTGTCAAGACAAGCAGAGCCAGGTCACACCCGGGCCAGGGACCTGCAGCCATCACTCGCTCCACTGCTCTAAGATATAAACCTTCCAGTGGCTCGGGGCAGAGTGCCCTCTCTCAGATGCCACAAACTAATAAGCTTGTATTTGGGGACAGAGCATGTATGTGGAGTGGGGGAGGCAGAGACAAAAGCCTTTCCTAAGAGGAAATAATACATGACAGTTCTGTTTTCTAAAGAGAGGAAATTCTCTTCAACCTCAGAACTGGAGTTTCCTTAAGTAAAATCATGGGTGCGTGAGCAACGCAGCCCCAGAAGCTCAGCCAAAAAGCTGTGGGCAGAGATTTTCCTTGCAGCTTTCATTTCTAATGAGTTCATTTAGACAGCAGGCAGCGTGAAGGAAAGCACACAGCATCATCCAGCACGCAAAATCTCTTTGATGATAACGACAAGTCTCTGAATACATGCTTGGGATCTTCGAGATGCTACATTGTCATATTAAAAAGAAAAACTTTCCTTTAGGGAAAAAATGCATTGGCTGTTCAGCCCACCTCTGGTAAAGTATGTAGAGCTTTTGGGCATTTGAACATCTCTGGCCTCACACTATTATTTCTACTTTATTTTCTTGTTTTTCATCTCTTGCATTTTTATCTTATTGCCTGTGAATATATTTATAAATCTCTTCAGTTCCTTTTTGAAATAAGAGAGACATAAATAAGTATTTATTATTACTAAACATTGGTATTAGCCAATTGTAATGGTAATTAACTGTATTCTATAGTGACAGGAATGCAGATGTATCATCATTGGGATGGATGATCCCCTATGGCTTATGAGCCTCAGCATGTACGGATGCCCAAATAAATGGTTTTAATCTGAGGATGCATCTCAAATACCCAAATGTTTCACCCCTCTGAGATCCACATTCTTTTCTGATGTAGTCGAGATTCTCCTGTTGTATGTTACAGCAGCATCGATACGGTCACCACCTTAAATTTAGCACCCAGCAAGATGTCGGGTTGGTTGGTCTTAAACACAGCCTGTTCTGGTTCACTGCTGAATGGCTGCTTAGCCCACCAGTTCTGCCAAGAGGTGCCTCTGTACTCCCACTCTGTCAACTGCCTCCTTTCAACTGAACGGAAATCTCTCCTCCTTCAGGAAGCTTCTAATTAGAAACGACTCTCAGGAATCTCCCTGCTCTCTCCTAGTGACGTAATTGGCTCCCTTGTTCTCTACCCCTCAGATACCCCTGGCTTCCTGTTATTACAATAGATGGTACAAACTTGGAGGGCAGGGACGGTGCCATACTTTTTTAATATTCCCTAAGCAAGAAATCTGTGCAGAGTACACAGTAAGGATTACCTAGAAACTAGTGGATTGAAATTGAACTAACCCACAGAATTGGAACTGGAAAGAACCTTGGGAAGCAGGCATCCAGCTTCCCATATTGCACATGAGGAAACTGAGTCTCAGACAGAAGTCACCTGAGACCCACATCTGGTGAACAACTGAACAAGTCTTCCTTAAGTCAATTAAATATGTACCAAATACCCACTCATTAGAGAAGAAAACGCATAAAAGCACTTCATGCTGTGCCTGGTTTCATTGTATTGTCCTAATTATATCAGTGTTACATACAACTGCAGATTAGTAGTAGGTATTATGAATACTACTACAACAATGACAATTACCCAACAATGGGGATAGTTATCACAGCAAATAAACACCAGTGGACCTCAAGGACTTTACAATCCAGGTAGGGAGTTAAAACTACTATACATGAAAAGATCAGAGGATAACTAAAGGGGCGCTCACAACAAGAACAATAGGAATTCTGAAAAGGGATTCGTTGCTGTGGGTTGAAGAGGTCAAAGGCGGGTTTAAGGAGGAGGTGAGAAGAGCTGGACTTTTCAAGGTGGGGGTGAAGTGACAGGGGCAGCAAGAGGGCTAAGAGGCAGTGAGCTCCTAGGCCAGGAAACTACAAGGGCCAGGAGGGATCAGGCCTGCTCACTTCACTGTCGTGGCCCCAGTGCATGGTGGGTGGAAGGCACTTGACAATGATTCCAGAATTTAATTCATCAATTATAGAAGGAGACAGAGGGGGGGGGTTGGGAGTCATGGGGTTGAGAACAACCAGAGGGGTGTACGTTTCACTCACCAGGCAGCAGTGACCACCCTCAGTTCTGGAGTCGGGCACTCCACCCACCTTAGGTGGGATGGGCCCACCTTAGCCAGGGCACAAGTGAAGAGAAAAGGAATGAGAGAGGCAGGAGGAAGCCAGAGAGGCTGAGAGGCTGTTACTGTGATGAACGGCAAGTGCTGGGGCCGGGCTGGGGGTTGGCAGTAGAATGGAAGCAAATTCAGGAAATGTTTTCTTGGGGAAAATTTATGACAGACTGGGTATAAGAAGTGGAAGAAAGAGAGACATCAATAATGACCCTTCAACTTGCATTTCTGTGTCAGAAAGAATGGGGTTTTAACAGACTGAAATGGAATGGTTGGGAAGAGAAAAAAGACTGGGGTAGGCAAAATGGTAGATTCACTCTTGGAGATTTTGAATTTGTGATGACACGTGGGTGATTTAAGTGTGGACGTCCTCTGGGCAGTTGGAAATACAGGCCTGGCACAGAGGACATACAACAGCACCAGACTGCTATTTGGGCGAGTTGTCTAAACAGGGCTGAGAGTAGAAGCTAAAGGAATAAATAAACTCAACAAGAGAAAGTGTAGACAAGAAAGAGAAAATTGAGGACAAAATCTAGAACTAAACTAGGGACCAGCAGGAAAAGAAGAGGTGACAGATGAGAGAAGAATCAGGAAAGGGAATCATCAAGGAGACAGTTTCAATAAATTGATGCTTGAAAGCCTCAGATGCCTTTAAGAGAGATTCATAACAACACACACACACACACACACACACACACACACGCATTTCGCAGAATGAAAGTCTTTGGCAACCATGCAAAAGAGTTGTGAGGATGGAGCTGGATTTCAGCAGATAAAAGGTGGAAAAGAGGAGAGAAAATGGAGGTGGAGGTCTCTCCAGGTGGACCATAATATCTGGCCACATTCCTCGTAGAGCTCAGAACCAGGGTACAAAATCAGTAATCCATACATGTATTGAGCGCCTTCTGTGGGCCCAGCATTTCCTAGCACTGTGGTGGTAGAAAGTACAAGATGCCATTCCTATCAGGAAAG
This sequence comes from Diceros bicornis minor, assembly GCF_020826845.1. NCBI lineage: Eukaryota > Metazoa > Chordata > Mammalia > Perissodactyla > Rhinocerotidae > Diceros > Diceros bicornis. The sequence goes on from NC_080768.1 coordinate 21,182,890, forward strand.
TAATTGGGCACATAAAAATTTAGCCCTTGGGAATAACCCTACCACCACCAGGAAATCTGCATGCTGTATCTTTAGCAGGATTGGGGGTGGAAGGAAGGAAATGCACTGGAAAACATTTCTGGATTTTTCCACCCCCTCTTATGTGCAAACAATATAAAACAGGAAACAAATTATTTAGTAGGATTACAGTTTAAATGCCTGGATTTAAATTGTCCATTTCTACTAATGGTCTCACATAGTCCAGGTGGTAGCTATGGAATATGACCAAAGGCCTCTAGAGGAAGAGTCTGCACCATGAAACAGAGATGAGGATTCCCTGAGCCCTGCAGAGTGCTGTATGGAGACGCTTCCCCCAAAGACCCTCCCCTTCTCTTGTAGCCGCTTAACGAATCTCCAGCGATGGAAGAAGTGAAGGATGTGAAGTCTGAGTGAAGCAAAAAGAGGTGTTGCGACAAAGTGCCAAAAAAAGTGTAATTAAGATAAGCAGAATTTACATTAATTGGAGGCAACTCTGACCATCCCAGCACATCAGTTCACTGTAGGTCTTTTTCTTCCAAACTTGCACTTCCAGGCCTGACCCACAGTGACATCAGTGATAGACAGGTCCAGGTTTCAAAGAGCGTGTGTTCAAAATTTAGGACTCTGTGTGTGTGTGTGTGTGTGTGTGTGTGTGTGTGTGTATGAGCACGCGCGCACATATACGTCTCTTCCAAAGGGCTCCCGTGGTCTTTATAAACACAGAGTCTGTTCCCATCAGTGGAGGCCTGAAGCTTCCTGCATGTAGCCCAGCCTCCTGTCTTCTGGAGGGGGCCTATGTCATGGGATGGCACAGAGGAGGGGGCTGACAGCTCCCAAAATTAGGGACCACTGTGCATCTCACCTAGGGCAGTGACCAGGTGACAATGGTGGGGATCCATGCTCCTATCCTTCCCCCAGACTCTACAAGCCAAGGGCCTTAGGTGAGCCCTAGATTACAAGATAATTAGTCATTGGTCCCATAAATACTTAATGAGTGCAAATTAAGTGGGAGGTTCTGGAGCAGAGAGGGCAGGACACAATGAGTCTAAAGAGTCCCCTGCTCTCAAGTTCCCCTATAAAAGTGTCATGGGAATTCCATGGAGGGTAACCAGGGAAAGCTTCAGGGCTGAGAGTCTTGGAGAGAGGAAGGATTTCAACATTCACGAAACAGGACACATTCGTTCCAAGGGAAGGAGATCCCCTGAAAGGAGACAGATGGTGGGTTCGGTGCATAACGCAGAGATGTTTGACCGGAGCACACGTGAGCAGAGGACTGTGGTGACAGGCAGAGGTAATGTGAAGTGTGAGATCATGGACTTTGGAACCACACTGATGGGATTCAAATCCTAGGTCCACCATGACCTTCAGACTCCTTAGTTAGAGCTCACGCCTTCCACAGTCTGGCTACACCTACCTCTTCAGACTTGTAGTAACAACAACAACAATAACAATAATAGCTAACACTTATGGAGTGCTGGGTATGGCACTAAAATTCTTCAAATAAGTTCAAGACTTAGAACAGCACCTGGCACAGCGTAAGTGCTCCATACATTTTAGATATTGTTATTATGATGGTGCTTCTTAGCTCTCACAACCACATCAGGATGGAGGGACGATTTTTCCTCTTTTACTGATGAGGACACTAAACTTAGAGAAGGACCTTGTCCAAGGTCTCCCAGCCATGAGTGGTAGAGCTTCTAATCCAGTGTCACATAGACTCAGGTTACGAATGTTTGTAACTGAAAAGGGCATGGATTTCCATCCTACCAAAATGAAATAAACAGAAGGAATTTTGACTGAGAGCGGGTGCCTCTAACTAGCTTGCAAATCCTGTTAAATATTTGCACACATACACACACACACACACACTCCCCAAACAAAAACATGGAAGATCTGGTTAAATTAGCTCGGTATTATTCACGATAGCCCAATTTCTATTTAAATGGACAGTTAACCATTCAGTAAGTAATTGAAGGAAACAGAGACAGGAAAACTACCAGTTCTTAAGCATCTACTATATAGCTGACTGTACCCAAGGTACACATTACTGTTTCTCAATCCCATGAGATGATGATGATGAAACTACTAATAATAACTAAAACTTAAGTAGTGCTTAAGATGTGTTAAGCACTGTTTTAAGCCCTTTACATATTTTGACTGATTTCATCTGCATAACAGCCCTGTGAGGTAGCGGCTATTATTATCCATGTTGTAGGTGAGTGAACTGAGGTTAGGTAACTTTCCCAAGTAAGTGTTGGAGCCATACAAGAAGATGTTGAAGGTCAGTTGAAATAACTTCCCCAGGGCCACTCGACTCTACACCTTGGAGCCTCAAGAAGCCTCCGTTGGCATAAAACAGAAACGTAACGAGTAAAGTAAAAAGATGTAATCAAATATCCTCCGTATTCAACATTCATTGCACATTCATAAATTAATTATTTAGCTTCTACCACATGCAAGGAACATTGCCAAGCATCAAGGGAGATAAAGATTCGTGCGTATTTGCTTGTCCTGTTTCAAGTGTTTGTACAGCGTCTGTGTTTACTCTAAGCCTTCTTTTAAGAATGTGTCAGAAAATAATTGCTCTGTGATATGCTGGGAATGGAGCCATATCAACAAAGTACAAATCCTGGGAAACAGACAGCTGGGTAAAATGTATCAAAGCTCCACAGTTTATGATTTAAAAACAAAAAGAAGATGATGAAAAGAAATATGCATGAGGAATTAGTAAAGAACCAAAAATACAAACTGAGTAACTTCAAAGTAAATATAGTTCCAATATCAGAAATTAAGCTGAAATATCCCTATCTGTCTGTCTGTCTCTATATCTATCAATCTCCATGCTTGAGTACTATTCAAAGACCAACTCAAAACCCTTGTAATAGAACTGCAATATTTTTATCCCAACAACAGTTTATGTCAATGTATATGAAATGTGACTCAGGTCTTTTCTACTACAATGACTTATACCAGATTCTCCTGGATTATTTTTTAAAAAGTCATAGTAGTGGGGCCGACCTGGTGGCACAAGCGGTTAAGTGCGCGCGCTCCGCTGCGGCGGCCGGGGGTTCGCTGGTTCGGATCCCGGGCGCGCACCGACGCACTGCTTGGTAAGCCATGCTGTGGCGGCGTCCCATATAAAGTGGAGGAAGATGGGCACCGATGTTAGCCCAGGGCCGTCTTCCTCAGCAAAAAAAACAGGAGGATTGGCGGATGTTAGCTCAGGGCTGATCTCCTCACCAAAAAAAAAAAAAAAAAGTCATAGTAGTCATTTTTTCAACTCTTTCATAGGAGATCACATATGTGATGTCCCTCCAGTCCTGCCAACATCTCTCTCATTCCTCCAGGTTGTTTCCTCAACACTGACCACAGATTCTGACTTCTGTCCTGGAATGTTCCTCCTCTCTCCTCATTCCACCTCTTCCAGACTGCTAACGTCATCCCTTCTTTTTGCCTCTTTTGCCAACCCATCTGGCTTCTGTACAAAGAAAAAGCCCCTCTTTCTTCTTCAGAGATTTCCCAGATTCTAAGAAAATGAGATGTGGATGTCCCTTTGACACCACAAGCCAAAACCAGGCCTGATACTCCAAAGATTAACCAAACAGAAAATCCCATCAGGCTGCCTAGAATAATGCATAGCCTGTGGCCCAACAATTCCGCTTATAGGAATAAATCATTGCTACCTAGAAGTTTACTGCAGTGACGACTGTGATCATGAAAAACGAGAAATGATCTAAGATTCCAACAATAGAAATTTAGTTAAACATACTATGGTATTACAGCAATAACATTGAAAAATATTCATGATACATTAGGGAAGAAATGAATCGTAAAAGAGTTTGTACATTTTGATACAATTTTTTTACATACGAAAATAAAACTGAGCCAGCCCTGATGGCCTAGCAGTTAAAGTTCAGCGCACTCTGCTTCAGGAGCCAGGGTTTGTTTCCCCAGCGCAGAGCCACACCACTCGTCTGTCAGTAGCCGTGCTGTGGTGGGGACTCACATAGAAGAACTAGGACTTACAACTAGAATATACACCTATGTACTGGGGTTTTGGGGAGAAGAAAAAAAAAGAGAGAAGAAGATTGGCAACAGATGTTAGCTCAGAGCAAATCATTCCCAGCAAATTAATTAATTAATTAAATAAAACTAGAAGATTTTACACTACAGTGTTGACAGTGTATCTTGGGATATTCAGTGACCTCTTTCTTCTTTTTTACCTGTCTATAGTTTCTAACTTTCTAAATTAAATGAGTTTGTAATATTTTGTAATAAAATAGAAACTATAATAAAGGCAAAACAAGTTAAACCACCTACAAAACTGCAGAACAGATGCTCTATAAATGTGTAATTGTGGATGGCTTATTGGTGCTTTAAAAATCTGGAGGTGAGTTTTATATCACGTTGCCTTTTTAGAATGTGGATTTCCAAAAGGCAGGACCAGCAGGAATTCCTTTGGAGGCCTGAAAAATCCAGTATATTATTTTGCTCTGATCAATAAAAATACTGCCAGTTGGAATGTAAAAAATAATTGAGTGCAGCGTGACTTTGTTCTCACACCTGCCCTACTCTCCTTGTGCACCTGGCCTGCCCAGGCTATGCCACCTCCCTGGAGCTTAACCCTGACCTCCCAGGCTCCTGGATCTCATTCAGCCTCCCTGCTCACCCGCTTCCCATTCATGATCTCCAGATTTCTCTCGATGGAGCCACAACTCCACCTGTTACCCAGGCTGAATCTAGATATCCACATGGACTCTCCATCTCTGTTCCATTCCTCACATTCTATCAGCTGTTCCATTCTTTACATTCTATCAGCCAACAAATCGATCCTTCTAGAAAAGCGTTTCCTCTATCCCCTTCAGATGCTCTATAAAACTGTCAAATATACGTTTCTAAAAACCATGTTATTATTACTTCCAACTTTACAATTTGAGCAGCTCCCAGTGTGCACAGAATCAAACGTGGCCATCTTTGCCTGGAATTCAAGATTCCTGTGCTCTCTCAACACCTCCATCATGAACCCTCCTCTCCATCCAGCTCCTCACCAAGCTGACACATCGGCTTGCTGCCACCTCAATCCTCTGGCCATCTTTTTCCCTCTGAAAGGCTTTCTTCTTTTCCCATCTGGCCTAAGCCTGGTTACTCACTGGAGCTCTATTCTTAGGGAGACCTTTTCTGTTCAGTGGCATTTGTAAAATGCTGATTAAGAGAATTGCCCTCAGAGTCAGATTTCCTTAGTAAAATTCTGCCTCCACCACTTACTGGTTCTGTGACTATGAACAAGTTACTTAATCTTACTGTGCTCAGTTTCTGCATCTGAGACATGGAGATAATAATGATCCCTACCTTCTAGGGTGTTATGAGAATTAGTTAATAAATGTACAAGGTTCTAGAAGGACGCTGGCACAGAGTAAGTGCTCACAAATGTTAGGTGCTATTGGGGTTGCCCCAGGACATACTGATCTAAGCTTCTCACACCCTACACTTAATGTTCTTAACACAAATCTTGAGAAATACACACATACACACACACACACACACACACACACACACACACACACTGCTTTGTAGCTGTAACCTCCTCAACTCCCTATTGTATTTCTCTAGTGAAATGATCTTTTCCTGAGCAGGAACCACGTCTTATGCTTACCTCTATCATCCACAGCCTTTGCATTGCATAATGCTATGCAGATAGCAGTTATAAGTGACTGTGTGCAGAACAGAACAGAAGTCAATGAGTGAAACTGAGTTGAATAACTTGTCCAACGGCTCTTCCTCCTTGGCCCCCACATCATCTAACATGAATTAAGTACAAGTGCCAAGAGTCACTTTGGAACTAGAAGAAACCTTAGAGACCATCTGGTTGGATCCCTCATTTTACAGAGATCAAGCGACTCACCCAAGGTCACACAGCCAGTCAAAGTCAGAGCTGGGAATGGAATCCCTGGGGAGCCCTGGGAAGAGAGTACGGCATGCTTCCCACTGTGCATTGGAAAGGAAGCATGTGTCTATTACTTCGAATACTTAACCACATTCTGACCGAATGAGTGACTTAGAGGAAGTTACAGGGGATAGCAAGATATAACTTAGCAAATGTGTCCTCACCATGAAGAGAAACTCACAGAAATGACAAGTAAATCATTGTTGTCACATAATGTTGACAAGGTCATCTTTCAAACATGGCCACCATATGATACTGGTGTGTACGGGTTATTTATGTTAACAACTCACATTATTACATTTCTGGCAATTATAATCTTATGACATAGAATAAGCCCATCAGTACCTCTCTGGGGGTCACGTGAAAAAAAGATTCCCCAGCTCTGCTTAACTGAATGCTCACGGCCACATCTTCGGTGAAGAATAGGCCCTGGAAGAGGAGTGACAGAAAACAATGGAGCAAGCCTCCACCACCCTCGTTAGGAAAACAAGCTGTGGGTTACTGATGGGCTGGCACACAGCCACAGTGAGTGTATTATAATACATTCACTTGTATTATAATACAAGTTATAATAGTGAATGCAGAGGCTGTGGGCTGAGCCCGATTTGCACCTGGCACAATGAATTCACAGCAGACATGAACCGCATCTCTTGTCTTGCCAACGTTTTCAAAGCACCCGCTCATATTAATGCCACTCGGATGGTAATCTTCTAAACAACCATCAGAAACCTAAAGAAATAGACTGCCTTCCTGGTGTAGAGACCAGAAGGGTGTTGAGAATTCAGTTCAAGTCCAGTTCACTTTTACTAAAAGCTGCACAAACTTGAGAAAGCCCCTCAGCCTCTGTGGGTCTAACCTAATCATTTGTAAAATATAGGGTCCAGGCCAGATCAGTGGTTCGCCACGCTGACTGCATATGGTGATCCCTTGGGGTGGTTTTATGCTCTCCTCCTTGGCTCTTCTTTCCACATCTCTCCATCTTATCTTCAAGGCCTGGCCTCCAAAATTAGGTAATCAATCACTCAATGAATCAATCTGCCTCTCCAGCCCATGCTGACAGCTGCCATCTCTCCTTCCTGTCAGCCCCCAGGCACTCATACTTGACCACAAGCTGTCCATTGTTGCTCTGCAATTGTGTCTGGTATGTATGTCATTATGCCACTAGTTCATAAGCTGCTTGTGGTCGGGACCACTCTGGTTTTTCCCACGTGTATCTTTCTGACTCAGTGGACTGTCTTTATATATAAATTAGGCTAACAATAACTATCTGGCATGCTTTCTGCTCAGCTGAACACCTATTAATCTCGAGCTGTGACACACTTGCACAGTCACCTCTCTTGCTTTTGTATGGATAGTTGCTGTGCCCCATCTCTTCCCCCACGATGCCCACCAACGGCTGCCATATCTCGTGCCGTTCTGTGAGCCACCAAGGTAAATAAATGTATGAAGGCATGCTCTCTCATATCATTTTAGGCTGGGACACAGGGTCCCATACCCTTGCCTTGTCCCAGCTACTAAGTCAAGTTCATAAACAAGAGCAGGGTTGTTAGAGGGAAGGGTGAGCTTAAGGCAAGTGAGGCACCAGATGGAACCTGGGTGCTAAGAGGTAGGGTGGGGTTGGGTGTAGGGCTTCAGGCAGGAGATGTGATCTGAAAGGCAAGCCCAGAGCAAAGCCAAGAGCAAGCCCAAAAGGCAATCTGAACAAACGGTCTGAACAGTGAAGCACCAAGCAAGGGGAGGTGACAGGATCCCAGGGCAGAGTGAACAGGTTAGGAATACAGGATGGGAGTTGACACCTCAGGTTCGGGGCAGGTTCCCAAGGGCAGTGACTTCCAGCCTGCCCACCTGCCACCAGCCATGTGGGTAGATGTTGCTGTTAAGGGAGCTGAGCCCAGAAACTGGAGGCAAAGCACTGACATCTTACTTTTGCTGTTTTTTATAATGTGCCATTCTATATAGTTATGTATCAGTAGACATAAAATTGTCCCATCTTATATCTTATCTTTTATTCCTCTTTTCTTGCTTCCTCCTCTGACATACCTTTCAAAATGGTTTTATTTACATTTTGCATATCTAAATACTTGGAAGAAAATTATCGTGCCATGATAATACCCATTTTAATTTTTGTGCATTAAATCCCAGACCTCATCCACATAGTGTATCTATATTTTTTAAAGCAGGGTTTTACTCATAAAATACATGCAATCACTTAATGTTATACGGTAAACAATGCTCCATTTTACACCAGTCTTCAAAAGTATCATAAAAAATAGTCTGTGATATTCCTATAGTGTCTTCTGTTTGATGCATTAACTTGAGTTGAATCTTCTTACTATATTTTAAAGCTGTGTAACATATCTGGGATAATCAAACCTAGACTTACCAGAAGGCTCAAGAAATTCAATGTTTTGGTTAACAAAACATTCTTTTTAAATAAGAGTGAGCAGAAAACATTTTTTTCCCTCAAACTGTGTAATGTGCTTCAACCCATTTCTCCCACCTTAATGACTAGTGGACTGAGGATAGCTGGATCTTAGAGGTCCTCAGAACCATTTTATCTGACTATTAGTGAGCACCCCACGGTGTTACAGACATCTAGAGTTTGTATGAGATTGAGAAACATGTCTAAAACAATCTTTCAAAGCAAAAGCCCTGAAAAACTGGCTGTTTTCTTGTGATTTACCTCCGTTGGGTACAGTCTTGTGAATAAAAATAGCTCATCTTTATTGAGATGGCTTACTGTCTGTGCCAAGAGCCTTCCTTGCATGACCTCATTCTGTTCTGACAGCACCACAATGAGGCTGGTTCTATTATTGCCCTCCCCCACCCATGTCCTGAGCGGAACAGAGCTGTGTTTTCCTGCAACCTGAACACTGTCAGAACATCTAGTACACCCAGAGAAGCCTTGTATCCTGCTGCCCCCGCCAATCCATCTCTGGGGAATGTTGGAGGGCCTGGCGCTGGTGCCACTGAGTCTGGGAAGAGGGAGTTCTACCTTCAGGGCTGGATAAGTTAGTTATTTTTCATTTAACTGTTTTCTGGGGTAGGAATCCATTTGAAGGCAAGTATCAGAGTTTGGCTGCAGCATATTCTTTCGATTTCCCACTGCCAATTAGAGCCACACAGCACCTCCATGTAAGTGTGAAAGCAAAGGGGGAGCACCAGGATTTTCACGGAACCTCAGCATCTTCATTTGCTCTGCTCAGAAAATAAAGTAGAACAAGCTTTGGAGGAAAGTGAGTTTGAATTAAAAAGACACCTGAACAACCATATGAATGTACTTACTGCCACTGAACTCTATACTTAAAAATGGTTAAAATGGTAAATTTTATGTTGTGTATATTTGACCAAAATAAAATAAAATGAGTTGAAGGGGAGAAAAAGACATCTTCCTTAGTACAACACCAGAGTATTATCCACAATATTTACCAAAATCTGTGCAGATTCTTTCTCAACAGTGAGATTCTTCTGTTTATAAACACTTCTTAACGTTTTTCTCTTCTTCTTTTAAAATGTCCCCCCAGGCCACACTCCTTCGTGAGGCTGAAAAGCGGGATTAGACTGGCCTGGAGCCCGCTGTCTGCTTCCTCAGCCCACCCTCCCTTTGTGCTGTCTGTGGGTGGAGTAAGCTGTTGCCAACTGTGGCTGAGTGAAAACCCAGATGCCCTCCCTTCTCTCTAGAAGCTATTTATTGTTTTCAGAGGAGCCAGCCATCAAAGAGATCTCCTGTGCCCCACCCACTCCTCTGAACTTACAGTTCTTGACTGAAAAATGCTAACATCCCACCAGATACTACAGAAACATCCTGAAAGGCAATGCATGGACCCTGATTTTTCTAGGGAACAAGCCAGGGTTTCTTTATGCCCACATCAGCCCAGCTTGTTTTTATTGCTGTGACGTTGCTAACAATCTAGCTTAAACCTCCAACGTCCCCCCGTTCTTACCCAGCATTGATTTATATTTAAGCTGTCATCCAGGCCACTTATTTCAAGTTTCTTCCTATTTTCTTCCCTGTCTCAGCATTGTGCCAAGCATTCCCCTGCTCTAAACTCTGGAAGTGTGTCATGATGAGATTAAAGAAACAAAATATTTCCAAAGAAAATGGAAATAGATCATGTTGATCGCCCAGCAGAGGTTGATCAGATGGTCCAGAATATTCTTATATTAGTGTTTTTTATATTAGCAACAAAATAAAAGCAAATTTTAAAAAAAAATTTTCAAAGAAACCTTAGGTTCAAGAATACGTCTATAGACCCTGGTTTGCAGAAAACGGATATGGGGCATAAGGAGGGAGAATGGGAACACCTCAGCCTGGGTTATGACGTGGTATTTCTCCTAAAGGCAGTGAGGAGTAATAACCCTTACTCTGTGGTGTATATTCCTCCGTACTTTCTAGTATATCTGTTCATAAAGGCTTTAAGTCAATGACTCATAACTGTCCTTAGTTTCACTCTAAATCCCTCAACATGGCTGACAATTCCCTCCGTGGTCTGACTCCTGCTTATGTTCCAGCATTATCTCCCCTTGATCACCTCTTTCCTCCTCCTGCCTTGAGTCACCCTATGTCCCCCACGTGCTATACTCTTTCTCAGCTCTAGGCAGTTCCTCAAGCTGTTCCCTCCTTCTGGAATTTTCTTACATGCTTCTCCTGCCCCCTTCTTTACCTGGTTAACTCTCAGCCTTCAGATATTAGCTTGAGTTTTCTCCTCCCTGACCTTGTACTTCTGCTACCAAGGCCCTCACACAGCTATGTTTTAAAATTGCTTATTTAATAGTCTGTCTTCCCATAAGATTAAAAGCTCTACATGTGTAGAGGTCATGTCTGTCTTGCCCACCATCGTATCTCCAGCATCTACCTAGCACGGGAACTTGAACATCCTAGATGCTAAAAAAAATGGTTGGAAGAGAGGAACAAAATAAATTAAGGGAAGGTGGGGGCAGGGAGATGGCAGAAAAGTGTGAGAGCAGGAAGCGAGCAGGGCAGAGGAGTCAGGAAATAGAGCGTTCAATAAATGGTAACAACTATTGTCAGAAAAATATCTTTGCTGTTTCTGATCTCAAAAGAGATGGAGATCTCAAAAAAAAAAGTGATCTGGGATGCACTGAGTCTGGGATTAAAATCTGAATCAATTTCAGCCTCTGAAAATACAGAATCTTCAGCACGTTACTGTTAGCCTCTGAGGGAACAACTAAGCTATTCAAAGTGCCCAGTGCTCTGGGAAGACTCAGCAAGAGCTATGAAGAATTTATCCTTATGTGGATACATAAACTTACAAATGTTTATCCCTTTTTTAATTTGTTTGTTGGGAAACTGAATTCTATATTGTTTAGAACATAATTTGAAACTGTGACCACCGAGTAGCCTAAAAGGATGAAAGAACCATAAGCACAAGTGTACACTTATTTCACTCAGTCAGTTCTCATTTGAAATGCTTCTTTTACTAGCGAAAGGAAGACAGTTGTAACACAGCTGCCATCTAGTGGACCTTCTAAAGACATGGGTTTGCCAATGCAAAGGAGCAAGCATCAGAGAAGAGACCTGCAAGAGCCCCGAGAGCACATGTTGTCTTGGCTCCCTCATCTCGGGGGAGGTCCAAGTCCACCTTTTAGGATGAGGGATCATTTATGGTCTTCTGACAGAGCTCTCCTTTCTAAATAGCTCAATGAAATATTTTAACATTCTGATGTCTAAAAAGTTATCCTAAGTCAATGTGAAATTTCAACTACTTTCAATTCAAAACTATCCCAGCAAGAAATTAATGCAGCATGCTGGAAAAGTACATCCTTTTTATTTGTGTTTTAAATCTTAACTTTAGAAATTGGATTTATTAGTCTAGTACCCAAGGAGCAGAAAAAAAAAAAGAAAAAGAAAAAAGGTAGACAACAAATCTGTCTTCCCCGAAACTACTACCTCCATAAAGCCAATATGTTCTTTGGTCTAAATGTATCCCGCTAGACATATCTTGGAGCATGTGAGCAGGGCAGCAGCTCTACTTGGGAACCAGGAGGCTGGGGTTTAAGACTCACACTGCCACACACCAGTTTGTCACTCTGGACCAGCTTTCTATCCTCTATGATTTGCAGTTTTCTCATTTGTTAAAAAGAGGGGCTTAAGCATAGTAACCACTAAGGTCTTTTTTGGCTTTAAAGTTCAATGAGCTGTTCAAGTTCACAGGTCTCATGATCACAAGTGCCTGACTTTAGATCCTCTGCAGGCTCTGTGCCCCCAGTACCACTCTCTCATTGAAGTACTTATGGAGGCCTGACATCAGCATCGTGGTGGTGTGAGACACTCCCTTTTTCTCTCCCCTTCAATCTACAATTAGTAAGACATCCGTAACTCAACAAAGATTCCTTTGCCCAACACACCAGGATGCCAGAGAGATCCACATATTGGCATATCTGAAGGTGAGTGGATTAGAACACACAGAGGAGGCAGAATGGGGAGAACAGTGGAGGCAGTGCCCATTGATCCCAGCCCCCCAGCTATGGTGGCTGAGCCTGAAGCCCCAGGGAACCTGGTCGCAGCAATGGAGGTGGCACACACAACTCCAGCCCCCCAGTCGCAGCAGCATCTGCAGCCACAGGGAACCAGGCAGCAGCAGTGGTGTGGCTTATGACCCCAGACCCTCCAGCCATGGTGGTGGCCACAACTCTAACCCCACCACCCGTGTTGGCTGTGCCTGCAACCCCAGCTCACCTCCCACCTTCACCCTCCCCCCTGCTGCAGCAGTGGTGCCCCCAACACAGGCAACTGTGGACATGGTGGAGGCATCTGTCATCCCAGTGCCCCCAGTGGGGATGCCGGTGACTGCAGTGACACTGGCCACAGCAAGGCACCAGCGACCCCAGAAGCACAAGCAGCAATGAGAAAGGCATCACTGACACCTCTGGCAGAGGTAGTGGAGGGTGGAAAGTGCCAATTTTCAAATATAGTCACAGGCAGCTCCAGTAAAAGAAACCAAAAACTTGTGCTATAGCACCACCTACTGAAAAAAAGAGAAAGTCCTCTAATTACAAACCTTGAATTGTTAGAATCAAACTAAACAAAGCTTTATCTAAATAAGAAAGGTGTTCGCTACTTCAAATGCACCAGCAGAGCACCAAATCAGCAAGCACCATGAAAAACCATGGTAACACAGTATCACAAAAAGAAAATGACAATTCTTCAGAAACCAAACTTAAAGTCACAGAAGATTGTGCTCTGATAGAGAATTCAAAATAGCTGTCGTGAAGAAACTCAACAAGCTGCAAGAAAGCTCAGAAAGGCAGTTCAATGAGCTCAGGAATAAAATTAATAAACAGAGGAAATATTTTACCAAAGAGATTGAAACTCCAAAAAAGAACCAAATAGAAATTCTGGAGCTGAAGAAACCAATAAATGAAATGAAGACTGTATAAGAAAGCATTGGAAATAGAGCAGACTATATGGAAGAGAGAATTAGTGAGCTCAAAGATAGAAATCTAGAAATGATTCAAGTGGAAAAGGAGAGAGAACTAACATTTTTTAAAAATGAAGTAACTCTACAAGAACTATCCAACTCCATTAGAAAAGGCAATATAAAGATAATGGATATCCCAGAAGGAGAGGAGAGGGAGAAGGGAACAGAGAGCTTATTTAAAGAAATAACAGCTGAGAACATCCCAAACCTGGGGAAGTAACTGGATAAACAAAGTCCATGAAGCTAATAGAACACCTAATTATCGCAATGAAAAAAGATCTTCTCCAAGATACATTATAGTAAAACTGTCAAAAGTCAATGATACAGAAAGAATTTTAAAGGCAGCAGGGAAGAAAAGACAGTAGCCTACAAAGGAATCCCTATTAGGATGTCAGCAGATTTCTCAGCAGAAACTCTACAGGCCAGGAGAGAGTGGAATGACGTACTCAAAATAGTGAAAGATAAAAGCTGCCAGCCAAGAATACTCTATCCAGCAAAGTTATCCTTCAGATATGAAGGAGAAATAAAGGCTTTCCCAGATAAACAAAAGCTGAGGGAGTTCATCACCACTAGTCCTGCCTTACAAGAAATTTTGAAAGAAGTTCTTCTACCTGCAATGAAAAGGCAAAAGTACACAAAACTTTGAGTAATGTGATAAATAGACAGACAGAATCAGAAAATTGCAATCTTATATCAGAGTAGGTTGTTAAACACTTAATTATAGCATAAAGATTAAAGGAGAAAAGAGCATTAAAAACAACTACAGCTGCTTCAATTCGGTAATGAATTCACAACATAAAAAGGAATAATTTGTGACAATAAAAACATAAAAGGGGAAGAGGAAAAGGATGAAACCTGTACAGGCAAATGAAGATAAAATGTGTCAGCAAAAAAGGACTATTTTATCTATGAGACATTTTCTACAAACCTCGTGGTAACCACAAAACAAAAATCTAGAGTAGAGACATGAAACATAATAAAAGAGGAAACCGAGAAAAACATCACAGAAAACCACCAACTAAAATGGCAGAAAGAAACATAAGGAAAAAGAAACAATGAAGATATAAAGTATAAAGCAACCAGAAAACAAATGATAAAATGGCAGTACTAAGTCCTCTTATATCAATAATCACCCTAAATGTAAATGGAGTGAATTCACCAATCAAAAGATACAGAGGGGCTGGATGGATTAAAAAACAAGACTCAACTATATACTGCCTCTGAAAGGCTCATCTCAGCTCTAAAGCCAAACATAGGCTCAAAGTGAAGGGATGGAAGATGATACTTGAAGCAAATGGCAGCTCAAAGTAAGTCGGTGTAGCCATACTCATATCAGACAAAATAGACTTCAAGCCAAAAAAGGTAACAAGAGACAAAGATGAACATTATATAATGAAAAAAGGGACAATCCATGAAGGAGACATAATATTTATTAATTTATATACACCTAACATAGGAGCACTAAAATATATAAAGCAATTATTAACAGACCTAAGTGAGAAATTGACAGCAACACAATAATAGTAGACGACTTTAGTACCCTACTTACATCAATGGACAGATCATCCAGACAGAAAGTCAACAAGGAATCATTGGCCTTAAATGAAACATTAGACCAGATGGGCTTACTAGATATATATAGAACATTCTATCTAAAAGCAGCAGAATACACATTCAAGTGCACATGGAACATTCTCAAGGATAGACCATATGTTGGGACACAAAACAGGTCTCAATAAATTTAAGAAGATTGAAATCATATCAAGCATCTTTTCTGATCACAATGATATAAAACTAAAAATCAACTACAAGAAGAAAGCTGGAAAAATCACAAATATGTGAAGACTAAACAATATGCTACAGAACAACTATTGGGTCAATGAAGAAATCAAAGGAGAACTCAAAAAAAAAACCTGAAGACAAGGGAAAATGAAAATGTGAGGGCCGGCTCCGTGGCTTAGCGGTTAAGTGCGCGCGCTCTGATGCTGGCGGCCCGGGTTTGGATCCCGGGCGCGCCCCAAGGCACCACTTCTCCGACCAACCGGAGGCCGAGTCCCACGTACAGCAACTAGAAGGATGTGAACCTATGACATACAACTATCTACTGGGGCTTTGGGGGGAAAAAGATGAATAAATAAAATCTTTAAAAAAAAAAAAAAAAAAGAAAGAAAATATGACATACCAAAATCTATGGGATGCAGCAAAAGCAATACTAAGAGGGAATTTTATAGCAATACAGGCCTACCTTAAGAAACAAGAAAAATCCCAAGTAAACAATTTAACATTACACCTAAAGTAACTAGAAAAAGAAGAACAAACAAAGCCAAAAGTCAGTAGAAGGAAGGAAATAACAGAGCAGAAATAAATGAAATAGAGACTAAAAAGGCAACAGAAAAGATTAATAAAACTAAGAGCTGTTTCTTTGAAAAGATAAACAAAATTGACAAATCTTTTGCTGGACTCACTAAGAGAAAAAGAGAGAAGGCTCAAATATAATCAGAAACAAAAGAGAAGTTACAACAAATACTACAGAAATACAAAGGATTGTAAGATATTACTATGAACAGCTTTATGCCAAAAAATTGTACAACCTAGAAGAAATGGATAAATTCTTAGAATCATACAATCTTCCAAGACTGAATCATGAAGAAATGGAAAATCTGAATAGACTGATCCTCATAAGGAGACTGAAACAGTAATCAAAAACCTCCCAAAAAACAAAAGTCTAGGACCAGATGGCTTTTCTGGTGAATTCCACCAAACATTCAAAGAAGATTTAATACCTATTCTTCTCAAACTCTTCCAAAAAATTGAAGAGGAAGGAACACTCCCTAACCCATTTTACAAGGCAAACATTACCCGGATGCCCAAACCAGACAACAACACAAAACACAACCACACACATACACAAAATTACAGGCCAGGGGCTGGCCGGTGGTGTCGTGGTTAAGTTTGTATGCTCTGCTTCGGCGGCCCGGGGTTCACAGGTTCAAATCCTGGGTGAGGGCTGATGCACCGCTCATCAAGCCATGCTGTGGTGGCATCCCATGTACAAAATAGAGGAAGATGGGCACAGATGTTAGCTCAGAGCCAATCTTCCTCACCAAAAAAAAAAAAAAAAAAAATTACAGGCCAATATCTGTGATGAACAAAAATGCAAAAATCCTCAACAAAATATTAGCAAATTAAATGCAATATATTAAAAGGATCATAGATCATGATCAAGTGGGATTTATGTGATAAATGAGTGATGCAAGGATGGTCCAACATCCACAAATCAATCAGCATGGTTGATAACAAAATGAAAGGTAAAAATCATATGATCTCAATAGATGCATAAAAAGCATTTGACAAGATTCAACATCCATTTGTGATAAAAACTCTCAACAAAGTGGGTATAGAAGGAATATACCTCAACTAATGAAGGCCATAGATGACAAACCCATAGCTAACATCACACTCAACCATGAAAAACTGAAAGCTATCCCTCTAAGATCGGCAACAAGACAAGGATGCCCACTCTCACCATTCTTATTCAATATAGTATTGAAGTCCTAGCCAGAGCAATCAGGTAAGAAAAAGAAATAAAAGGCATCCAAATTGGAAAGAAAGAAGTAAAATTGTCACTATTTGTGGATGACATGATTTTATATATAGAAAACCCTAAAGAATCCACCAAAAAAACTATTAGAAATAATACACAAATACAGTAAAATTGCAGAGTACAAAATCAATATGCAAAAATCTGTTGCATTTCTATACATTAACAATGAACTAGCAGAAAGAGAAATTAAGAAAACAATCCCATTTGTAATTGCAACAAAAAGAATAAAATACCTAGGAATAAATTTAACCAAGGAGGTGAAAGAGCTGTACACTGAAAACTATAAAACATTGTTGAAAGAAATTGAAGAAAAGACAAAGAAATGGAAAGAGATTGCATGCCCATGGATTGGAAGAATTAACATTGTTTAAATGTCCATATTACCTAAAGCAATCCATAGATTCAATGCAATCTTTCTCAAAATCCCAAAAACACTTCTCGCAGAAATAGAAGAAAAACTCATAAAATTTGTATGGAACCACAAAAGACCCCAAATACCTAAAGCAATCCTGAGACAAAAGAACAAAGCTAGAGGAATCACATTCACCAATTTCAAATTATACTACAAAGCTACAATAATCAATACAGCATGGTATTGGCAGAAAAACAGACACACAGATCAATGGAACAGATTTGAGAGCCCAGAGATAAAACCACATGTATATGGACAACAAATTTATGACAAAGGAGCCAAGAAGGTACAATGGAGCAAGTAAAGTTTCTTCAATAAATGGTGTTGGGAAAACTGGACAGCCACATGCAAAAGAAGGAAACTAGACCACTATCTTATACTATATACAAAAAATTAACTCAAAATGGATTAAAGACTTGAATGTAAGACCTGAAACCATAGAACTCCCAAAAGAAAACATAGGCAGTATGCTCTTTGACATCTGTCTTAGCAGTATCTTTTTGGATATATCTCCTCAGGCAAAGGGAACAAAAGCAGAAATAAACAAGTGAGACTACATCAAACTAAAAAGCTTCTGCACAGCAAAGGAAATCATCAACAAAATGAAAAGTCAACCTACTGAATGGGAGAAGATATTTGCAAATCATATATCTGAAAAAGGGTTAATATCCAAAATATATGAAGAACTAATACAACTCAACAATGACAAAACCAACAACCCAATAAAAAAATGGTCAGAGGATCTGAATAGAATTTTTTCCAAGGTAACACACAGATGGCAAACAGGTACATGAAAAGATGTTCAACAACACTAATTATTAGGGAAATACAAATAAAAATTATAATGAGTTAGAATGTCACCTCACCCCTGTTAGAATGGCTATTATCAAAAAGACAAGAAATAACAAGCATTGGAGAGGATGTGGAGAAAAAGGAATCCTCACACACTGCTGGTGGGAATGTAACTTGGTGCAGCCACTATGGAAAACAGTATGGATATTCCTCAAAAAATTAAGACTAGAACTACCATATGATCCAGGTATTCCACTTCTGGGTATTTATCTGAAGAATATGAACACACTAATTCAAAAAGATATATGCACCCCATGTTCATTGCAGCATTATTTACAATAGCCAAGATACGGAAACAACCTAAGTGCTCATCAGTGGATGAATGGATAAAGAAGAGGTGGTATATATATACAATGGAATACTACTCAGCCATAAAAAGATAAAATCTTGTCATTTGTGACAACATAGATGGACCTTGAGGGTATCATGCTAAGTGAAATAAGTCAGACAGAGAAAGACAAATACTGTATGATTTCACTCATATGTGGAATATAAAAAAAATCAACAAACAAACTAAACAAAACAGAAACACAGATACAGAGAATAGATTGGTGGATACCAGAGGGGAAGGGGGATGGGCAGAGGGAAAAATGGGTAAAGGGGGTCAATTGTATGGTGATGCATGGAAACAAGATTGTGGCAGTGAGCATACTGTAGTGTATACAGAAGTCGAATTATTATGTATACCTGAAACTTACATAATGTTATAAACTAATGTTGGCTTAATTAAAAAAAAAAAAGGAAATACTTATGGAGGACCTGCAGTATGCACGGGGTGCTATGGAAGTACTAATGAATAAACAGACACCATCTCTGCTAAGCTTACAGCCTGGCGAGAAATACAAACATAAATGACCAAGGAAACAGTACTTTCCCTGTTGGATAAACGCTTCAATGAGGGTGTGTAACTGGGGCCTCATGGATGGTGGGGGCTGAGAGCAAGGAAGACTCCCTGAGGATGTGACAGGCCTGGATCCGAAGGATGGTGAGCAGCTATTCCAGTGTGTGTGTTACAGCAGAAGAACTCAAATAGGCAAAGGCCCCAGGCATGAAAGAGTTTGGCACATCTGGGGATCAGAAAAAGTCCCTACAGCATGGGGTGTAGACAAGAAGAGAGTGAAGTGAAATGAGGCAGAAGGGAAAGGCAAGGCCAGATTGTGCATGGCCTCGTGAGCCGTGAGGAGTTTCAACTTTATTCTAAGTGCAACAGAACTGTTCTGTTGAAAGACTTGAAGCAGGAAGTGACAGGAACAGACGTGCTTTCGTGAAAGATCTGACTGCTGTGAGGAGGATTGAGGTCAGGTTTGAGCTTGGGTGCAGAAAGTCCAGGTATGTTATTAGTGCTGTAGTCCACATAAGGGACTAGGGTCATTGCTGCTGTGGTGGGAAGATTCAAATAATTAAATAGTAGCATCATTAGGGCATGGTAGTTGATTGAATGTGGAAGTAAAAGGAAAGTGTCTAAAGAGATTCCCAGGCCTCTGGTTGAGGACAACTGGCTGGAATTACTGCCATTCACTGAACTGAAAGACACAGGAGGATGACCAGGCGTGGAGAAAGATCATGACCTCAGTTTTAGATAGTTACATTGAAAGAAAGGCTCAGGAAAGATCCAAACAGTTGGGCAGGCAGTTGGAAAGTCTGACCTGGAGGTCAGAAGAAACACTGAACTCTAATATATGATAAATGGAGGGCATTTGGAAGCATGTAGTAATAAGAGAAGAAGACACAGAACCAACATTTAATGTCTGAGAAGGTAGAGGTTGCAGAGCTAGTGAAGGAAACTTCAAGGAGGGGCCAGTGAGGCAGAAAGAAAACCAAAGAATATGGCATTGTGGAAGCCAAGAGAAGAGTGTTCCCTTTTGCTATGGACCTAGTGGGACAAGTCACATGGGGACTGAAAAGAGAACTCTGGATTTAGTGACTTTGTTGACCTTGGTGACAAAATGCATGGGGAGTAGTGGGACAGGAGTCTGGTGAAGTAGTTGAAGAGCAAATAGGAGAGGAAAGTGGGGACAATGAGTGTAGAGAGACTCCTCCAATGGGTCTGGCTGGGAAGGTAAGAAGAAAGGGGAAGGTGCCTGGAGTCCAGGTACACGGTGGCCAAGGTGGGATTTCTGAATATGGAGATGAGTTATGGAAAGGATTCCGTTGAGAAAGGGAAAGTGAAGACCCAGAACGGGGAGGCAATAACTGGTGTCTTAAGGTTCCTGAGAAAGTGTATAAGGATGAGACCCAGGGCACAGATGGAGCTTTGGCCTTAGTCAAGAGGAGAAACCCTTCCTCCGCTGTCATTGTAAGAGCGGGGAAGAAGGAGATGTGATAAGAGGAAGTTAACGCAATTCGAGGGCTCCAATTTCTCGATAAATTAGGTGATAATTTCATTAACTGAAAGTGAGAGAGATAGAGATCAGAGGTTTAAGAACAGAGAAAAAGTGAGCTCTCTGGAGAAATGTCTTCAGCGTTGCCAGGCACCAGTGAGGTGACCACAGACTAAAGGCACTCGTCCAGCCAGCTGTGTGGTTTCCTCCAACAGCGCTCCGTGTCCATGTGCCGACAAGAGAAAGTAGGTGAAAAAGTTCATTTGGGGTTAGAAATTTCCAAGTGGGAATGAAGGAAAACAGAGGACAAAATAATTTACTTAGGACGTGTTCAAGAGTTTAGAAATGTAGAAACGACAGACTCTGGACTCTAAGATGAAGAGAGAGAGAATTGAAGACAGAAGGGGACAGAGTGGATAAAGAGAGAGAAGGTAGAAGGCGTCAACTGACTAATGGCTCCATGAGGTCAACATGGAGCCTGTTGTTAGAGGCTCTGAGATAATGGGGATGGATCCAGGTGGCAGAGCTCCCTAGATTTAAAATACATTCATATTTTGTCGTCACCCTCCTCCAGATTCATACAGTGCATGCATCGGCGTTAAGTGTAATGATCTTTCAAAGTTGAATGAATGAATGAATGAATGAATGACTAGAAATGACTTCTGACCTGATCACTATCTGGGGAAACCAAAAATTTTTCCTGAGTTCTGGTATGTGTCAGGCACTATCCCAGATGCTAGGACTCTGATGATGAACCAAACAGACTGGTATTTGCCCTCAAGGGGCTTACCCTTCCGTGGGAGAAAATGGACACAGACCCTAGATTACAAAGAATTACAAAGACCCCAGATCAATTAAATGAAAGCGCAAAAGAGGTGTATAAACTTTCTAGGATCCTCTATATTAGAAACCACGTTGGCTGCGCACAATTCCCTTATTTATGTGAGTTATGGTCAGAATTAACTGTTCCAAAAGATCACTTGGATTATTGTGCTTGAGAAATAGGCGTTGCCTAATAACAATTAGTTACAATTTATCGAACACTTTGTATGAGCCAGGCAGCACTTACCAAAGACAATATTATCTCCCTATTCCAGATGAGGATATTGGGTGCCAGGGAAATTACTGGTCAAGGGTCACTTTGATGGTTCGTGGTAAAGGCAGTAGTCAAGTCTAGCTGTGCCTCAGCCTGAGCTGTTTCATAGCATGCTCCTTCTTCTGGTCAGAGGATTAAATTTGGGCAAATGTGGTAGCATGTGCGTTTAGTTCCAGAAAGCTACCAAAATTCGTTAAAATGACCGGGCTTTGTTGGAAGCACACCTGGAAAACTTCCAACCCAAAGCTGTTAGAACGCTGGAAAGAACTCATTCTGAAGAAAAAGAAAACACGGGATGAATGCTTCTCTTCTATCCAAAGGCACCACCACGTTCCGGGAAAGATGTCAAGAGTTGATTTGTTGACTCTCCAGTGTCAAATAAATCATGATTTTTTTTTTTTTTTGCTGTTTGATATAGAGTTATGACTAGATGTTTTTCACATTTTTCACATTTTTTCGTAAAGTTCCTTGGGGCCCACATCTGTCTTTACTTTCCTATAAAGCCCTAACTGTGCTTTGAATGAATTCTATTTCACGTGAGAAAATTGGTTTTTTCAGCTCCTGGATATTTCTCTTCAATTAAGATTCACGTTCACTTCACTTTGAGTCCTTAAGACTCAAACATATTTTCAAACATATTTTGGCTAATAGAACTTTGAAAATACTCCTAGATAATACTAACTCTTCAAGGGCCAAATCATCTAGGTTTAGGATACTTTGTGTAAGTCGAAGACTAAGACAGTGTTCAGAATAATTTAAAATAGCTCAATTCTGGTTTTAAAAAAAGGTGTGTAAATATGACTTTGGTAAATTGAGTCATTTAAAAAGCATATGGCAGTAAATCTTTCCAGATTTGTTCCAAGCAGCGGTTACACACACACACACACACACACACACACACATGCATTTCAAGTATGGAGATGAAAATGGGAAAAATGTTCTCATTCCCTCACCCTCTAATCCTCATCCAATCCCATGTTCCTTAAAAAAACCTCTACACTATTATATCCCATGAAGCCAGAAGAACATCTTCAGAATAAAATGTGAAAGAAGTCTTAATACAAGAGGTTAGATAGTAGATAGATAGATAGACAGAGAGATGTTACTTATATATATTTTTTAATCTATTTATTCTCCAAGGTGAATGTGTGTGAGAAAGAAGGAGAGAAGATTGTGATTCAGTCATTCAATAGATAAAGCTAAATGCCAAATCCTCAGCTAAGTCTCAGTGAAAAACACAGAGTTAAAAAAAATGTTACAAGTATGAAGAGCGCTCAAAAGATGACGCACCAGGGGCCATGGGAATGCCTAGCTAGGGAGGCCTGACACTGGCTTCTCAGAGAAGGTGACACTGAGGCTGAAGTTAGCCAGGTGAAGAGGGGGCCAAGAGTGGCCCAGGCAAGTTTGATGGCCCTATGAGCCTGGTACATTTGACAATCTCACAGGAGCCCAGGCCAGTGAAAGCAGAGATGCTAACCTAGAGATTAGAGATGACTTAGACGGCGGAGGTCAGGAAGTCTCATCAGTCACGTGAAGATGTTGGACTTTATCCCCAACCGAGTGTTAAGTAGGGGGTGACATGATCAGATCTACATGTTGTAAACATTGCTCTAGCTGCAGTGAGAAGGAGGTTGGAGGAGGACAAGCCTGGGAGTGGTTATTGCAGCTTTGGTGATGAGGGATAACGGTGGCTGGGACTGGGGTAGCCACACCAGAGATAGAAAGAGGATGGGTTTATGGCTCTTAAGAAGGCTGAATTGACGCCACTTGGTGATTGACTGGCTGTAGGGAGTGAGGGGGTGAGGGAGAGAGGGAGAAGGCAGGGATGCCCCCAGTTTTCTGGCTGAGCAGCTGAGTGGATGGCGGTGTCCTTGAGGATGAAGATTGCAGAGGTGGAGTCTGTGCAGAAATACGAATATGCAGAGTTTGAGATACTGGAGATCCACCTTCTTTCTTCTTCCCATTCCAGTCATCCCAAACAGACAATATCCCATATTTCTCTATCCTAAATCATATGAAGAAAGGGCTGGAAAGAATCTTAGAAATCACATAGTCTGATCCCCTTCATTCTATACACGAGGAAACTGATACCCAGGGAGTTTAGAGGACGTCCCCAAAGACACACAGGACTCGCATCCACTAACCCCATAGGCTCTCCCAATACCCTCTGAAACATGCTCTGTTTTCTTGCTTTTCACAGTTTTCATAATCACCTTAACTACTTTTCCTGAACAAGAAACCCAGCCTCCTGAAGGTACTTCTTCAAAGATGAGAAATCTTTGGCCTTCTTTTCAACTGATGCCTCTGGATATAAAAGTCATATACTCGGAAAAGTAAAAACAATCAGAAGCAGTTGAAAGATGAAAAATAGTTTAAGTTGGTCTCTGGTCAAGTTGCTCATAGGAATCTCCTGTTAGGTCTCCTGTTAGGTCATTTTGTTTTTAACAAACGACCTTTGTTAGGTCATTTCAGTTTTCATATGATTACTTAAGAAGTATCAAAAAGCATTGGGTCCATTATTTTTTACAATATGCATTCTTAAATATCTCTGTGCATTGTAGTTTCAATTATTTGTCATATGGCTTCCTATAAACTTTCACTGTTTGAACCAAAGTGGATAGGATTTGCAACAATTTTTTTAACTGACTGAGAAATAAAATCTATGGCTTTTGCTGGTTGAGCTTCCATTTTTATACGCTCTTAGAGTGAAATGGCAGATGTCAGAAACAATGCAGTATTTAATGAGGGAAGGAAACCAAATCCTTGACCAAATACAAGTTAAAAAAAAAAATTACTTACCTGAGGCGGGAATCCTTAAAGGTGTCGAGATATGCAGGATAGCTCCATCCAATTCTATTTCCTTTACATCGAAGCTCTAGAGTTTGCCCTGCTGTCAGACTCAGGGTAGCGGCAGGTTTCTGGAAGCGACCTTTATCCAACATTTGTATCATTATAGATGGTGTCTTTGGTGTTGAGTCAGCTGAGTCCCTGTCTTTTATTTTAGGAATCTTGGGTTTCACCTTTTTGTTGGCAGGCTTGATTCTGTTCTCTCCTGGCTCCTTCGGACGCTTGTTCTTGGGAGGAGGTTGGCCAGTAACTAGTACAAATGTGAGGAGAAAATAATGGGCCATCAGAGTAACACATGCAGAGTATTTAACACCTAAAACAGATCTTCATATGTCAAAATTATTTTCAGTAATAATCATTATTTTCTTGGTTCATTCTTAGGTTTTAAAACCATTAATAACTGAAAGCGAATATATTTAAGCATCAAAGATTTTATTCCAATTCAGCAAAATATTTCATGTGTGAACTGAAATTTGCACTTACCAAACAAAAATACTTTTATGTGGTTCACATCCTGTCTCACAATCTAACTCAAAGCCACTCAAGGTCTGTTTCTTGTCTTTGCAATCTCAGTGCTATCGTGGCTCTTTTTTTTCTTTCTGAGGAAGATTAGCCCTGAGCTAACATCTGTGCCAATCTTCCTCCACCTTATATGTGGGTTGCCACCACAACCACCACACACCTACACCACCTCACAAGTGGTGTAGGTCCGTGCCCAGGATCCAAACCCACAAACATGGGCTGCCAAAGTGGAGCACCCTGAACTTAACGACTACACCAAGGGGGCCGGCCCCTATCATTGTTCATTTGAATCTACTGGTTAAATGCAGGAATACGTAGTCTCCAGGGAGACTGCACTGCAGTGCATTCAGAAGATTTCAAACCATTACGAACTTTCTCCCAAGTGAGTGCATACAGTGGCGTCTTTGTGTGTCAGGGGCTGACAATGTCCGTACAGAATACAAGCCTTAGTAAGGAGTGAATACTAAACCCATGCTCATTTAAAGCTTACACATAAATTATTAAAACTCAACAGTCACTGTAGCAATGGTTTAGAACTTAGCCAAAAAAATATTTTTGTGGGAGGAGTACTGTCTTTTATCACCAACGTTGTTGAGAATTGCTGGCAAATGGTGATAATAAAAAGCTGACCTACTTTGAGCCTGTTTTCTCTTTCCTACAGACAAGCACCCATTATTGCCTGCACCCAGGGAAGACTGCTCCCACTGGACAGCACTTGGTGTGCCTCTGGGCTCCAGAAACCTCAACTGTCCACCTAGCCCATGCAGCCATGCACTGTGTCCATCCAGTAAGGATGAGAAGAAGACTGTACGGTTTCAGTTTGCCCATCAGTCTGCATCAGCTCAAAGGCGACCTCAATATACACTCACAGAGTTACAAATGTCCAAACTTATAGGATCCTCAGAGGTCATTTAGGTAAAGGCCTCACGTTGCAGATTAAAAAAATAAAGGAGGCCCTGAAAGGTTAAATAAATTGCACAAAGCTGGTTAGTGGCAGAATGAGAGTAAAATTCAGGTCCCCTGACTCCCATTCCAAGTGCTCATTTAACTATCTGTAGGTGAACCTCTGTATATATTTTGAATAGATAACTACACAAACCGCGGCCAACTGAGGGAATTACTGGGTATTTGTATAAAATGGGGAAATGTGACCAATCAGGAGAAAATCATTGTTTTTCCTTTTTGATGTATGCATATATTTATCTAATACTACCTTGGTGTACAAAAGCCTCAAGGTGGTCAAAAGGACAAAGACATTGAAATTGGGATCAAGAGACTGAAAAAGGTAAGTGTTGCAAGTTCTTATACCAGAGGGCCAGGCAGGTGACAAAACTAGGTGAGCCAGATGGCAGGGAGAGGCCACGCCCTCCCTTAGGGACAGCTGCTCCTGCTTCAGCAGGCTGTTGCCTTGAGGAAGGACACGCCCAGGGTTGCTGGATCTGATTTCTCAAAGGATGGTGGAAATGCAGATTTCCTGATTTATAAATATCAGAAACAAATTTTTAGAAACTTCAGGTTTGAATCTCTGAGGTTAGAAGTCAGGCGGTGGTTTTCCTTGGAGGGGTGGGGACGACCAGGAGAGAACAGAGGGGCATTGCCAGAGCGTTCTGTCTTGATCTAGGCACACACACTTCCAAGGGTGTGTGCGGTTTGTGAGCATCTCACGGAGCCATACACTTAGGATTTGTACCAAGAACTCAACTGATTTGGACTCACTCAAGTGTGGAATGACGAACTTGGCATCCTCTGCGCGTTGCCTTTTGCCCTTTGAAACAGGAGCCATTTAGACTCCACTCTTAATTCAGCCTGACCCAGACCCTGGAACCAATCCCACTCTGAGCTCAGTATCAACATCAACTCCTCGGCCTGTGCCTTCTCTGTGCGTGGATGCCTTGCTCCCTGTGCCCCGCTCTCTTTTCCATGCCTTCAGGTCCAGTGACCTCTCTTTCTTTCCTAGGCCTGAGTCTCTTGTTATTTCCCATCCTTCCTCTACTCTGGTTCCTCTGGGTCACAGGCCCTGCAGAGCTTTCTCAGCCCTTCCAGAGAGCAGAGTTGTACCCTTGAGCCCTCGTCTCCAAGTCAAGTCCCTGATACCTGCTGTTGAACCCGCCATTTGCCAAGAGTTCCCCCGACCCTGCGTGTTTGGTTTACTTACTCCTGGGGTTCTAATGACAGAGCGAGGTGGGCAGTGAGAAACGTGCACACATTTCCCCACCTCCCAGAAAGAGAAGCACTGTAACCACCGGGAGCATGTCAGACGGAAAGAAGTTCACTAACCCAGCAACATCAATTGTGAAGCATAAGCCTCCATTTTGCAATAGCGTAAAAGTCACAGCATTTTCCTTAAGGTAGAAAATAAAAGCCTACCATTATGGTGTCCAAGTCATCTGTGCCCACAAGCATTTTAGTCATACCATGCCCATGAGATTCATGGACCTCTGGGTCGATGTCTAATTTGGTGTGTTTTCTTTATAATGTAACAGGAATTCAAGCTATCAGAAATGATAACCATCTGTAAATCCTAAGGAATTTAGGCAACTTGTTTGACTTCTCAACTATCAGATCCTGTGTGGCTCTGCTTCTCAGGAACATTAGATTACCTAATTATGGATACTATGCCTTCAAATATGTGCCATTATCCCTGCAGAATAATTTGACCTTTTGACCAAAGAGACCCACCAGTTGATCTGACTATATAGTTAGTCCGGCTGCCTGACCGTGGAATTGGTCCATGGTTTGATGGTAATGACACTGAGTTAAAGGAGCCAGACTAGTGGCCCCGCTGCCACCCAGACAGTCCTAGGATTGAGTGACTCCCAAATCCCATGTGTAACTTTCTAAAAGAATATGACTCTTCAGCCTAACTATGTAGATTAGGTATTTTCTGAAGGCCTAAAAAATGTAAGAATTTATATTGTAGATAAATAAAAGTGAAAGTCCATTGCCATTGCATTTTTGAGATTATGGTATAGTATATCTTAGAGAGAAATAGGTGGTAAAATTGACAAACCATTAAATATCATTACTGACTTCAGGTCCTGGGTGCCACTTACTAGCTGTGTGACGTTGGGAAGTGCCTTACCCTCTCTCTGGCTCAGTTTCCTCATCTGTGAATTGAGAATTATGTGGTAATAATGACAATCTCACGGATTGTTGTGGGGATTAAATGAGTTAGTGTTTAAAATGCTGACCCATAGTAAGCAAGTGCTACCTGTTTTGTGGTTGTCTCATGATCCTCTGCATGATAAACTTGTGATGGAGGCAAAGCAGCTATTATTCTTTCTAATTTACAGGTGAAAAAATTGAGACTGCGGATGCCAAGTAGCTCACCGCAGGTCACTAAGAAGTCAGTGAAAATTCAGACCCTTGACTCCAGGTCTAGAGTCATCTCTGGTCCATGTCCTTGCCTTTCGATTCAGAGATTAGCATCCTGTAGCATTTACACTTTATTTGCACAAATATCCTGCCCAGCACCATTGTCTAAGTGGTTTCTTTGTTTGATATGCCCCGGGCTTTGACAATGAGTTCCAAGTCAAACAAAACTTGATGCCACGGATGACAGCACAACCTTCCTGGAAGGGCTGGAGCTGCTTTTCCAAGGCATACATTAGAATCCCCTAGTGAGGAGACGCTGGTCAAAAACCCGTCTCCGAAATGAATGAATAAATGTTACACAGCAAGAAGCAAGCAAGACAAAGGACTGTAATTCTTCATCATCAAATGAGGACTGCAGTCAAACTTTATTCAATAAAGGGGACCTGACTACTAACCTCTCCAATTCTATAGAATTGTGTTGGAGGAGAAAATAAATTCAGTACAAGAGTCACTGACGGCTGCTTAGATGAGGACTACATGTAAACATAGTCATTAACCTCAAAGACCTTTGGCTTTTTTCTCTCCATGGGCAGTTGAGGGGAAGGATCTGACCTGAGCATAACATCAAAATAACTACAATATAAATTTGCTGAGTAGCTCAGGGGTCCCCAACGAGTTATATAAACTAAGAGACACGCCCCACTCTCAGTTTTCCATTCTTCATGGAACATCTCATAACACACAGACCTTTCCAAGAACAAAGCTGAGAAGGTGGGAAAGCAATGACACTAGAGGGATGAAAATGTAGAAAGATGAGAGCCTTTTCTTTCCCTCCTCCCTTCCAGAACCCCAATCCAACCCCCTCCTACCATTTCTTCAAGCATCATTTTCTTAAAATAGCAATTTCTAAGAATTAGATACTTCTACTCCAGGATAAAGACCTTAATTTGAAACGTGTTTCAGAACATCCACTAGAACATGTTGGTCACTCTCTTCTGGAAATATGTTATATTCACTTGGCTCCCAGGACATGGCAGCGTCTTGGTTCTCCTCCTATGTCACTCACGACTCCCGAGTCTGTTTGGCAGATCTTCCTCATCTTCCTTTCCTGCCTCATCTGGCTCCCAAAGGCTTAATCCTCGCAACTCCTTGCAATCTCTAATGACACTCAATCTCTAGTGGCCTCGCACAATCCCCTGGGCACCGGTAGCATTTATATGCTGAGAGCTGCCTTGTTCTTGTCCTGGATTTGCCTCTAAACTCCGGGGCTGAATATTCTATCGCTTACTCAGCACCGCCACTTGGAAAGCTAGGAGGCATCTCAAATTGAACGTGTCCAAACCGAACTCTGGATGCCCCTCCCGACTGGCTCCTTTCCCAGTGTCCCTTCTTAGGAAATGGCAACTGGATTCATCCAGTTGCTCAGGACAAAAACCTTCTTTTCTTTCTCTCCTAAGCCACGTCCAAGCCAGCAGCGAATCCTCTTGGCTTTGTCTTCAAAATAGACCCTGAATCCAGTCTCTTCTCCCTAAATCCACAGCCACCACCCTGGACCAAGCGACTTTTCACTAGACTACTAAAATACCACCTAGGTAGGCTCCCAGATTGCACCCAGCACTGCTACCTTTGAAAACATAAATCCAATCATGGACACTCCTCTGCTCAAGACCCTCCAGTGACTTGCATCTAATTTAGAATAAAGCCCTAAGTCTTCCAGGCCCCACAAGGCTTTGCCATCTCCCATCCCATGCCTCAAGGTCCTTCAGCCACACTGGCCGCGGGGACACCTCGAAGCTGCTACGCTCCATGTCCTTGGCTGCTCGGCTCTTCTTTCAGACACCCGCAGCGTTTGCTTCCTGCCTCCGGGCAGGCCTCTGACTCTCCTATCCAAACCCACTCTCACTCTCCTCTGCAGCCCTCTCCATCCTCAAACCTTGTGTTATGGGTTGAAGTGTGTCCCTCCAAAAGATATGTTGCAACAACATGGATGAACCTTGAGGGTATTATGCTAAATGAAATAAGCCAGACAGAGAAAGACAGATACTGTATGATGTCACTCATATGTGGAAGATAAACACATAGATAAGGAGAACAGATTAGCGGTTACCGGAGGGGAAGGGGGTTGGGGGAGGGCTAAAGTGGTAAAGGGGCACATAAGCATGGCAACAGATGAAAACTAGACTATTGGTGGTGAACACGATGCAGTCTATACAAAAACTGAAATATAATAATGTACGCTTGAAATGTACACAATGTTATAAGCCAATAGGACCTCAATTAAAAAAAATCTCATCACAATAAATACTCGTTTTAAAAAAAAAAGATGCATTGAAGTCCCAGCCCCTGGTACCTGTGAATGTGACCTTATTCGGAAACAAGATCTATGCAGATGTAATCAAGCTAAGATGAGGTCATTAGAGTGGGCTCTAATCCAACATGCTGGAGTCCTTAGAAGAAGAGAAGAGACACACACACACACACACACACACACACACACACACAGGAAAACACCGTGTGAAGACAGAGACACACAGGAAGAAGACGGCCAAGTGACAACAGGGGCAGAGACTGGAGTGACACAACTGCAAGCCAAGGAATGCCAAAGATTGCCTGCCACCAGCAGAAGCTAGGAAGAGGCCAAGAAGGATTCTCCCTGGAGTTTCAGAGGCAGCACAGGCCTGCTGACACCTTGATTTCAGGCTTCTAGCCTTCAGAACCGTGCGAGAATCAACTTCTGTTGTCTTAAGCCGCCTAGTTTGTGGTACTTGGTTACAGCAGCCCGGGGGAAACTAATATACCCTGATTATTGATTCTTATGCCACTTGTCACTTCCTGAAGTTTTATCTTTATTTCGTTATTATTATTATCCTCTCCATTAGATTATGAATGCCACAAAGTAAGGCCTTTACAACCTCATCCAGGAAAAACCACCAATCCTCAGGACTTCTCTTACTCCTCTGGCCGTCACACTGTCTGGTCTCTCTCTTGCTCTCAAACTTTTCTTTTTTGGCTCTAAGAATCAGAAATTATTTTGTATGTCAGACATACAGGCTGAGATCCTAAATGTTTTGAAACATTCATTATTTGCTCTCGTAAATAATGAGAATTTTTACAATTCTTTTTTCATTATAAGGATTTCTGAACTAATTTTTACTCTCTTTTTCCAAGGAATAGATTGAGACACAAGAATGATACAGAGTCCTGGTTAGAGAATCATCATCAATGTCGCTCTTCTTACCTTCTTAAAGATCTGGCTGCATTGCCCTCATATCATAATGAATCTCTTTGGTCCTCCCAGAAACAGAACCCTTCATAGCATCCAGAATAAACCCATGTTTATTCAAATGAGCATTGATGAAGGGTCTGGTGTTAGATCAACAAAACAGCAGTAACAAATCAGTATTTATGCTTCATCATTCACTCCTGGCTTTGGATAAAATATGTAGATAATCAAAAGTTGGTAAGCACCCATGATTTTATACTTTTTAATGTAAAAATAGCAGCACCACATCAATAAACATAGCGGCACATATTCCATACAAATGCTGAAAATCAGGTGCTGTGAGCCGTGTCTGGCTCTAAGCGGGATCTTGGGCTGTTTGTTATCTGTTTTCATGCCTCACTTTCACGCCACAAGAGTAATCTCTCCTCTCCCAGCTCCCACTCTTCATGAGAAGAAATAACATTACTTCTAAAAATGTAAAGCACTTTAGAATGAGGCAAGGCAAACTTCACTGGGTTAGAGCAGATGTACACCCAATATGAACTTGCAGGGAAAACTTTACTAGTGAAGGCCTCTCGTAGAAGTGACCAGGAAAACAAAAAGGCAGTGGGTAAGCTGAGTCATGGGCCTACATCTGCAGTTTGTGCTTCAGAATGGCCCAGAACACAGCATATCCCAACCTGCCAATCAGAGCTGGCACTGGAAGGGCTTCCCGTGTAAGCCACTCTCATAGGTCTGCTTCTGGCCCCAGCCAGCCTCAGGATAACTCAAACAGAAAAAACGTTCTTAATAGGTTTAGGAAAACTTATATAATTTAATGAAGCAGATTTACTTTTCTAATTGTCTTTAATATTTTATTCATAAAGTCTATACTATACATATTTTAAAGTATATGTACTAGCCACATATATACATATACATATATATGCACATATATACATATATACCTAATAGCTACAGTGCTATTATCACACCTAAAATTTATCAATTATTTCTTAAATATTTATAATTATTCAGTCTGTTCAATTTTCACTGATTGTCTCGTAAGTGTTTATTGTTCGCATGAACTATATTTGACTTAAATGCTAATTGATTCAAGCAGATGTTTGTAATCATTCTCATGGTCTGGGCACACATTGGCAGGGAGAGATCCAGGAGGCAGCGGGTGAAGCCACATCCTGAGCCTCTGAGGCAGGCATCTTGCGTGAATCGTATAAACAAGTGAGTGGGCTATTTGAAATTATTTTGTCTGGCCATTTCCTGCCCTATTCAAAAAATGATACCAAATCCTGCATTCCTGTCTCTTCAGCAGTCACATACAAGGACCTGCCAGGAGCATTTTAATACTGCATTTTACAGCATGAACTCATGTCAGCTCCTCTGAGTAGAAGAGCTACCTACACTTTATTCAACAAGGCTCTACACTTAAGGATCCTCATGCTCAGCTTCGAGTCCCAAAACCATCTTGGACTTTGAAACTAGCATTGGGGTATTTTTTTCACAATTGCTGCTAGTTTCATGGAAAAGAAAGGAACTGGTCAGGAGTAGTGGATAAAATGTGAGCCAGGTTAAGCTGGCTCCCGTGTGAGGTTGCGTAACAGCAAAAACTACTTTTCAATCAAAACGAAGCAAAAAATGTGGCTAGAGCTGAGGAATTCCAAGGAATTCAGGATACCAGGATGTACCCAGATGCAAAATGTCCTGTACAAATAACACTAATCGAATAAATAATGGAGCCAACAAAACAAATGCTAACAGTAACATATAGACATCAATATAGATATAACAACAGTACCCCCCCCCCCCCCCCCCCCCCGGATACACACACAAAAATAAAGCCTGACACTGTGAGTCTACACAACAGGGAGGGCCCAGGATAGGCATGCATTCAAAAAAGTGCAGTGGCACAGGGTTCCCATATGCTGTACAAAAATATATTTTCTTCATCTGTTCCCATTCAATCAGATGAAGTGTAACAGCTGTGGGTTTTGATTCGTTTTTTTTTTTTTATAATTTTATTTATTTATCCCCCCCCCCCCCGCAAGCCCCAGTGGATAGTTTTATGTCATAGCTGCACATCCTTCTAGTTGCTGTGTGTGGGACGTGGCCTCAGCATGGCCGGACAAGCGGTGCGTCGGGTGCGCGCCCGGGATCCCAACCCGGGGCGCCAGCAGCGGAGCGCGCGCACTTAACCTCTAAGCCACGGGGCCAGCCCTAATTCGTTTTGAGGTTTAATACACAAGAAATATCTGGTCTAAGATTTAGGCAGATCTTGCAGGATTCAAGCCCAACGTGGTATACGAAACAAATCCAGGACTGTGGACAGGAGGAAGAGGACACTTCGAATTTTTCAAAAGAATCAGCAATTGCCTTGCTTAGGTGGCACCCGTCCTCAGAAGCAGAGATCCGGGGCGAACGCGGCGCGGAGGTGCAAGCGATCCGTAGCTCGCGCGCCACCTTCCAGAGCGACACGTTGACACTGGGGGCTGGACCAAGCGCTGGATCGGGATGCTCGGTTTGCCAGCCAGGGGCATTCCGAGAGCGCTGGAGCAGTCCTGGTGGCGATCCTAAGGATCTGGGTAGCTGCCACCGTCCCGGGGGCTTCCAGGGGAGGTGGAGAAAGGGAGGGAAGGAGACCCTACTAGAAGGGCAGGTGCACGGGTCAGGGAGTGGCGCCAGGGCCGAGCCTTGGAAGGTCAAAAGTTAGAGGAAGAGCGGGCTGGGGGAAAACGTGGGTTGGGGGATCGGGGCTAAAGTCAGGGCACAAACCGGCAGACCCCGCGCAGAGTCACTCACCATCCTCTAGCGCTTCGTGCACCAGCAGAAGACCAAGCAGCAGCCAAACCTTCATCTTCAGGGTAAGGGGCGGGGGCAGAGATGCTGGGGACAGTGGGTCGAGGCACGCAGACAGCGCAGGGCGAGGGCAGGGGCGCAGAGGGGAGGCGGCGGGCGAGGGGCGCCGCCTCGGGGCGGGAGCCGCGGCGGGTCTGGGCGGGCGCCTGGGACGCCGCAGCTGGAGGATTCGGTTTCATGAGGAGGAACACATTTTTGGGAAAAAGTTGGGGGATTTTTTTTTAAATTTTCTGCGTAATGTGACTTCTCCTGCCCCCTGGCGGAGCCGGGAAGCGCAGCGCTTTTTCCCAGGGAGGAGAGGGAAGGCTAAGGGCGAAATGTCAATTACAACAGTCACTCGGCGTTTCACCAAATTTACCAACTTTGAGAAGGCCCGGAGTAATCCCGCGGGTACTGATGGGGTCACATTTAACCATAATTGTCCAAATGTCTCCAGCGCTCTCCCCTCTCCAGCACAGCCTCAATGCTCTGTAAAAAAGTGCCCCTTGAATATTTCTGTGCGTTCCCAGAAGGTCTGTCGCTTGTGCTCACTAACAACACCATTGCCCTCGGTTGTTCTTGCTGTCCCTCCATGTCTGGCCAGAGATGGGCTCTGCACCCAGCCCTGTACCTGCTGGACAGGGGCATCTCCACTGCGCCTGAGACGTTAGAGCACTGGGACGCCCATATGGGGAAACTGGCCTGCCATCAGAGGGGCCCACAGCAGGCCAGCTCCTTCTCCGGGTTCCAGCAGAGGTTTTGGAGAAACTTCTTGTTCCTTTTTTAATTCTTAAGTTCCATTACTCTACCCAAGACTCAATTAGGTGTTCAGGAGGGACCGTGCCGGAAAACAGATCCAAGTAACAGCATCAATGCCCCGCCCCCCCATTCCACCCCCACGTCTTTCCTTCTAAGATCAGCGCTCTGGGCTTCTTCTAAATGTAGTATCTTTTTGCCCCCAGGAGGGTCTTCAGTTCTAGCAAATTGTTCTCTCCACCCCCTTCAGCTTAAGAAATCCAGAGAAGTTAAATGATGCTCCCATGAACCCTTCTGTGTGCTTATCATGAAGCATGCTGAGGCTTAAGATGAAAAGGAAAAAACGTTGCAAACCAAAATATAACTAAATGCTAAATTGTGCCATATATGCTATTAATACTGCAAAAGTTCAGAGAGGTGAGAGATAGGTGCAGGTCGGAGGAGTGACGGGAAATCGTAGAGGGATAGGGCTTGAATTTGGAGAGCAGAGGAGGGAGGGAGAGGACAGAGGAGTACATCCTCTGGGGTTGGTTGGCCAGGGGTCGTGAGAGCATGGGCTAAGACACAAAGCAAGAACTGGCCCAGTAGTGCTGGCTGGCCAGATTGGAAGGACAGATTCACCATGGGAGAAAAGCCACAAATAAGACTGAACTCATAGTCTGGGGTTGCGGAAGGTGGGCTGTGGTGGGGGAGAGGATTTAGGCTCCATGTGCCACTCTGCAGAGAGCTGTCCTAGGTTTCTGAGCTTGCAGACTCATACAATCAAAGCAGTCTGCAGGTGCGCCAGTGCAAGGGTGTCCCCCCAAGTGAGGAGCGCGGCCTAAGCTTCCAGCCCTTTCATTCGAACATTACTATTAAAGGGAGGTTGATTAGAAGTACAAGAGGGGACTTCTTCCTCAACATCCAAGGGGAGCAGTGCTGCAGTTTATGACAAACAAGTGCTTATCAGCCACTTCATGCAGGAGGAACCAAGAATTCTGCAATCCTCGCCAGCTCGGGTCCTACTCTGCCATGCCTTGGGTTGCAGTGGAGAGAGCATTTGCCTGGGAATACAGAAGACCAAGGTTCAGGCCCTACCACTGCCTCCAGCTCTTAACTCCTCCCACAACTCACTTAACCTCCCCAGATTTGGGGTCTCCTCTTGGTGAAGGGAGGAAACTAGATGATTCTTTCAATAGGTGTTTACTACGTGTTTGCTATTACGGATATGAAGGTTAAGACATCATCCCTACTTTGAGGCGTGGACACCAGCCTGGAGACAAGCATTTAAACCACTGTAATGCAATGGATGTGTCACATTCTGGGGAGCATTCTGAGCAAGGAAATCTGGGAGTGCACACAGGACTAAATCCGCCTAGGCGGCCCCCCTGCTGAAATCCCTTTTCATTCTGACCCCATGAAATTGACAACTTTGCTCTCACTCTGTGTTGGAGTCTGGGGTTCAGTCTACACCTCCTCTTCCTCACTCCACGGGTGCTGGCCGGTCTACCTGCTGACTATGCATCACGTCCCCCCTCTTTGCCATCATCCCTCGCCTCATCGCCCTGGCTCGGGCTGTTATCCTCTCTCATGGGGATGTGGCCACAGCCTCCTAATTGGTCGCCCTGCCCCTCCTTCTTGCACCTCAATCCATTCTTTCCCCAGCAATCAGATCTGTCTTCAAATGAAACTGAAAAATCTAACCCAATTTCAAAGGCTCTCCAAAAGGCTCATACTCCAGAGTTCACAGCCTCTCCAGCTTCCTTTCTTGGTAGCCTCTCCCTGAACTGCCCTCCACACAAACAGCACACGCCCATCGCCCACCCACCCAGCCACCTTGTGGGTCCCCTGATCCTGCTGCTTCCTCTGCCCCAAACAGTTCCCTCCTCTGTTTTACCATCTGCCTGCCCTCTCGCCACACCTAAGTCCCTGGCCTAACTCACGCTGCAAGACAGCTCAGACCTCACATCCTCCAGGCTGGGCTAAGCACTTCTCTGGTCTGAATACTTCCATCGTAGCACGTACCACAAAATGCGGAATTTAGCTGTGAGTCTGGTTATGCTTCTTTCTCTTGCACTGTCCTATGAGTTCAAGGGCAGGAAGTATATCTTATTAAATTTTGTATTCTACAACCAGTTTCTGGAAAGTAGTAATTATTAATTAGGAACTTACAGCCTCCAAGCAGAGGGTTAGACCCTTAACATGGATTTCTTGTTGATCCTATCAAGAAGTCTACAAGGTAGGATGTATTGTTAGTATTGTCCCCCTTTTATGGATGAGGATGCCCAAAGTCAAACTCACAGTAAGTCATAATCCATGTTTTGTCTGACTCCCACATCTGTGACTCTAACCCCTCACTCTACTGGTTAAAATGAGCTGTTGAAATCACTACAAATGATAGTTCTCAAACAGGGCCTGCCTGACCTACCAGCTGGACAGGCCACAAAGCTGCCCTTCTTAAACTCCCGAGACTGGAGGCGATTACTTTGTGACTTACGTCATAGGCTCGTGCTAAGATCTGAAGGCAACCAGATGAGCGGAATTGCAAACCCTTCCACGGAGAGAGGGAAGGCACAATCTGCTCCACCTTTTGCAGGAGTAGGTGGCTGTCACAAAAGTAGCCATTAGAAGAACACAGCTAAAATTTTAATGAATTCTTAAAAGCCAAATGCAGACTGGCGTGAACGTTTAGAATCCCTGGGAGCCTCAGACACAAGAAGAGTCCAGAATCACTCAGCAGCTCTTTTCTACAAGACTCTGCTGGTTGTTCATAAGAAAGAGAGAAACCAAATGGCACCGTATAGAAGAGATTTGACGTTAATGGAGAGTTGCACTCAGTTGCTCCACTTGTGTTTTCTTTTATTTAAAAACATTCCCTTTTTTTTTCAATTACTCAATCCATTTTAAAATATTTTAAACCCCCACAGAATTTATAGGACAGGAACTGACAAAAGTAATAAAATATCCTTTCACATCCCTTACCTTTTCTACTAGCTATAAAGTATTCCGTAGTAAAGATGCACCATAGTTTAATTTTTCTCCTATTTATAGATCTGTTGGTTGTTTTAAAAACTCTTTTAAAAAAATGCTGCAGTAACTAGCCTTATCCAAACATCCTTGGCCATGAGTATTTCTATGGGATAGATACCTAGAAGTGAAACTATTCAGCCAAAGGCCATGACATTTAACCTTTTTGGCAAATGCTGCCAATTCAACAAAGCCGACCCTCTTTATAGCCAATTCTACTTTCTTCAGGGGCACATGAGCCTGCCCATTTCTTCACACCCACGGTACTGGATGTGATAATTCTACTCCATTTTTACAACCTCGGGGGTATCTCATTATGCTCTTTCAATTCCCATTCCTTTTATTTCTATTGAGGATGAACATTCTATCATGTGTTTATTAACCATTTGTATTTGCCTATTTTTGAAAATTGAGTTGTGTTTTTTTTTTTTAAAGATTTTATTTATTTATTTATTTTTCCCCCCGTAGCCCCAGTAGATAGCTGTATGTCATAGCTGCACATCCTTCTAGTTGGTGTATGTGGGACGCGGCCTCAGCATGGCCGGAGAAGCGGTGCATCGGTGCGCGCTCGGGATCCGAACCCAGGCCACCAGCAGCGGAGGGTGCGCACCTAACTGCTACGCCACGGGGCCGGCCCAAGTTGTTTTTATTATATTGTCTTACAATAGCAGAATCTTAATATACTCTGGCTAGTAAGCTCTGGGGTGTCAGACATATCGCAGACACTTTGCTTGTGTTTTAGTTTTGCTAATGGTGCCTTTCTTCAAGCAATTATAACAAATATTTAAGCAATTACATTTTTTAGTAACTTGCATCATGGTTTCTGGCTTTTATATCTCCTTAGGGGAGCCTTCCCTTCCTCAAATTATCAAACTATTTTATAGTTTCATCTAAAGCTTTTATAATTCTACTGTTCATGTGTAGTCTTTAAATTCATCTATAATTTGTTTTTGGTATCACAAGTTAGAAATCTAATTTTATGTGTTTCTGGTGGGATGGTCAATGTCACACTATCATGAATGGCTTGTCCTTTTCCCATCTTTTTGAATTGATTTTTAGTGTGTATTAAATCCCAGATGTACATGGGTCTGTTTCTGTTCTGTCTGTTTTATTCTCTTGATCTCATTGTCTATACCTGTAGAATTACCACACTGCACTAATTGGTACTGATTTATAGTATGTTTTGTTATTTGTTTGGGCAAGGGATGCCCCCCTCATTGTTCTTCTGTTAATTATCATTGTACATTTTCTCTTCCAGATGAAGTTTGGAATCAGCTTTCAATCTCTATAAAAACTTTATTGTGTTTTGATTATGATTGCACTGAATCTATGTTAAAGTGAAGAATGGACATATTTCCAATATTGAGTCTTCTCATCCAGGAATGTTATAACATTATATATCTTTCCATTTATTCAAGTCTACTTTTATGTCCCCACTATATTTTATAATTGGTTAATGTTTGTATTAGGATAACAATTTTGGAATTCTGCATTCCCAAGCCTTTTTTATGTCAAACACACTTCAGCTAAATTTGGGCTACCTGAATGTGTGTGTGTGTATACATGTATATATGTGTGTGTATAGTTATATAGTTAAACACTTATATAGTTACATTCACATAGTTATTTTTTTTCCATGTAAGTCTTGCTTGTTAATTGTTAGGCTTATTTCTTATTTTTGCTTGCTTATTTCTTTGTTTTGCTATTATGAATGAAATTTTCCCCCATTACATTTTCAAATTCTTTAACTGGTATATAGAAAATAATTTTGGAATTCTACTTTCCCAAGCCTCTTCTGTATCACAGACACTTTAGCTAAATAAGTTTAGGTAGCTAAACTTATGCTAGGTCTGTAGTATGGGCTCAATTGTGCCCCTCCCCTGAAAATTTAAATGATGAAGTAACCTCCAGTTCAGAATTTGACC
The DNA here is from genome assembly GCF_020826845.1 of Diceros bicornis minor. Lineage (NCBI taxonomy): Eukaryota > Metazoa > Chordata > Mammalia > Perissodactyla > Rhinocerotidae > Diceros > Diceros bicornis. The sequence goes on from NC_080768.1 coordinate 21,223,005, forward strand.
ATGTTTGGAGATGGACTCTTAAAAGAGGTAACTAAGTTAAAATGAGGTCATTAGGGTGGGTCCTAATCCAATCTGACTGTCCTTATAAGAAGAGGACACTTGAACACAGACACAGGCACAGAGGGAAGATCATGTGAAGATTCAGGGAGAAGACGGCCATCAACAAGCCAAAGAGAGAGGCCTCAAAAGAAACCAACCCTGCCAACACCTTAATCTCAGACTTCCAGCCTCCAGAACTGTGGGAAAATATACTTCTGTTGTTTAAGCCACACAGCCTGTGGTACTTCATTATGGTAGCCCTAGAGAACTCATATAATCTGTTAGGATGAGAGCAACAGTTACAAGAAATATAGGAGCTTTCCAAGACATGTAGCTGCTTAATCACAAGGCTTATTATCCTTGAATGAGATAATCTCAAGATGATTCTGAATTTGAAAAATAAAACTGCCAAAATTGTATTTTTTATGGATCGCATTTCACTATAAAAACCCATTCGCTTTGTCTCTAAGACAAAGTAAGAAAGAATTTTATTAGCATCTGTTTGCGTTGGTCTTTTCCATTCTTTCTCCAACAATTACTGTAATATTGGCCAGTTACAATAAGCATTGTCTTACAGCTCTAAGTCAAATACAACTTGAAGCCTGATTTCCTAAGGCATGATTAATTTTTGTGTGTTTGTATCTGGTCACCTTAAAGGACCCTCTTGTTAGTCCAAATGGGTTTCAGTTGATCTCTTGAGTTTTTAGATAAATGATCATATTACCTGCAACACCCACTTTTTCTTTCTATATCAGCTGTTGCCTGTCTGTTCCCTCCACCTCACTCTTACGCTAGCTTTTAGTGTTTATAATCCACTGACCTCCACCCCTGTGAAGCACAGAGTGGTTCAGGGATGGAACACATCAGGGAGTCCAGGCCTCCCGTGAATCATCCCTACTTCCTGATGTGGGAAGAGAGGAGGCTTAAAACACAGAAACAGCCTTTTAAAAATAGTATCCAGGGAACCACTCTCACACCTAGGAGGGCGCAGCATTATCTGAGCGACTGTGTGTTATCACCTTCCTCTGAAGGGCAAGGGCAGCATCCCCTAGCATTGGCTTAACAGACGGAGAGTTGGAGAGAAAGAGGAGAGTAGCAGAAGAAAGAAGAAAAATCAGCAATGGAAGAGCGGGAGAAGCGCGTGTGCTCCTGGGGTGGGAAGCAGGCTGCACTTGTAGACTTGTCTATAAGAGCGTATTTCTTTCAATTTTCTTTAAAAGCACAAGTTGGAGTACAATATGTGTGTGATAGATGATGAGAAGCAGTATCAGCAATCCATTCAGGCTACCAAAGGCTAAAGTGAAATTTCAGTGCTTCCATTATGATTTTCTTGTTTGTGAATTACTGTATATGTAGCATTTTCATTATAAATCTTATTTAATGGTAGTTTTCTACCATTACTTACTATGGTAAGTCTACCATAGTCTGGAAAAATCTCCCTACCCCTCTACTCCCTCTACCTTTTTCCCCCCCTTCAAAGTGGTGAATAGCATCAGAAATTTGTTAGGTAAGCCAAAAAAAAAAAGAAAGAGAAAATCAGCCAATATTTTCAACATCCCCTCCCCATCCCCGATATAAGGACATTTCACTTCTCTAACTAGTCCTCATTAGCTATAGAAATACAATCAAGATGAATTTTTTTTAAATTAACGTTTCAAGGCTTTAGCAGGAGCTAACTTTAGTGCTTTTAAATATAGCACTGAGAATCTCATTCTAGTAGAAGTGCCATACATTTTTGATGCTCCCAAAGCCCCTCGTCAAGAGACATCATAGGATAAGGAAGGATCCCAGAACTTGGTCTACTTAAAACAGACTGGGCAAAAGAAATTACTTTCTTAGCTCCAGGATATAGCGTGCTGTGAAGATGTAGTACCCATTCATTAGTTACAAGAGCCTCTAAACGGCTAGGGGAAGAGGGACAACTCCAAGCTAAAATGTCAAGGACTTAATACCTCCATCCGCTCTTTCCTTTGCTTTTTCTTTGCTTAATGGTGCCCCTCTTTCTACTTCAGCTATCCTGGGCCTATTGGCTTTCTCTTGCTTACTTGCTCAAAATGCTCACTTTTTGAAAAGCGTATTCTATCATTTACAACTTGGTGTCAATTTAAGCCAATATTTCATTTTCAAGAACATTGGCATTTTAAGTCTGATTTCTACCAGGGCAGTGAAACCGTTGGCCCTTGCTTGAAGAAATATCAGGCCTCGGCAGATGGGGGAAGATTCTGGAGACCTGGAGATTCAGCCATGGGGAAACCCCAGAAACCTGAATCTTGACAATGCTGTAGTACTTGTGGGTTAAGGGACCCAGAGCCCAGAACTGAACTTGCTCCCTATCGTAGAGATATGAGCCCACCCTGAACTGTATCGTACTCCTGGGTAGTGCAGTCAGTCTTGTGTTTTCCTCTTCATGTTGACTGCTCCGGTCTTAGCAGAGAGTAATAAGGATTCTTTACTCAGGGTTTATGACATCTGAAATCTCTGGTACTGAAAGTATTTAAGAGTTGGCTACGAATCTTTTACTAGAAAGCTTCAAGTATGGAAATCAGTATTGACCTGAGTTTCTTTCTGGATAGTTTAACCCACACTTTGACCTACTTTAAAAGACAAGTTGAGATAGTGCAATAATGAGTTAGTTTTGTATATCTTTGAGAACTTTTTTAAATATATTTTATGAGATGAAATGAATCACTCTTTCCACTCGGACAGATGGGGACTTAGCACAATCTCTCAGCAATCTATGGGCATTGAGCTCTTAGCCTGAAAAGGCGGCCTATCTGTGGCCTTCTTTAAAAAACACTAAGGAGATGGTGTTCCTATCTCCAGGAGTTCCTGGCTGGACCCACAGCCCAGACATAGCTCATGGGGAATCACTTCCTTTATGTGATCCCAGGTAGCAGAGCAGAGGTGGGCATCAAAACCTAGTAACAATCCTAATTAGGCCAACAATTAGATAAATTAGGTTTCAGGCTTCTACTTGGCAAAAACTTTGCTATTTTAGCTTGATTTTCAATGCTGGCTAAATTGATATTAAAGTTTTTTTAATTCAACGTGGTGTTCCTTCCAATTTACCAGAATCAATAGGAACTAAGTATATATGTAGACATTTCAAAATTAAACAAGCTAATTCAGGAGATTTGCAATTTGAGGTAACTTCAAACTGTCAGAAGTTTGCCTCCTCCCTCCCTTTAGAGGAGGTAAAAAGGTTTTACCTTTAGAGGGTAAAAAGGGTTGACGTTGGTGAATATTCACTATACTGTAAAAAAATTTCTGTTAGTTATACACAGCTGACTACCAATTATTAAGGCTATAATTTGGTCAGGAGAACACTGAGGAGCTTCTTACAGATAAAAGCAAGGTCAAAGAGACTGGTCCATTAAATGGCAGTCAACTGCCACTTCAAAGTGGTAGGATCTCAGACGCGTGGTCCTGGGGTGGCATGCTTTAGGAGCAACTGACATTTTTTGGAATGTGCCATGAGGACTGAGGATACGTGAAGATATCTCTTTTATCTTATAGGATTTGGTATTCATAGGGTAGTCCCTAGGCTGCCAGGTGAGTATTCTTAACAATATAATTGTTTCATTTTAGATCATACAATATTTCTCAGTTTTAAAGTTTCCCAAATAAAAAAGCAGTTTAAATTAGATAAGTGTGAAATGTATGCTTTTGGTATGTGTGATACAAATGCATACTACATTATGACAAGTCATATTAAAATTTATTTAAAAAATACATGGTCACATTAGAAAGCATATTTTACAGTAGTAAAGCAGCAATGGTTTTTATTTATTACAACTGCTAAAAAATAATCCAACTTCATACATAAAAAGGAACACAGACTATCATTCAAAACATTTAAATTCAAAATTACCTACTAAACAAAAAATCTTTACATTCGCACAAGTGCAATGTATCTGTTGGTTTTTACAGACAGAATTTCCGTAGGGTTTTGGGCCCTGTCAACAGTTTCTATAAAGTACAATGACAACAAAATAAAGCAATAAAACAATTGGGCACCCCTAGTGGACTCGTGCCTATCAAGCAGGCACGAGTCTATGACGGCTGAGAAACCTGCCCTGTTGGCAATACAAGGCTCTTTACCACCTGAGCCTTGACCCCTGTACTTTCCACCCCACTACTGTCAGTGCCCACCCAGGGACTGCAGCAGGCTAGACCCTGTGGCGCCAGTTCTAAGCAGCAGCCATCCTTTTCATGAGTCATAGAGGTTCCTTGGTCCTTCTCATTTACCTTGATGTACTCATGAGATATTCAGAACAGAAATTAAGGACCCCAAACTACCTTACTTTCATGTGAAGTCTTTCACTTCATACCCTATCCTGTCATCCCAAGACCACCCCCCAACAGGGGCAGCTACAGATGCTCACACTTTGCAGGCTGCCTGACCCTGGAACCAGCCCCGCGTCCTGATTATGAGCCCCATGGGGCCCCAGTGGTCAGTGAAGGCTCTTGAAGGCCAGAGATTGTGGCAGCGGCTTCAGCCATGGTGAACGTGGCTAAGTATAGTGCTCCCCGCAAACAGGGTTGCCAACTGGATTGAGCCATAACAAAACGCATTTGAAATCAGTAAGACTAAACTGTGTACATATAAACCATAATGAATGTTACAAAAACCAACAACCACAACAATAACAGAACAGGCTTCTCAAAATCCAGAAACCACAAAGCCATTTAAAAATGTTTAAATATAATTATACAAGGAGAAAAAAAGAATCTCAACTAAACAACAAAGTCAAGTAGCCTTACTTTCAAATCTACATGACTAAAAATGGCCTGCGCTAGCATTATTTACTGCATGAACTTTGGTACTTTTCCCCTTGATATTTTAGGACGTGTTAGAGAACATAAGTAGAACATGTACAAAGAAGGCACTATTTTGGCACTAACAAAAAGAACAGCTCGTTCCCCACCACCACCACCACCACCCGCCCCCCCCCGGCAAAAATTCACACTAATCATGTGGATTTTAATACTCCATGATGTATGCTTTAAACACAATCCCTTAAAATTCTGTGGAAATTGTATTTTTGGTGTTAACTAATAGTCACTTGAAGCACATCAGGAAAATCAGGCAGAGAACATCGTGGGCAACATCACAGGAAGGGAGAGTTGGAATCTTGGCACAATTTTATCGTGTGGTTTGTCATCTCAGAATAGGCCCTGATTTAAGAGGAAAGAAGGTAAGACTACTCTGCTCCCTCTGGCATTATCAGTACCGGAGGGCGATGACTTTCCCTTACTCTCTCAGCTAAGCATTCAAATAAGTTTAGAAAATAATTTGGTAAATACAGATTCTAATTCAAAATATTTTAGCAACTATCTGCAAATACCCAGGACTTAGAAAATATTTTGGCTAATATTTAAAATAAAAAAGTTAAAAAAAATCTTTTATTCTGAAAAATTTAAAGAAGAGAGGCTCTTGTCTTTTAAAGGATGATAATTCTGAAACGGATATTTTCCATCAACTATGGCTGATAACAGTAAAGTTTTATACATATCAACATTAATTTTTCTTTAATGTATATAGTCCCAATGACATTTTGGTCTTAGTTTTCTTGATGTTCATCTCTGGGGAAAATATGACTAAGCAAGCATCTGTATTTCAGTATATATCAAAAGCTCTAATATAAGTTTTCTCATAGATAGTTTTTATACTTGAATTTGCATACCTACCGTGTTAAATGTAGGCCAGGCATGGCCTTTACATGGTCATTCACAAAGCATCTTCTCTCTTTTTTAATAGCATAAAATAAAGGTGCTATTGTAAGTTTCTCACTGAAAATGTTAAGAGAACAAATCTAGTGTAAAAAAGAAAACTAATTTACGCTGTTTTTACTCAAACATAACTAAGAGAATATGTACATGTATTTTTTAATTTCTGGAGAGGACTTTGCATAAGTGTGATTGATTACTAGTCAAATCTATACAAAACACTTTGGTAATCCTAGGAAAGTAAAAACAACATTTTGTTCAAAAGGTTATGAATTCAAATATAGGAACAGGGGGGTGGTAAAAGAGCTGATGGTACTGGCTTTTCCTAATAAACACATACCAAGACAGAGATGTCAGAAAAATGTGCCACAGAAACAAGTAAACAGAAATACCCTAATGTCCGCCACCCCTCCTCCATTTCAGATTATAAAGCACCTGTGATGATGTACTAGAGTCTAGTGATTTTGTATTAGAAACATTATAAATATACCTTTCTTTAAGAATCTATCTATAGAAAATATTATACATATAAAATTTTATATTTCAAAATAGCTTAAAACCTAAAAATTTTGTATGAGCATACCTATCAATATAAAACATTATTTTTTCTCCACATCAGTTGGTTTTTTTAATCCACACAACAGTATCATTTCTAAAGCCCCTCATAAACCCAACTGACTTATACACTGATATTTGAAATACATACACATACATATATATATATATACACTCATACATACGAATGCACATTTGAGTCTTCACAGGAAAAAAAGCATGGTTACTGACAAAGCATCTTTTCATAGATATTTGTGTTTGCAAAGTGTTTCAAAGTGGAAAAATAATTTTTAACTAAATTCTGCTCCTAATTAGTGGGCATGATAATTTTAGCTGCCTATCACGTTCTAAACAAATTTTTTGATTCTGTTACAGTAAAAGATTTAAATATTCATGTATGAAATTTCTCATGTTCCCTGCACGAAGGGCCTATTCTATTTGATTACAGAATAAAAGGGGTTCTCGGTGTGCAGCTACAACAGCAAAGATTTATGATTATGCCTACGGTCCTTATGAAAATACATAATAATGACCTCTTGCTTATCCAACTCTACCTCTCCAGTAAAGCATGCAGCTTGAAAGAGATTTGGGGCTTCAGATTTTACCGTATGCACCCTGGCAATCATGGAATGTCAGTACTGAGTTCTATGTCAGGTATGCTCCAACACTAGCAGCCAGAAACCCAGGCTTTCTACCTGTTTATTTGATATTTAATCACAAGAAACTCTTGGTTAGACAAACAACAGCCACTTGCTTTTTAATGGCATCCATAAAACAACTGATCTCTTGGAAGACCTGTCAGAAAACAAATGTTTTCCTTGCCTTTGGATTAAGCTGGTCAACTGGTCTGCTTGATAATATTTATCCTGGAAATGTCACCCATATATATGTGTTTAGCCTCCAGCCTCAGCTAGTGAACCATTTAATTATTTGTAAGAAAAATAATTCATGAGAAGCAAAACACACTGCAGATAAATAGTCCACTATTAGAGAACCCTATAAAATATAGTAATTAGAGACTCTTACATACAAAAACAAATTATTTACTCATATAAAGGTTACTGTGTTTACATAGCTTTAATTGAATTTGGTTAATTTTTTAGACTTAAGTTTTAAATAATCGTGTATTTAACCAAAATATTTCATTCCCCCACCATTGATGGGCTATTGTAGAATACTGGAGCTTGTATTAATAGCTTCAGCATGGTCACTTAAAAATAAATGAAATAAAAAATGGGGGAAGAAAAACATTCCTAAATGTTTCCAAAAGAAACATCGGAGGCAAATTAGATCCAAACCCTTAAATTGGGCCCAATGCCCCTTAATATCTGAATAGGCACTTTAAAATCAGAATGGCAGAATTTTCTCTTCTTGTATCCCTTCATTTTTTCCTCTTTTGCATGGAGTAAAGACAGAATTTGCCTTGGTAGCCCCTCATATCTAGGACAAGACAAAATAATAGTAGAAACAAAGGAGTGGATTCTGTTCCTGACAAGGTTCAAAAAAAAAAAAAGAACTGTGATTAGTTATTAAGTAATGGAAAAAGTATGAATCATTCTACCAATGGTGTGATCTGGAAAATTCTATTGGCTTATTTTAAGTGACTTTTAAAACAAGGATTCTTGGGGTCTACTTACCCAGGCCTGTCTAACTCTGATCTTCACACATATCCTCCTCATTGCCACGGACATGAGCTTTCTGGCCATGGGGACCACCTTCACTTGCTAGCATAGAGTCCCAAGGGGGATCCCCTTACCTCTTTCAAGCCCCTGATTGGGCTCATCAGATGTATCATTCACAGCAGGTGAGGGCTGCATATTTAAGGATCACCGCTCTCAGGGAGGACAGGAGTTCAGAGGGGTGCCATCTGTGATGCAGAATGCCACTCCTACCCTGGGTAGTATGGCAGACGCAAACACTCCTATTGGCTCAAGTTTTAGCCAACTTTCATCCTCATAGAAGAAAAATCAGTACTAAACCCACTGCTGGCATTTCTAAGTTACAGAAAAGGCTCATTTCTTATCCCCTCCTCTTACTCCTGACCAATCACAGACACCAAGATGGGTAACTGCATTTCTAGCAGGTTCTAAATTGACATTAATGAAGCCTCATAAGGAAAAGCAACAGGTATTTCCCCAACCTCACTGGGCATATACAAAACACCTTTCTATTTGGTGATAACCTCCATTTCAGTATGTGCAGTACACGCCACCAATTAATGACAACACCGGAACAATGTAATGCAGTAACAGTACAACATCAACAACTTTGAACATTCACATTCCCCAACAAATACATACACACACACACACACACACTCCCACTATTTTGGGGCTATTCATCACTGAGGAGAGGGCTCAGGAGGTTTCCCCGGGGACATAATTCACCATCTGAGGAGGTGCTGTCCAGGTAAGCAAGCATAAATTACGGTGAACGATGTCTGCAGTGAACCCATGACAAGCGAGCATGATGATGACACCCCATCATGGCTTACTCTATGTAGGATGTGTATGTTACGACTGTGGACCAGCCTTCTTCCTGTAGACGTTAGCATTCACTCGTCTTTTCATGGAATATGAAAGGTAAACTGAGGTTTCTCTGGTGATGGTCATTTGCTTGAATGGCAGATTTTTCTTCTGTTGCTGCATTAATGTTGTCTGAATATGTATCCTCCTCATCTTCTTCATCCCTCGAGTTACCCTCCAGACTGTGTCTAATGCCATAAGCAAAGTAAATCAGGAAACCTTGTAGAGGAAAAAAAAAAATCAATGTTTTAGGTGTGTCAGAAAATGACTGCTTGAATGTGGAATATTTAATGTAGAACTTAATAGGGCTTTTTGCCTTCTTTTTCTGCGCTATGTTAGAAGAATGGAATGCAAGTACAGGATACCCCACAGAAGGATACCTCCTTGATAAATGGTTTCCCAGTAGCATATGCTTCTTCATTTTTAACACCCAATCTTTACAGAATGTATCTTTCTCTCAATAATCATTTTGCAGACAATGTGTACGCAGAAAAAAATTATATTTATTTTCTCAAAACTCAATACTACACTTTAAACAAATGAATATGCGGAATAAAGTCTCAAATTACACCCCAAATACAAGTGGCGGATTATCAGAGCCACAGTCTGATATTTTGGAAAGCATGCCCTGTGTTAACAAAGGGGACCTGGGTATGCCCTACACAGGTTACTGTCACCAGGGAGAGGCCAAATAACTCTGTACAAAGCAACTGTTTATTAACAGCCATGCTGATTGGGGATTAGAAGGAAATGTTTTCAGTATCCTCACAAGATAGTTTATTACTTATATGTAGGCATTTTACTGTGTTTTAATTATATTTTAAAAAATTGGTTGAGAGTCTTGAGTTCATGTGAAATGCATTATAATTTTCCCATTTAAAATAATGGGAAGTAGGCTAGCAATCAGCATTTTGGCATGTCCAATTATTAGGAATGATCCTATTTCCTCTCATTTTCTCAGAGGTTTGAAGATCCAGCCCTCCCGGTCCTCAAATAAAGGTCCTTTCATCATCACCATTTTACAAAGAAACTGAGACACAAAAACAGGGAGGTAAATTGGCCTAGATCACACAGCTAGTAAACGGTAGGGGTGGATTCAAACACAGAAAGGCTGGCTCTGTAGTTCATGTTCTTAACCAAGATCAAGTACATTAAGCCACAGTGAGCTACAATTTGAGGAAAGAAGCGTGGCTTGTGGAAAGGCAGGAAGCATAGAGAAGCTCTCTACCAGAACAGAAAAAGATTCCCTGGGCTCAGGGTAGCAGAGTGAGTTCTACAGTCCTTGTGCCCTGGGGAGCTGGGCTCAGCTTCCTGGTAGCAGCTGGGAGGTGGCAGGACCCCAAAGGAACATGTGTGGTACATCCCTGAGGGTGGAGCCAACAGGCAGCTGATTCCTGTCAGGATCCTGGCCCTGAAGCAACAGAATCACCTACTGGAAATAGCCGCAGGGACAGAAAGAAAGAACAACCTAGTGTAACCTGTGTGGGTGGATACACTTTGACCCAAGGCACCACACACCAATTCCTTGGCACAGTGTAAGATCCCCAAAATATGGGCAAAACTCTAGTGTGGGTGTGGGGGGATGGGCAAAACTGACTGAGGTTAAATCTCCCATCAGCTCAAGTGGGTTGGTTTCTTGAAATTGAAATTTAGTTAATTTATAACCAAAGCCATTTACAAACATACACAAAAGTGAATTAGATTCATTCTTATTAAGCCAATAGGAGGACTGTCAAAAAGCATAAACTCAAACTCCTCAGCCCACCCAACCCAAGGCAGATTCAGCTCTCATTTCTCACCGCTTCACCCTACAGACCTTACACCTCATATTTTTAAGACAGTCGGTACTCAGTGCTTTAGTTACAATAGACTTAAACTCTTGATTTCTAACTCAATTTTCACACAGGAAACTGAAGGGAATCATAATGAAAAACAATGTAGTACAGATATAACTAAGCTCACTCATGTTATTTAATGCTAAATTCCACCCCAAGGCTCTAATAATAAGAAATTTAGGTATCAGGAAAGAAATTTCTTGCCATTAGCTCATTCAAAAATGTCTCCAGAAATCCACTGGTACCCTGGAAAAGACCGGCTTTGGAATCAGACTCTAGGGCTGCCATTTACACATTAGATCCCTTGACTTTTGGGGGCTTCATTTTTCTCAACCATTAAGTTGGAGAAAATAGAACCTACAGGGTTTTACTGGGAGAATTGAATAAAAAAAAGTATCTGAAAACATCTGGAAAAGTAAGCAGTCAGATGTTCTAAGAATTTTGAAAGGAAGAAACTGGAAAAAGCCTTTATTTCCAAGAAGGGGGAGAAGATGCATTTCTCCAATCACAGTGCATGAAATGGGAAAGAGAGAGCCAAAGTTCAGAAAGCAAAAACATTAAAAGACCTACCCAGTGCCATCCAAATGCTAAATCTGATCCAAGTGTCTGCACTCAGCTGGACCATCAAGTAAATGTTCACCAGGATGCTGAAGGCTGGCAAAAATGGTAAGAATGGAACCTAACGGAGAAAAATATCTTCTTAAATATACCCAAATTTTAAGAGCACATTGCCCAAATTATTTCGACATGGTGGCAACTAATTTGGCATATACACTTTCACACTGTGTCAGTAACTTTATATTCTTATGAAAAGGACTGGATAAAAATCATTCTTCTAGAGAATACTAAAAGGAGCACCACATTTTACACTATATACTGCAGCCCAAAGGAACAGGGGATTTATCCAGCTGGCTAACACTTGCATCATCACCAAGATGCAATTGATTTGGGGGTTTAGTTTAGGATTTACTGGTTTAGTTCAGGTGTGAACAGGGCATTCCTCTGGAACTGTGGATACACATGGCCTCTCAGGGGGACACTTTCGGGAAGCTCCCTTCAAGCCAAACCTGCTCTTTGGGATAGGATAATTTCACTTGCACTGGAAGGGCTTATGGTAGGAATAATCTTCCTGAGAGGGTACTGAATTTCTAAAATAAAATATTCTAATTATTATTCTGATACTATAGTTTATTTGACTAGAAATTTGTTTACTATCATATATAATGATATTGTGATAGGAGCACACTCAAGTTTTTGAAAACGGGATTCAACAGCCAATGTAGGGAGAACAGTTAGGACAAAAAGGAACATCTCAAAGAACTGTAACACTCTTGTTGTTCGCTGGTTAACTGCATCCGAAGTGCTTTTTTTTTTTTTTAAAGAAATAACTCACAAAAACTAACGTACAAAAGAAAATGTGCATAATATTTGGGATCTCTAATAGTCATTACACATACCATAAAGGCTACTTTTTGCTCACTCTGGGGCTGCCTCCAAATGGTGAAAACAATGGCCACGCAGAGAACAAGAAACAGCACAAGGAGAGCGAGGCTCCACGCTTCCAGCCTGGCAATAGCCTGGACACCGTAAGTGGTCAAAACACTCAGGCCCAAAATGAGAAATGCTGCAAAGGCAAGATGTACATAAAACAAGATCAGCACACGCACTTCACTCAGATTCCTCAGTTCAAATAGTCTATTTAGATAAGATGTCAAGTTCTTTATATATCTACTTTGCCAAATACTAAGATTCTTCATTTTCATTATGGGAAGAAACGGCTGATCTCACTGATTTAAGAAACACTGCTTGCTCACTCCTGACCGTCTCCTCCTTAGACGTCAACCTCCCTCTTGGCACTGCCGTCTTGCTTTTTCTGCCCATGTGCCATCTGGGTCCTCATTTGCTACTGTCTCAGACTACATCACATGGATCCATGGGACGTTGTCAAAGTAGATATTTCCCTTTTATCAAATGGGAAATGGCAAGTCTGTCCCTGTTCAGCTGTTGTAAATACTGATTGTTAATGTAAACAAATAATATATGATCTGCATCTTTTCTCCCTATTTCAGAGGTGATATCACCCACCAACCCTATCTCTGACCATCAAGTCTTCATTACGGGTCCATTCTATGTGCTCTCAGAGAAACCTGGACTTCCTTTAGCTTGCCTCCCATAATCCTGTTCTGTAAAGCCCAAGGAGAGCCAGGACCATCTCTCTGGATATCCCAGGTGCCCAGCAGAGTTCCTGGCACGTTGATGGTGCTCAATAAATATCACTGAAAATACGAATGATTACGTAACTATGTGCGAGAAATGAGGATTTTCTACATTGCCCCCCAATCTCCTTGGGTCCCGGTTCCATTATTGGCAGGTATACTTGGCCTGATGTTTTCACACAGGGGCTCCCTGATAGCTAATGAAATGCACCAGTTTTGTACTTCTGCCATTTTCACCTTAGAGAATTTCTTCCTTTCTTCTTCAATTATCAAGGCATGATAAATTTATCCTGCTCATATAAAGATGATCTCAAGTCCTAGTAACCCATCATGTGAAAATTTCAGGGCTCAGTGTAGTAGCTAACATATTCTAGGGTACGGTGAGGGCTTTTGTCCTCTTTCACATCGTACTGGCTCCACCTACACTCATCTGCTGGGTCTTTATAACAGACTTTATAAACGTGGTGAAGAGGACTTACCAAGGAATCCGACCAGAAAGCTCACGAGAGAAGCCGACTGTTGTGTAGGCAGAACCGAGGGGCTGAAGACGGTCTGCAGGATGAAGCTCCGTCTTTGCAGCATGGTGACCTGGGGCTCGCTTTTAGAGGCAGCACTGGCACATGGTCTCAGAGCTTCTTTCTCAGTAGAATATTTGGGCTGCTCATAAGATAAGCCAGGCTGGTACCTATCCCCAAATAAACGTCAGTGTCTTTATTCTCAGAGACATTTGGCCCCAAGGAAATGATCACCTAAAACTCTAAGTGAGACATCTTACACTTAGATCACAGCTTGTGCAGAAAATTGTCACTTCTCGTGACTCCAGCCCCAGAGCATGCTGAGCCAGGCCACAAACCTGCTCAGTAAGACATCTGTGGCAATTCTGAGCTTCCTCTGATAGCCACTTCATTAGAAAGTCAGGTATGAGAGGCAGGAGAGAGTTACATTCTGAAGTGAGGCAATTGTGACAATAGGATGATTACTCTGAAAATATCTATGTCCAAAGGAAACGTGGTTCACAAAAACAGCACAGAAACTCTGGTTTTCTACAGCTACAGAGTAACATACAGTCTTCAGTTTGGCATCCAGAGGCCTCATCACACTCTGTCTGTCTGGCCTCCTCTCCCTCAACTTTCCTACGTGAATCCTCTAGTTTAACCTGGCCCAGCTCCTCCAGCCATTCCGTCACCTCCCAACCCCATGTGTGCCATTCTCCTTTATTATTTTATCCTCTTCCTCTACATCCTGCATCAAGATATCAGCCTGCGTCACCTCTTAGTATCCGGCCCAGCCTCCCCAGTGTGGTCTCTTTTCCCTCTGAGCAGCCTTTACTTAAATTTAAGAGTAACAGTTGGCCTAAAGAAGAAATATGCTCACTGAGAAAAAATACACAAAAGTATACAGGAGAAAATTAAAACCAACCACAATACCACTGCTCAGTGTTAATCACTGCTAGCATTTTGGCACAATTTCAGCCAAGCATCAATGCATGCATGTATATATGCAAAAAAATGATTTTTTCGTGTAAATTTACGTTATTATTTAAATAAATTCAGATGCTACATAGAGCTTTGCATCCTGAAACTGATACATTTCTCTATATAAATACCACTTTATTTGCTGTAGAAGAGTCCACTAAATAAACGTATCCTTATTTATTTAACTATTCTATTGACGTTCAGATTAGTTCAGTTTTTCACTATTGTAAATTACCCTTTCCATGAACATCCTCTACATATATGTGTGTGTACCTCTTTGATGAAATCTTCGGTATAAAATCTTAGCAGTTGAATTATTGGGACAAAAAGCATATTTATACATTATGAAAACTTACCATTCACATAGATTAGGCCAACCTGTCATTAATTACCAATTGTATTTGATTCTTTGCTAAGGACCAAGTATGTTTATCACACTTTATATGGATGTTTTTATGTCCATGGCCTCTCAGCCCTGTGAGACTGCTAACTCCTTGAAAGCAAGGATGGTGAGTCCTAACTTTCTTTATTCCCTGGGCCCCACATGACACATACTCTTCAGAACCACCTGGCAAGGACAACTCACCTGAGGATGAGAACACAGGCAGCGACCAGAGAATAGGCCAGAAGAGTGCCGATGGACATCATGTCCACGAGTGCCTTCAGGTCAAAAAGAAATGCCATCACAGCTATTGAAAAAAGAAAAGAACAGTGAAGAAAACGGCCTATGAGACAATTCCATACACTCGATGACTTTCAAGTCAGGGACAACTGACTGACTTTTTGTTTTAGTACCAATGCTAAGTCAAACGAAGTATAGAAAATATATGTCTCACAGCTAATAAGATATTCTTTAGGTCATATAAACAGCTAGTAAAACTTCAAAACCCCTCAGCTATCTATTAAGTACAAAAAACATCTACTTTGATTACCTAAAAAATATTTAGTTGACAGAATGAAAATGTTATCTAACAGAATACTCTCCTTTGATGTTTCAGAAGAAAAACATGGCTAAGAAATATTGGCTGACTCCTTTTTTTTTTTTTTATAATTTTATTTATTTTATTTATTTTTCCCTCAAAGCCCCAGTATAGTTGTATGTCGTAGTTGCACATCCTTCCAGTTGCTGTATGTGGGACGCGGCCTCAGCATGGCCAGAGAAGCAGTGTGTCAGTGCATGCCCAGGATGCGAACCCGGGCCGCCCGCAGCGGAGTGCGCGCACTTAACTGCTAAGCCACGGGGCCGGCCCTGGCTAGCTCCTTTTTTAAAACCGTAAAAAATTCTAACAGAAGAACTTTCATTATAGATGTAATATAATCATTTTTGATTTCCATCTGTACTTTGAGTCATATAATACACAAAATAAAATAATTTCCAATTAAATTATGTTTCTGATATAGGCTAAACTCTACTCTGATTAAAACCACACACTCCAGGAAGACTGACTAGATTTGAGAGCTCAATCTATGGTCCTGTACCCAAATCCCAATAATATTAAGAGACAAAATATACTTTACATATTGAATAGTCAACTTGCACTTAGCAATTGTTTTCTCCATTGAAACATCAAAATAGTGATAATATTAATTTGAATTTACCACATAGTTGTCTCTATCTGAGGAGATAACAGCACATTCCACTTATATGGTGTTCTAGACCTCTCTGTAAGCTTTATATCTTTATATCTCATAATCTTATGAGTCAGGGGAAATTATTTAGGTTCAGTTACATAAAATGGCCAGTATTTGTTTTTGACCAAAAAAGGAGCAATTTCACATGGTTTGACTTAATAGGATTATTATCCTCTTTTAGAGATGGGCTAACTTAGCAAGGTTACAACTATTAGGTAGAAGCAGAGTTCCACCTAAACTAACATCCCTATGCGTCTTCTACAAGCCACACTGTTTCTTTAAATACACCTCACGCCTCACTTTGAAAACTCTCCATTGCTAATATACTGACATATTATATTATTGAAATTCCAATATGTTTTGTAAGAACCACAGATACCTGAAATAAGGTAGCCAACACAGAAGAAAACGATTAATTATCCATACCAGCAATCTAATCTAAGTTAAAACCAAGCAAAGTAAGGTGTGGCAGTGCAAAATAACAAAAATATAATATTTTAGAGCATATTTAAAAAGCCCTCTGTTACAATTGTCTTCTTTTAATTATTAATTTCAATATCTTATTATGCTGCCAAATTAAATTCTTCCTGAAGGAAGAAGAATAATTTTTTAAAAATTCTGAATACAAAAAGTAGAGTATTACTGGGTAAGATTTTACTGGAAAAAGTAAAAGATTTTATGGAATAAATAAAATGTGTGTGAGCCTCTGTCAAGAGTCACACACTATCTTTAATAGCATAATAATGCAATGTCTAATAATCAAACGGACTTCAGATCATCTTGTGCAACCTTCATTTTACAGGGGCAGAGACCTAAGCACTGAGAAAATAAGTGACTTGACCTTCCAATGTATGTCTAATAAAATGCCACATTTATTAGAAAACATTTACAAAATGAATTTGTTTAGGCAACTACTTTCTGACTGAAAAAATTCCATTTCATACATAAATAAGCATAACATTCTTTAATCGAATTTTGCAATAATTCAGAGCCTCAACAAAATGATCATTTTTGCTTTGAATTTCTACTACCAAGATTGTTTACTGTTTTGTCGAGAAAGCCTGCTGAAGTCTTTTCCTTGCTTCCTAACAAGACCATTGAGGCCATTCTCTCGATCTGCAGAATCACTTTGAAAATTTCTGGATGGAATAAGAATCTGGCCAAAGGCTTTTTACATGGATATTAGGATATGCCAAAAAGTAGGCATCTGGAGTTTTTTAATACGACTTAACTGCCAAAACTGTTGAAAGGGAAAAATAGATTCCTAATGAGGTTTAAGAGGATAAAGGTGTTAGTAACTCTTAGAGAGCCACAATGGCCCAGGAAGTGGGGATACCCACCACACTGAGGGCAATGAGTACAACAGTCAATATAAATTATCTTTGACATTTCTTATACTTAATTAAGAATGAGTAAACATTAGCTTTTCAAAAATCCTATGGTCCTTTGGCAATATTCAACTTAAATCCTAAATAAAAAAGAAAATATTAAAACATTATTTTTAATTAATATTTCAAAAGTTAAGTAATCTTTAATTAAAATTTTATGTGTCAATAATATAATTTTATGTGCTAGTTCATCAATCTGAAAAGCATTTGATACCTGACATATGGTGAAAAACCATTACAACCCTTTGCATATTTGTTAGAAGCCCAAAATGTTAAAATAATGAAATAGTAAAAAATCCCAAAGGGTCAGTTAAGAATGAATTTCAGTAGACCACAGCCACCACAATTTTAAGATGTAATCCCAATGCTCATACCTTAATTTATCAGTGATTTTGTTCTTAACTTACATGCACAGCAAGCAGGCCCTCGTTATAAGTCCATGCATGCACATAAAACGTTCAAGTCCAATGTTGAAGAAGCCTATGTTTGTAAAGCTTACCAGAAATGACCCCTGCAGTCAACGTGGCAGCAACTGGTGACTGCCTCTTACTCACTCTGGCAAGAAATCTAAACAGTAAACCATCCCGGGCCATGGCAAACAGAATTCGGGGTAAAGGAAACATAGAGCCCAGAAGACTAGAACAGAAAAATTCATAATCCACATGTGAGTTATTACAAGTATTATTCTAGACAGGTATATACAGGCAAAGACTGGACACACTAAAGTGTAGAACCTATGCCAAAAAAATTCAAAATAGGAAACATTCACAAAAAAGTTATTGACCTTCATGTAAATCAAAACAGAAAACCACCTAACTTTCCATTTTTTTTTCAGACTCCTTGATGAAAAAAGATCCCCCTTTTCTTAATAAAAGTCAACTCTCTCTCACCTGCCACCGCACCCGATGATAAAGTAGCAATTATTGGTGTCTTCGTTTTGGAATTGATTTGAGCTAGACATTTGAAAAGCAACCCATCCTCCGCCATAGCATAGATTACACGAGGCATTGGGAAAATGGATCCAAGAAGACTGAATAAAAAGCAAACACATGCAGTATGGCAAACACATTCATGCAAGATTACATCCCAGAACTAAAATTAAGTAATTATATAAAACTCAGCATCACAGCTGTGATTACTAAGTCTTGTTATTTTTCAAATGTATTATGATTGGGCACTTAAAAATATTTGGCAATGTTTACCATTGCGCTACTTATTATTCTGCTGCAGATATTTGCCCAGCACAATGATCAGACTAAAAACAATACTGCAAGTAACTTGTACATGATTATTACTGAATTAAAACTAAGTAATTAAGACTTAACAAAAAACCAAAACCAATCATATCATTAAGACATTTTTAGTGGCAATAACTTAGAAAATAAAATTCCTAAACTGATATGTAATTAGAGATTAAGTAATTTGATTTCATAGTATAGTGACTTCATTTACTCAATAATTATGTATTTTTTATATTTATTTTACCACTATTTTTCCTGATATAGCCTAATCTTTGGTCTAATTAGTAATAATTCCCAGCATTGTAAGAAAATTTAGAGAGAGGTAAAAAAGAACAACTCACTGTAAATTTAGTACATAGAAGTAGCCACAATTAAAAGTTAGTAACACTGAAGTTTAAGAAAATGATTTTTGCTTTAGATGTTTTGAATTACTTGTGTGTATACTGACTGCACCATTCCATACATAACTTAGTTGTGAAAAGGAACCATTTAAGAGAAAATAGGTAAAACTTTTATTTTAAAAAATCCATCTTCTTTATCTTTCAATAAAGCTGGGTTGAGTCTGGCCATAGATGAATCTTCCTCCATCTCTTCTAAGACCCTGGTGGCATGGTATCTTCACAGTTCAGATTTTTAAAACAATTTGAAACTATTCAGGATAAACCTCAACACTAGCAGATGGCTGAGAAACCAATGGGGGTAACTTCTAACTGCTGCTTAATATTATCTTGAATAGAAAATGAAAGTGATTTTGAGGGGAAAAAAAGCTAAGTTGAGGAATTATATAAAAAGATTTCTTTTTCCAACTTCAGACTTTTAGAAAACTATTTTCACTTCAAAAAATCAGTAATCAGGCAAAGAGATTAATTTTCTCTCTGTAAGAATGTTCTACTGTATAGCATGACATAAAACTAGAATGAAATATCTTATGATCAGGTTAATTTGAGATATGAGTAGCTCAGGAAATCTGAGAAATAAATTCTAAAGTACTAAAACAGGACAGCTATTGAAAATCCGCACACACGAGATTCAACTACCCTTTTTTTCACACAGATATTATATGAATTTCCACCAGTAATCTGAGAATGATAATTTCTATTTCTAGACCAAGTTCACTCCAATCAGTGTTAAGAGAAAAAGTGTCAGTGTTTCACAATAAAAAGCACATTATATTTAACAGTGCCACAGCCTATAGCTTCTGCTCACACAGACTTGATATTACTTTAAAAGACAGCAGAAAATGTCGAGTCTGCACCTAAGGTTTCAATTGTCTACAACTGATGCCAAAGCCAGCAGGGAAATATACGCATCCTAAAGTTTTATAATATATCTATATGAATATGTGTGACACTTATATATGCGTATGTGTGTACCAATGCCATATGTATTTCTCCTGAAGCTTGGACCACGATCATCTTGAAAAACTGATTCAACTGATAAGGGAAAAAGATTTGATCACTTAAGATTTTTATATAGTAATTCTGGGCAAACTATTCAGAAAATATATGGTTGCATAATACATTTCTCCTATTCATATTGTTTTTAAAACATACAAAAGCAATTCTTTAGGCACTGACTAACTTGGCTGTAACCCAAACGGCCCCTGCCCAGAGGGGATGTGATGTACCTTGCTGACAAAGCACAGAGGGAGCCCGCTGCAACGACATATTTGGCAGGACCCCATCCAACATATTCAAATGCTACAGGAAGGGGGCTTTTCTCATCGAGGAGGTAGTATGGCATCATAAGTGTTAAAGCTGCAGAGACCCCAAAATAGGCCATAAAGCAAACAAGCAAAGAAGTCACAATTCCAATAGGAATAGCTCTCTGAGGATTCCGGACTTCTTCACCTAAGGAAATATAAGCAAAAGGTTTGCATGTTTAACAAAACATTAATAAGGAAGGCATTAACTCTTCTCCTCCTCCACAGTAATTCTCCTCTGCTTTTGTCCCTCCTGTTTTCTTAGCTTGATCCACCTACTCTACAAAAAATCTTCTCTCTTCTTGAGGGTACTTTGCTATTACATAAAAATCCAATTTCAGAAAGAAAAACCATGATATACCAGCACTATTAAATGTTTAGGGATAGTCTTAATCCATTTGGAAAAAGATTCATCCACAGAGATTAAATGACTGTCATGACTTCTGTAGGCCCTTAAATATAAAGGCTTCAGATAAACTTCTACCCAACACATCTATTTATATTAAACTCTAGTTTTAATTAAAAAATAGTATACTTTGGATCCTTCTCATAAGATTTGGCCTTTGAAGCACCCAAAACATGATCAATTGTAAGTCCGTGCAATAACAGGAACCCAGAGGAGGGACTTAGAGAGTCATTCCGGCACGATTACTTTGTTGTATAGCATAAAGAGAAAAGAATTACCACAATATATTTTGTCCTACTAAGGAAGAGACCATTTAAGAGCATGATCATTATTTGTTACTCATTATGACAGCATTTCCAGATAGAAGGTTAAGGATAGCAATTAGGACTAACATTTATACAGCATTTGACAGCTTACAAAGTATTTTTCACGTTTATTCTTTCAAAGAATTTTTTCATATGTATATCTTAGGTAATCTTCATAACATCTGAGGGGTAAGCCCTGTCTCCCAATTTTACCAATATGGAAACCAAGGCTCAGAGAGTTTCGTGAAGTTTCTTTTTATCATATACAGCAGGTGTCACAGCTGGGTCTGGAACTAGCCCTTATCACCACAAATCCCACTCTCTTTCCTTGACCCTCTGCTGCCACCCATCGGTACTCATGTGGTATAAGGAACACCTTTTCCTTCTACATAGAGCCAAGACTCTGCTCTTACCAGTTGTTGCAATGCAGTCAAATCCCACAAAGGCATAAAAGCAGGTTGCAGCCCCAGCCAAAGTTCCTGCAAAGCCATAAGGCATAAAGCCACCAGCCCCATAGATACTTGTTCCATTTTCAGAAGGCGGCTCTCTAAGGAGAAGAACAAACATCGGAAAGTCTTTTTCATAGGAAACTGCTTCTTCTGGTGGTTTGTCTCAAGCTACATCCTTGGAAGGCTATTGTGCTCACAGCTGATGTATACAAAACTAAAAGTAAACCGATTCTCTCACCCTGTCCTAGAGAATATGGTGGTATCCTCAACAATGGCACCCTTTCAGGTTACCAACACTCAACTGGAGGCTGACCTTCAGGCTGCATAAGCAGGAGGCCCAGACCCATGCTGGCTGGAACTCACAGCCAGGCAGGATTTTGAGAGCAGAGACTCCAAATATGGGCCACGATCTGAAATAAAGACAAGAAACTTCCTCTTCTCATGGACAGTTGGGCAGACCGCAGATTTTAAAAATTTACCATGAAGACATTTGAAAAGGTGAAATAAAATTCTCTCAGCTTGATTAATAATATTGAAGTTGAATATTTTATTACATGTTAAAAATTGTAGGGGGCTAGCCCAGTGGCGTAGTGGTTAAGTTCGTGCGCTCTGCTTTGGCAGCCCAGGGTTCGTGGGTTCGGATCCTGGGCGCGGAAATATGCACTGCTCATCAAGCCATGCTGTGGAGGCGTCCCACATACAAACTAGAGGAAGATGGACACAGATGTTAGCTCAGGGCTAATCTTCCTCAGCAAAAAGAGGAAGATTGGTAACGGATGTTAACTCAGGGCCAATCTTCTTCACTAAAAAAAGAAAAAATTTTTAAAAAACCAGAGGATACTAATTTTTTTGCCTCATCAGAATGACTACAAACAACATATGTAAAGGAAAACATAGATGTACCTTGCTCCATGTAATAGATATTTTTGTAATCTTATTTTATACACACATAGGAATATTATGCTTAAATCAATCTTAGGATGAAACCTTTTATATGTAATTGTTATTAATTTAGTCTTTGAGACTATCAGGTTTAAAGTGAAATGCATAGACAATTTTGCTTATGCAACCAACAACATTCTCCAAAAAAACAAGGCCTGAAATTGACTACAAGGCTGAAAGAATTGCAACGAAACCAAATGGTGTTCCCAAAGGGAGAATTAAGGGATGCATGACTCAAAAATATTCACTGTTATTTAGAGGTGGCAAACATTTGGGAGAAAAAAACCATTCGTCCAAGGATTAGGATCTCCCCTGCTCTTCCTCTAAACCTGGAGGAGAGCTTGAGGTTGAGAACCAGCAGCTGTATGGCTTCAAACAGTGAGCATACCTATGCATTTATGTTTGGGGGGAGCCTGGGGAGAAGAGTTTTGGAATAAAACAGCCCCTCAGAAAGATCTCACAAGTAAAATGTTTGAGAACCATTGTTCTAGAGGAAAATATAACATCAGACAAAAGCAGGCAAATTAAACAAACAAACAAACAGAACAAGAGGGGAAAAAACCCAAACATTTTACCTGGCATTTGCTGATACATTTTTAAGAAACTCTTCACTAATCTTCCAGTTTGCCACATTTCCTTTCACAAACCCAGCAACCATCACAAAGAGAAGGACTAGAACATTAACAGCCGTGAAGATTTTATTCACCCAAGCAGACTCTTTTACTCCAAAAGATAAAAGACCTATGGAAAAATAAAGGGTATTTGCTTTACGAAAGGCAACGGCATTTTGAGGCAGTTACAAGCTTTAGGATATTATTTCACCGGCATTCATATATTTAACACACATTTATCCCTTTCTATTGCGAGTTCTTACTCACTCGCCTGACTATGAAAGAATGTCTTCTGAATAGAACCGACTTTTTTTCAGAAGGCAAATTGTGCTCATAGCCAGGAGACACCACACTCTCCAAGAAATAAATAAATCTAGTAACTGGCTATTATTACCAGTGGGTAGGTAGAGGTAAAGTAACACTTTTAATGAAATGCTATTCTGAAAAACCATTTCAAGGTTAATGGCTGCAAAATTTGAAAGTAAAAGCTCAATCATATGTCAGACTCATATTTACTAAATATAACGTACATATAACTGTCATGCCAAAAAGATACTTTGTTAAATTGATTCTCATTTTAACAGTTTTATTTTATATTCTGATTGTAAAAGTAATCAATTTCTTAGTCAAGCAATTTGAAGATACAGAAAAAATATGAAGGAAATAAAGGTCAAGTGTAATCTCCACTCCAGAATTCTGTGCGTGCGTGCGTGCACACACACATTTCCATGTCAACAAATACATAACCTCATTTTTAATAGCCATAAACTCTTCCATGATATGGAGACACTATTTTAATCCCTTATTTATAGACAATCAGGTCACTCTTAGTTTCTTACAACTATAAACAGTACTGACATAATCAACCCTTTATAAATATCATTGTACACTTTCTAATTATTTCTCTACAATAATTTTCTATAAGGTAATACTGTATCAAGGGTATGCACTTTTATACAAGGCTTTTGGTTCATATTGTCAAAATATTCTCCAGAAAGTTTGGCCCAATTTAAAATGCCCATTTTTCCTATTAGGCTATTCTTGTTCATATTAATTTATAAGACTTGTTTCTATAATAAATGCTATAAGCTCTCTGTCACGTATCGCATGCTTTTCCTAGTTTATCACTTACTTTTAATCTTAGTGTTGATTTTATATATATAAGAAAGTTTTAGAATATACATTTTTCCTTTTTAGTTTCTACCTTTTGCTCTCATGCTAAATTTTCCCTAATTGTAACTCAAAAACACTCACCTTTGTTTCCTTCTAGTACTTTTATGATTATATTTATGATCATATTTATATCTTTAATCCATCTGGTATAAGATACGAATTATGGACCAAAGAAAGTTTACATTTTACTATTGGGGAAATGGCTGATAAGATGATGGAAATGATGCTAGGATTACGCCACATATTTACTTGCTTCTTCCCCATATCTACACGACCCGTGACCAAATAAGCAAAATTATCCAAATAGAGATGAGAGAAGCTGAATTTCATTCTTCAGAATGAAGAATTATACAATAATATAACTATATTGATGATATAAAGGAAAACTGTATGGTCAATACAATTACTGACTCTGTAACTGTCTGTCAGATTAGGAACCACTATACAAATTGGAAATATACACTATATACTATACTGCTAGACATTTCAGAAAATAACAAAGCCACTGTCACATTTTATAAAAGTTTCCCAATACCCTACGTGCACTATTCTGAGATCCCCATCTCCCACCAGAAGATTAGAGACTAATGAATATTTCGTCTAAATACCACATACACTTCCCCTATCGTTAACAACAGTGTCAGTTGACAAGATTTAGAATAGGAGGTTTTGATCTTCAAAGATTCTAAGAACAAAGTTATCATGTGAGCTTAGCCTATATTTAAAGTAAAGACACGGTGGTCAATGAACACACGACAAATGATGCAAGCCAAGGCCTGAATCTGGCCATGGAATTTAATGATTCTAACTGTGTCATGGCTACATGCTTCTCATCGTTTAGAGATCAAAGCTGAATATTTTAAGTTCACTGAAACCATCCCTAAATAAAATATGATGTAACTAATGTAATGTTAGCTATGCTGTTTAGAAACCAAAAAAAAAACAAACAAAATCTATCACCTGTTGAAAAACAATGGATGCAATTTTTCTTGACATTAGAAGCAAAAGGCCAAATATTTTAGACCTATAAATTTTGCTCATGTTCCTATCCCTAAAATTACATAAAACATTTAATTAACAACTAACATTTTTAAGAGTAAAGCTATTTTTTAAAATTATATAATTTTACAAGTAAAAATTTCATTAGAGAAGGATATTTCTGTCACATCTTTGCAACCAAAGGAGAAAGTAGCTAGAGATAAAGTTGGACAGGAATGCAAGGGGCAGATTATCCAGGGTATATCAAGTAGGAAGTGGGAACAAACAGGGATTTTCTTCTTAGCATAATCTTTGATGGGTTTAAGCAGGAGGGCAGACAGGAATGACAATCAAAATAGAAAGTGTTCAAATAATTAAAACAAATATAGGGAACAGCAGGGATTTCCTATGCCTATAGAATAAAACTGCCTGCCATTTAAGTGCTTACTACGTACCAAGCAAGAAGCCTGTACAAGGTAGACATTGATATCCCCATTTTATGGATGAGCAAACTGAGTCATGGAAAGATTAAGCCACTCAATGTTCCAAAGATAGTCAGTGGCAGAGTAGGACTGAAAACTTGGTCGCTCTGACTCTAATTCCTGTGCTTTCCTAAACAACTATGCTACAATACTAACAAAAATAGGAAAACTCTAGTATCAAGTATGTTTGTCTACAGAATGTCTACATTAAAAAATGACAGGTGGTTTGAATATGCTTTCTTTTCAACCAGATGCCTACATTATATAGATGAAAGCATAAATAGAGAGAGAATTTCTTCTAGAAATAGTAAGCTTGCAAATATCCTTAGTTGTATTGAACAAGATATAGTGCCAAAAATCACACATTCTTATTGAAACTGCATCAACATTCCTGCAAATCTCCAACTAGCATTATGAAACCGATGTGCCTCATCCTATTATTTAGTGCCTTCCAGATGCCACTGACTCAGAAGTGCTGTTTCGGGGCCAGCCCTGTGGCCTAGCGGTTAAGTGCGAGCGCTCCGCTGCTGGCGTCCCCGGTTCGGACCCCGGGCGTGCACCAACGCACCGCTTCTCCAGCCATGCTGAGGCCGCGTCCCACATACAGCAACTAGAAGGGTGTGCAGCTATGACATACAACTATCGACTGGGGCTTTGGGGAAGATAAATAAATAAATAAATAAAATTATTAAAAAAAAAAAAAAAAAGAAGTGCTGTTTCTACCATTCCATACTATTTAGATTTATTTTTTGAAACATACCTACCACATAAGATAAAATGTGATTCTAGCCAGTGATGAGGCCCACAGATCTCCAATAGTAACCTAACTGTATAAATACGCTGCTCAGTCTTGGGCACTCAGGCCCCAAATTCAGTGGTAACCTATTTTCCTTGGACAATCAGTCTGGCTCATCTTAGGGAGACGTATCATTGGTTTTCTCACCTGACAGAAGTAATATAAGGCATACAGCAAAAAAGTCAGGATACTCCGCAAGGCCGGAATAATTCATCTTGAAGTATGTCCTGAAAAACTGACCAATCTGTTTGCTAAGAAGTTCATCAAAAGTGCCACTCCATGCTCTTGCAACACTGGACGTACCTTCCCAAACACAGAACATTCAGAGAATACAAGGTCACTGGGAGAAAATGAACATAACATCATTTGCTACTCTATTCTAGGATGAACATGGGTTAGTTCAGACAGAACTGAAAATTTTAATCACACATAAAATTATCTTGATAATTTTATAATTATACAACAGTAATCAAATGCTCAAGTCCATAATTGTGGAATCAGGGAACTTTACTGGCATTAAAGAACTACAGTTTTTTAAAAAACAGGTTTTCAAACCTGCTAAGAGGCATATTCAGAGATAAAGCAGAATCACCGAATTGTGCAATCAGAAGGAGACATTTTCGAGATGAGAAAAATGAGACATAACAGGGATCAAGTGATTCACTCAAGACCAGACAGTCGCTAACTAACGCGGACCTACAACAGAACCCCAAGGCCTCCGACTTAAGAATGCTACTTCTACTATTCTACACAATTTGATTGATGTTTTTGAAACATACCTATCACATAGGATAAAATGAGATTCCAGCCTGTGATGAAGGCCCACAGCTCTCCAACAGTAACGTACGTGTACAAATACGCGGAGCCAGTCTTGGGAACTCGGGCCCCAAATTCAGCGTAGCAAAGGCCTGCCATCACGGAGGCCAGGGCAGCGATGAGGAAGGAAACCACGATGCTGGGGCCTGAATCCGCTTTGGCAACCTCTCCAGCGAGAACGTAAACCCCAGCACCAAGAGTGCTGCCAACCCCCAAGGCAATGAGGTCCATGACGGACAAGCAGCGGCATAATTTGGAATCTTCCAGACTGTCCAGAGTGACGATTTTTCTCCGGATCAGACATCGGGCAAAAGACAGAGCGGCTCTACAGGGAATCATTCTGAAGAGGGTGACCTGTGGAAGAGAAAGAAGGGAGGAGGTTAGGAGCTGCTCTGGAATCATCATCCGCCCAGTTAGTGACTCAGCTTCTCAGCACAATGGTGGCCCTGTATTCTTTGTTTTAACTTGTCACTAGGGGTGTGGCCCAGAGCAATCAGAAGGAGGCTTTAATAAGCCAAAGCTATGAATTTCTTAGAGTTACATGCCCTTTTATAAGGGACTGAGACAAATGGCTTATTTGGAGAGCAAAGAACTAGGAGCCCTGGGTGATTAACAAGATCTGCCATTTTTGTTGCTACCATTTTCAAAGATAATGTTGATAGAAATATACACCAGGAGATGGCTCATTTGTCCTCACTACAAGGAAGGGGGTAAACTGCCTCATCTTTTCGGTTCTCTGTATTTCTTTTCTTCGATCATTCATTCAACTCATATTTCTTAGGCCTTATTACGTGCCAGGGACTGTGTTAAGAATGTGTCTAGAAGGGTGTGGTACATAGATAAGTTCTCTAGCTTTAGGGAACTAGCAGTCCAGCTATTGTCTAAAAGCAGGTAAATATGCTGTCATTACATATTCAGTTTTATCAGCTTTATCAAATATGTGTGAGTTTCTCTGTTTTCATTTCATTCTGTTTCATTTTAAGGTGGAGGCATTTGCACATTTTGGAATAAAAAAACTCCCCCCAAAACATGCTTGGATTTTTCTAACTAAAAACTGCTATTCGACTATGTTTTAAGTATGAACTTGTAGTAAAACATACATGCTTATTTATATTTACTTGAGATTTCTAAATAAATAAATAAACCCAAAGTCCATGCCAAGTATGATGTGTTCTTTTGTAAATGGAATGAATAATGTAGACAGAAACTGTCTCTCTCGCCATATCCTACAGGCTCAAACAACCTAACACTGAAAAAAATGACCAGGTTATAAAACAAAGTATGGATTTTAGTTTTATGTTAGTAAGGAAAAAAATACATATATTGCATAAGTCTGAAGCAAAATATTAACAGCACTGATCTTTGAGAGGTGGGCTAATTTTTACTCCTACGTATTTCATTAAATTGTATTATATTGCTAATATGTATTTCTAATTATCTCCAATGAATATCTACAACATATGTGCAAAAAAGATAAAAATTAGAGAGCCTACATGGCCTTGTCTACAGAAACATGTAACTCAGCAGACCAGGAAATAACTAAGGAATAGGGAATATAATAGTGTATGCAGCTTATCAGTCAATAAAATTAAATGTATTTAACTTTTAGAAGTTCAGACTCATGTTTGTCACTTCTACTGCACAGTGGTCTACACACCTTGGATGCCATCCTCTCAATCTCATTATATTCATTATCAATAACCTAAACTCATGAGATGACAGCTTGGCATCTTCTCTGAAGAACTTAGCGCTTTCTATCCTATAAAATAAACCCTTCAACATTTTTCTCAACCTTAATCTCTATAAAACAAAATTATTATTAAAAATTATTTTTTTAAAAAATAAATAAGATAAATTTTCTATACTAAATCTAAATGGCTTGTTGCACATAAGGGGAAGAGACATTGCTGGGATATCAATATCCAGTTTCACACTGAACCTAGTAGATAAAGCTAACTCACTGAACATTATTCACCCATCAATATAAAATGCAAGTCCTTGATATTGAAAGCAGCCCATTTGAAGAATATAGAGAAAAATCCTAAAGAAAAATGAAAATGAGCGAAAAGTTCCTGTACAGTAAAAATAAAATTTCACACATCAGTATCTTCCGCGTCACCTGACAGAGTGCCAAGCATGGCACTTCACAAATATTTGTTGAAAAATTTGCAAATACAGATGACATCTCCAATTTTGCCAATATTCTGGCTTCCAAAGTAAAAACCTATCAATACTTCTATAAATCATACGTGTATCAATTTCTACCCCTAAGTAACACTTAAATAGCTATTTCTCATATAACACATCCAGAAGATAAGGTAGGGAAGTGTTCTGCTTAAAAGAGAATCAAGAGGTAAAAAGTTGAAGTTATACAAAAGCCAAATGAGGTGGCGGGAGGGGAATTGAGGCTATTTACTAAATGCTGACTTTCCGTAACATTTAAGTGTTTTTATACAAACAGAAACGTGCAAAGATCAAGAATTAGGGACCAATGCCAACTGAAAAATGCTCAAAAATGAAGATCCACTGAATTTTAGTAATGATTTAAGATCATGTGAAAACAGGACATGTTGTATACAACTTTAGAAAACAATTGACACAAAATAAGGCGCACCTGTTGGTCATTTAACTAAAACCCTCTCTTGATCAAGTAGTTGATTAACTTCAATTTTTATGAAAAAAGACAAATTCTATAACTATTGCATATTTAAGAGAAGGGATCTTGAAGGAAGCTAGGGAAACTAAAGAAATTTTGGAGAGTGATAAGATTGTGGGTGAGCTTTTATCTTTTTCATAATGCTTTTTTCTGGTAAATATGGTGATGATGTTGTTTGTGAAATTTCTTAAAAAAAAAAAAAAAAACAGCATAAGGGAAATAAAAAACAGCATGAAAGGGAATAAGCAAGCCAACCAATAAACAACCTGGTTTGAAAATGTTAAAATAGTAACAGCTTTTGTTATTAACAGTTACCCAAAATGAATAAATGAGTGACCATCATCTCATCAATATAAAAGTGAATTTAATTCACTCCAGATTACATACGAAGCAGAACTGTTTACAGAAATATCTAGCTTTAATCAGATAAGATCTGATTGTTACTGCTTCTGCCTATTAAAAATGGAAAGTATTTTTTGTTCAGTTTTTCTCTGTTGCCCTGAGGAAATAAGACAGAGCTGCCATTGGTCAAGCGTTCATTTGCTTCTGAATAACAGAAAACCATACGTCAGAAACTTTTCTCAGAACCCACAGGTTACGCAATGTCCTTTGCAAACAGTCTCAACTACGCACACCTGATAAAATACTGATTGCAGAAGCCATGACACAAAACCGATTTTGTAGAAATATAATGGGATGGGAGAAAAACAATGTAAAAATATACTGGGTCAATTTAATGAATCATTATTAAACAAATACTTATTAAGTCCTAGCAGGTGTATCCTACAGTATTTAGTCAATAAAGAAAAAAGAATACCGTGCTTTTGTAAAATATGTTTTTGTGCAGACAGACTAATACATGAAAGCAGATTGGCAACAGGGGAACGAGAAAAAAATAAGATATTTGTGTCTAATATGAGTGATATAATTTTATATTTACATTTTTTTGTTATAACTTTTTTAAAAGATATGCTTCTTGTGTGAAATGGTTATGACAACCTTATTCTCATTTCTACAAGGTTCTTTCATTGCTGGAAAAAAATCCACTCATACTTCTGTGTGTGTTGACTCAGGTCGGTATCCACGGTCCGTGCCTGGGCTCTGCCCTGCTGCTCGTCAACAAACAACTATGCAGGGAGAATATGCAGGGATTTTGAAGGTGATTCTATTGGCCTGGAGAGCACAGAATGTTTTTCCAAGAGCAGACAATGGTCCACACCATCATACCCACTGTCAGCTATTGCTACTGTGACCAGGGACTGGTATTTAATATGAAACCTACATACGTGGACAATGGTCTTTGGGAAGAGGTCTATGGAACACTCATACTCATGGCTTTAGCCTTAGAATATAAAAGCTCTAATCAACATTCCTATGAGGTCATAAATGATTCTAGTGATACCAGAAACAGATACATATCTTTCTTCAACAAACAATTATTTTACTAATCCCCAAGACAGGGGCCTCTCTCTTAAGGAGGAAAAACATGCACATATTAGCTTAGATCTGAAAATGTAATTAGCCAAGGGAGAGCTGGAAGAGATGGGCAATGCTCTCTGCTCTGCAGCAGAAAATTTCTGAACGACTTTAATGACCCTGATGATAGAGTTGGACCTTCCTCAGCCCCCTCGCCCCCAACCCTGAGTACAAAAATTTCAAGACACCTAAATCCTTGATGGAGCCCCTATTAATTCTTGCCAAAAAGCTAAATTCTTTCCTCAGCAACTTGCAATTACCTCCTCCTCAAATTTCTTCAATCCAGGTTGTAAACTCAACAGTACAGAATTTCAGGTGAAGTAAATCCCCAGCCCTGATGATATGACAACACCACAGAGCAGATTTCCTTTCAATAACCACAGAAATCTTCCAAAATCTGCTAATTACAGTCAAAAGTCGGTCCTGGATTTTCACTTTGGTTCAAAAGTCTAATTTAGCATTGAGTTGCATAGAAATGAAGCTTTCCCTTCCTCCCCTAAGTAAAGACTACAATTTCAAACTTCATTCTCTGTATCAGGATCACAGGCCCTGACAATAAATCTTCTAGGAGAAAGCTGTGGCAAGTCAGTAGGACACACACCCCAGCAAATCCTCAACAAACTAGCTCATCCGAATTATAACCAAATTTTCCTTCCTCGTTCGAGTTGCTAATTTCGCGGTGAGACATCTGCACTTTCCATTTTTAGACTGACAGGGAAAAAGGAATTAAACCATATAGGACTGGGATCTTTGCCCCACTGTGTGTGTGTGTGTTTTCTCTTGTTTTTTTCTCTGAACTAGACCATTTGTTTTTGCAATCCCCAAACTCAACATCAACTACATTTCTACAACTTGAAAGTTCAAAAACATGTTTTCAAATTATATTACAGGTTAAATAATTTAGTAAAAGGGTGGAAAAGATATGGATATAATACCATGAAATTATTGACTTTTCTCTCATTCTTTTTACTTACTTTTAAGAGATTAATTTCTCAAAAAAAATACATCAAAAGTATAACACAGGCTAAAAGATAATCAGAAATGGTAACTATTCACCTTGGATGGTAAAAAACAAACAACAACAAACCTTTGTATTCAAACCTAAAACCTTTATTTTTCTGGAAAACAAAAATACTTTTTCATATACATTTCACTTATATTTAGTCCAAAATTTACCTTTTCTCCAAATCAAATTTTCTGAACAATATCTTCCTCGAAAGTTTTCTCCAGATAGGTGAGTGCAAATGTAGAAATAAGTAAAAATTAAAGACACACTGAGGCCACTACAAAGTCATGATCATTGTAGCAATGTTTATATTTTCTTTCCTTTTCTATCAACTTGTTATTACCAGGAAGTGAGAATAAAAATGGATTATTTCAAAATTTCTAATACAGAATCCAAACATAGACAAGCATCTTTCCTAAGGACATCCCAGGAACAGCTGAAAGAGAATTCTGGAAAGTATGTACAGGCAGCTGATGCTTCAAAACACGTGAATCCATTTAGCTTTAGTAAAGGCCTAGCTGTCTCATTCAAACAGATGCAGAACAAGAAAAAAAAATTGTGTCCAACTTTCGTTTATAGGGTTGGTGACCCTAAACCAAGTAGTTCTTAAGGAAGTAAAAAAGAAATGAAAAGAAGACAGCAGAGCCCTCAGCACCTCGGTAACCAGAGTGTCTGCCCAGTCAGCACCCCACTTGCACGGTCAAGGATCTCGGTGGCAAGCTTGGGCACCAGGCAGACGTCTGTTCCCAGTAGATCTTACCATACTTCGGCTAATAAATCACTCCGAATGCCAGAGGGTACCAACTGTTCCCTCTCCCCAGGCAGCTACCAAAGGAAACGTCCTCTGCTAGGACCAGTCACCCTATACATGCCATTTGGAACATCAGGAGATACCCTGTCCAAAGTTATTTCACACCCGTCACTACTCTATATGTGCCATACTAATAAAAATGGCTAACATTGATTGAGTGAATACCACGCACCAGGTAAAGATCTAAGCCCTTTTCGTTTCCCCTTTCATGAATCTTCACAATATCCCCACTAGATCAGGACTATTGTGAATCTCAGAGTACAGATGAGGAAGCTGAGGTGTAGAAAGGCTAGCCAATATCACAGTTAGCATGTGGAACCAGGGCTAAACCCAGCAGGGTGACTCTGGAGCCTTTATTCACAGGCGCTATGCTCTACTGCCGCCTGGCCAGAGAGCCCAGTCATTGCCCACTGCCCACACCTCCTTTGAAGAGAGTCTGCTCTCCCCATAGCACTGTCCTCCACCCCCAAGCCGCAGGTAACTGGATCAGAGATAAACACTTGACTCAAGATTAAATATCCAAAGGCTAGGTACGCTCATTCAATTTTCTTGAAATCTGAATAACAAGACAGAATAGGTCAGATGATCCAGTGCTCAGGCTGAAGTCATGCAGACTGGGGGCCAGGTTGACACCGTGCAGAAAACAAGAGGTTGGCAGCAGAAGCAGACCATGGCCATTCAGGACAGCAGAGATGAGAGACCCCGCCATCCCGGCAGTGAGAATTGGAGCAGGCAGCATGGGTCAACTTTTCTCCTCTGGAGGCCCTGCAGTCCTTGCTGATGTTGGGTGTGCAAGAGTCCCCTGCATCCTTTCAAGAAACCTCCTGTTCACTTAAGCTATGTTGATGGTCTCTTTTCCTTGAAACCGGAGGCGCCTGATGAAAGTCAAGATGATATCGCTAGGGCCTGCTCCACCAGGCTCCTCTCCCAATTTCAACCCTTCAAATATTCTGCTACCTCCTACCATTTCTGGTGGGTTTCCTGATAATTCCTCTTCTTTCCAAGAGTAGGTGTCCTGATGGACTATCTTGAATTTGTTTAGATGTTCTTCCAATAAGGTACTCATAGAGTTGAACATGCATTAGGCCTGTCCTTTATACACACCCACAGACATATATACTCTCTACCTGGGAGAGGTAGCTTTGAATAAGGCAGAGAAAATCTTTTCTTCTCAGACACACATACATCTAATCTGGGCTCTTGGTATCCCTATTTCTCCAGTGCCCACTACTGACTGAGGAGTACCCTCTACCTACCCAAGGTCCCAGGAACAGCAAACAAGGGCTCTGTAGTACTTACTAAAGATGTTTAAAACATTTTTTTTCACCAATGAATTGTAGTAGTAAATCAGGAGTAGAGCAATTATTCACCTAATGAAGTGAGGGAGAGCAAAGGAAGCACTGGAAATTTTTATCATAATGGAGAAGGTTAAGAGTTTCCTGAGTTAGAGAAGTCTCTCAATACCGTTGCCTTAAGATTTTAATGTTAGTAGGTTATTTTTTCTTTAAAAAATGCAAATTTCTTACAAGTACTTTCACTCTTTTATTAGCTCCACAAACACTTCAGTGCACACTCCTGGGCACTGAAACAACCATAACAAGGCTGCCATAATCTCTCCTCTCACGGCACTTCCAGTCGAGTGGTGGCACAGACAACAGCCAGTTCAATATTGTAAAGCAAATGCTTGTGCATAAGCGACATGGGGGGCCCACAGGACAGGCTCCTAATTCAGACTCTGACTGGGGTTCAGGTGGTCAGAGAAGCTTTCCTGGAGAAAGCTATGTCTAATCTGAGACCTAAAGGCTGAATTGGATTGAACCATCTGAATGTGCAGCAGGAAGGAGGCTGAGAGGGTAGTGGTAGGAATTATGAGTGTTCTGAGCAGAAGGAATGGCAAGTGCTAAGGAGCATAAAGTAGTTCCACACACACAGGGCTTAGGGGATGGGGGAAACGCTACAGGAAAGTAGGGGTAAGCAGAGGGGCCCCTAGGCCATGCAAAGAGCTTGAACTTGACCCTGAGGGCACTGGACAATCATTGAAGGATTTTAGGCCAGATATACAATTTGAGAACTATTGTTCTGATTGTATTATAGGGAAGGGAGAAAGATCAAGACTGGAGTTAAGGAGAAAGGTAAACACCTCACTGGAATAATCTAGGCCCAAGGGACTGTGACCTGTTCTAGGGTAAAGGCAGCGGAGGGGACTCCAGAGCTGGTTAGGAGGTGAGGGATATAGAAGTTGGTGACTGTGTGGATTTGGGACCCATGGCTGCTGGATGATTTGTGTGCCCTTCATTTAAACAAGGAATAAGAGAGAAGGAGGTTCTTTCTGACTACTCTGATTTTAAGTTACATGTGGGACTGCCAGGTAGTCTCAACAAAACTCAGGCGAGCACAGAAGACAGGAGATCTGAGAATTATCAGCACAGAAATGATACTTAAATGGACAGTATCACCCAGGGAGAGACTGTACATGAGAAAGGAAGGGAACAAAACACCAAAGATACACACATTTAAGGAATGAGAAGAAGAAATAGAGGAGCTGAGAAGGAGAGGCAAGAGTGGTAGAAGAAACCGGAAGTTCTGAGCCAAAAGGGGAGTGAGCTTTTCAGGAAGAAAGGAGTGGGCATTAGAATCAGACAGCACTTGAAATGAAGGAAAAAAGTAGTGATATTGGGATTTCACTAAATCCCAAGGAAGTCTTTGGCAACCTGACAGGAGAGGTGGCTTGGCGGGGGTGTAAGCTGGGTTGCGGTGGGCTGAGAAATGATGAGAGGTGAGAAAAAGACAGCAACAAGTTCAGGTGGCTAAATGACATGAGGGGTCCACGGGGTCGAGGGAGGGCTTTTTATAAAGAAAGAACTTAACGTGTTTAGACACTGATGGGCAAGTGCCAGGGGAGAGAGAGGGGGAGAGAGAGAGAGAGAGAGAGAGAGAGAGACGCTGAAAATACAGAAGGGAGAATGGATATCACAAGGTTCTCTTGAGATGTGGATCTAGAGCTGGGTTGAAGAGTTGGAATCAGGAAGAAGGAGAGATGTCACATCCACACTATGAGGGCAAGAAGGAGGACAGGGTGAGACGGGGCAGACAAATTTGTAGGCTAAGTGATAGATTCCTGAGCTCTTATGCTATCTGAAAGACTAGAATAAAATTCTAACTTTATATGGCATACGGTTTACAGATAATAAAAAAAATGGATGAACAAATAATGTCAGAATGACTTCAGTATAACCTCATAGAAGGAAGGCTTTGCCTTGTTTTTGTTTTTACACTTAAAACTTGCACTCCCATTCTAAACACAAAAAAATACACACATGGTAACTTTAAATATATGCTTCTGGAATACAGTTAACATTTCCACGTCAAGCTCTTTGAACCGTCAGAAAACTACACACAGGAATATCTGGCATGTCGTTTTCATGGAACAAGATATTCTAGATGAAAGGGCTTTCTAGATACTGACGTTTAAATCTCTAAATCTTTGACTAGTGTTGATCAAATCTTGCCACAATTCAGTGAACTTCCTAAGTGTTCCTGAATTTTCTGGTAGCTATTTGCTGTGGTAACAGTCACCCAAGCTGCTCATCTTTATAACAAGGTGATTCATTCAGTATGAATGTTCTCAAGAAATTGTTTAAAAAGACAAACAGAACTGTTTTAAAAACAAACAAATACTCACTATTACCTTAATTCCAGTTTTAATGCACTGTCCACACAAATTAGATCCCACCCAAGGATGCCAAGGAAATCCAGATGACCTGGACAAACCCAGGCTCCTGTTGACAGATAGCCGTTGCTCCAGAGTTTTCTTCCTTATTTCTGGATTAGTAGCTGAATTTCAGATTCAAGATGCTGGAAGTATGTTCATGGACTAGGAGATGTGTTAAAGGACAAGAAAGCTCTTTTTGTCTGAAGGCAAAGAACTGAGAAATACTTTAGAACGTTCTGATTTCCTCTAATCATTTTCTTTCCAACAGAGCCAAGTACTCCTCTGAATTCACCACCCCGCACCCTCCCCCAAAGCCACCTAATTTAATTGTTAGAACTCAACCACTCTTGTTTCAATGCTAGGCAAAATTCCTTCCATCAAACTGTAGTGGAAAAGGAATTCAATGAGAATTCACATTCGTTTTTAGTTCAAGAAATTAAATGGATACTATGCCGAGTGTAATTATGGTTTATGGTTTTGCTGGAAAGTCGTTTCTTGAAAAATGGTCGTTTTTGAAACTATTTTCAATTTTGAAAAGCACATTCTGATTTGGTACTTCTTAAAATACAGAAACAAGTACAGAGATTTTTATCATTAGCATCTTGGCAGATTGTTGAAACACTGCTATTGGCTGAGAGAGGTTTGGAAGTTCATGTTGGCTTCAAATAAATCTGAATAAAACATTACTATTGAGTGCTCAGAGAAAGTAATTAAAACAGTGCCAGTTCGTCATCATCATGATTCAGAGCCTCTAAGATTTAAGAATAGAATATGCAAATTAAGAAGAATTTTAAAAATTAAAATAACTTGAAATGACGAGGTCCTTAAAACTGAAGTCCGACATCTTGTCACACATTTATAGTCTACTAATTATTAATATGCCTAACTATAAACAATTTCTCCAACTCAAGTTTTCACCAGACTTTTTCTTAATTTTTATAATATTGCATAGACTGAATTCAACCTATCAATTGTTTAATGAACCGTCAATTTCTCTAAAATATCAAGCCTTAGAAATTTCAAAAAGGAAAAAGGAAATGGTCTAAATGCAATTTCTAAACAATATTCCAGGGGGCAGGGGGAAACAGGCAGAGGGAGAAAGATAAGTACAACTGGCCATTACCATATAGTATGCTTGTGGGTAAGGGAATCCCAGGATACTACCAGGACACAAAGGCGGACACCCTGTTCACACTCAGGCTGGGGTTGGGGTCTGCAGGAAGGTCTTCCTGGGGGGGAGCCATGACTAATCTGATTCCCTATCCATTCTTCCACTCCAGAATTCATTAAAAAAAAAAAGACGGAATACTGCTTAACTAGTCCTTAGAGCAAAGAATACAAATAAGAAAACCAACTTTGAATTTTTCTAATAACAAAGCAATATCCATAATCTTTAAAACTCATTTGAAATTTTGATAATTCATATAATCAGCCACTTCTTAAAATCAATTATTTAAAAGTTCAACTTATCCTCTTTCTTACTTTATTTAAAAAAATTCCTTTCTCGGAAAAAGACCCTGAATTTTGTATAAATATTTAATAACAACTGAAGTTATTTCCCTAACAAATAGTAACAAATCCTTAAAATAATCATATTAATCTGCAAAATCTTAATCAGAAGTTCTTGGAAACATCGATTTTGATTTTTAATTTTGAATAGCAATAGCTTAAGTTACTATACAATTCAAAATTCAAATTATCTCATAATCTTCTAAAAACTCTACTTGGTAATCATTGATTGATTAAGAGTTTTCTAAACAAATAAAGTATTTAAATAATGTGTGAAGAGTGGGCTCTACAAGGAATACAATTTATAAAAAAGTACAAAGCATGGTAAGACCTACTATTTAAGCAGAAATTTAAATTATATGGACACATATATCTTCTACTCGCAGAGTTGCTCAAATCTCTTTTTAAAAATAATTATATTTAATCTTTTTGTTACTCCAAAATAAAACTATAACTTGGCCTTCTCTAAAACCTCCATAATGACTCTGAATTACAATACAGCAACGGTGCACCTGTAGTATTAAAATAAGAATATAACAAGAAGAAAGATAAATAAACTCCCTTCCTCTTCAGACTCCTGCTGCTGCTCTGCAAAGAGCTGTTTCATCTGACCTTCAGAGTATTCAGCACTGACACGCAGAGAGAGAAATATCTATCTTAGGCTCTGAATTGCAGCTACGTCCAGGAAACTAGCGCTGTTATTTCCTAGCCCTGACTTTAAAAGATGCCTGGGAGAGGAAGCAACTATTGGAAACCATGCTGTGCAGAGATCTGTAAACAAATTCTTTTGTTCAGAGTTTAGTGTTGGTAATTTAATAATGCTTGTAAATGTTTATAAATATCAGTATACTCCTAAGTAACAGAGAATTATGAAATTCACAGAATTTTAGTGCTTTGAATTACTTAGTTACAGTGTATCTAATCTGTGCCTCTGCCAACTGCTCTGACAACTCGAACACTTCAGTGTGGGTTTCAAAACCACCCCTCTGCCGTCTGGCCTCAGCCTACCTTCCTGGCCTTCTATTCTGCTATCCTCCGCATGAATATTGTAGTCTGATTTGTCCGCCGACTACCCCTAGAGCACTGGCCTTCCTGCCCACACACAGGTGAGAAGAGTTATTGGCCTGTGTGTTTCTGGTCACCTCCTTGTCGTCTACGGAGAGTTTGCTTCCCAGGCATTCTGAGCTCCTGCAGAGGCAGCAGGAAGGTTCTTTCTGGCCTTCTCTGTCAGCCCCTGAGCTTTTCTTTGGACTCAAAGAAGAAAAATAAGAACACAATACACCTAGAATAGTTAAAGCCAAGAGGCCAGGCTGGTTTATATAACAAAGGGCCAGGGGGCAGGGGAAAAGCTGTGGCCCAGAGAAAATCCACCCGGCAGAGAGAAGTGGGGAGGAGAGGACAGGGGCGTTTTGAGAAAGGCTGGTGTGGATCTCCTTGGATCTCCTTCACGAGATACAGGTGAAGGTCGAAACTCCTTTTAAATATACTTTTGGCAGCCGGTAGGTGTTTCTTTGAATATGACTCTGCACCCCCGCCCCACCCCCCTGGCCCCCGGAAGAGATTGGGTCCCACGGCACTTGGTTGGATTAACACTTTTGCTCATATGCACTATGCATCCTCCCGCTCCCTCCCCACTGCCAGTGAAGGTAAAATTGTTTGTTTGGCATAAAACAGAATGTACACATTTACATGCCATCACTTCTAAAGAGGATTTATTTGGCTTAACATACATGACTGGCAATTGATCTCTGGAAACAAGTTTGATAGAACAAGCCGAGTAAGGGCAACTGAGAGAACATCAGGACAAGGAAAGAGAGTGTCGTGTGGAAGATCTGAGGTTAAGGATGCTTACTGTACTTACAGCAGAGTGTCAGGAAAGACAAATGCGTCTACATAATTCTGCAAAGATTTTTTTAAATTGAGATATAACTAACATTTAACATTGTATTACAAAGATTTTTAAACGAATTCAGTTATTTAATAATCCCCCAGTGACATTTAATTTTAAAGCCTTTTTAATGCTCTTAATTTTTCATTATAAACTACAAGTAAATGTATTTTAGAAATCTTAATATCACATTTGAAACCCTAGTGGATACTTCTCACAGGGGACCTTAGAGGAAATCATCCCCCACCTCACCTTCACTGCAGAGTCTCTTTCCTCTCTGACAGGTGGCCACCCTCCACGGGCAAGGAGAGGCCTAATTCTCAAGGCAGCCTGTTCTCTCCTTGTGTGGCTCTCATTGGTAGAAGACCTTTTCTTTCGTGGAGCCCTCCTCTAACTCCTACCCATAGCCCTAATTCTGCCCTAAGAACAAATACAGAAACGCCTTCTCATTCAAATAATCCCAAATGGTTATCATCTCAAAACTTCTCTCAGATACATACACTAACTCAAAGTACAACCACCACACTTTGAAAGACACGCGCTTCAAATGACACTCCCAACAAGACAAAGCATTCCAAAGGTGGTCCAGCAAGTAGAGAGTCTACTTTGCTTATTATCTTCCTCCATTCTATATACTTTCATTAATCTTTTTGTTTTGTTTTAATAGCCACCTCCACACAGTGTACAAAGCTCTGCTGGGTCTGGCTTCTCGCTATCTCCTTAGCCCGTCTTCTGCCTCCTCCTCATACCCTTGAGCTACAATGGAGTCCTTTCTCAGAACTCCAAGCCTCTTACTGCCTCCGAGCTTTCTGCGCAGTTGTTTCTTCTTCCTGGAAAGTTACTCCGTCTCCTTTTCGCCTGGATAGTTCCCAGTCATCCTTGACACCCTCCTCCAAGCTAAATTAGGTCACCCTACTACTTGTTCTCACAGCATTCTCTACTTTTATGGCACTTTTTCTTTATCATAATTATAGGCACCTACATAGATGAACATGTTTTACTCCTTGGCATGGGTTGAACTGTGCTCTCCAAAAAGATATGTTGAAGTCCTAAACTCTGGTACCCTGGTTGGTGACCTTATTTGGAAACAGGCTCTTTGCAGGCGTTATCAAATTAAGATGAGGTCAGTAGGCTGAGACCTAATCCAATATGACTGGTGTCCTTATAAGAAGAGGAAAATGCCATGTGAAGACCAGACACACAGGGAGAATGCCATGTGATGACAGACGCAGAAATTGGAGTGATGCAGCTACAAGCCAAGAAACACCCAAGATTGATGGCCACCACCAGAAGCTAAAAGAGGCAAGGATGGATTCTCCCCTACAGGTTTCAGAGGGAGCATGGCCCTGCTGCCACCTTGATTTTGGACTTCGAGTTTCCAGAACTGTGAGACAATAAATTTTTTTATTTTAAGCCACTCAGTTTGTGGTACTTTTTTATGGCAACCCTAGGAAACGAATATACTCCTTTAGACTAAAAGTTTCTTAAAAGCAAGGTCTATATTTTATTCACTTGTTGCATTCCTAGTGTATTCACAGTGATTGAAATATAGACTGGAGGGCAGTAAACATTTGTTCAGTGAATGAATGATACATATTTGTAGTCAACTAAAACCCTCAGGTCTTTTTTCTCAAAGGAATCTATCAAGACTGGTCTTCTTGATTCCATTTTGTTTCACTGATTATTTTAAAACCTAAATTCAGAATTTTAAATTTCATATTATTTGGGATTATGAGAAATACAAGTCCCTCAATCAATGTATTAAGCATCCTACCTATCTTTATGTTACTGAAAATTTAATAAGCATGTCTTCTATCTTAATCCAAGTAAATGATAAAAACTGTTAAACCTGACAGGGCCAAGGATAGAGTACCATGGCATGCCACCAAGAAAGTCCCTCCAAGCTGGTATTGACCCATTAATCA
The DNA here is from genome assembly GCF_020826845.1 of Diceros bicornis minor. Lineage (NCBI taxonomy): Eukaryota > Metazoa > Chordata > Mammalia > Perissodactyla > Rhinocerotidae > Diceros > Diceros bicornis. The sequence goes on from NC_080768.1 coordinate 21,265,284, forward strand.
ACACTCTGGGTATATCATGCAACCAACTAGAAATCCACATTTCTCTCCAGCTTATCCCAAGGTTATTACAACACAGGGTGTTAAATGCTTTGCTGAAATCCTAACATATTACATATAAACTTCTCAAATCCACCAAATAACCATGTAAAAAGAGGGTGAGTTTGTCAGGCATAACTTGCTCTTGGTGAACTCATGATGCCTTTCAGGAATCAGTCACTTTCTTTTCCAACTACATACCACACAAATTGCTAGAATTTTGCTGGTAAACTGTGTCCAGCTCCCTCATCTGTGGTTTCCAGGATCTACACTGGCCTCCATTTTGAAAAGAAAGGTAACTGCCTCTTTCCTTTCTTCTACTCTCTTTTCTTCTACTTCAGGACATCTCCAACATTACAGAGGTCACTCCACACTCGTATCTATAAATTATTTTAATATCGTGAGATGTAATTCATCCAGGCATGAAACTGTGAACCAGTTTAAAGCAGCTGGGTTCTCCTCACCTATTTGGGCTTCAGGTTTCCTTTCAGTTATTTGTTCCATCCTCCTAGTCAGACAGCCACCCTTCTCGAGACAAAAGCAATACAGGGATTTCGCAGCTCTGCCTTCTCTCGGTCACCTATTGCTACCACACCAGGTTCCCCCTTTCTTGTTCACCTTCCTGGCAAATATTTCATGAAGATTCAACTCAAACATTCCTTTGCTATTTTTCACAGATTCATACCATTCACTTGATTCTTCCATCTTTTAAGGCTGAGCCCCTCAAATGAATTCCCGTGGCGGCCACAACGAACCCTTCTGGGATCTGCTCTTCTTCTTCCTCACTCTGAGCATCCATCAGCTGATTAGGATTTTGACTGACTTGTCTTTTCTCCTTTCCAAACAGTATTACCTTTTAGGGTTACATACAGTCCATGAAGTAACATCCATATCTTCTCTGAGTATTTAAAAATCTGCTCTTTTAAAATCTAGGGTACACGGAATAGGTCTGCTAGCTGGTCATTAGGGAATGTTCTAAGGCACTAGCAAATGATTTCCTATCACCAAGAGACAAACATTTTTATGGCTATCACCAAAAAGTGTAGCTTGTGCAAATTCTTTGAACCTCCTAAACTCTCACTACTCGGCCTCTCTATGTTATTGATCTTATGTCAACAAAGACCAAGTTTGTTTAAGAATCTTTCACAGGAAGGTTTCAACAAATCCCGCTTGCGGGAATGTCCTTGTTTGCAGGCAGCAGAACGTTTCATCATTTACAGCTCTGGCACCGTGGAGTTGCTTAATGTGCTCTGAGCGCGAGCTCACAGGCGCCCAATCGCTTAACCAAGCATGTAGAACTCTACTGTGATAATTTGAAGGTAAATGGCTCATTGTGGAATTAAAATCCAGGCAAACAAATCTTTCCAGACTATCACTTGTGCCTCCCTCAGGACTTACCACGCCCACAGTTCACACATCCAAACCCCTATCTGTGTAGCATCCTTTTTCCAGGACATCTTTCTGTGGGTGTAAAGATAATTAATTGAGGAATCAGATGAAAATGCAACAAATACTAATAATTACAACTACGATTTTTGGCCTTTTTCTGGTTTCCTATTCTAGAGCTTATTGTTTTTTTAAAGAATTCTAAACACTTCCTTTTTCTTCAAATAGAGAAATACTCATAACCAAAATATTCTTTCTAATGGGGCAGACCAAGAGCCTAGCACATCTAAGATACCCAGCGAAGGATATTATTCAATTGAAAAAGTCAAGGCAAATTTCTCTGGTGGGCTGAAAGGATAACTTTAACAACACAAATGTAGGGAAAATATGTGGAAAAATACTACCACATCAGATTAGCAGGGATAGAGTCTAGCTGTGAGTCACCCTTGACTCTTGTCCGATCAATAATTTTTGGTAATTTCTCCACTTCCAAAAGTTAAAGTGCTATCACTATACACAGCAAGTAAGCACAGGGAAACCAGTCATGTATGCTAACAGTTTGTTCCTGGTGGCATATTGTGGCTCTGTATTTTTCCCCACTAAAACAAGCTAGAAAAAAATCAGAGTTAGACATGAAACTTACAACTATGTACAAAAATACTTAAACCAATTATTTTACTCATTCCTGGGGTGGAGGTTGAAGGGGGAGGGGGTAGCAAAATTGCTTTTCGTTCGCCCCTTTACAATGGCAACAACAACAAAATAACAATTATTCCCATCCTTCCAGGCATCAAACAGAAATTTAAGATGGCCCTTATGCAAAAGTAAACATCTTTCAAAAATTCTAATGAGAATCAAGTGTAATTATAATATTACCATCCACATTCATTTGATCCTATAGCTAAGTGATAAAAGCAGACTCCTAAAATTAGCAACCCAGTGTGGGAAGAGCCTGGGGTTTTAGAGGCAGGCAGGTGGGTGTTCACTTGTGAGCCCTCATTTTCTCACTGGTAAAATGAAGGTATCATTCTCATAAGGTTGTTATGAAGGTCAAATGAGATGATACATGTGAAGTGCCCACTACAGAACAGGCACTCAATGGATGGTAGGGCTGTTGTTAATTTACAATATAAACCAAAGATGTGTGTTTTGACACTCACATCTTGGAACACCAAAAGTAATTCATTTATAAAAACTATTTACTTGGGCCGGCCCCATGCCTTAGCAGTTAAGTGCGCACGCTCTGCTGCTGGCGGCCCAGGTTCGGATCCCGGGCACACACCAACGCACCGCTTCTCCAGCCATGCTGGGACTGTGTCCCACATACAGCAACTAGAAGGATGTGCAACTATGACATGCAACTATCTGCTGGGGCTTTGGGGGAAAAAAAAAAGGAGGAGGATTGGCAATAGATGTTAGCTCAGAGCAGGTCTTCCTCAGCAAAAAGAGGAGGATTAGCATGAATGTTAGCTCAGGCTGATCTTCAAAAACAAAAACCATTTACTTTTATTTGTAGATTTGCAGATCCACAGAAATTAAGATTTAGAATGAAGTGGATTGCCAGTCCAGTACTCTAAACTTAAAGGAGAAAACTGAGGCCAGGGACTTTATCCGGGCACACAGACAGCTAAGGAGACTGGCTCAGAACCCAGGTCTCCCAATTCTACCCTGTGCTCCACTGATGATACCATGTGGCTAATCACGCTGAATCCTGTCTCCAACTACTCATGACCATAGTAGGTTCCTTGCGATGCTCTAAGAGGAAGAGATCTACTTCCTAACTAGGTGACCGATGCTGCACCTCTGCTCAGTGGTTCTCCCACTCACTTCCTGAAGGCACTTTAGGGGAAGCCCAGTAAGACCAAAGGGGCAGGCTCCCCTTCCATCCTTGCCCCCTTCCCACTCCTCTACTCCAAGAGATTTTGTATAAACAAGTCGTTTCCTCTTTATCCAAATTTTAGAAGTAGAGGCATTTAAAGGAGAGGAGAAAAATCCTTGATTTTGTGTTTAAGAAACAAAAATTCTCTTTCTTAACATAAAATTCCCTTATCCTCAAACATGAGCATACTGACATTAGAGTCTCTTGAAGGCTCTGCGACAGTCTTTTAAATGTCAGGAGGCTTGAGAAATTAGAGGCTAAATCTTACAAATATATGTAACTGTTAAATCTTGTAGGTATAAGAATATCTTTCCCATATCATAATTGTTTATTTAAACTATAAAGTATACCTACACCATTAATTCTTAGCAAGTACATGAGGATTTCTGTTTCCTAAATATAGTCGGCTGTATACTCTGAAGAGCTTTCCTACAAAAACACAGCTAAATCCTAGATAAATGACAACATAATACGGTAGAGCTCAGCTGAAAATAATGGACATTCCCCAAGGCAAAGAGATAGTGACAGACAGACACACACAGACACACATGGACACATACACATACACACATACAGAAAGAAAGAGACAGACAGACAGAGACAGAGAGGATAAACACAAATGAGTGAGAGGAAAGGACAGCAGATGGTAAGTTAACATGAAGGGAAAATGTCTATGTATGTACAAAGCCTCAGGCCCTCCTCAAGACGAGAGAGCTGAAACCAAGACTGTGCCGGGGCAGGACAAAGGGGCTACTGTAGTCCAGGTCAGTAGCAGTTGCATGCAAATAGTCTCTTAGCTTATTTGTGTATACAAATGCAAGTCCTCTCCAGAGGAAAGCCTACCGTATTTAGGCCTTCAGAATTCCCACTGATTAAATTCAAGATGAGTTCACAATCAAAAACTCCTAAACACACACAATAAAATAAACCATTACATGTAAGAGCCAATGGAAGCAACCAACAGATTTAAACCCTCTAAGACTTTAGATATCGAAAATACCAGACAAGTACAGACAAGCATACGGAATAACTATGTAGGAAAAGTTTAAAGAAATAAAAGATGAAATTTTAAAAATGAATCAAAACAAGAGATGACCAAAATAACCAGGCAGATTTTTAAAAAGAACTAAATAGAACTTATAGAAATGATAAATATAATCAAAGAAATTAAAAACTCAGTGTATGAGTTAAACAACATTTTAGTAAAGAGAGAATTCAGAAACTAAAATGCAATCCAGTAATTACACATAAGTTGTATTTCATGAATTTTACGGTTTTTGTATTATTAGGGAGGAAAGCTGAGGGACTTTTTAAAAGTATGCATGGTAAAACTTCGGAGGTATGCACTTAAAGAATAGAAATAGAGTGCATATCATTCAAATAAGTGGAGGAAACAAATGGAATAAAAATAAGTAAAATGCAAAAATTGCAAGAAATGAGAAAAAATATAAAACAAATTAAGATGATAGAAACATGTCTAAAAGATCTAGAATTATAGTAAATATGATTGACTAACTTTCCAGTTAAAAGTCAAAGAGTATCAGACTGGATTTTAGTCTCTAAGGCCCCAGGTATAGCCTGGATCATTTCCCTCCTCTTGCCTAAGAGGTTGCGTCGCTGCAGCCACTAAAGACACTAGTGTTCAGTCTCAGCAATATTCTGTAGCCTCAGTTCAAAGAACTTCCCAAATACAACTTCCTGAGCGTGGCCACCGGGTGATATCTCCCTAGGGAAGCTGCTTGACAGAAAACTTTAAACTGGGAAACAAAAGCATTAAGAAACTCTTCTTCACATTTGGCTTTGATTTCTTCCTTTTACAAGTGGCTGCATGTGAGCACTGCCTCATTCTGGGCATGGACACAAGTAAAGAGTTGGGCTTTCTTCAAGGCTTTGCCTTGGATTTTCCTCCTTAGCCAAGCATATCCAAGCACCCCATGCTAATGAAAGACTTGCTGTCAGAAAGCTGAAAAGAGGCCACAGCAGTGCTGCTTCTTCCAGTGAAGAGTCCCTCTCTGGGGCTACTGGCACCACCTCTGTGCTGGGTCCCGCCATGGCTGTCTTCACAGCGAGGTCTGGCCCAGGAGCAGGACTCCAGAGGCACTCGATGATGGCAGGCAGAATTCAGTGTGGATAAGACAGCAGAACTCCCTCAGTGTAACTCCTTAACCAAGTTTACACAAACAAACAGGACAGAAACTATGCCTAAAATTAAATATCAAGGAACTATCAAAATCCAAACTAATCTGATGCAAATTCTTCCAATCCTACACTGTCCCCTTGCCATCAATCACAAAAAACAAACATAGGTCATTTATAAGCTTTTTGTGTGTGGGAAAAACACAGTTTTTCCAAATTTTGGCCTGAATTTTTATGAGGATTTCCCTGCATTTTTGTGAAATATAAACATTTCCTTGACCTCCCTCTATCAAAATATACACTTTCATATTTTAAATGTATTTTTCCTAGAAGGCAAGCATCTTAAAAAGTCTCAAGGACTACAAAAAGACCAATAGGAAAAAAAATGTAGTTACTTTGCATATAATTAGCCTAATCAATAATATCAACAAATCAGTGAGAGTAAATATCCTTATGGTACTATGTGTTTTCTTTCAAAATCAAATTATATCTAAAAAATGCTAAGCCTGAAATAGGTTTACAGAAGGTCATTTCAGTAACATTTATTTTAGCTTGAGGTTAAATAGTTAAGTAACTTTAAAGCAAGTAACAGAATTGATTTGCTCTTAAGATACTTTTAAAAATTTTTATATAGCAGTTCTGTGGTCACAAATCAATACTGAAGTATAAAAGAAACTAACATGCTACTCTATTTTATTTTATTTTGAGGAAGATTAGTCCTGAGCTAACATCTGTTGCGAATCCCCTTTTTTTGCTGAGGAAGATTGGCCCTGGGCTAACATCTGTGCCCATCTTCTACTTTATATAGGACGCCACCACAGCACGGCTTGATGAGCGGTGCGTAGGTCCCCGCTCAGGATCTGAACCTGTGAACCCCGGGCCGCCAAAGCAGAGCACCCGAACTTAACCACTACACCACCAGGCCATCCCCACATGCTACTCTATTTTAAAAGATATCCTCTTTCTTGAAGACTTGGAAATTAGCAAATACGAAAATACTAACACTATTGCTCATGGGGATTTCTAATATGCCCAATTACTGCAATGTAAAATTTCCATGAACACTATCCACATTACTGTAACCTCAGTTCATCCCACGTTCCTCACTTCACAGGAGCTGTTACTCCTTGCTGCAATTCAGACACCTCACTGCCAACCAAAATACAAACTCCTCACCTCATTCAAAGCCCCAACTATGACCCAATCTGTATGTCTAGCCTTATCTCCCTTAGGATTAAATCAGTTAATACAAGTGCTTAAAACAGTGCCTGGCACAAAGTAGGTACTCAATAAATGTGAGCTATTAGTACTATTCCTCTCTTTTCCCCTCCCCCCAAATTCCCTTACATTCCCCTTTACTTGGGTCAAAGAAAACTGTGTGCTATTTTGCAAACAGGTCCCATACTCTTGAGAGTCCTCTGCTCATGCTGTTTCCCCATCAAGAATGTCTTCTTAACCACATCTCTACTTGTAGATATCCTTTCACTCTTCTATCAAGGTCCTTTCCAAATCCTACCTTCTCTGTGAAACTTCCTCTTGATCCCCTCAAGTACAAGTGCTCCCTCTTTGGAGAGTCTATGATATCCTGCTGACACCTCCCCAGATGGCATTCGTCACCTGTGCCCTGGACTGGAGCACCATGTCTATTTGGCTTATCACCCCCATCCCCAACATACACGCATTTGATAACCCGGAGGGCAGAAACTGTGCTCTATGTGTCTTCATATAACCCCTTTGGAACTTACCATACACTCTTGAATTGAAAAAGATACTAAAATATTTTTCATTTTTTTAACCATTTTCACATTTTTTAAACAATTTCTGTGTTCAAAGTACTAACTTTTTCATTAAAGAATTAAAGGAGATATATATATATAAAATATACACATATGTATTATTTATTATAGCCAAAAATATCTTCTCATGAACCCCTAACCTTGATATGACTCTGCTTTGAAATACATTTTGATGGAACGTATGCCACAATAAGAAACTTTCTATCTTTGAAGATTCTTTCCTAAAACACATATGCTATTTGTTACACATAACCTATGTTTTAAGATTTAAAACACATCTGTCACTTATCAAAGTCTCAAAATTCTAAAATCATTGCCAAATAGCATTCAAAACTAAATATAATATAGCTTTAATATACGTGTTTCACTATAATAATCACTAATAGTTCCTTCTTACAGAAAACTCTTCTTTTCCCCAATTCATTATCAAGGAATACGATGTTTCAATCTATCAACTGTTCTACTGGTAGACAGTGATGCTGGATCCATTACCAGCTTTCCTAGAAGAAGCAGGGTGCTCTTCTTGGGTCAGTCCAGAAGGCTTTATGAAGACGAGATGGTAGAGAATATTTTAAGCAATCAGAAAGTGTAAGCTTGGCAAACTGAATGTTAACATTTGTTTTAGGAACCTAGCCACCCTTGCTCAGAAGACCTGGAGAAACTCACATCTTCTTTATATAAGCGACCTTGAAGTGAATGCAGGGGACCAAGTGCAGTAGCAGAGGAAAAAGTAAGAGAAATAGCCTGAAGCATTTGAACCAAAGATTAGGGAACCACAAGGCAACAAGCACTTACTTATAAGGCAGGGTCAGAGGCCAAAGCAGAGCCTATTAACTCTACATGCTCACTGCAGGCTGACCTGGAGGGCAGAGCTGGAAGGAACAGGATTCAGGGACAGGCAACTTGCAGTTATCCTGGGAAGAGAAAATGGCAGCAGGAATATAAAAGAGAGAGACTTTCATTGATATTGCTTAAAGAGAATTCAATCATCAATTGCAAATGTAAGAAGAGTTCTGGTAAGCTCCTGCAATGAGAGCTGTTCACAAAATGTACACAAATATTCACCACTATGAATTTTACTGCTGCAACTATTACTGAGAGCTAACATTTATCAAAGGCATACTAGGTTTTAGGAGCTAAGCTAAGTGCATTACATATATTGACCCAACTAAATTACCCAATAACCCTATGAGGTAGGTACTATTACTATCTCTAGTTTACAGAAGAGAAAACAAAAGCTTAGAGAGGTTAAATATTAGCTAGTACATATCAAAGTCAGGGCACAAAATCAAGTCTGTCTGACTCTCCATTAGAAGATATAATATGGGCATTAGCCTTTAGAAGCAATGTCACGAAGTCTTGCAAAGTCTTTTTTGCTAATGGTTGTATTTTGTTACAGCCATTGCAGTTTTTGATTGGTCTGCCCCATCTAAAGAGACAAGTATGAAGTTTACATTTCTTTCAGACTCAGCTTTCCACAGTGAGCACTGGATTGAGGAAACAGTGCTCTGAGGAGCAAAGTGTTAACGACCACATCCCAGAAAGCAAAGCACAGGCAGTTCTCTGCCAATAAATAGTCCAGTTATGGAGTACACATTCTAAACTGAGAAGAAATACTATCCAGAGCGAGCTTTAAGGAAAGAAATTTGTCGCCACAGCTTGGTTAAAAGCCAGTGTTAGCTAATAATTACATCATCTAACTCAATATAGCACGCCGAAGAGAAACTCAGAATTGATGGAGATGCAGGATACTGTTCCTGTAGTTTTGATGTTATGAGAAAGAAAAAGAGAGAGAGAGGGAGGAAAGGAGGGAGGGAGGGAAGGAAGGAAGGAAGGAAGGAAGGAAGGAAGGAAGGAAGGAAGGAAGGAAGGAAGGAAGGATTTGAGACTATCATCTGGGACGAAAAAACAATTCAAAGTGGATTCCATTTTTAAGTAAGACCATTTTACCACCGGCTTGGGGATATGAAAATAAAAAGTAATAATTGGGGTCATTCATTGCTCTCTCATACAATATTTTATTTAATCCTCACAACCACCTCAGGGAAAATGTCCCATCTTCAGCTGACGACACTGATGCTTAGAGATGTTAAGTAACTTGCTTAAAATCACAGAGCTCGATTTGATCCTAAGGTTGTGTGGCTCCAAAGTCCATACCCCACCCCCATCTATGCCACACAACCTAGGAGCAAGGGGAAATGCAGAATTCTAGCTATTCCCAGGCTCTTGGTGGCCCACCTAACACCCAGCTGATGAAAGATAATTTAAAGGTCACCATCAAGATGTTACCAAAAATATATTTGGAAGACTTTAGAATTTTCAAACCTCCTCTCCAATAGATTTTAACCTTTCAAACTCATGAACCACACTATTGTAAGACTGAAAGTGTGATAGTTATTAAAATATAAGCAATGGAGAAAAAATTTTAAGGACTAAGGAAAATAACTAGTCCTTTTAGTTATTTTCCAAAAAATAACTAAATTTTATATTTGTATTAAAAATTCTAACATACATTAAAACTCATTCCTTCTAGCTACAAAAACCTCCAATGATTTGAGCAGGCTTCCTGCAATAAAAAGCTGAAGACTTTTACTGCTTTTACTAAAACATATAACATCTTCTGAAACACTGTCTTTTCATTTCACAATGAATGTGAAAATCTAGTTCATTCCTTAACCATCTGTTGGGTTCTCAAATATCTAATATTCTCAATTCTTCCTAAATTTCTGACTTCAAAACATATTTCAGAACAAATAAAGTCTTTTGGTCTTGCAAATCACATCTTCTGTGTTTTCATTTTGCTTAGATTTTATTTCAAATGTCCTCTGATAATATCAGGGACCTTTCTCTTCTACTACCAAAGTTTTTCTGTGGCCTCGTTTTGTGCCTGGAAATAAATCGGCACAATTCAGTTGAAGTTAACATTATTTTCTTAATCCACAGAAAGAATCTGTTTGAAGGGATGAAAAGGGAGAAACAAGAGAGATACTAGACATATATTTGACACATCATCTGCAGTTTCCATATAGAATTCCCACCTTTACTCCTTAACAGCACAGAGCCTGCTATTCTAACTCTACAGTCCCCTGTTTCAAACTCCTCTTGGGTGTTGGTTGTGGGGCAGGGGCCTGAGCCCCAGTGTAAACCCTCAGAAGGTAAGCTTCACGAGGGCAGGGATGTCATTTGACTGCTTCGTTCACTAGTATATCCCCACTACGTAGAGAGTGTCTGGCACATAGCAGCCACTCAAATATCTCCTGAATGGATGGATGTTTGGCTGTAGCCACCAACTTTTTCTTAAATGCTGACCAAGCAAGTCCAGTAAAGAGTGACCAGGATAGGGTGAGGGGTCTGGAAACCATGTCATCTCTTGAAGAGCAATTAAAAGAAACTGCAGGTGCTGAGGTACAATGAACAGGGATGTAGCTGGGCCCAGGGAGGGAACCCTGCTCTGACTCCAGCCAGTAAGCACTGCGAGTTACCAGCCACATGCCCAGGCAAGTCACTGGAGTCTCAGTCTTCTCAACTTTGAAATAGAACTGCTATAAGGATTAAGCGAACAAGACAAGCATCTAGCAAATAGGAAACAGCTTTAGAAACATAAGTTGGTAGTATTTCTATATTTCACTGTTTTTTACTCTTGGGGAGAAAAAAAGACTTAGAGAAGAGATGATAACTTTCTTCAAATACATGAATAAGATTGTGTAAGAAGACAATGACTCTATCCAGATTATACTACAAGACAAAACTCCAAATAAAGGATATAGTATAAAAAGAGTAAAATACTGACCCAATAAAATTCAGACCTCCCTCATAAAGAGTGTTCCTACCCATAAGAAGCCGCCTACTAATAAAAGTTCAGATTTCTGGGGCTGGCCCGGTGGTGTAGTGGTTAAGTGCGCACGCTCCGCTTCAGTGGCCTGAGGTTCACAGGTTTGGATCACAGGAGCACACCGATGCACCGCTTGTCAAGCCATGCTGTGGCGGCTTCCCATATAAAGTAGAGGAAGATGGATACGGATGTTAGCTCAGGGCTAATCTTCCTCACGCTCACACACAAAAGTTCAGATTTCTGGCATTATTTTAAACAGAGAACAGGTGATTCAGAATGATTCAGAAATTTGCAGAACCAAGTTTAATTAGAAGGGTTTTAGCTAAGGTATGTGCCAACTCAGATTCTATGATTTAATGATATAATTTCTTTTTTGTGGCTGAAAAACTAAGTTTTTCATGATTCTCTGAATACGTATAAACCACTGTCAGATTATAGGTGGACGGTTTACACCAAAGTCCATATTGCCAAAAACCTCTCACCCCACTTAATATCCTCACCTTCCAAAAAAGTAGCAGTCACAGAAGTTCACAGTGACTAGAAAAGTATGTCCTCATAATATTGATGACTTCAGAAAAGTGTCAAGGGGTATTACATCATTTCACATCCACTATTCAGATCACACAAATATTGATTTGGTAAACCTTTCTTAAGTTTAAAGTTTCACTTGATGCAACAAGTTTATTTTGGTGTTAACAACTGTAATTCCTCTTTCTCTCCCCTTTTCCCTGTACTTCTGTAAGGAATATTTAATTCAGACTAGCAGGTAACACCTTTAATGAAAGCTCTACCAATATACCTACATAAAACAATTTTCTACAAGACCAGAAAAGTAAAGTTCTATCAGTTACCCACTTAGCCCAGACAAAGACAAAACCAAATACTGGGAATATTCAGATCACACATGAACAGATTTGTATCTTTCTCATTTCAGTAAAATTTATCAGAGTCTCCATTGTCTTTATCCTCATTACTGTTATACTTCCAAGACTTAAGGTAGTTGTGATCCATGAATTTGAAAAAGCAGAATCTGCTTGGAGATGAGGCTTTAACTGATCATTTTTACAAGACAACATTTTTGGCTGAATGAAACGACGGTGAAGCCAGCCTATGAGATGAATATGGGATCTAAGAAGCAGGGAACGGCCATTCCACCAAGCAAGATTGAGTTTTGCTCCCACTCAGAGTAGCTTTAAGAGAAGAGAGAAACCTGGAAAACTTAAAATTTTTAATCATTCCAGAAACAGATAGCTGGTGGGGGGGGGGGTCAACTCTCATCAACAGCTGCTACATATTTCCCAATCTCTTCCTTTCTATGTGTACTTTTAAGATGGGAAAATATATTTGGGATTGCTTTATATACCAGTGTGTTCTGATATATTTAGGATAAAAATATGGGTTTTCTAGAATGCAGTCTCCTTCCACTTCTACTCTTTTCATGATGTCAGGGACTCTGCTGGGTTCTTTATCTACAGGGCTTATCAGTCACTCCTCCCAACTCCCAAAGTAGGTTTTGGGGCACACAGTATTTTTAGAATTCATTGTTCTCTGGTTCCCCACAGTTCCCCACCATTCCTTACTATTTTGCACTGACCTGTTTCATTCATTCGTATTACATGCCTGGACCCAGGGAACTGGGACCAAACCAGTTGGAGACTCTGTGAGGTCAAGAAAGCCTTACAGGGGCCCGCCCAGTGGCTTATGGGTTAAGTTCATGTGCTCCGCCTCAGCGGCCTGGGGTTCACCAGTTCAGATCCTGGGCGCGGACCCACACATCGCTCATCACACCACGCTGAGGCGGCGTCCCACATAGAAGAACCAGAAGGACCTACAACTAGGATATACAACTATGTATTGGGGCTTTGGGGAGAAAAAAAAGAGGAAGATTGGCAACAGATGTTAGCTCAGGGCCAATCGTCCTCAAAAAAAAAAAAAAAAGCCTTAAGAATGTGCACAGGTGCTTCTGCTTCCAAGCAATCCTATAAGGGTGGAGCATGGATCCTTGTAGGAAAGAATCAAGACTATTATATGTCTTTGATATTCACATGATATTTGTGGGCTGAGATAAGCCTAGGACTTTCTTTTTTGACCTATGCTATTATATAGATGTATATAAAAGGCAACTAGTCCTGAGAATAAAGTGAAAAAATTTTAAATCCTAGAAAATAACCAGGCAAGGTTTTAAACTTCTTTTTGTGTGCATGAACGTAGGGAGCCTTATTTTGTATTTTGGTTTTAGAGCAAGTTTGTAACTATAAAAATGCTTTAAAACCCATTAGGATGGAAATTAAAAAAAAAAAAAAACAGAAAATAATGTGTTGGTGAGAATGTGGAGAAATTAGAAGCCTAGTGCACTGTTGGCAGGAATGTAAAATAGTGCAGCCACTACCAAAAACAGTATGGTAATTCCTCAAAAAATTAAAAATAAAATTACCACATGACCCAGCAATTCTACTTCTGGGTATATATCCAAAAGAATTGAAAGCAGGGACTCAAACAGATATTTGCACACCCATGTTCACAGCAGCATTATTCACAATAGCCAAAAGGTAGAAGCAATGCAAGTGTCCTTCCACAGATGAAAAGATAAAAAAAATGTGGTATACACATACAATGGAATATTATTTAGCCTTAAAAATGAAGGAAATTCTCACACATTACAATACGGATGAACCTTGAAGATATTATGCTAAGTGAAATAAACTAGTCAAAAAAGACAAATACTATATGATTCCACTTACATGAGGTATCTAGAATAGTCAAATTCATAGAATGGCAATTGCTTGGGGTTGGGAGGAGAGGGAAATGGGGAGTTGTTTAATGGGTATAGAGTTTTAGTTTTACAAGAAGAAAAAGTTCTAGAGATTGGTTGTACAACAATATGAATTAACACTACTGAAATGTAGGCTTAAAAATGGTTAATCTGAGGGGCCAGCCCAGTGGTGTAGTGGTTAAATTCTCGTGCTCTGCTTTGGCAGCTCAGGGTTCTTGGGTTCGAATCCCAGGTGTGGACCTACACACCGCTCATCAAGCCATGCTATGGCAGCATCCCACACACAAAATAGAGGAAGACTGGCATGGATATTAGCTCAGGGACAATCTTCCTCAAGCAAAACTAGGAGGATTGGCAGCAGATGTTAGCTCAGGACCAATCTTCCTCACCAAAAAAAAAAAAAAAAGGTTAATATGGTAAACTTTATGTTATGTGTATTTTAGTACAATTAAAAATTTTTAAATAGAAAAAAACACTGTAAGTGTTAAGAAATGCTATATATACTTTACTTCAGAAAGATCTGGCATTCTATTTTTTAATGATAGATATTGGATTGTATGTCTGTAGAACTTAGAAAAAAATTCATATCATTTGTTATTCTGTTCTGGGTACAGAAACATCAATAAGTCTGACCTAGAATATAAGTTCCAGGAGCTCAAAGAATATGTCCTTTTTTTCAAATTAGTGTCTATATTAAGTACACAGAAAAGTTCTGAACAGAAAAGTGGGCATTCCATAAGTACTGAGTGGCCATATGTTCAAAAAAAAAACAAAAAGTGAAATTATAAAATTTAAAGTTTATCTTTGGGCCAATGAGTCAAAAATTTCATTTACTTGAAGAATAGCAAAGCTGTGAAATCATTGCTTCCATATGTCACAGTTTGCCAAGAGGTGGCTTACAAAAGAACATCAACTTCGGTGGCCCTCGTATGGGTTCCAACTCTCTAAATTCTAACTTCTAGAGTCTAAGTTGTAAACGGGAAATTTTTTCAAAGGAGAAAGCTGTTGTTTAGGCTTTGTAAAGCCCCGCATTTAGTGCCTTGTAGCAGTAAGTCTTTATAAAATGGTTATTATCCTTGAAAAAGCTGGTCTAAAATATATTCTGCCAGTAAATGTTTTTTAAGTGTAATAATTCTTTTAATAAACACATAATGTTTAATGCTTTAGAGACAGATTATAATATTTGAATACAAATCTAATTTATTGAATTCTATCCTGTGAATAATTTTACAATAACAAATGTAATAACAGGATTTCGAAAAGCACTAACTCTATTAGTCTAATCAAATCAACTGAGCCCTTCGTAGCTCCATTCAAAAGCTACTCAGCAAAGCAATGACTAAATGCGGTAACTAATAGAGAGGCTGACATCTCGAGAAAACACAACACTGGCCCTTTTCTAGAGTGACTACAAAGTGCCTTCCACGCCAAGTTAACGTGATGCCAGAAAGGGCTGAGAATGCAGATTTTTCTAAAATGTTACAGAATTACGTGCCCTATATTCATTGTTTGTTTTGTTTATACACTCTGAAAAGGTTGCCAATTATCCTCAAGTTCGCATTGAGAGTCAGGATTGAGGGAAAGGGAGTGCAGGAAGAGAATGAGAGGAGGACAGCAAGGACACTGCTCTTGTGCCACAAAGTAGATGCTGACGTGAGGTTTCCCCAACACTAGCGTGCTCCCGAAAGCCTTTCCCAAGTGCATGTCGTGAGGATCTTCAAGGCTGACCTTATCCAAAGGAGAAAATACAACCTATGTGCCAAGAACAGCAGATAGTTAAGGGAGACATCCAGAGTGTGGTCCACAAAAGATCTCAGCCTTGGCAGCTGGGTGTCTGGTGAATGCTGGGCTCAGGTTTAACTAGAGTTAGCTCATTCACGCTTCCAACTAGAAGAAGAAAAATGAAAAAGAGAAGAGGAGGAAGAGGAAGGAAGAGGAAAGAGGAGGGGCAGGGGGAGGAGGAAGGAGGAGAAGAAAACCTGAAGCCTGCTGTAAATGCTCCTTCAATTATAAACTGAACTATCTTAAACAGCCACCAGCTACCACTGCCCCCAGCACCATCCCAGCTACATATGAGGGTCTCTAACATTGGTGAGTGACATCATACCTGGTGTGGTCAGAAGAGATGTCAAGAAGCTCTTGGTGGGAAAACCTAGGGAATAATAGACGAGAATGGGCTACTGTCTAGTTTTCTTCTGGAGCAAGAAAGGAGCTTAAGGGATCTTCTGATGCTCTAAGCTTCTCTTTTCCTAAGCACTAAAATAAACAGTTAAGCAAAAAATCAACATTGAGTATTGGGGATTAAGAAATTAAGGAGAAAATGCTGACTGTTTTCTACAGTTACAGATACTCTCAACATTTTATTGCTTTTAAATATGGAAATACTGTCATTTATGTTACCAGTGAGGAAATTTTGACTTTTCTGCAGATATGTCTGCTCATGTACGATCTCCAGCTCATGCTTACATAACACACACACCTATGAGGAATGATCAGGTATGGTTCTGCTTGAAACGAAATGCATAGGCTTCTTCTTCTGAGCCTAGAATCTAATGATTTATTACAACTAGCAATGCTGTACATGTCTTTAAAGACATGGAAAATTCAATTCAGGAAATATTTTCAGTAGAAGTTCTGTCAAAGTGAACACTAGAGAAAAATTACTTTCTCTGCCTTAAAACATTATTCTACATACATCATTTTGTCGGGGGCAAAGAAAAAGAATAAAGATTCCTTCATTCTTTGTTCCTCCTTTTATTTCATTCAATAGAAATTATATTTAGTTCAATAAAATGAGCACTTTTCTTCCAATTCTTGAAAAGAGCTTGAATTCTGATTCATGCATACGAATTTACAAGTGAAATTATATAGTTCAATTTTACTGATTCCCCTAGTCTAATATGTAACGCATTAAAATTATACATGATGAAGTAAAGGCCCATTCTTAAAACAGAAGTCTTTCAATTACCTTTGGTACCAACATCTACAGCTGGTGTCTGCACTCATCACTAGTCCATTTCCCTCCACTTCAATGTATCATCCTGCCTGCCTTATGCCACCATCACTTCCACCTTTCACCACCACACACAAGAGTTAACCAACAACTATGAACAGGCTGGTGATGGTCAATGAACAGAAAGTCAAATATTAGATAGCAACCATAATGAATACTTTCAAAATTGAGATTAATGATGTGGGTTCTCAAGGCTGTAAGATTTAAAATCCTTATAAAAATTAATTTACCACTATTTCAATGTAATTCAATGACATAAACAGTGCCTTCAGTTTTCAAAGTCACTGGAACAATTCATCAGTTTTAGAATTAGTCAGGACATACAACATACCTAGTGTTAGCAATGCAGTAAGAATAGAAAAATACTCTAAATCATTTACAAGAATAACTTCTAAAGTGACAATGCCAGGTTGTTTGTCCTTCACATTTTTTTTGTATTCTGTAGCAAAAAAAGACCAGAATAATGTAAATATGCTATTCATTATTCAGAAAGTTCATGATCCATCTCAGTGAGATAAAATGCACTACCAACACAAATTTTATGCAAAGTCTGCTCTTTTTTTGTTTGGTTCACTGAACTAAGTGCAAACCATCTGTTACCTATGATAATCTGAAAAAGTAAAAATTCTAACAGCATTTTTTTAAGATAGAAAAATAGCACTCCAAACAGCACTTACTTATTTAAAAGCATCACTTAGGCAGTTTAAATCCTAATGTCTTTAGATGGCTTAGAACCCATATTTAAAGTCTTTTTATTTTTAGGTTAAGATCACATTTTTCCATTTTTTTGGTAAAAGCATGACATTTAAAAAAATAGTTCACATCATAAGAATGTCACTATACTAAAATGTCTTATTCAAATGTTAATTTCCAAGAAATTTTTAAATCTAAAAACTTTTGAGTTAAAATTGTATTTTGATCCCCACTTATAAAATTCCTACCACATAAGTAGTGTATTCTAGTGATTATGATTTGTTTTCACCAAAGCAGACTGGCCTGATATTAATCAGTGCTTTTGCTAAGCCAAAATGC
Organism: Diceros bicornis minor; assembly: GCF_020826845.1. Lineage (NCBI taxonomy): Eukaryota > Metazoa > Chordata > Mammalia > Perissodactyla > Rhinocerotidae > Diceros > Diceros bicornis. The sequence continues at coordinate 21,283,167 of NC_080768.1, forward strand.
TTGAAGTCTTCACTCTGCCCCTAGCTGTCTGACCTCAGATGAATTACATTTCTTAAGATGTTTCTTAACCTATAAAAAGAGCTCTAAAATGTCATTCTCAGGAGCTTAGTTCCCTTCCAAATCTGTATAGCAGTGTGCTTGGCATAAAAATAGTGCCAGGAACTCAGAAACTGTCCAGGGCCAGGGAGGCTGGAGATGAACACCTCCAAAGCTTCAGAAATTGCCCACAAGACAGTTTTCAATGTTTTTATTGAGTTTAGAGTTTGGAATACAAAACCAGGTATCACAACAGTGTCTCACAAGTTTTATGGTGGTAGAAGCAAATTTCCAGGATACTGAGCCTTATTCATGTGTTGTCATCTACTGAAAAAGTGATTTTGTTTTTTGGTGAGGAAGATCAGCCCTGAGCTAACATCCATGCCAATCCTCCTCTCTTTGCTGAGGAAGACCGGCTCTGAGCTAACATCTATTGCCAATCCTCCTCCTTTTTTCTCCCCAAAGCCCCAGTAGGTAGTTGTATGTCATAGCTGCACACCCCTCTAGTTGCTGTATGTGGGATGCCGCCTCAGCATGGCTGGAGAAGCAGTCTGTCAGTGCGTGCCCAGGACCCGAACCTGGGCCGCCAGTAGCGGAGCTGGAGCACTTAACCGCTAAGCCACGGGGCCGGCCCCAGTGATTTTGTTTTACAAGTGAAATTCTCATTTTCAGGAGAGATTAAAACAGGCACCAGCCCAGGATATGTTTTCAAAGCTCTAGTACTACAAATTTTATCAACACTCACTATGGTTTCTCAATGGCATGTAACTGTGCTTCGTGCTATTTTCTATGTGAGTACTACATACACAAGTCCTACTCCACCTACACAATCACTATGTCACAAATGCAATGCACTGAAGAGGACTTTTTGCAAAACATTACAAATCTTAACCACTTATAAAGCAAGTTTTGCAAAAGATAAAATTCTTCCCTTTGCCTGTTATTCATTAGGCACATTATTAAGCAAATATGACAAGTAAAAGGAAAGGGTTTCAGTCAGCTATTTTACACTAAAAACTGACAAGCCTCTGTGGTGATGCTTATGTTGCTCTTTAGTCAGACTTCTTTATTTCTATTAAACTGCACGTTTATTAAATTCCAGAGATTTCTACAAGATGATCCACATCAGACTGACACTGAGCCATAAGACTGGATTTCTGTCACTCGAGCCATAAGACTGGATTTCTAACGTCACTCTAAAGATGCTCCAAAATTTTTGTGTGTGTGAGAGGAAGATCAGCCCTGTGCTACCATCTGCCAATCCTCCTCTTTTTGCTGAGGAAGACTGGCCCTGGGCTAACATCCATGCCCATCTTCCTCCACTTTATATGGGACGCCGCCATAGCATGGCTTGACAGGTGGTGCGTCAGTGAATGCCCGGGATCCGAACTGGTGAACCCTGGGCCACTGCAGCAGAGAGTGCACACTTAACCACTTGCGCCACCAGGCCAGCCCCAAAAATGCTCCAATTTTAAATGAAGAGGGCATTGACTATTCTTATCCATTTTTTTTTTCTTCCCAATTGTACATAATTTACAACTATCCAATTAAAATAATCTCAGCTAAATTTAGAATCAAATTTATTTCCATAGGTAGACAGAGAAATCTGTGAATTTGAGAACTTGGAGGAAAGAAAGGAGGCCAGGCTGGAGACAACTGAAGTCCAAAGTGTTCCTTTGAGGGCAGGGAACTGCTTCCACCATGGCACAAATGAGAACAGGCATCATTGTGTTATTGTCATAGCTCTTTAATTCAGAGCCACCCACGGCCACACCTACCTCTGAGCCAGTTCTCAGCTCCTCCTTGGAGACCACGAGCAGTCTTACATCAGTGAAAGGAAAGGATGTATGACCAAGAAGGACCCATCCTGCCCGAAAGGGTTCTCTCCCAAGATATTTTCCCAGGAGCTGAAATGGCTTCTGAACTGCAGGATTCTTATCCTGGGCTCCTGAAACCCTAGGTGCATATTAGTTCAAATTCTTGAACTCCCAGAAGTCTTACACAAAATTATTGGGGCGGGGGCATTTTACACGCATACATGTGGCTCTTCTTTCTTCCACTGAAGTATAAATGTAATCAGAATAGAAGGAATATTAAAAGCAGCAGTAGATCCTTCTCCGTTTACCAAAGAACTGTAAGTACCATGAGTTCAAATACAGTTGATCAAAATTGTATGAAACTTGTCCTGAAGCCTTTCATTAGAAGAGACAGTAAATCAAAGTAATGTTTTCTTTTCCAATCTGAATCTCTTTAGTTCTCCTGCTTGATTCACTTATCTAATCTTTTAAGAGTTGCACAGGTAAATTTCAGAGACTGCTCAAACAGCATGGCCCTCAAGTTGTAAACATCAACATGGTTTTACTAAAAAGAATATGACCTTTTACTTCTCCTCCAAATATGTTAATGTAAATTCATTATATAGATTAAAAAGCCAAAGAGAGGAGGATTTGGTAGGAAAGCAACTGAATACCATGAAGCTCCATAGAGACTAAACTGTGATCCACAGGAGCATCTCATTCACCACTTGGCACATCCTCACTTGGCAGAGCAGGTGCTCCAGACTCACTCCAAGCTGAGACTCACTCAAAAACTCAGCAGTGCCATTTTATTTCAAGGTGATGAAAAAAATGAACTCTCAGTAGGTTTTAGACTTAGATAAAGTTTGTTACTCCTTCATAAAAGTCCAGATCAATGCAAAATGTCAAACACAAAAATTGAAACAGCAATTTCACTTTGTTTGATTAATCATGGCCAATTTGACTTCATTTTCTTGCATAGGCTGCCTTGGGACAAAGGGAAATTCCTAATGTGGCCCAGACACTCTAGAACGTTAATGAGCCCTCAGGATGGAGAGTCAAAGGTCACTCCACACTCCTTCGAGGTGTCACAAAAATGTCTCCCAAACAATTGCTCAAATTACAACAGAATCAAAGAAACCACTTAAAACTTGTTGCTGGAGTCAAATACAAATATAAAATTGTGTTATTTAATATGATCATTAAGGCAGATAAAAGGTCTATATAGAATAGCCTGAATTTTTTGAATACACGCTTTTCCCAGAGGAATTCATATCCAAGTTGATACAAACTATCAAGAAATGCTCATTTGAATTTTTATGAGGACAAGTACCTAAGCAAGTTGCAAACATCCTGTGGACTTGAGCTCCATGCAAAAATAATAAGTACCCTCCGCTTTGAAGAGACCAGGAACATTACAGAAGTGAGTATGAAGTGAATTTCAGGAGGAAAAAACATCACTATCTAAAGAAAGCTGTCGTTCTGAAGGAAAGGGGAAAATTTCATTCAATACAGATGTTCTCTACTTGAAGGAAAAACACAAAGAAGACATTTGTAAAAATTTTATTTACTAATTTATTTAGGGGAAATTTATTTAAAATTTTACTTAGCCATATATTATTTTAAAATAATCATACAATGAATATCCATCTAACACCCAACCCAAGAATCTAAAATGAATGGTATTTATTGGCCATACATGAACTAATAATGACATGACGACAGTGTATTGCAAATGAAGAATTATGACTAATGGAATTTTGAGCATCTGAGTTTCATTAAACAAAAACCTTGTGATTTCTGCCTAGGAGAAATGGACTCACCCCAAGATTCCTTTAAATAAAGATTCGCCTAGTAGACTGAAGATGTAACTCAATTTCCTGTCCCCCTACTTCCACCACCTCTCAGGAACAATTATCCGATTTTTTAAAAAAAGGTATATTCACAAGAACCTGAAACCTGGTAGGTGAAGCAATGGTACCCAGCTCCACGTCTTCACGGAAACAAACCTTTCTTGTACAATAGAAGAGCTATGTCAGACAGGAATTGAAGACTACAGCAAATATATATTTCCGGTTACATAATTTCTTTTAAAACATTTTGTTCATCTACTAGGCCAACGGTAGGATACCAAACTGAACGTGTTTCCTTCTAACAAAAGAACTCTTTCTTCTCCAACATGGAATAGACAAATATCTCTTCAGCTATCAGCAGTCTTTTATCAGTCCTTTGTCCACTCCTAGCTGAAAGCCAAGACTGGAACCAACACCAAGCTAAGGATGGGGACTGCTTTCCTGGTCTTCAGAGGCACTCCTGTGGGAGAAGCAATACTGGGAGGGAAGGCTGAAGGCCTCTTGTAATCTTTCCATTCTGGACAAGGTCATTTATGGGTTTTAAACTCATTAAGTTTGTATAAATGTACCAAGCTTGTCTAAAGTAACAACTCAACTGTCAGAGTGAGAAATTAAGATAATCTCATGTTCTTAATTTGACTGCACTTTTGGAATGACTTTATTCTTCAAGATTTCCATCGAAAATATAATCTTAATGTGTTTTAACTTTCCTCTAAGACCTTTCAGAATAATTTGAATTTCCAGTTAAACATCACAGTTTTCTAGAGGCCGGAGTAATCAATAATAGACAATTTTGCCAAATTATGAATAAGTATTATTGCTCTCCCAAACGCAAATTTTGGTGAATAACCACTCAGCCAGTACTCAAGTCCAAGTGACCCAAGTTTTACCAAAGAGCAAGTAGAGGAGGAGGAAGAACAGTGGTTTTAACAGCAAAATAATAATAGTAACCGTGATGGTGATGGTAACACCTATAACTGATGGAGCATTTAGTTAAATAAGCGTTAAATAACACAATACTCATTTTAAAAAAAGAAAAGGTTAGAATGGATTGTCATCTCTCCTCCTGAACTTTCAGCTCTTTATGTCACTCAAATGGCAGCTTTATCATTCTCTTCCCATTGTATGTGTAGTTGTTAACACTCCTTCACTGGGTGGTCAACGCCCAGAATAGGAACCAAGTTATTTATTCTTTGCTTCTCTAAAGACTCTGTATCTGGGCCATAGATATATACAACACATATTCATCCAAAATAGATTAACTGCTGATCATGGAAACTCCAAAGAGAATATCTCATAGGATATTCTTAGAATCAAAGTTACAAAAGTCATATTTCCTACTCCAAGGGAATTCCAATGTATCAAAACAGTATTCGGTAATTTGGTTGCACATACAATTGATAAGTACTATAAATTTTGCATATTAGTGTGGTAAATTTTGCATATTAGTTTCACAAAAATCAAATCCAGTTGTTTCCACCAAATGGATACCTTCTTGTAGAAACCAAATAGCATGAATAGGGGGCAGGGAGGACAATAACCCACATGCTTTGGGAAAATACACTTTGCATGTGTTACCAAGATGACTTCCCACCCCCACCACTCAAATATATTTCAAGTTCTAGAGATTTTAGTGTGATTTTTAAAAGTAGAAATTGAACTGCATTCTAAAAATCTGCCCCGAGTTCACATTAGGAGTAAACAAATAAGGCTGAAGATGCAAAGAGACCCCATTTTCCTTATGGTTCAATACACAATAACTTAATTCCACTAGTGACTATCATCATCATCATCATTTACCAAGATGATGGCTAGATCCATAGAGCCAAGGCAAGAAAAGACCCTAACCAACCAACCTTCATCTTCTAATCAGGATCAAGGTATCAACTCACATAACATCTTTCAGTCTACACAGGAGTAGAATAAATAAAAAGTGAGCTTTAAGGTTTATTACTTGACTTTTGGAAGAGACAAGCATCCGTTTTTAAGTGGAACAGATCCACTTATCTTAAAATCTGACCAAAAAAAAAAAAAAAAAGATGGGCAAAAGTCAAAGTATAAAATGACAGCATCTTAATTACAGCATCATTCAGCAGCCTGGTGACATCAAGCTTTATTGATTGTGACCAGCAGGTCTCCATTGGAAGGAAGTGGGCTTTGCTGGTGTAAACAACATCGTGTTAGGTATAATTGTATGAAAACTTAGGGAGCTTTGATGAAGCCAGAGTGGGTTAGGGAAAGAAAAGAATTTTCCCCACAACTGTGAGAAAAACTAGCAGGAATCAACAAGGGACATAAAAATTCTTTGTTGTGTATTGTTCACAAAATATTCCAAAAATGAATACAACATACTCATGGCTCTTTTTTTTTTAACTCCTGGAAAAAAGGTTATGAAATGTTCTCACGTCATCCACCTCATTGCCGAATCTCAAATTAGTCTCAATTTCTGAAGAAAGGTGCTGGTATGTAGCACTAGAATGGGTGTGCAGGTGTGGGTTTTAGTCTTCATTTTTTAATTTTTTTTTTTTTTTTTTGCAGAGAGAAAGCATAAAATTAAATATATGACATTTGCAGCACTAAGTCGTTACATGGGACACTCCAGAGTGATGATTTAATCTTGGATGTAAGAAACTCCAAGATTTTCAACAAAGTATCGTGACCACACATCTAGAAAAACAAAGAACCACAGACTTCTCTGAAGAGAGATATCCAAGGTAAAAGTCTAAACAAGAACAGAAGAGATGTGACCCACACATTCAAATCCAGCCTTTTAAACAAAACCACATTAACTCAAATCTTAAGTCAATACTAATCCTACTTACCAATGAGAAGGTTAGCTAACGGCAGCAGAGGCCATTCTCAGAAATATTTTAGGTTGAGGAGGGTCCATAAGCACGTGAAAAACAATATTATACTGCTTGCTTCCAGAGATTAACAGACAGCTATGTTTACTAAGTTGGACAAGAAAAATTAATAGGTAAATCATGCTCTGATTATCTTAATTAAGCTAGTTAGAGCTTGATCAATTAGTTAGAGCCTAGTGGAAATCAACCCCCAGTTGTTGGTTTGCTTTTGTCAATGGCATCAATAACAGTTCCACAGCCACAGACCACACTTCTAAAATAATGGCAAGAAAAGCAAGTAAAAGAAGACACGAGTCCTGGCAAATTTGTTACTACCAGGAAAACAAACACGCCAAAGCACCTGTGCTTTTGATGACGGAATAGTAAGTAACATCATTTTCATAGATTAGAGAGTGTGTTCATTACTTGCTTTCTGGTGTACACAGTACTGAAGTCAACTGTTTATAGGTGTTACTTTATATAAAATCACAACAAAACAAAACACTACTCTTAAAATCCATCAATGAAGGATTTCCAAAATGCAAAAATAATTGTAGGCTCCCTTCAAAATTGGAACTACACATTACTTTTGGTCGTTCAATGCGTGGTACAGAGTAGGGACTCAGTCATTTTCAATGAAGGAATATACATTTGAAAACAAACAAAACACCCTTTCTCAAACTACTGAAATCAGTGGCATTCACTCAACAATAAAGACATACTCAGTATTTGTTATGTACCAGATATTGTGTTAGGCAGTAGAATGAAAAGTTATTCAAACGGAAGACAATGAAGAGAACAATTTCATTAGTATTTTTTTTTTGATCATGGCTACATCCATATGATTTTGAATATTCAGATTAAAGGTGCAGAAGTGAGTTAACCACTTAAATGTTCAAAACCACTTAGACAAGTGGTATCATGTAATTGAAATCTTAGTTAACTGAGGTTTTCAGTATTCAGTTGGATGACAAAACATTCAAATGAGGCAGACAGTACTAAACCTGTGACCATTTAGAAATATATTCAACTGAAAATTCTGCTTTGTTCTAAATGTCTGACATCAGTAAGCAGTCTATAAGAAGCCAGTCCTTAAAAATCAATGTGTTCGTATCATGCTTGGGGAAACAATAAAACAAATAGCAACCTAAGGGTTTTTTCAAGATTCTGTTCTGCAAGTTGGTCTCGAAGGATACCAAAATAAAACCAGCAGATGGCTCTGAACACTTAAAAAAAAAATACATATACACATAGATATGGATATATGGAGCAACAGGCAAATATAACAAAACAGAAGGAAAGACAGAAACTAGGCTAAATAGAGAAGTTACCAAAGGAAAACTATGACGGAAGGCCTATTTGAAAAAGTAGGACCAAAAAGAGAAGGAATGGCCACAGATAAGGGCTCCAGGTCTGGCCAGAAGAGCCAGAACAATGATAACTTAAGCAAGGATGCATGAAAAGAGAACAAAAGTGGGCCACAGAGAATGGAGACTAGGCACTCCTACTCCACAAAGGTGAGGTTTGTAATGGAAAGAAACATGAACTTTAAAATTCTTCAGAGACATATGTTCCAATGACAAAAATATATGAGAATATAAGATGAAAATCTCCAGAGCATTCTCAGACTTTTTAAACTCCAACAGCTACCATGTCTCCCCGCCCAGCCTCTATTCTCCTTTATAGACTCCTGACTCTAAATCCAGTGACAATGATTAGAGACCTTGGAATCTAAAGGACTTTGCTGATGTGCTAAAGGGGCCAAAGATTCTGCAAACTGAATCCCTGCAGATACAATGCAGAGTTTTACTCTGGTCTTCAAGGCCCTGGCACACCCTAAAAGATTAAAATGGTTTAAGGTAAATGACATTCCCTAATCAAGGCACTGTGTGGAAAGCAAATGAGGGGCAAGGGAGGAAATTTGAAGAATCCTAATAAATAATATCCCAGAGTCAATCCAGAATAGCCAACTAGCACCTTTTTAGTAAAGGAAGAAATAAAAAATGCATATGTTCTTCTGCACTGAGCAATCATTTCATGTGAAGCTTTAGTACAATTAAAAAAGAATTTAATATTACAAATAGGAAAAAGCAACCACAAGAAAGTATATAATTAGAATATTCTTACCCTGTACATCCCCTAGAAAAAGAATATAGACACAACGGTTTGCAATTTTCTAAGGAGATAATTATTAATGCTAAGGGGGAAAAGAGGCTACAGAGTTTTTAGACTGGCTGGGGCAAGGACGAAAAAGTATCAAGTCAGAGACCACATACACTGTAACTTCATATCCCAGCCCCCCCCCCGCCCCCCCCCCCCCCGCAAGATTCAGAGAGCTCTATTTGAATAAAATCTGATGATATCCCTTCATTAAAAGGATGAGAGTTTCTGTACAAATGACTAGATAAACCTTATTACCAGCCCTAAATGAGACACCTAAACGGTTTTTTTTGGCAGTTCTGCATAAATATTTGAAAGTTTGAATAGGCTGAAATTTTGGTACTATTTCCGCCTCAAAAGACTTTATATGACTCTGTGGGCGTATTTTTTTAAAACATCTTTAAGATACAATCTCGGAACACGTTACTCCATGGATTGAACATACGCGTAAATAGAAGGTGGCAAGTTCTCTGCAGGAAGCGGTATCTGGGGTGCTGGGCTTCGTGACTCCCTAAGCGTCAAGAATGGCATTTCAAGTTCAAGGCTGAACGCTGTATGAAATGGGCTTAAAAGAGCATAGCCCATCTCAAACGGGTTTAAAACTGCACTGTATTTTACTTTAAAATACCCCAAACAGACGTCACGACGGGCCATTTTACCTGTCCTACCAGTCCCGGGCAGGTCTAGGATGTGAAAAAGCTTCCAGAGCTCCAAGACGTGTTCTGTACTTAAACCAAGAACCTCAAAGGAGCCGAAGGCGACTTCGGGGACTCCTCAGTGTGCAGACGGGAGGAGGCCCGGCTGCCCTCCCGGGGAGCGGTGCCCAGAGCCCCCTGGGACAAGAGTGGCTAAAAAGGTCCCCCGGGGAGTCGCCGTGCCAGGCCGTCTCCCAGCCTCCGCGACCCGCGCGCCCGCCGCGGAGCCCGACGCCTCGGGGCAGAGGCGACAGCACGGGGCCGCACGGGGCGAGACGCAGCCCGGAGGACGAGGGTCCGGGCGGCAGCCCCCTCCCGCAGGCTCGGGACTCGGGGGCTCAGAGTCGCCGGGGCGCGGCCTCCGGACAGCTGCGCGCAGCTGGACGCGGCGCCCGGCGCCCCCGCCCCAGCCCCTCCGCAGCGGCCCCGGCGCCCAGGCCGCCCCTCGCCTGCGCCCCTCCGCGCGGCCGGGGACTTGGCAACTTACTGGGGCAGCGCTGGGGCCGCGCCGAGGGGGCGGTGGCGGGCGAGCGGCTGGAGCGTGTCGGGGCCCGCGGCTCGGGGAAGCTGGAGGAGCGGCCGCCGTCTCTGGTCCGCGGGGAGACGAGCGTCCCGGCCGCCGCGCTGCAGAAGGCGGGCTGGGCACGTGGGCGCCCCTCTGGGTAGCCGCGCAGGGGGCGGGGCGCGGGGCACGGTGGCCCCGCCCCTCCGCTCCCCGCGCTCGTCGCCCCCCACCCGAGCCCGCCTCCCGCCCGCCCATCAGGACCGCGCTGGCCAATCCTCGGGGCGTTGGCGCCCGGTCCGTGCGCTGCCAGGACCGCGGGCACATGTGGGCGTGCGCTCGCCTAGGGCTTGGCCCCGGGGCGCCCGCGGGCGGCCAGCTCCGGGGACGACGGCCTGGGAAGCCGGGCTCTGCAGGAGGGAACACTGGGCGGTCCGTGAATTCTTGCTTTCCCCGGAGGAGGACCCAACCTCAGGGGCATTTCCGAAGCTGCTTCTAAGCAGAGTTCTTCCAAGTGGGGTTTTTGTTCCGCGTTTACTTTTCCTTCTGAGCAGACTTTATACATAAGAAAATAATGGTAATAAAATATGATAATGATAACTAGAAGCCCAGATGGGTGTGCTTTGCTAAATAGTACTACATCACGTATAAAAATCACAAGAGTTTATAAAAATGTGCAGTTGCTATTTTGAAAATTCCAGTAGTGTGAATAGGTGGTCATGATTATTAGGGAGTGGGCTGTAAGAAAATGACGTTTGCTGTTTCCAAGAGAGCAAAAGCAGAAGTTACACAATCAAGGTTTCTCATACTGTGCTATTGTTTGCTTTAGGAGTCTCTGATAAGATTAAAGTCACAATGTGAAACTCTGTTAATTTTAATCCAAAAGGAGGCAAAACATTGAACTGAATAGAACAGTGAGTGTATATTATTATTTTTTTGATAGACAGGTCTACTTTATTTTGTTTAATATTGTGGTAAACATCTCCTTATTCATCTGCTAGTAATACTATTAACTTTGGCAAAGTGCCAGATTCATACTGATGCATTACACATATTTTTAATGTGATGTTCTAAAATCATTCTGAACTTCTTTAGGACGTGTTTCCCAAGAGAATCTGATTAAAGATTTGGGAAGGGCGGGCCGGTGGTGCAGGCAGTTAAGTGCACGGCTCTGATGGGGCCTCTGGGGTTCGCGGATTAGGATCCCGGGAGCGCACCAAGGCACTGCTTGGCAAGCCATGCTGTGGCAGCGTCCCACATAAAGTAGAGGAAGATGGGCACGGATGTTAGCCCAGGGCCAGTCTTCCTCAGCAAATAAAAGAGGATGATTGGCAGATGTTAGCACAGGGCTAATCTCCTCACAAAAAAGGAAAAAAAAAAAAAAAGATTTAATGCTTCACTCCAGAAAATGGTACATGCAGAGAATCTCAGAGACTATTTCGGAAGTTCCTCCACCTCATGAAGCCATCTATAGACCCCATTAAAGAAATGGAAGTCTAAATAGCAACGTGGCTGCAGGATATTATCTGTTCCAGGAAATGTCCTAAGTAATAGAGACTCTGTCAATATAAACTTATTTTTACAGTATAAAAGAGATCCCTTATGCAAATAATCATTAATGATGTTGAGGGAAATGATATGTGTTGACTCTGACACCAGATTCACCCAGCCTGCAGGGCCAGGAGGCATTGCACAAGGGTGACAAGACTCAAGATTCAAGAGATTTTGTCTAATTTCTAAGGGTGAGAGATCTGATTGAAAATTTTTTCACCTAGTTTAAAAAAAAATAGAGGTTGCTATTTTTAAATTTAAGAGATTATTCCCTCACTTTCTTTTGTGTGTGTGTGAGGAAGATCAGCCCTGAGCTAACTTCTGCTGCCAATCCTCCTCTTTTTGCTGAGGAAGATTGGCCCTGGGCTAACATCCGTGCCCATCTTCCTCCACTTTATATGTGGGATGCTGCCACAGCATGGCTTGATGAGCGGTGCGTATTCATAGGTCCGTGCCTAGGATCCAAACCTGCAAACCCCAGGCCACCGAAGTGGAGCTGGCAAACTTAACCACTACGCCACTGGGCTGACCCCTCCCCCACATATGTTTATTTAAACACTCTGAAGGGACAGTCTGTTTAGGTTGCAGCACAATGATTTGGGATAAACTAATCCATTTGACATTTAGAAACTGCCAATTTGGTATTCTGACTAATGTTTGAGTTTATCTAGTAATCTGATCATCTGATTTGGTTGAGACAAGAACACATTGTGTCCATGTGTGTGAATAATAAAAGCTATTTCATCTCTAAGCGAAAATGAATAAGTCTTTTCTAACAAGCATGATGTTTGATGAATATCTTGACACGCTAGAGTCTTTGACTTATATAATTCTTTTCCTGTTTGAAATTATTGATTAACCGTGAATCCCATATCTCATTTTTGGTTATTTCTCAACTTTTAAAATGTGTTTAGAAGTAGAAAGAATAGAATGTCCATAGATCTAGTATGAGTCTCTAAGATGGACTATGAGAGACAAGGGAAATTAGAATAGAACATTAACAAAATATTTGAAATGGATTATGCTATTTTGACTTCATATTCATATGCGTTTCCTTTTGTGTTACTCTATTCCTGCTACTCAGAATGGAATTTGCATCTTCTTCCTAGTTGAGTAATGCTTTCACCCACCATCTTCTACCTCACCCTGTCTGGAGTACTGCAGTCACCTTTCACTTTCAGCTGTCAAGCTTCCTCCTTAGGAATGAAACAGAAAATCCAACTTAGTCATTTTCAGCAGAATGAGTAGTCTAGGTGGTTGTCTTCCAAAGATTTCAGAAACATTTGTGCATGTCTGAACTCCTAAAGTTTTATGAAATTGCAGGGAATTTCAAGGGACTTTTGTAGCTGAATAAATTCCACACCCTGTACTCCTGCGCTTGCCAAATACAACCCACAGTAAATCTCACGTCCATGAAGAAGGGATTTACTTTAACTACCAAGACTGAATGAGATGATTCTTATTAGTTCTAATTTTGACTCCAGTATCCCCAAGCTATTTCAGCAAACACAAAGCTAAAATCCCCCAATTTTTTTCAAATGCTTGGATCTGGGATATTGATGCTTGTGATATAATAGAATCAGCTTGAGAGAGAAAAAGGATTGGATCAGAGTTCAGGCCACTAGGCTTTTGAGGGCTTTCAGACAACTGTTGTTCTCCACAACCCTTTCAAAAATGTGTAAAAAATTAAAGGCAACTTTTCACTGGGCACACTCCATATTTGCCCATCCCTAAGGTAAGCAATAAAATATTGAAAAAATGGTTGGCAAAAAATACTAGTCCTTATAATGACAAATTATCTTTTAAATTTGTCGTTTTTTGCTTATCTTTTAACTAAGACCAAATAATGGTTTTGCAATGGGTTTCAGTCCTGCACTGCTCTCCCTGTGAATTTCCCTGCATCCTGTCACTTGGCTTGTTTCTTTACATTGGCCATTAATCAAGCATCGCCCAGAACTCCACCCGCTCTGTGTTGGGTTGTTTCCTTCTGCCAGGATTCCTACTGGGACTGTATCTGCTGGAAAAAGGCAGCTTTCTCAATCCAAACATCTTCAGTCAGCCTGCTGCTCCAAGGATTGAAAACTGGGGGTTTAGAAGAGAGCTCAGCTAATGTAAATCTTTCTCTTTTTTCCTTCAGCCTTGGCAGATTCTCATTGCTCCAGGATTGCTTCCTGACCATGTCCCCTGGACTTTTCTCAGTTCTGGTCAGCCTCAAGTTCTCTCCTGCTTTCTATCCTTTTCTGTTTTGAAATTGTCTTCCCCCTTGGCTTCCATAATCTCTTCGTTTTCCTCCTACCGTCCTTATAACTTTTTGTCCTGCTTGCTAACGATGGAACTCTTAAGATTAAATTCTTCAATCATTCTTATCTCCATTCACCTTCATAATCCTAGTTGTTATCCATTCCTAAGGCTCAACCAACCAACTTGATGGCATCAATCCCAAAGCTACTTTGCCATTACTTTCATCCTTGCTCCAAATTGTGTCTCTGGTGAGAAGAACTTGCCAGCACCTGAAATTATATGGTTGAAAACAAATCCATCTCTTTCTTAGCCTGGTATCTCTCTCCAACTTCCTTACTATTCTCCTGGTACTCGAGGCTTAATACCTTAAGTTATTATTTGCTCTTTTCTCTCCTTTCCTTTTTTATGTTCCATCAGTTACAAAGTTCTGCTACTGTTCCTTCACTTATTCTTTATCACAGAAACACCCTTTTCTCTTGATTCTATGAGTTTACTTCCCTAATCTCTATCCTCCTCATGTTAAGGCAAATCATCGAAGTCTTCTAAAAAACTCGTGATATCTTCTCATTGATTATAGAATCAAACTAAACTCCTATCATGCAAAGTCTCCATCTACCGCTTCAGTACATTTTCTCAGTTTATCATTTAGTCCTGTGCTATCCAATATGGTAGCCACTAGCCACATGTGGCTCTTGAGCACTTGATTTGTGGCTAGGTAGAATTGAGATGTGCTGAAGAGTAAAATACGCAATGAATTTCAAAGATTGAGTACAATTAAAATCATGTAAAAATACTTCATTAATTTTTTCACATTCATTACATGTTGAAATAATGCTTGGGATATATTGGGCTAAGTAATATATATTAGAATTATTTTCACCTGTTTCTTTTGACTTCAACATGACTGCTAGAAAATTTTAAATTACAAATGTGGCCCACCTTCTGTTTCTATTGGACGGCACTGCTTTAGACAATCAACAAGTCTGTTCTGGGCTAGGCACTATGCAACAGATCGCAAGCAATTTTAAAAAAGGAAAGAATAATCCAGCCTCAGCCTACCCCTCACAACGCAGCTGGGGAGATAAGACATTTAAAGTTAGTTATTGATACAACCAGAAAGCAGACACCAAATGACTGAAGAAGATTAGCCCTGTGGAAGCTTAAAGAGGAGAGGTAGGTGGTCAGAGATGCCTTTTCCGAAGAAGTAGAATTTCAAAAGATCCTTGAAGGATAGATAGTATTTCTTTTCTGCAGCTGTGGAAGACAGAGAAAGGCATTCTGGGACAGAGGAGGTGGGAAAGCACTGAGCAGGCTTGGGGCAAAATGTATAGATCAGTTTGTCTGGAGTGAGTGCCATGCCCTCATAGGGACTGGGGTCTACACATCTCCTGTGCTTCTATACACTCAATCACCTCCAGACTGACTTCTTGCCTGCTTTTCATCCATCTCTGTCCCATTGCTGTCTTCTAGACTTCACCATACTCAGGACCTGAAGCTAGACAATAAAGGTACATGCATGTTGCCAGCCAGATCGTTGTCCTGCTTCTGACCAAGTTTCCAGAAAGCATGCTTCAAATGTATGCTCCTGGACAATGGCACTGCATGGTGCTTTTACTGAGGAAACATTCTCCTGAACTGGGTAAACCCTTGAATGGGCAGTCCAACCCACGTAAAAAACAGAACTCAGTGTTTATTTAAATTGCTACCTACCAAGGTTGACCAACCATTCTGATTTGCCCAGTTTTAGCACTAGAAGTCCCATGCCCCAGGAAACCCTTCGGTCCCACAGAAATTGAGATAGTTGGTTTACCTTACCTACTCTGCCATGTTCTGGGCTCTGACCTTGTTTTTCATTTCTAGTCACTGGCCTCCTGCTAATTTGATTTCTATGACAAAATGACAGACAGTATAATTATGTTTAAAAGGAATGTGGCCACCACAGTACTGACTTGACAACGTTTTTTCTTAGCCTTGGTTTCATGATGTCCTGGGCGATGGTGGGGGGCGGGTCACAATTGTTCATAGTAAATTCGTTCATCTTCCATTTTAAAAATATGTCACTGGATACTGTCAGGAGGAAGGGTGTCATACACTCAGTCAAATAAAAGAGGAAGACTTCAGTTCCAAAAAGTGGGAATAGAAGTCCTACGTGCAAGTAGACTTATGTTTTCATTGGAACCTAATCGTCTCTGTCAGTTCTCTGTCACCTCCTCCTGAGACCCCTCCCTGGCCCCTTTGAAGCTGTGCTTTTCTTGTAAATCACAGTCTCATTCTCAAGGGCTGTTAGCTAAGGGGCAGCATCAAAATGAAGTGAAAACCCCTAGATGAGAAATTCAGAGAAGCCGGTTAACCTGGCAGTAGAAGGGTTACATGATTAAGAAGCCACCAAGTTCCAGAGGAATGAAGCCATGATGGTGAAAGGATGGGTGGTAGCTTTGAACTGTTAAGATATTGAACTAAAACCTTTCAGATCATATCATCTACACCACAGATTGGTAAAGCTAGCTATAGTTGAATCACCCTCCCAAAAGTTCTAGCACAAGTCTGAAAAAAATACCTAAATTCCAATTTCCATTTAGCAACAACTTCTTGCACAGTGCCGTGAATTCCAAGTTGCAAAACTTGGGTCTCAAAATACTCTTGTGGAAAACGTTACGGTCTAGCACCTTCCAGGCTTCTCTGTAGCCTCATCAAAAAATTAAATTCTTTGAGATCAAACAATGAAAAGTAAATTAACCTCTGGTGTTGGAGGGAAGGGAGAGAGACGGTTGGTTCTTGCTCAGCGTGACTTTGATGTCTTTACTGTCTGGCTTAGGCTCACAAGATCCAACCCTTACAAAGCTTTATGAGTTGTTAATGTGTGCTCAAGACCTCAGGGAATGAGTGCTTCAGAGAGTGTATTTTAAAAGTTCCCACCTGTTTTTCTTTTATATTTGGATGGGCATGAATTGATGCCTCTCAGCAAATTAAGCAGTCTTTTTTTTTTTTCTTCTGTGTACTACACAGACAGGCAAAGTCTGTTTTAACGATGAGCAGTCTGGTCCACCTCGCTTCTTCATAACAAGTCAACGCTGGCTTACTCAGTCATGGGGAGAACATCTGGGGTTCTTGCTCAATTACTCAGAAGCCACAGAATCTGCTGGAACTCATGTGGCTTATTCCCCAGTCTTGAATCTCAAATCAGACCACACTGTTCAGGACAACTGTGCATTTTCTCCAGAAGCTTCAGAGGAAACTTGCCCTTTTGTGCTTTTCCATAGAACTGAAGAGAGAGCTCTTATAGCCAGGCTAAACCTGAGTTTAGCCTGGCCTAATCTGGAAGGCACTCCAGTTCTGCTTAGGTTTTCAATGTGATTTTTCCAAAAATTTAATTCTGAGGAAGAGATCATGAAATAAAAAGATATGATTGTTTACAGATGTGCAGTAAAAAGTTCAAATTAATCCTACCAGTTGCTAACTTAACTAAATGTATGATTTTGAGCAAAAAGTGGTCAATTGCACTTTCTTTCTTGTGAAATGGGGATAATAATACTTCTCCAACAGATTGTGAGAGATACGCAAGTAAGCAAAAAGACAAGTACAAGTTAAATCGCTAACCAAGGTTTTGCATCAGTTCATATTCTCATCAGTCTCAAATTCAGTTCCAAATACAATTTAAAGTTAAAAATCTAACTCTTAATTGTCAGGTTATAGATGTAAATCGTGTAATATAGCATTATCTTTAACATCACATTGAAACAAATAAACTAAGGTTTTAAAAAACTGACCCTTTTAAAACATATTGGTTTGTCCAAGTGGTCCTTCAACAACAGTTCCACCTTTGGTGGAACCAAAGATGGAACCATAGGTCAGCAGAAGTGATTGCCAGAGTGTGACCCGTGATCCACTAATTGGCCAAAAGGACTTTAGCATGCTAGTCATGCTGCTTCCCCTTCTTCTGGCGCTGTGTCAACCTTCTTTCTAGCTTTCTTAGTTCAGGGAACCTTAGTGCAAATAATAACTGGCAGAAGAAAAATATCAGAGGGGAGAAAAATCTTGAAATTACAACTTTTTTTGTGTGTGTGAGGAAGACCAGCCCTGAGCTAACATCCATGCTAATCCTCCTCTTTTTGCTGAGGAAGACTGGCTCTGAGCTAACATCTATTGCCAATCGTCCTGCTTTTTTTCCCCAAAGCCCCAGTAGATAGTTGTATGTCACAGTTGCACATCCTTCTAGTTGCTGTACGTGGGACGCGGCCTCAGCATGGCCGGAGAAGCGGTGCGTCGGTGCATGCCCGGGATCCAAACCCGGGCCACCAGTAGCAGAGCGCATGCACTTAACCACTAAGCCACGGGGCCAGCCCAACAACATTTTAACTTTAAATTCTCAATCATGTCACAGCCTATTTAGGTATGTGATGATTATTAAAAGTATACAAAAATATGCTCACATTTGTTATTAAATGCATCTAAGGATGGGTCTCAGGAAAATCTACCAGGCCCCCTGTTCTAAGGCTGAAATCTCAGCTCCCAGTGAGGCCCGTAGGTAACACCAAAATTTGAATCTAGTTGGGTATCAGACAATAGCAAGGTGGGGGAGGGAGGCTATGGAATTGAGAAAGCATTCAGTTACGAAAATTGAACACCACTGAGCCAGATAGGCACTACACAAAGGCTGAATTAGGCCTCAGGGCTGCAAATTTTCAACATCTGCTCTAAAGGTTGTTCAGGTAATCATGCAGTCAATTGAAATCATATATTAAAACTATTTTTTAAACCCCATTCGCTACAGGCTTAGTGGATATTTAATTTTCTGTACCATTCTAGTGTGGTATTCCCTTTAAGGTACTGTTTTACAGTCTTGTGCCACATAATGACGTTTTGGTCAATGATGGACCACATATACAACAGTCATCACGTAAGATTAGTAACTGTATGGCCTAAGTATGTAGTAGGCTATACCATCTGGTTTGTGTATGTACACTGTATGATGTTCGAACAATGAAGAAATTGCCTAACAACGCATTTCTCAGAATATATCCTTGTCGTTAAGCCACACACGACAGTATTTGTTGTTTTTTAAACAAATACAAAGTTTAGTATAAATTTCTTTCAAAAAGTTACATAAGCATATTTCCCATGAGAAACTCTACTTGTTGGTGTGGGAAACTATACAAAGGAATTTATTAGCAATAAGATTGTGCATGATCATCAGAACAGCAAAGTAATCTTTTTTAACTGAGTGCATATTCTAATCCTCCTGTATGAATTATGTGAATAAAATCTTTGAAGTATTGTTGAGGAAGTCATCTTGGCTAAATTGAATCTGACAGTGCCCCTTTATCTAGTTCCAATGTGATTAGACTTTGAGGCGCATATAGAATCATAGAGAATACTTGTTTAAAATATGATTCAATGAGTACATTTCAGCATTGGATAAAGCAACTCAGGACAATGAAAACTGCATTGAATAAAAGTAGCTTCAACAACCACAGTTTAACATTTCCTTTTGGGGGGGAGAGGATTGAATTGATAGGTTGTTTCACATCATTTTATATTTAAGAAAGTTTGGCAGTAATATCTAAGGGGGTAGACATTCATTTTACAATTGTATGTTGTAGACCTGTAAGGTCTAGCCGGTTGTGCCCTGCGTGATCCCAGTCATGTGGAACACAATGTGAAAGGCATCCCTGGGTTACACAGAGTACAATGTACACAGCCTTTAAAGCAGCATCACTGAGGATTCAAGGGTTAAATAAGCTGTTCCACATAGATACAATTCTCAAAGAACAGAAATTTGTCCATTTAATTACCCATATTTAAAAAGCCTATGTTTACGTATATATTTGTAAATAAGCATTTAAAATGGATATTTAAAATTAGTCTACAGTTTCCCAGACCCTTAAAGAGACTGTGCAGAAGAAATTTTCTTGTACCTTTGGGTCATGATTATGAACATGCAAATAATTAGAACACTGTTTTGTAATGTATATGAATAACTCCAGTGGTTATTCAAGTGTGCATGGCTAGCGACAACTTGAATGGTGTTCTTAACGTGTTATTGACATGCATTTAAAGCAAAGACAATTTTCAAGGACCCTACGTTAGTTTGGGTTTTCCTGGAAACAAACACTGAGACAGGGATTTGAATGCAAGAAATTTATTTGGGAGGAATAAGGGAATAGGGAATTAAGACGAGGAAGGGAAAGAAGCTGATAAAAGTGTGTATCAAGAGAAGTACCACGTTCATGAGTGGAGCTTAAGCCTTTGGGAAACCATGTGGATGATGTGTCTCAGAATCATCTCACTGAGCAAGAGGGAAATGGGGTATTTATACATCAATTCCATCAACTTTGAACCAGGGCTTCTCCTGAGGGCTGTTAACTCCCCCAGAGCATGGGCAAACACACTTTAATGGCCAGAGAAAGCCTCTACAAAGGGATGCAGGACGTGGTCTTCCCTGTCCTCATTATGTAGTAGCAACACTATATCCTCATATTAACCAGGGCTTCTTTCTTTGCTGATTGATCATCTGGAATAAGAAGCTGAAAATGACAAGGGAGAAAGTGCAACTTAAGGTTCATTGGAACTCTTACTCTGTCCTTTATAAAAGGATCCCTCTCCCTCCCAGAAACCAGGACCTTTGGCCCAGCATAGGCAAAGGTTGTGGGGATGGGAAGCACAAATTCCTCAAGTCATTCCCTTACCCATATACAGTCATGTGTCGCTTAACAATGGGGAGTATGTTCTGAGAAATGTATCGTTAGGCGATTTCGTCATGTGAACATCCTAGAGTACATGTACACAAACCTAGATAGTATAGCCTACTACACACTTAGGCTGTGTGGTACCAATCTTACGGGACCGCCATGGTATATGCGGTCCAGTGTTGACCAAAACCTCATTATGTGGCGCCTGACTGTATTTTAAATATGGACACTGTGGCAGGCTAACTTGTTAAATTAAATTAAAATGGGGTATGACGGGGACAACAGCCCCTGCATCCTACCATTCTGCCCAAGATGCAGTATTGCTCTTGATTTATTAAAATGGCTGATGGGGGCCTTTTCAGGGAACTTCCATTTGGCCTTTCTTAATATACGACTTAGTCTGCAGATCAAATAACCAGTGTGAGGCAAGGTTTTGCCAGTTCAAATTATAGTCATTTTGATTATGCCCTTGGGCAACACAGAAATTTCTACTTGGTGGTTCCATAGATCCACCGGACCTATTGTGAGATGGACTTGGACCAGGACTCCAGACTCCATTTATCATCTAGCCTCTGTACACCCCCACTCTAAAAGTGGGTCGTGATGTCGGCTTCGGTCCACTGGCATGAGTGTCCTGCATCTAACAAGTACAGCTTAACTCAGCTGAGGAATTGTAGGAAACAGTGTAGAGCATGTGCCTCAAAGTTATCTCACCCACAGGGAGAGGGAGCCAAGGGA
This sequence comes from Diceros bicornis minor, assembly GCF_020826845.1. Taxonomy (NCBI): domain Eukaryota; kingdom Metazoa; phylum Chordata; class Mammalia; order Perissodactyla; family Rhinocerotidae; genus Diceros; species Diceros bicornis. The sequence continues at coordinate 21,304,271 of NC_080768.1, forward strand.
TTTGCACACCAACTCCCCTCAGTCACAGGTTGAGCGCTGCTCCCAGGAGGGTTAATTCTCAGCATATCTGGCCTGCCATGTGCTCAGGCACAGCAGGCTCTGGCGGCAAGAATTCAGTGCCTTAACTGCATGCATTGGCAGTGAAGTTGGCACTCTGTGCAGAACTGCAACAGCAACAGCCCAGGACACTGACGTTACTGCTCCTTCTGTAGCTTTTTATTTCTATTTGTTTGACTTTATTTTATTGGATTTCTTACACAGCTCATGAACATAAGACTAATTATTAACTCCTTTGTTCAAGGACTTAAACAAACCTAGAAAGTTTGTCTAAGTAGTCTTAGAAAACTACCCAAATTGTAAATTAAAAGCAAAGAACCAATAAAATTCAAATTAACAACATTAATTCAATATGAGAGATGATATTTTGCTAAAACTAAAATGCCACGTGGAATACGAACATGATACTGACTGCTAAGATTTTTGAATCAGTCTTTTATTTCATACGAGGATTCAACTTTTTCAACCATTTTTCTCTTTTTTTTTTAACTACTCAAGGACTTGCATTTTTATAGTGATCTATAAAATCATTTGCCTTCATTTGGCTTGAGTGCGTTATTTATATAGTAAGCCATTCTCTTTTCTTTTATTCTTAAGATCCAGCAATTAAGGTAATATTATAATGTAAATGTAAATGCAAACTCTGGAAGGGAAATGTAATAAAAACATTGTATGCTCACAGTGAATATATGAGAATGTAGTAAAAACATTACATTACATAGAGAAACACAACATTGTTTCTCAAATTGGACAACTTACAGGCTCCAGTTTGAGAAACTGCTGCGCTGAATTGGTAGTGAGTATTGTATCCATTTTGAGAATGTAGAACTAATGCAGGCCAGTGTGGAAATCATGGTTACAGGATAGAACATGAACGATACAAACCTTGACAATATAAAAATATAATATAATATAATATAATGAATCAAAACCAGGATGTGAGGCTGTGGAAATTCAAATGTCTAAGTGTAAGTGCTAATTTTATCATTTTTCATAATGAGGTCTTAAACTATCTGTAGATATCTAAAGGCATTTAAATATTAATAAATAAGTAATAATAAATGAGTAATAAGGTATCGAAAGTTTCCAAGAATATCATAATAATATTATAATGTTGAATATTATTCCAACCTAAAGATTTTAAATTTTTATGAATTTTCGAGAGATTTTTAAGAAATGTATTTTGCAATAAAGGAATATTAATCTCAAATTTATCAATTCTGTCAGTTTTTCTTCGGTTGAATTACAGTAAAAGTATACTGAATATTGTTAATTTAAAAATAACAGGTATAGGGGCTGGCCCAGTGGCATAGTGGTTAAGTTCGCACCCTCCAATTCGGCAGCCCCAGGGTTCGCAGGTTTGGATTCTGGGTGTGGACCTACACACCACTTGTTAAGCCATGCTGTAGTGGCGTCCCACAAACAAAATAGAAGAGGATTGGCACAGATGTTAGCTCAGGGCCAGTCTTCCTCAAGCAAAAAGAGGAAGATCAGCAATGGATGTTAGCTCAGGGCCCATCTTTGTCACCAAAAAATAAAAAATTAAATTAAATAAAAAGAAAATAACATATATGCCATGATCCCAGTTTTAAAAAACTTTCTTTCCTCTCTTTCTTCCTTCCTTCCTTTTTTCTTTCAGCAGAGATAGATGACTGGAATTATATTTACTTGTGACTATTTAATTTTCACTATTGTTATTTCCAGGTGATGAGAATTTGGGGGGACTTTTAATTTTCTTCTTTAGATCTTTCTTGAATTTTTATAATTAACACATGTTTTTACAAAATAAAGTCAGAAAAAGTATTGGAAAATATGTACTGTAATTAAACTTAATTTCTATTGTTTTTCCTTAATTACCTCATGGCTTCTGTATTGATCTAAAGATCAAGACATACTTTTAAACCAATCCAAATTATAAGCCAACCTGATTTCTAGAGGCTAGGTGGTCCAGGCACAGTTTTATATTTATTTTTTAACAATTCCTTTTAGCTTTGGGATTTTAGTTTACTGAGATGATTCTCTCTTTAGCCCAAAGAGATAGGAAAATTTCCTCTTTATTCTTTATCTTTTTATGGTCAAAATCCATCACTCCTCTGTGGTTGAACCCATGGTTTCAGTCCCTGAAATAATGGCCATGGTTAGAGCTTATAGAATTAACAAACCAGAGTGAATGAGACCTTGTGTTGTGATGATTACTCCAGAAGCCACAGGAAACTGAGAGGTTAATTCCCCATATAGTTCTTGAAATGGAACTGGATGAAAATAAAAACAATACAAAGAAAAAAGGAACTTTTGGGGGAAATAGGACCTCAAACCTCAGACACAAATGTTCTCCACCCCACGGACAATTAAGTACCTTTGAAGTTTAAAGTCCTTGCTAATAAATGGGCAGCAAGGGTCAAGAATCTTCCAACTCACCAATACCTAAAAAGCCCATATAACTAGAATACTATTTTAATCAAAATCTAATACTTGCCTCAGCCAAAACTACAATTCCCCTGCTGCTTCAACTGACAGTGCTTAGGTTAAATTCAGCTACGGAAATTCACATGTCAGAGCTTAATAGACTCATGTCTATTTAAAACAGTCATATGCCTGGAGTTTCCAGGTGCTGCAGCTGTGCCAGGGTAACAGGTATTAAGTGGGATTTTTCCTGTTGTCTCAGAATTGCTGTTAAGGTCCAAGCCTGAGGGAAAGAGGTGCTGAGTATCCTACATTCTAAGTTCAGAGACACCCACAGTTGGGACCTGCACCTCTCTACCAGAGAGAAAAGGTCTGGGTGAGCTTTGGGAGAACGTGATATTAACAGAAAGAAGTTATTCCCATTCTTTTCTAAAGCCAAGGATGAGAATGCCCCCAAGAAAGTCATTTCTAAAGATTAGAAGGAGAGATTAGCATTTAATTTTGCTGTTGGACGTATATCTGGTCAACAGATTTGATGGCTTGTCTGGTTGCTGGCATAAGAGAATAGAGGAGGGATGTTGGTGTGGGACTGTCATGTTCTGCAGGGGCTAAAATTCTACCAGAATCCTTGCTGAGTTCTTAGAGAGTATAGTACTTGGTCCTACTTGTGACCACTAACCAGAGAACTGGCCTTGCAGGGTAGATTGGGGCATTACCAGAACCATGGCACTGTTGGGGACGAAGAGGTGGACACATCAGAGCAACGTGATATGGAGTTATCAGCTGATCAGCAGTTGTGACCAACTCTTGAAAGGGGCTACCAATGACTAAGGAAGGTGCTCCAGAATGACATCTCTTCAACTATATACACCAAGACAATGAGCTAGAGCAGCAATTAAAAGTCATCTAGAGAAAAGGACTACGATGTTGCAGAATTCAGTAACGACACATCTGTCCCTCCTGCTGATTCTCCAGAGGGGGAATGGTGCGAAGTCCATTTCTCTCTGCTCCATAAACTGTCTGGTCTATGTGGGAGGGAAGAGAAGTGACTAGCTTTGAACTTGATCTGAGATTGAAGTTTTAAAATGAACTAGACTGGGTCTTCTGGCCAAGATGAAGTCACAGGGGTCAGATTTCTCTTCTCTCTTGAAACTACTAAAAAAAGAGAAAAAAAAAAAGCTAGACAAAATATACGAAATAACGTTTTTCAAGACATGCAAATAAGCACATGAAAAGATGCTCACATTGTTAGTCATTGGGGAAGTGCACATTAAAACCAAAATGAGATACCACTACACTCCTATTAGAATGACTAAAATTACAAAGATTGACTATAGCACGTGTTGGCAAGGACTTGGAGGAACTGGAACTCTCATCCACTTTTTTTTATAATTTTATTTATTTATTTTCCCCCAAAGCCCCAGTGGATAGTTGTATGTCATAGTTGCACATCCTTCTAGTTGCTGTATGTGGGACGCGGCCTCAGCATGGCCGGAGAAGCGGTGCCTCGGTGCGCACCCAGGATCCGAACCCAGGTCGCCAGCAGCGGAGCGCACGCACTTAACCGCTAAGCCACGGGGCCGGCCCTCTCATCCACTTTTGATAGGATTGTACAACGACTTTGGAAAACAGTTTGGCAGTTTCTTAAAACTTTAAGCCTACATGTAGCGTGTGACCCAGCCATTCCACTGCTAGATATTTATCCAAAAGAAACAAAAGCCTATGCCCATACAAAAACTTGTACGCAAACTTTCACAGCAGGTTTATTTGTAATAACCCCAAACTGGAAACAACTCAAATGTCCATCACCAAGTGAATGGATATACAAATTGTGGTATAATCATATAATTGAATACAATGCAACAAGAAAAAGAAATAAACTATTGATACAACAGCATGGATAAATCCCCAAATATTTATGCTGAGTGAAAGAAGCCAGACAAAAAAAATGACTGCATGTTGTATAAGGGAAGGAGGAAGTGAGAAGGGGTAGGAGTGAAGGAACGCAAGGAGCAGGAGGAAACTTTGGGGAGCGATGGATGTGTTTGTCCCCTTGATTGTGGTGAGAGTTTCACAGATGTTTATATGTGTCAGACCTTAATGAAGTGTATATTTTAAACATGTGCAGTTCATTGTATGCCAATAATACCTCAATAAAGCTGATAAAAAATAAAGAACTGGACTGAGGCTATAAAAACTGAAACAAGACTGATCTAATAATCAAAGTTATTGAAAAATTATAGATTTGGACTGAGAGAGAGTTGAGTCACTCCTCAGGCAGAAATGGGGCAGGTTAACAAACACAGCTGGGGGGATTGTTATTCTGTATATTTCTAGAGAGTTGAGACTTTGCAATATATTAGTCACAGAACCAGCCATTCACTTGCAGTCACCAAATGCAACAGCCAACTCAAGAACCTCATTATCCCATGATGTCTGGATAACCCAGTGTTAGTTCTGCTAGTGCATTTTTGAGGTCTCCTGACCAATGCATCACGTGCTTGGGCTTGAGAATTAATCTCCTTTCTCTTCCCTCTGACTTCTGAGACGATCGAGAAATAGACAGAGAAATCGGCGTTAAAATATCAGCTTTGATTTATTATAACCGGATTGGTGCATACAGCTTGGACCTAAGGTCCTACGCTTTCCGTTATGATTTGGACTTATCCTCCTGGCACTTGGACAGCTGCAGTCCCTTGCTGCCTCTTCTTCCCACCTCTCCCCACCCCCAAGGCAGGGACAAGTGTAGTAGATTCACATGAAGAAGGAGGGGCGGAGGGAGAAAGATTCTGTCTGTTCAGGTACTGAATATGTCACTGGGATGAGCTACTTCAGCAAATGTTTGGAATTATAGGAGTTTTTTGTCATTAGAAGCATCAAGCTGATCAAGATTAGGAGGCATATTTTTTAATCACTGACTGTAAATAAATCTGTGGATTAGACTTCAGTTGCTATTTTTTTTATTTGCTGCACACATTGCTAGTATCAACTGTAATCTCAGTACATTTTTTTTCAATTGATATCTAGTTCAGAAAATAGTCTTTAACTGAACTGTATATTCTCCTATGGCAAAGCTGTCAATCACATGTCCCTCACATGTCTGTCAAGAACTCCACATCCGTTGTTTGCTTACCTGTAAAGCGAAATATGATAGATACGAAGACACGCATGGGAGTTGCTCTTTCATTTTGAAACACATTGATACAAAAGTGTTGCATCATTTGCTCTTTTAATTTAGGTATATTCGATTCCATGCACAGAGAGAAAGTGAGAGAGAGAAACAATTCAAATAGTAGAGTTCCACCGACTCTTCTACTCGATATGCTTGTGCCCCAAATTAAGCATGAGATAGAGGCTGTGAGTCTTTTCTTCATTCCTTAGCTGCTCTCAAATCCCGTGTGTCTCTCACCCCACTGCACCAACTACGACTCTGTGGTTTAAAGGTACATATATTTTGCACAACATGGTCCTAAACGCAATCCATGTAACTCATCCAGTGTCAACCAAAAAAGTGGTGATCTGTTCCAACGTTGGAGGAAAAACTGACCTTGTTGTAATAAGTAAGAGATAGTTTGTCTCTTATGTGGAGACTTTTGGCACCCCAACACTACTATCTTAAGAGATTTTCAAGGGGAATTCTTTCTTTTGCCTTCTATGGTTCCTATTTAACCTAACACCTGGATAAGATACAGTGCCTTTGTAATATTTTCCATCACCAGTGTCATTTGAGTAAAGAGATTTTTTGTGTGTGTGAGGAAGATCAGCCCTGAGCCAACATCCATGCCAGTCCTCCTCTTCTTGCTGAAGAAGACCGGCTCTGAGCTAACATCTATTGCCAATCCTCTTCCTTTATTTTTTCCCTTTTTCTCCCCAAAGCCCCAGTAGATAGTTGTATGTCATAGCTGCACATCCTTCTAGTTGCTGTATGTGGGACGCAGCCTCAGCATGGCCAGAGAAGAAGTGCGTCAGTGGGCGCCTGGGGTCCGAACCCGGGCCTCCAGTAGCCTAGCGCAAGTACTTAACTGCTAAGCCGTGGGGCCAGCTCCTGAGTAAACAGATTTTGGGAGGAGCTAATTCTGTTTTCTCTCTGAGCATAATATTTGCCTTCAACCTTGTAGCTGGTTTGCCAAGCTTGTTGACGTATCTGTGAAGCTTACCTATACTTTTCTCCCTGAGCACAATGTTGAATATCTGTATTTTGTTCTCTTCTCCATCTTTAGCAACAAAACTAAACTAAACCAAACTAAAATTTTATACTAGAAGGTATTATTTTGTGCTTATTCTGGAAATAGGTTTATCAGAGTCATCATTGCATTTCCTCTTTTAATGATATGAAAGCTTCCACGGCTACCTGCCACTCTTTGACAAAGTTTTAGAATAAACAGTGTCCTGGGGACTAGGGATGACAGGATTGCTAGTCTAATAAAAAAAGTTTTCAGGTATCCTTCTTATTTACTTCTCTTTTGTACCTGCTTATGCAAAATCATCTTTCAAATTCATTTGTCCCCACACATACTGGTTTATATTCTGTATTCATGCTGCTGGGTTGTGTTCTCTATTTATTTACACTTATGACTTTACTTGGAATTAGACATTTAAAATATTATTTTATTCTTTAATAAATCATTCTTAGGCAGTCAATCCATTTTTATGATTGATTATAGAAAGAAATATAATCATCGAAGAAGAAAAACCTTTACACACATGTTTCTCTGGCCCATACTCTCCCATTGAACTTCACTGGTGATAAAACAAATGAAATCTGCAACACTTTCAACACTCTTACAAGTACGTGCCTATGTGAGCAGGTAAGCGGCTATTTCCAAGCTTGGGTTAGACAACTTCTTAAGATTATTGTTATGCTACGGTTCTACTATTACCTCCAAGAAAATGAGGCAAGTGGCATCCCAAGGTGTCACAGGACAGTGGAGAACCTGGGATTTGTATTCTTGCTGTTGTGTTCATCCCGTCCATTGGTAAACCACGCTGTTATCGTAGAACCGTTGAAGGCTAGAGCTGAAGTGGGTTTCTGGCATGACCCAGTGCAGCTATTTCATTCTGCACAAAAGGAAACAGAGACCTGAGTAATTTAAATGTCTTTCTCCAAGGCCGTAACACTAGTTAGTAGTAGAGCTAGGGGAAAAACCCAAACTGGGTGTCATGATTTTTCTACTACTATTTTGCTTCTCAAAGCAAGTCCATGACATTGCCTGTATGTAATGTAGGAAAGTTCTCTGGAATTTCCCGTCAACTGGATGTAAGAATGTAAATGTCAGGAGAGATACACCACTAACGCATCAGTGCTCTCGTAATGAAGGTGGTAGGTGTCCTGTGAGTCAAGGTTGGGGCAGTTGGCAGGAGGGTAGATCCTGCCTCAAACACACTCCACCACTAGACAAATACAGGATTTCAATACTTAGGACAACTTGTCCTTTAACCTTGTAATTTCAAACAGAGATGTGAATGGAAATATAGGTAGGCCGAGAGACAGCAAGACAATGAGTAGGCACTTGTCAAAACCATTTGTCAACTAGAGGAAATGTATCACAAGCCTGTACAAATACAAAAGACAAAGTACATGGGGTACATTATAAGAAAAGACAAATTTTCTAACATTGTTTTTTCCATCTCTAACATAGTGCTTAATTTTTCTCCCAAGAGATGAAAAAGATGTCTTCATAACAGTTAGGAGAGGTTAGGTTATGTCTCTATGGTGAGGTGAGGTTAAAAGAGAATATTATACAAAAGGCAAAGCTTTAAACAGAACTTAGGGGAAAATGAAGTAAGGCTAAATTGTTTGATCATCTGTCCCATCTGGCAGCCTTGTGATTAGTGATGTCAGGGAACGTGGAGAGGGTGTGTGGAGGGGGTGAGAGGAGGACGTGTGTGGAGGGGGTGTGTGGAGGAAGTGTGTGAAGGGGGTGTGTGGAGGGGTGGAGCTGGAGAGCTGCAATGATTGCTTTCTATCTGATGTTGACGTAGGTGTCAAAAACAAGCTGACAAGCTTGATGTGTTGGGCAATTCTTGTGATAACTTAGTTCAAGCTTCTGCTCTTAGGCAAACACCTAAGTGAAAAACAGACGTGTCCCCTAGCTGGAATGCCCAGAGACTAAGCGGGGTTTGCTCTGTGTACTGTACGTACACTTCATCTGAGCAGATGGCCAGGATGGGATGGTACAGGGTGACATAGGCTTTCTTACTCAGAGATCCACTGAAGACAAGTTCTCTGCTTTATACCATTAACTGTAGTTTGATGTGATCCTGAAAATAAATGTTGGCTAATATTAAATAACGTTGTTAGGGAAATATCTAAGGGGTTAAACAACTTTCCTTAAATTAAATCTTAATAGTGGTAACCTGACTTTGTGAGTGCAAAGGGGAATGCGACGACACGTCTGCAGAAGTTTGAATATAAAAATTATGTTTAATCTGCTGTGACCATAGAGTTAGCTATACAAATCACTTCAAGAACATTGTGTTTTTACACTTCTCTGAAAAAAAAAAAGGAGACCTTTCTAAAAATAATAGAGGATATATACATAGGCAATTGTTTTTCCTTTCGAGTACAAATAAAATTTTATTTAATAAAAAAATGAAAGGTAATGCAATGCATTTATGAAGCACAGCTGATATATGTCTGGCACTTAAAAATTAAACTTTGTGAAAGGAATAATGAGTTACTGGCACTTTGAGGTTTTTTTTTTTCCAGTAAATGTGAGGCCTTATAATGCTTTGAAAATTCTTTTAAAGCAATTCCATTGATCATCATCCAGTTCATAGAGAAATATGGGGCTTTTTAAACACCAGACAAGCAAATAAAACTTACACAGTCTACTTTCCAAGAGCTTTCAATTGAAAATACTAATCAAATCAAGGTGTAGAAAACATTCAGATATGAAACTACAGCCAACCTAGGGATAATATGTCAAGATCCACGTTCTTGAACCTCCTTGTTTCAAACACAATAGTTGATTTTGTATAAATAAAATTATATTCTCCCATCTGCTCACTAGCCCCTAAAGAAAACAGATATAGTCAACTTCACTTCCATTTAAATTAGTAAATCTGAACATGGGATTTTTTGTTAGTTTCATGTATTCAATAGAAAATCATAAGCAATGCATAAGCAAAGGTCATTCATAAAGCCAGATGTCTAAAATAAGGGATATCTTCAAACGAGACATCAAAATAGGGAAAAGTAAAATTCAACACTGTGCCAAGTTTTTACCAGAATTCATTAAGGATGCAAATGAAAAGCATTTCATTGGTTTGGTTGAGAGAAATACTGTCCCAAGCTTTTCCCAGAACATGTTTTGACAACCACCGTTCCACTTGATTTTTAGGCTCATGTGTATTACAAAGCAAATGAAATCCATATGTTTCTGATTTACTTACACTCAACTCATCAAAATGTAGTTGTAGGAGCTTCTTGAAGTCTGAGCGGCTTCTAAACCATACTTTATCCTTATGAAATAGGACTCAAAGACAGAATTGGATTGTACTTAACCATAGAATTATTTTTAAACTATCTGAGGAATTTCACTGAACTCATGTGGCTTAACACATATTATTATGCTATCTCTTGGAAATAGTCAAGCAGTACAAAATGTTTAGCCAAATAAATCCTCACTATCCCTTCTGCCCATTGCCTTTTTGTTTCCATTGTTTTTCAAGGGAAACAGAAGGAATTTGGCCTGCAAAGAGAACTCTGTTCTCTCTTCCAGGAACATAATCTAGTCAATTATTTTTCTCTCTAATTCTACATGTAAACGATAATGCTTGTCAGCTATGGAGTAAAGTAATTCTTATTCCTAGTTGTTGGTTGGACTTTTATTCAGGGAATTTTAGTCAGCATTTGATTATCGTTTACAATTACTTAAAGTGTTAGCTCGATGAAGGCAGCGACTGTGTTCTTCAACTTTGCATTCCCACATCTGCCACAATACCTGGCACAAAAGACTATTAGTTAAAGGAATGAATATGGCTGGTCTTGTTGAGGTGACTGGTACGCTGCCCTTTGCTCTTTGTTCAACAATATAGCACAAGTGGCCCTACGATCAGTTTATTTTAAGTAGACCTGCTTGGGGTTAATATAGAGATGTAACAGTAAATCTGATATTGGATTTGCAGAAGATTTTAAATATTTTAACTGCTCAGATCATTATATCATCAAAAATTCTTCAGACAGGGGGCTGGCCTGGTGGCATTGTGGTTGAGTTCACATGCTCCACTTCGGCAGCCAGGGGTTCGAAGGTTTGGATCTCAGGCGCAGACCTACGCACTGCTCATGAAGCCATGCTGTGGTGGCGTCCCACATACAAAATAGAGGAAGATGGGCACAGATGTTAGCTCAGGGTTAATCTTCTTCAGCAAAAAGAGGAAGATTGGCAATGGATGTTAGCTCAGGGCCGGTCTTCCTCACTGAAAAAAAAAAATTCTTCAGGCAGCCTTTCAAAATCTGCTGTATTATAACCCAAATGGGATTCGAGAGAGTCACCAAATAAAAAATCCACTGGACACCTTTACTATGGCATCAGTAACATTCCATGCTACCCACTGAGAGAAGTTCTTCTCTAAACAGTGCTTCTAGGGCTGGGGGTTTCTCTGTCACTTCTTCACCCACCTGGTGGTGGCTGGAGTTCAGCCCTAACACAGCCAGCAGTCCCCTGGTAATGTGGACCTTTTAGGCAAAGACTTCATAAAATATATAGTTACTAGTTTGGTCTGTTTTCTCCATTAAGCTTATTCCTCAGATGACCCCATAATTATTTTCCAGTCACTTCTAAAGGAGATTTTGTCATTAATTTCTCTCTTCCCATCAGGGCTTGAGGTGGCAGTGAGATACAGAAAAAACAAAGTATTTAGGGTTAAACAGAACTGAGTTCCAAAATGAACAGTGTAACTTTGGGTAAATGGCTCAACCTCTCTGAACTTCCACTGGGTTATTTCAATGCAGCTATCATAGCTAGCTCAAGGATTGTAATAAGAATTAAATAAGAAAACATACACAGCGCCTAGCACATAATTGATTCTCATGAATACTAGTTTTTTTGTCTCTACTCTGAGAGTCTGAAGAATATTGCATCTACCTATACCCTCACATTTATTATTTCAGTGCGCACTCATTAGGTACAGCTATGAGCCAGGCAGAATGCTAGGTAACTGGACACTAGAGTGAAGAAAAGGGACACGACTATGTCCTCCCGGGGTTTGAATCATGTGAAAGAGACACATTAAACGATATCACAAATGAAGATGTATTTACAAATTACAACATTCTGGGAAGGAAAAGCAGAGGACTGTAAACACTTACTGCCGGACATCCATCTCCTGGTCACCGACTTGTTTCCAGGCAAATATCAGGATTCATAACACTTGAGGAATGTTCATGGTCCTATTTTCAGTTACATTGATGCTTTCAAATCATATTCGATTTTTACAATGTTGGGAGGGATCAATACGTGTGTTTATCAGACATATGAAAACCCACACAAAAGAGTATGGGTTCTATGTTAAAGCATTAATATCAAGAGAGAATAACTTTATCATTAATGTTTGTTCATTATAAACTGCAAAATTATTAATAGATTTGCATCTAGAAGACTGTGTGATGCATCTGCTTATACTAGGGATATGCTATTGGCAAGATTTTTATTGCCAACGTAGAACACATAGTAACCATCATATTTTGTTGCCCAGGAAAAGGAGTGCTCTTTACTTCTTTTTTCAATTTTATTGAGGTGTACTTTATATATAAAAACTTGCACATATTTAATGTATACATTTTGATGAGTTTGGATATATGCAGATATTTGGGACACCAGCACTACAATCAAGATAATAAACACAGCCATCACCTCCAAAAGATTTCTTGTGTCTCCTTGCTTTTTTTTTTTCTTGGTAAGAACACTTAGCAAGAGATCTACCCTCTTAAATTTTTAAGTGCACAACACCATACTGTTAACTATAGGCACTGTGTTGTACAGCAGATCTCTAGAATTTATTCATCTTATATAACTGAAACTTTATACCCATTGAACAACTTCCCATTTACCCCTCCCCTCATCCCCTGGCAACCACCATTCTATTCTCTGCTTCTATGAGTTTGACTATTTAGATACCTCCTATAAGTGGCATTATACAGTATTTGTCCTCCTGTGACTGACTTATTTTACCTAGCTTAATGTCCTCCACGTTGATGCAAATGGTAGAATTGCCTTCCTTTTTAAGGCTCAGTAAGATTCCATTGTATGAATATACCACCTTTTCTTTATCTAATCATCTGTTGATGGATATTTGAGTTTTTCCATATCCTCGCTGTTGTAAATAACGCTGCAATGAACATGGGGATGTAGATATCTCTTTGAGATAGTGATTTCATCTCTTTAGGATATATAGTCAAAAGTGGGCTTGCGGGATCACATGGTACTTCTATTTTTAATTTTTTGAGGACCCTCTATACTGTTTTCCACAGTGGCTGCACCATTTTACATTCCCACCAACAGTGTTACAAGGATTCTTTTCAATTTTGTTGATTGTGATTTAGAATTCAGAGACAATGTAATGAGTGATGGTTAGGGGCCCCAACCAGCTCGTATGGCACAGATTACCCATAGAATAGCTGAATCATGACTGTTAGTGGTAGTGCTAAACTGAGTTCTGGGCCACGTGAAATAGAAAGCAGGAGGCAGAGAATATCCTGCCCCTGATATAGGGCTGATCCAAGGCCAAATTCAAAAACAGGCAAGTGTGACCAGTGCATTTTCCAGCTTGCCCTCTCCACCCCTCCCACCAAGCTCCCAGAGCCATGGTGTTATCCAAAAGCTATGCGCTTGAGCCTGCTCAAAGGAATACATGTTCTAAAAATTGGGGGATGGGGGATTCTATTTGTTTATTTTGAGTTAAAAAAATAAAATTATATTTAAGAAGCATAGAAAATACAGAAAAGCAGAAAGTCCCAAATTTTCATCATAACAACAGATATATTATTCTTATAGTTTCCATTCCCTCTTTTTTGCATAAATGTAATGCATCTATTTGACATCCTGATTCCGTCCTTTTTATTAACTAATATTCATTTCTCCTTTCACTACTTTGTATTTTTAACCATCACATTTAATGACAGCTGGTTTTTCGCTGCATAGATGTATGTCTTGGTGTCATTGATTCTTCCACTTCTCCTGGAAAATTAAATTGCATCCAATATTTTTTGTTACTACAAACAACATCATGAAAAATTTCTCCTTGCATATTGTTCTTTCTTATTTAGGATGATCTCCTTAGAGGTCTCAAAAGGGAGACTTATAGGTAACATTTTTGGAAAAAATGTGTGCCAAGTTGTTTCCCAAAAAGACTATCTCTTTAAACTGCCCTCAAAAAGGTGTGAGAGCACGAGCTACAGTTACTTCTTGCCCATCTTGCCTATTACCTTGTCTTTTCAAACTTTTTATTTTGAAATATTTGTAGATTAAAAGGAATCTGCAAGGAAATGAACAGAGACGTCTTGCTCAACCTTCACCCAACTTCCAACGTTAACATCTTGAATAAATATAGCGAGTTCTTATATAATATCCAAACCAGGAAATTGATATTGCTACAGTAGACAGAGCTTATTTAGATTTCACCAATTAAATGTGCAATTATTTGTGTGTTTGTGTGTGTGTGTAGCTCTATGCAATTTTATCACGTGTGTAGCTTCATGTAGCCACCACCACAATCAAGATAATTTACTGTCACCACAAAACTCCTTCTACCCCTTTATAGCTGCATCCATTTTTCCTCCCCCATCCCTAACCCCTGGTCACTTCTAATCTGTTTACTATGACTATAATTATATTATTTCCCAAACGTTATATGAATGAAATCTTACAATATGTATCCTTTTGAGACTAGTTTCTTCCCCACTCTGCATAATTTCCTTGAAGTTCATCCAAGTTGTTACAAGTATTAATAGTTTGTATCTTTTATTTGCTGAGTAGTACAGTATGTATGTACCAAAGTTTGTTTAACCATTCACTCCGTGAAGGACATTTGGTTAATTTCCAACTTTTCACTATTATGAATAAAGCTGCTACAAACATTTATGTACAAGTCTCTTCATGCAAATAAGTTTTCATTCTTGGGAATAAATGCTGAAGAGAGCAATTGCTGAGTTGCAGGGTATTTGCATGATTAGTTTTATGAAACATTGTCAAACTGTTTTCCAAAGTGGTGTGGCATTTAACTTTTCCATCAGCAATGTGTGAGTGATCCAGTTTGTCTGCATCCTTGCCAGCATTTTGTGTTATCACTGTTTTTTTATTTTAGCCTTTCTGATAGTTGTGCAGTGATATCTCATTATGGTTTTAATTTGCATTTCTCTATTGGGTAATAATATTGCACATCTTTTCATGAGCTTATTTGCTGTCTGTATATCCTCTTTGGTGAAATGTCTAGTCATGTCTTTTTGGATTTTTTTAAGGTTCAGTTTTGAGAGTTCTTTATATATTCTAGATACAAGTCCTTTGTTGGACATGTGATTTGCAAATATTTTCTCCCAGTTGGTAATTTTTTTAACAGTCTTTCACAGAGGAAAAGTTTTTAATTTTGATGAGATCTAACTTATCAATTTTCCTTTTATGAATTATGCATTTATTGTCAAGTCCAGAACCCTTTGATTAGTTCTCATTCCCAAAGATTGTCTCCTATTTTTTTCTAGAAGTTTTATAGTTCTACATCTTACCTTTAACTCCATGATTCATATTGAGTTAAATTTTGTATAAATATGAGGTTTAGATTATAGTTCTTTTTTTTTGGTCTATGGATATCCAAATGTTCCAGCACCATTTATCGAAAAGGCTATATCTCCGCCATTGAATTGTTTTTGCTCCTTTGCCAAAAATAAATTGAATCTATATTTGTGTGGATCTATTTCTGGATCTCTATTTTGTTGCACTGATCTATGTGTCTCTTTCTCTGCCAGTACCACAGTCTTCGTCACTGTAGCTATGCAGTAGGTATTAATCTTGGAAAGAGTGATTCCTCCCAATGTATTCTTCTTTCTCAAAATTGTTTTGGCTATTCCTGGCTTTTCTATATATATATAAATTTTAGAACAAGCTTGTTTATGTCACAAGAAACCTTGCTGAGATTTTGATAGGAATTGTGTTAAACCTAAAGATCAATTTAAAGAGAATCGATACCTTTATTATGTCGAGTCTTCCAACGTGGTATGTCCTTCCAAGTATTGTAGTAATCTCTGATTTCTTTAATCAGCATTTTGTAATTTTCATTATCTAGATCTAGTACATATTTTGTTAGATTTATTTCTAAGTATTTCATTTTCTTTGGAACAATTGTAAATCGTATTAAATTTTTTAGTTTGGTTTCCACTTGTTCATTGTCATATATAGAAATTTAATTAATTTCTGTGTGTTGATTTGTATCACGTGACCCTACTAAACTCACATTTAAGTTCTAGGAATTTTTTGTAGATTCCTTGGTATTTTCTATGTAGACTATTCCATCGTATGCAAATAGAGACAGTTTCATTTCTTCCTTCTTAATCTGCGTGCCTTTTATTTCTCTTATTTGCCTTATTATCATGGCTAGGACTTCCAGTACAATGTTGAATAACAATGGTAAGAGTGTACATCCTTGCCTTGTTCCTGATCTTATAGGGAAAACAACCAGTGTTTCATCATTAAGTGTGATGTTAGCTGTAGTTTTTTTGCAGATCCTCTTTATGAGGTTGAGGAAGTTTCCCTCTACTGTCATTGTACTGAGAGTTTTTATCAGAAATCAATGTTGAGTTTTGTCAAGTGCTTTTTTAGCATCAATTGCTGTGATCATAGGATTTTTCTTCTTTAGCCTCTTGATATATTGGGTTACATTGATTGATTTTCAAGTATCAAACCAACTCTATATACCTGGAATTAATTCCACTTAATCATGGTATATTATTCTTTTTATACATTGTTGGGTTACTAAATTTTTGTTGAGGATTTTTGCATCTAAGTTCATGAGAACCATTGATCTCTAGCTTTTGTGTGTGTGTGTTTCTTTGCCTGGTTTGGGTATCAGGATACTAACGGTCTTGTAAAAGGAATTTGAAAGTATTCCCTCCTCTTGCTGAAAGAGATTGTATAAAATTGGTGTTAATGATTTGAAGGTTTGGTAAAATTTTCCAGTGAAAACATCTGGGCCTGTATAGTTCTTTCGCAGGAGCTTTAAAATTACAAATCTGATTTCTTGAATACTTATAGGAATATTCAGGTAATCTATTTCTTCTTGTCTGAATTTTGGTAGCTTGTGGAGTGCTGGAAAGGGGGCAAGGAGAAAGTATTTGAGTAAAGGCAATATTACCACAGTGGTCGGCAAACTATACCTGAAAGTCAGCCCCAAGCTAAAAACACTCCCTAACACATATCACTTGTTACTTTTCTCTAATAGAGCTTCCAAACTCACAGACTTTCTAAAGGATACATTTTTTGTTTATTGCTTGTTTTTTTTTTCTGACAGCACATATG
Organism: Diceros bicornis minor; assembly: GCF_020826845.1. Classification (NCBI taxonomy): domain Eukaryota; kingdom Metazoa; phylum Chordata; class Mammalia; order Perissodactyla; family Rhinocerotidae; genus Diceros; species Diceros bicornis. Next base: position 21,321,238 of record NC_080768.1, read on the forward strand.
ACTAGTTTAGAATGGGTAACTGTGGCAGGAGCTATTAGTCTATATGTGTAGTTTGGAGTCAGTATCCATTTTTATAATTATACTGTGTGCTGATACAGGTTTGCTACCAGTTTTGTAGCAGCACTGACTCGAAGGTACATATAAACTGAGTCATGCACAGACACTGGATGGTGACAGAATACCCAAGCATCTGCCACACAATGAGCTGAAGTGGAGCAACCTGAAATGCCTTAGAAACAAATAAATGTCTTAAAAACCAATGCTAGGAAATACGCTCTTTATTTTCAATTTAAGAATATTGATTACACAGAGAAGGAAAAAAGGCTAAAATTTATTTCTCAGAGAAACCGATCTAAATGTTAACAAAACTGTTGTTAATTATCGGGAGGAGCAAGTCTCCATTCCATTTCCTCCTTTCAGCAGTGTCAGAGCATTGTGGCCAAGAGTTTCTTAGCACCACGCCCTTGGAACCATGGTTGAGGCTTTCCCAATGTCTCCAGCCTCCATGGCATCCGTATTCTATAAACAGAGTTTAGTCATTCAAACCTTTGGCTTTTTAATCAAATAGTTGGCAAGGTTGCTATTTCCTGCTCACAAAGAATTCTGTCTCTTTGAAAAGCACACCTGTTGACTTAGAATGGTCTTTTCATGTTGGGTTTTCATGTTTATCACTTTTTAACAAATATTCTCAGCATGGGTATCCCCCTTCAGAAATAGATCTAAACATCTACATTCGTGAGCAATCAATTTTGTTAAGTCTGCTAGAAGAACACAAAACCTGAGGATGTCAACCAAATCCCCAGGCCTGGTTATGAGTGGTCATTAGACCATCAAATAATCAAAGACCCTAGCTGGTCAAAAATACCAGCCAGGAACATCCAAAAGTTATCCTGACTCATATTACAACCATCTACCCATTACTAATCCACTTCTTGGCCAGAATACCTTTAAGAATAGAATCCAACTTTCATAGGTTACCATGAGGAATTTTTTTTTTCTCAGTTTTAGAAGAATAAGAAAAAAAGACAATGAAGAGTATTGTAACTCCAAACTACACACCTTGTAGGATTTTGATCTTATAAAATTGCACATTATATGGATTTGGTCACCATATGAAAATTACCAGACTCCTAAAGCATGTATATTATTCACATTTCAGCTGTTATGTTTAAGATATTTAAGAAATAAGAATGTTTAAACCATAGATATAACATTTTATTCAGACAATCTTTTGTTCTTTCCTGAACAGATTATTTTGTTATTATTTTCTAAAATAAAAGTGAAACTAGTGAGACACATGTCCTTTAATTTTATGAAAAAATTTTATCAGATAAGCTTATGACAACTAAAGCATTCAAAATATGTAGGAGTGATGACATGAAAAAGTTGAATTCACTTCATCTGTAATCTTTCAGAGTATGACAACTGGAAAGAGGCATTGTAGATGTAAACCCCATAATTATAGCTAAGTCTAAAACTGCAAGGAAATGTTCCCAATTTCTTCTTCCATGAAAACATGTAGCTTATTTCAGATTATCCTTCTTGCCTGCATTTTGAACTTCCTGAACATTTTTCAAGTCTGCAATTCTGTCCATATGATTATGCCTCTGTATTCCATTCTGTGAAGCCATAAGAGTGGAAAGATGCCTCTGATTTCCTTAGGTGAGAGAACACAGCAAGAACAAAGGTTGTGCCAGTGTTTTATCATCCCTGAATCAGTGCTTTCCAAATTTCTCTGAGGATAAGAACAACCAAGCCACTTGTTAAAAAGACTAATTCCCAATCCGTGCCTTTGAAGAGTCTAATTCAATAGACTTAGGGTGGGCTTCAGGGATCTCTCATTTGAATAAGTTACTAGGAACTTGTTATCAGCAGGGCGCTTTGGGAAACATTGAATTAAAGTGGGTCTGAGCCAGCCCTGACCTGATTGCCTAGTGGTTAAAGTTCAGCATGCTCCAGTTCAATGGCCCAGGTTCACTTCCCAATCAAGGAACCGCACCACTCGTCTGTCAGTTGCCATGCTGTGGCAGCGGCTCACATAGAAGAACTAGAAGAACCTACAACTAGAATATACAACTATATACTGGGGCTTTGGGGAGGGAAAAAAGAAAAAAGGATGGAGAGAGGCAGATTGGCAACAGATGTTAGCTCAGGGAGAATCTTTCCCAGCAAAAAAAAAAAAAGTAAGAGTTAAAAAAAAAGTCTTTTTTTTATTGATGTTTTAATAGTTTATAACATTGTGAAACTTTGGGTTGTACATTTTTGTTTGTCCATCACCATATTTATGTCTCCCTTCACCCTTTGTCCCTACCCCCTACCCCCATTGCCCCTGGTAACCACAATACAGTTTTCTCTGTCCATGTGTTGGTTTATATTCCACATATGAGTGATATCATACAGTGTTTGTCTTTCTCTTTCTGGCTTATTTCACTTAACATAATACCCTCCAGGCCCATCCATGTTGCTGCAAATGGGACGATTTTGTCTTTTTTTATGGCTGAGTAGTATTCCATTGTATATATATACCACATTTTCTTGATTCAGTCGTCAATCGAGGGACACTTAGGTTGCTTCCACTTCTTGGCTATAGTGAATAATGCTGCAATGAACATAGGGGTGCATAAGCCTCTTTGGATTGTTGATTTCAGGTTCGTTGGATAGAGTCCCAGTAGTGGGATGGCTGGATCATAGGGTATTTCTAGTTTTAATTCTTTGAGGAATCTCCATACCGTTTTCCATAGAGGCTGCACCGGTTTGCATTCCCACCAGCTGTGTATGAGGGTTCCTGTTTCTCAACATCCTCTCCAACATGTGTTGTTTTTTGTCTTGGTGATTATAGCCATTTTAATGGGTGTGAGGTGATAGCTTAGTGTTGTTTTGATTTGCATTTCCCTGAAGATTAGCGATGTTGAACATCTTTTCATGTGCCTATTGGCCATCTGTATATCTTCTTTGGAGAAGTGTCTGTTCATTTCCTCTGCCCATTTTTTGATCGGGTTGTTTGTTTTTTTTTTTTGGTGTTCAGTAAGTCATTACTTTTTAAAAAAAGGGAATTAAAGTAGGTTTTTGCACATTGCATTTCAGGGAACACCTTTACAGAATCAGGGCCACTGAGGGAAGCTGTGAAAATTGTGCTCTGCCCAGCCAGGTAGGCGGGAGCTGGAGCTGAAATCCCACTGGTCCTGCTGGCTGGGAAGTGCTCATTGGCAGGAGTGTGGGACCTGGGGAAAGAGAGCTTTTTAAATTAGTTCACCCAGAGGAGGTGCCTTTTTCTAATTGGCACCACATTGCACACGTGCTAGCTCTTGGCCCTAATCAGAATGGCCTAGAGTGCTGGATATTTATACAGATTCCTGTATTCTCACCCCAGATCTATTGAAAGAGACTCTCTGGATTAGGTACCACTGTGACTCTTAATATATACAAAAGTTGGAACCACAAACAGCTTAGATCCAAACCCAAAGAGCAATCTCTTTGATAGATGTGGCTCTGAATTTTTTAATTCCTAATCTTTGAGGACGAATATCAGAAGTTGCAGGTCTCACGAGCAGAAATTAGAAAGGGATCTGGCACTCCAGTGCTCATTTAATAGGACAGCCTGAAAAACCAAACTTCATACGTCCTCGATTCTTTGGGCCCAAAGGCATTCTACCAATTCCTGATACCTCCGGATCTGGAGCCTACTTGTAATAAACACTACACACCCAAACCGTGACTCTCACTGCTGCAGCTCAACCAGCACCACCCGACCCACGTTGCTACGTTAACCCAGCACCTGTGTCTCCCTCATTTTCCTCTTAGTTTCCACACTTTACTGGAGTCTATTCCTCATGTTCCAATTGTACTGCAACTCATTTCAAAGTTTGTCTCTATTCTCTATACGTTTTGCAAAGTCCCTGAATCCGATCTCCTATATTTCATCTTATTCCTGCTGCATTGCTTTCCAATCATTGATTCCCTCTGCAGCCCTTTCTCCTCACTTTATTCACTCCTCGCCACCTGATTGGCTGTGCTCAGCCTCCAGAAACCTCAGCACCAGGGACTTTCCCTCAGGACACGCTGGTTTCCTTCCTGTGGGAAAGAACAAACAGCTCCTTTGGATACCCACTATCGGTTAAGCTGTGCAGGGGTTACTCAGGCTCAGATATCTGGGAACACATGTTATTGAATTTTTTTTTATTTACTTTTTTATTTAGTTCTGTGACTTGGCTGTTATTGCACTATTTTGATCCAACACATTTCACAAGGTGGTCTCTGATTTAAAGCCTAGTGAAATGAGACACAGGAGAAAGGGCAAAATTGAGAATCACCACAAAACTTAGGCAACTTCCCCTGTACTTATTTATCTTATAACTAGAAGTTTGTGCCTTTTGACCCCCTGTGCCCAATTCCCCCACCTCCCACACCTGGCACTCTGAACAATCTGATCTCCTCATCTATGAGTTGCTTTTTTTTTTTTTTTTCCGAGATTCCACATATAAGTGAGATGATATAGTATTTGTCTTTCTCTGTCTGACTTATTTCACTTAGCATAATGCCCTCAGTGTCCATCTATAGTTAACACTGCTATATGGTATATTTGAAAGTTGCTAAGAGAGTAGATCCTAAAAGTTCTCATAACAAGCCAAAAAAAATTTTTTGTAACTATATGAGGTGATGGATGCTAACTAAACTTATTGTGGTAATCATTTTGCAAAATATATATGTCATTATGCTGTACACATTAAACTTATACCATGTTGTATGTCAATTATATCTCAATAAGATGAAAAAAAAAAAATAAGCAACTTCACTTCATATTTGCCTGTAAACCTTACATAGTGATTTAAACACTGCATCTCTCTTTCTGAAAATATTTTCTAATCTCAGAATTTCTTTTTGAACCTACATTTGAGTTTTTCTCCTGATCCCTGCCTTCCAAAGTAACGAATCCCTAGAAGTGCTAGTAAGTCTACCTGCTTTGAGACACAGTGAGGGATGGCCTTCCTATTCTCAGATTCCTTCCCTGTGTTATCCGTGACGGCTGCTGCTTCTGCTAGTGATAACCAGGCTCCTCCCGTTCCGGAGTCCAGGCGATTCTATTAGACACGTCTGGAAAGGAAGACATTTCACTTCCTAAAGGGACTGGTCTTTAATGTGCTTTTGCCCAGCCTCGTATAACAGGAGTCAAAAATAACATAGTAGGAGATCAAAAAAAAATCTTTAATATTTTTAAATAGCTTTCAAAGGGGTAAAACAACCTCAATTTTTGGGAAATCATTGGTTGAGGGTCAAAAAACAGCTACAATCCACTGATTCTTCCTAAAAGCTATTATCTTGTCACAAAGATTGGATCTAGATATGACTTGTTATTAGTCTGTAATCATTAGAAAATGACCATTTCTGAAAATAAAAGGATATATATTTCATTATTAAACGTTATTAATGAGGTGCACCATTTTCTTTGGTGCACAAAGTGAGGTTTTAGTCTTATAAAGCTATTCTTTTTCCTCTAGATTTTGTCCCCAGAAAACTGGGTTATGGATGGATGACGAAGCCATAGAATTTCCTGATTTCCCACGATACTTAACTGGGCTTGAGTCATCACTGCTGACTCTACTAAACAGTGTCAAACGTCTTGTGATGCAGATGTTCCAAAAAGCTTTGCTCATTGATGCCCTTTCAGTGGCTTAGAGTATGGAAATCAATGAATGAAAACAAACTCTTAGATTTAAAGCGAATCTCCTCTTGGAATAGAACAGCAGATGAGGTTCTACACATGGTTAAGTGACCAACTCATGTGATGGGAATGACATGCCAGTTCAGGTGGTAACTTTACAGAGGAGAGGAAGCTTAGGCCACATCCAGTCCCAGTGTGTCACCGTCATCAAACGAAGGGGACAGACTTATGCAAATTGCCAGATGCTGTTCTATCTCCAGGCATTGTCTTCTCGTCTGCTTGCCTTCCGTTGTATTTAAAGCTACCCAGGGAACACTTCCAGTTGAAAAAGATTTATCTTTCATTTGCAAAACTGAAATAAAAAAGCCTTTCTCTGACTCAGATAATTCGGAAAACATTTAATTGCTATTTCACATTGTAGTAGCTGGGGTTAAGGGAGGGGGAGCAGCGGAAGGCTGGGGAGCCGATGTGGATTATATACACCCTGGCTCCCGGTGTTTTCACTCAGCCCTGGAGTTCTGTCTTGGAGAGAAAGTAAATCAATGCTCTAATCTTTTTTTTTTATAATTTTTAAAAAAAATTTTTTCCCCCAAAGCCCCAGTAGATAGTTGTATGTCATAGATGCATATCCTTCTTGTTGCCGTATGTGGGTGCAGCCTCAGCATGGCCGGAGAAGCAGTGCGTCGGTGCACGCCCAGGATCCGAACCCGGGCTGCCAGCAGTAGAGAGCGCGCACTTAACCACTGATGGTGCTCAGGGCAAGCTGCCCCAGGAAGCACCACTCTGGTATGCGGATTATTTCGAGCTGAAGACAATAAGGACATTTGACCTGCCCCACTAACTCCCTAAAGAATCTGACATGGTGGCTCATTCCTGGAACAGATCTTCTATCATGATGGCTGTAATGATAATGTAAAATAGATGTTACAATAGCAAAGGCACCAAGCCTCTTTTATCAAGAACTCTGTCTCTCCCTGACCACATTATCTATAGATGACCCCGAAAAGAATTGTCCTCCTGCCCTCTGAAGTCCCAGGCCACTACCCACCCCCAACACGCTCCTCGCCTTTAGCTGCAATACTTAAGCAAGCAGCTTAGACAGAGGGATGAGTTGCTCATTTCTGAGTTTCTCCCATGTATACATGTTATTAAACTTGGTATTATTTTCTCCTGCTAACCTGTCTTGTTGATCATTTGGCCAGCCAGAAGAACCTTAAGGAAAAAGGGCAGAGGGAGATTCTCCCTCTTCCCCCTACACCACCAAGCCATGGGGCCGGGCCGTCAATGCTCTAATATTAAAAGCAATTCCCCAAAGAGCTGGATTCATAGCAACATAATATTTGAAAACTAGGTTTTGCATTTTGAAAGCTCTAGAAAGTGATCTGGCGCCTTTCTTTGTTCAAAGGAGAAAACGAGGAGATAGACGGGATGGTTTTGGTTAAGGGTTTTGCCAGCGTAACGGGTGGTTTGGGTTTTTCCTCTCTAAGTCCACAGTATAAAGACATCAGCTCAAGTCTTAGCGGGTGGGGAGGGGGGAGGGGTGAAATAACGGCAAGTCAGTGCTTAGTGTCAGGGTTCAGATAACAATTCAAAGTTTATAATAAGCTCATAAACATCTGGAATCTACCAACTAGCCTGGCTTAGTCACAAGAAAGGCTCTCATGAGATTTTTCAGTTACTTCCTGCTTTAATCAGGACATATATGTATAAATATCTTTTCCCAGTGTGTCTCCACCTTGGTTTCCAGGTGAAATGGGATGTGTGGGTATGAATGGGATGCAGAATGAGAAAATATACTTCACATATTATTATTAGTTGATAATTTCCATATCTTCTATCATAGGTATTTGTAGTGAACAAGATCTATCTAGTAATTTGTTTAAAATGTAATTTCAATAGAGCTCTCTCTCCCTATCCATATATATGTTTGTACATATATACATATGTGTGTATATACACAGACATATACATGTATATGCAATATACATACACACACATTTATTTATTACTTCTTTATTTATGAAAAATAAGGAAGAGGGCAAAACATTCTGGTGTCCAGAGATGTGGATATACAAATGCTACAATCTTTTTTATGGCTCAAGGTAAAAAAGTCTGGTAGCACTCAATGTGAGAAGACATGCTTTTACCTTTAGTAAAACTCTCTATAGGAAATTATAAGGCGAATTTTAAAGACTTTTTCTGTATATCTAAAAAACAAATACACCAACTGGCTTAATGGAGGAAAAAATAGATAAGAATAACATTTAGAATTTCTGTTATTTTTCTCCAGGGAGCAACTACAGTACTTAGTACTGTAAAGAATTACAAATACTAATATTTTCAGTTTACAGGAAAAGTTTGAAAGAAAAGTTTAAAGAAGTTTCAAAGCCTAACTTCTGAGCCCTGAGCCTTTGCCAATACACATTTATTTTTGGCTCTATGTATGCTTACAGAGTTTGCTTATACCAAGCTTTATGTAGGCTTTGATTTGTATCCAAAAGATTTGTCCAACACCCCTAATGAGCTCCCCTTTAAGACAGGTTAGTGGCCTTTCCATAGGGGCTAAAATGTTTGCATCAGTTTGGCTCATTTTAAACAAACGTATAAAACCAATGGCAATGAAGAGAATACACAAGAACCCAGTGCTGGGGCCTCGGGTCACAGCAGGAATGATTCATCAGTAAGGCAGTCAGAGTTCCCAGAGTAAATCATTTCCATTTTACCACTGAACCGGAAGATAAGGATAGAGCTGACTTTTAAAAAATCAAATTTTAACATTTTGACATCTTATAGTTGGTAATATCTTGGAAATAAATAAATAAATACATTATCGTACTGTATCGTATGTATATTTATTTATTTGATTATGTTACCGACTCACGTGACGTGGCGGGATGGTTATATAAATATATATGTAATGATCTTAAACTCTATCCTTCCTAGTTCCTAAAATACTTGGTGAGAGATCTTACAAGTGAAGGAAAACTCCTGTGGGCCAAGCATGAGGATAAGAGATTACAAAAACTCAATTATGAAGCCTAATCATACCTAGTTAATAAAAGACAAAGAAATTTCTTACAAAAAGGCAAAAATAAGCAAACTCTAATTTTATTTTATTTTAAATTTGCTGAGTCCGGTGATTAAATTTTTCTAAGGTGAAGTCTGAATGACCCTGTACTCCTTGACTTGAATGAATAGTGGCTTGTGGTTAATAATTTATTCAACAAATATATCAAAGAAGCTTGAAAACAAGCAACCATGCTCATTTAATTTATTATCCAAAAGATGTGGGGCTCAGAATTATCATTCAAGTAGTGTTTCAATTTAGATAAGAAACAGATCTGAGAATGTGCGACCAATTTATTGGGAGAGAGGAGAACTGCAGGCAAGTTCCGGCCAATCATTCAATCAGTGATTAATTATCTTTTTATGTGGCAAGTATTGCACCAGGCAATGGATAGATAAAAATGAAGCGCTGAAGGTGAGTCACTCATGGTCCAGTGAGTGTCTGAATACGTGACAGATTAGTATAATAAACCGTGACAGCTGCCATGATAGAGGTATCAACCAGGGACGCTAGGAAGACACAGGGGTCAGAAGATAGCACTTGTCTCAGAGAACTGAGAAAGGCTCCATAGACGAGGTGACCTTTGAGTTGGGTCTTGAAGGATGAGTAGCCATGTTCTTGATGATGGAGGAGCTGGTCATTCCAGGCAAGAGGAACTGCCTGTGCCAAGATACGGAGTCCTAAAACTGCCAGATCTTTTAGACAAGCTAAATGTTGCTGGAGTGTAGTTAGCTTGTAGGCGAGTACAAGGGTAAGATATGGGCTATGTGGGGAGATTCTTCCATTAATTTCCAGCATTACCCTTGTCTGTTCATTTAGTTTATAAAATTAGACTAAATGATCTCTAAGTTTCCAAATTTTATGATCCTATGAAAGGAAAAAAATCTGGTCCTAGTTGAAAGAAAAGAATTCTTTGGGGTGAACAAGGGTGTGGGATTGTTTCCACGCAAGTGAAGATTTGCAGCTGCCTCACATAAGCTACAGGAACAGTAAAAAAAAAGAAAAAAAAGGGCTTTTTTTCTATTCTTAGTATGCTTTGACATGTGCCTCTGGTGCTATTTGGAAAGAAGATGACAATTTTTCCTGCAATAATAGATACATTTCTTTCCATTTTCTTTTATTTGACTCCCTCGGCAAATGGAAAGTTTTTGTCTTGTTCTCACTCTTAGACAGAAAGCATGTATTTTAAAACCAGGCAATCTACTTCTAGGAACCAATTTGTTGTTGTTTATAGATAGGCACATATGCAGGAAACTTAGGGTCCAAGTTCTGGGTGGAACTGCCTTGTATCAAGGTTCTCTGCAGACTTCAGAAACCAAACTGAATCTCGAGTTATTGGGATGAGAGGAACGACCTATAAAACTGATATGTTTCTCAAAGGACACTATCAACAAAATGAAAAGGCAACCCACTGAATGAGAGAAGATATTTTCAAATGATGTGTCTGATAAGGGGTTAATATCCAAAATATATAAAGAATTAATACAACTCAATATCAAAAAAACCCCAAACAATCCAATTAAAAAGTGGGCAGAGGACCTGGAAAGACATTTTTCCAAAGAAGATATACAGATGGCCGACAGGTGCATGAAAAGATGCTCAACATCACTAATCATCAGGGAAATGCAAATCAAAACCACAACGAGATATCACCTCACGCCTGTTAAAATGGCTATTATCAAAAAGGCAAGAAATAACAAGTGTTGGTGAGGATGTGGAGAAAAGGGAACCCTCACACACTGTTGGTGGGAATGCAAATTGGCGTAGGCATTATGGAAAACAGTACAAGGGTTCCTCAAAAAATTAAAAATAGAACTACCATACGATTCAGTAATTCCACTTCTGGATGTTTATCTGAAGAAAAAAACCCCACTAATTTGAAAAGATATATGCACCCCTATGTTCATTGCAGCATTATTCACAATAGCTAAGATACGGAAGCAACATAAGTGGTATTCATAGATGAATGAATAAAGAAGATACGGTATATACATACAATGGAATATTACTCAGCCATAAAAAAGAATGAAATCTTGCCATTTGTGACCAAGTGAACGCACCTAGGGGACATTATGATAAGTGAAATAAATTAGACAGAGAAAGACAAATATTGTATGATTTCACTTATATGTGGAACCTAAAAAACAAAACAAAACAAACAAAACAAAACGGAAACAAACACAGATACAAAGAACAAATTGGTGGTCACCAGAGGTGAGGGGGGCAGGGGATGGGAGAAATAGGTGAAGGAGATTAAGAGGTACAAACTTTCAGTTATAAAATAAATAAGCAATGGGGATGCAGTCTACAGCAAGGGGAATATAGTCAATAGCACTGTAATAACTTTGTATGGTGACAGATGGTTACTAATACAGTATTGTATGTCAACTACACTTTAATAAAAAATTAATTAATTAATTAATCAATTAATAAAAACAATCTGATATGCCGCTAATGAATGAAAGAGAAATAAACAGAAAATTATTCCCCACGCAGCACATAATCTCAATTAAAAATGTAGAAGTCAACAAAATAAAAAATAAAGTGTCTTCTAAAACACAAAAACGCTTGGGATTTTTTTTAACACATCATATTGAAAATTACTATGAGCACCCATATTTATGTGGAAAAAATGAATTTATTGACTATTTAAATAATTGAAATTTAACTCATAAACACTGGGCTTACAGCTAAACTTTAAACTCTAGGAATGGGCCGGCCCAGTGGCTTAGCGGTTAAGTGCGCGCGCTCCGCTGCTAGTGGCCCAGGTTCGGATCCTGGGCGCCCACCTAGGCACTGCTTCTCCGGCCATGCTGAGGCCGTGTCCCACATACAGCAACTAGAAGGATGTACAGCTACGACATACAACTATCTACTGGGGCTTTGGGGGGGAAAAATAAATAAATAAAATCTTTAAAAAAATAAATAAATAAACTCTAGGAAAAGATAATTACTTTTCCAAATGATATTTCTTTAAAGTGTAGTTTTAAAAGTAGTTAAAGAAAATCAGAACAAAGCAATTATCTGATTTCTTTTAAACTTAAATTTTAGCTAATTTCTTTCCTTTTGGTCTCCAAAGTCCTAAAGAGTACTTGAGACATTTTGCTTCTTTGAGATCAATAATTAAAAACTACTGATTGCTCTGACATAAGCAACTTCACCCCAAGACACTTGTACTCTATCTTTAATGGAAAAACAGGCTCTCAGATAGGCCATCTTTGCGTTTTCCTGTTCTCATGCTTTTTCATAGCAGCCCTCCCCCACACCTTCATCCACCCAAAGCTTACCCACCCTTTAAGATGGAATTCAAACCATCTCCCATGTAAAATGTGCACTTGATCATCTCTACTTGAAAAATTGATTTCTGCTCAAAAATTCTTCACTACCTGTTCCCCATCACTTGACTGGCAATTAATCCCTGCTAGCTCTCTCATTATTATCCTGAACTCTCGTATTGCCGACTCTCAGTATGAGCAGGTGTTTGTGTCTACTCTCTTCAAAAAGGTCATTGCTCCTTGAGGACAGAAAACTTTTTCTCTTGGCGCCTGTACGGAGTTTAGTTCAGTAAATATTTGGTGATTTGAATAATTGGTTAATTCAACAAACATTTACCAGGCAGCTAGCTACAGTGTGAAATAAACGGACAGAGACCCTGTGTTTTTTTCCACGTTTGTCATGAAGGCTGACAGTAAACCCAAAGTCAATTAAATGTAAAAATCTTCAGTCCTTGTAAACGAGTTGCTTATTTCTATAAGTTAATAACTTGAGAATTTTTTTTTTTTTTTTTTTTGTGAGGAGATCAGCCCTGTGCTAACATCCGCCAATCCTCCTCTTTTTTTGCTGAGGAAGACGGCCCTGGGCTAACATCTGTGCCCATCTTCCTCCACTTTATATGGGACGCCGCCACAGCATGGCTTGCCAAGCAGTGCGTCGGTGCGCGCCCGGGATCCGAACCAGCGAACCCCAGGCCGCCGCAGCGGAGCGCGCGCACCTAACCGCTTGCGCCACCAGGCCGGCCCCAATAATTTGAGAATTTTTATTTGGCAAAAAGAAGAGGGAGAAGAAGGAGGAGGGGAAATTGAAATATTTGTAGGGCTTTAAAAAATCTAAATGTTTATATTCTTTTCCACCTCTTTAACAGTGTTACTATTTATGTCGCAGATTTATGGCTAACGGTGTGATGACAAAAGGGACATATGCTATTGCTCTGAACTCAGGACCCAGGGACCTCCCATGGCTCTCTTGAACCAGATGTGAGCCTCTGTCTGAAAAAGCCCAGAGATCTATGTGATGTCAATATGTCAGTATCCCCAATAATATGATGACCTTATCAATAACCTGGTAGAAAGGACAGGGCATGGGAATTTGAATTAGATATTCTGATTTTGAATCCAGCTGTATTGCTTAGTGTTGGCCTGCAACCTCAGGAGTTCCCCGGGTTAAATTCAAAAATGACGCCTGTACATGGAGGGCAAGGAGAGACCGAAGAAAGAGGCTGACCACTCCAGATCGATAGGTGGTAGGTTTAATAAGCAAAGGAACTCACGTATGAGGCTTGTCTTGGGTGGCCGCAAGATGAGTGGATCTCTGCACCTGGCCACTAGAATCTTAAAAGTTTATAGAGAGCCCTTAACCGGGTTCAGTCACGTATACCATCCAGATGGTCTCAACAACACATTCTTCCTTCAAGGCTGTGTCCTTGAAGTAGCTCCTAGTGAGGGAACAGTGAGCAGAACATACATTCCAAAGATAGGGGAGGGGATAAGGAGCCTCCAATTGCCTGGGTCCAGCTTAAGGATCAATTGCCAGTCACATCTTCTTGAGGACCTCCTCCAACACTTAATTAAGTTACCCAGCTTCAATTCTCCTTGGAAAACTGAAGATAATTATTATCATGACAATTATAATAATGTTTGTCTTCACAGTGTTGGGGTAGAAAATAAAGGAGATAAGTGTAGGTGAAAAGGTATTTACAAACTATAATGTGCTTTTAGTTATGATTACAGATGTCATGTTGGCCCATCAATCCCCCACAATTCATTCAGCAAATATTAATTCATATTACGGGCCAATAACCATATATTATCCTGTTATATATATTAGGATTTTGAAACTCAACTACTCATGGCAATCAAATGACAATATTACCCCATAATTTTGTTTTGCCCCTTTTAGATGAGTTTTTTTTTTTTTAAGCTGTGTGGAGGGGAGCTCTGGCTCTTTCATTTCCCCATATTTTAAGTAACATTGCAAAGATTTTTAATCATGGACTTAGGTTCCTTAAAATTGTTTTCAAACATCAGCATAAAATATATTGCAAATAAACTCATTATAAAACAGAGGAAATTTACTACATATTTTTCAAATAAGAGTTTTTAATGCCTGTAAGTTATACTATAAGAGATTAAGGTATCAGACCAGCCAATTCAAACCTCATAATAAAAAGGATATACTTCAGGTGTACATCATTATATATAATGACATATATGATGTAACCTGAAATTATATAATGTATTTCTATTATAATTTATGAATATTTATAATACATATAATATGATATATAATATATAAGGTTATAAACCAATGTTACATCAATAAAAAATAAATTTAAAAAAAGGATATATTTATCTGGTAATGAAAGGCTAGAAACAAAAAGAACTGTGACTAAACACTATATTCAATTTGGTAAATTTTTTCCTCACAGAAGTGGAAATTAGCAATTCTGAAAGACTTTGACGTGTGTGCTAGGGTTGAACAAATGGGAGCCAGATTTCTCATGGTCAAATAAGAAGTTAAAAATAAGTAAGGGGGGAGGAGCCCAGTGGCACAGTGGTTAAGTGTGCATGCTCCGCTTCGGTGGCCTGGGGTTCACAGGTTCGGATCCCGGGTGTGCACTGATGCACTGCTTCTCAAGCCATGCTGTGGTGGCGTCCCATATAAAGTGGAGGAAGATGGCCATGGATGTTAGCCCAGGGTCAGTCTTCCTCAGCAAAAAAGAGGAGGATTGGCAGTGGATGTTAGCTCAGGGCTAGTCTTCCTCACAAAAAATAAAAAATAAAAAAATAAGTAAGAGGCAGGGCAGACCCAGTGGCATAGTGGTTAAGTTCACATGCTCCGCTTCAGCGGCCCAGGGTTCATGGGTTCAGATCCCAGGCATGGACCTATGCACGACTAATCAAGCCACGTTGTGGCAGGCATCCCACATATCAAGTGGAGGAAGATGGGCACAGATGTTAGCCCAGGGCCAATCTTCCTCAGCAAAAAGAGGAGGATTAGCAATGGATATTAGCTCAGGGCTGATCTTCCTCACCAAAAACATAAATAAGTAATAGGAGAAATTAGAATGAACCCTGTGGTTCTGGATTAGAGTCAGAGATATCAGTATGAACTCCTGTTAATTTTAATATATATGCAAATAGATAGAACTAGAAATAACTTTAGATATGTGTATGCATGAATTAGTAGACATACATATATTGGCTCAGCATCGGTAACACCCCGATAGCATTAAGCACACTCAGTGCCCAGATTTTGGTTTCTAAATATCATTCTCCAAGAAAAGGAAGCAGGGCTCCTTGAAGAAATGGCTGCTAGCACTGGGGAAGGGAAAACACAAGATGAGCCTGGAGCATCCTGTAGTGCCAGAAACTAAGGAAATGCTAAGGAAGAAGAACAGGAAGAAGAGGAGGAAGAGGAAGGAGTATCAAAGGATATAGGAGCCAACCTGAAAGAGCTCCCTATGGACAAAGCTGGAACAATTTGAGCAACCAAATAAATAATGACAGTATTGGATTATAATAGGTATCAACAAGTCCATACTAGTATAAATAAATGATTAAATAAACGAATGAATGAATGAGAAGGGACAAATCTTCCTTACATAGGAATGCCAAATAATATATGTAGATACTCCCTCCTCTAGAAAGTAGAGTTTAATTCCTCTGCCCTTCAGTGTGGGCTGGATTTAGCAACACCTTTCCAAAAAACAGAGAATGCAAAGGGAAAATAATAACTTTACAGAGGAGAAACTTGGTAGACAAGTTACCAAGCGATCAAGGTTAACCTCACCATGTGGATGTCACCCCCCCATGATATGATGTGAGGAGAACAGCACCTCACCTCTGTGGTGTTCTTACCAAAAACACGTAATCCTAGTGTGATCATGAAGAAGAAGAAAAAAACGTGGAACTAACACAAATTTAAAGAACTTGTACAAAATATGTGATCTATAGTCTTCAAAATTGTCAAGGTCACGAAAAACAGGAAAAAATTGTTATAAACAAGAGGAGAAACTAAGGAGACATGACAACTAAATGTAATTTGGTATTCTGAAACAAAAAAAAAGATATTTTGAAAAAAAGTGAAATCCAAATAAACTGTGTAGTTTAGTTAATAGTATTATTTCTTAAAATGTACCACGATTATGTTACATGTTAACAATGGAGAAACTGGGTGAAGGGTAAGTGTACTATCTTTGCAACTTTTCTGTAAATCTAAAATAATGCCAAAATAAAAAGTTTTTTTTTTTTAATTTTTCATGTTTGGCAATAAAAAGGAATGAGGTACTGATACATGCTACAATCTGGACAAACCTTGAAAACGTTATGTCGAGTGAAAAAAGCCAGTCACAAAAGGCTGGATGTGTGTATATATGTGTGATTCCATTTATATGAAGCGTGCAGAACAGGCAAATTCATAGAGACAGAAAGTAGACTAGTGGCTGAGGGGAGAGCGGGAAGGGGAGTTACTGCTGATGAGTAAGGGTTTTTTTGGGGAAGGGGATGAAAATGTTCTAAAATTGATTGCAGTGATCATTACACAACTCTGTGAATATACTAAAAACCATTGAATTGTACACTTTAAATCGATGAATTGTATGGCATGTGAATTATACCTCATTAAAGATTTTATTTAAAAAAAAAATCTCTAGGGCAGGCTTCATCTGTGACTGGATGTTGAGGTTCAAACATCATTAGATTCAGTTTTTCTCCACTTCCATGTTCTGCCTTCCTCTTTGTCGGTGACTCCCTCCGGCTCCACACGGACCCTCCAAGTTCACAATTCGCTCGTTTCCAGCAGTCCTGGTGACAAGAGCCGTCTTCCTCTCCACAGTCCCTACAAAAATCTCATTTCACTTCGTTGGTTCTGATTGGATGATGAGAAAGTTCCTAAACCAAACTCCCCCGTGTTTGTGTGACAGGACAGGAATGCAGGAGGTGGATGGGTTTGGGCGGTGTTGATAGTTACTCAGAAAAACAAACAAATCGTTGTTCTGTCACCAGGACAAATGTGAGCGGATGCCAAGTAACAAAGTAACATATAGCTGCTATAACTTTCTTGCTCACTATATAGAAGCTGATAGAAACTAATCCTTGGGGCTGGCCTGGTGGCCCAAGCGGTTAAGCGCACGCCCTCCGATGCGGCGGCCCGTGGTTCGCCTGCTCAGATCCCGGTCCCGCACTGATGCACCGCTTGTCAAGCCATGCTGTGGCGGTGTCCCATATAAAGTGGAGGAAGATGGGCACGGATGTTAGCCCAGGGCCAGTCTTCCTCAGCAAAAAGAGAGGAGGATTGGCAGATGTTAGCTCAGGGCTGATCTTCCTCACAAAAAAAAAAAAAAGAAAAGAAATTAATCCTTAACTTAATGAAATTAATGGATTTCTCTTAAAAAAGAAAAGAATTATAGAAGTTGATAGAAACTAATCTTTAACTTAATGCAATTAATGGGTTTCCTTTAAAAAAGAAAAGAACCATCTATGCTGTCTTTTCTAAAGTTTTCTCTTAGTATTCACCAAAAAATATAACAGAAATAAGAAAAAATTGTGGCAGTTTTGAGATGCTCTCAAATACAGAACACAAAAGTATTGGTGCTTTTTCTTTGTAGTAATTTAATTAGTTTATTAAACTTCACCAGACAGGGCAACATTACATACCACCAACTAAAACGCAAACTGTTTCAGGACAGGTAAAAACTGTTCAATACCATAGCCATCAGCCCCGTGTCACTATTCAATTACAAATAAAATTAAGTAAAACTTAAAATTCAGTAACATTCACATTTATCACGTTTTAAGTGTTCAGTGGTCACGTGTTGCCAACAAGTTGGACAATGCAGATGAAGAATATTCCCATTGTGGCAGGACATTCTAGTGTGCAGCAATTGTTTAAACTATTATATTTATTTCTAGCATTTTAGCACAGACCAGATTTTTGAAAACATCTCACATTAAGACAATTAGACAGGTAAAAGCAAATTCTGAGAGGGGTACAAAGAAAGCTCACGATTCTTTACTTTTCTCTCCCTCATATCTAGTGGGCTCTCAGTTTTATGAGGCTGGCTGGATGCTCCTTAGTGGCTATTGTTAACTGTCCCATCCTAGTGTGACATTGAGTCCTTCATGGCTAGACCTCCGTATCTCTCTCCAGCAAGCAGTCAGTATTCAGTCAGCTCCCTCTCCACTGGAGTAGAACGTTCCCTCTCAACATCATCTTGATCACTGGCCTGGCACTGCTCACTGCGGGCAGCCCTATTATGCATGTCTGATTGGAGCCAAAGTAATTTGCTCCTGGTCACTCCTGCTGGGACCACAGATACACAGTGGTCCTTCCCACTGCCACCGTGGCCAGCACAACTCTCGCATTGAATCTTTATTTTGATTGAGGTACAATTGACATATAACATTGTATAAGTTTGAGGTATACAATGCGTTGATTTGATACATTTATATACTGAGTGATTACCACTGTAGCATTAGTAACACCTCTATCACTTGACATAATTATCATTTCTTCTTTGTGGTAAGAACAATAAAGATCTAGTCTCTCAGCAACTTTGAAGTTTATAATACAGTATTGTTGACTATAACACATTGAATCTTTCATTGAAATTGGCAGAAACACAAAATTCAGGCCCAGAGCATAAGCTTGGATCACTTTGGTCCCCTTTGCCCTTCTCAGCTTCTCAGGGGACAGAGAATGCCAGGGATCCCTGTACTATGGCCTTGTCTTTCCCCAGAACAGGACTTTATGGTTGCCGTTCCACAAGTTAGAAAGAAGAGCCAAGCAAACACACACTTTGGCAAATAGTACTGCTCACTCTGTGCGTGGCCAGGTGAGGGCCAGCTGAGGAGAGCAGTCAATCCCAAGAAGACTTGGAGAAAGGACTGCTGAGGCACATTTCTATTGTCGGCCTTGTGCCTATACTTCCCCCATCCCAACAGTCCAAGCTGCCAGTCCCATGTTCTCCTACATCGGCTTTTCCTTAGGATTCCAACCTCTCCGGCACACACAAATCTCCTGAGTCCCTAGAGACAAGGCCTTTGCACACTTCACCTATAGCACTCGACATAGCATCAGGTTACACTGAACAACATTAGATCATTTGTTCTCACAAATTTGCCTTTTAGAGATCTTGCTGTACAGTGTTACTTTTTCAGCTATACCATCCAAATGTATAAATGTTCTTATAAAACGACTGCTTGAGGTACTTCCAAAAATAACTTAAATTTTTTATTTTAAAACATAGGATATAAAAATAATTCAGATTTTCCTTAATTGAATAAATTAAAATCATTAAAAAGGTTTTTGTATGACAGCTTTACGGAGGTGTAATTGACATGCAATACTGCCATGTTTCAAATATATGATTTGATAGGTTTTAATATATATGAAACCTACCCCACAATCAAGATAATGAATCACCACCAAAAAATACCTTGTCGTCCATTACTCTGTTCTCCTCTATCTCCTCCAACTAACCCCCAACCCCAACAAATCCCCTGGCAACCACTGATCTGCTTTCTGTCATTATCAATTAGTCTGTATTTTCTAGAATTTTGTATTAATAGAATTATACAGTATGCACTCTTTGTGTGTGTGAGGGGGGGAAGTCAGCTTCTTTCATTCACCATAAGTATTTTGACATTCATCCATCTTGCATGAGATAATATTGCATTTTTTAAGTTGTTGAGTAGTATGAATTGCATGGATATACCACAATTTGTATATCTATTCACCTGGTAATGAACATTTGGGTTGTTTCCAGTTTTTGGTTGTTACTAGTAAATCAGCATTCATGTGAAGGTCTTTGTATAGATGTATGCTTTTGTTTCTTTTGGATAAATACCTAGGAGTGGAATGGCTGAATCAAACTTAGTGTATATATTTAACTATTTAGGAAATTGCTGAACTATTTTCCAAGCTATCTGGGCCATTTTCCATTCCCATCAGCAGTGTATGAGAGTTCCAATTGCTCAACATCTTTGCCAACACGTGGTATGGTTAATCTTTTTCATTTTAGCCATTCTTATAGGCACAAGGTGATTTCTTATATTTTAATTTACATTTCCCTATTGAACTAATCATGTTGAACGTATTTTCATGTGCTTATTTGCCTTTCATATATTTTCTTTGGTGAAGTGCCTGTCCAAATTTTTTTGTCCATTTTTAATTAAAAGATCCTTTTTTTCCAGCTTTATTGAAATATAATTGACAGATTGTGTAAATTTAAGGTGTTCAGTGTGATGAGTTATACACGTATATATTGTGAAATGTTTACAACAATAAGCTTAGTTAACACCTCCTTCACTTCACATAATTACCATTTTGTTGTTGTTGTTATGGTGAGAACATTAAAGCTCTACTCTCATAGCAACTTTCAAGTATGCAATACAGTATTGTTAACTATAGTCACCATGCCTTAGATCCCGAGAACTTATTCATCTTATAACCAGAAGTTTGTATCCTTTGACCAACATCTCCCCATTTCCTCCACCCCTCAGCTCCTGGCAACTACTCTCTGTTTATATGAGTTCAATGTTTTTGATTCCACATACAAGTGAGATCATACAGTATTTGTTTTTCTCTTTCCAACTTATTTCACTTAGCATGATGCCCTCAAGGTCCATCCATGTTGCTGTAAATGGCGGGATTTCCTTTTTGATGGCTGAATAATATTCCATCGGATGTGTATACCGCATTTTCTTTATCCATTCACCCGTTGATGGATATTTAGGTTGTTTCCATGTTTTGTTTGCCCATTTTTTTTTAATTGTTGGTTTGTTTTCATATTACTGAATTTTATTTTTTTTTGGTGAGGAAAATTAGCCCTGAGCTAACATCTGTTGCCAATCCTCCTCTTTTTGCTGAGGAAGATCGGCCCTGGGCTAACATCCATGCCCATCTTCCTCCACTTTATGTGTGGGACGCCTGCCACAGCATGGCTTGTAAGTGGTGCATAGGTCTGTGCTTGGGATCCGAAACTGCGAACCCCGGGCCACCAAAGTGGAGTGTGTGAACTTAACCACTATGCCACTGGGCCAGCCCCCCATATTACTGAGTTTTGAGAGTAGTATTTTATATACAAGTCCTGGATACAAGCCCTTTATCAGATACGTGAGTTGTAAATATTTCCCTCCAGTCAGTGGCTTGTCTTTTCACTCTCCTAAGATGTCTTTCAAAAAGCAGAAGTTTCTTGATTTTGATAAAGCCCAATTTCTGATGTTTTTTAATGGATTGTACTTTTGGTGTTACATGTAGGAAAACTTTGCTTAGCCCAAAAGATTTTCTCCTATGTTTTCTTCTAGAAGTTTTATAGTTTTAGGTTTTACATTTAGATTTATGATCCATTTTGAGTTGAATGGTGTGAAGTATGGATCACAGTTTATTTTTTGCATGTGGATATCCAATTTTTCTAGCACCATTTGTTGAAAACTATCCTTTCTCCAGTGAACTGCTTTTGTACTTTTGTTGAAAATCAATGACCATACATGTGTGGGTCTATTTCTGGACTCTGTATTTTGTTTAGTTACTCTATTTGTCTATTCTTAAGCCAATACTACATTTTCTTGATTACTCTAGTTTTATAATTTTGAAGTGAGATACTGTAAGTCCTCCAAACTGGTTCTTATTTTTCAAAATTGTTTTGGCTATTCCGAGTCCTTTGCATTTCCATATGAATTATAAAATCAGTTTGTCAATTATACAAAAACAGCCTGCTAGAATTTTGAGTGGGATTGCACTAAATCTATAAATAAATTTAGTGAGCAATATCATAATAATATTGAGTCCACCAATCCATGAAGATGGTATATTTCTTCATTGATTTAGGTTTTCTTTAATTTCTCTTGGCAATGTTTGTAGTTTGCAGTGTACAAAGTTTGCAAATTTTTTTGTTAGATTTATCCCTATATCACATTTTTAATGTTATTATAAATGATATTATTTTTAATTTCTAATTATTAGTTGCTAGCATATAGAAATATAATTGAATTTTGTTTTGATCTTGTAACCTGTATGCTTGCTAAGCTTACCTGTTAGGTTTCATAGTTGTTTTGTAGATTCCACAGGATTTTCTGTGTATAGAAATGTTGGTTGCAAATAAAGACAGGTTTACTTCTTCCTTTTCAATCTGGGTATCTTTAAATCCTTGGCCTTGCCTTATTGCAATGGCTAGAACCTCTAGTACAATGTTGAATAACACTGGTGAGATTGGCCATCCCTGACTTGCTTCTGACCTTAGGGAGAAAGCTTTCAGTCGCTCATCATTGAGAATGATGTTAGCCACAGTTTTTTGTAGATGCCCTTTATCAGAGGGAGGAAGTTCTCTTCTGTTCCTAGTTTGCTGAGAGTCTTTTTTTTTAAACCAGCAATGGATGTTGAACTTTGTCAAATGATTTTTCTGCATCTATTGAGATGATAATATGGGGTTTTTGTTTAGTCTGATAGTATGGTGAATTACATTGATTTTTGATTGTTAAACCAACCTGCATACATGGGATAGACTTTTTAAAACACAGAAGTTCATCAAGGTGGATTTGAGTTGAATCCACTTTACTGCTGAGTTATTGTAACACAGTTTATTAACTCATGAAAGATTAGTAATTTTTCTAGCTATGACTGTTTTCAATAAATCTCAAAAATTAACTTTTTAGAGTGAAATAATCTTAAAATAGATAAAATGATAATTGGTTTGCCAAGGTTAAATGCAATGTGTTCTTTTCTTCAGTCTTTTTAGAAATGAGAAAATATCTGAAGAGTCTGCTTTTCCTGAGCTGTTAGACATTTCCAAATCCCAGTCTAGGGCAAAGTATCTCTTGTGGTTCCACCTGTTTACACAACTCTCTTTTCCCTCCTCTGTTTTGTGAGAACATTGGTTGGGAACCACTGTAAATCAACACCCGTTGGGAGTCATTTTCCTCAAAGAAGGTTGCAAGAGCACTGCTTTGGGTGACCCTGGTGGTCCACAGTGGGGGACATAAAAGGATTAAGCAATAATACCACCCATTACTTACAGCTCCCAGAGAGATGGACAGGAAATGTTCACGATCAAATTTCAGTTTAAACTCAGGGCAGGAAATGGCTACTCTCATCAAAGAGGAATTAAAAGATTCCCTCAGGCCTCAGAAGGCAGTGAGTCTGATTGTACTACTGAGAAAGTTGCCAAAGTGAACAAGCAGATAATGAGCTCTCGAGTTGGAGAGGCAGAGCCAATCAGCCATCAGCCGATTCATTAACCAGTAAATCAGGCGAAGCAGACTGGAAGGAGTTCAAGCCTTCAGAAGAAATGGAATGATCAAGACTTAATCCTCAAGGATGTTAAGCAAGTACATAGTAAAGGCTAGGAATTTTTGCAATACAGTGGCTGATAGTGCAGGATCTGGAGACAGTGAGACCAGAGTATGAGTACAGCCTGCACAATTTCTGACCTATGTCTCCTTCCATTTTCTTTCTGAGCCTCTATCAGTTTTCTTATTTATGTTATTGTGAGGTGAAGTACATAAGGCAACTAGCACACCACTGGTACACAGTTGTAAAAGGAGAAAGATGCCACTCATAATTCTAAGCGACTTCTAAGGACAGATTCTGTTCAATGGAAAGGTGCTGTGTGTTGCCGGAAGACTTAACCGGTAGGTATATGATGAGTGTAGGAGCTAGGCAGTGCTGACTTGCTCTGCATGTTACAGAAGCAGAATTTGGAGTTCCCAAGGCAATCTTCGCAGAAAATGAGCGGAGAAGTGCGTGTGAGTAGAGAAAGCCAGAGAGAAGAAGAAAGGCTGGGTGAAGGGCCAGTGAGAAACCCCAAGGGTTGAGTACAACCCCACTTTAACAGCAGGAATGACAGATGTTTTGAGTGAAAATTTCATATACCTTACCCATATATTGCACAGGTATGCAAAATTGGAACTTTCTTCACTTCTCTATAACTGAACTAAATTTTGAGTCTCCCTATTTTACTGGGTAGTAACAAAAGTAATCTTCCAATTCAAGGTTAGCTCCGATACTTAGGGTTTGAAACTCTGTAGATGATGGTTATCTTCTCAATCATTTCCTTTTCTCCCTCAACCCTTTCCTCCTTTCTACCCAGGAGGTGACATATGTTCCAGAATGAAGGGAATTTAACTATCATCGCCCATGTCAGAGGAAGAGGATGCTTGGTCCTCAATTATCTTGTGTCCATCTCTGACAGCCACTGAGCTGCAACTTATCCTACCAGCCTCTGGATGCATGTGTTGAAATGACCACTGTCCTCCTGATAATCCTCCTGATTATCTGTTCGATGCAGGCCACCTGGGTCCTGCTCACTGGGGCATAGATCCCAGCTTCCTCCATGTCCACTGAACTGGGTGCCGTTCCCACCCCACTCTCAGGGGCACAGTAACTTCCTGCTGCTGTCCCCGTAACACCCTGGGGGCCCATGAGACTGCCCTTGGGCCAGATGTCTGGGCATCTCTCTCTGATTTTGCTGGTGCCAAGATGGATAAAGAGCTCCTCTAAGAGACTCGTAGTCTTCCCAGGGTGTGCTCTAAGAAGGAAGGCCCAGGTCTTTCCTGCCTTGGGTCCCCTCAACCCGTCTTGGCTTTCCAGTTACCTTCCCCACCTGGACTTGGCCTAGGCGGGGAGTGGGGCTAGGGTCCAGAAACACTCACAAACTCACTCTCTTGCTCTTTGAAGCTCTTTCCTCCAGCCAAGAAAAGTCTTTTATCCTCTTCTTGTGTGGCTGGAAATGGGCTCTTCATCTTTCTCCTCCCCATATATTGTTTCAGGGTAAACTTTATGTCTTCTTCCTTCAGGCTTTGGCAGTTGATAATTAAAGCTAAGTATTTGGAATTCAGAAAACTTTTTTTTCTTCAAGGGTTGTGGCTCTTAGCTCAACTCTCTGCTACTCAAAGTCTTTTTGGTTCTTGTTTATATCTGACCTCTTCAGAGTACATGAAAGATGCTACAGCTGCTTGAGTAGTGGGAGGAAAGATAATGATAAAAGGAAATGCAAGGAAAGGGAACTTCAATTAACATTTCAAATACTATTCACCTCATTGATACATGTTTTCAGATTGGTAGTACTGTGTTGGGTAATGTGGCATAAGCAATCCTAAAAATCCTCGGTATTGTCTATATATTCTCAAATATTTGGTTGGAGTTGTTTTAGGTAGAAATAGAGAAAAAAGATGATGTACCATGGAAGAGTGGCAACAAGACTAGAGCTGGTGTTGACTTTCTTTCTCATCAAAAAATCTGCAGAAATTTGGGCTTTCATGGGGCATGGACTGTGGATTCAAGCTAATTTTATCTCAGAGAGCGAGTATATCCCAGCTGACATCTGGGTTAAAGAGGAAATGGTCAATAAATGTTAGCTAATTATAGTAGTAGTAGAAATAGAAATTGTGGTGGTAGAAATGTTCTTGAAGAAGCAGATATCACAGTGCCAACTGGCTGGGGAAAGAACACGAGTCAAGGCCAGCACTTGTAGGTATCCCGTTAGCAACACTCGTTTAGAGTCCCAGGGGATAGAAACTGAGATCGACATCCTAATTCACCTTGTGTCTCCTCTACATCATCATCTATGACATAAAATGATGCTTCAGAGGACCTCAAAATGGTAATTGATCAATGTCTGGTTACTGACCTTGCAAGCACGTGATGTTTCTGGGCATCTGTTTATTTGAGTTGCTATGACTGAGTACTTTGGGGTTGTCTGAAAGAGGATAGGATAAGTGTTATTAGTCAAGGTTCTCCAGAGAAACAGAACCAATAGGAGATATAGATAGATACATATATAGACATAGGAGATATTACGAGATATATATATATAATTATGTAATTCTATTATCCTATATACTTCCTATATATTCCATTATCCTATATCTTATTATCCCACTAAGATATCCTATTATCCTCTATAGATTCTATATATCTATCCAATATCTATATTTCTCTATCTATATTTAGATCAAGCTCTAGATTGATTTAAGGAATTGGTGATTGTGAGGACTGGTAAGTCCAAAATCTGCAGGGCAGGCCAACAGGCAGTAAATTCCAGCAGGAGTTGATGTTGCAGTCTTGAGTCCAAAGGCAGGCTGGAGGCAGAATTCCTTCCTCTTCAGGGACCTTTTCTTTTCTCTTAACGTCTTCAATTGATTGGATGGGGCCCACTCCCCTTATGGAGGGTAATCTGCTTTACTCCAAGTCAGCTCATTTAAATGTTGATCATGTCTGAAAAAATACCTTCACAGCAACATCTAGACGCGTGTTTGACCCAACAACTGGGCACCTTAGCCTAGTCAAGCTGACACATAAAGTTAACCACCAAAATAAGTGGTTTTGCTTTTATTTTCTTTAAGGACAAGGACAGTGGAAGGCGTCACTGACATGTTGTTTGCTCCCTGTCTGGTTAATCAGACAGGTTTGAGGACCAGTGGAAAGATGGGTGAGACCCAAACTAAAGGAGCTTCATAAGAAATTCTGTGGACTCTGGGCTCAAGCAGGGCTGCTGTGCAGCGCAGACAAATGTGACCCAGAGTTGAAAAGAGGGGCATCCTCCCTACTCCTGTGGGAAACCCAGCATGGCTCTGGCCCTTCAAAATGGTCAGCCCAGAAATGTCAGGAAACAACTCCCTTGGCATGGATGTTAACATTCTCATTGAAGGCTCCAGTAGCAGTAGCAGTGATGAGGTATCCCCCAGGTGGGTTTTCATAAGACATGGGCTGGAGTGGGGCTTGAAGACAACAGGTGTTCCTTGGCATAGCTGAGCAAGCCTCTAGGAATACCTAGACATACGTGAGAGGAGCATTTCTGGAGACAGGAATTTCTGTTTGAGCAAGTGGAGACAATGAGCCAATGGAAGCCACAACCACAGGCTAGAAAGACCCAGAGACTTCTGGGTTATACTCTGGTTATTTTACAGACTGTGAATTCAATTAGTCTCAATAAAGTTTTTGTGGATTTCATAAGAATTCTCACAGGTATTGTTATCTATATCTATCTACAAACTGTTTGAACTCTACTTAATTATTAAAGTCAAGAGTCCAGGGCTCAGAGTGAGCAAAACCAGCTCTGTTCAAGGTAGACTGTATAGATGTACAGATGAGTGTTAACTTTGCACAAAATCTGGTCTTCGGTCAAACTGATGAAGTTGTCTGAAGGTCAGCCGGCTTAGTTTAATCAACTTAAAACAGTAAGCTATCTAGTTTGATGGAAAAGAGCACAAGATACAGGGTAAGATAACCATGAATTCAAATTCTGGTACCATCTTGACACCTTTGTGACTTGTATTAGTTATTTAGTGTTTAAGTCTTAGTTTCTTCCTCTCCTTACAGGTCTGTTTTGAGCTCCGGCATAGAGTAAGGAGCTCAACAAATAGTAGTTGTTAATGTTGTTATTGTCTACTTCACCTACCACCATTTCCATTTTTTCCCTTAAACTTTAGCCGATATCAATGAAAGCAAGTGTTAAATATCTACTGTGGTTCTTAACCTGGGTGGGCCTTTGGACCTGGGGGCATTGGTAAATGTTGTTGGGGGTCTCTGTGCGGATGTCACAATGACTGGGGCAAGAGATCAAGGACAATAAATACTCTGCAATTTGTGGGTCAGTCTTGCACTATGAATTAATTGTCCCACTCCAGATACCTTTGGTGCTCATGAATGAGAAATGCTGTGTTTTCATTTCTGCCTATTTTGACCTAGAAAAGAGAAATGAAATGGAAGAGGAACTTGCTCTGGAGAAGGCTTTGTGAGGGCTTACATGTGACAGGCACTGTTTTAATTGCTTTGAATTCACTGCTCCTTGATTCCTCACAACAGCCCAGTTATTAATTCCCGTTTCTCAAGTGAGGAAACTGAGGCACAGAAAGGTTCAGCACCTCCCAGGCTTATATCACTGGTAAATGGGAGAGCCTGAATTCAAGCCCAGGTAGTCTGGCTCCTGAGCCCCAAGCTCTTAAGCTTTACATTATCATGCCTCTGAATAAGGTGAAATAAAGCAAAACTAAATTAAACAAAAATAATTAAACAACACAAAACACTGCACCACTGGTTTCGAGTTTCCAATGATAAATGAAAATTCTTTGTTTTTTTTTAAGCTCAAAAAGATTAAAATAAGGTCATTTTCCTGGGTAGTGCCTCCCTTTACGTTATAGGAGAAACGATTTGAGGAAAGTATTAATACTCTCTGTTGCACCATATGCACTTCTCTACATTTAGGTGTGCAAGAAGTGATCCCCATCGGTGAAGTGAGCACTCTGTGTGTGTGTGTGTGTGTGTGTGTGTGTGTACACATCTATTTATATCTTCCATTTATAGAGATAAATTTACATTGAAGGATTACTCACTCTCCATAGTATTCTAATGAAAAGTTTGATATTAAATTTTTTTTTCAGACAAGTATACTTTGTTGCTTGAAGGATGCTGAAGAGGAGTGAAGGTAATACCTTGACTCACAAATAACCTACATGACTTAACAACCCACACTTTTACATATTCCACAATGATGACCCCAATTTGCAGACTTTGAACTTTTATCTACCAACTGATGAACATACATTTTAGGGCTTTCTCATGGTGACTCTGCTGGCCAGCCAACATATTATTTTAAACTATGCCGCTTTCTTGGTTTGTCCAGAAGTGTTTGTACAATAACCTAAATATTTATTGCATTTTGCCATTATTTTAAATAATTAGTAATAGAGTAATGATACTAGTGATAGAACAATTGTAGTAGATGTAAATAATTAGCCACAATCAGGTGTTTAGCTGTAGTTGCAACTCTGTACTTTAGAACTTAAGTCTGTCCAGTGTGTATTAAATTGTGAAGGAAAATTGAAAAAAAACCAAAATGTACAAAATGCTGGAAACAGATTGTTGACACTCCTGACTGATAGTTGAAGTGTTCTAACAGTGGAAATGGAAAATCTTTAAAATTAAGGATTGGGAAGTAATATTGAAAATACCCCAGAGATCCGAAGACACAGGGAAGTTCCCAGAGCCACAGCGATAGGGCTTACAGCAGCTTCCTCTTTCAAAGCACACAGAGTCAGGTGTTCAGTTTTCACTCCATAAATCTTTCAATATAGTCCATGAGCATCATCTCATTCTCCTGCTCAATCCTAGGCAATTCTTTTTTCTAGCAAGCTTCTCATGACATTAAAACAAATTGCTTTTGTTTCATGTCAATGCCACTTCAAGTACCCTGAGTGAAATAGAATTGAGATAAGAAATTACTTCAGAAAAATCATTTTTTGTCTCTATGTATTTGCTCTACTTTTTGGTGTCTGCTATTTACATTATGTACCCTACAAAGAAACGAATAATATCCATTTATACCACTCTTAGGGATTTTGTAATATTTTTCATCTTTCTAGTAAGGGAAGCTCTATTGTTCAGTCTATTTTGAGTCCATTGTCCTGCTGTGGTTTTCAGGGATCCTGGATACACAAAGGTTGATCACTAAATATAAGGTCGTGGGGAGTCGTTGTTGAGTTAATCCCTACCCCTCCCTCCTCTCCTTTGTTCTTTAATTCAAAACTTTTAAAGTTTAAACAGTATTTTCCAAAGTTGGACCAGGATACCATCAGTTAAAAAGAATAAGATCAGTTTTTCTCAATTTTCAGAAAAAGTTAATAGAGTTATCTCTATTTAACTTTTTTCTCCTATAAATTTTCTTAAAATCTTTTGTGTTTGCTGCTCCCAAGACCAAAATGAACGAACAGATTGCTAAGAAATATCACCATAAAATCCAGGAGCAGCCTGTGAAGAATGTTTTTTATTGATACATTATTGTGGTTGAGATGTTAGATTCTCAAGTGACATATATGTAATCCTATATCCTGGTGGAATATTGTTTCATAGTCTGCAAAGACCATGGAATCTAAAGAGCTTTATGACTTCCAGGTGCTCTTTAACCTAATAACCTAAAGAAGAAAGAGTTGAGATATTGGTCTTCAAGAGAAGTCACTTCTGTTGGCATCCCTATCACTTAAGGCTGCCCAGGCCACAACTACCCTGGGGCTTATGGAAGTGCCCCCTCCTGCTTCTAAAGTGGAGAGAGGAAGTCTGTTCCTCAAATGCAAGGTCAAGAGACTCTATGCATTTTGTTGTAGACATAATGTTATAAATGGGAGTTCAATACAGTCTACGTAGTAGCACAAGTAGTACCACTGTTTGCATAACCTCCTGAGGGCTAGCTCAGAAATTTGTGAAATCTGAGCACTAAACAACTTGCTTACAATGTGACTTCTGGACTATAATTCATTCATAAATTGGTGATTATCCATGGCGACTCTCTGCAAAATGGTAGAATGATCAGGAAAAAAACACTGAAAATAAGCTTGATCTGTTCTACCTGCAGATGATGGGATTCCTATTTTGTGCTGTGTTCAAGCTCTTGATGCCCTTGCAGTGGCAAGACAGTCAATAATGACTGCCAACTCCAAATGCAAGGTGGTTCTCGGCAGGTTCAATCCAGATCAAATCCTTGTGAGTTCACCATTTTGAACAAATCTAGCTCATTGCTTTTGTTTACAAAAATATTGTCTCTGCCAAAGAAGGGAAGGAAGAATTTTCTTGCAGAGCCAGCATTCAAAATTATTCATCATCTCCACAAGAAACCCTAATGTAACCCAAGAACAACACTTACATCTGTTTATTAAAAATCTCAAATTGTCCTGGCTATAAGATCCATATTCTTATGCATTTTGCCAATATTTAGCATCTGTATCTAAATAAAAAAAGAGGAGGGGGATTAAGGTAAAGTTTTATTAATTATGTAAATTCCATTTTCTCCTTCTATTACCCAAACACTGAAGATGCATTTCAGATCTTTACTAAAAGTCAAAGATCAATTAAGTAATTTTTAAAGAACATTGGCTTTAAAGCACCACAGAACATTCCTCCAAACCTGACTGAACTTCATAGAACAATCTTTGGGGTTTTTTTGGTTGTAGAAACAGCAATGCCAAAATCCTGACAACTCAGGAGGGAGTGCCCTCCTCTTTTCTTTTTCCAGCCATTGTTTTACACTTGGGATATTTGCTTTTATTGTTTCCTCATGGAAAATAAGCCTGATTTTGCCCTTGAAAAAGGATTACTTCTCAGAAAGATTATTTTTGAATTGAAATTTTAGGAAGTATACACTTCAAAGGTCTCTCAACTATTCAGTATCCAACTTATATTTTGCTTTAAAAAAACAAAGTAAAATGTATTTTCCACAAAAATGTTTGCTTTGACTCATGACACTACGACGTGATTATTGATTATGATTTTTTTAATTTGAAATGACCATTTAAAATACACGTGCTTTATAATTGTTAAAATATGCAATGTCGATATTTGTAAAATATTAAAAAAAACTTAAAGAAAATTAAAATCACCCACTACCCAGATGTAATTGTTGTATCTCTATATTTCTTTGTTCTATTTTCTCTCTCTTCACTTTCACACATACACCCTCACGTGCACACACGCATTTTGAAACACAACTCAGATCATACTGTGTATACAGTTTTGTATCTGGCTTTGGCTTAAAATTTTGTCATGAGCATTGTTCTGTGTCATTAAGTATTCTTTGAAAAAAAACTTTAAAGCTCATACAGTATTTCATATATGGCCATATCACACTTTATTTAATAATTCTATTATTTTTGATATTTGTCGTTTCTAATTCTATTATTTTTGATATTTGTTCTTTCACTATTCAAAACCTGACAGGGAGTCCTGGCTGGGCTGGAGCTGGGGCTCAGATGCTTCCAGATTGTTAGGTTAGGCAGAAGCTTGTGCCCCACGGGTCCGTTGGATTATAGCTATTTTCACAGGAGCTGAAGAGCTTCCTGAATTTACAAAAACTTGAACTCTGTACAGATATTTGCAAATGTCTGAAGAATTAGGGAGCCTGTGACGCAGGCTGGATAGGAACCTGCCCCACAAATGCACCCAACTCCACCCAAAGAGTGAGAGAAATTCATCACAACTGAAAATGGGGTGACAATGCAAAGCACATCCTGGCGCCAGGGCTTGATGACAGAGGGAGAGTGGTGGTTTGGGGTCCAATGTGCTGACTGACTTTAGAAACACATTCCATCTATGCACCCTGTGGGGGGTGGCAACATGCGTGCATTGAAAGACTGTGAACTCTGACACTTTGGTGACCCGAGGAGTTCTGCTGTGGGACAAACCCTAACTGAGCCTAATAAGAATGTCTTAACATTGATTTCACAAGAGCATCTGCAGTGGGCAGATCTCTGGCACTGGGTTGTGGTTGTGGCTTCACAATTTCACAAACATTGAGAAGAGCGTGTTTTCAGCACTGTAGGTGACAATATCCACAGTGAAAGTAACAGTGTTGATGATGGCAGTCACTAACTGCCATGGGACAAGAGTCCCAGTTCAGGATTGGCCCTGAATGAATGTGTTGCAGGCCCAGCTTGGATCACCATCATGGGAAAAGAAAAAACTCTTATGCTCTGGAATATTGAACATTCTTGGAGTGGGAAATCCTCCAAACTGAGCGTAAGTTTGGTTTTTGAATCAGAAGGAGGAGGCAGCATTCCAGGTTCCCTGACGTCAAGGGCAGCAGATTTCCAGCAGCAACAGTGGCAGGTGAAGAGGAGCAGCATATTTCAGCTCTCATTGTGTCTGCTGCAGGAGAATCCTGGCCAAGCTAGCAAGGGAGCAGGAAACCACCAGGACTGGCTTGTGCGTACACATCAGTTCCTCTGGAAATATTAGGAAGAAGAGGCCCCTATAATGAAGATGGAGGCTTAGGGCTGGTGAGATTTTAGGTATTAATATTCACGTGACTCCCTTTGTATTCATAAGTTTACAAAGACTGAAATATTTACATTTCATAAATTATGTTGTTCTCAATAGCTGTATCAAGTTGGGATCAGTATAAACCACTGTAGGTATTTGTATTAGCTTGTGTCGCCATAACAAAATACCACAGACTGGGTGGCATAAACAACAGAAATTTATTTTTCATAGTTCTGGAGGCTGGGAAGTCCAAGATCAAGGTGCAGCAGGGTTCAGTTTCTGGTGAGAGCTCTCTTCCTGGCTTGCTGTATCCTCACATGGTAGAGAGAAAGAGAGAACTCTGTTGTCTCTTCCTCTTCTTACGAGGGCACCAACTCTATTGGACTAGGGCCCCACCCTTATGACCTCATTTAACCTTTATTACCTCCTCATAGGCCCTATCTCTAAAAGATAGTCACAATTGGGGGTTAGGGCTTCAACATATGAATTTTGTGGGGACACAAACATTCAGCCCAAACAGTATATTAAGCAGACAGAATTTAATGGAAAGGATTAGGTGCTTACAAAATTAATAGAAGGGCAAGAAGATTACAAATCAAGGTATGCTACCCAAACTGTTGTGTTCAAGAGTACACTGCCATTTTGTCTATCCTAGGATGAGAGCTACTGTCATTTGTGCTGCTGCTGAACTGTCTTTCAGCATCCACAAAGCTAGTGACTAGATGTGCAGATGCTGGGTCTGGCCATTGCAATTGTATCTAAATGCATCTCTATAACTTTGCTTACCAATAGAACAGCAGCCAGAAGATGTCCTTTTCTTTAATTCCACCTTTCCAATCTTTTCCTAGTGCATCAAATTGGAAGAACCTATTCCTAACTCTAGCAGCAAAGGAATCTGGGAATATAGAAATGTAGCTTATACCTTTCCAACCTCTTTAGTAATGAAAGACATGCCGGAGGGAGGGAGGATAAATGCTGGGTGACAACTGGCCATATCTATCACAGTCCACCCCTTTAATACTCAACATCCCAGAACAATCCTTAACCTATAATACTCAATCTACAATAGCAACCACAACATACTTCTTCCTAGTTTAGTGCAACTATTACAAGCAAAACATGCTCATCATTTCCCCAAATGAATACATCTAAAACCCCATCATCCCAATATCCATCTCTGGGTGATATTCATTTCTCCTCTAGTTTAAACAAAATTCTAATTTGATGTTTTATAATCTAAATACTTAATTATAAAATTAACCACCATTAACATACCTTACATAAAATAGGAAAGGTGAGGGGATTGGTTAATATAGACATAGAGATAACAGAACAATGAAGAATATGTAGGTAGCCACTACAGTCATTGTTTCTGCAACTGGTCATGAGGCCATAGTTGATACTTATGATGTCCTTCCTTCAACTACCCATTCTGTCTTCCTTTACTCCCAGACAGCATGTAAAACTGGTTGAGGTCTTTACCAGCGAATTCCTTGATGATCTGAGCCCTTGCACATGCTTCCTGAATGGGGTTGCTGCATATTTTGGTGCTTTTTACCAATGGACAAGGCAGTGTCCCCGAGGAGGTGTCCTAGAGAATCCCTGAGTTCCAGACATACTCCTCAGTGCCTCCATTGGTAGCAGCAACCCTGTTTCCTTCTAGATAGTTAGAGTCAATCTCCATGGCTAATGAAGTTTCTCCTTTTGTTTAGTCTTTGGTTTCAAGACATGAGAAACATCACGACAATCTCAGTTTCCAATTCTATAAAACCATTGCTGTGTCACCCACTGGAAGCATTTTTACCTCAGTTATTACAACCTCTAAACCAAGGAGCTCAAAACTGCAGGGTCAGGGAGCAAAAAATATTAAATGTATGAACAGGTTTAATAGTAAAAGGTGCCATTCCCTTTTCCACCCCTTGTTTCTTGGACCCATGTCTTCTACCTATAGGAAAAAAACTACATTGGAAACTTATTCAGAGCATACACCCCATCCTGTAGACTACCATCCTACTCTTTCAAGGTGTTTCTCTCTTAGCTGTTGTTAAACAGAATCTTTAATAGGTCATTCCATAAGTCCATGAGGCCAGAAGCTTCTGAGTAAATGGATATATGGAAAGACCAGTGAATCCTGTGGACATTTGCCCATGTCTTTTCTTATTTTTATATAAAACTTTTTTGATGCAAAGAAATAATTTGTGGGATACTGTGAGAGTGAATAAGCATGAAGTAAGTCCAATGATGGGATGCTGACAGAGGTCTCATGGGCAGAAAAGACAAATCCATATTTAACATGTTTATTCTATTGAGGATAAATATTTGTCCCTTCTGTGATGGAAGGGGTTCAGTATAAGCAACCTACCTCAAGTGGCTGGCTGGTCCTCCAGTGATGGTATTGTATAGAATAGTGGGAAGGCAGGGCACTGCTGTGGGTAGATTGGGCACCCAGCATTGGTGGTAGCCAAGTCAGACTTGATGAGGGAAGGCCACATTGCTGAGTTCATATATAAACTGTAACCCTACCACCATGTCTACTCATCAGCCCACTAAGTAAGCTCTGAAGTGGCTGGGAAAGTCTCAAGTGACTGATAACAATAAAATGGATCATCTTGTCCATATAATTATTGAGAATGTCACTGTGTCACTGAAGAAGATGCCCTATGGTGAGTACTTACATGGGATACAAATATTTTCATACTCTGGGCTCATCCTGAGAGATCAATCCATAAATATTTTCATAAGTTCTCATTGCCAATCTCCAATTTTGTTCCTTCCAAGTTCCTGACATTTGAACAAACTGCTGGACGCATGCTTTAAATTGGCATAGATCTGTATGTGTGGCCATCTGTCCTTCAAGGCATGTGAAATTCCCAGAAGAACTGCACAGAGTTCTGCCCACTGGGACGACTGTCCTCCCCTCACTCCTTCGTGGCCGCTCCCGGCAGAGCCGCAATGCTGGAGCATTCCTCTTCAGGCTGGTGCAAGTGCACCGTGCAGAACCACACATAAGCGAGGCTGGCATTTTTTCTTCTTTTGTGAACTAGGTGCATTAAATGCCTCACGTGGCTTGAGGGAGAGGAACACGGGAGTCTGAGCCACCTTCTCATGTGACATACTTGGACCTTCAGGATCAGCTCTGGTGGCATCTCTTATGTCCCCCTTTCTCCTGATGCTTGAATGCTGCTAGCAGAGCTGACTTTGTGGCGTGGTGGATCAGGGACAATTCAACTCATAGGCTGCTTCTGCATCTTTTAAAAATTAGACAAAGGACCACCTCACACCCATTAGGGAGGCTACTATGAAAAAAACAACATAAAATAACACGTGTTGGAGTGGATGTGGAGAAATTGGAACCTTCGTACACTGTTGGTGAGAATGTAAAATGGTGCAGCTACTATGGAAAACAGTATGGAGGTTCCTCAAAAAATTAAAAATAGAACTACTGTATGATCCAGCAATTCCACTTCTAGGTAGATATCCAAAAGAATTGAAAGCAGATACTCAAAGGGATATATTTGTACACCCACGTTCACAGCAGCATTATTCACAATAGCCAAAAGAAGGAAGCAAGCCAAATGTCCACCAACAGATGAATGGATAAACAAAACGTGGTCTATACAAGGGAATATTCAGCCTTAAAAAGGCATGAAGGGGGCCGGCCCCGTGGCTTGGCGGTTGGGTGCGCACGCTCCGCTGCTGGCGGCCCGGGTTCGGATCCCGGGCATGCACCGACGCACCGCTTTTCTGGCCATGCTGAGGCCGCGTCCCACGTGCAGCGACTGGAAGGATGTGCAGCTATGACATACAACTAGGTACTGGGGCTTTGGGGGGAAAAATAAATAAAATCTTTAAAAAAAAAAAAGGCATGAAGTTCTGACACATGCTGCAACATGGATGAACCTTGAAGCCACCATGCTAAGTGAAATAAGCCAGACACAAAAAGACAAACATTGCATGATTTCACTTATCTGATGTACCTAGAGTTGTCAAATTCAGAGATATAGAAAGTAAAATGGTGGTTGCCAGGGGCTGGGAAATAAGGAGTTATTGTTTTATGGGTACAGAGTTTCAGTTTTGCAAGATGAAAAGAGTTCTAGAAATGGATAGTGGTGATGATTGCACAACAACATGAATAACTTAATACCACTGAATTGTACACCTAAAAATGGTTAAGATGGTAAATTTTACGTTACATGTATTTTTCCACAATTAAAAATATACGGAAACTTTTTAAAATGATCACAAAGGCACTGTGTGGCTGGTGGTGGGCCGTTCCCCGTACCCAGTTGCAATTCTTCAGTTGCAGCTTGCCAGAGGCTCCATACCACGTCCCTATCTGATGCAAACATCTTGAGCTATTTGGAGCCACTGGGGTTAAAAGGTCAGTGAGGTAGCTCTGTTTCTACTACAACTCAAACCAGCTGGAGAGCCTTTTCTTGCTCTAGGCCCCACTCAGGGCTGGTAGCTCTTGCAGCTAGCTCAGTGATAGGTCAGAGCAAGAGGCAGGAGAGGTGCCAAGTGAAGCAACCTGCCTTTCAGGCTGGAGAAGCTATTTCTATACGTCCCAGACTGCTGCGGATCCCTAGAAACTTCCCTGAGATGGCAGGACTCTGAATTTTCCCAGAATGTATCTCCCACCCTCTGACCCATGTGTGCCTTACTTGGGCATCTTGGGGACATCTGCTACTTCCTGCTCATCAGATCTAATCAGCGTGATGTTGTCAGTGTAGTGGCCCAGCATGGCATTCGTGGGATCGTGGACTGATCAAGGTCCCCCGTGGACAAGATGTGACAGAGATAAGTGCATAAAATTACACTTCCAGATGAAAATAAACCACCTTTGATGATCTCTGCTTATTGGAATGAACAGACAAGAGTTATTTTGGAAGAATTGCATCTGGAGAGAATGTTGAAGTGAACTTTGAAATGAACCTCAAAGGATTTGCTAGACAGGAATAGTATGAGCAAAGACATACAGATAAGCAAATGCAGGATATGGAAAGTGATTGGTTCACTAATTGATACATCCAAAAAAAAATGTATTGAGCATCTATTAAGTCCCAGGGACTGACTTTGCTGAGTTTGTAGAAGAGAGTGGAAGGATGTGGCTGGGCTTTAAATGACAGAATAAGGAAATGGTACTTCATTCAAAAGGCCATTGTAGACCACTTGAAGGTTTTTAAGCTGGAGAGTGATAATGATTAGAGTTGCTTTTATGAAGATTAATCTGGCAGCAGAGGCTAATTGTCCAGCCAGGAAGAGGAAATGAGGATCTGAACTAGAGTGATAACAGGGAGGAATGAAAGGGAAGGACCATTTGAAGAAGTGTTGTGGAGGAGGAATCTACATCGGTCTGGATATGGGGGCCAATAAGAGACATAAGCCAAAAACAACTACAAGGTTTTGAGCTTGAGTAATTTAGATCAACAAAAGAAATAATGAAGTCAAGAGGAAGATTTGGTATTAGGGGGAAAATATCAATAACAATAGCTGATATTATTAGATTGAAGCACCTGGAGGGCAGGGACTGTGATTGCTTTGGTTCACACTTTTTTTTGGGTGAGGAAGATCAGCCCTTTGCTAACGTCTGCCAATCCTTTTTTTTTTTTTTTTTTGCTGAGGAAGACTGGCCCTGGGCTAACATCCATGCCCATCTTCCTCCACTTTATATGGGACGCCACCACAGCATGGCTTGCCAAGCACTATGTCGGTGCACGCCTGGGATCCGAACCCGC
This sequence comes from Diceros bicornis minor, assembly GCF_020826845.1. Classification (NCBI taxonomy): domain Eukaryota; kingdom Metazoa; phylum Chordata; class Mammalia; order Perissodactyla; family Rhinocerotidae; genus Diceros; species Diceros bicornis. The sequence goes on from NC_080768.1 coordinate 21,359,720, forward strand.
GAACCCCGGGCCGCAGCAGCAGAGCATGTGCACTTAACCACTTGCACCACCAGGCTGGCCCTGGTTCACATTTTTATCTCTAGTCCTTGGCACAAAGTGAGTACTCAAATATTTGTCACAAAATACGTTAAATGATTCTCCTTAGTGAACTGTCACCTCCACTCTAAGAAGGTATGGTAATTATCCCCCTTTTTTAGCTATCAATTCTATTTTTTATTTTGAACTGCCTGAGGCATATACAAAAATATAGGGAATAATACAATAAACATCCCTATACAGAGATTCTACTCCTCAGCTCGAGAAACTAAGCAATAGAGATATTATCCTTATCTCCATTTTACAGGTGAGAAAGCTGAGGCTGAGAGTAGTTAAAAACTTGCTCAAGGTCACACAGCTAACACATGCCAGGGCTGTGATTTGAATACAGGCCTGTCTGACTCCAGAGCCCATGTTTTCACTACACCTGATGGGACATCTGAGTGGAGGGACTCAGCAGGTAGATGGAAATATAATACATTAAGTATAGAGAGAATTCAGGACAGGAAGTATTGATATGGGAATTATCTGCATCCAAGTGATGGTTGAAGGGATGGCAGTGGCAAGGCAATAAACAATAATAAGTGGCCTGAGGACATAGACTTGGACTTGAGCAATGTGCCTTCTTGGAAGGAGAACAAAATATAAGAGACTATTTTAAAACCTGCCTATACACAGAAGTAAGTGCTCTTTTTATGCTGGCCTAGAGTTTCTCTTTTGGTTCCTAGAAAAAGGCAGAGCTGCCTGCAGTCCATGGAGTGCTGCTTCTCTATGTCTGGCACAGGTCTAGGCCAAAGAAGACATCGATACTTTGCATCATCGAGTTTATAAAAATCCTGAAGGTGAGGATGCTATCTTTTTTCCAGGCAGAACCTCAAATGCAGCTCTGACCTTAGCATAGTGGGTATCTATTACGTTCCTAGCTGAGACTGGGCATGTTCAGAGATGTGTACCCTTCTCCACACATAACATGGGCCACTGAGGTTTAACAGTGCTGAACACGATTTTATTGAATTTGTAATCATCAACAATACTACTCCCCTGAGGAAACATTTCTTGGCTTCGCTGCCAAATCAAAAGTTTTAGTTGCCTCAGGAGATGTGTAAGTATTCCGGAAAAAGTCTCGCAAGTGTTTGATAAGTATCCAAATCTCCTCAGGTCACTGAAGATCACAGGATTTTGGGAAAGTTCCCAGTTAATATCATGTTTTTATTTAAAAGTTCTTATAGCAATATTATTTGCAACTAGAATATCTGTGTGACAAAAATTTCTTAAGAAGATGTTCTCTAGAAGAAGTTTGGTCATATACAATAAAGTAGTTTAGGTCTTGTCTTGGCATATGACGTGTGTCCTTAGAGCTCTTTTCTGCTGAGGAAGATTAGCCCTGAGCTAACATCTGTTGCCAATCCTCCTCATTTTTTGCTTGAGGAAGATTAGCCTTGAGCTAACATCTGTGCCGATCTTCCTCTACTTTATACGTGGGTCATTGCCACAGCATGGCTGATGAGTGGTGCAGGTCCGCGCCCGGGATCCAAACCTACGAACCCGGGCCGCTGAAGCAGATTGCGCCGAACTCAACCACTATGCCATGGGGCCGGCTCCCCTTAGAGCTCTTTAAAGACATTATTGACCCCCCTTAAAAAGATCAGAGACACAGAAGGCAGAGACAGTATATTATTTTGATTCTCTTTCAGATTCCTCTTCTCTATAAAGTCAGGATAGGCTAGGCTAGATACAAAGTTTAATTAAGCTTTAAATCTCAGTGCCTTCATGCAAAAACAACCTCAAAAAGATGTTCTTTTCACTCAAAAGAATCTTCTGTGACTCTTCAGAGTAGTTCCTTTCCAAGGAATGACTTGGGGAAACAGTCTATTTCCCTCTTCATTCATTTCAATCTAAGGCTGAATAGTTTTGGGTCATGGTCACATCATGTATTTAGAGCAAATTTATCATCATTATTTTTTCTAGAATCTCCATATGTGACCTCCAAATATTAAGAACAGGGACAAGAAAGCTGAAGGGCCACACAGGTTTTGCACAACTTTGGCCCAAAAGTAACATGTCACTTCTCACATGGCCCCACCCAACAGTAACAGGGTTGACAAGTGTAGCCTCCGGTGTGACTGTGAAGGGCAGGTGAATTAAATATTGATGTGTACAGTCATATCTACCATTTTCACAAAGGTGAAAATCACTGAAACCTGAGATACTGAGGACAAAATGAGGACAACCATGATGCTCCTGGGCAAGGGACGTAGGTTGATAAATATGCAGGTAACTAGGTCTTAACCCTATTGCCTGATATTTTGCTTAATGGTGAAAAGAGTTTTGAGATATGCTTATTTTCCATCCAGGAGTCACAAATACTAGAGAAAAATAGCCATTTTGCAACCCACTGGGCAAAGGCTGATGTAGCGTAAATGTGGGTGTGGATCCATCTGCAAATTATGTAGTGTTAGAAGAATAAGTTTTCTCTCCCTTTCTCACTTCTTGGTTCTGGGGCCAGATGGAGGGATTTCTGCTCTGTGAATACTCAGAGATGCAACATCCATCCAAATGACCCGTGGTTCATTCCAGACACACTGGATATTAAACTTGAAGAACTAAGTATATGATTCTGAGTCTACCCATTACTTTCCGTATAATTAATACGGAAAATGTAGGAAGGATACCAATCTCCTTGAGGCTTCTTTTGGCATTTCCTCAAGCTCAGGGGCCATCTTGGTTGGTCTACTTTTCATTTCCTTGGTGTTATCCATGTCACTATCCTTCTTCTCTGGGTCTCCCTGAAATCTCACAGCATCTGCCATAGTACTTTGTGTAGGACCATCAGGCAATTAACATCAATGTTTCTTAAATAAATGAATGGCTAATTTCACTTTTTGCCCTACTTAGGATCAACAGAGTCAGCCATTTCAATGAGGTACTCTTGGTTCCCTCACTTCACTGCCCTCCAATTCTTTTGCTTTGTTCAAACTCTTCTGCCTCACTGGGTAGGGGTTCAAAGAAGCAGTGGAACTTGGGGATAGGAGGCAGTGTAAGTAGCAGAAGTGCAGAGTGGCTATCAGAGGTCAACACAGTTTGTGACCTAGTAACTTGGATAGTGATGGGGGCTGAGGGACAAGTCAAGGAGGATTCCTCAGAGAACTGTTAGATCGCACCAAAATGTTTACTTATAGAGATTTCTTTCCCTATGGTTATTTTATTTCTAGCTTATTCTATGTTAATTCACCCTAATAATTTGAGTATAATTCCTGACTCATTTTAACCTAATGCTGATTTTATAGCTATGATTAATGGAAGATGTATTTTTGAACTAATCTGAAAATTTTTTCTTAGCATTAAGCTACTTAAATTGTTCAGATTTATATCTTTTCACCTATCAATTAGTGTTTTGGGTGCTTTTTTTTAGGAAAAAAAACCCACCTATGCTAATATGCAACAGGTCAGAAATAATTGTGTGTAAAAATTACTCGCCAAGTAAACTCTTGATAAGCCCACCAGGAGAGGGATAGAAGAGCCCTGAAAGCACATAATTCCAAGATCATTAAACCATTCAGAATGTATCCCCTTGAATGGCTATAGAATTCCTAGTACTGATGGAATTTGGAGATGGAAGCTATCTTTGAGACCATCTAGGCAGGTGACTCTCATTTTATAAGTGAGGAGACTAGGCCAGTGTGTGAGTTGTGATCAGAGTGGTCCTGGCTCTATTCTTGGTGTTCTTTAGTAACGAAGAAATTATACCCTGGGGCAATTTTGTCCTATGCAATGTCAGTTATAGTATTGTCTTAATTGCCTCCCAGAGCGGTAGGAGGATGAAATGATAGAAGATATGTGAAGGAGATCTGGAAATTTAAAAATAAATGTAACACTGTGTTGATTACATAAACATTTATTTGGAAGGCTGCAATGGGTCTACCACGAATTGGAGAAAAAGAGATAAAAATAGAGTCTCTACAAATCATTTGCAATCCAGTCAGAAAGAGAGATGAGTAAGAGCTAGGAAATAATTGAAGAGATATTATTCTAAGAACTATGTAGAGTTTTATGAAATTTTAGTTATGGTGGAGGGTTGTACACTTAGAGTTGCAAGAAAAAAAGGTGGGGGGCCTTGCTTCTCTTTGGCTGTTCCCAATGGCTTCATGCTCACAATGGCAACAACTACTCAATATCATAAATGGAAAAATGATACCTTATACTGGATTCTTTGTATCTATATCTTCCAGTTCAGTGAAGATGGCAAATGAGGACTCACCCCGGTGCCAAGGGAAAACTCTTCCAACAGTTCCAACAGTGAAGTCGCAGGTTGATGTGAGGGGCCTGACTTCATAGAGCACCTCCTGGGGCGCCAACACTGTTGCTGTTGTTTCCACCCTCATCCCAAACGCTATGCCGGCTGCCTACGTGCTGAAGTGTACACACGGAGCCCACTAGGCCGTACTGGGCATTGAGTGCATGTGGCAGCCTTTTTTCTGCCCCACCCTGAAGTCCCACCTATCCTGGAACGCTCTGGAAGGAAGCCGATGGGTGGTGTGGAGTAGCACGTATTCTCCATCTCTCTTCCAAGCGGCCACACCCAACACAAGGCCCCCATTGTGCCTCGGGGAACAGTAGCCCCACAGTATGACGCTGGCTGCCCCTCTTGGAAGGATGCGAGCGCTCCCGCTCCGGCCACCCCGGCCAGAAGCGAGGCACGGCGGGGGCGGGGCGGGCAGGTGAGCGGAGCGCAGCAGCGCGCGGTCTAGGGCCGCGCGGGCGCCCCGGGCCCCGCACGCCGGCCACGCCGCCCCTGGGGGCGGAGCCAAGCCCCGCGGCCCGCGTGATCCCGGACGGCGGCGAAGCCCCCTCCCCGCGCCCCCCCGCCGCGCTGCAGACGCGCAGGTGCGTGCGGCCGCGCCCGCCCGGAGCCCCGCAGCCCCGGGCTCGCCATGGAGCACATCCGCACGCCCAAGGTTGGTGGCACGGCGCGGGCTGAGCAGCTAGGGCGGGAGCTGGAGCAGCAGGAGGGATGCTGAGCGCGCGGGAGGCCCGGCTTCCCTGCGGGGCGCGGGGCGAAGCAGCCCCGCGAGCGGGGGAGGAGGAGGCAGCGCCCGAGCATCTCCCGGTTCCCTGTGAGGCTGATCTTTCTCTTGGTGCCTCACAGGCCCAGCCTTGGCTGCTGCTGGGTCTAACCTCTTGTCCTTGGAGGTGGACATAGGGGTGGATGGGACGGAACCCCAGTTGTCTGTTGAGTAATGGGGCTGCTGATCTGCAGATAAACGCTCGCTTCTGGTTTGGCACTAGGTTGCTGCTGCCGCCTTGTTTTTTGTTTAGTTTTTCTGTTGGCTGTTCTGAGCATTTGAGAGAGAAACAAGCCTTCCTAATGACAGGTGCGAGGAATCGAGTTATGTGCAGGTGGACTGAATGCCCTCGGGAAGCTTGTTGCATCTGAGGGTTCAGACCCACCCAACTCGCCCTTCCGCTATCCCATCCTCAGGCTATCAGTCACAATGGATCTTGCACTGGGCGGTCCTATTTGCTGTAGTTGAATGGTATTATCAGTCCTACCATCTTCTTGCCTTTTCCAGCCTGTTTCGTTCTTTGGGGAGAAAGGGTGCAGCTTAGAGATTCGTCTACTGGTGTGTTTTAAACACCACCAGCTTTTGCCACTCAACAAAAGCGACTGGTCCCTGATCATTCCAGTTAAATAACACTGGAAACGTTGACCGCTGTACCAAACCTTCCTACCCGTAGTTGTACTAGTAATAGAACTTAGAGTTCTATAGAGTGAAAAAGATAATCGACATTCCTGTCTGATAAAAACCCTAAACTAGCGAAAGAATGTAGTTTAAAAGCCTATTGGTTGTCTCTTGTTACTGCTGCCACAGCTCCATGCGTTTCCAGGATGATCTCATGTTCAAAATCTAGGCCTTTGACAGAGTTAAGTCAAAACTAAGTCTGAGTGTCAGAACTTAGCTGGCCCCGGGGGTCCCACTCATTTCATGGGGGAGAGGAGGCCCATTGCTTTGCCTTAAGTCCGGTAAGAAGAATGCATTCCTAAATTCTGGAATGGTTCTAAGTACCTCTTTGTAAAAGCAGCTTTACAGTTATCTCATGTCAGTGGAAGAATAAATCTTTTAGTTTGCTAGAGAATGTCAGTTCCGACAGTAGATTTAAATTGTATTGATTTTGTACTATGGAATTAAATTGTTGCCTCACAATCGGGAAATTGTAAACTTAGAAGAGAGTGCCATGAACTACAGGATAGGTGGCTCAAAGCTTTCAGGGTTTAAGTGGTGCTGAATAATTTATTCCGGAATGACGAATTTAACTTACGGACTCCCTCCGCCCTTGCCAAGGGCATCCTTTCTTTGTCATGATGAAGGAGCCCTTTAAAAAATATCTGATGTAAATGTCAATAGCAAGAGTGATAAAGTGACAGGACACTGGATGCCATTTTCCTATAGAATGAATTTGGGGAGTAAAGACCTTTTCTAGTCTATGTTCAAACTCATTGTGTACGAAGCCATGTGTGTAAACCTGAGCAGCAAGCAAGGTTCTCAGTTGTTCTTAAAACTGGTTTTCATAAACACCCTCCAAGTAGTGTATTACTTCAAATCAGAAGTCCCCTTTTATCAGGAAATGGAAAGAAATGGGGGAAAATGGAGAATTGTCTGAAATGTCATTGAATTGGGGATTGTTAACATTTAGGATAACGTGAGTGGAAAAAATAAAAAACTACAGATGTTGGGTGGATTTGGTTTATTCATTCATTCATTTAATTCCACAAACATTTGAGAATCTTTCATATTCAAGGCTCTGTGTTAGGTCCTGGGAGCATGAAGCATCAGGGAGCTCCCAGTCTGGAAGAGGAGGCGGTTGTAAATCTAGATAGAGACATACAAGGGTCAGCGGGCAGAGAGGGAGAATGGGTGGAGGATCGGCTCTACCATCAAGAGTGAAGGAAACTTTCTTAGAAGAGTTGGGTCTTAACATGCAAGGCATCGAGGAGGACCAGGAGCATTTGAGACAGCTGTCATGCAGTTGTGTAAATACAATGTATCGTAATAAATCATTACAACCTCAAAGAAGCTGAAAACCTTAACAGTGATAAAGATAGAAATGATTCCTTGAGGCTAAACAACATCTCTGTTCATTTTACATTTTTAAGTGCAAAACTAATTTTCACAGTATAAATGAAAAAGAGAATAAGACTAGTTACAGATCATGTGTTGTAAAATATATAATTGTTGATGGTCATATGCATCTTTATTATTTACTTCCATCATACTCTGGGGGAGCTTAATAGGTAACTTGCCTTAGGCTTCATGATTTCATGTCTTGGGTGGTTTGTAAGGAGTATACACGGAGTTTGTTTATCTGACCCACTGTGGGTTTGAAGCGATATTTACCATGTGGGTAGCAGGGTTTTATTTTAAGAGGAAAAGAAATGCATGCACGTACAATGTACAGTTGCTTTCCTACTGCCGTGGAAGTCATTCATTTCCTCTTCGTAGACTGTGTGCCATCCATCACAGCCTCTGTGTTCTGCTTCAGTCTCTGGAGCGCAGTTTAAGGAGACAGATGCACATGAATAATCTGGAATGCTTTGCACATATTTCTTTCTGGGTGTGTGTGTGTGTGTGTTTAACTGAAGCCTTTAACAGAGCGTATGCTAAGCAGGGTGTTTCTTTCCCAGAATGATTCCTCTGTAGAAAGAAAAATGTTCCGAGGACAAGCTAGTTTGCAGTTGGGTTGAAGTGAGGACACCAAGCCTTACTTGCACTCATCACAGTGAACTTTTGGGTTTCTACTCCATTGTCTGGCTTTCTTTACCTCTCTGAAAACTTGCTGGTAAGAAAATGCCCTGCAAGAAGCAGAGGGATAATTCAGGTTCAAGTACAACTTAGTTCTGTGAAAAGGTGTCAGAATTCCTAGAAGTAGCTTGAAGTATTTTGTAGGATTTGGTTTGGTACTAAATTGATGCTAATGTGTCTAGGATCCTGACTAAATAATCTCTACTTTGTGTGCTTTGGTCTTTCTGGAAGATATTTTTTTTCCACATATGTAAATTTGGGTTATAAAGTGGAATATGTGATGACCTCCAAAACTCCAAAACAGACCTTGAAAATGCCTCTTCTTCCTTTCCAGCCGCATCCCCCTAGTCTGAGCCATTAGCCTCCTAACTGGTCTAGTTTTCTCTTTGTTCTCTAATCCCTTCTCCACAGAGGGAGGCTGGGTGATGCTTTTATGACACAAATTGATCATGTTACTTCCCAGCTCAAATTCTTGGGTGGCATCCATTTGTACCCAGGATATAAAGTGAGAATCCCAAGAGCAGCCAATAAGACCCTGTATAGACTGACCCCTGCCTACTGCCCAGCCTCATTCTGTGACTGTCGTCTTATTATTCTCTAACCTCTGATCACCACTGGCTTCCATGGGTTTCTTACATGTGACAGGTTCTTTTCTGCTTCAGGACTTTTGCATTGCCATTCCATCTGGGGGATACTCTTATCCTCACTCTTCACCTGGCTAAATCTCTCATCTTTCTAGTTTCTAATTTAAATATAATTTCCTCAAAAAACCTATTGCCCAATTCCCCATATAAATCAGATCTGCCTGTTATATTCTATCATAGAACCCAGTATTTTCACCTCATGCCCCTCGTTGCAAGTTTTATATTTATTTGAGTGATTATTTGTTTAATGTCAAGCTCCCTTGCTAGACAGGAGCCCAGTGGCAGGGAGGATCATATCTTGTTCACCCTGTATCCACAGCACCCAACACAGTTCCTGGCATGAAGTAAGCACACAGTAAATAAATGAATAATTGAATAATAGAAGGAATGAGTAATTCTTGAGTTCAGCGCTTCAGTTTTTAGTATTTGCTTTAGTAATCCAAGCCTCATGTGCATTGTACCCATGACTAGGTACAGCATTGTGAATCTTCTAATACTATTAGTGTTAAGTACTTGTGGGTGTCAATATAGTATGTGAAAAATATAGCATATATATAATTATGTACATTTTGTGATTATATATAGTTTTAATGAGGTAGAATTCAAATAACATAAAATTCACCATTTTGGTCATTTTAAAGTGTACAATTTACAATAAAGTGTTTTTTAGTATATTTACAATGTTTTGCAACTATCACCACCATCTAATTCAGAATCTTTTTATCACCCTCAAAAGTATCTGTTAGTAGTCATTGCTCATTCCCCACTCCAGCCCATGGCAACCACTAATGTACTCTCTGTCTCTATTAGATTTGCCTATTCTGAACATTTCATATAAATGGAATAATATAATATGTGGCCTTTTGTGATTTGCTTATTTCATTTAGCATAATCTTTTCTTGGTTCATCCAAGTTGTAGCATGTATTGGTACTTCATTCCTTTTTAGTGCAGAATAATATTCCATTCTACGGATGTACCACATTTTGTTTATCCGTTCATCAATTGATGGCATTTTGGTTGTTTCCACTTGTTAATTATTATGAATAGTGCTGCTCTGAACACTCATATACTTTTTGTGTGTGTGAATATAAGTTTTCAGTTCTCTTGGGGTATCTCTAGAAATGGAATTACTGGGTCATATAGTGACTCCATGTTTAATTTTTGAGGAAATTGTGATTACATCTTATGTATTTTACAACTAAATTCTTCCTCTTCATATACATCCAACAGTATAGAATTATTTATATAGTATACAGAGCCTAAGTACTTTGGAAATAATTGTTTAAATGGTGTGAATAGATAAGTTTCCTTCAAAAGTGAATATAGATTTTTCTTGTTACACATTTAAACAATTTCTTAGAAAAACAACCCAGTGAGCATGAAGTTATATTTATATCACTCCAAATTCACTTCTGATTTGTGATAATATGCCCTTTTTATATAGTCATAAATAGTGTGCTTTTGCTCTGTTACTGAACTTTTTGCCCACTGTTATTTTGTATATATATTTTATATTCAGAAGTCATCCACCTATTTATTGTCTTAATGATTGCTTATTATTCATTTGACTATAGTTTGCTTAACCTGTCTCCACTATTAGGGATTTGGGTTTTGTGCCCCTGTGAAAATCCCTGGTACGATTTTGTTAATGTACAAGGTCCAGAGTAGAATGGCCGAGAGTAGGAACAGTCTTATAAGCGTTCTTATTACACAACATCTTTCAGTATTTGGAAGCTTCTCATATGGTCCGGGGTTTAGGCAAATTCTTTATAGTCCCAGAGAGAGGAAATAAAGAGTAGAGATTGCAGAGGAGAAGGTCTTGGCTTGATATAGAGAAGTTCTTTCCCACAATTATACCTGTTTGTGTAAAAGAAATTAGTTTATCTCTTGAAGGAATAGAGGTACCTAAGCTGAGTCTGGATGATTCTTGTCAGCAAAGACGTGGAGGCGTTCCAGGTGTCTGAGGGGAGAACTGTCTAGAAGCATGTTTGAATTTCCTCTGAGCCAAGTGCCCAGCCACCCTGAGCTGCACGCTTCTGCTACGATGTACTCACTGTATCACTTGGCAGTCCATAATGACCATGGACAGCTCTAACCATTAAGAAGTTTTCCTTATATTTAGTCGAAAATCTGTCTTGCTGTAGTTTTTAGTAATTGGGTCTAGTTCTGTCCCTTGGGATATTGCCCAAAACATCAGCCCTCCTTCCAGGAAATGGCCCTTCATGTATTTTGTACCATGCTGCCATCTCCCTGACCCTTCCCTCCTACCTAAGTAGTTAGCTTAGCACTGCCTGCTCTGGCAACCAACCAGTGGCCTGGTTTTAAGTGCCTTTACCGTCCTGATTACTTTACTCACTGAGTTACAAAAACGTAGGATTACTTTAGGTTTGGTTGAATTGGGAGAGAGTAAAATTTAATAACTATTCTAAATTGTATGTATCATTGAGTCACATCTCAGTGGGCTTCTGGTGAACTTATTGTGGAAGACAACCCTTAAGTTGTCTTTGCACATGGTGGTCTGAAGTCACATCTTCCCTGCCTTTTCCTTGAATAATAATATGTTACACTTCATTGAAAATTATCCCATTGGATGTAGCTTATTGCTTAATCCCTTACTCTGTTTTGGATCCTGATACATGTCTTCTCTGTCTCTCGTTTGGTACCATCTGCTGTTTAATGAGCTTCCCCTCTATTACGTCATCCGTGATCTCATCCAAGAAAGAAACTAGATTAGGCAGATGTGACTTCTTAGTGACTTAAGCCACTTGCTCCCATCTCCCAGGATCTGGATCCTGATAGCAGATTTACTAGTTCTTTCAGTTTGGTGCCATCTACCATTTGATAAATTTGTCCTCCATCACCTCTCCAAATAGCTCCTCAAAGAAAAAATGAAGTAGTCGGTGATGATGGCTGAGTGAATCCACGATGTCCTTCTGATTGATGGTTTCCTTTTCCAGGTTCATACAAAATTCCATTAAAGAAGCCATTTTAGAATCGTGCCTAGAATTAACGTCAAATTCACCAACTTATAATTAGAAAATTCCATATCCCCCGTTTGAAAATGATCATCTCATTTGCAAGTTCTCTGTGTGATGGAGAGAGATCAATAGAGTCATGAGGGGGACCGGCCCAGTGGTGCAAGCTGTTAAGTGCTCACGCTCCGCTGCGGCGGCCCCGGGGTTTGCGGGGTCAGATCCCCGGCGCGCACCGATGCACCGCTTGTCAAGCCATGCTGTCGCGGCGTCCCACATAAAGTGGAGGAAGATGGGCATGGATGTTAGCCCAGGGCCAGTCTTCCTCAGCAAAAAAGAGGAGGATTGGCATTGGATGTTAGCTCAGGGCTGGTCTTCCTCACACACACATAAAAAAGGATAGTTAGGAGAAGATAGACTTTCTCTGTGTCATTCAGCACCGTTGTACCATTGGCACTGTTCTCTCTTTCATCTGAAAATAATAATTTTCGGGTAATAAAAGTATATTACTTTTGCTTCTATATTAGAATCAATATAGAAATTAACCACTGTTAATATTTGAGTATATTTCCTTGTGGCATGTTTTTTTTGCATGAATACTCTAACTTTTTATTTGTTTGTTTAGAAATTTAGGATCACCCAGTTCGGTTTTGTAATATGCTTCTTTTAACTTACCATATTGTGATCTTTGAAAACATGCTTTTAGAAGACTATGTGATTTTTTTATCCTATAGAAATGTCATTATCACATTAACTGTTTCTGCATAAGGCTATTACAATAAGGTTATGATGAATATCTTGTTTATTAATTATCTACATATATGATTACTCCCTTAGGATAGACCCATAGGTAGAATTACTGTGTCACAAAAGATGAACAATTTTATGGTTGATATATGTTGCCAAATGACTTTCCAAAAACATTATGTCAATTTCCAGAAACAGGGTAGAGTGTCTTTCTCACTGTACCATGGTTTTATTGTTTAAAAAATATTTGCTAATTTAAAGTGGGGAATAGCACTTCATTCTCTCATCATTTTTTTTTTTTATTACTAGTGAGGTTGAAATGTTTTCAAAAATATGTCTGTTGAGCATTTTGTTACTTTTCTGAATTATTTATATCTTTTCTATTTTAATAATTGGTGATTTTTGTGTGTGTATAGTATGTATATATATATACATATTTAATAACAGCTTTACTCAGATAGAATTCACATACTATAAAATTAACTCTTTTTAAGAATACAATTCTGTGCTTCTTTGTATATTCACAGAGATGTACAACCATCACAATGATCTAATTCCAGAACATGTCATCACTCCAGAAAGAAACTCCATACCCATTAGCAGTCACTCCCCTTTTTTCCCTCCTGCCACCCCAACAGCCATTAATATCTCTATGTATTTACCTTTTCTGGACATTTCATATAAATTGAATCGTCCAATATGTGGTCGTTTGTGGCTTGCTTTTTTCAGTTAGCGTGATGTTTGCAAGGTTCATCCAAGTTGCAGCACGTATCAGTATTTCCTTCCTTTTTATCCATTCTGTGGATGCACTACATTTTGTTTATCTATTCATCAGTTGATGGACATTTGTGTTGGTTCTGGGTTTTGGCTACTATGAATAATACTCCTATGAACTTTTATGTACAAGTTTTTGTGTGGGCATATATTTTTATTCCTCTTAGGTGGAATCTCACTCATCTAAGAATGGAATTACTGAATCATATGCCAACCCTATGTTTAACATTTTGAGGAACTGCCAAACTGTTTTCCAAAGTGGCTGCACCATTTTAAAATCCCACCAACAATGTATGAGGGTTTCAGTTTTTCCATATCGTTGTCAGCACTTGTTATTGTCTGTCTCTTGTATTTTATCATCCTAGTGGGTGTGAAGTGGTGTTCATCATGGTTTTGATTTGCATTTCCCTAATGACTAATTATGTTGAGCATCTTTTCATGTGCTTAATGACCATTTGTATATCTTCTTTGGAGAACAGTCTATTCAAATCCTGAGTTCATTTTTTAATTGGGTTATTTGTCTTTTTAATTATTGAGTTGCACAAGTTCTTTATATATTCTGGGTACAAGTCCCTAATTAGATATATGACTTGCCAATGTCTTCTCCCAGCTTTCAGTTTTTTTTTCACTGTCTTGATGGTGTCCTTAGAAGCACAAAACTTTTTAATTTTGATGAAATCCAACTTACCCATTTTTTCTTCTGTCACTTGTGCTTTTGGTATCGTATCTGTGTATATATTTTTTAAACCCTTTTTTTCCGATTTTGAAAGTAATACACTACAGAAAATTTAGTTCGAAAGAGCAGAAAGAAAATAAAAGTTATGCATAATCTCAACACCCAGGAAAAACTGCTGTTAACTTTGTATATACTGTCAGCCCTTTTCTTTACATATAAATAGGAAAGCAATATGAAGCAAAATTAGGTCTGTTTTCTCCCTTTCTGTGTGTGTATATAAGTTTGGAGAGTGAGAACCTATTTTTTGTATGTCATAGTATACCATAAATATTTTTATCACTTTATTAAACATTTCTCTGAAAAGTGATTTGTCATAACTACATGGTCTCACATTGTATGAATGCATCATAAATTATTTAGTGTTAGGAGGCAATTCTCCATGGGTCTTAAACATTTCTGCACTTTTATTCTGAATTCTCTCTTCAAGGATGATTTTGTAGCCAACAGCCTTGGAAGATAGAAATAGTTTCTCCCTCAGGGGCAAAGGGCAGATTTGTTTGCTGACCAGGATAATAAAGATAATGTTTTCCTCAGGGACAAAGGTTGGTCAGGGTTGCTAGCAGACCTCTTGTAAGATTCGCTTTTCTTAAACTCTAAGCTCTACATTTTCTCCTGTGTAACACAGATCTACTCTTCATGCAGCATCTGTCTGGGCTGCTCCATATTGCCTCTTAGACTGGGGGAGGGGGTGTGTGGGGGAGCTGATGGGGACATGAAGCTCGTGCTTCGTGGTGTGCAGAGAGTATAAAGTCCTTTGTTTCTGACCTGTGGGTCTACTGTCTTCTGTCATCATCCATGAAACTGTGGGAGGCTAACTTGTTATGTGGCAAGCAGGTTAAAAACTCAGTCACTTCATAGTTCTTGAGGGTTTATTTCCTAGTATCTGATATTTAATTTGTCTCTATTTTGTCACTAAAATAAATAACTGTGATAAACATCAGTGTATTTAAATTGTTGTGCAGATCTCTCTGTTGCCTCAGATTAAATTTCTAAAGTGTATTCTCAAGTTCCTTTTCTATACATATTTTAAATATTTTTGATGACTTCTGCTAGATTTTCTTCTAGAATTGTCTGCTACTGGTGTAGCAGAGGAACTTCTTTTTTTAATTCTTGAGAATGATATGTGAAGTATAGTTGCTCATTAATTTATATTTCTTTCTTGTTGGTGAAATGCAATATATTTTTTTGTATACAATACAACAATAGTACGGATGAAAGAAAATCCTTAAATGGCACTTGCTACGTGCTAGGCACCATATTAATTCATTTGTCCTTAATACTACCCGATGAGGTGAGTACTGTTATTATCCCCGTGTCACAGATGAGGAAACTGAGGTTAACCAGTGTAAGTCACTCAGCTGTAAGGGGCAGAGTGAGGATTCAAAACCAGACAGCGTATCTCCAGAAGTTTGTGTTCTCAGCAGCTATGTGATCTTATGTTTTGATGGTGAGAGCGGGAGAGAGAATGCGGTTCGGGTTCTCAGTGGCTTTCCCGTCGCCGTTCCAGACCTTCTAAAGTCCTCCTTGCATTCTTGCCTTTAGGTGAATGAGCTGCCTCTGTATTATCCAACATTCCCCTCATTTTTTTGTATTCTTGCAATTTGATTTTATCAAAAGAGCCAAGCCCAGCATTGTGTTTTGATTTCCATCTGTCTAGAGACAGATTATTGCCCAGTTGCTAAAGACTCTTTTATGACCCAATATTTAACAATATTGGGGAGGTAATCTGGGTAATGAAATATGCTCCCACAATTCAAAAACAAGGCTGATAGGTTTATTAGAGTGAAACAAGCCACTTAAAAGTAGAGCTGTGGCAGTTATATATATTTTTTTCAGTTTTCCAAGTAGGAACGGATTGCCTGAACCAAATAATCACAGGAGTTGTGGTTGGGCATTCCTCAAAAATCATTCACGCTTCTTGAAATCCTCACTTCTCAAACGTTTAGCAAAAGTTTCGTTGAAATCTGGTTGTCCCCAGTGCGGCTTGGTGTACAGAACACACAGTGTGTTGTAGAACTTAAGAATCCATAGTCATTCATTCAGTGTTTATCTATAAATTCAGGTAGCAGCCAGGTAGCTTTCTAATCAGGGGGATATAGTCTCTGTGTGTGTGTGTGTGTCTGTGTGTGTGTATGTATGTGTATGTGTATGTGTGTGTATTACGGAGAAGATGCGATGAAGAAAAATAGCAAAATACAAGGGGGAGAGGGATGTTGGTTGGAGTGAGTTAGGATTGTTATTCTATATATGATGGTAATATGACCTTCCTGATAAAATGATATGTGAGCAGAGACCTGAAAAAGTGAGGGAGCAAGCCACCCGCATTTCTAAGGAAAGCAGAAGGAACATCTAGTGCAAAGGTCCTGAAGTAGGAGTGTGCTTTGAGTCTTCAAGGAACAGCAGAAAGCCAGCAGGGCTGAAGAGCAGGGCGTGGATTCATTGTGGGACTTGAGGTTGGAGAGGGAGCAGCGGCAGAAAATGTGCAGACTGCCGCTCTGGGTGTGAGGGGGTCCGTGGAAGGGATCTGAGCTCTGACTTACATTCAACAGGATCTCAGGCAAAAATAAACCAGGAGGAGGTGGGAGGGTAGGCAAAGATGGAAAGCGGGGACCCCGGGGGTAGCAATGGAGTGGGAATAAACCGGATATAGTTTCAAAGTAGTGTGGTGAGGATTTACTGATGGAGTAGAAATGAGAGGAGAGAAAAAGAGGAGTCAAGGATGACACCAAGGTTCTTGGCCCCAGCGCTGGAAGGATGGATTGCTGAGACTGGAGCAAGTACAGCAGGAGAAGATTGGGAGGGGGTGGGAGGGAACCTGGAGCTCAGTTTTTAACATATTGAGTCTGAGATGCCTATTAGACACATCAGTGATTTCCTTAATAAGATCAGGTAACCCCTTAAGGAACTACAGAATGACAGTACAGAATGACATACGTTTTTGTAGGGCTGTTTGTTTTTTATCATATGCATTTTATAAAGGTCTCAAATCCTTTTGAAAATAATCTGATGTGAATAAATTCAGTCAATAAATACAAGTTCTGGAACATTTTCTCATAAACCATATGTTTGTATGTTAGGTCATAGTTCCCTATGGATTTCGTTGTTTTTACGAACTATTTAAGGTTGAACATTTTATTCTATATCATGTACATAATTAATATATTTATTCCCAATAGTTTAACCTTTGTTCTTGACTACCTTTACCTATTATCCATCAAGATGGACTGTAAACAAATACATTTCCAAGCATGAGAGGAAAGCAATATTTAACGGTACGCTGGATGGTTCATTTAATATGAAAGATCCTGCTCTGCTTTGTTTTCTCTAGTTCAGGTATTTGCATCTGTTTTCAGAAAACAAACAAATACACTTATGACAACAATCACAACCAAAAACAAACAACTCAGTTAAAAAATGGGCAGAAGACTTGAATAGACATTTCTCCAAAGAAAATGTACGGATGACCAATAAACATCTGAAAAGATGCCCAACGTCACTAGCTATTAGGGAAAGGCAAATCAAACCCACAATGAGATACCACTTCATACCCGTTAGGATAGCTATTGTAAAAAAACTGAAAATAACAATTGTTGGCAAGGAGGTGGAGAAATTGGAACTTTCGGACATTGCTGGTGGGAACGTAAAATGGTGCAGCTGCTGTGGAAAGTAGTTTAGCAGTTCCTCAGAAAGTTAAACACAGAATTACCATATGACCCAGCAATTCCACTCCTAGGTATACACCCAAAAGAATTAAAAACAGGGACACAAACAGATCCTTGTATGCCCATGTTCATAGCTGCATTATTCACAATAGCCAAAGGGTAGAAACAACTCAAGTGTCCAGTAACAGATGTATGGATACACAAATTGTGGTAGTTACGTACAATGGAATATTATTCAGCCATAAACAAGGAATGAAGTTCTGATACATACGACAAAATTGATAAACCCTTAAGACATTTTGCTGAGTGAAATAAGCCAGACAAAGAAGGACAAATATTGTGTGATTCCACTTAGATGAGGTATCTAGAATGAGCAAATTCTTAGTGACAGAAGTAGAATAAAGGTTACCAGGGGCTTGGGGAAGGGAAAATGAGAGTTATTGCATAATAGTTGTAGAGTTTCTGTTGTAGGTGATGAAAAAGTTTGGAAATAGTGGTGGTGGTTATACAATACTTTGAATGTATTTAATGCCACTGAATTATACACTTAAAAATGGTTAAAATGGTAAACTTTATGTTATGTGTATATTGCCACACACACAAAAAAGAAAACAAATACATTGCCTGGCACATAACCAGTGCTCAATATTTATTGAGTGAGTGAATTTGTTGAATGAATGAATGAATGAATTCCAACTATACTTAATTTGGCAAATGTACATCTGTTAGCAGAGAATGGGAGGCAGTGTGGCTCTGAAGTCAAGTGCCCACAGTTTAAATTCTTACTCTGTCACTTATTAGATATATGATTTTTTTTTTTACCTTTGGCATAATTTTTAAAAATGAGAAATAATTCACACATCATAAAATTCACTCTTTCAAAGTGTACAATTCAGTGGTTTTTGTTACATTTTGTGTAACCATCATTACTGTTTATCTAATTTCACAACATTTCCATGATCCCTAAGAGAAACATCATACCCATTAACAATCAGCCCCCATTTCTTTCTCCCCATACTCCTGGCAACCACTAGTCTACTTTCTGTCCCTACTATTTTGCTTGTTCTGGACATTTTATGTAAATAGAGTCATACAATATGTGGTCCGTTGTGACGGCATCTTTCACTTAGCATAATATTTTCAAGCTTCATCCACGTTGTAGCATATGTCTATATGCTGTGCTTCATCCCTTTTATTGCTGAATAATATTCCATTGTGTGCATACACCCACGTTTGTTTATCGGTTCATCAGTTGACATGGATACACTGGCATTTGTTTATTCATTCATCAGTTGATAGATAGTTGGGTTGTTTCCACTTTTTGTGTATTGTCAGTAATGCTGCTGTGAACAACTTATGTATGAGCTTTTTGTATGAACGTGTTTTCAGTTCTCTCGAGTATATACCCAGGATCGGAATTGTTGGGTCATATGGTAACTGTGTGTTTAATCTTTTGAGAAATTTAACAGTTTTCCAAAGAGGCTGCACCATTTTGTATCCCAGCAGCAATGGGTGAGGGTTCTAATATCTCCATATTCTTTCCAGCACTTGTTATTGTCTGTCTTTTTTATTATAACTATCCTAATGGATGTGAAGTAAAATCTCATCGTGTGATTTGCATTTCCCTGATGGCTAATGATGTTGAGCACCTTTTTATGCGCTTATTGGCTATTTGTATGTCTTCTTTGGAGAAATATCTATTCAGATCCTTTGCTTATATTTTTAAATAAACTTTTTGTTTTTTAGAGCAGTTTTAGGTTCACAGCAATGTTGAGCAGAAGGTACAGAGATTTCCCATATACCTCCTGCTGCCCCCCACATAGATAGCTTCCTCCATTATCAGCATCCCACACCAGAGTGGTACATTTGTTGCAAGTGATGAACCTACATTGACACATCATTATCACTCAAAGTCCATAGTTTATATTAGGGTTCACTCTTGGTGTCATACATTCTATGAGCTTGGACAAATTTACAATGACATGTATCCACCATTATAGTATTACAGAGTAGTTTCACTGCTCTAAAAATCATCTGTGTTCCACCTATTCATCCCTCACTTCCCCCTAACCCTTGGCAACCATTGATCCTTTTAGTGTCTCCATAGTTTTGCCTTTTCCAGAATGCTATATAGTTGGAATCACACAGTATGTAGCCTTTTCAGATTGGCGTCCTTCACTTAGTAACATGCATTTAAGTTTCCTCCATATCTTTTCATGGCTTGATAGCTCATTTCTCTTTAATGCTGAGTTAAAATAAATACCAAGGAGCACGATTGCTGGATTATATGGTAAGAGTACATTTTTGTAAAAAATCGCCAAATTGTCTTCCGAAGTGGCTGTACCATTTTGCCTTCCCTCTAGTGATGAATGAGATTTTCTGTTGCCCCACATCCTCATTGGCATTTGGTGTTGTCAGTGTTTTGGATTTTGGCCATTCTAAAAGGTATGTGGTGGTATCTCATTGTGGTTTTAATTTGCATTTCTCTGATAACATATAATGAGGAACATCTTTTCATATGCTTATTTGCCACCTGTGTATCTTCTTTGGTGAGATGTCTGTTGAGGTCTTTGGCCCATTTTTAAATCAGGTTGTTTTTATCAGAAATGACTTTTGCGAATATTTTCTCCCAACCTGTGGCTTGTCTTTTCATTTTCTTGACAGTGTCTTTTGCAGAGCAGAAGTTTTTAATTTTAATTAAATGTAGCTTTTCACTTCTTTCTTTCATAGACAGTGCCTTTGGTGTTGTATTTAAAAAGTCATTGTCAGGTGCCGGCCCGGTGGTGCAAGCGGTTAAGTGCCCGCGCTCTGCTGCTGCGGCCCGGGGTTCGCCGGTTTGGATCCCGGGCGCGCACCGACACACCGCTTGTCAAGCCATGCTGTGGCGGCATCCCATATAAAGTGGAGGAAGATGGGCATGGATGTTAGCCCAGGGCCAGTCTTCCTCAGCAAAAAGAGGAAGATTGGCAGATGTTAGCTCAGGGCAGATCTTCCTCACACACACACACAAAAAAGTCATTGCCAAACCCAAGATGGTCTAGATTTTCTCCTATGTTATGTTCTAGGCCTTTGTTTGTTTGTAATTGGGTTATCTATCTTTTTATTGTTGAGTTGTGTTTTTAAATTCTGGATTCCAGATCCTTATAAGATATATGGCTTGCAAATATTTTCTTCCATTCTGTGGGTTGTTTTTTTTCTCTTTCTTACTGTTGCCCTTTGAAGCACAAAAGTTTTTAATTTTGAAGTCTAGTTTACCTGTTTTTTTCTTTGGTTGCTTGTGCTTTAGGTGCCGGATCTAAGAAACCATTGCCTAATCCAAGGTCACAAAGATTTACAATGTTTAGGTCTCTGATCCATTTTGAGTTAATTTTTGTTTATGGTGTGAGGTAGAAGTCCAAATTCATTCTTTTGCATGTGGAATTCCAGTTGTCTCAGTACCATTTATAAAAAGACTTTTCTTATTCCATTTAATTGTCTCAGCACCCTGGTGGAAAATCAATTCACTATAGTTGCATGGACTGTAGATGCTTGGGTTTCTTACTGGTCTCTCAGTTCTCTTCCTTTGATCTCCATGTCTATCTTTAACCAGTACCACACAGTCCTGATTTCTGTAGCTAGGTATGTGATATTGAATGAGTTACTTGAGGTCTCTCAAAGTCTTGATTTCCTCATCTATAACTCGTTGGGAGACTAAATGAGAGAATATGTTGAAAGCACTTAATTACATGGCATTTAGTAAATTTTAGCTATTTTTATTATTTTTTTTACATCACCATCATTGCAAAAGGAGGTAGTCATAGGTTTGTATGTTGAAAGAACTTCTGTGAAATTTGAGAATAAAATAATTTTCTTAATCCAAACATTTCATTTGACTGACTGACTCATTCACTTCCCCACTATGCAATGGATTTAATTTGTTTTTTCCTCTGAAGACACTCTGTAAACTCTGGATTTTAGGAAAGGTGTCAAGTTTTGCTTAAGAAGCTTCTGCAGTGGCCTGTGTTTCCTAGGGACAAAGCTTCAGTGACATCACCCTGAATTCCTGAGAGAGAGTCTTTTTAGAGTGGATGTGTGGAGAAGAAACTGAGAAACACACTGATTTTTTTAGTGGATGAAAGTAACATGGTAACATTTGTGCCACCATTGAAGCTTTCAGAAGGGATACAGTTAAGGCATTATGCACCTTGAAACATTGGAATGCTTGTGAGGAATGATAAAGACATGAAACTGTAACCTCCGGTGTATGTCTACTTTATCTATTAGTAAATGTCAACATTTCCTATTGAATTTACATCATTAATTGATTTGGTTTGGTTATCACTTCTGTCATATCTCTGCACGCAAAATGGTGTCTGGAATGTTTGTTTTCACAGAACAGATGGACATATATTTTCTCATCAGTGTTTAAAGCTTATTTTTGTTGGTTTTTCCATTCTCAACAGGACAAGCTGTGAAGTATGCATGAAATTAAACCTCTTGACCAAACACCCAGGGTTCCGTGACTTTGTCCCATGTGATGGTTCGGTTTTGTATTCTTATATTGCACTCAGAGGGAGTCCAAGAAGCTCATTTTGTACCATATTTCTTCGGCCAGGAACAGTATAAACTGTTTTTTTATAGTGCCCTTTCCCCTGGTGGACAGCTAGTTGAAGCCTTGGGGAGTAAAAGCACTTCCCAGGACATAAACCCAACCCTTCCTCCCACAGCCATTTAGGATAGTTTAAAAATAACCCCCACTTAAAGTTTTGTGGCAGGCTATGACAACTTTATAAAAATTGTATGTTTACTTTTCTCCTCTTTTACATTTATTAAAACACTGCTTATCACAGATTCCCGGAGAAGTAAATTTATTGCCAAGCTTTGAAAGAAAGTTTCATTCCTTAGGGCATGTAGCAAAGCACAAGATGTTTCGCATGTTCAAGGTGCGGTTGACTCCCACACTGAAGTGAGCTGTTCAGCCAGTTTGAGCAGTGGTGGTTTAAGAAAGAGATTCTGCCTTTTTGAGCTAAGCAGGTAAATTCAAAGACACTATTCATGCATTTATTTATTCATTTTTACCTTCAACAAATAGTCCTTAAGTTCTTCCCATATGCCAGGACCCTGGAAATCCTATGGTGAACAAGACAGACAGGGTCTCTAGTTTCATGGAACTTACATTGTAGGAAAGAATTAAACAAACAAAAAATATTGCAAGATTCCTTAAATACATATATAATCATGTAATCACTGTAAGCTAAGACCTTAGAAAAATCTTCCATTTTTAGAAGATTTTTTTTTGCCAGATCCTGCTTCCCTTCCCCTGTAAACCTTCCAGTTCTTTCCTTTCCTGCCCCACTCAGAGTGAAAGCCGGGGTTCTAACGTTGTCCTGGAAGGCCCTACAAGATCTCCCTGGCCACCTGTGGCACCTCCTCTCCTGCTCCTCCCGCCTCACAGACCCTGGTCCAGACGTCCTTCCTCCTTGTCGACCCTGGAACAGATCAAAGTTGTCCTGCTCAGGGCCTCTTCATTTGTTTTTCTCTTTGCCTGGAATGCTCTTTCCCCAGATTTCCTCATGGCTGACACTCTGACTTACTTTGGTTCTCTACTGAAATATCCAGTCATTTTATTCGAGAGGACTTCCCTGGACATGCTGATGCTCCTTCCTGCCCAACTCCTTCTCCTGCTCTCATTTCCTCCCATCCTCTGGCACGCATATATACACATTTTTCCCTTGCTTGTTTGTTTCTTGCCTGTTCACCTGCCAACCCATTCCCAAACAGAATGCAGGCTCCATGTGAGCAATGACTTTGTCTTGTTCACTGCTGTATCCCCAGCACCCAGAGCACTCTGTCTGGCACACAGTAGGGATGCACAATGAATATTCCTTGAACGAATGAATCAAGGAAATGGTTTCACGTGACTTTGTGTCCAAGCTTCACTGTCTTTCAACAGCCTCATTTCTTCTTCTTCTTCTTCTTTTTACGCAATTATGCCAATATTTTATTAATTCAAAAGTACTTTGCAAGTAAATATAAATATGGCTTCCAATAGGAATGTTAGACTTGGACTTGTTACCAAGCTCACAGATTTTAGTTTTGTGAGGAAAACCAGTTTTAAAGTTAAACAGCATTGCAACCAACATATAACCTCAAGGATTCTCACAAACTATATTACAAAGGACAGCATGAAAAAAATTCTTGCACCATGACTCAAAGTTCAGTTCTCCAATGTATCCTTAAACTGGCAGGACATTGGTATCTTGAAGTCTCAGCTTTCCAAATAAAGAATGTTACCAAGAGCCATGTATTCACATACACCAATCACACAAGGAACTTATCACATAAAGCAAAAGTAAACTAACTTTCTTGAAACTTCTCAGATTCTATACCAACTGGGTAACCTCTGCCCAGTGTGAGATTAGTTGGATTTTTTTTTAAATCTCTAGTTTAATGGTGCAGCTTTTATTTTTACCTGCTGGCTTGTGTTCACAGCAGCTTTTAAAGACTGCTTGTTCCACTACAGCTGCATACTAGATCCCAGCTATGGAAAAAAGTGCAAGTGTTAGTTCCATGGCACCTAGTTTTCACTTTTGCGGATGAAGTTCAATTTTTTTGGTCTCTGTTTTGTTTCTCTTACTTGCAACATCTTCCACAATTGAATATTCCTTTCCTTCTTGTCTGAAAATTCAAATTCAATAACAAAACATTCTTGGGTAATCATACCTGAGTCTGCCTACAAACCCTCACCTAGTTTGTGTTTACCGTAGTGTTGTTAATTTTCATTCCCTGGATGAATATTTGAGCACGTACATGTGCCAGGCATTAGGATACAAAAAGGAAAAAAACGTAGCTCCTGGCCTTAAGGATCCTCCGTTGAGGGTTGTTGTGTTGCTGTGAAGTCATAGTAATGGTCTGTCGTTTCAGGAAGCCAATAATCCAAGGACTGTGTCTTCTTTCTTCTTTCTTCCCACAGTTCTAGTGTAAGTGAGTTTAGCATTGTTCATGGCGCTGCAGGGTATACTGGAAATAAAAGAACCAGTGCCTTCCTTGAGGATATACTTTCTTGGAAACAGTTAGAGTGGTACAATAAAAATAGCATGTAACAGGCAGTGTAGGATAAATGGCAAGTAAATAGTAATGACCAGAGGTGTCACAGTAATTCAGAGGAAATAGAATGATCACTGTGGACTGGGAGAGTCAAAGAAAAGCAGTATTAAGGAGGTAGATCTTGGGCATTAGGCTGGAGGGGACATGCTGTGCTGGGGGAGTGGCGTCCTCACTGAACTTGGTAACCTCAGAGCTCATTGTGACAGGGCGGTAGTGCAGCCTTTCTTATGGGGCCTCAGAAGAGGCCGCCACATTTCTGTGTCTGCAAGGCATTCTGCTTGATGCTCATTTCCCACAATAGGAATGATGGGCTCTAAAGGGCTGTACAGTAAGAGGAGGAGAAAAATGTGGTACCCATTATGGAGTGTGTCCTTAGGGGCTTGGAGCCCAGGGGTGAGGCATGGGAATGTGTCAATGAGCTGGATCCTGGCCTTGCCCTGGGTGAACGGGCTGTACCCCTGCATCCTCTGGCACGGATACTTGCCAGAAGATGGTGGGAGGGGGATGTATACGACTTGCTTCTCTCTGTGCCCGGGCTGTCTCCTCTCTTTGGACCTTCAGTAAGTTCCATTTGGCACAACTTGCCCTTGGAAAAATGTATTCCCATAGTTCCCAAAGAGCTATATAAGTAGACAGTTTAGTCCTCTGCTGTTAGTGCCTTTGTCAAAAATGTCAACTTAAGAAGCATTTTAGAATTTTAGAAATATTTTTATAGGAAAATCATTATCATAAAATAAGCTTTGACTTTCTATATTGCTCCATAGCAAGGTCTTATTCTCCCAATACTATTTTATTTTTTAAAATGACTATTGTTTTTGAACCAACTATCTTTAATAGGTCACTTCATACATTTATTCTTTGAGTTACAATGGGCCCAGCATCTGTTCTTCGTTTATTTTTCCTCTTAACTTCTTTCTTCCTCTTTTTCTCTTATTTGTACTTGTTGAAAATGGTATTTTTGGTTGAGGTTATTTTAAGGTGGTGGTGAAATAAATCCTGAGATTGTCCTCTTCTTCAACAGTGCATGTTCTTTTAAGCCTACACATCCAGGGTCATCCTACCAAAATAAATTATATGAGCCCTGTGCAAAACTCTCAAGTGCCTGGCTTTTTATTTATGAGAGTTGGCTGCCAGCATAGTATCTGTAGTTTCCCCTGAGCAAAAACGGGCTCTCTTTTCCCTGCCTTTTCCAAGAATTCCTAGCACCATGATTTCTTAAGTAGCTATGGCTCTGTGTCACTAACTATTTTAACTTTCTGATCCCTGTTAGGGAATTTTTAAAATTTAGTTAAATATCAGTCAAATCTACTGTTTCAACAATTGTATAGGTAAATGGAACTCAACAACCTGCCCATTTATAGGCGTTAAAGGCTACCTGAAATCAAGATATTTTCTTCACCTTGACCTAAACTGGATAAAAATGTCCTGGTCTATATAGGAAATTTGGCTGATTTTTTTTCTTCTTTTAAAAGGAAATTTCACAAAGCTTATATTTTTCACAGAGTATAACCTGATTTATCTCCAAATACAAATTTGGAGATTTGTAGGTGGCTCAAAAATCTATGGGAGTATGTGCTATCAAATACCCTATTTCTTGTGTGGAGAAAGGACTTAAATTGTCCAGCAAATTGGGGAAATATGTAGATTCTTCACTTGGGAGGCTGACACACAAAACCCTTCTAACATGCATACAATTTCAGGATCTTTATTCATTTTCAATGTCCTTTTGTGCAACCAGCATAACAAATTGATCTGGATGAACCTGTCCATTCTTTTCCTCCTTACTTTTGAAAATTAGATCAAGATTCCTGGGATGAAGTTTTCTAGCATTATCTACCCCTGGGTTTAAACCCCTTGGATTATGAGTCTATTTCAAACTGGGTTTTAATCTTCCAAGTCTGAACCCTCCTACTTCACTTAACCAGGCTGAAATGGGTTCTGTCCAGAGAAAAGTTGGTGCTTGAGGAGGTAAGGTTGAAGATGTGGGGTCTGCAGGCTAAGTAGATGTTGATAGAGGAAGGAACAGAATGAAGGATTATCTTCACATGCACAGATTCTCGTAGATCCATATATCTTTGGAGAATAATTAGTGGCATCTGTCATATGAGACTGGTGATGGTTTTGGGTATTAAAAAAGGGACCTGCTGAAACGGTGAGGTGGGCCGGGTTGTGGAAGGGCCTGATAAACAACAGTGGGGAGCCGTTGAGGCTTTGACTAGGGAGCGACATGATAAAGGTGTGTTGTAGGATGACTACTTGGGTGACAGCCCTGGGAATAGATCATGTGACAGATGTGCGCTGGGCTTTGGCTACTCAGCATCCATTCTCCCTGGCTCCTTCTGAGGGACCATGCCTGCTCTCAGTCTGTGTGTTTTTGGTGTGGTGTGTTCCTCAAAACTGGCCACTCCTCATGTCGTTCTGATGACCACGATGACTGGTTTAAGGATAAGATGTGACCCAGCGAAATGCAGTGAGACTTTGCCTGGGCTGCTGGAAAAGCTGATGCTTATCCCTGCTGGCCATGGATGTGGTAGGAGATGAGGCCGGGTTACTGGAGCCGTTGTGAGCAGAGAGCCAGCAGAGAGGGGGCCCTGCTGAGAGATGAGGATGAGGAGCTGGGTGTTTAGAACCCCTGGCCAGTCTGAAGCCAGTCCCACCACTGATCTTTACGGATATATGCTTCAATAAAATCCCTTTTGGCTTAAGCCATATGAGATTGAGATTTCTGTCATATTTCTAGGAGAGTCCTAACAGATAGAGATGGAGTCAGATAATCTGTGGGCAGTATTACTAGTTAGGAGCCTTTTGATAAATAGTCTGACTGTCTGGCACAGAGTAGACACTCAACAAAGTAATAACATTAATTAATAAATTAATTTAATTAA
The DNA here is from genome assembly GCF_020826845.1 of Diceros bicornis minor. NCBI lineage: Eukaryota > Metazoa > Chordata > Mammalia > Perissodactyla > Rhinocerotidae > Diceros > Diceros bicornis. The sequence continues at coordinate 21,387,062 of NC_080768.1, forward strand.
AAGGGCTTAAACTGATGGATGGCAGCTGTCTAATTTTCATAGGATTCTTGCATAGGTACCTTGCTTTGTATATCTGACTATATTAACTATGTTTTAAAAAATAAGTTAGCTTCAAAGCAGGATACATTTTTAAAAGAGTTAATTTTTCAGGCAGCTTGATAGTAGGATTATTTTCATGCAGCTCAATATGTGTATTCCACTAGCATTTGTCTCTGTGTTACATCAGAGATATTTTATGGATTTTGTGAAGGGCAGAAACTCTTAAGTATTTCTTCTGGTTACATGTCATATTTTCTTGGATTATGCTTTGTGATTTTTGCTGAATCCCTCAGTTCTCCATTATCTGACCTCTGAATAAAATGGTCCTGGGAAAAGACTTTCATTGGTTTTATAGTTTTAAACAGATTAAATTTGCCTTTTGGGAGAAGGACTGGTGTTCCTGATTTTTCTACCAAATGGCTAGAAATTAGAAAACTCCTGAAGCTTCATGACTACCCCCTTTTATTTGTTTAAGCAACTTTATGAAAGTAAGAAAAGAGGTGCTTCTTTCTTTTTTTGCAAACAAGTTTATTATGTAACATTTTACAATGATTTTATTTTATTTCACCAGTTTTATTGAGGTATAATTGACATATAACATTGTATTAGCTTACAGTGTACAGCATAATAATTTGATATATGTATATGTTGTGAAATGATTACCACAGTGAGTTTAGTTAACATCCATCACCTTACATAGTTACAAATTTTTTTTCTTGTGATGAGAACTGTCTCTACTCTCTTAGCAACTGTCTCTACTCTCTTACCAACTTTCAAATATACAATACGGTATTGAAAGTGCTTCTTTTTAAATTGGAGAAATCAAATGCTTTTTTCTGCTGTTGTAAGAGGTGGTAACAATTCTAAATTGTCTGAGGAATTTTTTATTGCTTTAGTTTTTCTTCTTGGATGTGAAAGAAGTTTTCAACTGTCTTTGGGTGGTTCATCTTTCATGCATACTCTGTTGTGACCACTGCTTTAACAGAGGGGAAATGAAGTCACAGACATGAGGTGAACATTCAGTGGAAATAAGAATTACATCTCTGAGGTCTCTGTTTTGGATTTTTTTAATCAATAATTGTTTATTAATAACTACTGAGGGCCGGCCCCATGGCTTAGCGGTTAAGTGCGCGTGCTCCGCTACTGGCGGCCCAGGTTCGGATCTTGGGCGTGCACCGACGCACCGCTTCTCCGGCCATGCTGAGGCCGGGTCCCATGTACAGCAACTAGAAGGATGTGCAACTACAACATACAACTATCTACTGGGGCTTTGGGGGAAAAATAAATAAATAAATAAAATTATTAAAAAAAAAAAAACTACTGAGATGTATGCTTTTTTTCTTTCTCTCTCACACATGCAGTTACTCATTGGTGGGATCATTCATTCTCCAGGAGCTCTGGGTTCAAACTTAAAGCATCTTACTTAGCAACACAGGGACACCTACCACAAACAAAACCATTCGGAATTTCCAATAGGGGAGACATTGCTATAATTAATGCACAACTGGTTAGAAGAAGTGAAACTTGATTCCTGAAATGATTCTCCCCAAGCTGCAGGAGGTCATTGCACCCATGACATGAAAAACACTGATGCACATTTCAAGGCTCTGTCCAGCTAGTCGTGGGACCACCTGGGGAACCAGGCTTTCCAGGCTGACCTCGGTACCATGGGGGTTCTGCCCTTCCAGACAGGATGAAGTGAACAGGCAGGGGGTTAGAATGGCCCACCAAGCTGCTCTCTACCAAATTATCAATGCTTTAGCTTTAGCTGGACCTTTTTCGTTGTTAACTGTGTTACTCTCTAATTGAAGTTTCAGGGAACTTGGAGGATGGGCTTTTGAGCCATGATGCATTTCCTTAATTTACAATATTAGGCCTGGTCTGAAGAGGTAAAATATGAGACGGGTTTAGGGAAGCAGATGTGGGAGTCAGACACTTCTGGTTTGAAATCTGGCTCTGTCACTTTGTACCTGTGAGACCTTGGGCAATTGATTTAGTCTTCATGTACTTCTCTTTTATCATTTGTAAAATGGGATAGCCATGTCTGCCTTTCAGCTAGGGTTAGAAATTGTGTATGGACAGCACCTAGTACAATGCCTGACACTCAGTGGATGCTCAGTAAATGGTAGTAAGTATTGCTGTTATTATCACCCTTCCTTCTTTCTGTCCCTCTGCTCAAGGGAGAAGTTGAAAAGAACCTGCCACAATTGTGCTTCCTACTTTGCCATCAGCTTTTCTGGAAAATTGTCCTGGATTGGCCCGATTGTGATTCTCAGTGGTTAGCTAGTTGAAGAGTGAGGCAGTGGGCACTGCTTAAAGTCAGAACAACCTCCACACCCAAGACTCTAGATGCCCAAGGATGGCTCCTCTCCTTGGGAGCTTCCTCTGTGCCCCAGCAGTGGAACCCTCACCTAATCATTCTCTCCTAATCACTGTGCTAATTACTGCACAATGTAATGGACCTACAGTAACTATTGTGCATTTTATTTATTTTTATAGTTTCTTTTTTTTTTTGTTGAGGAAGGTCGGCCCTGACCTAACATCTGCCAATCCTCCTCTTTTTGCTGAGGTAGACTGGCCCTGGGCTAACATCCATGCCCATCTTCCTCTACTTTATATGGGACACCGCCACAGCCTGGCTTGACAAGCGGTGCGTTGGTACGTGCCCGGGATCCGAACCGGCGAACCCTGGGCAGCTGCAGTGGAGCGTGTGCACTTAACTGCTTGCGCCACTGGGCCGGCCCCCTATTGTGCATTTTAAACTGCAGTATTAATGCAAATTTTTGTGTTGTACATCTCCACATTTTGTGGCTCATATGATGTGTTGTGATTACAATGGAAGAACATTTTAGGAAAAATGGACTCTGCCTTTACTTTCAGCTACTCATTATTGTAATGGTCTCAAATTTGGTTTCTGCACAAGTTCTCCTTGTCACTTAGCTACTTGATGACCAGTGATGTGGGCATTTGATGGGTGGGCACTAAGAATCCAGGTTGGTATATATGCCATGTAGCCTGAATATCACCATTAAAGATTGTCAAAAGATGGATGGCTAGATAGATAGATTTAAAAATATTATGTTTTCAGAAATCAGGTTGGCATTCTGATGTAAACATGCATTTTACATAATGTTTTATTTTTATCTTAAAGAATTTTATGAGCATTAAGATTAAATATAAGGAGAGGAGTTCAATATGGTGGTGTAGGGAGATCCTGAGTTCACTTCCTTCCACAGACACAACAAATCTACAACTACATATGGAATAATTCCCTCTGTAGGGGACCTGGAAACTGGATGAACAGAGCCTCCACAGGGACAGCACTGAGAATGGTAGGAGAGGTAGAGATATAGTCTCACTATGGAAAAAAAATAGACCCCAGCTGTGGCATTTCAAGGGCTGGGGGGAGTCTCAAAGGTATGGAACTTTTCTCCGAGGAGTGAGGGATTTGAGCACCACATGAGGCACCCCAAGCCCTTAGATCCTGCACAGGAAAGACAAGCCCCCAAAACACCTAGCTTTGAAAACCAACAGGGAATACATCCAGGAAAACTATAGAACTGTAGGGAAAGGAAAACCTGCTCTTAAAGGGCTCACTCACAGACTCACGTGACCTGGATCAGTACAAAAACATCAGATTGTAAAGCACATAGACCATAGGTAAAGGACGCCCACTTACTAATCTTGGAACACATGCCAGAGAGGCAGGAGGCAGCTGAGACTCTCCCTGGGGACTGAGACACTGGTGGCAGCCATTTTTATGATCTCATGCTGACCCTGGCACTGGCGGGTACCATTTTGGAATCCTTCCTCTAGCCTGCTAGTGCCAGTGGGAGTGCCCTGCTGAGATCCCTGCCCATCCCTGCACCTTGGCCAGGCCTTGCAGCTGGCAGCACTGGGGACCAGCCCCACCTGCTAGCACACCTGCAGCAATCAGCCCCACCACAACAGGAGGGTGCATGCATCCCATACAGGGAACACTCCTGGAGTACCTGGCTCTGGTGGCCAGAGGAGATTGCGCTATTGGACCCCACAGGACATCTACTACAGAAGGCCACTCCTTCAAGACTGGGTGACATAGCTGATCTACATAATACATAGAAACACACACAAAGAATTAGGTAAAACAAAGAGACAAAAGAATATGTTCCAAATGAAAGAACAAGACGAAACCTCAGAAAAAGGACTAAACAAAACAAAGACAAGCAATCTATTTGCTAAAGAGTTCAAAGTAGTGGTCATAAAGATGGTCACCAAACTCGGGAGAAGAATAAATGAACACAATGAGAACTTCAACAAAAAGATAGAAAATATAAGAAAGTACCAGTCAGAGCTGAGGAAAACAGTAACTGAAAATGAGAAGTACACTAGAGGTAATCAACAGCAGATTAGATGATACAGAAGAACGGATCAGCAATCTGGAAGACAGGGTAGTGGAAATCATCTAAGCCGAACAGCAAAAAAGAAAAAAGAATTTTTAAAAATGAGGATGGCTTAAGGGACCTCTGGGACAACATCAGGCATACTAGCATTCTCCTCCCAGAAGGAGAAGAAAGAGAGAAAGGGGTAGAAAACTTACTTGAAATAATAGCTGAAAACTTCCCTAACCTGAGGAAGGAAGCAGACATCCAGGTCCAGGAAGCACAGAGAGTACCAAACAAGATGAACCCAAAGAGGTCCACACAAGACACGTTGTAATTAAAATGTCAAAAATTAAAGATAAAGAGAGCTTATTAAAAGCAACAAGAGAAAAGCAACTAGTTACATACAAAGGAACTCTCATGAGACTATGAGCTGATTTTTCAGCAGAAACTTGGCACACCAGAAGGGAGTAGCACAATATATTCAAAGTGCTGAAAGGAAAAAACCTACAGCCAAGAATACTTTACCTGGCAAGGTTATCATTCAGAACTGAAGGAGAGAGAAAGAGATTCCCAGAAAAGCAAAAGCTAAAGGAATTCATCACCACTAAACCAGCTTTACAAGAAATATTAAAGAGACTTCTTTAAACAGAAAAGAAAAGGCCATGACTAGAAATAAGAAAATTATAAAAGAAAAAAATATCACTGGTAAAGGCAAACTTATAGTAAAGGTTGTGGATCAACTACTTATAAAGCTAATATGAAGATTAAAAGACAAAAGTAGTAAAATCAACTATATCTACAATAATTAGTTAAGGAATACACAAAATAAAAAAATGTAAAATATATCAAAAACATTAAATGTATGAGGAAGAGTAAAAATGTAGTGCTTTTAGAATGCATTTGAACTTAAATGACCATCAACTTAAAATAGACTACTGTGTATACAGGTTGATATATATGAACCTCATGGTAACCACAAGCAAAAGCTTATAATAGATACACAAAAAGTAAAGAGAAGAGAATCCAAACATAACACTAGAGAAAGTCATCAAATCACAAGGGAAGAGAAGAAGAGAAGAAAGGAACATAAAAGAACTATAAAAACAAGAAGAAAACAGTTAACAAAATGGCAATAAGTACACATCTATCAATAATTACTTTAAATATAAATGGACTAAATGCTCCAGTCAAAAGACATAGGGTGGATGAATGGATAAAAAAACAAGACCCATATATATGCAGCCTACAAGAGCCTCACTTCAGATCTAAAGACACACACAGACTGAAAGTGAAGAGAAGGAAAAAGATATTCCATGCAGATGGAAATGAAAAGAAAGCTGGGGTAACAATATTTCTATCAGACAAAATAGTCTTTAAAACAAAGACTGTAACAAGAGACAAAGAAGGGCATTACATAATGATAAAGGGATCAATTCAGCAAGATGCTATAACACTTGTAAATATCTGTGTACCCAACATAGGAGCACCTGGATATTATAAAGCAGATATTAACAGACATTAAGTGGGAAATTGACAGTAATACAATAATAGCAGGGGACTTTAACATCCTACTTACATCGATGGAAAGATCATCCAGACAGAAAATCAATCAGGAATCATTGGCCTTAAATGACACATTAGACCAGATGGACTTAATAGGTATATACGGAACATCCCATCCCAAAACAGCAGAATACACATTCTTTTCAAGTGCTCATGGAACATTCTCCAGGATAAATCACGTTAGTCCACAACACAAGTTTCAATAAATTTAAGAAGTGTGAAATCATATCCAGCATCTTTTCTGACCACAACGGTATGAAACTAGAAATCAATTACAAGAAGAAAACTGGGAAAAATGCAAACACCTTGAGGCTAAACAACATGCTACTAAACAATCAGTGGGTCAATGGATAAATCAAAGAGGAAATAAAAAAATACCTTGAGACAAATGAAAATGGAAACACAATGTTCCAAAATCTGAGACGTAGCAAAAGCAGTTCTAAGAGGGAAGTGTGTAGTGATAACAGGCCTACCTCAAGAAACAAGAAAAATCTCAAATAATCTAACCTTACGCCTAAAGGAACTAGAAAAAGAACAAAGCCCAAAGTTAGAAGGAAGGAAGTAATAAAGATCAGAATGGAAATAAATGAAATAGAGACTAAAAAAGCAATAGAAACGATCAATGAAACTAATAGCTGGTTCTTTGAAAAGACAAACAAAATTGATAAACTTTTAGCTAGACTCATCAAGAAAAAAAAGAGTGAGGGCCTAAATAAATAAAATCAGAAATCAAAGAGGAGAAGTTACAACTAACACCACAAAAATACAAAGTATCATAAGAGACTACTATGAACAATTATATGCCAACAAATTGGACAACCTGGAAGAAATGAATAAATTCCTACAAACATACAATCTCCAAGACTGAATCAGGAAGAAATAGAAAATCTGAACAGACCAGTTACTAGTAATGAAATTGAATCAGTAATCAAAAAACTCCCAACAAACAAAAATCCAGGACAAGACAGCTTCACAGGTGAATTCTGCCAAACATTTAAAGAAAAGTTTTTACCTATCCTTCTCAAACTATTCCAGAAATTTGAAGAGGAAACAATGCTTCCAAACTCATTCTACGAGGCCAGCATTACCCTGATACCAAAAGCAAACAAAGACACTTCAAAAAAAGAAAATTACAGGCCAATATTCCTGCTGAACATAGATGCAAAAATTCTCAGCAAAATATTAGCAAACTGAATTCAACACTACATTAAAAGGATCATACACTATGATCAAGTGGGATTTATTCCAGGGATGGAAGAATGGTTCAGTATATACAAATCAATTAATGTGATACACCACGTTAACAAAATGAAGGATAAAAATCGTACAATCATCTCAATAGATGCAAAAAAAGCATTTGACAAAATTCAACATCCATTTATGATAAAAACTCTCAACAAAGTGAGTATAGAGGAAACATACCTCAACATAATAAAGGCCATATATGGCAAACCCACAGCTAACATCGTACTCAATGATGAAAAGCTGAAAGCATTTCCTCTAGGATCAGGAACAAAACAAGGATGCCCACTTTCACCACTCCTATTTAACATAGTGTTGGAAGTCCTAGCAACAGCAGTCAGATAAGAAAAATAAATAAAAGGCATCTAGATTAGAAAGGAAGAAGTAAAACTGTCACTATTTGTAGTGACATGATACTACGTATAGAAAACCCTAAAGATTCCACCAAAAAACTGTTAGAACTAATAAATGAATGCAGCAAAGTTGCAGGGTACAAAATTAATATATAGAAATCTGTTGCATTTCAATACACTAATAATGAACTATCAGAAATAAATTAAGAAAACAATCCCATTTACTATTGCATCAAAAAGAATAAAATACCTAGGCATAAATTTAACCAACGAGGTAAAAGACCTGTACTCTGAAAACTATAAATATTGATGAAAGAAATTGAAGATGACACAAATAAATGGAAAGATATTCTGTGCTCGTGGATTGGAAGAATTAATGTTTTTAAAATGTCCATACTACCCAAAGCAATCCACAGATTCAGTGCAATTCCTATCAAAATACCAATGGCATTTTTTCACAGAACTAGAACAAATAATCCTAAAATTTGTATGGAACCACAGAAGACCGCAAAAAGCCAAAGCGATCTTGACAAAGAAGAACAAAGCTGAAGGTATCATGATCCCTGATTTCAAACTATACTACAAAGCTATAGTAATCAAAACAGTAAGGTACTGGCACAAAAACAGACACAGATCAGTGGAACAGAAAAGAGAGCCCAGAAATAAACCCATGGTCATATGGTCAATTAATCTATGACAAAGAAGGCAAGGATATACAATGGGACAAAGACAGTCTCTTTAGTAAATGGTGTTGGGAAAACTGGACAGCTATGTGCAAAAGAATGAAACTGGACCACTTTCTTACACCAGATAAAAAAATAAAATCAATTAAAGACTTAAATGTAAGACCTGAAACCATAAAACTCCTAGAAGAAAATATAGGCAGTAAGCTTTTTGATGTTGGTGTTCGCATTTTCTTTTGGATCTGTCTCCTCAGGCAAGGGCAACAAAAGCAAAAATAAACAAATGGGATTACATCAGACTAAAAAGCTTTTGCACAGCGAAGGAAACTAGCAACAAAACAAAAAGGTAACCTATGAATGAGAGAAGATATTGCAAATGATATGTCTGATAAGAGATTAATATCCAAAATATATAAAGAACTCATACAACTCAATGTAAAAAAAACAATCTGAATAAAATTGGGCAGAGGACCTGAATAGACGTTTTTCCAAAGAAGATATACAGATAGCCAAGAGACACATGAAAAGATGCTCAACATCACTAATCATCAGGGAAATGCAAATCAAAACCACGAGATATCACATCAAACCTGTCAGAATGGCTATTATCAAAAAGTGAACAAATAATAAGTGTTAGTGATGATGTGGAGACATGAGAACCCTCTTACACTGTTGGTGGGAGTATAAATTGGTGCAACCACTGTGGAAAACAGTATAGAGGGTCCTCAAAAAATTAAAAATAGAACTACCATATGATCCAGCAATTGCACTTCTGGGTATTGAAAGAAAACAAAAACACTAATTGGAAAAGCTATATGCACCCACTGTGTTCATTGCAGCATTATTTACAATAGTCAAGATATGGAAGCAACCTAAGTGTCCATCGATGGATGAATGGATAAAGAAAATGTAGTATGTACACACACACACACACACACACACACACACACACACACACACACTGGAATATTAGCCATAAAACAGAATGAAATCTTGCCATTTACAGCAACATGGATGGACTTAGAGGGTATTATACTAAGTGAAATAAGTCAGAGAAAGACAAATACTGTATGATTTCACTTATGTGAAATCTAAAAAACAAAACAAATGAACAAACAGACCCTTAGATACAGAGAAGAAACTGGTGGTTGCCAGAGGGAAGGGGAGAGGAGGGATGGGCAAAAAAGGTGAAGGGGATTAAGAGGTACAATCTTCCAGTTACAAAATAAATAAGTCACGGGGATGTAATATACAGCACAGGGAATATAGTCAATAATACCGTAGTAACTTGTATGGTGACAGATGGTAACTAGACTTATTGTGGTGATCAGTTCGTAATGTATATAAATGTCAAATCACTGTGTTGTACACCTGAAACTAATATAATATTGTATGCCAACTATACTTCAATTAAAAAAATATGATGCAGTCTGATGTCATTTGTTAAAGGCAACCAAAATATTTTAAACACTACAGTAAGACATTTCACTATTGAGACTTAAAACCAAACAATACTTAATTATCACAGGTAGAAATAACTGAGGAAGCCTTACCAAGTATTTCAGGATTCCCAGGCAGCCATTTCCTAATTCTCCAAAAGAAGGAAGGAGGCGAAGATCTTATGTTGGGGATGGGAGCCTGGAGCCTGACGAAGAGCCATTTGTGGCCGAGGCAGCTTCTCCCCCTGGCTAGCGGGTGGTGTGCTCAGGCTTGGTGTGTCCATCTCTCCTTTGGGCCTCAAACACTGGATATCAGTGCAGCCTCTGGGCCAGTTTCAGAGACTGTTGCAGCATCTCGTGTTGCTGAGGCTGGTGTTTCCTTTCTTTAGGAAATCATAAGAATTTTGTTGGTCAACCACATTACCGAGTGGCTGAATTTCTGGAGAATTTACTATGGAGTCACTATTGTATGTATTTTCACAGTTGGTGTTTGGGGTGCTGTCTAGCTTCTCTATAAGGCACCACTGAGTTAGAGCGGCAGCCTGCTAGAATGGAAAAAGACATACCCTTTAGGTCCTTCGTAGAATTCAAAACCCTGATATAACAACTAAACTGCCTACGCCCAACAGCTCAGTTTCAGAACCAGAACCGGAGCCCAGGCCTCCTGATTTTCAGGCAAATACTTTTCTTTTTGAGTTGGTAGAGTTAGAAAATGTCATGATACCAAATTTAGCACAACAAACTATTTATCTAGCTGCTTTTCTTAGATTAGAACATAAACTTGTCTTAGGTTTTGGCTGCTGCAGACATTTTGATTTCTCTCTGTTCAGCAACCTCTGGATCTCTTCCCCCAAATGATTGGCAGTGACCTTTAGCCTAATTTATGTGGACTTGAGGACTTGGTCCTTGGTCCAAGCGAAGCTGGTGGCCAGTGCCATTTGTGTTCCTTCTGTCCTTTTCAATAAAAGGTAACCCTACCCTGCACTGTGGATTGCTTGTCCTGCAGAACAGCTTTACACTTCCAGATAGTTTGAGATGATTCTGGAACCCAAAATGTTCAGCAATCCAGTATTCAACCTACAGGGTAGAAAGTTAAGGCTCGTATTCTATTAAGATAGAAATTAGAAGGTGGCGCAATGGAGAATTGCTGAAGACAGGCTCTGTCTCTTAGTGATTTACAAGGTCCTCCTGACTCCCAGGCAGCAAGGGCAGGACCGAGCCAGACTTGTGTTCTGCAGCCGGGTGTTCTGTTTCTGACCTGGCAGCCCCTTGGTAGGGGCCCGGTGTTCTCACTGAAGCTTTTCAGCCTTGCCCTAGAAAAGCTGATGAAACCTTTTTGTTTGTTTTCTCAATCTAACCCCAACAGAGCAGGATGGGAATGAAAAGGCCATTAAACTGGGGCAGTCTTTTCCATTGAGTCTGTATGATTCCTAAGGATAGACAAAGACTCGATCTTATTCACCCCTTTATTTCTTCTCGGGACCTAACATGGTGCTCCACATAGGCATTTTGTTGAATGGAATTGGATGTTCTGTGTTCTCTCTTTTATTTGTTCTGAGAATCCGGAATGTCTCCTCGTGCCAACATTTGGGCTCTTGTATCCATTCCATTCCCAGGCTTTCTCTCTTTGGCTTTATCTCAGAGAAGAATATTCTGATAGTGGTTTGTGAATACAGTTTTACAGTATAATTTTGTCTTAAAGCATTCTATTTTCAAATACTAATTTCATGTATCAAGTTGCTTAAAATAATTAATTGATTATCCTAAACATATTAATTTTGAATAACAGGGCTGAAATGACCTTGGTGCCCACAGCCTTGGTGGACGATAGCTTGGGCCTTGGAGTTAGCAAGAACTTAGCTCCAGGCTGAGCCTTGTCACCTATTGCTTGTACAACCTGGGGAAATTTGTTAAGTCTCTCAACAGAACTGTGAAATGGGGATTATGTAAGGACCTAACTCATGGGGTTATTGTGGGGTTTAACTGAGGTCAGATGCACAAAGTGATGGCACAGTGCATGATAGAGAGTGAGTACTCTAAAAATATTTATTGTTTTTATTATTATTATCTTGGTAATTTTTACATAAACCAAATGACAGATGGGGTTTGCCTGATCCATGAGATATTGGTTAAGTGATTTTGAACACTCCCATTCTTTTCCCTTCAGAAGTCCAAAGCTCTCTCCAGAATTTCTGCCAGCTCCCAGAGAGGTTTGAGTTTTCAGTCACCTCTGGCATAATCTGCTCCCACTGAGATAGTTGAGGTTATAGATTATTTCACCATTCACTTATGCATCTATGTTCCATGACACAGCTATGCAGAATTAAAACCTGCCCCTTAATTATACAGCCCTTCTCCAGCCCATCAAGGCATTATGGTATATAACCGACTTTCCTGAAGGTTTGGAGCAAAGGAAAGGTTCAGTAAAGCAAAAGCCTGGAATTAGACTTCTCCTCCCCATCCGGGGATTATTTCTCCTGGCACTTCACTAATCAAACAATGCTTAAAATGAGGTATAAATATTTTTAAGAATACACCAAAAGATTAACAGTGCTTGTGTTTGGATTATGGGACTAGGAGTGATTTTTTTTTTCTCCCTTCTACATTTCTGAATCTTTCAACATTACATAAATAAGTGTAGGTTTCATAATTTTTAAAAAAGACCAGATTTACAAGCTGCGGGGTAAGCTTCGTAGGATTGGGGAGACTTTGGTGTAAGCAGCATAAGCAAATCCTTGCCCAGTGATCATCATCTCCTTTTTCTAATCCTTTAAAATGTATTTCTCACAAATTCCTCCTAATGGGAGTTATTTTATTTCTCATATGTTTCACAACTTGAGATGCCCCCTTGTTGGCAACACTAATAGACTTCTTACTTTAAAATGTCTTGACATGCAGTTGCTTCTGGAAAGCTCTTCGTGTGTTTTGGCCTTTGTGCTGCTCTGGGATGGAATTTGAGAGGTCAGGCTCCTGCCCTCTCGAGATCTCCTATTCCCCTCTGGCTCCTGCCCAGTCCCAACCTCACTTCTACAGAGAGTAGAGTCTCTACTTTCTCAGCTCTTGTGAATTCACTCCTCTAGCTGCTGTGTTCTGGCTTCTGATCCTTGTGCTCCCAGGACTGTCCTGCTAAGGTCACCACCGTCTTCCATGTTACTGAATCCAGTGGGCATTTTACAGTTCTTGCCTTACTTTATCTCTCAGCAGCATTTGACATAAACACTCTCGCTTCCTTAAACCACTCCCTCTGCACACTCTCCATTGACTTGAGCAAGCTCTCTTGATTTTCCTCCTAACTGGACCTTCCTTTCTAGTTTGCTTTTCTGATTCTTCCTCTTTCAGCAGAGCTTTAAACATTGGATCTCCTCAGATCTCTTCTCTTCTCACTCTACATGCTCTCCCTAGGTTACTTCTTTCAGTCTCATGGTTTCGAGTGTCATTTATATGCCAGTGACTACAAATGTAACTGCATGGCAGCAAATCTAAGGTATCAGTGATTGTAAGACACACCAAGATTTTATGTACCACAAAATAAGACAAAAGCACTGCCAATTAAATGACACAATGGCTTCTTAACCACGTTCATCATAAAATGCATTCTACTTTCAGAAATGTCAAACTGTGAGAAATGTACACCCAAGAATTAATGATATACTGTGATATGTTTTTGCATAGACGAACTGCCATTTGCAGAGCGTGAATACCTAGTGTGTCTTAAGCATGATTTTCTTAGGAGCATGCAAATGAATTGCAATAACTTTGGGAAACTGGTAGTTTCCTAAGAGGCATATCTCTCCAAGTATGAAAGAGGCCTTATTACCATATGGCTTATTATGTATGTGGATGAGACAGAGTTAAGTTAGCTGAACAATGAGGCAGAATCATTGAACCAGTGAGTCTTGAAGATGATGCCAAAACTCTAAGATTTATTTCAGTTTATCTAGAGTTGATTGATTCTAGAGTCACAGTCAAGAATGTTCTGGCTATCTTAGTATAAACCAGGCGGTGGCCCCTGAGCAGTGCTCCTTATCATCACAGAATTTCTCAGACAACTGAATTTTAATTTTTATTACTTGTTTCTTTTGTTGTTACACATCACTGAGAAATCATGCTGTTGATGTTTCCCTCATTTTTTTTTTTTTTTCTTCTCTCTACTTCAAAATTACTTTTGACAGCTGTGGGACCTGTAAGAACTATTGCCAAATTTTGAAATGTAATTTTCCCGCAGCAGCATCCAAAGTTAACAAAAAGACATGGAAAATCTCATTAAGTATTCTAATCCACCATCCACCACCAAACTTGGTCTGTTCCACTGAGGTTTTCTAAAAGTAATGTAAGTAGTATAGCTTCCTTCATTCTATAGGGAGAATAATCCATACTAAATAATTTTGCCTCAAAATATTATCTTATATTCTTAGTATAAACTGCTATAAGATTATCCCAGTAAAGTTTTATTAGTCCTAAGTGCAGGGAAAATTATTTACATTCCATTTTTTAGATATTAACTAGTATATCACCCCTGGACATCCACTTAATTTAGCTAGGTATATTTTAGCATGCAAATGAATTTTTTCTCATAGAAAAGTTCCAAAAATGATATATCACCTTGCTTTTCTCCTCCCACAACTCTCTTCCATAATATCTTCCTTTTTTTTTTTTTTAATTTATTTTTTACCCCCAAAGCCCCAGTAGATAGTTGTATGTCATAGCTGCACATATTTCTAGTTGCTGCATGTGGGACACGGCCCCAGCACGGCGGGAGAAGCGGTGCGTCTGTGCGCACCGGGGATCCGAACCCCGGGCCGCCAGCAGCAGAGCGCGCGCACTTAACCGCCAAGCCATGGGGCCGGCCCACCTTTTCCATAATATCTTTCTTATAGTTAGTTCAAAATAAAATGTTTAATGACCAAAGTTTAAATAAAATAATCCGATCACATGGGAATTGAAAAATATTCTCCTTAAAAACTCTTGGATCAAAGAAGAAATAAAAACTGCACTTCTAGACTATCTAGAAAGTAAGAAGAATGGTAATACTGCATGCAAAATTCATAAGATGCAGCCAAAAATTTACTTGGAGGAAAATGATTGGACTTAAAAACTCGTTATTAAACAAGAGTGAAAATTAATGAGCTGACTATTAAACCTGAGAATTTAGAAATGAACAAAGAAACAAAAACCACATGATATACCCAAGGAAAGCAAGTTAAAACATTTATTAACAAACAGAAGCAGAAATTAACAATTAGAAAAGAGGAAAATTACTAAATTGATAAATCCAAGACATTACTTTGAAGAAAAATCTTTGCCTATCTAATCACAAAAAAGTAAGAACATAATTTATAATATTAGGAATGAGATAAAGGATAAAGAGAGAAGGATTTACCCACAGATAAGAATTAAAAGATTGTAAGAACTTGAAAATCAGCAATTAGAAGATAATTTGTAAAGAAAATAGGTGTCAAAGTGAGATTTAGTAAAAAATGGAAACACTGAACAGATCTAGAACCATGTAAGAAATTAAAGAATTATTTCTGTGTAAAGAAGTGCCTATATTTGTTTCAAATAATAAATAATTTGAAATCTTCCTAATTAGTTGATTTAATCATAACTGTGATGAATTCACCTGATAAAAGTAACACAAACAGGCTGGTACATGCCAATCTCTCTTGAAAGCATACATGCAAAAAAACAAAAAACAAAACAATTATAGCAGGTAAAATATAAAGAATGTTAAAACATCAATACACCAATTCCAAGTTGGTCATACACCAAGAATCCAAGACTTCTTTAAAGATTAAGAAATATATTACTATTATTGATAACATAGGACTAAAAAAGCAAATATTCATCTGAATACATATTAAAAAGGCATAACGTTCATTCCTGATTTTCAAAAATCAGAACTTTTAGTAAACTAAGAATAGGTCACTTTCACAATGTGATAAAAAAAAATATCAACATCAAACTCAATGGAGAAATACTGGAGGTGTTTCTGTTAAAAATGAATTTTTTTGGTGCACACGAAAAGATGCCTAACCTCGTTAAGCATCAGGGAAATGCAAATCCAAATCACAGTGAGATACCATCGTACACCTACTAGGATGGCTGAAATCAAAATGAGAGATTATAACAAGTATTGACAAAGATGTGGAAAAATTGGAACCCACATACATTGGTGATGGGAATGTAAAATGGTACAGCCACTTTGGAAAACAGTCTGAAATTTTCTCAGAAGATTAAAGAGTTACCATATGACCCAGCAATTTCATTCCTAGTGTATTTATATACCCAAGAGAAATGAAAATGTATGTCTTCATAAAAACTTGTATAAGAATGTTCATAGCAGCATTATTCATAATAGCCAAAAAATGGAAACAACCCAAATGTCCGTCAACTGACAAATGGATTAAAAAAAATGTGGTAAATCCGTATAATGGAATATTATTTGGCAATATAAAGAAATGAAGTACTGATACATTCGACAAATGGATGAACTTGGATTGAAAACATGACGCTAAATAAAAGAAACCAGTCACAAAATACAACATACTGTATGATTCTGGTTATGTGAAATGTCCAGAATAGGCAAATCCATAGAGACAGAAAGTAAATTGATGATTGCTAGTGCTGAGGTGTTTAGGGGAGAAATGAGAAGTGACTGCTAATGAGTACAGAGTTTCTTTTTGGGGTGATGACAGTGTTTTAACATTAATTGTGGTGATGCTTGCACAATAGTGATATATACAATGCTGTGAATATACTAAAAACCATTAGTACACTAATAGTACACTTTAGTTTTTAGTAACATACTAAAAACCAATAGGACGCTCTAAATGGCTGAATTGTATAGAATGTGAATTGTATCTCAATAAAGCTGTTATTAAACAAACAAATGAAATAGAACACAAGAGCAACTGCTGTTACCACAGTTATTTAGTTATTTTGAGGGTTCTGGATAATGTCATTAAACAAGGGGGAAAAAAGGTATAAATACTGGAAAGGAAGAGACAGATTATTGCAGAAAATATTCCTGTCTACTCAGAATATCCAAGAGACTTTATTGAAAAAATTATTAGAACTAGTAAAAAAGTTTGGTAAAGAGGCAGTTATGAAACACACAAACATTAGGCCACAGGCTACTTTCCTTACTATATGAACAGTTCTTATGAATATATAAGAAATGATGATTACCTAGTAGGAAAGTAAACCAATGATATGAAGACCATTTACAAAAGAGGCACAATGATAAATAACCATAGGAAAGAATGTGGAGCATGTCAGTAACAAAAGAAATACTTTTTAAAACCGTAAGCTGGTCGGTTAAGAACACTGTTGTTGGATGAACATCTTTAATATACATAGACATTCACAAGGCCTCAGGCACTATGCAACCACCCCAGAGTAAATTATATGACTAAAAAAATATTTTAAATACCTGATTCTTGATTTGCTTCGTTAGATCGCTGGAAATTGGAAAGAAGTGGGATGGGACCCTCCAGTGCTATTCCCTGAAGGCTGGTTTGGTTCTAAGGGCTCAGAGGAGACTGAGGCGATGGAATGTCTTGAGTGCTGTTTGCCCTTGGAGTTGTCCTGAAGAATGTCATTAGGTCTAATATCCTTCTAGGTCTTCCCTGGAGCAGTCGAGAAGCCTTGGGCCCTCCAGCTACATCAGGACCACAGCTTCTATATTGGACTTAAGAATAGAGCAAATAGGATTCGCTAGTTTCTAAGCTGCCTCATGGAAGCAAGTAACCATTTTGCCTTGATGTGGGTTGAGCTAGCATCTGTTTGTAGATGGTTGATCCTTGGCAGTAGTAAGTAGCATTGCTACGCCCTGTTGTCATTACAGGAATGTTCGTCTGGTGATTGTCGTGGCTCTTATTAGAGTCATCATTGCTTCAGTTTTCACTTGCCCTGTAGAGACTGTCTTGTCCTTTTCATTACGTTTCATGTTGGAATGATCCCAACGCACATATCCTTGAAATTGCTCTGCATATGAGATGTATGCTTGATAAAAATTGTTTCCAGAAATCTCTTCTAACAGCTCAAATTTTAGCTCAGTGGTGAGAATTCTATTTATTAGAGAGATTTTATTGTAAATGAATGTGAGCATCTTAATTTGGTAGGTTTTTCTTGTAAACATGCAGAACATTTCTCTGACAATTTTTATTCCTATATATGTGTTTATATTTCCTACTAGTTTATATGGAAGCAAACAGCCTTGAGGACATTTCTACAAGTGAGAAACACATAGGAAAATACATTATTTTCTTTTCAATAGAATGTAGTTCATACATAGTTACTGTGTGAACTCAGGACTTTGATGCATACACTTCCTGCCTTAGATTAAAATTATATAATTACAGTGAAATAAAAATGCTGACCTACTTAAAACACAGAAAGGGTATTCTTAAAAAATAGGATCTATAAATCTTTAGTGGTACATTTAAGATTATATTTAGGTAATTGGTTTTTTATCTTTTGATATACAGAATCATATTCTGAGATCAAATTAATTTAAGATTTTGGTTTCTATTATTGGGAGAATTCTCAAAATTATATTTTGGACTAAGTACGAGATTGCCTACTTATTATTAATTTTTGTGAATAACTCTTTTGCTTTGCTATAACTCTGTCAAACTGATTTCTCTAGGTCGAAAATGTCCGCTTGGTAGATCGAATATCTTCTAAAAAAGCAGCCCTAGGGACTTTGTATTTGACGGCTACTCACGTCATATTTGTGGAAAATGCACCTGACACAAGAAAAGAAACATGGGTATGTGTTCCTTATTTGTGGCTTTACACGTTCTCCATTGTTTGAAATAAAAAGTTTGACCCTGCATTCTTTTGTTTGTCCTCAGGGCGAGGTGGGTGGGCTTTTGGTGTTTGGGTGTTCCGAGGGCTGTTTTTGGAATGTGAACTTTGCCTTTTTCTGTACAAAGTCAAATCTACTTGATCTGCTTATTCACTTTAAACACTAATTACTTGAGCATCAAAGATAGACCTAGAAATAGCCAGAGATACAAGTGCTTCATGTCACAGCTGTGAAGTAGCGATTCAGTAATGTCCGTGCTCCAGATACAGCACATAGTGCTTTATCTGCAATACGTTTTATTCGTAGGATCCTATAATGCAGGCCATTTAGTCATTTTATTATGTTGTTTCTACTTTTCTGATAATTTAGAAAAGGAATAAAAGAAGAGCTAGGGAAGAGTCCCATCATCAGGTATTTTGGCTGCTCAAATAAGACTGTTAGATATTTCTTATTTTATATAGCCACCCAACCATGACATTATGACTGGAACCAGAATCCCTGAATTGCAGATTTTCTCTTTTCTGTATTCCATAGACATTATTACATTTTCAGCAGAAGGTGGCAGGTACTGCTTAGTGGAGAGGAATTTAAAGAATGAAGTGTTGCCGTTGAGGACTGAGCAGGGACCCTCCTGAACACGAGAGAGATGCACCTCGGCATGATTCCCTTTAAAATAAACGTCTTCTGCAGCCTGCCTGACCACCAACAGCTTAGAAAACAACAATCTCAAGTTGCTTTTGAACTTGAGCATTCCATGCGGAATTAAGGAGCATGGTGGCACCTCCCAGCGGATCCCTCTCTAACTTTTGATGATTGCAAAGGTTTATTTTACTAACTTCTCATGACCTTATTTAATTTTAGCTATTAAGTGCATTTAACACTTAACTACCAAAATGTTTCCTTACCTGGACTTGTGCAAAAGTATACGCTGAATAGTTTGCTCCAAATAATTAGCCTGGATATCAGAAAGCTTGGTATTGAAAAATAAATTTATAAATTTAGACCGTTGGTTCTTTCCCAAAACATCTCAGTTCTTGTCATCTGAGTGCAGGTGTTGAGCTAGCTGAAGGTTGGGAGTGTTCCTTGTCTATCTGTGTGGCTCAGAGATCTGTTACTCCTTGTCATATTTATGAGTTATTTGTGCTTCGCTTATCCACGTGAACTTTTGATTGTAGATTCTTCACAGTCAGATTTCCACCATTGAAAAACAGGCTACAACCGCGACTGGATGCCCTCTGCTTATTCGCTGCAAGAACTTTCAGCTGTTGCAACTCATCGTACCTCAGGAGAGGGACTGCCACGATGTGTACATCTCTCTGATACGCCTTGCAAAGCCAGGTAGGGCCAACGAGCTTGGCATTTAATATGCACCCACGCTCAAGAAATTCACAAATCATGTTCAAAAGGTATGTATAGTGCTTAAGAATTACAGTGTTTCAGGAATTGTATGTTATCCCAGTCCTCAGATGAGGCCAAGACATCTGAATGATATGGTTCTTTGTCTTTTAGAGTCTCTCCCTGAGTTGTTTACTGTATGGACCTCTTTCATTATTCTTAGTATTCACGTTATTTCAGTGGGGGGCACAGTGTGTTTTCCTTTCACTGTGAAATCATCTTAAAATTATATTCTCTGATGGGGCCGGCCCTGTGGCTTAGCAGTTAAGTGCGAGTGCTCCGCTACTGGCAGCCTGAGTTCAGATCCTGGGGGCACGCCGACGCACCGCTTGTCCGGCCATGCTGAGGCAGCGTCCCACATACAGCAACTAGAAGGATGTGCAACTATGACATACAACTATCTACTGGGACTTTGGGGAGAAAAAGGGAAAAAAAACGAGGAGGATTGGCAATAGATGTTAGCTTAGGGCTGGTCTGCTCAGCAAAAAGAGGAGCATTGGCATGGATGTTAGCTCAGGGCTGATCTTCCTCACACACACACACAAAAATTATACCCTCTAATACTGTGGTAATTGAGCCACCTTGATTGAGGCCTAAGACAAAACTGACAAATTGTTTGTGTGGGAAACATTGTTATCAAACAGTTCTAGTGCAGTGTTCCTCCTCTTGGGGCTTTTAAGGTTTGGTTTCTGTCGTTTTTTGATAGTAGTACATATTTCCCAAGGTTGGTCCAACTACACTTTCATTAGCATCAGTGAATATTCAGAGTATGGATATGTTGATTCTCCTAAACCAAACATTCTGAATTGTTGTGGGGAGAATGTTTGGTTGATCTGAGAAATATGTGCTTTCAGTTACTCTCTTATCGCTCGTCTTGGGGTCTTCAGATTTATAGTTTTCTTCTCTCTCAGTGTGGCTTGTGTGAGTTGTGGTGTTCTTTTGCTCAAAAGAAATACACGTCTAAGTTTCTTGGGAGAATACAGTGAAAAGAGATCATTTATATAAAAGTAATATCCATCGTAGTGTTACACAGGAGTCATTAATAAGGGAAATTGGATATGTGCTTATAGTTACTTTGCTAAATGCTTTTTCATTCTGGACAAGAAGTTTCATTATAAACTTTTCAAGGTGTTTGGTTGGGTCCTCAGTTTTCTTATATGACGATATCATTTGCAGATAGCTAAGAGCTAAAATTTAATGGAAATGATGCCAGGGAGCTGTCAAAATCTGAAAATTTAATCTTGACTTTGCTCCCCTTTCCAGGCAGCTGATTGAGGCTTTTCATCTTAGTGTGTTGAGCAGAACTGCAGAGTTAGCCAGGAAAGCAGTTGAACTTTTTAGATGGTGTACTATAATTGGAACAGAAGTTCTGGGAAGATGTACATTAGGTTGCACGCAGCAGAGAAGCGAAGAGAATTGTGTGCCAGCAATTTCTGTGTCACTGATTAATGGATGTACTGGATAATAAATGTGCTCTGACTGGATTAATGGGATTTAGGAATAGCCCAGAGAGCTGGGAAAGCGCTGAGCGCCTGGAACATCACAGTGGCGGTAAGGGCTGTGGCCCCTGATGACAGCGAGCGCCAGGACTCGCCTTGCGAGGATCCCCAGAGAGGAAAATGTTCTCCGAATTTTACAAATAGACACTTTTTCTTAAAGATGGAGTTTTGGGAATTAGGTATTAGATGTAGCCAGAAACCAAAAAAGGAAGCCATAGAATTAAAGCCATTACCCTAGAAGATTTTTAAAAAGCCACCAGCATTTTGAAACATTGGAATTAGAAATGACAGTGTATGTAAAACATAGTACTTTATCGGGAAGATGAAATAGAACCCAAGCAGTTTCCCAGTTTAATGTTAAAGGCAATGCTAAAATTAGGACATATTGCAGCTTATAGCCTTGGAAGCAGAGTTTTGAATCTGAGTGGAGATGGGGAAAGGTGGCGGGGGTCTCAACTGGGGGTAGGAGTGGCTTATTAGAACCCCCTGAGGATCTTTTACAAAAGACACCTTCACCATCCTTTGCATATATCAGAGTGGGGGTGTGTGAGTGGGTGTGGGTGTGGGTGTGTGTGTGTGGTATACTTTGAATTCTAGTAGCACAATATAGCTCTCTGTGGTTTTAGTCACCAACTCGAGTCACATATTTTCAGCTAACCTTTATGGACACAGCTACCTGGAAGTTTCTGCCGAGGACAAAATTTTTTACAAAAGAAGAAATGTTTGGGAGTTCATTTAAGTCAAGGCCTATGGAGGAGATATTTTCAAAGCTCTCAAGATTCTCTCTTCCCTGAATTAAGGTTTCTGGTATAAGAGTAAATTGAATTACTAAAACAATTGGTGAGATTTTATTTATTTTTCTTTTGTATTGCTTAAGATTGGTAAGAATTTGGTCATGGACCATAGAAGATCTTAGTAAAAAATTATGTAACCAAATTCAGCAAACGCTTTAATTCTTAGTAAAGAAATAACTTAGGTTAAAATAAAGGTGTGGCCCAAATGAGAAAATAAATTAACTCCATAGATCTGATGTACTAATAAGGATATACATTTTTCTGATTAAAACACCCCTATTTCTCAGAGGGCTTCCATTTTTCCCATGTTCTTTCTTTTCTCCTCCCTCTAATTTGCCTCCTGCTGTTTATTTTTGTATCAATTATCTTCCTCTCTAGTGTTTGTGGGCCCTTTAACATTTAAGCCATCTCTTTTGTTTATTTTCTCATTTTGACTAAACTGCATTTTTCTTTTTTCAGTTCATGTTAGTCCCCAATTCTTCTGCTATTTTATTATGATTTTAAAAATCTCATAATTGATGTCACCTCATTTGCTTAATTTAACTTTTTACAGTCCTTGTCTAAGTCATTGGTGCTTAACCAATTTTTACAGTGGTAATCTCCTTTTTATTGCTGATATTAATCTCTGAGTCCAGTAGCCCTTTTCTACTAAGTGTTAGCTTCCATAATACTAGTATTTAATTTGAGCACTTGTTTGTTGAAAGTAGACAGGAAAGGACTCATTATTTTTATTTTAAATATGCAAAATCCAATAATAGCTGTGTGTTCTTCTCACCTTTCTTTAAATGGCTTTTCAACTACATTTATTTTAAGTTGCCTGAATTAAGCAAAGCATTTGGAGCAAACTTCATTTTCAGTCATTACTTTTTATTCTAAAAAACCCCACATTTCTGTGTCCTTCTGATGACTGCTGCTAACTTGTCCCTCCCTTACCCTCCCTTCACATTCTGCTGATGCTGATTCATGTGTGTTTTCCTTCTCATTCTTTTTTAATTTGCATAGGGGAAATAATCAATGATATAATTGCATTATTCAGGTTTTACGTTGGTTGTTACAAGTTTCCTTTAAGTTTGTAAAGTACTTTTGATTTTAATATTAAATTACATTTTGTTTCTCCCAGGTAGTTTCTAATGAGAGGCATTTCTTCCATATTTTTTTCCCTAAATATTCTGTTTTCATAACCTTTATCTTGATACCTGGAAGCAAGCTAGGTTATTTTTTTTTCTTCCCTAATTGCTTTGTTTTACCCACAGCTCTCTTATTTGGTGGAATGAAGCCCCTTTCCTTGCTTATGGGAGGGAAGGAGCAGAGGTTGGGAGCAGAGACAGGGCCATTTGGAGGCTTGGCGGTTCCGAGTTGAAAGTTTCCACTTGACGGTGTAAATCTTCTCCCGGAAGTAGGAAGTAGGGGTATCTGGGAGCGAGGAGTTGCAATAGGTATTGAACTGATTGCAGTGACACATGCTTCCCTGTGTTAAGGAGCACACGAGGAATCATGGTGCTAAAATAAAATAAAGTGAGTCAAAACATGCATCTCTAGGCTTGTGTTGAGCTTATGCTGTCTACTTAGTCCTGAAACAGATTTGTTTTTCCTAGAAACATAGCCGAAATGCTACTCATTCTTAATTTAACGTGGTATTGTAGAAATTGTCATTTTTCTTTCTGAATAGATAGACCTTCAAGTCTGCCTTTGTTTAGCAATTATATGATTTAAGGAGGTAAATAAAGTAACTACTAGAATGACTTCCACTTAACTTTGTCTGAAATTTTTTTTTAACTAGAGGTGCACATTCACTATACTTCCTGAGTTCAAAGGCATGTTGAGTATTTGCTTCTTATTGGAGAAGCTCTGTGCCCTCCTAGTGATGGGGCCCCTTAGGGTGAGGCCTTCAATGGACCTCCTGTTGAAACCTGCCATCTCCAACAGCAGAAGATGTTGGATGTGATGGCTCAGACTTTGTGATTTGAAAAGCCAGTGGAGTATTTAACATGTCTGTTTTAAGAGTGGGTAAAAAATCAGGAATTTGACCTTCCTAAAGCAGACAGATATTTTCTTTCGGTTCTGATTCTGTAAATACTAGAGATTTCTCTAGCTCTGCTTTTGTTCTTGTTGTTTTTAACTTACTTCCCTACCGATTACTAAAAATTCTGCTATATATTTTGCAGGAGATGGAGATGAGGGGAACAGAATATTGTGTATGGGAAATATTCAGTAAAATTTACATCGTGTTGATGGTACTTTTTGATTTCTCAAAGTAGGCAATCCTTAGCTGAAGGCTTCTCCTGGGCTGGCCTCTGGGTAAGAAACTTGCCCACATTAACAAGACTGAGCATTGGCTGACAAAAATTTGGATTTCTCTGCCTTCATGCAGAATTTTGTGTAAATTGGGACAGAGGTGTGGTTGATCACTCTTTTCCTTAAAAATAACTAAAAAAAAAATTCGTAATTTCAGTGGCAACTTGTTCTAATGTCTCTCAATTCAAGAATGATCTTCTTAATGTCTGTTATAAATTATTCTTGCTTTAACTTATGTACAGTTTCCTTGCCTCGTCCCAGTGACAACACGCATGAGCCTGTACACAGAAAACCATCAGTAATCCTAGAATGGATTTCTTCTTCTACCTTTAAACCTGTTTGTAAATATTTAACTTCCATTATTACCCCATATTCATTAATAAACTTCTTTCACTGAGGGAACTGAGGCTTTCTCAAGAGATTCTTTTGGCATCTTAAACAAATTGCATTTGCGGTTAACATTATGATATCAGAAGCCTGAGTCATAAAAATGGTACTTAGAGATGGAAAAGATGTGTCAGTGTCGAGCCAACTGTTCCCAGAACAGGATCTCAATTTTATATGCTGTCTGCTCAATTAGCTAAGATTACAGGAAATAGTTTTTACTGAAAGTGTCTACTGTGTGTTTGTGTGTGCATGTACCTAGATGTGTGTATTATCACATTTGTTGAAATTATCAGTAGTCTAAATTTTGCAGTTTAGAAAAATGACATCAAGAGAGACTGAAATAGAACCTAGCTTATCTCACTGATACTCCACAGTCCTCTTGCTTCCGTTTTTACAAGAAAAAGTTCATGTCTCATGAAAAAGTCTGGTACTTAACATATGCCCCTTATCTTTCTTCTTCCTTATAGATGATGAGTCATTTCAATAGTAATCACAACAAGCTTGAAACTGAGTTTTGATCTCAGGCTGCCTGTGTGTTCCTGCAGCCTTTTGCTGGTGGTGAGATCCTTCACAGGGCCTGCAGATACACATATTTAGGAGCATTAAATTGTCCACACTGAATGCCATCATCAGATTAAGGAATAGATGGGAGGACCTGTGAAAACTGTGAGGAGAAAGAAATCTGTTGGAGAAAAACAGGACGATTAGGGAGATGGAACCAGGAAAGAAAAGATGCAAAAGTTGTTCATCTGGGGAGAAGAGAGAAGGGTCTGCCTTGGAGGAGCAGTGAGGGGGGATTAGGAGCATGCACTGTACAGCTGGATGCCTAATTTAGATCCAGACTCCCCGTTTACTAGCTGTGTGACCCTGGAAATGTTCCTCAACTTCCTTTTGCCCCAGATTTCTCATCTGTAAAATGAGGCCCATCATGGTGCCTACTAGATGGGGGATAATACATTTAATTAGAACAGATTCTGGAATGAAACAAGGGTTCAGTGAGTATCA
The DNA here is from genome assembly GCF_020826845.1 of Diceros bicornis minor. Taxonomy (NCBI): domain Eukaryota; kingdom Metazoa; phylum Chordata; class Mammalia; order Perissodactyla; family Rhinocerotidae; genus Diceros; species Diceros bicornis. Next base: position 21,412,932 of record NC_080768.1, read on the forward strand.
GCCACGATTTATTATCACCAGAAGTGCTTAGATCTGCACTATTTACTAGCTACTAGCCACATGTGGCTATTGAGGGCTTGAAATGTGGCTAGTCTGAACTAAGATGTGGTGGTAAGTGTGAAATACACGTGGAATTTCAATGGCAGTACAAAACAAAATATATAAAATATTATTAAGTTTTACATTCTGTACATGTTGCAATGATAATATTTTGGATTTATTGGGATAAATAAAATATTAAAATTAATTTCACTGTTTCTTTTTAGTTTTTTAGTGTGGCTATAAGTACATTTTAAATGACATATGTGGCTGACGTTATATTTCTGTTGGACAGCACTGGTCTAGATGCTTCCCTTAACATGGCAAGACCAGAGCAAGGAAACCAAATCGTGATCTTACTGGAGAGGGCTATTGGGCCTGGCCTCACAGCATGAAAGGCTATACAGAAAGACAGATATCCTGGCAGAATTTAAAGAAGACTTTGATCATACATTCTTCAACTTGCCCCTCATGATCAGGGTGCCATCCACTATGAATTGATATTTTTTAATGACTCCTATAAATATTGTATGAGCAGTACAGTTGACGTATATGTAGTTGTTAAAAGTTCAGATGTTTTCAGTGCAAACATTTAAATATATTGCACAGCTTTTTCAACTGTTTTGTTATTTCTTTTTTAATGCTGTGAACATCCAAATGTGACAGTGACCTGGGTCTCTGTCTACCTCTGAGAGGCTATCCCAAATCCCAGCTCGTTATACAAAAACAAATGGAATTCTTGATGTCTAATGAATACAGACATTCTTTTTTTTTTTTTAATTAATTTATTTTTTTCCCCCAAAGCCCCAGTAGATAGTTGTATGTCATGGCTGCGCAGCCTTATAGTTGCTGTATGTGGGACGTGGCCTCAGCATGGCTGGAGAAGCGGTGCGTCGGTGTGCACCCGGGATCCGAACCCTGGCCGCCAGCAGCGGAGCGCGCGCACTTAAGCGCTAAGCCACAGGGCCGGCCCTGAATACAGACATTCTTAATTAATTTTTAAACTCCATACTTTATGTGATCTGGAAAATATATTCGCTTTCAAAAGCAACTCAAAAAAAAAAAAAAGGCACAATATGGAGAAGGCCCTGTTTCTAAAAGGAAAGAAGCTCTTGCAAAGTTGAGTCTGGTTGTTCCAAGGTTGTCTTGTCGTTCCTGGGAGGAGGTGGGTGACCCCGCCCACGGAGACGGGGTGCTCCTGGAAGTATATCAACGAGTGAGGTGCTCCTGGGAGTATATCAACAAGTGAGGAACTGGGCTGGCCTCTCGGTGTACTCTAGCCTGGGCAGAATGCTTTTGGGGAGATTTGTTTCTGGCTTTGACTAGCTTGATTTGGCTTTATTCTCCCTTTTCTTGCAGTGAAATATGAGGAATTATACTGCTTTTCATTCAACCCCAAGCTGGATAAAGAAGAAAGAGAGCAAGGCTGGATGCTGATCGAGCTCAGTGAAGAATACAAACGAATGGGCCTCCCAGATGATTATTGGCAGCTCAGCGATGTGAACAGAGACTACAGAGTGAGTGGAGGCGTTTAGTGAAGTCCAGATACTTAATCCGCACGAAATCATGATTTCACATAGCTGAGCATGACTTCTTTGTTTGATCTCCTTTAGTTTTATAGCTTTTTGTAGATACAAATGTGTGAGTTTCTCAGTCTCCTTTGGTTGTTGCTGGATATATTTCCTACCTGCACCTAGAGTCAGAGAGTTTGGACAAGGGAACCTTAGAGACCATCTCCTCCACACTCTTCTCCTAATGGCTGAGGAAGTGGAAACCCGGAGAGGCCCAGCAGTGGACCTCACCGCCAGGCGGTTGGTGGGAGAGCCGGCCAGGACCTTGTTCTCCCATCAAGTCTTTTTATAGCACAGTGAGTGATGCATGGGGAAGTCACAGAGACTCCGATGGCAGTTTGGCACCAGCTCCTCTCTTGATTGGTACACAAGGTCACCAAGAGGGTTCCCTAGAGAAATGTGTAGAAATGTGTCTGCATTTACAGAAAGGATTATGGAGAGGAAGGGAGGGAGAATTAATCCCCTACTCTCCCTAACAATGGGCTTGCTAATCAGTGTTGGTTTCCCTATTAATTTTTTAAGTATTTTAAGTAATAAAAGTAATGTAAGGACATTGCAGTGAATTTACAAAAGAGAGACAAAAAAAAAAACACACCCACCATCCCATTGCCTTAACGTTCTTGTATTGAGTTTTAAAGTTTTCCTTCAGTTTTTTTTTCTCATCTGCATAGTTTAATAAATTTTTTCTTATATAAATAATGTATTTCATTGTTTAAAATAGGAAAATATAGAAGAAAAAGAACACTTCAAATATATATAACAAAAATGAAATCATACGAAATATGCTTTGTGTTCTGCTTTTCTTCACATAGCATGTTGTGAGTGTTTCCGTCAATGAACATATTTTATAGCATTTTAAAAAGTTATATAATATTACGTAGTGTGGCGATACCATATTTTATCTACCTAATCTCCAATTTTTAGACGTTTAGATTAGTATTATTTCTCACTATTTTAAATAACATAGTGAGAACATCCTAGCAATTATACCTTTGCCCATGTTAAAATTCCTTGTTTTAAAGACAGAATCCTAAAGGTAGAATTGCTATGTCAGAAGGTTTACACAAATTTTTGTACATATTATCAAAAAGAACTGCAGAAAGGTTGTACCAGTTTATATAAATTCTCAGCAGTTGTGTATGAGAAGGCTTGATTCTTTGTCCCCTCAGCAGTGAAGTTTATTTTTTAAAAAAATTTTTTGACATCTTGAGAGTGGGACAAGTGACTTCTCATTTTAATTTAATCTGTGTGCTTTGATTTCTTGATTTGTAGCTTTGTATATACTGATTGACCATTTATCACTTATCTCCTGTTAATTGACCATTTCTGGTCAGGTATTTTGAATCCTGATTATTTTCTTCACCTTACCATGAGGATTTTCTATATTGCTACACAGTGTTCCTATCAATCAATTAAGTGACCATATAACGTTTCATCAAATGAATGTGCCATAATACACTTAAGTATTTCCCAATTATTAGACATTTAGATTACTCATAATTTTTTGCCACATGAATAATTCTGGGAGCAATATCGTTGTGCATATGATTTTGCCCATCTTTTAAATTATTTTCTAAGAATCAACTCCTAGAATCTGTCGAAAGACATAAAGGGCTTAAATCTTTTTTTAGATTGCCAGCAGGTAGGCCACTGATGGTTTTGTTTTTGATCAGTATTTGGTTATTTATTTCTGTTCCCTTGTCTGGAAATCAGTGCATGTGACCTGTAGGATTTAGAAATTTGAGGAACTTTTGAAGATTTATGTCTTCATAAAACACTCAGTATTATCAGTGTTTTGAGTCTAGTAAAACTGTGTATTCTCTGTTACTTGAGTATAAAATTCTATATCTATCTAAATTGACCTTTTTAGCTTATTTTGGTCCTTTTGCTCACTTGATTTCTGAGAGGTATGTGAAAAATTTCCTATTATGATTGCTGCTTAAATGTTTTCTCTTTTCTAAAATGTTTGCATAGTATATTTTGAAGTTATGTTGCTTAGCACATAATGGTCTAGGACATCTGCTTGTTGTATTGTTCTTTTTATCAATTTCAAATATCCCTTTTTCCTGTGAATGCTTTTAACTTTGAATTCTATTTTGTGTGATTATATTTCTACCATTTCTTTCTTTTTGTCAGCATTTGTCTGGTAGAGCTCTATTTGTCCCATTATTTTCAACCTTCCTATATTAATATTTTGTCTTTTTATATTTGTCCCATTATTTTCAACCTTCCTATATTAATATTTTGTCTTTTTAAGAAATATCTAACGGTCATTATCTTTGAGTTGTGGGAGTGGAATGTTTTGTCTTTTTAAAATTAGGTATGGCTAGATTTTGATTTTTACTTGGTCTGAAAATCTCTTGTTGCAGTAACTGGTATCTGTGACATTGTTCTAGATACTGTGCTTTGGGTGTTTTGCTAGTTGTCTTTCCCCCTTTCATAGCTCTAGCTGGATAGTTTTTCTCCTGTATTTACCTGTAATAATTTTGGAAGTACACATCCTGTTGCTTTTCTTTCATTGATTATCCTTCACTTTTTAAAATGTTATTTATTTATTTATTATGCCACACTTACAGCATACACAAAACTCTGAAGAATAATGAAATGGACAGCAGGGGCCCACATACTGTGTAAGGACTAACGTGGCCAATGCCTAATGTTCCCTCCAAATCACCTCCTGCTCCTGTGTCACTGACTGCAATTTGGCGTTGTCATTCCCTTCTATTTATAGCATTTCTACATTTGTCAGTAGTAATATGTAGTAGTATGTTTTGTCTTTTTTATGCTTTCTATACTGGTATCATGCTGAATGTAGTTTACTGAAACTTGACTTTTCACTCAATGTTGTGTTTGTGAAATTCATTTCATTTAACAAACACATGTATAATAGTTAGCACATGCCAGGCACTGTTCTAAAAACTTGACAAGTGTTAGCAGTCCTGTGTGGAGGTGGTGTTGTTATCCCTGCTGTGCAGATGGAGAAACTCAGGCACAGAGAGCTTAAGTGACTGTCCAAGACACAGAGAAGTGAAGTAACTGTTGACACCTATAGCTCTCATTCATCCTTTCTTCATAGTTGTATTATATTCCATTTTACAAATATGCCATAGTTTAAAACATTTATTCTTTTTCTTTTCTCTCTGTTTGTTTTTTTGTTTTACCATCACACAAAAGGTGTTAATTGGCTTATATACGACTTATAGTACATTGTGAGTTTCTACCTGGGAGTAGAATTTCTGAGTTAGATAGTGTGTGGATTTTTCCTTACTATATATTGCCAAAATCTTTTTGGCAAAAAAAAACAAGTTTTTACATGGACTTATGGACCTACTAGCAAGATGTAAGAGTTCTCATCACTCCACAGACTCACCAGCAATTGGTATTGACAATGTTTGATGGTTATACTTGTTGACCCAGCAGTCTTACTTCTGGGAATTTATTCTAAGGCGTTAATAGCATACTCACACACAATGACGTACTAGGTTATTTATTGAAGCGTTGTTTGTAATAGCATTTATTAGAAGAAACCCAAGTTGCTTTAATAGAGTTCCAGTTAAATAATTTTTGGTCTATCCATGTAATTAGCATGTAGCCATTAAAAAATGTGGAAGATTTCCATGTACTGATAAGGAAAGATTGCTAAACTTTATTGTTAGGTTCAAAAAAGCAAGGCACAGTGCAATGAATACAATGTGATCCCTTTTATCTAAAAAAAGAGGGAGAAAGATAAGAATATATGTTCATATATATATAATTGCCCAAAAGGGATAACCTAGAGAGCAGGTGGGAATGGAATGAATAGAACACAAGGATGAGAATGTGCACCTTTTTGTATTGTTTCATTTTTATAACCATGTGAATTTATAAACTAATCAAAAAGTTAAAGTTGAAAAAATGCCAGTTCGATTGGTGTGACATGAATCTCAACATGGTTTTATTTGCAGTGCCCTCATCACTAGCAAGTTTGAGTTTGTTTATTGGTGATTCAAGTTGACTCTTCTGGGAATTGCCTATTCATGTGTTTGATCCTTTTATTCTGTAAGGTTATTTGTCATTTTCTTATTGATTTGTAGAATTTCTTTATATATTCTGGATAATAATCTGTTATCATTTATAGCTTTTACAAATATCTCCTCTCTGGAGATATGTGTATACTGTTCCTAGGGTATCTTTTTTTGTTTGTTTGTTTTTTTTTGTTTTTTTTTTTTTCGTGTGTATGTGTGTGTGTGTGTGTGTGTATGTGTGTGAGATCAGCCCTGTGCTAACATCTGCCAATCCTCCTCTTTTTTTGCTGAGGAAGACTGGCCCTGGGCTAACATCCATGCCCATCTTCCTCCACTTTATATGGGATGCCACCACAGCATGGCTTGCCAAGTGGTGCTTCCGTGCGCGCCCAGGATCCGAACCGGCGAACCCCAGGCCGCGGCAGCAGAGCGCGCGCACTTAGCTGCTTTGCGCCACCGGGCCGCCCCTCCTAGGGTATCTTTTGATCTTCAGAAGCTTTGAGTTTTCGGTCTTTCCTATTTTGTTTCACGTTTTAGCATATTGTTTAACAACAACAAAAAAAATCCTACCCTATTTGCTACCAATTTGACACTGTATAATTTCCATAATTACATTTTTACTAATTATAGTTATTGTAGCTTTATAATAAATCTTCATATCCTATAGATCAGGTCCTTCCACGTCATTCTTCTGAATATCTTGAATTTGTAGATTATTGGGGATAGAATGGACACTTTCACGATACTGAATTTTCTTTGTAATTATACTTAAATCTAACAACCATAGTCTTACACTGTGAGTAGACATTTGGAGTCTTTTTGTCTCAATCATTATAAAGTATCTGGCTAATGTAATCAGAATAGTGTGTTCTCATGCTAAAGCCAACCTTTGTAGTGGAGTTTTAGCCTTGAAATGAAGGGAAGGAAAATCCAAGATTAGTAAAGAAAATTGGGTGTCTTTTTACAATTTTTTAAAAATATGACAACACCTTTGAGTGAGGAAGAAAATGAGGCTAAGTCACATGTTATGGAATAATATTTCCTTGGAAACACAGGTTCTTCCTATTTTTGATGAACTTTCCTTCTAGAATTAGCACCATAAACATGACTCATATTTAGTCACTTAAGTTCTATGTTGTCAAGACTGCAAAACATGAATTACCAAGCATTTCTTTTCAAAAGCAACATACAGCAAACCAAAACTAACAAGCAACAAATTGTGTTGAAACAGAAAAGGTAAAAACCTAGGGGATTTTCTGATTTTACAAACATTGAAATAGGGAGAAAGATGATGTACCCCCATTTATTACCAATTTAGAGATACTATAAAAGTTGATTCTCTCAAAAAATTTCTGATTAATAGTCCATTGAGAAGGTTATGTCCTCATCTGTTACTTTCACTTTCAACCTTATAGTGGAGAAAATGTTTACTTTTTCTTCCCTTCTTTTACAAAAGTTATTTCTTTCTTCTCACAAATTCTTTGAGGTGAGTGGGGCTGGTGGTGTCATCTGATGGAGAGGAAGCTATTGTCCATGGTGGAGATAACACCATGCATAGAGTACAAAAACATAGGTTCCAGGACCAGTTCTGCTATTTTCTATTCATGTGGTCTTGGGCAGGTTAATTATCATCATCATCATCATCATCATCATCATCATCATCATCATCTCTGTCATCATTACTGTTATCCCTATTTATAAGACACTTGTGTTTGGTAGTCTAATTCTCTAAGCTAAGATTTCCTTTTGTACCTAACTCCTGAAATTGTCTTCCTTTAAATAAAATAATTGGCATTCATTCCTAGGTTAAATTTTTAATCTATTTCTCTTGGAATAAAACTTAAAGTATAATCCAAACCAGGAACTGAAAATCTTGTTTATTTCAGTTCTCTACAGCTATATTTTATGCTATGTAATTTTATTATATATGTTTTATTTATATTATATTTATTATATATACGTAAACCTCTTCCTTCTCCTCATTACACCATAAATTCCTTGAAATAAATTTTAGGTCATAAATGTTTAAGAAGAAAGTTGTCTAGGTAGATATATGTCAGTTCCTGACAACTAACTGTCACCCCAAAGTGCTTGATTGAGTGATTCATCCTCAATGAATGCAGAGGTCTGATGAGATGCCTTGGATGGCATCTCAGATGGATACTACCCTGCAGGGTAAAATACATTTACTGGAAGGTTATAACCAGGTCAAAAAAAGATCAATTTTCCTGGGAATGTGGAGTCCTTGAGGCCAATAACTCTTTTGTTATTCATTACTGCCCTAGCACCTAACATAATGCCTGGTACATAATAAGTATTCAGTAAACACTTGTTGATAGACAACAGTATTGTATTATAATCATCAAACTTGCTAAGACACTAGAACTTAATGATTCCAACCACTAAAAAGAAAGGGTCATTATGTAACGTGATAGAGGTGCTAATTATTGCTACAGTGGCAATCATATTGCAGTATATAAATGTATCAAATCAACATGTTGTACGCCTTAAATTATATGATGTTACATGTCAAATATATTTCAATAAAAAAAAAAGAACTTGCAGAATGAGTGGAAGAATTACCGAAAAAGATTCCTCTTGGGAAGGCCAAACCAAGACATGAGCTCCAGGCAGGCTAATTTATTTAGTGGAGAACAAAGAAAAGCATTTCCTTATTAATAAAAAAAATATGGAGAAGTGATTTTAACTTAATCCACTTTTCATTGGCTAAGGCAGTCAATGTAAAGAAAATTCAAAAGAAAAGCATTTTCTACTTTTCTGAACTTCTCGTATTCTCTCTGAATTTTCTCATGTGATTTTCTAAACCAGACAGAATTTTGGGAGGCTCATTGAGTAGTTTCAGTGGCATAAATGGCATTGTGCTGTGCTTCATTAATTGCCAGAATTTTGACTATAACTGTGTGAACTTGTTGCAAAAATGAGTGGTCGATGCCAACCAGATTATTTTAACTTCACTTGGAAGTCCTGTCTGCTTTCGGGAAAGCAGGATGCATTTACTTGTTTCCAGCTTGATTAAGAAGCTGTAGCTTGAAACCCGAGTTAGCTGGCACTGTGAGTCTGACTTTTTTCCAAAGATGCTTTAGCTTCTCTTAGAGCTTCCCATGTGAGTGCTTATCAGAATGCCCCATGTGTAAGCGCTGACCCTTAGAGTCTTTTCGCCTAGCCCCAGTGCTCCGAGGAAAGCAGGAGTCCCTGAACTGGTGGTGGTGTCTTTCTGGAGCGGAGGCCCTGACAGCTGGTGCAAGCCTGACCGCTGTTGACTGGGCTCAGGCTACTGAGCTCTTGGTCCTCGCACACGCCAGCCACAGAGATCTGCCTTTTCCTATTCTGTGGAGAGGGAGGGCCCTGGTACTCTTTGAGGGCAGGAGAGTCTTCCCTGTTCTTCTTGTGAAGAAAGAAGACCCTGAGTGGATAGACAAAAGTCAGGTCCCTGAGTAGGTTGGGGCCAAGAGTATCAAGGAGAGTGGGCTCTTGGTGTTGACCTTCTCTCTGGGTCCTATACCAGATATGGTTCATGTAAGGGCCGTGACCTGGGACAAGCTGGGCATCTTTTGGCCTTGGGAGGCTATAAGAGGACCTGGCAGGAGCTCCAGAGTTCCTAGGTCACCTCTTTGCTCTTCATAAAGGCCATATGTAATGAGCATGTTGAGAAATCTCACCCACTTATTTCTTATTCTTATTTCGTTTAATCATAAATAAATTTGCAATTCCCAGTGTTGTTATAAAGAAGAAAGTAGGTAATCCCCAACTTACTGAAAACCTACCCATTTCCTTTTAAAAACTGTTATTTTAAGAAAATGTTGTAAGTCTGGTACAATGACTGCATGTCTCTTGAACCTCAGACAGGCAGGTGTGGTCTGTGTAGTAATGTTCTAGCTGACTGACTTGGAGAGGTTCAGACGCCAGATTTGCGTGGGGAAGGAAGTGCAGTGTCCTGTGGTGGGAATTCCAGTAAAAGCTCTCTGGGGCCAAGTAGGTTGGGCCATCTGTTCTTGGTACAGGATTTTCCTCCATGGTGTCAGTTCCAGAGCCCACGTTGAAGTCTTTGGTAATCATTCCCAAAATGTCTTTGGAGAAATGCTGAAATTACCCTTTGGGCTTGGGAACATCACTCTTGAGGCCCTTTTATCGCCTGCTCAATGTTGTTCACCAGTCTGGTAACAGGCAGTGGAGGCAGGCAAGGGAGGGCATCATCACAGAACAATTTATATGAGCTTTGGAGGCTTGGCTCTTGCTTTTGGTGGGTTTTTGTGACCTTCAGTCCCATCTTTCCAGAGCGGTAAGGGTGGGCAGAGATGGATGGAGGACATGCAGATAAAGCATTTCCCCTGTTGCTACACTTACTTGAGGCCTCCTCTTGAAACGCCCGAGAAGACACTTGACTTTCAGGAAATAAACATTGCTTTGGCGAAGCCCAGGGAACTGCCGTCTAAATAGTCTTCATGTTGCAAAAAGATTGATTGGCTGATGTCAAAGCAAAATATGTGTCAAGCAACAAATCAACTGCTATTACTGTGGCCACCACGAACATTGCTGTCAGACCAAGTGGTTTATGAAGTGCTTTGTCATGGGTGTTATTTTATCCTCATATCAACCCTGGGGGATATTATTTCTGTTTTATATCAGTTTTAGAGATCAGAAAACCCAAGTGCTCAGTGTAGTTTGACTTCCCAAAGGTGATGAGGTTGGCACATCAGAGACAGGTTTTAAACTGCTGATTTCTGACTAGCTCGCAAGGTCATTCCAAGGCGCCGCTTTCCACTGTGGAAATCACGGCCGGGGGTGCACAGAGAGAGTAAACCATTTCTTACCACTGATAAAACCAACGCATACAAAGCAAAAATAAAGCCGTTATGTTGTGTGGTAGGAAGTCAGATCTAGAAGTCTATAAGAGCTGGAAGCTCCGGGAGTTTTCTTGAGGGAGGCAGAATGGGTCAGCCCTTGAGTGGCTGAGATTTGGGAAGATCCAGGGGAGGAGGATCCAGGAGGGCATCGGCTTGACTGCCGGCCAGGGGCAGGAGCGCACACAGCAAGTGCCTGGGACAGCAAGGTGACCTGAGGAATGCTGACGTTTTAGGAAATTGTCTCCCAGTGTCAGGCTACTTTTTAATCAAAACAGGCAGCACAAGTTTTCTCGGCTGCCAGGATGCAGAATTGCAATTTGTCATTTTTGGTGAAAGAAATGCTCATTTGTCAGTGTCTGGCCTCACACGAGGAGCCCTGAGAGAGAAGGGCCAGTGCACGAGGACGGGATGCCAAAGAGGATCTTGCTCTCGTTTACTCTGGTTTCATAGACTCAGCAGCACTTCATTTCTCTGAAGGGGCTTTTGGTTTCCTCAAACTAGCCTCCTCTGTAACTTGGTTAAGAAAACTGAAATATGCAGCCTATAAGTATGGTGAGTGGAATTTCTTGTGACAGTTCGCAAAGCATTACTAGACTGCCTAAAAATCCCCTTGTATTCTCTGTGACAGGTTTGTGATTCTTACCCTACTGAACTCTATGTTCCCAAATCGGCCACAGCACACATCATACTGGGGAGTTCCAAATTCCGGAGCAGACGGCGATTTCCTGCCCTTTCTTACTACTATAAAGATAACCACGTAAGTCTCCAGGCATGCTTTTGTTTTAGGCTTTGCTGGTCTTGTTTTATCATAAACAGGCATTTTCTAGCGGCCTTCTGTTGTGTGTGTATTTGAATTCTTCTTAAGGGTGTGTGGATATTGCCGTGTGTGGTGTGACACAGCACAGCTATACGTAAACCCCATCTCATGGAGGAGTTGAGCTTCTGTGTTTATTTGACAATAAGGTAATGGGATAGAGTCAGAAAATACCTCAACTTGGTCGTCTAGGTGAGTGTTGTCCTCTTCTAAGTGGTCACTCTCTGCTTGTACAAACAGTGCTGGAGGTCCTTTGGAATGCCTCTTTTAGAAAAGCCCCCCAAATCCATGGCACCTTCTTTATTTTAATGGCTCATTTTTTCGAGTATCGTCATTATAAAAAAATGTTTATTTGTGGAGAGTAGGTTTTATTTTTATTTATTTATTTTTTTGGTGAGGAAGATTAGCCCTGAGCTAACATCTGTTGCCAATCCTCCTCTTTTTGCTGAGGAAGATTGGCCCTGGGCTAACATCTGTGCCCATCTTCCTCCACTTTATATGGGACGCTGCCACAGCATGGCTTGACAAGCGGTGCGTCGGTGCACGCCCGGGATCCAAACCCTGGGCCACCACAGTGGAGCGTGCACACTTAACTGCTATGCCACCGGGCAGGCCCTGGGTTTTATTTTTTAAATATTATTTGTAAAAGCTAGAATTAGGTTTGTCTGCAACTAACAGAGACCCTAAGTAACAGTGGGTTAAACAGGATAGAACTTTATCTTCTCTCACATAACACTCGTAAAGTGGACAGTCCAGGTCTGGTATCCTGGCTCTACACCACTCAGCACTCAGGGACCCAAGCTCCTAGCACCTTTCTGCTCTGCCATCCCTAGGGTCTGGCCCTCACTGTGTGTTGTAAGAGATGATTAGTACCAGCATCACCTCCACACAGCAGCAGGTGGAGGAAGGCTAATGGTGCACTCACAGCTTTTTGAGGAAGGCTCCCAGAACCACCACATGACACTTTTGCTCACATCCCGTTGGTCAGAGGCACAGGGCAGGCGAGACAGTACAGTCTTATGGATAACCATGTAAACAACTAAAAATTGTGGTTCCATTTCTGTGGAGGATAAGAAAACAAATTTGGGGGGACAAGAATGGTCTTTGCTCCCCACTTCAGAAGTTATTTGAGTTTAGCCAGGTAAAAAAGTTTGGTTTTCAAGCTAGATAATATAGTTTTGGATTCAAAGCCAAATGAGGCTATAAACAATTGCAATAGGTGTGTATGAGTGTGTATGCACGTGCCTGCACCTGTAAGCAGGGCGTAGGGTAGGGTCTGTGTCTAAAGAAGGATTCCAAAAGTACTCTGAGCAACGCCAGCTTCACCAGAGTGCGCACGTAGCCTTCTGTGTTGCCTACTTTGGAGGAAAATATTCATTTAGCAGTGTATGTTCTGTTAATTGAAAGGATATAAATTATGTAAAAATATAAATTTTCAGTTACACTCGCAGCTCTGAAATGGGGTCCAAAGAAGGCAAATATTTTATTAATGTCTTGTGTTATTTGACTCCAAATAGATTTCAACCTACATAGAACTGTAGTGATGGTGAGAGACAAGGAAGATGTGAATCTCCTTTTAAAAAAGATATGATGGAATGAATAGGGACTTTCATGACATTATACTTGAAATTAGGATGCCAGTAACATTGACATTTTTTGTAGCTTCCATTGATAAAAAAGTAAGAGAGGGAGGGCCTTTTATTCTTTTATTGTTGTTTAGGAGGTGGGGATGGACTGGGTATTTAAAAAGTGAGCATAGTACCTATCTTCAGTTCCTTCTGTTTTGGTGTTCTTGAGAAAAGGGCTTTGTTTTTGTCAGTGTGAGTATTATAAAGGGCAAGTGTGTAGTGTCTCAGAATAGAATCACCTTTTCAGCGATTAGTCCACAGAGATCAGCTTTTTTGCCTACTGGCCTCAGACCTCATCACTCTACTCCTGTTGTCGTGTACTGTTCTTTACTTGATCTCCAGGCCTGAAAATGAACTCATATAGCAATAAGTTATAGTTTAAAATAATTGATTTCTTGTATGTAAAATTTTAAATCAGATGATACTTCAATTTTTAGCTCTTCTTACAAGATACAAATAGAGATGTGTTTCTAAGCATTGCTCAATGACCTGGTTACCCCAGGGAAGTACTGAATGTGTGTGTACATGCACGCCCACTGTCCCACCCCCATGAACTAAAATCTATACTTCAGGTGGAATAATGATCAAATCTGTGTTTTATAACAGCATTTTTTTTTTTTTTTTTTTTTTTATTGATGTTTTAATGGTTTCTAACATTGTGAAATTTTGGGTTGTACATTTTTGTTTGTCCATCACCCCATATATGACTCCCTTCACCCCTTGTGCCCACCCCCCACCCCCACTGCCCGGGTAACCACAGTCCAGTTTTCTCTGTCCATGTGTTGGTTTATATTCCACATATGAGTGAGATCATACAGTGTTTGTCTTTCTCTTTCTGGCTTATTTCACTTAACATAATACACTCCAGGCCCATCCATGTTGTTGCAAATGGGACGATTTAGCATTTTGTTTTTATATCAAGGTTAACTATGTAAATGCTTCTGATGTGACTAGAGATTTTTATAAAGGGAAATATTATGATTGAAGGTGGATTTTTGTGATTAAATGGAAGACTCGTGAAATAGCAGAGCAGTGTTTCGTGCTATCATTGCTGAGCAAAACCTATACGTAAACCAGGCAGTCTTTCATAAAAAGTAAACAGATGCAAACTATGTAAATTTGCTGATTTTTATTTCTTTTGTGATTTTAGACATTTTAGACTTGAGTATATATTCCTACCTCAATAGAACTTATGCTTGTGAATAAGAATATCACGTTTTTTAGTTAAAATACTCTTCTGTACATATCCAACTTGTTACCAAAGGGACACTTAAGATTTTGATGGTGAGATGACTTGGCTAATGTTGAGTAGTGGGCATTGGTGGTTAAATTAAGAGAAGCTTGAAATGCACATCATTTCATGAACCAGAAGTCCTGTTGGGGGTCCTTTGATAGAAATGCTCCTGCTGATGGTACATAATTCCCTTTGGATGAGCTTTTGTCATACATGTGTTATAATCCCTTCCTCTTCACCCATTGGTGAGGTTAGGATTCCTGCCCGAGGGTTACTGGGATGACTGAAGACATGACACCTGACACTGGACAGATGAGCTGGACAGCAGTTCATTAGTTACATACACTCACTGCCCCGGGGAAGAGGACACTGCATGCCACGCAGGGTGACATGGGGGTTGCACTCAGGAATAGAGTGAACCAGCAGGCTTTGTAGTATCAAGAGGGTGAGGTGACCCCTGGTTCCTATGGGAGGATGTGATTGGCTTGTTTGAATAATTCCGTGGGCTGTCAGGGAACCAAAACCCGCTACTCAGGGATGAGCAGGAGCTATACTTGGTCCATTAGAGAATTGTTTAGTGAGGGGACTTTATCCATGGGAGCAGAGTGTGGAGGGGAACTCACTGTGAGGCTATTTGAGGCCCTCCCAATTTTACCAGATGTCAAGGGCAGCATATGGTCTATATGGAGCCATCCAGACTCCCTTTAGATATCAAACTATGAACAGCTTTGTAGATCACAGTTAAAGACGTATAAATGTCACTTGTGTTCGGAAGCCTGTGTATGTTTGTTATTCACGAGCCATTAGAATTGCTGTATCCTTTGTTCTTTCTTATTAAGTATTTTAATTATTTTTAAGAAAGCAGTTTTGCTTTAAATGGTTAATAGTATGGTCTCCCAAATTCACAGTACAAATCTCTGGTAAACCAAACTCTGGAAGATTTCAAAAGAGGCAATTTTCCTTAAGAAAAATACAGACCTTCTTGCCCTTCTTTTATAACTAATGTTTACTGAAACTTACTATATGTTGGGCACAGTTCTAAGAGTGTTATATACCTCGTCACACCCTGTAGCTTTGGTATTGTTATCTCACATTATAGATGAGAAAACCAAGGTTCAGAGATGATAGGTAAATTACCCAAGATCATATAGCAAGTGAGAGCAAACTTTGGAATAAAGGCCAGATCTTGAATGCTGCATCTTAATTCTGGATCAAGCTTCCTGACTTATTTCTGCACATGGGGTCTATATTATTTTGGGTAAGAATCCAGGATCAGGAAATGTTTTGCTTGGATTAAATTCCTGGCTTCCCCAATTACTAGCTGTGTGACCTTGAGCAAGTTACTTCACCTCTCTGTGCCTTGGTGGCCTCATCTATAAAATGGAGCAAATAATAGATCTTACTGTCTATGGTAATTTAGAAGATTAAATAATGATACACGAAGTTCTTGTAATAGTGCCCACCACATGGGAAGCATTCAAAAAATGTTGGAAATGCATTGTAAATGAGAGGTTCTCATGACAGTTTACCACTGAGGACTTTACCTCTGCTCTCAGGTGAGTGACATCAGTAGGAAATGCTGCCAGGTAACAGTAATATTCTCTCAACAGTCTGACTACCTGGAGTCTGTACAGGGTAGACAAGAAGACTTAGAGATTGTTTACTGCTCTATACAAAGTGAGCAATCACTGAGTTGATGAAGAATTCTATTTGGAGCATGTCTATAGATTATTAAGGAAATGTAACTACAAAATCTTAAAAAGTAGTCTGTTAACTATATCTGGTTTAATTTAGTGACTGTATTTCTTAGTATAACTGTTCTGACGTAACCCTTCACTTATAACTAGCTGCTCTCAGCCTGAAGGTAATTAGTAATAGTTGTTCTCGTAACTGGCTTCATATCATAATTGGAGTCCCATTAGGTTAGTGAGTTTAGGTGTGGTGTGTGCATTCTCAGACAAATTCTCATCATTTAAATATGTCCCCTTCCCCGTCGAATTCTTCTGATGGAATCTAAGAAACTACCTGGTGGTAATTCTTTAACCCAGATGAAGTGTCAAATAGAGCCACCTCAGAGCTGTTCTCTCTCCAGTCAGAAGTTCCTCAGAGCAGGGGCTGACCCCGACCCCTTTCTATCAGAAGACACAGGCCCCCGGATGAAGCACTGTGAAAACCATCTGTGGCGATTTGCTTTCTATCCATTGGAAGCAGCTGGCTTTTTGTTCCCAACCCGCCTTAGGTCCCTACCACCACTTCACCTTGCCTCTGGACCTCCCCTAGCTGGCTGTCCTCTCATCCATGTTCAGACCCTCGGGTCCCTTTCTCCTCCACACTGCAGTTGGACTTCTGTGGCCCACAACTCAAGAATTCAACAACCCTGGAGCAACTCTGCTGCCCTTTTGCTTGCTCTGCCATGCACTGCCCTTCTGAATTCTGAACCTGGCTGCAGGCCCAGAGTCCCTTGAGCCACCTCAGTAGTTGCCCGTCTCTGCTACAGAATGGTACTGGAACCCTCGGACAGCTGCCCAGTTACGTGTTAGCCATTCTGCGATTCTTGGTCCTGCCAGCAAGTCCACACTGAAGAATCATATAGTTAGTGAGAAACATCCCTGCCTTCTCCAATGAGGGGTGCCAAAGCTCACCTTTTCTGGAGAAACCCAAACCCTAGCTAGGTTGTCCGAGGTTGGTCTTTAAGGACAGTTAAGCAGTGCTTGGACCCAGAGCTGGCGTGCCCCTTCCTGGATAGGGCCCTGCTGTGCTGACGCCCTGCCCAGACTATGCCATGACTCTTTCCAGTGAAAGTTTCCCCTGCTTAGCCTGCCCAGAGCGAGAGGGCCCTCTGCCTTACTGACCACCCCTGCCTCCATCCTCTTACACAGTGGACTCACGGTCTCAAGGTAGATTCTTTGAAAGAGTCATTCCATATTTTATTTGGTGATTTGAGTTTAATTTAAATGTTAAAACCTAAACCCATAAAAAGTACCCTGCCACAAAAGTATAAGTTTTATAGCTGTGAGGTTGTATCTGTACTTACCCGTTAATAACTCAAGGATATGTTCATGCTGTTGTATATATTCTCTAACAATACAATATACTCTGTTAGAATTGCGGAATAGGGAAACTGCAGAATACAGTGTGGATTGATTCCACAGAAAGCCCTTGCTTCTAACATACAACCTGGGTCGGCCGAGTATCCTTAGCCCGAAAGCCAGCAGCAGCCTGGCTTTCATCACAGTGAAAGCTCCCCCATTTAGGACTAGAACTGGCTTTTGGTATTTGTGATGTTTCTAAATGGGCTAGTATAAAATGATGGAAAGCATTAAAAAAATATTTTTTTACTAGTCTTGCCATTAGTAGTATCCTATACATTTTCAAATAGTTATTTACTTGATATTTCTACCCACCGCAGGAAAATGAAAGAATATTGGTGAAAAGGAAATTAAGTTATTTAAATGGCTTTAAATTTCCTAATTTGGATCCTATGTAAACATCCTTACACATTCCTAATTTCTCACACAGAGAAACTTTTTGCTCTGCTTGCCCAAGTAGTGGTTTCTTTGACCTGAATTAAAAAGAAACCAACCTCGATTTCCGGAAGGCGTCATCATGATACTTTTATTAGCTGGGGTGGGGCGTAAGTGAACCAAGGGGCTCTTTGTTGTGGAAACAGCCTGGAGGGTCTCTGATGGGTGCAGCTGCACAGTTGCCTGACTTTGCTGCTGTGTTGCCACGGCCTCTCCCCCCAGGCCTCCATCTGCCGGAGCAGCCAGCCCCTGTCCGGTTTCAGTGCGCGGTGCCTGGAAGACGAGCAGATGCTCCAGGCCATCAGGAAAGCCAATCCAGGAAGCGACTTCATTTACGTCGTCGACACACGGCCTAAGGTGAGTGTCACCATTCTGATGCATGTCTTTGCAGCTCTGAATCGTGAAAACTGGAGGCAAGGCAAAGCTAACTGGACTGCCGTCACTGGCTCAGGTTGCTTCATCTGCGAAGGGGCTGCTCTTCTTTGTGGTCAGTATCTGCCTGCCGGACACTGCCTCCCGGGTGTCCTCAGCTCCTGACTACGTCTGGTACTTCTGATATTTCCCCTGCTCCTAGCATCGTCCTGGTAACATAGTGCACACAGCAAATGAGTACGGTTTAATTTTGGAGATCGCTCTCCTCGGTACACCAAGTTATTTTTTGGTTTGTTTCTAAAACAACCTTTTCTACTCTGACAATGGGAAATTTACTGCGGAGCTCGCATAGTTCAATTTTTGTAAGGTCTTCAGCTATACTATTTCAGATTCAACTTGTAGTGATCTTTACGTGTGACTTGGAAAGATTTACAAAATATAATGTTAAGTAAAAAAAAGTCTCAAAATAATGTGTATACTATTGTGTTTATGTTAAAAAAACAAACAAAGGGGCCGGTCCGGTGGTGCAAGCGGTTAAGTGCGCGCGGTGTGCTGCGGCGGCCCGTGGTTCGCTGGTTCGGATCCCGGATGCGCACTGACACACCGCTTGGCAAGCCATGCTGTGGCGGCGTCCCATATAAAGTGGAGGAAGATGGGCACGGATGTTAGCCCACGGCCAGTCTTCCTCAGCAAAAAAAGAGGAGGATTGGCAGATGTTAGCTCAGGGCTGATTTTCCTCACAAAAAAACAAACAAACAAAAACTGTAGGTATGTAAAATTTTCTATTAAAATAGAAAAAGATCTGGGAGGATAAACACCAACCTATTAAAATTTCATGGAGAAGGGAGAATTTGGGGAGATAGAGAACTTTCTACTTGTCTCTTGTTTGAAAATATTATTTTATAATTATGCATGTATTCATATATTAATTTTATATTTAATAAAACAACCAACAGGAAATAATAAATCAGTCATCAAGGGGTAAGCCAAGTCCATCTTGCACTTACTTCCCACTCAGCTTCACATTTTTTTTAACACTAGTTAGTGTTAGGTCCAGTATAATTTTCAGTTTCACTCCTTCGACCCATTTCTTTGCAAACCAATCAACAAATGGAGTCCTCAGAATCTTCCATGAGTACATGGAAACAAAATTACCTACAAGTCCCTGGAATATAGGACAAAATGATATGACAGAGTGAAATGGCCTTTATTCAACATATTTGGCATTGTAATTTCTTGCCGATAGTGAAAATACACCTGGACCAATGACTGATGAGAGAGAGAGGTACAAGCAGCTCTCTCTCTCCATATGGGTATGGAAAGGTGTCCAAGATGTACTGTTAAGCAACGAGAGTGAGATATAGAAAATATGTATAATTTAATCCCATTTATGTAAATAATAATTATATTATAAAAATTACACATTGTTTTATGCACTGAAAAAAATTTGAGGGTATGTATACCAAACTGTTAACAGTGGTTTTTCCTGTGGGATGAGAGGAGGATTTTAAGAAACCTTTCCTTTATAAATTATAGTTTGAAAATTTTTGAAATTATAAGATGGTTAAAAGAGCATATGGACCTTAAATGTTAACCATAGAGTTACCATACGACCCAGCAATTCCACTCCTAACTCAAGAGAAATGAAAGCATATGTCCACGCCAAAACTTAGTGGATAGTGAATATTTATTCATTATTAATAACAGTTCCAAAGTAGAAGCAACCAAATGTCCATCCACTGAGAATGGATTAATAAAATTTGGTATATCCATTCAACGGAATTTTATTTGGCTATAAAAAGGAATGAAATACTGATATGTGCTACAACATGGACGAACCTTGAAAATGTTATGCTAAGTGAAAGAAGGCAGTCACAGAGGACCACGTATTATCTGATTCCATTTATATGAAGTGTCCAGAACAGACAAATCTGTAGAGACAGAAGGTGGATTGATGGTTGTTTAGGGCTAGGGGGATGGAAGGAAATGGGGGGAGACAGCTAATGGGTAGACAGTTTCTTTTGGGGGTGATTAAAATGTTCTAAAAATAGATTGTAGTGATGGTTGCACAACTCTGAATACACCAAACACCATTGAATTATACCCTTTAAATGGATGAATTGTGTGGCATGTGAAATATATGTCAATGAAGCTATTTAAAAAAAGAACGTAAGGACATAAGAAACATTAGAACAGGAAAGAGGAAATATGACCAACAGCCCAAGTCACTTAAAAGTCTACACTGATGTTAAGAATAGGTCATTCTAGGCATAGTCTATACTCATGGGCAATATGAGAAATAATGAGAATTGGACTATCCATTGTGTAGGCACTCAGACCCTGGCAATTTTTGCTGCTTCTCTGAGCCTCATCTCATCAAATACTGTGATTCACAGTGTGGATCACTTCATTTGATAGCCTTGACCTCACAACAGTCCCATCAGCCTCTGACGGAAGTGTGGCTGTGGGATAGATGTGGATGGAGCAGTGAGGATGGAGTTCCTCTCAGCTGCCAGATCAGCAGATCAATCGTGGAGATCAATAATAAAACATGTTACAGCTAGATCACATTCTAGTGGATTCTATGTCATGGATCCCCTTCCTTTTGGATAAATTCTCAAAACACAACACACTGGTAAGAGCTTCAGACTGGGGGAAAAAATAGCTTCTCTGCTTGAAGATTTTCACTTGAGATGCCAGAAAATCTCTGATTTTTACTGTTCTCTTTCGATTTGTGCTTTTCTTTCTGGCTCATTGTGCTTTAACCTCTTCCTCCTAACCTCGCTTGCGCTTCCTCCCTGTCACTGTACCTTTTGTGTAAGTAAACTGGAGCTGTTCTGAATTTCCTGGTGGTCAGAGATGACTTAATGAATGCCTGCTTCTTAGACACATATACTGAAGACAAGACAAGAGAAGAGAAGGAAAGGAAGGAAAGACAGGGGCTTTACTGAATTAGAATTAGGAGAACCTACCCCTGTTTTCCCAGATTTAAATAAAGGCAAACAGATTTGCCTACTAATTTAAGGGCCAGTGATCCAAGTGTGCACTATGTTATGTAAACCTTCTGGGAAATGTGGCAGCTGTTGAGCCAGGCATAGTCCAGATTTAAAATAAATTAATCCAAAGGATTTGATTTGAAGGGTATATTTAGCATTAAGTGTGTTTACTCGCAGTGATAAGAAGTTGATGCTGCTCCATTAAAGAAAATTGGCATCTCATATAAATTGTGCCCTTTTTTCGTATTTACCCAGGCACACACACACTTCACGTGAGTTTTAAACTGTTTGCTTAGAGCTTTTGTTGTTTTAAAGATCATGGCTGTTGATTTTTGTTGCAGAGTGTGTCAGGCTTCCTTGGTAGCCAGGAGACTGAGGCCATGTTTGCTACAGGTGGTGGGTGGTGGGGAATGGGGCACTGCCCCAGTTTGCTCACAGGTTTAATTCAAAAGAGAAAGGGTTAGGGGGCAACTTGGCTCATTCCCGTCCTTTGAGCAAGGCTCGCCCCAGATGCTGCCTGTTCAGATGAGAGCTTTCTGAATTGCTTGTTGACATTAATATCTTGGGAGCCAAAGTCAGTGAGCTTCTCAGCAGGTATAGAATATCCATTCAAAATAACTGTACCCTTGAGGTCATGTTTTCCTGCTAGGATTTGGTGCATTAGGAAGATATGAAATAGTGTTGATGCAACAGTTGAATTGTAAAATGAGCGAGAACTCATTTTGTCTCAGCCTTGTTCATGACTTCATCATTAATTTGTTCTGGGACTTTGCTGAGCTTGTAAAAATGCCAGACACTTTCTCATTTAATTCTTGTAATAATCCTACAAATTAGGAGATGTTCTTTTCTTATTATGGATAAGGTCTTAGATTTAGAGAGGTTAAATAATTTGCCCAAGGTCGCACAGTTCAGGACAGAGCCCAGATTCAAATACAGGCTTATCTGACCCCAAAGCCCATGCTCCTTCTTTTTGACCATGGTGCTGTGTGTGTCTACTGTAAGGCTCAGGAGGGTTGGCCCCTCTGAGCACATACCCAGTGAAACTGGAAACTCAGAGCTGAAGAACCAACCATGAGCTTATCCACAGTCAGGCCAGGGTCAGAGGAGCAAGAAGAGCTCTGAGCTGTGCTCTGACTCCAGCACCTTGAGAGAAGGTGAGCAGTAAAGAGAAGGGGTCAGGTCAGGCAGGCACCTGCCTCAGCTAATGCTCAGCCTCTTGTCCTTGCTCCTTCTCCAAAAAGGGCTTTGTGGTTATGGCCTCTCATTTCACCTTGTAAGCCATTCTTTAGTTGTGTAATAGGATGTCATACTGGAAGTTTTTCTCTTTCTCTGGAATCAGTAATTAGGTGGTTTCTACTCACTGAATCCTGTGAGAGGGGGACCTAAGAGAATCAGTTGTAAAGATTGGGGTGCCTGAAAGAGAGAATCTAGATCTCATTTCCCAGTGGGGTGTGTAGCCTACTTGCTGATGGCCACCATGGCAGTGAGCCAGGGGAAGCGAATTGGAGAGCAGTGTTTCATGGCAGTGGAGCAGTCTGCTCTGCCTTTCTTTCACAAGACAAGGATGAAGGAATTTCCTGTGGGTCAAGTGGACACTGAGAAAGGAAGTTGTACATGAGCCCTCTTGCTTGTATCCCTCCTAAGAGGGCTTACCCCTTGGAGGTTCCCAGCTGCAAGTGCCTGTGGGTTATGTGCTGGGGAGGGAAGTTGAGGGGATTGGAATAAGCTCAAGCCAAGGTGGATCTCCCATGTCAGTGACCTGTGTACCTCCTACCCCCAAGGGCCCACATGCATGCCCTAGGAGATTCAGCATTTGGACACAACACCAGAGAGGGCAGCGATGGTCAATATGTGTTGACCAGAAGAGCAGTGACAATCAATGGAGAAAAAAATTGTGGTCTTGTCCAGCTTTATACAGATATATTTATCTCTTCTCTTATCCCTCTACACCTCCCCTCTCCCCCAGTACACAGGTAGAGCCTAGAGGAAAGAGGAAAAGGCGGGAGCACCAGAGCAGACCCCTCACTAGTCCAAATAGCCTATAATGAGGAAAGAGATAACTTTCATCCTATATGGGGTTAGAATTTTAAATTGAGCTAGACGGTGATTTTTTACCTGAATGTAATCTGAAAGCTATGAATTCTGCCTAAGATGTCCTCTGGGGTAGGAAAGGAGGATTTTGATTAGCACAGTTGTAGACAGTAGTTGCAAGAAATAAAATCATCTCGTATTTTCATGTTTATGTCACAAGTGAAGGTTCTTCATTCCACCAGGTACAGATGGAGGGAGAGAAAAGGACCATCATTTGACACCTGGTGCTAGGGTGTGGCCCAATCCTCTTTCTGCCAAAATCAACTTTTATTGTCATTTCCCAGCCATGCCAGATGAGGTCTTGTCATTATTCAGGTGTAGAACATACTCAGCGGAAATTTTAGACTCCAAGACTACAATAGCGACCAGGCTGACTTTTAACTTAATGTCAAGATTATCGTTGACCAAGTTTTCATGGTTTTGGTATGTTTGATTGATTGATTTAGGGTTAGGGGAAGAATCTGATTCTATTTCTTAACATACTTAGCCTGTTCACCTCTCAACTGCACTCCATGATTCAGTCATTTATTTGGTCAGCCAGTCAATAAATCTTCACTGAGTGTCTGTTCTGTGCCAGTTCGAGGCATAGGGATATGGCCATAAACAGGATGGACGAGCCCCCTGTGGAGCTACGTCCTCTACCCTGTTCCAGTGGATCTTCTCTGTCATGGACACTAAATCTCAAATTTTTCAGTTAAACCTGCTCAGAATCCTTCGGTTGCTCTCCCCTGCCACAGATAAAGTCTAAACTTCTTCAGCGAGCCTGTTTGTGGAGGACTCTTAAATATTTTCTAGCTTTCTCTCTTGCTGCTGCTGCCATACATGAACCTTCCCCTCTGCTCTTGCTGGTTGGCTCACCAATACCCGCTGCTCCTTTGGTTTTGTCTTCCTACCTCTTCTCTTCCTCAGTGCTTCAGCTGGAAAGCCTCCCCCTTTCTCTCCATCCTTCCAGATTATTAAAGTCCATCTCAAATCTTCCTTCTTTCATGAAACATTGCCCCTGACCCCCTAGGCCACATGGGGCTGCTCCAGATTCTAACTCCTGCCACTGTCTCCATCAGTCACTCAGCTCCTGCCCAGTGCTGGAGGGTATTGTCCATTGTTATTTGGTGCTATGTGCTTTCTCTTCCATATTCAAGATACGCTTATGGCAACAGGAACAGCTTCTTATTCATCTTTCTATTCCATTCAATGCCTGGCACACAGTAGGTATTCATTAAATGTTTGTTGAGAAATGAGTGGGTTCTTTTTGTTTCATTTATGAGCTTTTCTGCACCCAAAGATGCTGAGATCATCAAATAGCAGAGTGATCTTGGGTTAGAAAACAGGGCACTTTTTCCACTCCCACTTTTCATTTGTCTGTTGTGTTCCTTAAGCATACATTGAAACTGGAATGCAGTTACCTCCGTTGTTGTATCTATTTGAGAATTTTTAGGAGCTGAAATGAATAGCTTTTCCTTTGGTTGTGAAATGGAGTTCTCAGCCAAAAGAACAGGGGACCAAATTAGACTTACTAACAGTATTTTGTTTATGTAAGGGACACTCTATCTGAATATATATATATAAAAGAGGTCCAGGATAGCTTCTTGAATCTCTATTCATTATAAAACTGTATTTCCTGCTTTGAGGGTTTAGCTTTTGCCACATTATGAAGATAGGTCCTGTGAAATATGTGGAAAGCTTGAGAAAGTACACTTTGGATGATAGATTAACTATTGCCATCTTCTGTTCATTCTGAGAAGTTCTGTTGACTTTCAAGAGGCCATCTTGTGCTGCTCCTTTGCTTTTAAAGAAGACTTCCAATAAATTCTCCCAGGTCGTCAATAGCCAACTATTTAAACATGTGAACATGGAGTCCTAATTATAGATTAAAATAATAATAATGGTATTTGGGGTTTTATTCATTACACTGTTTAAAAAGAGTATCTCTGTGGCATGTGGTGAGTAGGCTCAACTTGAATTATTCAAGAAACAAAATAAACATAAGATTCATGTGGCATAAGGATACTTGCAAGTATCCTACTGATCATTTTATTTTCTGAAGCTTGTTGTGAAGGAAGAGTCAACAGCTTTGGAAAACAATTATACAAAGCAGTGATATTTTATAATAATATGTTTCCAAAGAACAATGTCTATAGGTAATTTTAGAAAAATTTTCCCCTTAAAATATTAAAAAATTTTAAAGCATGAACGTAAGTTGTCTTAAAAGTTATGTTACTTTTAATTTTTTCTGGATTAGGGGCAAATCCTTTCTTCTCATAGCCTGCCTGGGAGAAAGGTGACGATCTTTTGTAAACTAGAAACAATGTCCTGAGGGACTGATGCGCCCCAGCTGATGTCACATAAGCTAACTCATGGAGCAGGACTGCTGTGGAAATGGGGGTACCTGCCAGCCGGATCCCCTGTGGCAATGGCTGGCCCTCTCATGTTTTATTTTTCACTTCTAATGTGTTTTATTTCCATTATTTAAATTACAAACCTAATATATCTTCTTTGTAACAAAGAAGACAGGAGAAGCTAAAGGAGTACTAATAGTATTGATTGCCACGCTCTATCTTTCTGCTGTAACTGCTGCCAAATTGGTATATTCTTCCACACATTTTTATTCTGCTTGATCAAACACACATAAACATAAATACATATCTGTAAGTTGGTTTGTTTTACAAAGATGGGAGAATTGTATGAATATTATTCTAGCTTACTCTTTTCACTTAACATGTCATGGGCCAATTCCAAGTCTGTCTGTCTGTCTCTATATATAATTTATGTCCTTTTTCTTGGTCCTGTAAGTAGTCCAGGGCATGAGTATACCATAATTTATCCAGTCATTGCCCTATTGAGATATTCATAGGTTTT
Source organism: Diceros bicornis minor (assembly GCF_020826845.1). Lineage (NCBI taxonomy): Eukaryota > Metazoa > Chordata > Mammalia > Perissodactyla > Rhinocerotidae > Diceros > Diceros bicornis. The sequence goes on from NC_080768.1 coordinate 21,438,926, forward strand.
CAGTTTTTTACTATTTACTACTATAAAAATAAAGTTGCAGTAAACATTCTGGGACATCTGTCTTTCTGTGCTGGTACTTTTAGTTTTGTCAGATTCTCACAAATAGGAGAGCTGAGTCAAAGAATATGTTGTTAACATAGCTTTTTAAACTTAGCTTTTTGAAAAGTATTTATTAATATCCTCCCAGTACTGCATTGTAGTCCTAAAACCTGATATTTTTTCTGGTGGAGATTCCTGGTGTAAGTCCTCTGTCTGGGATAGCCCTGCCGCCCTTTGTGAGCAGAGGAAGACAATCGTCAGTGAATACTGTTTTCTAGGATGTCATTACCCGCTTAGCCAAAGAGCAAGAATGAAGTATTAGCAATAATACATCCATTCCGGAAATCAATGTATTTCCCAACTAATCCAGGACTTGTCCCCTTGGTTTTAGTTACACAAGACTAGAGCAGAAGTTTATATTTAATAAATTTCTTCAAAGTCTATTATCCTTTAACCCATTTGCACTAGAAAACCCCAACTTCTCGTATACAAAATTATGGTAATGAAAGTGATCCAAAGCCCTCATACTAGGTCTCTAGATTTAAATAAGGTGGCTGGAGGCACTGTCCCTGGAGACTTAGCATCTGCGTGCCCTCTCTGCATTTATTTAGTGATTCCTGCTCAAAGTTTAGTTGTATATCTGGGGGATTCTTGTAGGCAAATTAGAATAACACAACCACTCCTATTTGATGATGCGTTTATTGGCAATATAATACTGGCAGATACAATAATTTAATAAGTTAACTTACAGAGCTTTATATTGCCGGCTGTATCTGCTGATGTTCTTCTGCCGACCTACAGTAGTAAATTGGGACAACTTGGCTGTGTCACAAAATTCCATATTCAATTTGGCATCTCTGACAGGGAACTGCAAAAGGCAACTCCAGAAGAATTTATCCGTAGAATGCTTCCCAGGGGCCGGCCCGGTGGCGCAAGCGGTTAAGTGCGCATGCTCCGCTGCGGTGGCCCAAGGTTTGCCGGTTCGGATCCCGGGCGCACACCGATGCACCGCTTGTCAAGCCATGCTGTGGCGGCGTCCCATATAAAGTGGAGGAAGATGGGCACGGATGTTAGCCCAGGGCCAGTCTTCCTCAGCAAAAAAAGAGGAGGATTGGCAGATGTGAGCATAGGGCTGATCTTCCTCACACACACACAAAAAGAATGCTTCCCAGCTAAGAAAACCTTCCCCACATCAACAAATTCGTGTTGTTGAATATAAGCTCAACAAGTATGTCTGAAACTACATAGCTCAGTACAAAGATCGAGTGATTTAAAACACGTTTCCATACATCATTTGGAATGTTTTTATGGATATCCAGGAAATGTTTTGGTTGTTTCATGTCCTGAATGTAATTGGTGACTGTTCTGTTTTGCTGATCACTGCAGCTTAATGCAATGGCAAATCGTGCTGCAGGGAAAGGCTATGAGAATGAAGACAATTATTCCAATATCAAGTTTCAGTTTATCGGGATAGAGAACATCCATGTCATGAGGAACAGTCTGCAGAAAATGCTGGAAGGTAAACCATTTCCTTATGCACAGCATAAAAAAAATGCAGTTAAATGTTTTAATGCCAAAACGGAATAAGATGGTCTTTTGATTTTAAAATTGTTTTTTGATGCTATTTACATAGGTGGGATAAGTTGGGAAGAATGTCATATTGTGGTGACTCTTTAAACATTTAACAGCCTTTCTCTTATTTTTTGTGTCATTGTGAAGTGGTTTTGTCACTTGGTCAGCAGTCAGGCACTCTCCAGTGGTACTTAACATCTAAGATAAAAGTGCACAGGGAGGGCCGGCCCGGTGGCTTAGCGGTTAAGTGTGCGCGCTCCGCTACTGGCGGCCCGGGTTCGGATCCCGGGCGCGCACCGACGGCACCGCTTCTCCGGCCATGCTGAGGCCACGTCCCACATGCAGCAACTAGAAGGATGTACAACTATGACGTACAACTATCTACTGGGGGGCTTTGGGGAAAAAAAAAGAGGAGGATTGGCAATAGGTGTTAGCTCAGAGCCGGTCTTCCTCAGCAAAAAAAAGAGGAGGATTAGCACGGATGTTAGCTCAGGGCTGATTTCCCTCACAAAAAAAAAAAAAAAAAAGTGCACAGGGATATTTTTCTGTCTCTTCATGACTTTGACCCACATTCAAGTCCATTTGGAGATAAAGCAATCCTACATTTAAAGCAATAACCAACTGTCCTTGTATGGAGATGAGGTTCATAAACTGAGTCCAAGCGGCTGAGTGGCCATTAGAAGGGAGGAAATTAGAGGTCCTGATGCTCCTTTCTAAACAGCAGTAACCGCTGCAATGCACCCACACGTAAACCATCCCCACCCACCCCCACACAGCTACGTGCACCACAAGACACATACACACAGACTCATGTACTCACAGGGAGAGGAAATTACAGAGATGGATTATGTAATACAGAAGAATCATTCATGTGACCAAACCAGCCATAAGCTGATTAGCAGAAATTCTGCATTTCAAGCAAAACCAGCTTCGTTGACTGCTTATGCTCCTTGTGATTGTAAAGGCCCAAGGAGGGATCTGTTGCCACAGTCCACCACTTCTGGCTCTAGTGGGAACCAAAGAGAAAGAGAAGGATGCGAAACCCATGGCTCTGTGCCTTGGGAGCCTGGAGAGGCTGTAAACGCTGCGCTTGCACTTCTGGGGGAAGCCCCAGAGGGATGGCGCTGAGTGCTAGAGCTGTCCGAATAGGAGATGTGGGGTCTGGAATGAAGAGGGACAAAGAAAGTGAGGGTTATTTTTTGCTAGGGATACACATTTGCTCGCAGTTACTTCTGCAGTTCCCTATGTAATCAGAGTGACAGGGTGTCCTGAGATGCTAGTGGTGGGGCTGGAGAGACTTGAGTGTCACAGACAGGGCTGAGTTCCATTCTCTTTCCTGGATTCCTTTGGTCATCTTGGTCATGAAACTTTGAACACATCAGTTTCCTTCTTTGGGGCTCTGTTACCTGCTGTAAAATGAAAGGACTGGACTAATAATTTGTTTGGGCACTTGCAACCCTGGCGGTCTGTGAATCTCCAATTTGATGCCCCTAGTTGCAAACACTTTAACATTGAGTGGTTTAACATTTTGAGTGGTTAACATTTGAGTAGTTAGAAGAAATCTCTTCCTGCATCTGAAAACATCAGGGCCCCAGAGCTATCTCCATCTTACTTCCATGTGAGATTTGCCATGTCTCAAGTCACAGTGACGATACCCTGGCGTGATTGTTTGAGCTTCTTAAACTTACTGGAGATTCTCCTGGGCAGTTTGGCTGTGTCTGCTAAAAGCTGTGCTTTTTGGGTGTTGAAAAATTGGACCAGCTTGGTACTGTTATTAAAAGGATAGTCTAACTTTAGTATAAAGAGTGCTCTTCGTTATCAGAATCATTAAAAAATTTTAGGGGGCTGGCCCAGTGGCGTAGTGGTTAAGGTCACATGCTCCACTTTGGCGGCCCGGGGTTCACAGGTTTGAATCCCAGGCGCAGACCTATACACCGCTCATCAAGCCATGCTGTGGTGGTGGCGTCCCACATACAAAATAGAGGAAGATTGGCACAGATGTTAGCTCAGGGACAATCTTCCTTACACAAAAAAAAAGAGGAAGATTGGCAACAGATGTTAGCTCAGGGCCAGTCTTCCTCACACACACACAAAGAAGGTAGGTTGCTATGCTTTGTATTTTTCATTTAGTAATTTCATAAGCTGACTTTTGAGAACATACATTTTCTCATGTATGTTCTCAAAGAGTTAGAGTGCTTATAACATATCCCTTTGGCTTTAGTTTTTAAATTAGCATTTATTTGGTTTGTTATTGGGAACCATTTCTCCCACCCTTATACCTATGGTCTAACTCACTACATCTACAGGACAAGCAAACTGACTGAGTTCCTGAGGGCAGTCTCTGTTTCATAAGGGATCGTGGTACTTCTCCATCACTTCCCCAGCTCTGTGTCAGTGCAATAAGCAAGGACAGCTTTCTGGATGCCTTTCAGGGCACTTGACCAATATTTGACTATTTGTTTTTACCAAGTAAATTATAAACCACTTGTGGAGGCTCAGCTGATGCAATCAGACCCACCTTCTGGGGCTTGTTCTCCTGCAAACAGCTGTCCTTGGCATCAAAGAGATTTGAAGGTTTGTACTACTGGTCACTTAGTAGGAAGAAGAATAGTGCATTTCATTCATGATTATTACTTTCTTTAGTTTTTCTTTTACCACTGTTATTTATATTATCAGAGTAGATTCTGAATGACAGACAGAAAAAATTGCTTGCCTTCTGGCCCCAAATAGCTCTGTCTATGAGCAAGAGCTGCAGGATATTTCATCAGAAACTAAAATCTAGGACCAAGTTCACATCCCGTGTAGGTTCTTGTGTAGAGCTGATTTAATCTTAAGTTTGATTTAATTTTGATTTATAATCTAAACCAAACTATTTTGTGGTGTTCATACCTCTCAATGAGATAATAGTGATGCCTTTTAGCAGTTTTGTAATTTATTAAGTGCTTTCCACAGTAGCTTCCCTGTTGATCATATAGATAATGGGTTTTCCCTCAAATAATAAAAGAATGCCATATATATATATTTTTTTAATTGAAAATAGTCAATAGAAGAGCCTGGAATAGGCTTTTTCCAGGGCTGAGGAAATTGTTATCTTCAAATATTGAGATAAAAATCTCCTAGGGCATCCTTGGTGTTGGAGGAAATCAGTGAGAGGAAGGTAGAGAGGTGTATAGTCACGTGTCGCTTGATGACGGGGATACGGTCTGAGAAATGCGTCCTTAAGCAATTTCATCATTGTGTGAACACCATGGAGTGCACTTACACAAACCTAGATGGTATAGCCTACTCCACACAAGGCTTTATGGTACTAATCTTATGGGACCACCCTCGTATATGCGGTCTGTCGTCGACTGAAATGTCGCTATGCAGCACTTGACTGAACATAGAATTACTTTCACATCTAGGCTTGTTGAGGTTGTGCTACACTATAACGCCTCTTTGTAAATCTCTGTTTTCAAGGTAGGCGGGTGTTTATGGGAAAGACATTATAGCAGTGACATCTTCCTCCTTTTTCAATCAACATGCTCTGTCTTTTGGATGTTGCCCAGAAAATTACACTTTCTCCCCACCACTGGTTTCATGCCTGGATTCTACACGGATATTAGATTAATATTGTCGGCCATTGTGTAGCTCTATGTAACTGATCACTTATTCATTCAGTTATTCATTTGACTAAAAATCAAGCACCTGATATGTGCCAGGCTTCATCAGTATTTTCAAGAAAATGATTGTATTTGATTTTCACAGCAGTAGTGTGTAGGACATGATATTATCTACACTTTCCAGATGAAGAAACTGAGTCTCAGTGAGGTTAGACAACTCAGTCTAAGATAATTTTTTAAAGAGGAAGCAGTAAGTTGAAACAAATAAACATATAGAAAAACATTTAAACTTGCTCTGGTAGTTAAAGAAATGCAAGTTAAGACCTCAAGTTACCATTTTTCACTTAGTTTTTAAAAAGTAAAATATCCAATACTGAAAAGAGTGTGGTAAAACTAGTACTTTAAATATTTCTAGAATCATTTAAATTGGCTTAGAGAGGCATAATATATTTTGTTTAGAGAGACATAATATATTTTTACCAGATTGCCTCCCCTTAGGGACTAATCCAAAATATGATTTAAAAAAATAAGGACACATTCATGTCTATTTTGATAGTAGTGTTTTATTTATAATAGTAGAATTTTGGAAGTCACAAGAATGTCCAATAATGGTGGACTGATTACACAATTTTGCTCCACCTCTTGAAAGAAAATTTTACATCCATTAAAAATAATAAATGTGAAGAGTATATGTACTAATATGAGGAGAATGCGTATAATGTAAATAAAAATTCAGTTTGTAAAATTGTATGCTTACGTTGGTTCACTATACAGTAATCGTATTTATGAAGAAAGACTAGGAGAAAAGGCCCAGAATGATAATTGGATTAGCATGGAAGGATGATGGGTGGATTTTTTTTTTTTCCTTATTTACAAAATATTCTCTATGGTTGGTATATTACATTTTTTAAAAAACAACACGTTTATTTCATCATTTCTGTGGGTCAGGAGTCTGGGCACATCTCATGTATAAATGGGAACCCAGGGACCCCCTGCCCTGGGTCTTACAGGGCTGCAGTCAAGGTGTCAGCTGGGCTACATTCTCATCTGGAAGCTTGGATGGGGAAGAATCTGCTTCGAGGCTCATTCAGGTTGTTGGCAGAATTCAGCTGAGGGCCCTGAAGTTTGGTGGGTGGAGGCCACCCTTAGCTCCTAGAGGGTGCTCACTGTTCTCTGCCGTGTGGATCTCCATATAAGCTGTTCACAACATGGCAGGTTATTTCTTCAAGGCATGCCTCTCTCCAGTTACAGAGTCTGGTATATTACATTTAAAAAAAAATTTTTATATTACACTTTTAATTTAAAAGTTTTTAAAACACATCCTTCTAGTATCACATAACAAAGCAGGATTTAAGCCTAGTACTTTCTGTCGTGTTACAGTGTTCCTCGTTGAATTGTGGTTCTGATATTTGACAGGCTGAGAGATAACCACCCCACGTGGTAATGATGGTATAACATTTATGGAATGATTACTATGTACTGGACACTGTTATCATTTTTTAAGATGTATTTCTTAAATAATCCTCAGTGCAATCATGTTGTAGCTATCCTTAATATCCCCATTTTACAGATGAGGAAATTGAGGCACAGAGGCTAAGAAACTTATGCCAGCTCACAACAGTAAGTGGGAGAACCAGGATTTCCACCTAATTAGTATGACTCCAGACACCACACTCTTAACCACTTGGCTTTATGGCCTCTCTAGATAGTGGGTTGGGTAGAAAGTGCGCTGGCCTAAGTGTCTGAAGATCTGGGTTTGGATTCTTCCCTTAGCCTCTGAGTAAACGTAACAAACCTCATTTCCTGTATTTGTAAAACAATGTAAGCAATATATCATCTTTGTCTGCCTCACAGACTTATTATGATTTTTATTGAGCTCACATTGGTTTATAACATTATATAAATTTTAGGTGTACATCATTATGTTTTGACTTCTGTATAGATTGCATCGTGTTCACCACCCAAAGTCCGTTTGCCATCCATGACGGTACATATGCGCCCCTTTACCCCTTTCACCCTCCCCACCACCCTCGTCCCCTCTGGTAACCACCAATCTGTTCTTCATTACTGTGTGTTTATTTGTTGTTTATCTTCCACAATGAGTGAAGTCATATGGTAATTGTCTTTCTCTGTCTGACTTATTTTGTTTAGCATAATACCCTCAAGGTCCATCCATGTTGTTGCAAATGGCAAGATTTTGTCTGTTTTTATGGCTGAGTAGTAGTCTGTTATATATCACAGCTTCTTTATCCATTCATCCATTGATGGGCACCCAGGTGGCTTCCAAGTCTTGGCTATTGTGAATAATGCTGCATTGAACATAGGGGTGCATATATCTTTTTGAATTAGTGTTTTTGTATTCTTTGGATAAATACCCAGAAGTGGAATAGCTGGATCATATGGTATTTCTATTTTTAATTTTTGGGGGAATCTCCATACTGTTTTCCATAGTGGCTGCACCAATTTACATTCCCACCAGCAGTGTACGAGGGTTCTCTTTTCTCTACATCCTCTCCAACACTTATTTCTTGTCTTTTTAATAATAGCCATTCTGACAAGCGTGAGGTGATATCTCATTGTAGTTTGCTTTGCATTTCCCTAATAATTAGTGATGGTGAACATCTTTTCATGTGCCTGTTGGCCTTCTGTATGTCTTCTTTGGAACAATGTCTATTCATATCTTTTGCCCATTTTTTGATTGGGTTGTTTGTTTTTTTGTTATTGAGTTGTATGAGTTCTTTATATACTTTGGATATTAACCCCTTATCGGATATATGATTTGCAGATATCTTCTCCCAATTGGTAAGTTGTCTTTTCATTTTGTTAATGGTTCCTTTTGCCTTGCAGAAACTTTTTAGTTTGATGGAATCCCATTTGTTTATTTTTTCTTTTGTTTCCCTTGCCTGAGGAGACATGATATGCAAAAAGATAGTGCTAAGACCAATGTCAAAGAGCATACTGCCTATGTTTTCTTCTATGAGTTTTATGGTTTCAGGTCTTAATTCAAGTCTTTAATCCATTTTGAGTTAATTTTTGTGCATGGTGTAAGCTAATGGTCTACTTTCATTCTTTTGCATGTGGCTGCTCCGTTTTCCCAGCACCATTTATTAAAGAAACTTTCCTTTCTCCTGTTCTTGGCTCCTCTGTCGAAAATTAGCTGTCCATAGATGTCTGGGTTTATTTCTGGGCTCTCAATTCTTTCCATTAATCTGACCCACAGATTATTAGAAAGACTCCTTGCAAACTATAAAGTGCTTTCCAATGTAAGGTGCATTATGCTTTCTCTTGGGAAGCAACACTGAACTTTAAAATAAGCACTGAAAAAAAATGAATAAGTTAATGGGATATAGATTAATTCAGTCAGCCAGGCAAGTATTTGATAGGTCCTGTTCCTTCCAATGGGTACTTTTTATTAATTTCTTTACTCAAGAGACATGGAGTCAGACAACCAATTTCAGAGGCATGGAAGTGCTTGCTTTGTGATTTGGTCCGTGTCCACTCAGCACAAGTTCATAAAAAATAATTTAATAAACCACCTGTCAGGCCTTGTGGGTGTTTTCTCAGCAAGTTGTTTCACAGATACAAACCTCAGCCTGACGGCGGATCAGATGGGAGTGGGTCCGGAACACAGGAACAAAGGCCCAGTGTTAATTCAGCAATGTGGACAATACCACAGTGAAGGGCTGATTGAAAGGGACCAGCAGATTCCATTTAAAAGACTGAAATCTTTTTAGCCGACCCCACACTGTAACCACTTTGTCATATCCCTTGGAATTATGGGCATTGGCCGTGGAGAAAGTTTTGTGGTAAAATCAGGTGGCCCCACAGATCATATCTGATCTGTGCTTCTGTGTGAAGGTTCTGAGGCCTGATTATTCAGAATCTTCATTGGGTGTAGAAAGGACAGTTGAAAGCAGAGAACTTGGAGTTTCTCATGGGAGGCAACATTGCAGTGGCCATTATCGTCATCTGACTCCCTGCTGTGGTCGCCCTGTCAAGTTGTCTTGGGCATTCCAAGCTCTAGAAGGGAACAATCCCTACCAACCCAGCTCCAAGGTTTCTGTGAAATATTCTTCTCTGGTCAGAGAGTTAAGGTTGTGGCTATCAGTTCAAATGTCCTCTTTATTTGATACCTTCTTCCTCATCTCATGTCTTTATGAGGTGACGGCTAATTCAACCTCAAAGAAATGGAGTTCAACCCATTATAGATATTTCATATTTAAGTTTTTCATGTTAAAGTATTTCCTATTACATTGCCCACAAGTTTATGCTATGAAATTCTACTAGATATGAGCTAATAAAGGCTATAAGGTTAATCTTTTTTTGGTTCTCCATATTCTGACTTTTTACCATTATTAATTTCCTCAGATTATTAACCTATTAGATGAGAGTGCCAATAAGACCTGGCTGAAAATCTGGTCATTTTCCCTCAAAATATAGCAACACAGCATGAGTTTTCACATAGAAAACCCACTTTCCCATTGAGTTGGAACTAGATAGCTTCACACAGCAATAACAGTGGTAAGGCATTTTAATGAGTGTTCTCCTAGACCAACAGGTCTATCCTGTCAGGCTTCACTCATTATCAATTCATGGTCATTTGGAGGAAAGAAATGGATCAAGAGTGTGTACCTTGCTCTCTGTGGTGTTGTGAGAGGATACAGAATGTGGCTGATAGAGTGCTGGATGGTATCAGCTAAGCTAGATGATAATATTCCAAGCACTGAGGCGTAGAGGAAAGAGCAATGACCCTTTGGGGTATATATGCTGTGAACTGGATTCCAGCTCAATTTTTTACTGGCTGTGTAACCATGGACGACTTAGTAAACTTCTTTAAGCCACACTTGCCAATCTGAAAATTTGGAGTAAATAATACCCTATGTGGTAGATAATGTATGTAGAGTACCAGGCACAATCCCTGCTTATAGGAAGTACTTACTAACTAGGAGCTACCATAGTTACCTCAGACATTCATCTGTTCATCAGTTATTGAGAGTTTTCTATATGTTAGGCATTGGATAGAAAAATGCATCATTCATTAATATATAAAATGAAGTAACCGATTTTGATATAGGGCAAAACTCATGGCAGCCAGAAAAGAAGATGCTCGCTTATTAGTGATGTCACTGAGCGCTTTCCCTGGTAAGGCAGATGGTTGAATGTTTTAACTGGATGTCAAAGCCAAAGACCTCATCTCTGGGTGACGTTATCAAAGGAGAGGACAGGAGAAAACAAGGTCATTTAATGAGAGAATAGCAACTATCTTTTATCCTAATTATGCTTTATCTTGACATTCACTGAGACAATCCAAAGATTAATTTAAAAATTTTCACCCTCAGAATTATTGGTTTATATTTTGTTAATCATGATGGCTAGTTTGTGGATAACTAGGACATTTATGAAAGGAGTGCTTGTAGTAGAAAGTGTCTCCCAGGAAACTAAAGATAGACATGACTAATTTTAGTGATGAGGCGAGCTGTTTTTCCATAAGGCTGGAGTTGGGATTTAGCAATTCAGTATTTGCTTGCCAGTGACAATATGGTCTGAGATTTGATGAGAGTGTTGGTCCTGGCAGCTTTCTCACTTGCTGTGATGGGCATGGAATGAGTCCCCACCTGCTACATCCCTTGCTGCCTATGCTGCTCATTTCATCACTTCAATTATTTGCTGCCAGTATCTTAATCTTACACGATTCTTGGGCCTTCTCTCCAGTGCCTACCACTGATATTTTTTATATCGACTTCCCAGCCTCTCACCATTTTCTCCCAGTCTAGACTTCCCTATTTCCATTTACTTTAAGTTTCCTATTTAGACTTGAACATTCCTTAAGCCTTGCCTTCAATTCTGTTCCTGTTTGTCCTGGGTCAGTTTGTATACTGATTTAATTATTTGCTATTGTAGTGAAAATAATATGGAAATTTGAGTCAAGGGAACTAGATTCCTATCACAACGTACTTGCTGTGCCGCCAGCATCTGAACTCATTCCTCCTCTTTAAATTGAGGTGATGATACCTACTGTGGATGGAGAGTTGTGTAGGTTCATTGAGCGAAAACCACCAACCTCTGATCCTTACGTATGGTAGATGTAATATAAATGGGCACATACATTTTTTAATTTATTTGCTGCAAGTTGTGTCTTTAGACACAAAATTCACATGCAAAGCTAATAAGTGCTAATGGGGCATTCTTTTGTGAACCTGCTGCTTGGTTTTCTTTAGGCCGATGGTAATTAGTATTACAGGAACATGTGTGTGTGTATACATGCATTTACACACATACACGTTTATTAGTAGCTGGACACACACTCATGCACATGTATGTTTGTGTATGCTATTTTCTATGCTACTAACTCAAGCAAAGCTAACACAGGTATACAGAATTTAGGCTTGATTGCCCCTTACCATTTTATATTATCGTCAAATTCTTTAAAAGAAAACAAAGCTGTACAAAAACAGCTTTCGTGGCATATTACTATTGTATAGAGATTCCAGAAAATAGCATCAGGAACAAAGCTGGAATTGTTTTAAAGGAATAATCGCTAATCTTGTTGGTGTCCTGTGAAGAAACAAATATGCAAATCTCTCCAGTTAATGTCAAGTTCTCTATAAAGAGGGCCCACGTTGGTTGGCATGGGTAGCGAGGAGAGCACGACTAACATTAATAAATTGAATACTAGTCACTGCAGAGCTCAGAATTTCATTCTGTGTCACACACTGGGCTCTTGAGTAAAGAGGGAGACTACGAAACAGGCTTAACCAAACATTTCTGTTTTACGGGCCATAATTAAGTCCTCTTTGAATGGTTTCTCCTGCTAGGATGTTCAGTGTAGGGAGATGATTATCATTGTGCCAGTTCTTTGAAGACCATTTTCTTGGGCTTGGCTTTTTGCCTCCAAAACGCAAAAGGGAGAAACCAAACATTAGCAGAACTCAGGTGTGTGTCAGGCTGGTCATGATGGGAGGGCCATGTACATTTCAGTGTAGATCTTAGGAGACAAGACAGACCAGGCCCACAGGTCTCAAACGGAGACTTTCTTTGCACCCCACTGACTTCCACCCAGCAACTGTAGAGGAAGAAATGAGATTGGTGTAGGAAATACCTAAGGAAGATCATCTGAGGCTTGTTTTCTTCCGAGAAGATTTCATATTTCCTCAGGTTCCATAATTATATATCTTTTCTTTTTTTTAGTGTTTTCTTTTATGTTTATGGGATGTAGTTGCGCTGCTATGTGAAACAAATATTATTAGACCTGGGTGTTAAACTTCCAGTTAGTAAGTACAGTTTTCTGTAATCTGTGGTATATGCCTCTGATGTCAGCTGAAATGAACTTTGTTCAGCAAAATGGTTTGTAAATATTGGTTTGGGTTTAGCAACAAGAGTGAACAAATCAGTATTTCTGCCTTATCCTGAGTTTATGCAAACAAACCCACCAGTTTTATATTTGAAAATCCGGGCACTAATGGATTCAGTCTCAAGTGGACCCCCATCTGTCCATGTGTATCAGTCCTCTGCAGAGCTGTTTGCCTTTGACACCACCACTCAGCATTTGAGGGGCAAACACCCTCTCTGCGGTTACCTTGCTCGAAAACCTGGTGAGGTCATTTTACTTAATGTACACAGTTTTAATGTTCCTGACAACAGAAATGGTCAACAAGGAGCCATTCTCAGTGGGAAGAAAGGAGCTGACCTGGCAGGAGACGCAGCAGCTGGTTCCCTTGCTGCCTGAACTGGAACATTCTTGCAGTGCATTTTCCGGCGGTGTTCTGTGAGCCGTCCATTCCCCTCCTGCTTTTGGCACAGGCAGTCTCCAGGTTAGCTGGAAAGCCTGGTGTCTTTATTTTTAAACTTGCTATCATTTCCAGGCCTTGTGGGAAGAGAAGGTGAAAAGGATCACTTGTTCTTGGGCTGAGCTTCAGAGTTTGGACGCTAAGATATTCCTCGGGCTCCCTGGACTTTTTTTTTTTTTTTTTTTTTGCAATAAACAAGAGTGCCAACCAGCCCTAAGCCCTGCAGTAACAACCGGAATGTTTGGACTGTTGAGTGAAAAAAACTGTTTGCAAGAGAACGTTATCTGTTTAAAGGAATCAATTGAGTCCCAGGCTCTACGTGGTGGAATGCATATATTTTAGGATTAGGTTGAACACGTTGGGTCATGGCCTGGGTTGGACAGAAAGACCAAACAGCAGGCGCCCAGGGAGTGGCGGGAGCTCACAGAGGGTGCTGGAATTTCGCGCGCTCCCCGCTGGGCTCTGTGCACAGGCAGAGGCAAGCTGCCGCTCGGAGGGCCTGCACGGTACTGCGGGGCTGGCGCGGAGGACAGATCCCCGCGGGCTGGGCCGCGGCAGGGAAGGCCGGGCTTGCTCGGTTTTAGCTAGGGACCGGTATTTTGCCTTTGCGGCAGACTCAGCGGTCTGTCTTCAAACTGGGTCCATACACATGAGCTCACGGGAAGATCTTCTGAGGTGCGCCCTGGCTGGATTGCTTGATGGGAATGGGCTTCGAGAGCGTCGACTTCCATGTGTACTCCTCCCGAAACTGCGTGCCCTGCCTTAGAGTCCTCCTGGGTCCAGGCTTTAAGGCAGCTCTGCTTTCCCACCTCTCCTTCTTAATTGCCCTTTTGCCACCTTACAGAAGACAAACACACCCTTTACTACACCCTCAACAGTTACAATGCATTATTCCACAGTGCATGAGAGGGTACCTAGTTTTTTTTTTTTTTGGTGAGGAAGATCAGCCCAGAGCTAACATCCATGCTAATCCTCCTTTTCTGCTGAGGAAGACCGGCTCTGAGCTAACATCTATTGCCAATCCTCCTCCTTCCCCCACCCGCCCCCAAAGCCCCAGTAGATAGTTGTACATCACAGTGGCACGTCCTTCTAGTTGCTGTATGTGGGACGCGGCCTCAGCATGGCCGGAGAAGCGGTGCGTCGGTGCGCGCCCGGGGTCTGAACCCCAGGCCGCCGGTAGCGGAGCGCACACACTTAACTGCTAAGCCACAGAGCCGGCCCCAGAGGGTACCTAGTTTTAAAAATTATTGTAGGGGTACATGTGCAGAAATGTCTGAAGACTTCTAATCAGGTTAACCTTCCTTGAGCAATCTGAATCAGCGCTGTCCTGGAGAAGTACAATGGAAGTCACAAGTGTGGACAACATCTGTCATTTTAAATTTCCTGTGGCCACATTAAAAAAAGTGAAAAGCAGGGGGCCGGCCCGGTGGCCTAGTGAAGTTCCTGCGCTCCGCTTTGGGGTTCCCAGGTTTGGATCCAGGGCTGGGACAGACCCACGGCTTATCAAGCCATGCTGTGGAGGCATCCCATATAAAGTAGAGGAAGATGGGCACAGATGTTAGCCCGGGGCCAGTCTTCCTCAGCAAAAAGAGGAGGATTGGCAGTGGATGTTAGCTCAGGGCTGATCTTCCTCACACACACACACAAAAAAGTAAAAAGCAATGGGTGAATTAATTTTAATACTACATCGTATTTAACCCAGTATGTCCAAAATATTATCATTTCAACATGTAATCAGTATAAAAAGCTATTAGTGGGATATTTTACATTCTGTTTTTTCACATACTAAGTCTTTGAAATTGGAGATGTGCTTTACACTCACAACATATCTCAATTCAGACTTGCCACAGTTCAAGGGCTCAACAGCTACATGTGCCTACTGGCTGCTATCTTGGATGGTGCAGTTCTAAGTGATAAAATGCATAACCTTTAAGCTGATAATATGTGAGAGCCAATGAGCATTTAGATTGGTTTGTGTTTAAATTATGAAAAATAACATAAACGAGATTGAGAGGCATTGCTTAAGAGCACGAACTCTGAAGCCGGACTGAATCCGAGCCTCACTGCTTATCTGCTGGGTGACCTTGGACAGGTCACTTAACCTCTCTTTCCATTGGTTTCCACTTTATAAAATGAGGATGATAACAGTACCTTCTTCATATGACTGTTATGAGGATGAAAAAGCTATAATATATAAAGCACTTAGAATAGTGTCTGGCATCTGGTAAGCATTAAGTTTTGCTATTGATATTATTATTATTTTTAGTTAAACCCGCCAAGGTGGCCATGGTGTGGTGGCAGAAACTCTAGGCTTGTTTATCAGAAGACTCATGCTCTCCTGCCACTGCTCACTTTGTGTTTCAGTCTTTGTGAGCCTCGGCTTTCACGGGTTTGAATGAGTGTAATACGTCCTACCTCTGAGGACACCATGCTGGATGAACAAATAATAAAGTGTATATCATAGCTAACATTTTTGAATCTTCTGTCTGCCAGCAAAATTTGTATGTATTATTTCATCCTTCAACAACTATTTGAGGAAGGCGTTTTATCCCCATTTTATGCTTGAGGAAATCAGGGCTCAGTAACTAGCCCCAGGTTACAGTGTTGGGCAGGGACAGAGCTGGGATTTGAGTGCTGGAGCGTCTGACTTTGAAGCTCACGCCCTTGAACAGCACCACATGCTATGGCCCATGTACACACCATGCTTATTACTAAGAGGTACAGGTTAGTTCACATACAGCTAAACTCTAAGTGACACACAGAGGCCTTCCCACTTGCCCAAGATCACAGATTATGCTACTATGAAATACCCTATGATAAAAACACCTAGAAATTCCAGATAAATATAGCAAATATTTACTTAAATGAATAACTGACTTTGCAGTAAAGAAGAGGAATTAGCTATTAGGGAAACAAAACCACAGTGAGATATTCCTTCGCATCCACTAGGGAGGCTATAATCAAAGAGACAGATGATAACAAGTGTTGGTGAGGATGTGGAGACGTCAGAACCCTCATACACTGCCGGTGGGAAGGTAACATGGTGCAGCTGCTGTGGAAAACAGTGCCTCTGGCAGCTCCTCAGGTGGTTAACCCTAGGGTTACCAAGGGACCCAGCACTTCCCCTTCCATATACCTCCAGGTATATGCCCAAGAGAAATGAACATATGTCCACACAACAACTTGTACATGAGTGTTCATAGCATTATTCATTTTAGCCAAGAGGTGGGAACAACCCAAATCAACTGATGAATGGATTAAAAAATGTGGTATATCCAGACAATGAAATATCATCTGGCCTTAAAAAGGAATGAAGTACTGGTACATGCTACAACATGGATGAATCTTGGAAACATTATGCTGAGTGAAAGAGGCCGGTCACGATGGATCACATATTGTATGATTCAGCTTCTGTGAAGTGTGTGGAATAGGCAAATCTATAGAGAAAGAAAGCAGATTTGTGGTTGCTTAGGGCTGGGGGAGGGATCATGGGGGGTGACTGCTAATGGGTTAGGAGTTTCTTTTTGGGGTGATGAAATGTTCTGGAATTGATTGTGATGATGGATGCACAATTCTGTGGATGTACTAAAAACCACTGAATTGTACGCTTTGAGTGAACTGTATTCTAAGTGAATTATATCACAAAAAAGCTGTTAGAAAAGCAAAGGAAAGAAAGAGGAAATCTCTAGGTGCCGGAAGTGAAGACTGTTAAGAGCTTGAGCTGTTTCTGAGGTGAAGGGTTGGGGAGGGCAAGGGAGAGGAGGGCCTTTGCCTCCAGTGAAGGCTGCGGGCTTTAGATTTTGTTTGTTTAAATTTAGTTTTTATTTTTCAGTCAATGTTGTACTTGTAAAAAGTTTTCAAAAATAGAATAGTCCTCTGTTTATAACAACAACAAAACCTCAGTCCTGTGCTCCAGCCGTCTCCAACTCCATTCCTACTTGCAGGGCAGCTGCGTTCTCTTACCTTAGACCTTGGCCTCCATATTGCTGACATCACCGGATTCACTGCTCTTGCTCGACTTTTCCATTTTGCACATGGTCTGCTGCCGTCCCTCTACGGAAGAGAAGCAACAGCTTTCATATGTTCTCCTCTCTACCTCTCAGAATACGTTTCCTCCCCTCCTCTGCCTCAGAGACTTAAATCACAGTTTTGGTTAGCTCCTTAGTCAGTGTGCACATTATTATTACTATGTAAGTATTATTTATAGCTGAGGCTTTTTGCATACTCTGGTTATATTTCCTTTCCAGAACAACTTCATGTCTTCCCTGAAGTTAGTAATTGTCTCATAATTTTGTTTTGCTCAGTTCTCTCTGAACCGCTGTCAGGCAGTGTTTGTTCAGGGAAGCAGGACGACTGCGAGGGGTTTGGAAAGGGGCTTTGTGTCAGGGAGGTGTTGGAGAGGTCAGGGCGCAGAGGGGGATGAGTGTTCGAGGATCAGAGGAAAGTCGCTAAGGGCAGAGACGGCCGAGGGCAGCTGGTGAAGAGGCCTGTGGAAGGCGGCTCCTGTGCTGGGTGGAGGCCTGAGGCCCCTGGAGGTCAGCGGGGCTGGCAGTGGGAAGACAAGCGGGCCGTGAGGCAGGGGGCAGTGGGGCAGGCTGGAGTGGCAGACACTTCATCAGCGTGGGCACAGACGCCCTGCAGTTGGCTGCTGCTTCACTTCTGCCTTGCAAGTATCCTGCAGATATCTGTGAGGAATCCTAACCTGGAAGCTCGGAGAGGGGAATGTGGGAAGCCTGGCCAAGAATTAGCTAAGATGACAGGGAACAGCTCCCCACCGTAGCTAACCAGAAGTGTGGATCCACACACATCAGGAAAATGATCCATTTCATGTTTTGCTGGAGCCTTCCATCCTCCTGCTCCAATTCAAATATATTAATGTCGGTTTCAGATGACTGTTCTATTATATCATAATCTTGAGGTGCTCATCTTGTATCTTTTTTTCTCTGTCTCTTTGCTCTTACTTGAGAACACTGCTCCTTGAGGTGTTGTAAATTTTTATTGTGCACTTATCTTCAGTGAAGTTTTTTCTGTGGGATTCCACAAAATTATGGAAGTGTCACTCCTGAGCAGTTTTTGGTTTCCTTCTGCCAGGTATCTGCGAGACTCCAGCCTAAATATGATAATTTCTCAGCTAGGAGCTCCTGTACATAAGGAAATTATAATTTTGGATTCCAAACATGAATGAGAATAGACCCGGGGTTTCAGTATCTCAGCATAAATTTTTATTTCCTTATGCAGAGTCCAGCAGAGACCCACTTCCTGGTCATTACTCTGAGTCTATGAACGGAGTTTTTTTTAACAGCTCAGTTTGATACAGGGAATCTCGGTTCCAGCCCTTGCCTCGCACAGGCCCAAAGTTTGATCTCTTGTCTCTGTCCCAGTTAAACACAGCATACTAATGCATATATATATATCCACTTCCTTCTGACCCTCACTAAAATGATGATGAAGTGATAAAAAAGGGAAGAAATACAAAAGAATGAGACAATAGGAGAATGGGAGAGGAGGTGATCATGACGAAAATTTTAAAGCTGGAAAATGGATGAATAATAACTAACAACTAGTTAACAGACTAGGAAAAAGCTGAAATTTATGGTGCAAGTGTGAGAAACCCAAAAGCAAGGCAAATGGGAAGGCTTTTGGAAACATACTCATAATATGGTCATGATCTGATTTCTTAAGTAGGGCCTTTTGCTGGGAATCTCGGTGTTACTTCCTTCATCATTGCCATCATCTGTGACTCGGAATTTAACTACCTGTCGTTTTTTTGTGTGGCTCTTATGTTGCAGGAAATACGAGGGAACCCTCTGTTATCTGGCATATTTTAAGGAAGGGCATCTGATAAATTAAATATTGTCATTAATGCTTACTGTGTATTCCAAATACACAGTGCTTTCCAAGAGTTAACTAAGTTGAATCTGGGAGTTTAGAGTTGGAAAGGTACTTAGATGTAATTTAGTACATCTTTCTGTTTTAAACATGAAGAAATCGAGGCTCAAAGAATTGAAATGACTTGTGTAAATTATACAGCTAATTACTTTACTAACAGATTTGGGAGTAGGAAATAGGGCTCCCTATTCCCTGCGTATGTCAGTGCATCACAGAGTACAGTCAAATATACTTAAACAGAAATCTCTGGAACATTATTTCATTTTCATTGGCTAATTTACAGGGTTCCTCAAAAGGGCTTTATAGGAATAACACCCATAAACCTTGGAATGTAATATTTTTGATATGTAGCCAGAATACTAGTTCTACAGCTTTTTCATGTTACTAAAAGATAAGATCTTGAGATGAAATTGCTTGTTAATATTGTAGGAGTGTTTACATACCTGCCTTAGTTGTACACATATGGATATCATTGGGATCCTAGGTTTTCTTCATTTTCAATCAAAGGGAAAACCCCTAACGATGCCCTAGAAGCGGCTAAGAGGTACAGGATCTCATTTTCAAGTTCACACACTTTACTCCCATTGGGTGGGAGTTGTTGGCCAGAGGAGTTGGGTCATTTCCATTTAGGACTTTGAGGATAGTTCTGTTCTGGGTTTTCACAGTAGTCCTAAACTGAAGTGGTTGAATGATGGACAGTTCTAACTGGGAAAGTGCTGGAGTTAGTTATTTGCTTTTTTCCTCCATAGCACTCTTAACTCATGTGCTCCTTAGTGGCCCATTTTTGAGTATCTTTGCTGGAAGGGTAAATAGATCTCTGCTGGACCTTTACTATGGTATCATTTAATGGTTTGATTAATATTGGGGTTTAAACTTTACAGATGTAATATTTATAAACAGATGCAGTGTCCCCCTTGACCAAAGTAGGTAGAGAAACCTTGCTTGAAATGGTTCAATAGAATCAAGTTTAGTAAGCTTGAGCATTTACCTTGATTTGAGAAAGTACTAAATGAAGGAATCATTAACAAATTACCTGCGAATATGATCACATGTAAAATGAGAGATGGCTTTTATAACATGGTTTATCTTGCAGTGTGTGAACTTAAGTCTCCCTCCATGAGTGACTTTCTGTGGGGACTGGAGAACTCTGGCTGGTTAAGGCACATCAAGGCCATCATGGATGCAGGAATCTTCATTGCAAAGGTATGCAGTTGCAGAGAAAATAAATCAAGGGGCAGACCAGCCAGTGCATCCGACTTCAGAATGGAGATCCTCTTTCCTCCCCATTGGCTGCCCTGTACTAAGTGTGCCGCACTGAGTGGGGAGCTGGCTTTGCAGACCTCCACGAGGTTTGTCCTCTGAAGATGTGATTTTGCGAAAGAGAAGATAGTGCTCAGTTGATAGTATGTCAGCACAGCAGTCAAGCAGTGAAATATTTTCAGAATATTCTCTCTTCAGTTAGGCTGAGTTGTAGATGGAGGAATTTTCCATAGGAGAGTACATCCAAATGTGAGCCACTTCAGTGACTGAGGCCTGAGGCTTCACTCTTAGTAAACAGCGCCTCCTTATTAATGATGGCGTAAGCAAAAGTCATGTTCCTGAACTTGATAGGTAGAGTCCGTTCTGCCGTAGAAGAATCTTGCTGCAACTTTCATACAAGCTGTTTTTGAATGCATTGTCTATTTTGTTGTTTTTTCAATAAATTCAGATTTATATGTTTTTTCTGATGACGTGGTATGCTCCCCTTTATTAGATAATTAATTGATTAAACAAATATTTATTTAGTGCCAGGCACTTTTCTAGGTGCTGAGGATGCGATGCCGAATAAGCCAGAGCAAGCCTCTTCCCTCACAAAGCTTACATTCTGGTGTGGGAGACAGAAAATGAATAAAAATAGAATTTGAGGTAGTGATAAATGCCATGACGACATCTCCACCGTGTTTCCCAATTTATGTTTACTGCCAAGATACTCAGCTAAAAATTGTGTGTGCATTTGCGATGATAATTCTTTTCTTAGCAGAGACTTGCTATTAATTTTTACCTTTGTTTTCTCCTCCTTCCTCCACCCTGGATCCATTACTTGGTCCTTATCCTTTTATGTCTAATTAGTTTTACAATTTATAATTTTGATGTCTTTTCCTTTTTGAAAATGATTGAGGCCAGTAGGAGCTCCAGAATTTCAGTATAGGAAAGGCTTGAGGTAGAAACCCAGAGGGGAGGAGAGTGGGGTGAAGGTGGGCTGGGAGATATGTCTTGGAGGCACGTTTGCACAGGAAGCATTCTTTATGTAGTACCTGTGCTTAGTTGAGGTGGCCTGGGTGGTGGCTTCTGGATATAATGGGAAGGGGAGGAAAAGCTACCAGCACCAACCTATGCCTTGGCTCTGCCCTAACTAGATGGGGGCATGAACACTAAATAAATGAACAGTTTTTGGTTTTGTTTTTTTGCCTGTTTCCTTCTGGAAGTATAAAACCAAACCTACTTGTGGTGAAAGATTTTTCCTTTTTATAGCCACTTTTTGTAACTCTTTGCTGCTCCTATGTTTTCTAGGCAGTTTCAGAGGAAGGGGCAAGCGTGCTTGTTCACTGTTCCGATGGCTGGGACAGGACTGCCCAGGTGTGCTCGGTGGCCAGCCTCCTGCTGGATCCGCACTACCGGACTCTGAAGGGCTTCATGGTGAGTGCAGCCGCCCGGCCACTCTCCCACGCGGGGCCCTGAATGGAATGGACCTCTCTTTTGGCAACTATCGGCAACTTTTTTTTTTCCTCATTGTTATTTTTCTCATGGTAGATCAGCAAGATTGATTAAAGAGGAAAAGTTGAAATAGGCTTGGAGTAAAGAGGTGAATTTGGGGGATGTTGGAACCAATTCAAGTCAATGCTATTAAATGTGAATTTGGGGGCACATATTTTCAGTAGTTAGTAAAATAGTGAGTTTTATACATTATTTGCTCATAAGTATTTCAAGTTTGAGGTTACATGTGAATATATAACAGAAAACATTTTTCAGAAAAAATATTTGGAGAAAAAGTTTTCTATATTGTGCATGTAAAAAGTCTTTGAGAGGAAAAACTGTTTTCACTTACTGCTTTCATTTTTTAAGTAGTCCCTCACAACTCTGGATGAGGATATTGAAAATTTCAGTGTTGTGTTCTTTGCTGAAATTGTGAGTACAGCCTCTCCTAGAGTTTGTACCTTTTAGGGGTGCATCAGAACGTGACATATTGCATCCAACTGCAGAATATTTGTGTAGTTGCCTGGAATGGTGAAGCTCTGGCTAAGCTGGGACCATTTTCTTAAAGTGACTGCAGAGACATTACCTGGTTCCTGCCGTCTGAACCATGATTTGGTAGAAAAGTGCTTCAGTGACTCCTGAGTCCATGCGAGGGATAGAGGCTGACAGAAGGGCCCCAATAGGATGTCTCTATTGTACATCTCCTTTATGAAATAAGATTGGCTGACACTCTGGGGACAAGAGAGAAGAGGCAGGTTTCCTCTCTTTGGCTTTTTGTTTTTGAAAGTGTCAGAGAACTTCCAATTACGTGTGACAGCACTGAGACTTGAGAGTGACACTCCTGCTTCAGAGCCCTCCCCTGGACAGAGGTTAGGAGGGCTGGATCCTGCCTTTACGTTTGGAGAGTGGGTGGGTTCTGTGTCACACACGACCACAGGGCCCCTCTCCCTTACACCCTTTACCACCACTGACTTTCTGATTCTGCCCCATTAAATTTACGAGTATTTTTTTTTAGGGCAAACCTCTGGCCATTTTAGAGCACTGGTGATATTGATGGGATTATTCTATGCTATTTGATTAAAAAGTTTTTTAAATCCAGACAATTGGAGATTGTAAACTCATGTTACCTCTAACTCCAAAGCACAGCTGAAACTTCTAATACGCCCCAAGCCCCTATCATTTTAGAATTCTTCTAATGTGTAGTAAAGATCAATGGAAAACATTCCTAATTGTTTCTTGTAAAAAGGTTGATATTTGATATACTCACAGGCAGCATCAGATATTGGTTAAGAGGTGGGCTTTGGTGTAGAAAGAGCAGGGTTATGAGGTGGCATCAACCACTTCCTAGCAGTGTGATCTTAGGTGATCTCTTTCAGTTTCCCCTTCTGTAAAATAAGAGCGATAATACCTATCCTACGCTGACAGGAGATCGTATATGAAGCAATCTGAACAGTGCCTCATAGAAAGCACTCAGTGGGTGGCGTTATTACATTTGCATATATCCATTCCCATTTATTTTTCCTATGGATGACCTTCAGCTTTGCCCTTCCCATATGCATCTCTATATTGGTGGATGATGAGTCTCATTCATTTGCAGGTTTCCTGAGGATAGTGACTTCTGCTCCAAGAACTTTTGAATCCTTCAACATTATTGGTTATGGTCTCCTATTTTTCCTCGTTTGTTTCTCTCTATGATATTTATATTTTTTCTTGTGTAGGTATTAATTGAAAAGGACTGGATTTCCTTTGGTCATAAGTTTAATCACAGGTGAGAAATATTTAAAAATCTGTTGTTTTGAATGTTTACGATAAAAAAATCTGTTTCTGAGGTTCTCAATTGAGTGGGGGAAATA
Source organism: Diceros bicornis minor (assembly GCF_020826845.1). Classification (NCBI taxonomy): domain Eukaryota; kingdom Metazoa; phylum Chordata; class Mammalia; order Perissodactyla; family Rhinocerotidae; genus Diceros; species Diceros bicornis. The sequence continues at coordinate 21,462,401 of NC_080768.1, forward strand.
GCCTTACTTTTAAAAAGTTTGTGTATCTGATTCAGAAGGTTACAATTTTGTTGTATACATTGTATCACAGATAAATGAAGTTCTAACTCTGAAGTTAGTATTTGTTGGGCAGAACTAGTTAATGTTAAATTGTTCTGGAAGAGACAGAATGCTTGTTCATTAATTGACTTAGAAAGGATTGGCTCTCCCTAGCTCCTACCAAACACATTTGATTTACTAAATTGTTCCGTTTTTGAAGTGCATTCACTTTAAGCTGCAAGTTGTGACATGCCTCTGGAACAGTTTCTCTTTGATCTTTCACACTGGGAGTTAAATTGGGCTTGTCCTAAGGCATTTGTGTCACAGGTGAGGTCTGACCCAGATGTCTCTGGAAAGGTAATGTAGGACAGTGCCCAGGCTTTGGAGCCAGAGAGATCCAATTCCAAATCCAGGCTGCAGCATTCACTAGCTGTGTGGCCTCGGGCATCTGTCCTCTCTGAGTGCTGGTGTCCCATCTGTGAAAAGGGGATACCCTCCCTATTCCATAGGATTAGGGCAAGGATTTTTAAAAGTATATGTAACTAGCCTAGCTCCTTACCTGGACCGTATACTAAGCTTTTAATAAGCAGAAGCTATTGTTTTTAGACTCTAAAGCCACCAACCTCCTTTTGTTAGTGTTGGTAATGCCTGACCTGTATTCTGGTATTCTCTGATCTCTGAAGGTTAAATGTTGCAGCTGGTATAATCTAGTCTTTTGGTGCTAAAATTTATATTTAGGCAGCATGCTAATATTAATTTAATTAGATATTTTGATATACATTTTTGACTCTTTCAATGAGTTTTCCTAAAATAAATTCTAAGTTCATGGAATTGCCCATATTTATTTTTGTAGTGTTTGCATGTAACATTATATTAACTGAGCATTCATTATGTGGTTTTCTGGAATCCTATTATTATAATTAATTATTTTTCCAGGAAAGCACAATGATTCCATTTTACAAATGAGAAAATTAAACCCCCCAAACAATTAAGTGACCTTCTTAATATCACAGTTATTTTCAGTTTTGCGGTTCTACTGACTACCTGGCTAGGCAGTTAGGATCTCCAAGATAGAGGATATATGGACAGAGAGAATACGGAAATGGCTGAAGACTGGCTGGATAATTGTTTGTTTTATGAGGAAGAAATATATGATGCAATCCTCTTTAAAGCTGGCAAAGGTGAATGGAACTGAAACTTTTGAGAAGTTTCCAGACAATTTCTAATGTTTCCACTCTTGGCAAAACTCCTTGCTCATTTCTCTTTCTCAAGTTGATTATTCATTACTGAGAAGATAAGGTTCTGTATTGTTATTTTGTACTTGATGGCACCCAAATCACCCTTTTGGAGTCCTTCTAAAATTCACATAATATTGTAAAGGACTAGGCAATCTTCACTGAAAAAATCGATATAAATATGAAGGAGAAGATTCTGATGTACTCTTGAAAAACAAAGATATGAGAGATATAAAGGTATATGGGAATCTGTGGTCATATGGAAATAAATTATGTGACAAGTTTTAATGCTGCTCTAGAAATGGAAATAGTCCTAGAAGCTTGGGGAACTGCAATGTTTTCAAGTTGTCTTTCTTCCTCATTCCTTCCCAACAAAACAGTGCAAAAGTAAAACTCTAAAGTTGCTCAGACGTTTCTTCCTACTCTCCCACTAGACGCTAATTAAAATAAAGTGGAAGATTTATTTCAAAAGTTCTGATGTACTTTTAAAATTTGAATTAAAGAATGCTCTTTTTCCATGGAGGGTTTCCTTGAATTTTATCTCCAGCAGTAACACTTTCTTTTGTAACTATAACGTGAATATATCCCTTCTCTACCTAGACCTTCACTACAAAGTTTCTCTTGAAATTTTAATTTAAAAAATTATTTTTTCCACTTCCGCGTTCTGGGTTTATAAGATTTATTTAGGAACTAGAGTTGCTTTTATGATTGTTTCTGTATTTATAGCTTTCAAATTAAAAACTTGCTATAAAAAGCCTCTAATACTTTGTTTTATAGATATGGCAATCTAGATGGTGATCCAAAAGAAATCTCCCCAGTTATTGACCAGTTCATTGAGTGTGTCTGGCAGTTAATGGAACAGTTTCCCTGTGCCTTTGAGTTCAACGAGAGGTTTTTGATTCACATTCAACATCACATTTATTCCTGCCAGTTTGGAAACTTCTTATGTAACAGCCAAAAGGAGAGACAAGAACTCAAGTAAGTGTTTTGATGTTTAATTTTTACCTAAAGATTTGGTGACTGAGCATTTCAGATGGTCTTTCTTAATTTTGAAGACTGTTTTAGCCACACATTTATGCTGACAGATTAAAGTTATTTTCTTTTTTCTGACATCACTTCATAAATGGTTTAGTCATTAACTGACAAAGATAAGTACAAGTTCATTTCCCTCAGTTTCTGCCTGATACCCACAGACAGGGTGGTAGACTTGACACACTAGTATTGAAAGGAAACTTTCTGGAGTCCGAGAAAGTGATTTTTTGCATTTAAAAGGAAAAAGACATCTTTGGTGGATATATTCTCAGATTAAAACTGTACTGCTTTTATCCAGAGGGAAAACATAGATGAAACATGGACTTTAAAATAAATTATAAAGTCAAAAACTTAACAATAGCAAATGAGAGAATATTTTTGAAATTTTCATTAAATAAAGTGATTTTAACTGTGGTGTACATAATAATATCAGATTTAATTTCAGAAATGATCAGTTCAAATAAAACAGACGCCAATAGTTTTGTACTGTCTGAACAGAAAGAAAATGACTTTTTCTAGTGGACACTAGTTATATGTTTTCTCTAAGGAACTTCAGTGTGATTCCTGATAAATGGTAATGATTTAAAAGTAGCAGAATGCATCCTTTAAGCTCACCTGTTTTCCTAGAGAGTTTTGTGGGTTGTTGCAGTAGACTAGCCAATTTCATGGTAACTGGTTGGGTTTGAATCCTGGCTGTTCCACTCACTTGCCATGTGACTTTGGGAAACTACTTGATCTAAGTCTCAGTTTCCTCATCTGTAAAATGGACATATCTCATAGGAATTCAGTGAGGATTAAATGAGAGAAAACATGTGAAGCATTGAAATAGTACCTGGCAACTAATGAAAGGTCAACGACTATTTGGGGAAAAATCCCCCCAAAATTACATAGCAGTTTTATTTTATACTCAGAGGAGTTAAACATCTTGTCGAGGCCAACACAGATAAAGAGAGGAGTTGAGACTATTACAGTGTCCTTCCACTACACCATGAAGTCACAGACAAAGACTGTAAATTTCCCTGCTACAGAACAGGGACACCTGATATTCAAATAAAAATTACTGGTCCCTTTCCAGCTTTAATATTACATATCTACTATTTCTAAGAACCAATATAGGTCATTTTCAGGCTTGTTTTCTTTATAACAGAATTCAGGAAAGAACATACTCTTTATGGGCTCACCTGTGGAAGAATCGGGCCGACTACATGAATCCTCTATTTAGAGCTGATCACAGTCAGACCCGGGGAATCCTTCGTCTCCCCACCACGCCATGCAACTTCATGTACAAGTATGTGAACCTCTAGGACCTTACTACGTATCGTTATGAATTGAGATTCTGGCACTGTTTAATATTTGGAGGCCAAAGTGTATGAAACACTAAGCTTTGAGGCTTTTTTGAACACAAAACACACCAAAGGAGGATGCTGAAATATCTGATCTGGTATTTTTGCCACTCTCCCTCTCCTTTTCCTGTAAATATGGAATTCTCTTTAGAAGTTGATGTTTTGTAATAATGGTATCTTAAAATATAAGTTCCATTTATTTAAAAGTGAAAGGGAGGGAAGGGAAGGAAGGAAGGAAAGGAAAGGGGACTGAATAAACCAAGTGCCTTATAAGTTAAATGTGGAATCACAAGTTTAGGTGATCATGACATAGCTTACCTTCTTCCTCTGCTGAATCAAGTCCTAGTGGAACTATTCCCCTGTGGAAATACATTATTTTAAGACTGTATATATTGGGAGGGGGAGAGCAGGGTGGCATCCTACAGATTTTACTAGCTATGTACCGCGTATGTATGTTATATTTTACTCTTCCGCTTTTTCTTTAGGCTTGTATGACATGGAAGGATGGCGCAGAGGTCAGCAAACAGATAACCTTACACAGAATAAACTGAGAAAACCACATTCCTTCTCCCAGTGCACACTTACTGGCTTTTATTCCTCTACAGTTTTTATTCCTCGATTTATTTTTGTTGTTAATTACTTCAATCTAATTTTTTCCCCAGAATTTTATAACAATATTAATTCTATCACACACACACACACACAAAATGCCTCCATGTTTGTGTAATACAGCAGTTTTGAGAGTTGCTGGGACATACTGCAATCAATTGTATTGCAACTGACTTCTTATTAATAGCCAGTCAACAAATATATTATTGAGGAGCAAGCACTGTTCTAGGCACTGTGGATAAAACAGTGAATGACAGCAAGTCCCTGCCCTCAAAGTACTTTTCTTTTTTTTTGTGAGGAAGATCAGCCCTGAGCTAATATCCATGCCAATCCTCCTCTTTTTGCCGAGGAAGACTGGCCCTGGGCTAACATCCGTGCTCATCTTTCTCCACTTTATATGGGACGCCACCACAGCATGGCCTGACAAGCGGTGCGTCAGTGCGCGCCCGGGATCCGAACCCCGGCCACCAGCAGTGGAGCGCACACTTAACCGCTATGCCACGGGGCCAGCCCCTCAAAGTACTTTTCTAAGTAAAGAGTGGGTCTATGGACTTCCCCATGATAATACTATTTATTTTCATTTGCATTCCAGTATGCTTGATTGTGTAGGATAAAAGGGAGGATTTATTACAAATGCAAATATAAATTTTTGGTGGTTGTGATAAAAACAAGCTAAAAACCTCAAATTTAAAAGACTTCCTTGGCAGCTGAAAGATTCTAAATGTTAATACAATCACTAATTTTCCAAGTTTTCTTCAAAACTAAGCCATTTTCTTAAACCAAAAAAAAAAAAAAAAAAAGAAAATGGTAACGTGCTACTTCAATCTATTTTAGAAAATTATAGGCCTTCTAATTCAGTACCATATATACAAGTAGACTCTTCATGAATTTACTCTCCCCAAAAGAAGTTTACTGACCCAAGAAACAGAAAACATGAACATGAAATTATTACCTTAAGTGGGTGGCTTTTTTGAGTCTGTAATTTCATTTGGTTATTATTAGGACTGTAGGACTGTGGTATTAAAGATACCTTTGAAGACTTGAGAATGTGAATTTACAGACTGATACGGTGGTATCGTACAGCTCTGCCCTCCTTTCCAGGTTTTGGAGTGGAATGTATAACCGCTTTGAAAAGGGACTGCAGCCCCGACAGTCAGTTACGGATTACCTCATGGCAGTGAAGGAGGAAACCCAGCAGCTGGAGGAAGAACTAGAGGCCCTGGAAGAGGTAAGACAAACTTGCTCTTATTAATCTATTTTCTGTGCTTATTGCTTGACGATCACTGCTCCAGTAAAGCCTCTCATGACTCGGGATATGTGAAATGTAGCAACATAATATTCATATTTTTATTTGATTCATATTTTTAGCCAGTGGATAACCTGAAAACAACCCCACCAGGTGAGTACCCAGATAACTGAAGCCCAGGCCTAGGCACTTAATACATTTCAGACACCTGGCTTGTGGTGCACTTCCACGGTTTGCTGAACTAGTTGGCTGTTCCTACTAGAGGTCAGGTTTTTTTGGTTACTGTTATTTGAGAGTACTAAAATGAATTCTTTCTGGAGAATACATGAAAAAAAATGAGGTTCAAAGTGAAAGAATAAAATCATATATATGCATTTGTAGTAAAAATTTATTTCTCCACTTTTAAGACTAATTATGATATATTTATCTATAAATGATAATAGCTGAGATTTGAGTATCAACAGTCTATCTTCTGGCTTTTATAACTTCCAGTACTTGGCCAGGGGGGTTATCGTAACTTAAATGTTTTTCCTAATTATGTCACTTTGTTTCCAGTGACACCACTTGTTTAGTTGATCACCAAACCCACTTGGATGCTTCACTTCATTCTGCCTTACTCGTCTTCTTAAAACCCCCTTACATCATCATGTCGTTCACTCGCTTAAGAATTGACACTCAGTTCCTGTTGTCTGGACCTGAATTCTGAATTGATGCTAAATATTTAAGATGAAAAGCACCCCACCCTCCCACCCCTGACAGCATGTGCAGTGTAGAAAAAGTATTAGCATGAAGGCTGGGAAATTGTCAGTACGTTACGGTTCTTCATTATAGCTCATGAAGCAATAATATGACGGGAAGAGAACTTCCAGTTTCCTACTTTCCGATTGGTAAATATCTAAATGAAGGTTGGCAAAATACCACAAGTTGAGTTCCAAGAAAGTCTACTCCTTTCTCCAAGTGGTTATTCACCTGCATATGAATGGCCTGGGGGAAATGATGTGTTATGATTCAGGGGCCCCAACAATAGAGAGAGTCATTTAGAGGCAGCTGGTGAGGCTGACTCCTCTGGGTCCAGCATAAAATAACATTCCTAGAAAACATCACCATTCAAGACAGAAACAGGAAAGATCTTAAGTCTAGAGATGCAAACTCAAGTGCATACTGGAGAAAGATGGATAAAACAAATTTAGGAAGTTAAATGGTTGGTTCTGAGAACTTTTGAAACCAACCATAAATCTTACTCTATTATAAATCTGCAAGGGTTAAACAAAATGTCTTTGGACCTATATGGAGAGCTCTGCCTTAATTTTACATTATTGGACAAACAGGTTTTAACTCTGTGCATCAAAATGTATTTTGAACAAGCCAAGTGTCCATCATCTGATGAACGGATAAACAAAATGTGGATGTTCATACAATGGAATATTTTTCAGCCATAATAAGGAATGAAGTACTGATATATGCTACAACATGGATGAACCCTGAGCACATATGCTAAGTGGAAGAAGCCAGACACAAAGGGCTAGATATTGTATGATTCCATTTATATGAAATATCCAGATTAGGCAAATCCATAGAGATAGAAAGTAGATTAGCGGTTGCCAGGGGCTGTGCAGAGGGGGGAATGGGGAGTGTCTGCTAATGGGTATGGGGTTTTCTTTTGGGATGATGAAAATATTTTGGAATTAGACAGTAGTGAATAGAGGAATAACTTGGTGAATGTACTAAAAACCACTGAATTGTACATTTTAAAAGGGTGAGTTTTATGGTACGTGATGTAAATCTCAATTAAAAAACTAGATAATCAAAACCTCATTCCTGATTTTTAAAAAATGTATTTTGAGTTCATAGGAGGAAAATTATTATGTAAAACCATAAAGGTATAGAAAAAAGGATGACTACTGATTGTCAGGTGCTTTACCTGTGTTATATTTTTTGCATTTTATAGAAAACCTATGCTAAGGCAGGCATTACCATCCTTAGATTAGAGGTGAAGAAACCAAGCCTCACAGAATCTAATTATTTTGTCCAAGGTCATACAGTCTAGCTTTGAACCCAAGTCCATCTAAATCCTGTGTTCTTAACATTATACCCAGCTGGAAAGTAATGAATACTAAAGGCATGCATGTATAAAAAAGATAAATTATTTATGATTTTCCCCTGAAACTGTTATTTCTTTTTTAGAGGCTGGAAAAAATTCAAAAAGTCCAGTTAAATCACACTAAAGTGAAGAGTAAGCCAAGTGAACCCAGCAAACACTCAGGGTTTTCTACCTCAGACAACAGCACAGCCAACACTCCCCAGGATTACAGTGGGAACATGAAGTCATTTCCATCCAGGAGCCCTTCACAAGGCGATGAAGATTCTGCTCTGATTCTAACCCAAGACAATTTGAAAAGCTCAGATCCAGATCTCTCAGCCAACAGTGACCAAGAGTCTGGCGTGGAGGATTTGAGCTGTCGGTCTCCAAGTGGTGGGGATTGTGTACCAAGTGAAGACAGTGCCAAGGACCGGGATTCTGATGAAGCCGTGTTTCTCACTGCCTGAAGTTTCTCTGTGGAGTTTCAAACTAAAGGACACACAGGAAACACTTTCCAAAAATAAGGGAACAGTGCAATTTAAAAAAATAACTCAAGAAATGGTATGTGTCATTGAGAATCATAAAATGTAGCAATGAAAAGGGAAAAAAAGGCCAGCTCTTAGTTTCTTTAGATGTTGAAGAACAGGAAGTAGCCATTTCTTTTACCAAATAAATATAAGGAAAATTATTCCCCATTTCAAAAATCACTCTAGACTATGGAAGTTTTATTCACTATAGAGCAGTGACCTCTACCATCACCTGAGGTTATCGATACGAATCTTCCTTGTCATAGCATGCATCTGCTCAGAAAGTGCCCTGACCCCTCCCCTAGCACCTGTTACCATCTTCAGTCTTTCCCCTTACTTCACTTCCACATGCATATTTTGTTTTCTAAAACATCTGATGTTACCTTCCTTCCTGTTATCAACATTTGTAATAACAGAGCACACTGTTGACATGCACCCTTTTGGTTAGTAGATATATTTCTGTAACTGAGGAGCTTTGTAATTGCTTAAGCTTATCTTTCAGGTTAACTTTTCCTTAGATAATCTGAATTGTTATAATAATTTTGTTGCCTTTTTCTGGAGTCTCTTACTTCTCATCATCACTTAAAAAAGCTAAAACTTATAACTCCCTTTTTCTCTAACACAGGTCTAATACCTAATAAAGTAGAAGCAACATTTACTCTCTGGTTCTTAAATATGAATTTCAGATCATAATTAGCTTTTTAAAAAACAGCCCTTTCTTACTTTTCCAGAGACTACATTACCAAGACAGTGTGGGCCAACCACCAGCCTGATCCCTGAAGTATAACAATGTATAAAGTTAAGTAGCATAACATTTTCAATGAGGGAAAATCCCAGTTAAGAGCTAGAGAATTTGGTTCCTATGTCTATTTAACTACTGGAATAAGTTTTGTCATCTACTGTTTTAGAAACTGTGTAACTGGTTAATATGGTTTAATTAACATTAGTAACACAGCTGATGACCACTGACTGCTGAAAGTTAGTTCTGAAAAGTTTTTATGTTTTGCTAAAATACACATTGAAGCAGAATCATTCCCTTGTCTTTTGATTAAAAATAGGACTTTATTGGGTGTCCTAACCTTTTGATCTGAAGAAACTTAGTGGAGAAAAGTTGCCATGTTTGGACAGAGATAAATAATAGTCATGCTGTATGGTTTTAAATTATTAGTACATTCTAGAATGTAAAGGGGTTAATTTACACTTAACTTTTACAATCTACATCAATATTTTGAACATGTGAAATTTTTTAATAGGATAACGTATTAAATTTTGCTGAAATGGGAACAGAGTAAAGAGTAAGGGGAAAGGAGTGATGGCACCAAGATGGTGACGAAGGTCATTCCTGACTTCGCTCCCCCTCACAATAAGAACAACCAACAACACTTCACCACTGAGAGAATCCTAGAACTTGAGAGTGAGGCTGAGGCACCACCTCACGCCACAGAGAGCACGACGGACAGCATTGGAAGGGTAAGAGGAACGGCTGCATGCTGACTGCACAGCTATCACAGGCCAGTGCAGCACCACGCCAAGAGGTCTCCCCTGCGCCTCCGTTCCTTCAGTGGGAAGAGAGAGCCCAGGCGTGACATCCAGCACTCCAGCATTGTGGGTCACTTTGTGGGAGCCCCTACTCTGGTTATGCCCCATGGAGATCGCAGGGGAATCTGTGGGGCTCAACCACTGGGAGTCTAACTGACATGGACAAGGTGGGAGGCGCTTCTGATGACCAGCACTTGGGTCTTGGCAGACCGAGTTCCTATCTGCAGAGCCCAAGTAGTAGTCTTTGCTCAAAGTAGAGCCCCAAGTAGATGGCTTTGCTCATCTGCAGGGTCAGATCGATGGCACAGTCTGAGGAATTCAGCAGGGTGCAGGTCTGCCAAATTTGGGTCCCCAAAGGAGAAGTACTGCCAGCCGTGGAGGCTGGTCTGCCCGTGCCCAGGCAGAAGAGCTGAGCCATAGCCCTATCTGCTGCAGCTCCTGGTGCCTCCTGACCAGGAAGCTTATTTTGGAATTGCCTGAAGTTGGCCCTCCCAGTCCTGCCCAGGCAGGAGCCAGAGACACAGCTCCACCCACTGCAGAGCAAGGCCCCGATTCCTATCTGACAGGAAGGCTGGCGAGAACACCTGGAAGCCGCATAACCCAGAAACTCTCGAGCTGAGAGGAGAGGGAGCAGAGCTCATCACCCCCAGAGCAAAGCCAGTGGCCCTGTTTGGCTAGGGAACTTGGGACACGGGTTGGCTTGAGCCAAGACCACAAACAAAGAGCATTAGTGCAGCAGAGCAGGGAGACTAAAATTTGTAGCCCCACTTATTGCTGAATACAGCCTTCAGCCTGCCTGACCAAGGAACCTTACCAGAGCACATGGGAAGCTGCGTAGCCCATCCAACACTCTGCGTTCAAAGGCACTTGAACAGAGAGCACATCCTGTGGCTTTCCGTCTGTAGAGCAAAGCTGGTGGCCTCACCTGACCAGGATATTCAGCGCACACTCTTGTCTGATTTGGGTCCCCAAACAACAAGCCTTCCAGGTCCTGTCCTGCTGCCCTACCAGGGCAGGGAAGCAAATTCACAGCTCCACCTACTGCTGAGTATAGTACCCAGTCCCAACCATGTAATAAGCCTGACCAGAGAATCCAGGCAACTGTGAAGCCTATCCTACAGCCTCACCTGTGTAGGGAACCAAGCCAGCAGTCCTGTCCAGCTGTTCTTAGCCAGTGGCACATCCCTCTTACCCCCAACCACAGAGTTCAAATAGTTGCCTCACCCAAAAATAGACCCTAACAGGAGACGCCATCTACCCAAAGATGTTACCAGCAGACACATCCAGAAACCCAAACTGAGCTGACTGGTGAAGAACTGTCTCTGCCAAAGCAAACCTGTAAAATCTGGAAGAGGAGACCACTTACTCACATGCACAGATACCAACATAACAAAGCAAGGATCATGAAAAATCAGGTAAATATGATACCACCAAAGGAAAGTAATAAAGCTCTATTAATCCTAAAGAAATGGAGATCTATGAACTGTCAGGCAAAGAATTCAGAATAATCAATCCTATCAAAGAAGTTTAGTAAACTACAAGAATACACAGACAACTAAATAAGATTAGGAAAACAATACATGAACAAAATGAGAAATTTGACAAAGAAATAGAAACTTAAAAAAAAAACCAAGCAGAAATCTTAGAGCTGAAAAATACAGCTGCACTGAAGAATTCAATAGAGAGCTTCAGAAGCAGACTTGACCATGCAGAAGAAAGAATCGACAACCTGGAAGATAGGACAATTGAAATTATCCAGTCAGAGGAGCTAAAAGAAAAAATGAAAAAGGAATTATGAAACACAATTATGAAACACAAAGAAAAGAAACAATATTCACATTATGGGAATTCAAGAAGAAAAATAAAGAGAGGGACAGAAAGTATATTTAGAGCAATAATGGCTGAAAACTTCCCAAATCTGGGGAGAGAAACAGACATCGAGATCCAAGAAGCTCAAATGACCCAAAATAGGTTGAACCCAAATAAGGCTACACCGAGACACATTATAATTAAATTTTCCAAAGTCAAAAACAAAGAATTTTAAAAGCAAGAGAAAAGAGAAGTTACACACAAGGGAACCCCGGTAAGAATATAAGTGGACTTCTCAAGAGAAACTTTTCAGGCCAGAAAAGAATGGGATGACATATTCAAAATATTGAAAGAAAAAAAACTCAACCAAGAATTCTATACCTAGCAAAGCTGACGTTCAGAATTGAAGCAGGGATTAAGACTTTCCTGAACAAACAAAAGCTGAAGGAGTTCCTTACCACAGACCTGCCTTATAAGAAATGCAAAAGAGAGTTCTTTGAGTGGAAATAAAAGGATGCTAATTAACATCATAAAAACATAAAGTGGCAGTATAAAACTCCCTGGTGATGGTAAACATATAGTCAAAGCTGGATTCTATAATAGCGTAATGGTGGTGCATAATTCACTTACAACTCTAGTTTACAAGTTAAAAAGCAAACAGCAAAAAGGAGAAATAAACAGCAATACAATGATAGTTGGGGACTTCAATACCCCACTCAATGGATATTGATTCAGACAATCAATAAGGACACAGTGAATTTGAACAACACTTGAGACTAAATGGAACTAACAGACATATAAAGAACATTCTATCTGATAACAGCAGAATGAATACATATTATTTTCAAGTGCACAGGGAACATTTTCTAGGATAGACCACATGTTAGGCCACAAAACAAGTCTTAGCAAATTCAACAAGACTGAAATCATACCAAATATCCTTTCTGACCACAATGGTATGAAACTAAAAATCAGTAACGAGGAAAACTGGAAAATTCATGAATACGTGGAAATTAAACAACAGTCTCCTGAACAACCAATGGATCAAATAAGAAATTAAAGGGAAAATAAAAATGTATCTTGAGACAAATGAAAATGAAAACACACCATACCAAAATTTATGGGATGGAGCAAAAACAGTTCTAAGAGGCAAGTCATAGCAATAAATGCCTACATTATGAAGCAATAAAGATCCCACATGAACAGCCTAACTCTATGCCTTAAGGAACTAGAAAAAAAAGAACAAACTGAGCCCAAAGTTGGAAGGAAACCGTAAAGATTAGAGCAGAAATAAATAAAATATATGGAGAACAGGAAAACAATAAAAAAGATTAACCAAACTAAGAGTTGGTTCTTTGAAAAGACAAACAAAATTGACAAACCTTTAGCTAGACTAACCAAGGAAAAAGAGGGAGGACACAAATCAACAAAATTATAAATAAAAAAGGGAACATTATAACTGATAACCACAGAAATACAAAGAATCATAAGAGGCTACTATGAACAATTATACACCAACAAACTGGATAACCCAGAAGAAATGAAAAAATTCTTAAAAACATACAAACTACCCAGACCGAATCAGGAAGAAATAGAAAATCTGAATAGACCAATTACTATTAAGGAGATTGAATCAGTAATCAAAAATCTCCCAATGAAGAAAGTCCAGGACCAGATGGCTTTGCCAGTGAATTTTACCAACGTTTAAGGAACTAATGCTGATCTTTTTCAAACTCTTTCAAAAAACTGAAGAGGAGGGAACACTCCCAAACTCATGTTACAAGGCCAGCATCACCCTGATACCAAAGCCATAAAAGGATACCAACAAAAAAGAAAACTACAGACCAATATCCCTCATGAATACAGATAAAAAATTTGCAATAAAATACTAGGAAACCAAATTCAGCAGCACATTAAAAGGATCATTCACCATGATCAAGTGGGATTTATACCTGGGATGCAAGGATGGTTCAATATATATGCAAATCAATGCGCTACATCACATTAATAGAAAGAAAAAAATCATATGATCATCTCAATAGACACAGAAATAACAGCTGACAAAACTCAATGTCCATTCATCATAAAACTCTTAAATTAGGTATAGAAGGAATGTACCTCAACATAATAAGGGCCATGGATAATAAACTCACAGCTAATATCATACTCAATGGTGAAAGGCTAAAAGTTTTCCCTCTAAGATCAGAAACAAGAAAAGGGTGCCCACTCTCACCACTCCTATTCTACATAGTACTGGAAGTCCTTGACAAAGCAATCAGACAAGAAAAAGAAAAGGCATCAGAATCAGAAAAGAAGAAGTAAAAGTGTCTCTGTTTGCAGATGATATGATTTTATGTATAGAAAATCCTAAAAACTCCACCAAGAAACTGTTAGATCTAATTAATGAATTCAGTCAAGTTGTAGGATACAAAATTAACATAAAAAAATCAGTAGCATTTCTATACACTAACAATAAATTATCTGGAAAAGAAATAAAGAAAATGATCCCATTTACAATAGTATCAAAAACAGTAAAATACTTAGGACTAAACTTAACCAAGGAGGTGAAAGATCTCTACTCTGAAAACTGCAAGACGTTGATGAAAGAAATCAAAGATGACACACATAAATGGAAAGGTATCCTGTGTTCATGGATTGGAAGAATTAATATTGTCAAAATGTCCATACTGCCAAAAGCCATCTGTAGGTTCAGTGCAGTCCCTGTCAAGAGTTCAATGGCATGTTTTACAGAAGTAGAAAAAACAATCCTAAAGTTTATATGGAACCACCAAAGATCCTGAATAAACAAAGCAATCCTGAGAAAGAAGAACGAAGTGGGAGGCATCACACTTCTTCATTTCAAGCTATACTATAAAGTTATAGTAATAAAAACAGTATGGTAGTGGCATAAAAAAAGACAAATAGATCAATGGAACAGAATCAAGAGCCCAGAAATAAATTCAAGCATGTACGGTCAACTAACATTTGACAAGGGAGCCACGAATACTCAATGGAGAAAAGACAGTCTCTTCAATAAATGGTCCTGGAAAAATTGAATATTCACATGTAAAAGAATGAAACTAGACCACTATCTTACACCATTCACAAAAATTAACTCCAAATGGATTAAAGACCTAAACATAAGACCTGAAACCATGAAACTCCGAGAAGAAAACAGAGGCAGTAAACTCCTTGACATGGATCTTGGCAGTGATTTTTTTGGATGTGACACCTAAAGCACAAGCAACAAAATAAAAAATAAACAAGTGGAACCACAACTAAAAAGCTTCTGCACAGCAAAAGAAACAATCAAGAAAGTGAAAAGACAACCTACAGAATTGGAAAAGATATTTGCAAACCATATATATGATAAGGGGTTAACATTTAAAGTATATAAAGAACTTATACAGCTTAATAGCAAAAAAACAAATAATCCAATTAAAAAATGGGCAAAAGACAAAGAGACACTTTTCTAAAGAAGATATTCAAAAGGCCAACAGTTACATGAAAAGATGCTCAACCTCACTAGTCATTAGGGAATTGGAAATCAAAACCACAATAAGATATCACCTCATGCCTGTTAGGATGGCCATCATCAAAAAGACAAGAGACAACAAATGCTGGTGAGGATGTGGGAAAGGGGAACCCTTCTGCACTGTTGCTGGGATTGTAAACTGGTACAGCTGCTATGGAAAACACTATGGAGGATCCTCAAAAATTAAAAATAGAACTACCAACGATCCAGCAATTCCACTTCTGGGAATATATCCAAAGGAAATGAAAACACTAACTCAAAAAGATAACTGCACCCCCATGTTCATAGCAGCAGCATTTACAATAGCCAAGACATGGAAACAACCTAAGTGTCCATTGATGGATGAATGCATAAAGAAGCTTAGTGTATACATACAATGGAACATCCTTCAGCCATAACAAATGAGGAAATCCTGCCATTTGTGGCAACATGGATAGCCCTTGAGGGCATTATGCTAAGTGAAATAAGTCAGACCGGAAGACAAATACTGTATGATCTAACTTATATGTAGAATCTAAAAAAACAAACAAAAACTCATAGAGATCAGATGTGTGGTTACCAGAGGCAGGGGATGGGGGAAGGGGGAATTGGAGAAAGGTGGTCAAAAGGTAGAAACTTCCAGTTAGAAGATAAATAAGTCCTAGGGATGTAATGTACAGCATGACGACTAGAGTTAACACTGCTGTATGATATACATGAAAGTTGTTAAGAAAGTAAATCCTAAGAGTTCTCATCAGAAGGAAAAAAATTTGTTTTTCTATTTTTCTGCTTTCTCTTTTTATTGTAGCTATATGGGATCATGGATGCTAACTAAACTAATTGCAGTAATCACCTCACAATATATTTAAGTCAAACTATTATGCTGTACACCTTAAACTTACAGTGATGTATGTCAGTTATATCTCAACAAAATTGTGGGGGAAAGAGAAAGGGCAAGAAGGCTATATTGGTGAAATCTCTAGTATGAAAGATTTGGAGGGAGTGTAGCAATATATGTAAATGAAATAATACAATATAATTGTAACTGTTAATCATATTTAAAAATAGAAAAATTTTAATATGTTAGACTTGTCATATAAAAGTACTCTGTTAATGTAAATAAATAAAGTGTAATTCTTTTAGAATATAAAATTTGAGCATGCTCTACTGAGCAGTTCCCACTTAAGTACAAGGAATGTTTATTCATTTTCTGCAATATACTGTATGTAGTAGGGAATACTTTGTTAACAATAAATATTTAGGAGATAGTCGTAATGGCTTTTGCATTTTATAACATAACTCACTTCATGCCATTTTCGTTGTTATCAACTCTGAGAAACTTCTTTGCCTAATATTGAGGATGCAACTTTAATTTCTTCCATTTGGCAGTGTACATCTACAAAAATAAATAAATAATTAAAATTTGAAAAAAAATTGACACAGTAACCATACAAAGGGAACTATGCATTTATTTTGAAAAGGAAATAGTATAAATATTTGATATTTTAAATGTGATGTCTTTCACGTTAGACACACACACTCTTTTTTCAGCCCCCCATTTTACAAGACATTATAATTTAAGCATATGTTCATTTAGACTAGTTATTAGAAGCTAACCTAACACTGAAATTTATATACAAGGTTACATTTATTGCTTATTAAAACTTTATGGTGCTTTCACAGGGCCTTGAAAGAGCAAGACCAATCCAATAAGGCTAAAATCTCTAACAGGAAATTCTCATTTTAAATCAAACATCAATCAGGAAGTGTTTTATTTAGGGCAGTTGGTTTAAAGCATAGAGAATAAACTAATGTAAAACTGACTCAAGGCAAGTTACTTCCCAACTAGTAATATTTAGAGCTCAAGAGATTTATTATTTAGTGATATTCAGGAAAACTGAATGATATGGAGTAGCTAAGAATTTTGATCATGATGCAGAAATCAACAAAGGAACTTTTTTAGAATAAAAGGTGAAGAGAAGGGAAACCCTGGCATACATTTTTATTCTTTAAGAGCACGCGATTAGTTTACTTTCTTCCCCTGAAAATGAATCTGAGCTGTCCTTCAGTTTAAGATTATATAAATTATGATCAACCTTACTTGTCAGACAATCGCTATTCCAATGTAAACTTCCTTGTCTAGTTTATTCCTAGAAAAGCTTCCTATTTTGAAACAGATATCTTTAGTATGTTTCTCATTTATTTACAAAACTTCCTTCTATTTTGAGATATTAACTTTTAAATTTCTACCCAGGACAAACCACCCCCCCCCCCGAATAATTTAATTTAATAACTCCTAAGCTTTCCTCTACCATTCTGATTTCCATCTAGTCTTTTATTATATGTTAAAGTAAATCAGAATCTCTGCTTTAGGAGGCATTTTTTTCCCCCTCTGGTACTGCTTCTCCAATATGGCCAATTTTAAGAATATAGCCATAAAATTACAAAAAAAGTCAGAATTTCTATTGCCATAACAGAACCAAAATTCACACAGACATTAAAATGCAGACTTTTTTCATTCCGGATGACTTATATGACCTATATCTGAATTAATCTGTACGTTTGTTAAATGCAGATAATGATGATCAAACTCCTCTTTTTAATGACTGGGTTATAAGGAGGTTATCTAATTAATTTTGGAAGGAGAAACAAGCTGTGTTAACTGGTATAGAATGAAACTGGGATAGTTTAAAGAACACTGAGATGAATTACTTATGTGATTATGTAGAAGAGATTTACTGTATAAGAAAATATTTTTTGGTGGAGGGGAAGATAGATAAGCACCTAAACTGTTTGAGTTATCATTGTATAGTATATCCATAATGCCTCATTCTTAGTAGGTGCTTAATAAAATTAGTAATCAAATGAATTAATGTCCTTTTTGAATGGCTGTGGTCTGCTGGTCTCTTGTTCTGGGCTCTACCTGGTTTCTTTAAGAAAACTACCTGATTGTTTGCAAAAGACTGGGACTAAAAGATTATGTCCTCCACTGCAGTGACTGTTGGGAAAATTGAAGCTCTGCTGGCCAGTGCAGAAAGGAGAGGTTTCTGAATGCCCAGAAGACTGCCACTAATTTGAAACACTTACCTTAATTATCTCATCTATCAATCAATCTGGAATAATAATTACACCTTCCTCGTCTGGTCCTCTTTAAGATTAAATGGCATGCCCTTAGCACAGTGCCAGGAAAACAGGCGATTAATAGAAGTTAATTTCTTTTTCCAAATTATATCTTTATAGTCCACGTAAATATTTGCCCTTACACAAACTAAGTAGTTTTGAAGTCCAAGAAAATAATTTTTTTCCTAAAGGTCTTTTGCCAAAAACACATAGGAAGATCAGAAGAATAAAGACAAAACTGTACTGTATGCTGGTGTTTGGAATGACAATCATATTGGGATGAAATTTAAACAAAAATATGCATTAGAGTGTTTTGTAATTTAGGTACTACCTTACCAAGCCTCAGATAATAGTTCAAGATTTTCTCTTTTATTAGCTTTTACAGCTACCCATAAAATGTGTTTATTCTGTAATATGGTACAGAAGCAAATTGCTGAACACAGTACAAGTTACAGAGAAAATTCAATTAATTAAAAACTAGACTCCCTAAAAATTAAATATTAATTTTATTTATTACTATAGCTTTTCTCTTATGAAAAGTTAACTCACAGTAAAGGTCAGAAAAATTCATTCACTTGTTTGTGTCTAGATTTACTATTCATAACAAAAAGATTATTTTTAACTTTAGGAACTTAGCATATCCTTATCCAACCACAAACCCATCAAATACTTATATAAAAAAAATTAGCATGAAAGTTTATGTTGGACTAGTTTAAGTGAAAGGCATTTCTTTCTATTAGGTAAAATATTTATTTACCTGTATTGCTTCTTAAATACATCTTTAATTTTAAAAGTAAAACAACAATATAAGCAGCTGGTTTATTCTTCTGATTTATTGTATGTATTAAAAGTTACTTCCTTGAGACAGCACATTGGCAGGTTTGGTGTTTCCTGACACTGTGACTATTTAAAAACAAATTGGTTTTGCAAGTTTTATCATCCAGAAAGAAAGAGGAAAAAATGAGAGTCTTTCAAGTAATTTTTCAAAAAAGGTTGAGAGGAAAAAATCTAAACAAACCATTCTTGATAAAGAAAAGAGGCAGTTTCAAATTAAAAATACAAATTAAAATGAAGTAATTTTATAAAATATTGAAATCAGCTAAAATTACATGCATAGGTATTTAATCAATAATAAGAGAGGAACAGCAGTGGAACTTAAATATAATAAGATTTATCAACAATAAATAAACACAGTGCAAACAGTGCAGAAAAATTTCTCAAAGCCAAGATCATAGCAATCATTGTAATCTGTACAAATTCAGTCTCAGATCTGTATACAATCTGTATAGTACACCTATGAATTCAGCCACTGTGACAAAATGCCAATTTGCAAATCATAAATATAAATGTGCTTAGTTTTGTGTCCCATTCCTCTCTTGGCAGTTCATGTTTTCAGGAATACCTGGAAAATCTGGAAAGAAAAGAAAATCAAAAAACCTAAGATTTAATTTAAGATGATAAATTTTCATCCCTGTACATTCTCTTCCAATTAAGATTTACCTATAAGAAAGTAACCTGATTATGACGGAAAAGAGGTGGGGAAAGGATTCTAGCATGTTCATATAAATAAGCAATTACTCAGTGCCCACTTGAGAAATCCACACTTGATATTAAAAATCAACCCTTACCCTCAGGGATTGACAGTGTGATTTGTAACATAAGATATAAAATAATTCAGTCTTGGCAGTAATGTTAAGTATAACTAGATTGAGAGAAGGGGCAGATGAGTTTGAGCTGGAGATAAGAAATGCTTGTCATTTCCCCTTCTGGTAGCCTGCTCCCTTTTTTAGGGAACCTCCAACACTCCCTTCTCCAAGTCTACTCCTTTAGCCCAGCTGAGTGGTCAGAGGACCATATGACACCAATCTCCAGGCCAAACTGCTGAGGTCAGGATGGACACCTCACCCATACCGGGCCAGTCTCTCCCAGGGATTTGTAGTGACACCCTTGTCAGTCTCCATGGGCTGCTTGAACTGTCATGATATGATCATGCCTGTGGGTAGCAATGCTGAAGCATGTGCAAGTGTAGCAAAGCAAGGCTCTCTGAAGAGCAAGGGAGAAAGAACATGAGAGCAAGAGACAGAAAAGAACAGAACAGAGGTGCAGAAATGAGAAACAAGCAGCTCAAAAAGGGTGCGAGGAAAAGGAGCTGCTTTGGTTACTGTGGCCTCTAGTCGTGTTTTCACTCTCAGGTGACTGAGCTATACTTAGTTGCATTTGGCTTTATAATGTATCCCTGCATGATCCCAGAACACAAGCTTTTACTTAAACTCGTTGGGCTGGGGGTCTAGTGCTAGCAACCAAATCATTCCCTAAACAAGATACATAGAGGAAAAGGAAGGATGTCTTGAGATCAAGTAAGAGCACGAACAAAGATATGGGGATAGAAGAAATAACATGACATGTGAGAGAACATAAGGGGAAAATGGATGATCTCAGATATACTTTAGCTTACAGAAGGCTTAAAACCAGAGAGAGAAATTTGACATTGCTACCGTCATTGCTAGGGGCTCATGAGTTCTAGAGCAGAGAAATTATATCAGAGTGGTATTTTAAGAGGATTATTCTGTCAGTGCTGTGCAGGAAGGAGAAGCCCTAAAGCCAGGGGACTGGCCAGAAAATTATTGGAATAATCCTGGTGTGGGATGGAAAAGAGACAGATTGGAAGTTCATTTTAAAGGAAGAAATGACAAAGGAGACTACTGAAGAATATGTCGACTAAGTGAAATGGTATACTCTACACCCCAGCCGAGAGAAAGGACTAATGATAGTTTATAGTTCTACGTAAGTAGCTATCAAAGATTGAAAAAAACAGTTCATTTAAGCCAACATCATACTGAGAAAATATCCAAAAGATTTCTATGGTTATATACTCATGTATATAATATTATGCTTAACATATAATACAAAACATTCTATGTTATATAGCACAATAGCTATAATGATAGTGTTATGCTTGAAGCTGGCTGAAGAGGCACTGGTAAAAACACTTCCATTCAAGAATAGTCATGCAATAGGCTTGAGCCTCAAACTTTCTGGAATACGATTTACCTATAGTGGAGCATGAAATTGGCTGTGCATTGCTATCACCTGTTGAAGTTTCTCTTCCTTGGCTCTTCTACAGTGGCAAATCTAGAAGATAAATTTAAAATAGCAGTCACTTTTCCAACAATTTGCCTAGTACTTCTTACATTATGACAGAATTCTAAGTAAGAAACTTTTAACCTGTTGATATTATTTAGGTTTTGAATGTTTAAGGTAGCTCAGATTTTTTTTTTCTTTTTTGGTGAGGAAGATTAGCCCTGAGCTAACATCTGTTGCCAATCCTCCCCTCTTTGCTGACAAAGATTGGCCCTGAGCTAACATCAATGCCCATCTTCCTCTACTTTATATGTGCGACACCTGCCACAGCATGGCTTGATAAGTGGTGTGTAGGTCCGCCCCCAGGATCCGAACCTGCAAACACCGGGCCGCTGAAGCAGAGCACGAGAACTTAACCACTACGCCACCGGGCCAGCCCCTAGCTCAGAATTTAAGAATCCAAAAAAAAAAGCCAAAAACCAAACCATTTAATTTTGTTTGGAAAGAGAAACTTTGCATGTAAACTTGCAGAATGTAAAACAAACTCTGATCCTTTATATCAATTTTGATTATGTAATATCAAATATCTGTGTTTTAAAAATAAGAAAATAAATCCTAGTATTGTTAACCAGGAAACTTACCAGATAAAAACTTCAAGGTACAGTTATATAGTACCAAAGAACAATGGACCAGAAATCAATGCCTTATTAATGCTATAACCATAGTCATTAACGTCCCTGAACTTCAATTTTCTCTTATGGAAAATGGGGATAATAAAATCTGCCCCACTTTCCTTAATAGGACACACACACACACACGTAGCACATGTTTTTAAAAGTTTAGTAACAAGAGGTTATTTTTTAAATGTGATGTTTCAGAGAAATTAGGTTATTTAGTACTCTAACAAAGGGGCAGGATATTGCTAAGCAGACTTTTTAGATTTTTCTTTAAATATAATGGAAATATCAGAAGAGAAACTGTTCCAGACAGTTCTCAATAACATTAAAATTTTTTTTTTAATCTGTATAGATTATTCTCTTTTTAAACAACTTGTGAAACAGGTTACTCAGGAGTATATTACAACTATTGAGACTAGACTGAAGCTAATTTACTAGTTTTACTGCAGAATGACACAGATTCTACCCCTTCTGAAACAGAACTATCATTCCATTTACCTGCTTGTGTACTCACAACAAGCAGGTTTAAAGAGACAGTAGGATGTTGCTATCTTTCTCAATAGAGGCCTCTTCAGTTTCCTCTTAGGGCACTCAAAACTCCAGCCCAGTAATGTGCTAACGTCCTTTTACTCATGAATATACTTAATTTGATATTGTGCTGTCACTGGTCCTCAACTGAAGAGTATTACATACTGTTCTCTTTTCCATGAAGCTACTGAGAAAATCATCTATTTCAGTTTTTCCCTCCAAGAAATCTTCAGCAATATCATCAGATTCTTCCTCAGCTTCGTGCGCAGCTACTTTCAACCTTGCCTGCAGGGCACTCGCACTACAGCTCTGAAAAAGAAAAGCAAGCACTATGTTAGTTTATAATGCTCAGCAAAACTCCTTAGACGGAAAGAAAAGGAGGCAGCGGTAGGGAGAAGCAGTTCATTATGTGCCTTATGTAGCCCCTTCTTGAAGAAATCTGCCACCACCAGCTCCTCAGCTTGTCGATATAGGGGTCGGTACCTAACACAAGAGAAACCAAGCCACTGGCTGCAAACTATTAAATGAGAGAAGCTGGGCAAATTAGTGTCCTTTCTTGGGGATTTAGGAATCAGCTCATAGTGGTACGCATCCTCTAAGATGATCCCCCATGATCTCAATCTCCTGGTATTCCTGCCCTTGTTTAATCCCCTTGAGTGTGGGCCAGGACCTAACACTTTGCCAATGAAAATATGGCAAAAGTGATGGGATTAAATTTAACCAAAGAGGCGAAAGACTTGTACACTAAAAACTACAAAACACTGCTGAAAGAAATTGAAGAAGATGTAAATAAGTGGAAAGACATACTGCGTTCATGGATTAGAAGATTTAATATTGTTAAGAAGACAATACTATTCAAAGTGATCTACAGAGTCAATGCAATCCCTATCAAAATCTCAATATTGTTTTTTGCAGAAAAAGAAAAACCCATCCTAAAATTCATATGGAATCTCAAGAGACCGCAAATAGCCAAAACAATCTTAAAAAAGAAGAACAAAGTTGGAGGATTCATACTTCCTGCTTTCAAAACTTACTATAAAGATACAGTAATTGAAACAGTGTGGTACTGGCAATAAGAAGAGACACAGAGATCAATGGAACAGTGAGCCCAGAAATATACTCTCCCATGTATGGTCAAATATTTTCAAAAAGCATGCCAAAACCATCCACTGGGGGAAAGGACAGTCTTCAACAAATGGTGTTTGGAAAACTGGATATCCACATGCACAATGAAGTTAGACCCTTACTTAACCTCATATATAAAAATAAATTACATTGATCAAAATGGATCAAAGACCTAAATATAGGAACTAAAACTATTGTTAATAACAGTTATCCTAGGGGCCGGCCCCGTGGCTTAGCGGTTAAGTGCTTGAGCTCCACTGCTGGCGGTCCGGGTTCGGATCCCGGGCACGCACCGATGCACCGCTTCTCCGGCCATGCTGAGGCCGCGTCCCACATACAGCAACTAGAAGGATGTGCAGGTGTGACATACAACTATCTACTGGAGCTTTGGGGGAAATAAAATAAATAAATAAAATTAAAAATAAATAAATAAATAACAGTTATCCTAGTGGGTATGAGGTGGTATCTCACTGTGATACATCACATACAGGAATGTACAGGAATGCACCATTTTCTTATCACCCTTGTCAACACTGGTTATCTATTTTTACAAGTTTGGCTCACAGAGATGATGTGATTTTGCTTATTATTATTATTACTGTTGTAAGGTCGAGCATCTTTTCAAATGTTTCCATTTACTTATTCACTAAATATTGAGTACCTTCTATGTGCCAAGCACTGACCAGGTATTGGGTATACAGGGGGATAAAACAGGACAGGTTCCTGCACTCCTGGCATCAACAGTCTGGTGAAGTGGTTTCCGTACTTCAGAGTGTAGATAATTCATCATCCCCAGAGATTCTGAGGGAGCACATCTAGAGAAGAGCCTAGGAATCAAGGTTTGTTCTTTTTAAGTGTTTAAGAATCACTTCAAGCAATTGTTATATAAATGTTCCAGGGGTCAGAGTAACTGTTATATCGGAATGTTTATTGGACATCCATATTTCTCCTTTTGTGAGTTTCTTGTTCTTTCCTTTGCCTATTTGTATGGACTACTGACGTTAATATTTGTCATATATGCTACAAATATTTGTTCCCTTTTCTTTACTTCACTTTTGACTTTGTGATCTTCAATACAAGTTTTAAATTTATATATAGCTTAAATATATCAATTTTTTTTTATTCTTCTGCCTCTTGTATCATGCTTACAAAGGATTTTCCCACTATAATCTTTTTTTTTTTTTTTTTTGTGAGGAAGATCAGCCCTGAGCTAACATCCATGCTAATCCTCCTCTTTCTGCTGAGGAAGACCGGCTCTGGGCTAACATCTATTGCCGATCCTCCTCCTTTTTTTCCCCAAAGCCCCAGTAGATAGTTGTATGTCATAGTTGCACGTCATAGTTGCACATCCTTCTAGTTGCTGTATGTGGGACGCGGCCTCAGCATGGCCGGAGAAGCGGTGCGTCAGTGGGCGCCCGGGATCCGAACCCGGGCCGCCAGTAGTGGAGCACCCGCACTTAACCGCTAAGCCACAGGGCTGGCCCCTCCCACTATAATCTTAAAAAAAAATCCTAGGAGATAGTTGCCTTTCATGGGTTCCACTTAAACACTTACTCTAAAGTATCTTCCTGTGGGTGGTATGATATAGGGATCTAACTTTTTCCTAAGTGGACTGCTAGTTAAAAAATTTATTAAATCCTCAATTTTTTCTAACCAATTACTCATACACACAAACCTGTTTCTGAACTGCATAGTCTGTTTCATAGAACTGATATTCTCTTCCTACAAAACTACTCTATTGTTTTAAATAATGAGGTTTTACAGTGTATTTTGATGCTGGGGAAGGGAGGTCTTCCTTTTTCTTTCTTTTTGTTTAAGCTCTTCCTGACTACTTTTACCCCTTTAGTCTTTCAGATGAACTTTAGAATAAATCTGTTAAAATTAAAAAAAAAAATACTCTTGGGATTTTTGACTGGAAGTATACTAAATTTTTAAGTTATTTTAGGAAGAATGAAATCTTTATAATACTGTATCTTTCAGTCCATGAATATTCTATGTCACTCCATTTACTCAAGTCTTCTTTTATGTCATTCAGTAAAGTTGCCTAACTCACTTCATTGGGTTCAGTTTTAAGTATTTTACAGTTTTGTTGCTATTGTAAATGAGTTTTTTCCTCTACTTCATTTTGCACTGGTAGTTGCTGGAATCTAGGGGAAGCTTTCTCAATTTGCTAGGATTTTTGCTTGCTTGTTTTTGGTCAACAACAGTTTCATCTTTTCTTTTACATTATATTGCTTTTTCTTGTCTTCTTGCAGTGGCCAGAATCTCTCAAACAATGTTAAATAGTAGTGATATTGGGGCATCACTATCTTATTCCTAATATTAATGGGACCCTGGAAATGTTAGTCATTAAATGTGATGTTTGCTGTTAGTTTCTAATATTCTTTATCCAATTAAGGAATTAATTGGATAGTTTACTAAGAATTTGTATAAGGAATGATGTTGACTATTGTGAAAAGATTCTTCAGCATCTAGTACACATGTAAGAATATTTCAGTTGATTCTCTCAGATATTCTGGTTAAGAGTGAGGGAGGACTGCTTATGTTTGGCTCCTGACTCTGATACTTTCTATTAATATGACCTCAGGGAAGTTATTTAATATCCCTGTGCCTCAGTTTCCTTATCTCTACAATGAGAAAATAGTAACAATATCTACCTCATAGAGTTTTGGGGGAAATAATGGGCAATAAATGTAAATAGCTTAGTGCAATGCAAGAGACATAATACTCAAGGTTAGCTATTATTCTTATTTTATTCTAAAGGATGATCATATTATCTGAAACCCATATTAAATTTATATTTTCCTTTACCATTATTTTTTTTCTGTTGTTTTATTTCTATTTTATGTTCTACTACATTAGCTTTACCATCCAGAATTACTGATTTTAAAGGAAATCGAATAATGTTAATTATGATGTTGGTTGTTGATATGAGATATAAAGATCATATCTTCTACTCCCTTTTTACTTTTAAAGATCTATTTTTTCAGAAATATGGGTTGAAAATGCTTTTGATTTTTCGTATATCTGGATTTCCAGCATAAAATCTATTTTTTGTGGTGAATTATACTTCACACTTTTTATATGTTATATTTTTCAATTTGCTAACTTTTCATTTAAGATATCTGTACATAAGCTTTCAAGTGAGCCTAAAGTTAAAGTTCTTTGTTGTTAAATTTTATTACAGGAGTTAAACTGGCTTTACAAGAACTTTCCCAGGAAAATTCTTTATGGGGCTTTTCATATTTTTCTGTTTTGGAACCAAATATGCTCTTCTGTGAGCACAAATGATTTATAATGCCTCATAATTGAGAGCTATTTATCTGAATTTAAAGGTATCCTGCCTTATAACTCAGACACCTACTAAATGCTTTCTGATAATAATGAAAGTAAGAAGGTGGCTCATACACGTTAAGATTAAAAATTCTTATGGTAAGGAAAAGAGCTCAACAGCCTTACCTCACTAAGTTCATGCTGCCTTTGCATCTTCTTTTCGAAAGTGGATTTCATTTGTGTAAGTAATTCATACTAAAAAAAGAAAATCAAAATGCTGTTTTATTCTATTTTAAAATTATATGGATTTCTTGAAAATGACAACTAACTCACCTTATCTAAAACAGTTTGCCTTTTGGCTTCCAAGCTGGGCTCCAAAAGGAGATTTTTTCCTGTAAGATAAATTTCTGGTTTATTTCTAGGTAAAGATACATTTCTCTTGGGAAATTTAAGAAGTAAGGGAAGACATACTTGCTAGCTCCTCAATACTTTTTACTAAGTCATCCTTGTCAGTAATAATTTGTTTCAGTTGAGGCAAAGCCAGAAATTGTTCTAGTAATATCTCCTCTTGTTCATTCATGTCTGTAAGTTGTGACACACTAGAAACACAACAGAAAAAATGATGTTAATGAATATCAATCACCTAGTTTTTCTCCATGATGATAAATATTCACAATTTTTTAGTTTTATTCAGCTGATAGGGTTCTAAATAAGTTTTGAAATACAGGCATACCTCATTTTATTGTACTTCACAGATACTGCATTTTTTACAAGACCCTCCACCAGCAAAAGGATCACGACTCACTGAAGGTTCAGGTGACGGTTAGCATTTTTTTAGCAATCAAGTATTTTTTAAATTAAGGTTGTACATTGCTTTTTTTAGACATAATGCTACTGCATACTTAACAGACTACAGTACAGTGTAAACCTAACTTTTATATGAGAAACCAAAAATTCACGAGACTCACTTTATTGTGATATTCACTTTATTGCGGTGGTCTGGAACCCAGCCCACAATATCTCCAAGGTATGCCCGTATCTATTTTTATATATGCACAAAGGAAGGCAAATTGTAACCTTAAAAACAAATGAAACATCAACCACAATGCCGCATAGTCTGAATGTACCATCAAATTACTACAGGACTATGAATACTAGGGTACACAAACAGCCATAACAACCTCCCAATTTTAACCTTGGTGCCTATTTAGCTAATAGGTGTGTGGCTATCACAATAAAAGATATGTACATGTGTGTGTGTACATATATTTATAAAATATTTAAAGAAAAGCAACCATGAAGGCTAAACCAAAAACAAAAATCAATATCCATAGGATAAAGAGGGAACTGGATGGACAGGATAGGGATGGAAGCTAAACCTTTCTGAACATATCTTTTAGTTTTGACTACAGATCCATAGAAGCATTAAATAACTTAAAAACAAGATTAAATAAAAAAAGAAGTTTCTAAAATTCAAAGCAAATGAGAATAAATGAACCTGTTTGTTCTAAGCTATATAATCATCCAGAGAAGTATTTGAAGAGACTTTAAAAAATAGTATTTGGCTATACATCTCTGGTGTGACATAACCTAAAGACAGAAGAAACGTAAAAAACAGAAACAAAAACTTATCCTGCAATCAATAATAATAATATTGATATTGTTATTTTGAGAAAGAACAAGTGCCTGTCAGAGAAATAGCTGACTTCAGGTCAGGGAAATGAAATGTTTACAATGAGCCCCTTGCATCTTTGTTTTGCCAGAAAGGACATAGAAGACAACTTGAAGAGTTTCCTATTGACTCTTATCAGAAAGAATAATGAGTTCAACGGATTAAAACACATCAAATATGTATCTTTTTAAATTTATAAGTTTATAACAACACACAAAAAAACTACAAAAACAAACAAAAAGCCTCGCCTATCAGAACCTTTGGAGCTTGCTTGTGCATCAACGCATTATTCTGAAAACTGATAGAGAGAAAAAAAAAATCAAGCATGTATCTTGCCTTTCCTGTATGAAGTGTATTTCAATACAACTAAACAGTTGATTTGAAGTTCTTCATAGAATTCTGGCTATTGCTGGCCGTATGAAATCATATTTGCAACCCTTCATGAAATAACGGATAGTCAATGATTTCAGGTGTTTCAACCTGTTTCAATCCTAATGTCACCAAAAATAGGGCAACGAGACATCATTGCTGCTTCATGTGATGTAATAGGAAGTATGCACTAATTATGATGTAAGTTTCTTGCCAAAAGAATTGAATCTAAATCTTTTTTTTTCTGCTTTATTGAGATATAATTGATATATAACATTGTATAAGTTTAAGGTGTACAAGGCAATGATTTGATATAAACTGAACCTAAATCTAATCAACAGCCTAGATCTAGCCACCAGTAGAAGGAAATATGGGAAACAGAGGAACATCTTCAGGGGTACCACAAGGACGCAATCAGGCAAAAACAGGGTATGGGAAATTCTTTAGGACAAATAACCAATTTCTTCAATAAATATATAACAACATAATATGTATATAACTTATACGTATCATAAATATGTACTTATATGAATATGTAAATTTGTTTATGCATATGTATGTGTGATATATGTTACCTGTGTGTATGTGTGTGTGTGTGTGTATATATATATTAACAAAGGTGGAGAGAAATGGCTGACAATTAGAAGAAACATAAAAGATACAGTATTCAAATGCAATAGGTAGGCCTTGTTTTGAATCCTGATTCAAATAAACTACCAAGAAAAAAATTTAATTATTAAGACATTGAGGAAACAAGGCAATATTAAAAAATTATCATTAATTTTGTTAGGTATGATGATGATATGGATTGGGGTTATGGTAAAGAAAAAGTCCTCACCTGGTGGAGAAATTTAGTGAAGAACTTGTGGGTAAAAATGATATAATATTTGGGATTTGGTTTAAAATAATCCTGACCCATACCCATATTTCCTCAAAAAAGCTGGAAGAAAGGTATATGAGGCAAGACAAGCCAAGAGGTTCACCTTTTTGTATTTTTGACATTTTCATAATAATTTTTTTAAAAAGGAAGGAAGGAAAAAAAGAGAATCTTTTATAACATGGGAACAATAATAGTACCTACTTCACGGGGTTGTTGAAAGCATTACAATGCCTATAAACTCAACATTTATGTGGTATATTGTAAACCTTCATTAAAAAAAATAATAAATTACCATTTCCTAAAAATGACATAGAACACTGGGTCAAATAAAGCTAACTTTTTTTTTAACTATAGAATTTCTCATGGGTATTTGGCTGTACATTCCCAGTGGGATATATCCTAAAGAAAAAAAGCACTGCAAAAAAAAATTTTTTAATTGCATTCAGTAGTCTTAATAATAACAGCCTTATCAGCATTGTAAACCTTTAATGGAGGTATAAAGGAAGCAATGCTTCCCAAAGTCAAGT
Source organism: Diceros bicornis minor (assembly GCF_020826845.1). Lineage (NCBI taxonomy): Eukaryota > Metazoa > Chordata > Mammalia > Perissodactyla > Rhinocerotidae > Diceros > Diceros bicornis. The sequence continues at coordinate 21,492,605 of NC_080768.1, forward strand.
GGCCACAAAACACTTTTTTCATAGAGCATCTGAGAGAAGCAGTGTTCCATGAAACAGCAGCTTAAACGTGAATGTTACAAACTTACTTGCCATAAATTTGAATAAAATTTGGCTCTGTAAAAACACCTCGCTATTACTTTATGAGAACGTTAATCTATTTCTCTATGTACCAAGTTCTATCTAACAAAGGAACAATGAAAAGGTCTAAAATAGGCCAAGATAAATTTTGAAATTTCCAGGAATAATGTAGTCAGAAATAATTCTCACAAGAATGTAAAGAACTTGAGAGAAAGGACCTTGTTATCCTGGTAACTATTATATCATTCCCAGCATCTAGAAAAGTTCCTGGGTACATACTAGTCACTTAATAAATACAACCTACAAGACATAAAGCTGATTTATAAAACCTTCCCACTAAGATAACCACAATGTAGGAACAGTGAGATTTAAAAAAATCTTTTTATTTAATATGGATATAAAAATGATGATCTGGTTTATATTTACAAATAAAATAGACAACAAATACCAACGTTAGTCTCCAAGGTTTTTACCTTAGCTCTGAGAGTTCTGGAAATACATCAGGGACATCTGGCATCTTGTAACCAAAACCATTTTGGCTTATCTAAAGAGAGTTTGAAATGGTATTAAATTTCGGCCATCTTTTTGACTCCTCCTATTTACTTATGAAAGTAATTTTTAACGTATTACATCCCCTAACTGTTTTTTGGTTTTTTTTTTTTGTGAGGAAGATCAGCCCTGAGCTAACATCCGTGCTAATCCTCCTCTTTTTGCTGAGGAAGATCGGCTCTGAGCTAACATCTATTGCCAATCCTCCTCCTTCCCCTCCACCCCAAAGCCCCAGCAGATAGTTGTATGTCATAGCTGCACATCCTTCTAGTTGCTGTATGTGGGACGCGGCCTCAGCATGGCTGGAGAAGCGGTGTGTCGGTGCGCGCCTGGGATCCGAACCCGGGCCACCAGTAGCGGAGTGCGCACACTTAACCACTAAGCCACGGGGCCAGCCCCCTAACTGTTTTCATTATCACATCTTCATCTTCGCACTTTACATTGTCCTTACTCTCCCCTTTTTCCTTCATTCTATTTTTTTTCAGTGTACCTTTATACATATAGGGCTACTTTTTGTTTTTTTGGTGGGGATCATGTGAGCACCTGTGTTAGCTCTTTCTTAGGCAAGTATATGGCTGTAAAACAAATCTCTTAAGTGTATCTGTGACAAGAGTAGAGAATTATCTGTGGATTTCATTGATATATATGAATACATTTGTCTCAAGTGAAAGGCATTAAGCATAGAAAAAAATTAAAGTTGGCAAAAGTCTGAATAGTTACGTACTTAAGTTCAATGAGACGGCAGGGTAGTTAAGGAATAGCGTGTCCGTTGTTTGAATATAGATGACTTTTTAAAGTTGATTACCCCCAAAAAGTTCTCTTATAATTTTGTTTACACTACTAACTGTAGTTTGTTTATAATACTCATTAATGCAATGATGAAGGTTTTGGGGAAAAAAAGTCCACCTGGGTCTATATTCTAAATTATTACAAACAATAAAATTAGTAAAGTTGGATATAATAAGGTTTTACAATATTTGAGTATTTTTATGGGTGATATTCACTAAGGGTTAAAAATGAAGGTTTTTAAATCCCTTTATATGTTTTATGCACAAAGTATTAGTCTTTCCCTCAGTAACATCCCACATGGCAACAGTTATCAGCTTAATTTAAGAACGTATAATTTTTAAACCAATGGGACACTTGAAGCCCCTAGCATGCTATAGCAGTCCCTCCACAATCTCATACCTGCTTCTACTACATGATCGCTTTGTGTGCCTTTGCCTATATCCTATATCACAGCCAGAGAGATCTATTCTAGGCAGCTTCACGAATATGCCATCTGGTTTATGCCTCCACAGCTTTATCAGTGCTGTTGGCTCTTTACAGAATGCTTTATATATAACCCCTTGTCATCATGGCAAATTCATTACCATCTCTCAAAATCTGGTCTCAAGAAAATTCATTCATTTATCTGCTTCATTTTAACTGAGCACCTACTGTATGTATCAGGCGTGGTTTGAGGCACTAAGGATAAAGTAGTGAAAAAAACCAGAATCACACTGTTTTTTTTTTGTGTGTGTGAGATCAGCCCTGTGCTCACATCTGCCAATCCTCCTCTTTTTTTGCTGAGGAAGACTGGCCCTGGGCTAACATCCATGCCCATCCTCTTCCACTTTATATGGGACGCCGCCACAGCATGGCCTGACCAGCGGTGTATCGGTGCACGCCCGGGATCCGAATCGGCGAACCCCGGGCCGCCGCAGTGGAGCGCGCGCACTTAACCGCTTGCGCCACTGGGCCAGCATCCAGAATCGCATTTTTTATAAAGGCATTCCTTCTAGTTCTACCTTGGTCCCTGGGAGCACTGACCATTCCCTCAACTGTGTCTCCACCATAACTCTAGACTATCTTTTCTACTCTATTGGGAGGTTCCTTATTTGCAATTATTTGATTATTCCTCAGTCACCTCTCTGAGTTTGTTACCTGAGTTGAAAAAGTGATTTAATCTTTTTATCTTTTGTGCCTAACAGTGGCTGGCACAAGGAAGCATATAATAAAAGTTTGCTGATTGATTGAATGTTTTGAAGCTACAAAATACAGGTAACTGAAGATACCGACCGGTGCCGAAATGTCTGTTGTGGGAACGGGTAACGGCAGATTTGAAAGGATGCCAAATGAAGGAGCAGCAGGTTTGGCTGTTGTATAACTTGTTGTTGAAGAAGAAACAGCGTCAGCAACAGATAAAGAAGTGATAGTCCGGTTAGCTTCTTGTGGGGTATATGGAGAAAGAAACGGAAAACCCTGAGAAGCATAAGGAGGCATTCCACCTGGGTTACTGTATAGGCTAAAGAGAAAGAAAGAAGAAACATTAGATTAGATTTTAGGGGTAAATTTATTAAATTATTCCTAAATTGTTCTAATATTAACAATGGTCATGCGTTATAGATGGAATCTTTACTGCAGGTGACTTGTTATAATTATATAACTGAGTTAAATACTATATAAACCGAAAAATATGAACCCCCAAAAAAGAGAATTGTGGCTTCCATGAAAAAGAGAAATGTTTTAGAAAACATACACTTCAGCTGGGCAGAGCAGAAGTGAACAAACAGGCCATTTTTGAGTTTTGAGCATTCCATTAGCATCAATCAGCATCTTCACAAAGGAAATGGAGAACATTTAATCCAGAAAATTTATTTGAGTGGAGGCTGCTTCATAGCTTTCACTGTACTTGGCAAAATCTGACTAAAAGTCAAGACTGCTTTTCTAGAAAATTTTAAAAGAAAATTAAATGTATAGATGAGCTGCTAAAAATGTTAAAATATTAAAAACAGATGCATATAGAAAAACACGTATATATATTAGAAAAAGTTATATACCAGTATGTACTTGGGATTTAATCAGAAAATAGTATCTATTTTTGCAAGATAAATATTTGGGTTCTGATTCAAGATGGCGATATAGAAAGATCTTGAACTACCTCCTTCCACGGACACACTGAATCTATAGCTACATATGGAGCAATTTCCTCTGGAAAAAAACCTAAAAACTAGGTGAGTGACTCCTACACATTGGGCAAATGAGAAAGAAACCACACTAAAGCAGGTAGGAGAGGCTGACACACAATCTCGCCATAAACCTCACCCTTGGTGCACCGACCTACAAATGGGAGGGAACTCAAAACATGGAGATTCTCCCTGAGGAGGGAACAGTTTGAACCCCACATTGGGCACCACAGCCGTTAAGACCTGCACCTGAGAGACGTGCCGCAAAACATCTAGCTTTGAAAACCAAGGAGGCTTCCGTCCACAAGACCCACAAGGCTAAAAGGAACTGAGAAATGGCTCCCGCCCCAGGGCCCAGCACAGAGTCAGCCAATCAGAGCCGTCCAGAGTTTATGTGAATGAAGCTCATTTGCTAATCTTAAAGCATTGGCCTGAGGGGCAGGCATTTAATTGAGCACACGTCTAGGGGCCTGCTGGGAAACTCTCTGGGGACAGACACAGGCAGGCACTATCTTTACACTCCCCATTTGCCTTGCTCCAGTCGGTGGATGCCATCTCTGAGCTCTCCTCTGCCGCACTCCAAAGTGCCAATATTTCCCAGAAAGCAGCTTTTACATGCCTCTAGTGCCCTAGTTTTTATGTCTGGAATGTAGACTGGTGGATGCTATCTTTGCACTCCCCCTCTGCCTCACTCCAGCTCGCTGGTTTCACACAGAAAGGAGCTTTTTTACCCTTTTTGGTGCCCCAACTTTCGCAGTTGCTGCCAGGGGACACCTCAATATCACCTGGCTCCGGTAGCCAGCAGTGCTTATGCTTGCAAGTCCCACAGAACTGTAACCAATGTATAAAGAATTCTTAAATAGCTATCACCCCTAGGGCACAGCAAGAGGCAAGAGACTCGGGAGTTTAGTCTTTCTGTGAAAGAGGCCTATTTGCTGCAGTCTGAGGGGCAGACTTCTAATTAAACACAAATCTAAGAGCTAACTGTAATCCTTTCCAGAGACCTTGGAGGACAGACACTATCTTCACACTCTCCCTCTGTTGTGTTCTGGAGGGCCAGTATCTCTTGGAGGGGAGCTCTTACTCATATCTGGTGCCCTGGTTTTTGAGGCTGCTGCCCAGGGGATGCCCCTTGATCGCCTGGCTCTGGTGGACAGGGTCCCATGGGATTGTAACAGAGAGACAGTTCTTGGCAGGCTACCACCCCAGGGCACTGCACAGAAGGCAGACTGAAACAGCCCCAGTCTTTCTGTGAAAGAGGCCTATTTGCTTGTCCCAGAGCTTTGACCTAAGGGGCAGGCTTCAGGTTTGGCACACACCTGGAGGCCCAGAGAGGCAGTCTCATGTGGGCCAGTGGACGCAAGCTTTTCACTCTCCCTCTGCCTTGCTATAGCTCACTGATATCTCCTAGAAAGGAGCTTATACAGTCTGGGGTCCTAATTTTTGTGCCATGCAGGGGATAGCTGCAGATCGCCTGGCTCAAGCGGCCAGCAGGGCTTACAACTGTGGTCCCACAGGACTATATATATTTGAATACTTTAAAAGCTGCTGCCTGAGGGTCTGGCTTCCAATCAGCCTGAATCTAGGTGCTGAGTCAGATCCTTCTCTTTGGGACACTGACAACTCTTGGCACACTCTCAATTACTGGGAGATATTTAAGATTATAACAGGATACTTGGACAAGAACAAAAGTTTGAGAGACAATCAAGAGCTAGGGCAGGGTTGAATGATAAAGTTCATCTACATGAGGCCAATCCTTCAGGACGGAGAAGTGGCTGTTTTATCTAATGCATCGAAACCAACACAGAGAGTCAAGCAAAATGAAGAAACAGAGAAATATGTTCCAAACAAAAGGACAAGATAAAACCTGAGGACAAAACCCTTAATGAAACAGCGATTAAGTAATTTATTGAACAAACAGTTCAAAGTATGCTCACTGAACTAGGGAGAAGAATGGATGAACACTGTGAGACTCTCAACAAAGAGATGGGAAATATGAGAAAACACCAAATAGAAGTCACAGAGCTGAAGAATACAACTGCCCTGAAAAATACACTACAGAGATTCAATAGCAAATTAGATGAAGAGGAAGAAAGGTTCAGTGAACTCAAAGATAGGACAGTGAAACTCAGGCAATCAGAGGAGCAAAAAGAAAAAAGAATTTTAAAAAGTGAAGGTAGCTTAAGGGACTTATGGGACAACATCAACTGGAGTAGCATTCACATTTTAGGGGTCCCAGAAGGAGAAGTGAGAAAGAAAGGGGCAGAAAACTTATTGAAGAAGTAATGGCTAAAAACTTCCCTAACATGGGAAAGCAAACAGACATCCAGATCCAGGACACCAGAGAGTTCCAAATAAAATGAACCCAAAGAGACCCACACCAAGACACATTATAATTAAAATGTGAAAAGTTGAAGGCAAGGAAAGGATCTTAAAAGCAGGAAGAGAAAAACAACTAGTTACATCAAGGGAACTGCCATAAGACTATCAGCAGATTTTTCAGCAAAAACTTTGCAGGCCAGAAGGGAGTGGCACAATATATTCAAAGTGCTGAAAGAACACAGATTCCAACAAAGAATACTCTATCTGGCAAAGTTATCACTCAGAATTGAAAGAGAGATAAAGAGTTTTCCAGATAAGCAAAAGCCAAAGAGATCATCATCACTAAACTGGCCTTATAAGAAATGCCAAAGAGACTTCTTTAAGTGGACAAGAAAGGGCACTAATTAGTGACAAGAAAACATATGAAAGTACAAATCTCACGGTAAAGGTAAATATATAATAAAGGTAGTGGACTAATCACTTATAAAGCTAGTATGAAGGCTAAAAGACAACAGTTGTAAAAACAACTATAACTACAATAACTAGTTAAGGAATACACAAGATAAAAAGATATAAAATGTGACATCAAAAACTAAAAACATGGGGGAAGGGAGTAAAAATGTAAAGCTTGAGAATGCACTCAAACTTAAGTTGTTATCAACCTAAAATGGACTGTTATAAATATAAGTTGTTATATGTAAGCTTCATGGTAACCACAAAGCAAAAACCTATACTAGATACACAACAGATCAAGAAAAAGGAATCTAGCATACTACTAAAGAAAGTCATCAAACCATAAAGGAAGAGAGAAAGAGAAAAAGGAAATAGAGAGGAACTACAAAACAGCCAGAAAACAGTTAACAAAATGTCGCAAGATCTGAAACTGTAAAACTCCCAGAAGAAAACACAGGCAGTAAGCTCCTTGACATTGGTCTTGGTAATGAATTTTTGGATCTGACACCAAAAGCAAAAATAAACAAGTGGGACTACATCAAACTAAAAAGCTTCTGCGCAGCAAAGGAAACCATCAACAAAAGGAAAAGGCAACCTACTAACCAGGAGAAATATTTGTAAATCATATATCTGATAAGGGGTTAATATTCAAAATATATAAAAAACTCATACAACTTAATAGCAAAAAAACAATCCGACTAAGAAACAGGCAGAAGATCTGAATAGACATTTTTCCAAAGAAGACATACAGAAAAGGTACATGAAAAGATGCTCAACATCACTAATCATCAGGGAAATGCAAATAAAAACCATAATGAGAGCAAGCCCCGATGGCCTAGCAGTTAAAAGTTCGGTGTGCTCCACTTCGGCAGCCTGGGTTCGGTTTTCGGACGCGGAACCACACCACTCGTCTGTCAGCAGCCATGTTGTGGTGGCGGCTCATAGAGAAAAACCAGAAAAACTACAACTCTACACAACTAGGTACTGGAGCTTTGAGGGGGGAAAAAGGAAGGGGAAAAAAAGGAGGAAGATTGTCCACAGATGTTAGCTTAGGGGGAATCTTCCCCTCGCAAAAAAAAAACAAAAAAAAAAACCAACCAACCCACCAACCCAACAAAAAACCACAATGAGATATCACCTCACACCTGTTAGAATGGCTATCATCAAGACATAACAAATGCTAGTGAGGATGGAGATGGGAATCCTTGTGCACTGTAGATGGGATTGTAAATTGGTGCAGCCACTATGGAAAACAGTATGGAGGTCCCTCAAAAAATTAAAAGTAAAACTACTCAATTCCACTCCTGGGTATTTATCCAAAGAAAATGAAAACACTAACTCAAAAACATATATGGACTCCCTTGTTCATAGCAGCATTGTTTACAACAGAAGATATGAAAACAACCTAAGTGTTCATTGATGTATAAATGGATAAAGAAAATGTGTACATATACAATGGAATATTATTTAGCCATAAAAAATGTGGAAATTCTGCTATTTGCAACATGGATGGACCTTATGCTAATGGCATTATGCTAAGTGAAAAAAGTCAGACAGGGAAAGACAAATACCATATGATCTCACTTAAGCAGAACCTTAAAAAAAAAAAAAACAAAAAACCCACAAGCTCACAGATACAGAAAATAGACTGGTGGTTTCCAGAGGCAGAGGATGGGGGTGGGGGAAATGAAAGAAGGGGGTCAAAAGGTACAAACTTCTAGTTATAAAATAAATAAGTCATGGGGATGTAATATACAGCATGGTTACTATAGTTGATAATACTGTATTATATATTTGAAAGTTGCTAAGAGAGTAGATCGTACACATTCTCATTACAAGAAAAAACAATTTGTAGCTATGTATGCTGACTGATGTTAACTAGACTTATTGTGGTCATCATTTTGCAATATATATGAACATCGAATCATTATGTTGTATATCTGAAACTATTACAATGTTATATGTCAATTATATCTAAAAAAGATAATAAATATTTTACATTTAACGGTTTTTTTCTTTTAGAGAAATTTCGAGAGAACCAGACTCTAAAATAACTAGGGTAATTCAGGCCTAAATGCAGATGAGAATTATCTAAATACCAATATTTGAATTAGTACAGTAAGTTTACACAGGTCAGTCACTATGTAAAGGAGAAAAAGATTCATGTTTGTTTTAAATAAAATACTAAATATTTCACTTTGTATGTGTGGTATAATAAGAAATATATTTGGTCTTTGACCAGGTTCCTGGCACAGAGCTCCTAAAACCCTGGTAATTTCCTAAGTGATAGAAATCTCTTCTGTTATTCCTAACACCCCAGTTTATGCTAATGACATGACTTAGGCTGGATCCTTATGTAGCGTCAGGATGGGGCTGGTCATCAGAAAGACCCAATGATAGCAGGTTGGAACTTTCAGCCCCACCCACTGACCTCAGAGAAGTTGGGGGCTGCAGATTAAGCTCTATAAAAACTCTTGAACAACAAGATTTGACAAGCTTCCTTGTTGGTGAATGCATCCGCATGGCGGGAGGGTGGTACACCACAGTCCATGGGAACAGAAGCTCCTGCACTGGGGACCCTTCCAGACCTTGCCCTATATACCTCTTCATCTGGCTATTCATCCTTTATAATAAACCGGTGAACATAAGTAAATGTTTCTCTGAGTTTTGTGAGCTGCTCTAGCAAATTAATCAAATCTGAGGAAGGGTCATCGTTAACCTCTGATTTATAGCCAGAGGTCAGAAGCATAAGTAACAACCTGTGGATTTTCAACTGGTGTCTGAAGTGGGGCAGTCTTATGAGATTGAGCCCTTTACCTGTGAGATCTGACACTATCTCCAGACAGACAGCATCAGAATTGAGTTAAATTTGTAGGAAATCCAATCAGTGTCCGCTGAAAACTAGAGAATTACTTGGTAGTGTTGAAAAAACACATATCAGAGTATTGAAACATGTTCCAAAATATATATAGCTTAAACAATTTTTTTTAACGGGAGTACTATTACAGTCATGCATTGTATAATGATGTTTTGGTCAATGACGAACTACATATATGACAGTGGTCCCATAAGATTAGTACCATATAGCCTAGGTGTATAGTAGGCTATACCATTTAGGTTTGTGTGAGTACACTCTATGATGTTCACATAGCAACGAAAGGGCCTAACGACACTTTTCTCAGAACGTATCCCTGTCCTCCAGTGATGCATAACTATTTCATTTCATGACATAAATTAACATGAGTTGGAATTATGTTGGAAGAAAACATTTGTCACAGATTTTGAAATGCATATTGATACTAAAGTTTATATGGAAAAATAAATAAGCATGAATACAAAGAAAAGTAACTGAAAAAGGAGGGTAAAGAGAGATTTGCCCTGCCACATCGCAAAACAAATCATAAAACCTTAATAATTAAAAAAAACCTTTTTAAGGCATAATACTGGTGAAAGGATAGTTAGACCAATGGAACTGAATACAAAATCCAGAAAAACCCCAAACATATATGAGAATTAGGATACAATAAAGACAGAATCTGAAGTAAGTGAAAAAAAGATCAATCAATCGTGTTGGGACATATGGAAAAAATTAAATTAGAGCCAGATCCTCATATTTATAGTAGGATAAAACCCACAAGGAGCAAAGACTTAAATGTTTAAAAAAAAAATCTTCAAAGAACTAGAAGAAATAATTAGGAAATTATATCTTAGGGTGGGACAAGACTTTCTGTGATCCCAAATTCAGAAGTCATGAGAGAAAATAATGATAAATTCCACGATATTAAAAAAAAAAGCTTTACATGACAAAGCCTATTATAAGTAAGGACAAATAACAAATTGGGGGAAAACATTTGAAATTCATATCACAGACACAGGAACAATTTTTCTAATATATAAAGAATTCCTACAAATTGATAAGAGACTAACAACCAAACAGCAAAATGGAGAATAGGACAGAACACACAGGTTACAGAAAAGGAAAGAAAAACATCTTTAAATCATAGGAAATGATGCTCAACTTCACTGTCAGTAAGATAAATACAACTAAAATTATACTAACATCATTTTCTGCTTATAAATTGGCAAAAATCCATTTTGATAATATACTACGTTGGCAATGGCTATGGGGAAGTAAGCATTGTGTATGGTAGTAGAAATCGGTACAAGTACTCTGTAAGGTAATTTTGCTCTAGTTGTCAAAACTGCAAATGTGCACACCACTTTGAGAATGTATCCAACAAATATCCTCACATTTGGGTAAAGTTATTTTTAAGGTTATTCACTGCAGCACTGAGGGCAAAGAAGGGTGGGCCTTTTAGGAAAGATTAGAAACAATGAAAATATCCACCAATACGAGTCTTGTTATATAAATTATGGTACATCCATAAAACAAATACTTTGTGGCCATAAAGAAGAATGAGGAAGTGCTTTAGTACCAACATGGAAAGCTCTCCAAACCATACCACTGAGAGAAAAAAAGAGGCAAGAGAATAGTACGCCACCATTTGTATAAAAAAGGAGGGGATAAAATACTGCATGTATGTATTTCCTTGTATATGCATAAAATATCTCAGGAATTCTATACATACGCACCCAAACAAACAACTTTGGTTACCAATGAGAAGAAAAACTAAGTTGCAAGGGAAAAAGAAGTGGCAGGGAGACTTTTCACCTCATACTTTTTTATACTTTTTGAATTTTCAGCCAAGTGAATATATGATTGTTTGAAAAAATTAAGTTAAAAAAAGTTTTTTAGTAAGCTTGTTTATTTCAAAGGATGGCTACACATAGTGATATGTGTAGATATATTTAGAAACAATATGATCAACATGAGAGAATATTCATACTATCCTTGAATTAAAGTCTTCATAATTTTGAACCAATTTGCTTTATTTTGACCTCAGTAGCAGGTACAACCTATAAAATAATCTAAGAAATTCATCAAATTTGCTTTTTAATAATGTGCACTGTGTCACAGAACTTTTTGAAATGGAAAAAAGTAAACTTGTTGGCTTGTATTTTCAAATAAGGTGAATGAGTTCATATCTAACCCAAACCTGAGATAAGATAGGAAATATAGCTTTTAGATAAAGAATATCAGTGAGGCTCATGACTCCAGGACACAGACACAGGAGGGCAAGGATGAGCGGTGGGGCTGATGTACCTAATGAACTGGATAATCTAGCTAAGCAGATTTCCAGGCAGAGTTAAAGATGCCTCCTGACTTCTTTTTTTTAATAATTTTATTTATTTATTTTTGTTCCCCCAAAGCCCCAGTAGATAGTTGTACGTCATAGCTGCACATCCTTCTAGTTGCCGTATGTGGGACGCGGCCTCAGCATGGCCGGAGAAGCAGTGCGTCGGTGCGCACCCAGGATCCGAACCCGGGCCGCCAGCAGCGGAGCGTGCGCACTTAACTGCTAAGCCACGGGGCCGGCCCTGCCTCCTGACTTCTGAACAAGAAAAAGTTCTTGAAATTAAGTAGAAGGACTGGGCAATACAGCTAATAAATATTCTGGGAAGAGGAAATAAAAAGACCAACAACAAGTTGCATCATCAGGCAAGTTTCAGATACCAAAGATAAAAAAAGTTATAAAGGATCAAAATGGCACTGGACATCTTAGCAACAACAGAAGCCTATATATAGACAAGAGAGCACTACCCTCAAAATTCTGAGTGGAAAACCACTTCAACTTAGAATTTGAACTGTATCAACTATTAAGCATGAGGGCATATTAAAGACATTTGCAGATTAAAAAAAAAGTCTCAAAATTTATCTTCCGAGCATCTTGTGGCATACTATATTTTCCAAAAACGGCCACAGCAATATTTCTGGTCCCACACACTCTTCCAGAACCTTGTCACTCCACCATCAAGAAGAAAAGCCTATTTTCCTCCCCTTGAATATGGTCAGGACTTTTTGATTGCCTCAACAAACTGAATGTAGCAGAAGTGACACTGATGACCTCAGCAGCTAAGTCACAGAAAGTGATATGACTTTCTCACAACTCTCTCTCAGGATGTTCACCCTCAGAACGCACCCATTATGTGTGAGGAAGCCCAAGCCACATAGAGAGGCCACATCGAGGTTTTCCAGCAGACGTCCCCAGGCAAGGCCTCTGATGGGCAGGCTGAGAGCCTGCTGACGACAAGCAGAGCAGACAAGAGCTCTCTGAAGAACCCTGCCTGAACTGAAGATTAGTGAGTAAAATAAATGTGTTCACTGTTTTAAGCCTAATTTTGTGGGTAATTTGTTATGAAGCCTTAGCAACCAGAACAGATTTTAGCACCTGGAAGTGGAATGCTGCTGTAACAAAAAAACATCTAAAACATGGGAGTGACTTTGGGACTGAGGTGAAAGCTACATGTACCCTCAGGAGAGTGCGAAAGACTGAAAGGCCTCAAGGAGACTGTTAGCAGAAGTCTGATGGGCCTCTGAGAAGGGGTCAATGAGCACTTAGAGGAAAGTGAGGAAACTGTTATGGAAGGCAAACTTTGTTATGTATGAGTGGAAAGTTTACCAACAATGCTGCCTGCAATACTGTGGGAAATAAAAAATGCACCTAATGAGTCGGATGATTAGCTAAGGAGACTTCCAGGCAGCGTTAAAGGTGCCACCTGACTTCTAGTTGGCTACAGTAAAATGTGACAGAAGAGAGAGAAATTAAAGAAAGAACTGCTAAATATAGAGACATGACTCCTTGGGTTTGAAAATAAAAATGTCTCTCATTCCCAGCTTCTCTAAGATTTCAAATTAAGAAAGAGCTTCAAAGAAAAGATCAAACCCAGGCTGGCTAAAAGACCCTTTGTTAAAACATCTCTAAAAGAACTGAGGCAGTGCCTCAGAGAACTGTCCAGTAAGACAAAAGGCCGCCTAGGGCTGCTAAGAATCTTAAGGGAGTTGTCTCAGCAGCCTAACAGGAAGCCCAGTGGTTTAATTTGCAGACTTGTGGTGTTGGCTTTGTCTAAAGAAACAGATGAAAAAAAGAATTCATAAGAAAACTACAAACATTTTAAAGAATTGCATCATCTTGGTCTAAAAGGGAGAGAGAGAGTATCAAATGAAAAGAGGCCAGTGGACCCTTAAACTTCCATAAGCAAGAAGCAGGCTGAAAAATCTACCCACCTGCAAACAAGAGCTACATATTATGGACAGGAAGACTTACTAAGAAGGCAAAACCAAGAACCCAGAATTACTCTGTGAAGAATCATTCCCACAAAGTAAGACTAAGTCCTAATCAAAGCAATGGCAACATGGGCCCAGGTGGATTTCAGAATTGCTATAGATGGTGTCTCCTGTGTGCCTCCCATTTTCTCCCTTTTTGAGCGAAAGAGTCTATAGTGGTTATCTTAGGCTTGTTCTACTGTTGTATGATGGGTGTGTGAGGGACAGCTACCCCATCTCTTTAATTCACTTGTCTTCAGATCAAAAAGAATTGTACTTGAGGAACACACCTGAGAAACCTCATCTGTACCTGAACCTGATTTAGATGCTATAACCCTGGACCCTGAATATGAGCTTAATTCTGTAATGTGACGAACTCTGCAAGTTCTTAGGGGAGGAGGTTTGAGTGCATTTTTGCATATAGGAGAGATGTGAATTCTTGTAGCCAGGAGAACTGTGGCAGATTATATTTTCCAAAATGGCCACAACCAGATTTCTAGTCCCACATGCTCTACTTGAACTTTGCCACCCCATCAAGAGATGGAGTCTACTTCCCCTCCCCTTTGAACCTGGGTGGGACTCGGTGACTGACTTTACAAACAGAATGCAGCAGAAATGATGCTGAGTGACATCCAGGGATATATCATAAAAGGCAACGCAGCTTCCACTTGGCTTGCTCTCTCCTGAGATGCTCGCCCTTAGAATCCAATCACCATGCTGTGAGGAAGCCTGGGCCACATGGAGAGGCCATATATAGATGTCTCAGCTGATAGCCTTTACTAAGGTTCTGCCAACATTAACTGCCAGACATGAGAATTAAGTGAGACTTCAGATGATTTCAACCCCTAGACTTCAAGCTATGCCAGCTAATGCAAAAGGGAAGCAAAACCAAGCTATCTCCACTAGTCCCTAACCAAACTGCAGAGTCACAAGGCAAATAAATGTTGTCATTATTTTAGCCACAGTTTTAAGATAATTTGTTATTTCATCCTTAGTAACTGGAACATACTTTTACTCAGGAATCTATTGGGAGACAGTCAAGCAAGAAACTAGGAAATAGCCTGAGAAAAAGAAAAACAGGATCCAGGAAAAGGAGAATCCAATATGGGAAAGTGGCAAAGGGAAATCCCAGGATGACAGCTGTGCAGCAGTCATAGAGAGAAACTAATTACGATAGAGGCAAAAAAATGAAGTAATGTCTGCGAGGGGAAAAAAAACCAGAATCTAGAGATTACCTAACAGGTTTGATGATGTGAAAAAACAATTTGAAAGGTATTTTTCAGAGCTGCTGAAAGATGTGGAAAATTAAAAAGATCTAAGAAAATAAAACCAATGGAAAATGGAAGTAAGCAAAAAAGCAAAAAGTTATATCATAAGGGAAATGTAATCACAATAAAGTACTTGGCTCAGCAACGGAATTTTTAGCGAGTCAAAGTAATGAAAACACCAAACATGAACTTAAGTAAAACTCATGATATAACTTCACTGAGAGGATGAGGAAAAAGGAAGGTTTGTGAATGATAACTCCTCATCAATCATAATAAGAGGACAATAGATAATATCTAACATGAAAGAATCAAGAGATAGCACTATGTTCATATTATTCAGAAAGATGAAGGTAAATAGAGAAGCAGCTAAAAGAAGAAAACACAGTTGCCTCTGGAGTATGAATGTATCTGTGTGAGGGCGGGGAGGTGGAAAGCAGAGGACTACCTTTTAACATCATTTGCATTTTTAAACTATATTTTGATTACTTTGATAAAAATAAATGAAAATAAATATATACTAACATTTTTGTTATAAATATACTTACTATGGGAACGCTGTTGAAGTAGGAGCTAAAACTGGAGGATTCTTCCAAAACTCATCCAACAGACTCTGAATAATTTTTCCAAGATCTGAGTGCATTGTAAACTGAAAGTAATACAGTAAAACAGGATGATCAAAATCACTTTCAGAAAAAGACTGAAGTCTTATTAGGATAATGTCACTTTAAAACTTAATCTTAAACCCACTTTTGCAAGTCAAGAGTTAAATGAAAAGCAAAGGATATCGTGTCAAATGAACATGTTAGCAATCCACAACCTATAATATTTTCTTATAGAATCAACACCATAAATCATATTAAAGGTCTATTTAATCAATAATGGAGCTGAAATATTTCCACACTTCACTATTTACAATAATTTGAAGTTTCAAAAGTAAATACTGAAAGTACATTTAAGTTACAGTCCTTCACATTAATCAATCATATACATATCCCAAGAACTGTAAGGGATATTTGAATTTTATCCCTCCCTAACAACTGTGGAAGATCACTGTGAATCAAAGTTCTAACATCAACAGGTCCTCACCACTGAAAAACAACCTTCAAATCAGTATTATCT
Organism: Diceros bicornis minor; assembly: GCF_020826845.1. Taxonomy (NCBI): domain Eukaryota; kingdom Metazoa; phylum Chordata; class Mammalia; order Perissodactyla; family Rhinocerotidae; genus Diceros; species Diceros bicornis. The sequence continues at coordinate 21,508,507 of NC_080768.1, forward strand.
ATTACATATAGTGAAAAACCTTTTTAAAAATTACTAATTACAAAATGAGATATTAAATGCATTTTAGATTTATAAAATACTTAGTAGAAAAGTAATACACCTGTTATATTACTCTGAAATAAATTATACCATATACATACATTGTTTACTAATGGAGAGGTAACATATACTCCCTGTTTATCCATTAAGTGATGTCGTATTGGTGGATAAACACTGATCACTGGTTTTTCCTGAGGAAATTGTGGAGGGAGCAATCTGGTAAAGGCAGGACAGATGAAAAGCAAAAACAAAGACAACAAATGTTACATTACATTGTCATAATCCTAAAACAAAGTTAGTTAAAAGCAAATTAAATTTTCATATTTTCATTTGGATTAATTATTCAGTAAAAAGCGCTCTATTACGGTTGTTGAGTTGATTGAAAATATATAAAAGGATATACTTTGGCAACAAGATTATAAAGTAATTTAATACAGTAAAACTTTCTTAATGTGGAATATGGATACCTTGAATTATAGAATACTCTTCATATCATGCCAATTAATTGCTGTCAAACACAATATATCAAGCTATACAAAATCTCAGCTAAAATTTAGATTAGGCGAACCATATTTACTCAGTCTGGCTATTTATTGGACCACAGGTTCTGGCCATATAATTTTCTCGTGGTTTTCTGATTTTTGAAATGCTGCCAAGAATTATTTCACTATCTATTGAATTTTTAAATAGTAAGTGAATAAAACAGAAAGTACTAGGATTGTAACATTGTAGCTGTCATCATGACTTGGTTCTGCAAGGCTCTCTTCTAAATGTCCCAATTAACACATCTTTCCCAACTCTGAGGTCAATCACATGGTTTCAAGTAAAGAACAGAAAAATTCTCAATACAATAAAAAAAGAAAAAATGATCTTAACTTTTGAATGACAACAAATTTAAAATTAGGGAGTGAAATCTTAAAAATGGGATTTCTCTGCATGTAGAAGCCTATTTTCTAATCTTCTCTAAAACTCAGATGAATATGTCACTTTAAATTGCCTCTCTGTTCCCCTGTTGGCTCAGAAAACTACTTGTTGGTAGCACTGTCAGGAAGAAAACTGGGTCCTTGTTGGCTTCTCCTACTTAGCTCTACCAAGGGCATCTGAAGACAGATAAAACTACTTCATTTATAGAGTTGAAGATGTTAAAATAGTTTGGTAAAAAAGGCAATGAATGGCCTTTGGAATCCAATCAATCTGGGTTTGTACCCTGACTACACTATTCACTGCCTGTGTGTCTGTAATTTGCCCCAATTTACAGAGCTGCTGTAAGGATTCAAAAAGCTCCTATATATCAAGATAACATAGCATAATGCTTGACACTGTTATATATTCATGCTTTAATTCACTCATTCACATAGGATTTAATAAGGCCTTCTTAGTGTAGACACTATGCTAGGCAATGGAGATATGAAGACGAATAAGCCATGGTTCCTATCTTCAAGTTAGGTGCCTTATAACCTCACCCAAACACTCGCTCTAGCAGCAGCCACCCAATGCAGTCTGAGATAATAACTGAATTCTTTCATACTAAAGACTAACAATTGCACTTAGGGTTAAATGGGTACTTCAGTAATCACTTTGTCCAACCTTCCCTCTTTATAACTTAATAAACTCATGATGATATTTTTAACTTTTAATTTTTTTCCTTAAAAAATAATCAACAGATCAAATTCAGCCTTGAACGTTCTGGTTGATATATCTGTCGCTGAAAATTAGAATATTTTAATTTGTTTCTGATGTAAAGGTGAATATATCTCTAATGGTTTTCCAAACATGATACCTTTGATTCATTATCATTCTTACTCTTGCAGCCTATCACCAGCTAAGACTTCAGTGCAAATCAATAAAAACGATTATGGTACTAAGGATTATTATATCTTTCTATTGCATTTCCTCTTTTATAGTTTCTTTCTTACCATTTCCTCTTTTGTAGTTTCTTTCTTACAGCAATATACATTACAATGATGTCTTTAAAATTTTTTTATTTCATGAAATTGTGTAACTTTGATAAATTGTAGTTACTAAAAAGGAAATATCTCAAATAAGTTCACTTTAAAACTAAGAAATGAGGTAATAAGATTTTTTTAAGTCCTATTATGTGAAAAAACAGGATATAATACTCACATATTAATGTTAATGGTCAGGTTGTTTATGGTGAATGGCAACCTGTATTCCACATCTTTCTGTATTTCCGCTATACTGCAGAAGAAAATTGAGAAAAAAATTTACCTGAAGTTATAAAACCATTAATGTTAAAAACAGATGTTAAATGTTTTTAGAGCCTACTAAAACTACTTTTAATCACAGAATCTAGACAGCCAATATAACTTTTATCTTGAGGGAAAAATGATCATCAAAAGGTTTCTCAAATAAGCAGGTAATAACACTCCAAGAGATACAAGCGTGTGTGTGTGTGGCGGGGATAGATGTTGAGGCGAAGGGGCAAAGAAAAACTCTTGTATTAATGCTAGATTGATTCATTATCACTTTATCTAATTCATCATTAGTGGAAGCAGTTGTGAGCCCTCGGGTTAATACAGGTCAGCAAGACATCTAGGTTCTGATTATAACTCTGCCACTACCCAGCTGTACAGATAGCTGTGAAGTCTGGGTCTTAAGAGCTGAAACTTAGAAGTCTGGATGAGATGTCTCCTATAGCTTATGACAGACGCTGCTGGCTGCTTTCCAAAAACACATACTCCTTTTCTTCCTAAGTAGGAGAAGCCCAATTTTATTCTGAGTAACAATGTTCTAGCCTTTCTTGCAGCTAGTTGTTGCTCTAGACTTAAGTTCTAGCCAGTAAGATATAGGGGAGTTGTGGGTTAGAATTTCTAGGATAGCATCTTAAAGGAGAACATTTGCCCTTGAGTCTATCTGCCTTTCCTGCCGGGACCTCCTGGCTGGACTTCTAACAGCCATATTAGACCCTGAGCATGGAAGCCATGCCCTGGGGAGAGCAAAGCAGCAAGAAAGAAACAGCTTGGGTCCTTGACAACTACAAAATGGTCAAAATGAATTCCTTTTACATGAGAGAAAAAGAAACTTTTTACCTTTTTTAAATCACTATTTTGGGAGTCTCTGTTACTAGCAGCTGAATATACTTACCAACTAAGTCCCTTATACTTTAACATTCTACACTCAGGATTTTATTGTTAATTGCAGGCACACATTCTTACAATTATAATCTACCAACTAAATCTTTTGGAGGCTCACTTGGAATTCTAACTAACACTCATAATACTTCCAAAGAGAAAAATGTTAAGTAGCATTGAATTAAGGTTGAGAGGAAGCTTAATATTCAAATGGATATGAAACTTTTTCTAGTAGGAATACTTTGAAAGATCTAGCATTTTCATAATGATTTACTTTTTGTTCTTTTAGTTGCTTCAACTAATAGCTTTAGAACACCTCTGAGGCCGGCCACGTGGCGTAGCGGTTAAATGCGCGCCCTCTGCTGCAGTGGCCTGGGGTTCGGATCCCAGGCCTGCACCGACGCACCGCTTGTCAGGCCACGTTGTGGCGGCGTCCCATATAAAGTGGAGGAAGATGGGCACGGATGTTAGCCCAGGGCCAGTCTTCCTCAGCAAAAAGAGGAGGATTGTCAGATGTTAGCTCAGGGCTGATCTTCCTCAGACACAAAAAAAGAAGATATTCAAAATTAGGACTTACACATTTTTATGAAAGTTTCTCTTTGGGGAGCAGGTTTAGACTAGGATACTGACAGCCTTCTCAGTTGTATGAACACCATATAATCAATAAAACAGCTCAAGTTTTTTATTCCTCTATGGTATCTTAGGACCTTAAGGTGTCATTGCTTCAAGGGAATACTGGTCACAAAAGCATCTACCAGTTCAAGCAGATCATCTTAGTGATTAAGAGCATGACCTCTTAAGTGAGGTTCTCTGGGTTCAAATCCTCCCTCTACTATTTACTTGTGTGATCATGGGCAAGATATTTAACCTGTCTAAGCCTTTCCTCTCAAATGGGAAATGGAGATGTTAAAAGTATCTAACTACCTAAAAGAGATGTTAGATTAAATGAGATAATGCATGTAAAGCCCTCCACATAATACCATAAGAATTGCTCAAGATATGTTAACCGATTATTAAATAAGCATTTAGAACATGCATCCAAGTTGGAGCCTATCTAATTTTGTAGTATTAAAGTTTTAACTCAGTTTTTCAGACACTGTATTTTTTATAGAAAATGTTTATGGAAAATAAAGTGAATTTGATTAAAATAATTTTTACTTAAATCATTGGCGAGAAGTGTTCAATTCATTGTCCCCACAATTATATTCTTGACATTTGTTTTTTTTTTTTTTGTGAGGAAGATCAGCCCTGAGCTAACATCCATGCCAATCTTCCCCTATTTTGCTGAGGAAGACCGGCCCTGAGCTAACATCTATTGCCAATCCTCCTCCTTTTTTTTTCCCTTTCTCTCCCCAAAGCCCCAGTGGATAGTTGCATGTCATAGTTACATATGCCTCTAGCTGCTGTATGTGGGACGCCGCCTCAGCGTGGCCAGACAAGCAGTGCGTCGGTGCGCGCCCGGGATCTGAACCCGGGCCGCCAGTCGCGGAGCACGCACACTTCACCGCTAAGCCACGGGGCCGGCCCCATTAATTAAAGTTTTTGACAAATTTCCTTCACAAATGAGGTATCAAAGATAAATGAAGGTAATACTTGTAATATTAATGAGAGCTGAACCATCATTAACAAATTCCAAAACAACAAGTTAATCACGGCAGTTGGTGGGGCTCAGGACACACTACCCCAAATATGGCACCTGGGCTGCTTTAAGGTGAAGGAGTTGGACAAAACAGCACAAACAGGAAGGTTACTCCGAGCTCCCCCCCGCCTCGCCCTTCTTCCCTGAAACAGGTCATAAAACCCTCACGTGAGACGTGCTCTCCCTACACCAAGAGCAAAGGGACATCTTTATCTCCGAAGACAAGGGACACCAAGAAGAATCCTAACAAACAGGCCTTGCTAAGTTCCCCACTTCTCTACTACAATTATCTCCTACTCCTTAACCCATCATACTCCTCCACGACTGTCCACTCTCCATCTAACCTAGCATAACATACTCAGGGCGAACTGTTTCTTTGGGTCTTCATTTCCTCAGGAAGCTCCTGTGTCATGTAAAACTTATATTAAATAAATGTGTATACTTTTCTCCCGTTAATCTTTATCAGTTTAATTTTCAGACCCAGCCAGAGACCTTAAGAGGGTGGAGAAAAACTTTTCTTTCCCTACACTAGCTACATTAGACAAAATGGCAGATACTTATTTTACTTAACTAAAATAAGAATCATTCCTTGAATATTCACCCCAAATGCGATTTTGAACTTTTTGCTATTTTAAATGATGTTTAAAAAACTTATTCTAAAAGTAATTCATTCTCACTGAAAAAAAAGAATACGCAAAAAGAATATAAAAATCACTCAGGATCTCATTTCCCCAAGATAACCACTGCTAACATATTGGTGTATAACCTTTTAATCTTTCCACATTCACAGGCTTATTTAAAATGAAAATACAATTATACTGTATATACAATTTTGTAACTTGTTCTTTTCCCACTCAATAAGTTATTGTGATTATCTTTCTAAATCAGTAAATGTTATTTTACAATATCTTTTTTTTAATACTGCATAATGTTCTAGCATATTGTTTAACATATTCTCTATTAGATATTTAGAGTGTTCCCAATTTTTACTATGGTAAATATTCTTACAGCCATATCTTTATGCTGACAGGTGGTACTACTTTGAATGTAAACACACACACACCTATTTTAAAGTAATACTGTAATCCACCAGGAGAGAAAATTTAAATAACTTTCCATTAATAATTTTATTTTCTAGTTTCTCTGAGTGAAATGAATTACTATGGCTTTACCTCCCTGGTTCTGAATCTGCTTGGGACTAAAGACAGCTGAAACAACAGATAACTTTGTTAGTCAGAATGTGTGATTAATTGGCATCCTCATTTCTTTGATAGTCCCTCAGACTATAAACAAATAGACCTTGAAATGCAATAGACACACAAGTTACAGTTAAAAGATTCCTTTTGTAGAACAAACAATCATTTATCTCCTACTTCATATCTTGTGTAAACCTGGATTTCACAAGACTTGGTTCAACTAAACAGCTACCATATATCCAGCAGCTTGCTGGAAAGGAAAGGAAATAGAGATGAATATAGGGTGGTCTTTGCTCTGAAGGGGCACACAGCATGAAGAGAAAGTCAACTGACTACAAAAGAGCAATTCAAGATACTGACATCATGCCTTTCCCACAGTGTAGGGTAATTCAAGGAATGTTTATAGGTGAACCTTGCAAGTAAAGGATTCAGATGCCTAGATAAAGATGGTAGATGGAGAACAGATAACTTCCCTTTCCCAACTAAATCTCCAGGAAATATCAAAACAGACTTTTAAAAAGCATATCTATAACAGTGCTGGAAAGCAGATAGTACCATAAGCTGACGAAATTTTGAGGAATCCCTGAAAGATTAAAAAAATGGGATTAGATTTAAGGAAAAGGGTGAAAATACGGAAAAAGGAAAGAAAAAGAAAGTAAATACAGGAACTAACAACCACCCAAAACATAAGACCAGTGCAAACTAGGAGCAGTCTGAAGGTCCTCCAAGCCCTTGAACCAAAACAATGCAAATCCAATCAGGAGGGCTGGGCAGGAGCATTTCTCAGAGTAGTGAATGGGGAGACACGTGGAACAGTAGGTAGGCTAGAGCACTCTGCTCTCTTCAGCAGACAGCAGTAATACCTGCACCCAGAATAACACAGTGAGGTAGCCTCTAAGGCAGTAGTGCCTTAGGAAGCTAATGGCCCCCAGGAAGCCTCCATTTCCAGATGACAACTACTATCTTGCTCCAAACTGGAGCAAGTCATTCCTTTTCATTCATCACCTGAGGCGGGCTATGATAAACAGTTAAATATCCACAAACAAGTCAACAAGGAATCTCAATACAGAAATGAGTATGTCAAAAAGGTGTGAATAAAACAAAATAATGCAAGGTATGCACCAAACTCAGCAAGCCCAAAACACAAAACTCAAGGAAACAGAGTTAACTGAGCAAAGAGAAGATTATACATTTTTTTAATTAATATCCTCAGAGGAACAAAAGAAAACAGCACTTGCATTCACACACACACACACACACACTCACACACACTGGTTGATATGAAAATGAAAAATTAAGAAATCTGAAACAAACAGCTCAAAAATATGGTTCAGTACTCTGTTTGGAAAATGCTTCATACTATATCCTTCTCTTGGAGAATACTGATGCACTTTAGCATATTAAATGCTTTGAGAAATTCTAAAGTGCCTGACTTTGTTTTCTACATCTGTTCAACATGGACCACTTATTTTACAGTATTTTTTGAATAGTGTTCTGTAGAACACATAGGATAATGACTGAGATGTGCAAGAGCTACAGGAATACTGAAGAAAGCACTCAACCTAAACACGGGTAGGGGTGGAGGGGTCTTCCAGGAAAAAAATAATATCTGAGCTACATTTAAAAGTCAAGTAAGTGTTAACACCTAGGAAAGAGAATCAGGGAAATGAAGTGGACATTCTAGACAGAGGAAAGACCATTAGACAAGCTTCAGATATGAAATAACACCAAGTCTCTAAAAGTCTCCATATCCTTTGTCATTAAAGAAACTTTACATCTTCTCTGTCTGTTGACAGCTTTCCATCATTCACATCATCATCTTCTGTGACAACCAGGCATTAAGCTAACGAGGCTGGACTTTTCTGGGCAAGAGTCAGGAAAATACTAAAAGGAATAACATGGTCAAATTTGAATTTCAGAAAGATGACTGCGGCCACGTGGAAGAAAAATTAAGGGAATAAGATTGGAGGCAGAGAGAATAGTTAGAACCCAGTAGTAGCAGGGATGGAAGACTGAGGAAAAACAGAATGACCAGGGTTTTGGCTTAGATAAGTAGACAGCAGAGACAGCCTGGAAGGAGTTCAGGGGTAGGAGGGGAGGGGTAGATGTGCCTGGATTTAACTAGCAATGGAGAAGTGACCGCCTGTGTGGTAACTTTTTATTTTTGAAAAGCAGGTATGGTCTGATACTACTAATGGGAAAATTAACTAGAGATAGCACTTGAGCTGTTACAATGTAGAAAAATTTTTCTTAAATGCTAACATGCTTTATTGTGTCGTATACTCTGCAATCATAACATTTAATCACTGGTTATAAATAGACTACATGATTTATTTATTTATTTTTTCATTTTTTTATTTTTCTTTCCCCCAAAGCCCCAGTAGATAGTTGTATGTCATAGTTGCACATCTTTCTAGTTGCTGTATGTGGGACTCGGCCTCAGCATGGCCGGAGAAGCGCTGTGTCGGTGCGCGCCCGGGATCCGAACCCCAGCCACTAGCCGCGGAGTGCACGCACTTAACCGCTAAGCCACAGGGCCGGCCCTAGACTACATGATTTAATGTATCAAATTAAAATTCACTTAATTATAGGATTGTTTGATTTCTATAATTTTAAACTTCACTATAAGAGCTCAATGACCATTTACAGAGTCAAAATGTTGACATTTTGTAGATTTCTGTAGCTTCAAAAGGCTAAGGCATAGCAGATTCTTATAGAATTTTTTATTGCAACAAGTTAAGGTGATTTCCTTCCACAAGGAAGTTTTAATCTCAAATACCTATAAGAGTTAGATAATGTACATGAATGAAGGCAGTTGCCTGTGGTACGATGGGGAGTAACTGCAAACAGGTAAACTGGAGAAGGGGCAGCCCAGAAAAGGGAACAGCTACTGTTCAGCTCAAAGCACATGTTGCTGTGTGGCAACTGCTGCCAGATCTTTCTATTTTAAAAGACAAGTTGGAGGGGGCAAGTGCTATATGGGAAATCTCTGTACTTGCTGCTCAATTTGCTATGAATCTAAAACTGCTCAAAATAATAAAGACTATTATAAAAAATGTTGGAATTTGGATAATTTAATGAAAAAAATCTCAAATTATAAATGTTGGCAATGGATCTATTTTTTAAAAATATAACACTGGACAGGTTAAAACACATACATATATCCTCTCATAACAAATTTGTTATGTTATTAAGTTTGTGTGTGAGTCCTTATGAGCTGACAGTGAAATCTATAGAAAGAAAGGTATGCAATTTAGGCTTGGGGAGAAAATTTTATAACTGTAAGCAAGGAGTTAAACTTAACAGCTATAGAGTAGGAAACTATACAATAGCACTCTCTCCAAGGAAGGTATAAGGGTAAAGGTTTTTGGGCAATCAGAAAGAACAACAGCATCCAGGGACAGGCAGCAAAAGAAAATTCCAAAACAATTTTTAAAGACTATGGAGATTGGCACTATTATTTTTAAGATATAAAAATAAAATAACTACCATTTACAGAGTACCTACTGTGTGCTAGATAATATTCTAATTTCTTTACATGTGTTATGTCCAAAAATCCTTCAAAATAGGTACATTTCATTTGTGAAGAAACTAACTCTCTGGAATGGACTTGCTTTCTGAACGGAAAGTCAGCGGTCCTGCCAGAGACAAATGAGCTGTAGGTGGGCTGTGCGGGATTCACAGACAATCAGCTGGCTAGAAGCATGGAGGCTCAGAGGCAAAGGCTCCAAGCACACTGATTCTAGGCAGTGGGAAGTAGTAATATAACGTGTCATATGCTTACTATGTGCCAGATACTCTAAGAAATGTTTATACATATTACTGAAATATCAACAATCCTGCACGATAGAAATCACAATTCCTGATTTTACAGATGGGAACTGGAGGCTCAGAGAAGCTGAGTAACTTGCCAAGAGGTCATATTGCTAGCACGTGTCAGAGCCAGAATCGGAATCCAGGACAGTCTGATTACAAAGCTTCCATTCACCTAAGTCATGCTGCTTTTCCCAGTGTCAATAACTTTTGCTTGCTTCCATTTATGTTGCTCAAATACATTTGTCTTTTATCTCTAAGAGAGTGCTTACACTGAGGAACCAACACGCTTTCACAGTTGGGCAGGGCAGTGAGGCAGTCAATCCTCTCACTTCAGTGGTCCTAAAGCCTATTAAGGTTACATGAACATTCAAGGTTGCACTGCCAGTTAATGACACATCAGTATCTCCTGATTTCTGGTTCAAGACTTCTTTCATTAAGACTATTAGTAGTACCAGCATAAAAAAGAAAAAAGCAATTCTGATAAACATAACTCCCAAATTAGATTTTCTTACTGAATACAAAATACAAATGGCACCAGAATTACCAAGTAATTATTATCATTATTATTATTATTCCTTTTTAACATTGGTAGTAGGGTCCTTCTTTCCTTCCTTCCTTCCTCCCTCTCTCCCTCCCTTTCTTTCTTTATTTTTATTTTTTTTCCGTGAGGAAGATCAGCCCTGAGCTAACATCCATGGTAATCCTCCTCTTTTTGCTGAGGGAGACCGGCTCTGAGCTAACATCTATTGCCAATCCTCCTCCTTTTTTTTTTTTTTTTTTTTTTTTTTGTGAGGAGATCAGCCCTGAGCTAACATCCGCCAATTCTCCTCTTTTTTTGCTGAGGAAGACGGCCCTGGGCTAACATCTGTGCCTATCTTCCTCCACTTTATATGGGACGCCGCCACAGCATGGCTTACCAAGCAGTGTGTCGGTGCGCGCCCGGGATCCGAACCAGCGAACCCCGGGCCGCCGCAGCGGAGCGCGCGCACTTAACCGCTTGCGCCACCGGGCCGGCCCCCTCCTCCTTTTTTTTAATTCCCCAAAGCCCCAGTAGACAGTTGTATGTCATAGTTGCACATCCTTCTAGTTGCTGTATGTGGGACGCAGCCTCAGCATGGCTGGAGAAGTGGTGCGTCAGTGCGCGCCCGGGATCCGAACCCGGGCGGCCAGTAGCGGAGCGCACGCACTTAACCGCTAAGCCACAGGGCCGGCCCCTCAAGTAATTATTATTAAAATGAATGCAGAAGTCCTTTACTTGAGAGAGCTGATCTCTCTAAATAAAAGGCAATAAAGAAGGATTACTATTTGTATAACTTGGAATTTATGTAGTTAATTACGGATAATAATTACCATTTACAACATAGCTCCAGGTTGTTTTAGAGCTAAGGAAATAAACAGTAGATATTGTGAGAGAAGAGAAACCAGGATAGTTAGGATGATAACTGTAAAGACCATCACTTTAATATCTTTGATTGCAGGTACAATGCAGAGAAATACTTAACAGCTTCACTTCTGAAGAATCTTTAAATATTGGGATTAGTGAGTATCACTTGGGATATTTTCAACTGCACGTAATTGAAAAACCAGGCTGAAAGTGGCTTAAACAGTGAGGGGTTATTAATCTTATACAGCAAGAAGTCCAGAGGCAGGAAGGTCCCAGAGCTGGTTAATTCAGCACTGTAGTATTATCACAGACATTCCCTCTTTCTGCTCTACCACAGCCAGTAGTCAGCCTGTCTTCCTTCATGATCCAAGCAGTTCCAGATGTCCCATGTAACACAACCATATCCAAAATGTAACACGTAACACAACAATATCCAAAATGTAAGAGAGGCATTTCCTTTGAGATATCTCTTTCTATTACTGAGAATATGTTTTCAGCAGCTCCCCAGCAGACTTCTCCTCCAACTCCCATTGATCAAGATTAGGTCAAGAGTCCTGCTTCCACAGTAACTAGCAGGAGAAATTAGCCCATCAACACTGGCGTAAACAATCATTATTCACCTACGGAGGCTGAAAGAGCACAGCCTCCATTAAGTATGTGGCTCTACAGACCGGTAACCCAGATAAAAACGGGTGCTCTTTCAAGAAGTCAGAGGAAATGGATTTGGGTGGGAAACCAACAGTGTCCATTAGAGTGAGCTTCTTTAGGAAGTAGAAGAAACAACAGAATTAGTTCTACTCCTGCCCACAAAGGCAGGAATTTTAGTGGTAAACTGAAGACTGTGATGACTGTTATTCAGAGGTGGAATATATTACTTGAGCATAGTCTACATAACTTTCAGTTTCCATTTTCATAGCAGAGAAACGTGTTATCATGCTTTGGTTAAACACTTTTTTTTCATCTATGACAGTTTCCCATTTGCCCTGCCTTACCAGTAAGACACAGATGAGGAAATAGACACAAAATTCAGCTAACTTTTAGGAGAGGCCTGAGGAAGGTCAGAAGGTAAGAATTTCTTAATGTAACTAAAAAAGGAGTTTACAATCATTAGAGAAAGAAAATTAAACAGACTCTTTCCTGAAATGGAATTTTTTGAATTATAAGGAGTTAAAGAGTTGGAAGGTAGATCAGAAAATGGGGTGAGGAAAGGTTATTGAGGAGGGCAGAAGAAAAGAAGTCAGATTTTTTCACTGCCAGGAAAGAGCTGTTGACCTAGGAGAAGGGATAGAGTATAAAACACGAAGGAGCTGGGCAGCATGCAATTAAGATATTGATACTCATAATTTAGGAAGTTTTTGTATTATTCATTAAAATACCATTGAAACATTCTTTCAACTTTTGCAGAGCACACCTTCAGAATAACCAATCGCAGTGTCTTTCTGCACAAAAATCTTTAAGTATAAAGTGTACTACTGAATTTGGCTATTCAAGCAACATATTATCAGATACTGCAGACAGATCATTTTTACAAGCTAGCTTTATAGTGTATGGATGACATTTTTTCTGGGATCATACCATTCCTTGAAAACTGGAAGCACATGACCTACTTAATTGTCTCCATAATTATCCAAGTATAGTTTATAAATGTGAAATATTTCAATTAAGTAAAACTTCAAGTATTTTTATAAAAGATCTTAACAGAATCAAAAACTTAAAGTAGATGTTCATAACACTACAAAATATGTAGATAATGTCACATATCCAATGATATGCCCATAATTTCTGGCTCAAAAAATAACAAATAAAATGGCCCTTTCTGTATTTAATTCAGGGTATTTACTGATTCTCTTAAGCCAATTCAGGAACTCCTTAGATTAGCAATTTCTGCTTTAGAATCTCACCTTATTTGGGAGGCCAAAAAAATAAATAATAAATTTCTGATCAATTACTTCCCTTATTTACCAGCCTTAGCAGCAAGGGACTTGGGAGTATTTCAAAAATTCAACTCCTTGGGGCCGGCCCGGTGGTGCAAGCTGCTAAGTGCGCGCTCCACTGCGGCGGCCCGGGGTTCGCAGGTTCGGACCCTGGCGCGCACGGACGCACCACTTGTCAAGCCATGTTGTGTCAGCGTCCCATATGAAGTGGAGGAAGATGAGCACGGATGTTAGCCCAAGGCCAGTCTTCCTCAGCAAAAAAAGAGGAGGATTGGCAGGTGTTAGCACAGGGCTGATCTCCTCACACACACACACACACAAAAAATTCAACTCCAACCTCAAAGAATAAAAATTTGCCAGCATTGAGAGTATTTAACAGAATATACTAAAGTCTTAAAAACAATTAATGCCAAAGGTACGGTTCTAAAAAGTATTTTGGTAATAGCAGTACTAGTACAGCATATAAATAGTTTTCCGAAGTGACATTTTTGTTATGTTTGTTCAAAATGAGTCACCTTACTTTATTAGCATATCTTGTAAAAGTAGCTCTTACAGGTTAGTAAAGAACACAACATAGAATAAGATTCACGTGTAAGAACTCTGTGAACTTAATTTTCCAAAAAGAAAGCCACCATTAAATCAAATAGCATGCCAATCTTTCCTGTTAATACCACAAATTGCCACCTTTTGAAAGTTCTGAACAAGCAGAACAATTCAGACAAAGAATCAAAAAACATCTTAAGTTCAATTAGCAATAGGCCTTATTTTAGCCAAACTGATTTTGCAGTGAATTTTTCTTTTAACAATATAGTATCTAATTTAAAACTATTCTACACTATAACTTGCTTGGGAAAAATTATTACTGTAACAGATAAAACGGCCTCTAATAGTTCTGTCAACAGGAATTATTCAATTTTATTCTCAGAATATATATTTTTTAAATGTATGAAAAATCTGTTTTTAAAAGGGTTAGGGTTGAATGATGTTGACATCTCTACATTAAAATACATGCTGTGACAGTTAAGTACTAAATATACTTGCATAATTCATATAATATAAAGAAGCAGTTCTAGTTTTTGAAAACCATTAGAGGCCACAGACATTTGCAAGACAAAAGTCTGCAGCAAACCAGTTTACAGGAAAAACAGATGAAATAATTTAAATTGCAAAATATTTCTCATCTGACCATGCTGAAAACGAAAAACTCATAAGAAGACAACAGAACAATCAAGATGAATATAAGGCATGAATATAAGGTTTCCTGAGTGTGGAAACAAGAATAACAGAGTGAAAAACGTACAGAAACTGGTAGCTGCCTGAGAGGGGGAGGCTGTTGGAACAGGGTAAATCTAAAATTAGAGACTTCAGAGGATTGAGTATGTCACTTCCAGACAAGAAGAATTCACTGATGAAACCTTTGGCTTTCCTCTCTGATGTTTCAACAGTTTTTCTCAAAAATTTTCACTCTTTGCGAAACCTGGAGATTACTTTTCACAATTTTTTTTAGCCAAGTACTGTATTTTAATAATTCTGCCAACACAGCAATCAGGTGAAAGGTGAGTGAGGAAGAAGGGCAAAGACTATGAGACAGATTACAGTCAGCAGCGATGTGTCAAGAAGGATGAGCAAGTCAGAATTAGAAGAGCCGAGCAGTGGTGGGGCAAGAGGAAGGGAGGGTCTGGAGGAAAATCCTGAACACGGGTCAGGGATGGGAGAGCAAGCGTGCGACCCAGGACGAAGGGAGGTCTATCAAAATAAGGCAGCTGGCGGGGAGTTGGCCTGAGAAGCTGTGAGTGTGGTTAGACCAGCCCGCCCTCCCGCCCTACTTTTTCCTCCTGTAGAAGAGGCAGCGGCCAGTCACCTGGAGTGTGAGTTCCGGAGGGACTCGATCAGCCGCTGCTTCTGCTGCTGGAGGCTGGTGAGGCCACCGGGGGACCCAGCTGCGGAAGAGGCGGCGGCGCTCTTGGTCAGGGGAAAGAGCCAGCTCATCCTCCACCGGTCCCCGGGCCCGAGGCCCTAGAAAGCTCTGGCCTGCTTCTCCCAGTTGCTCAGCCCGGCGGTTCTCCAGCGACGGAGGAGCGGGCCGGGACGCCCGGGGCCCAAGTGCCGGGGGGCCGCGTCTTCTCTAACCCAGCCCGGCCGGATAGCCTCTGGTTCTGGGGGGCATGCTCTGACTGCCGGCAGCTGGAGAGAAAGAACTCCTACCTTCACGACCCTGACGCCCAAACCAGCCAATCAGCGAGCCTGACCGCGCAGCGCTCCACCTCCCCAGCCTCCGTCACGTGCGTGTCCCGCCCCCTCTGCGTGATGATGACGCGTCATCATCTAGCGCCCCCGCCAGGACGTGCGAGAAGCGACGGCGCAGTACGGTGCGGCGCAGCTCCGGCTCCCCTTTCCCCTTTGCTGGGCAAGAGGTGTCTATGGGGCATCCGCTGCCGCCGCCGCTACCACCGCCACCGCCGCCGCCGCTGGGTGCTGTCTCTATGGCGAGGAGGAGGAGGAGGAGCGCGAGCTCAGCGACACAAGTAGATCTTGCTTCCGCCGCAGCCCTGCGGGGGAAGGGCGGGTTGGGGAAGTAGAAAAGGGGCGGGAACGATCAACTTGAGAGGGTGCGCGATGGCGCCAGCTGGAGCGCGGCTGGCGAAGGAAAGAGCGAGGCGGCGGGTGGAAGGGGGAGGGTAACGGGGGCTAGGCGTCTGTCGGGGGATGGCGCGGAGTGATGACGTGAAGGCTTTGTACCTGGAGCCTCGATGTTGTGGGACGGAAATTGGGAGCGGAGGGCGGTGGCCTAGATCCTCAGCTCCTCGTATTCCTTCACGCTGCAGTGCCTGGGAATTAATCTGGCTCCAGTAAATGGTTATCGGCACCTTCGCACTGGCTTTCTGCCAGGGAAGAGCGTTATCGATGACTTGAATACCTCTGTGCTGTCCTCTCGTTTCTTTGGGAACCTGCACTACGGGGATGCTACCTCCAGTAATGAGGAGGCCTTTGGTGTCTCTTCCGGGCTTCTGGAACTGTAGTAGAGAGAGAGGTGGAGGAAAGCAGTGTTCAACTGCAGGGTCTTTCTAAAGTGTGTGTGTGTGTGTTTAGCGGATTGGGGAGGGCTCTGAAGAAGGGCCCCCCTGGGTGTTTGGTTTCTCTTAGAGCACTTGAGGCTACATTTGTGACTGCGGAGTTTAGAAGGGAGGGGGTCACAATTCCCTCTTTTACCCTTGTTTGTTACGATCTTGTCAAACTTGTGTGAAAAATGAAAGGAGTATTTGGAATTTCCCTACCCAAGAATCAAGATGTTGGTCTGTAGTCTTACCATTGTACACCAGGAAACCTGTGTTTACGGACCAGAAACGTGCGATGTGTGTTTGGTAAACCAGGGAAAATGCTCTGAGTTTTAGGAAATTAGAAAGAGAGAAAATTTGAGATGCAGACACTCTGTTGCTTCCCTTCTTTCTCCCTCCTGCAGTTATGGACATCTGAACAATTTCTGTGACTGTTACTTCTTTCTCAGAAAGAGCTTTTTTTTTTTTAATTGGTTTACTTTTGTTCCCTCTAATTGGACTTGAATAAATGCCAGTAAAGCAGATTTTGTAATTATATCAGATTTTGAATGATCTATTAGTGAGGAATAAAAGCAAACAGTATCTTTGTCCTAGTAACATCTGATCTTGTCACGTGTGTATCAGTATTTAACTTTTCATTTTTATCGGACATGGACGTCTTCATAAAGTTTTCAGAGAGTGAGTTGAATTCAGAGCAATCATTAATTAATGGAAAGTTTTTAAAAAATAATTAGTATGTACACATAAAAACCTAAATTTACATAACATTCCTTTTAGAAGCAGAAAACGTGTGTTGTAGTCCTTTTTTTCCTACTGATTAGTATTGTGACTTGTCTAGACAAGTCACTTCCTAAACTTTGGTTTTCTGATAAATCAAGGACTTTGAATAAATAATCTCTTAGGTTTCTGTCAGCTCAATGATTCTATGATTCAGATTTCTGGTATAGCTGGGTTTTATTTTGGTTTTTATTTTGACAGGTGCACAAATAAAGGATAAAGTATTTTATGAAACAAATCTTCAATCAAGTATAACATTTTGATGCTTGGCATCTAGACTCCTTGTGCCCTCACTATGCCAGCAGCAACAGTAGATCATAGCCAAAGAATTTGTGAAGTCTGGGCTTGCAACCTGGATGAAGAGATGAAGAAAATTCGTCAAGTTATCCGAAAGTATAATTACGTTGCTATGGTATGCATATGATTAAGTCCTTAAAATCCTTCTTATAAAAGGGGAAGAGGAATTTTAAAAGTCTTGAATTCAACCCTTCTGGTTGATCTTTTTAGGGATTCATTTAATTATGAAAAGAATATTTTGTCAGTGTCCTCCAACCAAAGGCTGCCAGGAATACAGCTGTAATGTGACAAGTTGGATTTATTACTCATTGCAGTGAGGGAAAATGCATACCATTGGAACCGTGGGGCACTTGAGAAAGAGAGTGTAAGAAAGGACTTCGAGAATCTGGGCTTGTGTCAGGTGGTTTTAGGGAGGGATTAAGGAAGCGGGGCTTTGCTCTGGATTGGATGATGTTGAGAATCTGAGTAATTCCATGATAGGGTATCTTCATGAGTCTTAACTGGAATGAATGAAGACTAGCCACTCATATTAGCCAAGATCCAAGGATTTTTGGTCATTTTTGTGATTTGGGCAATGTTTACGTTTTTGTCTATGTTCAGTCATGATTACATAGTGGCCTTGTCTGATGATGAAGTGTGAAATTGTTTATATCCAATAGAAGAACATTAGGATCTAGCTATGAGAGCCAGGTCAGCTCCTAGCAACACCAAAGCCTAACTGATAATAGATGAGTTTCCAGAAGCTCGGGAGCTCCTGGATCTCTCTCTCAAACAAAAAATCAGATCTCCCAGTGAAACACTGTGGAACTGCAGTGTTTGTTGTTTGTTTTAAATTATCAGTGGAGTTCCATGAGCACACTGTGCTGTTAAGTATCTCTGCTTTTGCAGATACTGTTCAATCTGCCTAGACTGTCTAATTATCTTGATTCTTTACTACTATACTTTTGTATGTCTGTTAAAACGCCTCTCCTGTTTTCTAGATTATTAGCTCTGTGAAGCAAGGAGTTAGTATCTTAATCATCCTTTCTCCCCCCAACACCTAGCATAACACATAGCATCCAATAAAAGTGGTTGTTGAGTAGGACAGAATTTAGAGAAGTTTTAATTTTTTTACTGTTTCATAGTGATGTGGTATTTAGATTTTGTTCTTAGCTTCCTAGTTTGAATTTTAATACTAAACTGTTGTATCATTTTCTCACTATTTTTAATGCAAATAAATAAATACACTTCTATGAGGAGGGGCAGGTTGATTGGTTAAAATATGAATATTTGTACATAGATAATGTTCTATTTAATAAAGGTGTACTTACCCATAATTAGAATTGAAGTTTTTTTTTATCCAATAGAAATTCATAATGATTATTTATTTCTTGGATGATAAGGAGTGACAACATTAGAGATGTGATAACATTCTACAGGAATAAGAGGGTGGCATGCAATTTTTGATGACATGCTGTCTTGGAGAATAGAGAGAGTACTGTTTTAGCACAAGAAATTAGGAGGGTTTTGGTGTTTAGATAAACGTTTTCTCAGAGAAATGATCGGAAAATATGACGCATTTTCTATTCTTTTTAACCAATTCTTCATTGGTTTTAACTTTAGAATACTGTGAGCATAGTTTCACATACCCCTTGAGAAACACGAATTTATGACTTTTCTGCCTCCTTGGGAATAAAGTTCTTGGTTGCATTTATCATATATATCTTATACATAATAATTTTTTTACTGTTATGATATTTAAAGTAAGAAAAAGTCAGGTTTGTAGAGTTTTATTTTATGGCTCTGAAAAGTAATGCTCTTTTTTTTGTTTTTTCTTTTTTCTTTTTGCTGTTGCTGTTACACAAATTGATTTATTTTCTCTGATTATCCTCTGCTCACCACCTTGAAGAGTAAATATTTGTAGAATAAATGAAAGGATGAAGAAATTAAAAATAATTCCACTGATAATACCTTACTTTTGTGTGTGTGTGTGTATATATATTCACAGTTTGTTTTTTCTAGGTTATTCTTTTTTTTTTTTTAATTGCGGTAACATTGGTTTATAACATTATAAATTTCAGGTGTAGATCATTATACTTCTATTTCTGCATAGATTACATCATGTTCACCACCCATCACCACACAAATGTGCTTAATCATCCCTTTTGCCCTCCTCCATCCCCCCTTCCCCTCTGGTAACCACCAATCCAATCTCTGTCTCTATGTGTTTGGTTTTTGTTGTTTTTATCTTCTACTTATGAGTGAGATCATATGGTATTTGACTTTCTCCCTCTGACTTATTTCAGTAATGCTCTTTTTAATTAAAAGATATTTTATAATTGAATATGAATGTGTAGAATATCATCTATAATGAGATCCTTTGACTTGTACCAAAAATTTGTTATTTATTCTAGGAATTTGTGGTTTGTGGTTTTGACCACTTAGTAAATAATGAATCTTAAAACTATTTTACAGGACACCGAGTTTCCAGGTGTGGTTGCAAGACCCATCGGAGAATTCAGGAGCAATGCTGATTATCAGTACCAGCTATTGCGATGTAATGTAGACTTGTTAAAGATAATTCAGCTAGGACTGACATTTATGAATGAGCAAGGAGAATACCCTCCAGGAACTTCAACTTGGCAGTTTAATTTTAAATTTAATTTGACGTAAGTGGGAAATAAATATAACTCAAACTTTTTTTTAGTTTAATTTTAGGTATTGGTTTTCATCAAGTATGGTGAATGAAATTCTAACTGAATTTGGCATAGTTATCCTGGAAATGTTTAAAATCTAAAATTTCAGAAGGTTAGGTTTTTTCTTTTTATTATGGGACAAAAAAATTAGGGTGAAGACTTTTAAATTCAAATACTTTGAATTTTAGAGACGTTATTTGAAAAGTATGACTGCTACTTTTTTTGAAATTTGGAAAACTTTGGGCATTGAAAGTACTTCTTGATAAAAAAATAACCTTCCAACATTAGTTTTACTTTCACACTTTGTGTGTAGTTTGAAATATACCCATCTTTGTTGTGATAGTTATCCCTCTTGTGAAGAGTATTACAGTCATACTCTGGTTTATGAGTAGATTACATGTCAAAGGTGGTATGACATTTCTTAGATACTTAAGTGCATTTTCCTTTCAAATCAATGTATGTATAATGGTTATATTCCTAGGTCAGCCCACAAACTCTCTTGTAACTTACATATAGGAGAAGTAACAGTATCCTTGAACGTGGTGTTTCTTTCAGAAACAGTTCAGAATCTGGCAGATTCTCTTCCAGAATCTGAATTATAACCCAAGCCCTGTGTCAAAACTCAGTTTCCTTATTTGTAATACTTCTATATCATTGGTAGGGGTAGTTTTGATAGCTTAGGGAAATTTAGAGTGTTTTTGGGTGACGGCATATTGTTTACAAACTAACTGCAAATTGGGGAAATGTTTAATACAGTCTTAAGTATGTCCAATATTGCAATGTCCTTCTATTTGACAGCCTGTACTTGTGTAATATGATCTAACATCTGATTTTAAAAATAGTAACAGAAGCTGTGGGACAATTAATGGTAGTGCCAATGTAAGAACCTCCATTCTCTGTAGAATAATGTGATATTTAGCATAGAAGATCTGAAGAAAAGCAGGGCTGATGATTTTAGAGAGAGTGTTGTCAGTGGTGCAGTAGTATGGCTTATAATTGCATTGTGATTCTCCATTTTACTCTGTAGGTTTTAATAATGGACTCTCCAGAACCTTGTAAAGGGTAAAAAGTACTCATCTCTATTCAAACTGATGACAACCTTTTATAAGTACTACAGCTCTGAAACGCTGAAAATTGCCTTTTATCCTTTTCCCAAAAGATAACCCTTTTTAAAATTAGTTCTTTATCATTTCATTTGTTCCCTGCTACTTATTTTCCAGGCTCATCATTAGAAAATTATGTTGTTTGTTTTAATTATTTTATTGAGGTTATATTGGCTTATAACATTGTGTACATTTCAGATGTATGTTATTATATTTCAGCTTCTTTATAGACTACATCATGTTCACCACCAATAGGCTAGTTTTTATCCGTCACCATACATATGTACCTGTTTACCCCTTTCGCCTTCCCCCCACCCCCTTCTCTGGTAACCACCAATCTTCTCCTTAGCAATATGTTTGTTTGTTTATCTTCTACATTTGAGTGAAATCATACAGTATTTGTCTTCCTCTAACTTATTTTGCTTAGCATAATACCCTCATGGTCCATCCATGTTGTTGCAAATGGCAAGATTTTGTCCTTTTTTTTATGGCTGAGTAGTATTCCATTGTGTGTGTGTATATATACCACATCTTCTTTATCTGTTCATCCATTGATGGGCATTTGGGTTGCTTCCAAGTCTTGGCTATTATGAATAATGCTGTGATGAACATAGGGGTGCATATGTCTTTTTGAATTAGTGATTTCATGTTCTTTGGATAAATACCCTGTAGTGGAATAGCTGGATCATATGGTATTTCTATTTTTAATTTTTTGTGAAATCTCCACACTGTTTTCCATAGTGGCTACGCCAGTTTGCATTCCCACCAGCAGTGTATGAGGGTTCCCTTTTCTCCATATCTTCTCCAACACTTGTTATTTCTTGTCTTGTTAATTATAGCCATTCTCACGGATGTGAGGTGATATCTCATCGTAGTTTTGATTTGCATTTCCCTAATAATTAGTGATGTTGAACATCTTTTCATGTGCCTGTTGGCCATCTGTATATTTTCTTTAGAAAAATGTCTAGAACGTTGTTTTTAACTAAGATACCATTGTGATCTCAGTACATGAGTAGGAAGTGATCCATCAGTGTCTCAGTTTTGGTAAAATTGACATTTTCCTTTTCTAGAAACATCTTTGTTCTAATAACAACTGCTTTGTTATCACAATCTCTGAAAGACATTTATTTTTTATACAGAAAGGGCTACTGTAGTTTTGCTACCATTTATACAAATGTTAGTGTCTTAGGAGATGTTTAAGGAAAAGGATATACTGAGAAATATTATTTAGGTAGAAAAGGCCATTTGGGAGTTAAAACCAGTCCTACCTCATGTGAAGACAGAGCACCATGAACAGAATCTTGGCTATATTGAAGAAAGATGAAAATGGACTTTTTTATTGAGTGCCTAGAAGGAATGTGTTACCAGCTATGCTAGGCACCAGGGATATATTTTGTTGAGGAAAGTTGATCATAGTCATTATAACTTAGCGTTCCCATAACTCTTCAGTCAGCTCTCTATTGCCAAAGCCCAAGACTTAAAATTGTTAGATACTGATCAGTGTATGGGAATTCTCTCCAAACTGAATTTGAAGTTGATAATGTACATGAAAATTGAAATGGCATATTGATAAGCTGAGAAGAAGAAAAGAAAACTATGGACAAAGTTCCACTAACAAGTCACAGGACATGAGAATGAATTCTTTGAAAAGAGTCATTAATTTGATGATTGCAGTAATTCTTGATATTTGAGAGAATCATTTTAATAGTGTAATAGAGATTACAGGGAATTGTGGATTCAGTGGTGACAGAAAGGAAGCTGATACTTCATTTAAGGAAAATGGCAGTGAAAAGGAGGTAGTACCATTAAGTAGAAGGAACTGTAGAATCAAAAGAAGGGTGGTTTTTAGTTTGTTTTACAGATTAGGCACAGGCATTTGAAGGTTAAAGGGCAGTTGTCAGTTATGGAGTTGCAGGCTGTTGATGTTGTCTTTCATAGCCCTGGCAGATATTAGGGGCATGTTTGTGTTCGTTTGATTTGTGTTCATTAAATATTAAGTTTAGTAATCATCTGTGTATTTGTGACAGTCTATATTCTAGTTTGTCTTTTACCTTACTCATGATTTTTAGCATAAATTTAAATATATAGAAGTTTACATTTTAAAAAATGTGAAATTGTGTGAGTTAGGAGTGGTTTGAGGTTGGAGGCCTTTCCAAATTGTAAAATCTTTAATCTGCATATTTAAAAATGTGCATCTGTATAGTAGGCTAAGTTTACATTTGTAGGTAGATGTAATTTCAATATATTTACTGAATTTAGCATACCTAGTTAAGTTGTTTCTGTCTTTAGGAGACTACTTGAGATGGATAGTCTTGTATCTCTGCCTTTTTGGAAAATCTTTTTTTTAGAGATTTTTATATGGCTTTCATTCCTGTTCACTTATTATAACTGGATAGTTTGCAACCTTAAACTTGAGTTAATTAATCTTTAGTGTCAGGAGCGATCACATGACTGTTCATTGCTGTTCTAAACAGTTTGATCTAATCAGTAAGCCAACCTCTGTACCTGCAGTATTTCTTATGTTTTGACTAACCTATATTTTAACTACTTTTGAGATTAGCGTATTTTAATATTTTCCTACATTTGCTAGGATTTTTGAGGGTGGGGTAGGCAGGGTGGAGTAATTTCAAAACTTGAAATGGATACCATGGGAAAGGGACAGTCTATTGATTTGGAGAATTGAGTCACAGCAATTAGGAAGTTTCCCTTACCACAGGAAGTTTTATTCATCCTATTTCGAGATTTATTTAGCTTACCTATGTGGGTTTTCCAGCTTTCTCTTTCTAATGAATTGGATATTATAAAGCATGGATTTGGTTCCGAATTTTTAAATATTTAGTCCAGTGAAATTTATGTGAGTAATTAACTTATCTGAATTGAAATACATGAACTATGCAGAAAAAACGAAGGAAATAATTTATATACATAGTTTTGTTTACCAAACTTACTTGATCATAAAACACCTGAGGTACTCATCCATGTCTCTCTCCTGGGGATTATGATACAGTAGGTCTAGGTATGAGACCTGGGAACCTCGTTTGTTGTTTTTTTTTTTTCTTTTTGCTGAGAAAAATTTGCCCTGAGCTAACATCTGTGTCACTCTTCCTCCACTTTATATGTGGGTTGCCACCACAACGTGGCTGATGAGTGGTGTAGGTCCATGCCCAGGATCCAAACCTCCGCACCCGGGCTGCCAAAGCAGAGTGTGCCGAACTTAAGCAGTAAGCCACGGGGCTGGTCCCGGGAACCCCATATTTTTGATAAGCTCTCTGGGTGATGGTTATCATTGGGCAAGTTTGAGAAATATTGATTTAAATAGCATAGTACTCACTGTTCCACTTCATATGTTTTTTGATCTGGTGATATAACATTGAACAAAACAGACAGAAATTATTGCCCTCTTGAAGCTTATTTTCTGACTGAGAGAGAGACAATAAACTGAAAGTAAAGCGAGCATATGGCCCAGAATAATGTGAGCCTGGAGAAAGAATCTGTTATGCCTTTGGTTGGTTATCGTTGCTAAAGCATGCCTCTCAGTGTGCGCGTCTGGGCCTGCTGAGTGGGATTCTAGTTGTTTCAGGTACATATTTTTAGTATAATAAGGCCGGTAATATCTATTGTTTAGTGGAAAAAAACTTGTATTAGATTTATTCAAATATTCTTCCTAAAGCATTTTCCAGGGGGAGTTTTGAGTTAAAGTGATGGTTGTGGTTCCCCTCTGTTTTTAAATATTTCACTCGCTAGTTTTGTTATTTTTCAGACATTTAGAAACAAATTGATTTCCAGGGAATAGACCATAAGAATACTTTTTGGCCCAAGTGTGAAGTTCCTTTTGGTTTAATTAGTTTTGTTAAAGCTTTTAGTAGAATTTTCTTTTGCTAAGTAGTGGAAACCAGTATTCTCACGATTTAAAAAGTAAATGAACAGAAAAATCTGATGGGCAATGCACAAAATACTTTTCATTTGTTCTCAGAAACATATACCTTCATTTTGATCACTTTTTAAATTTAATTTAATATTTTGGATACCTGTGTGTTTATGCTTACAAATTAAAGATAGCTTTCTTTTTGGCTTAAGTAAAATCTTGAAGAATTGGTTTAGATTTAGATTTCCTGGCTTGATTTTTGGAAGCTGATCTTCTAGGATTAAGAGTGCCAGAAGAAGAAATTATTGCTGTTATAGCAGAGTCCTTCACTTTTAACAGCTTACTGCTTATTGGAGCCATTTGAAGGCTCATCATTAGTGAGAGGAAGCATTTCCTTTTTCTTTAAGACAGAATGTAGTTTATCTCAGCCCATGAGATGTTTTCCACTTGGTCTCCTTCCTGGTGCTGCTGAGAGCATGGGAGATGGACGTAGGCCCTCACCCCTGTGGCTACAGCTCCATCTGGCAGCATTAAAATGGCTGCTGAGACCGAAAGCCCCTGAAAAGAACATGTCTGTTACTTTGTGGTGGTAGCACCTGGTGAGTAGCAGACCCTTTTTTCAAACCCAGTTAAATTTATTTAACTTGTGAAAGGCTAATGAAATTGAGTTGATAGTAAAGATTAAAATCTCACTATTGGGCTGTTTTGAATGGTTATTTACTATATGAACACTTTTCTGAAACAATGACCTTTATATTTAAATTGAATTTTTCTTTCATATATGTGAAGCATTGGAATAGTTGGACCCAAGCCAGTCCTCTCTCTTGTTTCTGGCACTGTAGTTGTAGATGTAAGTGGGAGAAAAACAGTTTGTTGGAAATATGGCACTTTTGATTGTTGTCTTTCTTTTTCTCCTGCCAGGGAGGACATGTATGCCCAGGACTCTATAGAGTTACTGACAACATCTGGCATCCAGTTTAAAAAACATGAAGAGGAAGGAATTGAGACCCAGTACTTTGCAGAACTTCTTATGACATCGGGAGTGGTCCTCTGTGAAGGAGTCAAATGGTTATCATTTCATAGGTAATAAGATTGCGTTGAAAATGGCATTTGTGTTACCATTTCCCAGTTGCCTCACACTTGGCTTGGGTCACTGTTTCAGCAATTTCAGGCTTAGTTCTACAAAGAATCGGCTGCCATATAGCAGTCTTCTAACTCTTAAGAGGCTAATGTTGGTCTACTGAAGGTTAATTTAATAATATGGGATCCTTTTTAGCCTATGAGAGAGACAGTACTGCATAGTGGAAAAAGTACAGGCTGGAAAAATAGATCTTGGTTTAAATCCAGCAATGCCATTTGGAATCTGTGCTACCTAGGGTTATTTAACATTCCTAAGCCTTAGAAGGAAACCATTCATTCATTAAAAAAATAAAGTAAGTAAAGTATTTATTACCTACTATATGCCAAGCACTGTGATAAGATTCTAGTAATTAAGCCATGAACACAACAGACTAAAATCCTTGTCCTCATGGAGTTTACATTCTGGTGGGAGTAGGCAGACAATTTTTTTAAATGATGAAATTTATATTGTGGTTTATTAGATGGTGATAAGTGCTATGGAGAAAAAAACAGCAACGAGAATGCTAGGAGTGGGTGTGGTAGATTTTAATTATCAGTAATAATATATTTAAAGCATCTGGTAAAGTGCTAGGAGTCAGAATCCACTCGATGGCAAAGTACTTCACACACAGTAAATTCTCAGTAAGTGGTAGTTTTTAATTCTTTGTTATTATAAAATAAAACTAGATTGTTGAAGAGAATTTCTAGAAAGGAAATTAGTCCATTTTGTAAAAGTAGACTTCCAAGTAAAAGTATTTTCCTAGCTAGGTAAGCTAAAACTGGCAGGCCAGGGACTAAAAGTGGCCTTGGTAATGATTTTATTTGGCCTTTTGTTATGTTTTTAAAAAGCATTGTATTGTGCAGGTAATAATGTTCATCCACTTCACACATTTTTTTTAAAAATAAGTGTCTCCTGCATGCTTTAGACTTTCCAGCTCTGGCCTGTGGAATGATTATAGTGAGGGACTGTTCATATTGTAAGCTTTGGTGCAGTACTGAGCAGCAGTTTTTGAGTTGAAAGTATTGAACATAACTACATACAGTCCTCACCTTAACAATGGTTTGACTTAACGATTTTTCAACTTTACAGTGATGTGAAAGCTATACGCATTCGGTAGAAACCGTACATCGAATTTTGAATTTTGATCTTTTCTGGGGTTAGCGATACGTGGTACGGTACTCTCTTATGATGCTAGGCAGCGGCAGCTGCCACAGCTCCCAGTCGGCCATGCGATCACGAGGGTACTGATACACTTATATCCGTTCTGTACTCATACAACCATTCTGTTTTTCACTGTCAGTACAGTATTCAATAAATTACATGAGATAGTCAACACTGTATTATAAAACAGGCTTTGTGTTAGATGATTTTGCCCATCTGCAGGGTAATTAAGTGTTCTGAGCACGTTTAAGATAGTTTAGGCTAAGCTATGATGTTCGGTAGCTTAGGTGTATTAAATGCATTTTCAGCTTACCATACTTTCAACTTATGATGGGTTTATCAAGAGGTAACCCCATTGTAAGTCCAGGAAGATCTGAAATTCTCACCTGGCATCTTTTCTCTCTGTTTTCCTTTACTTGAGCCTGTACGCCAGGAGACAAGACTTGAGTCTCTGTTAATTTGAGGAACATTTTTTCTGTTCTTTTTTTTTTACTTTCCTGGTCAGGAAGATACAAAAGAACTGGAAAGTATTTTTCTATCCTTTTACTATGTTTGACATAGTAAAATACTCTGAGCAAATACTATGTGCTAGGCACTGGGGATACTAAGATGAACAAAAACAGAAAGTTTATGTCTTAGAGTTTAGAGTCTAGGTTAGACTGATACATTTGAATATTTGTCAAGAAATGTTAAGATTTTATTCTACTAAACGTCATTAAATATTTTCTTCATGTTCTAATCTATTTCTAATAGATAAGGACTAGTTTAAGAAATTTATAATCCTGAACTCTATAATCTTACTTGACCAGTAGTAAGCAAATGCTGTATTGACTTATATTTTAGGTAGACAGCAAAAGTTACTTCCTTGCCAACTACGAGAAATTTAAAGGTCTCTGCTGTTTATTGCTTATACCTTGATATTCCTTAATGGTCTTCAATGGTAAAGCTTTTTTTTTTCTTTTTAAAATTAGAAGTGAAATTCTGAACATTAAGTAGAAATTTTGTATTTCCCCCAAAAGATAACGTTAACAGCATCTCTTATCTAATATTTATTGAGTTCCAACTATGTATGTGCGGTAAGGATTTTTTAAAAGATATTTTTAAAATATATCTGCCCTTCAGACTAGTGGAGAAAACTACATGAACTTTATAAAGTGTAGTACAAGAAAACAACGTGTATAAGAATTCTCTGAGAGCCGGGCTCTTGAAGGAAAGGTAGACAGGGAAAAGAGTGTGTAATTGTGGCACGGGAGTGTAGAGAGAGAGAAACCTGTGGAAATCCAAACAGTAGAGATAGCAGATCTTGATTCGAGTTTGGAAGTCGGTATTTTATTCTCTAGATAGTAGTTCTCAGCCTTTACTGCCTTCTTTCACATGCAACATTCCCATTAGTATCTCTTGCGGAGCCATAATGAGATAGGAAGAGAATTATAATGGAAGAGAGTATTATTAATAAAGTTACTTAGTAGAAGTGAAAATACTTTGTTAGGGAATTGCTCTTTGGATCTTTTAACTATATGACCTCTTTATGTAAAAGAAGGGAAGGTTTGCATTATTTTTGCCAATTCTCCTGCTGCCTTTTGACATTTTGGGCCAAGTTTCTATCCATCTTTATTTCTCCATTTTCGTAGTCCTTAAATTTTTTTTTGAGACATCTACTATGGGCAGTTTAATACTCTTTTCTTGAAGAGTTCTCTATTCAAAGATCAGCGAAATAGTAGTTTAGTGACTGCAGGCTTGGGATGTAGTATAGATCTGTATATTGATATCTCTGAATGATAAAGTGACAGTTCTTAGCACTGGGGTAAGATGATGGCATTTTCCCATTATCATTGTAAAGGTGTTTATTTTCTCTGTTCTTGTGTGCACTTTTTTTGGTTGATTCCCTTTTTGCCTATAATGTGACTCACTTAAAATTTGTATGAGAAAAAATTTATTTTTTTGATCTCTATGGTATTTATGTGTCCCTCTTCTGTATTCTTTTAACCCTTTTGTAGTGGTTATGACTTTGGCTATTTAATCAAAATCCTGACCAACTCTAACTTGCCTGAAGAAGAACTTGACTTCTTTGAGATCCTTCGACTGTTTTTTCCTGTCATTTATGATGTGAAGTACCTCATGAAGAGCTGCAAAAATCTCAAAGTAAGGCTTCTAGTGGCTTTATCTGTAATCAGCACACTATTCAGACTGAGTGACTGACCTATGAGATCTGAGGCTAAGATGTTGTTTTAAACCATATTTTTAAGTATTAATATTAAATGCATTTACATTATCTGGTGATTTGATTCTTTTTCTTGCATAAATAATTTATAGGAAATCCTTTTTCAAAGCTTCAGTATATATTGGCAGAATAAGTTTTCAACAAAATTTAAACCAAGGATCAGATTTCTATCATTGTCAGATTGAAAATCATAAACCTGAGCACAGAAATGTGAGGACTAATGAGGCTCTCATGCACAGGAGTTGAGGTTCTCACTGTCTCCCAACATGCACGTAACCTGTCCACGCGAGGTAAACTCGGAGGTGGCCGGCAGTGTGCCGATATGTGTGCAGCAGTGTGCAGATGCAGTCGGTAGTGTGGCCAAAAAAAAAAGCTTTCTTTTCAGCTTATCTTGGCTAGAGATTATTTTGTTGGTTCTAGTCAGAGGATAATGTTCCTAGGATTAGATTACATAGCTAAAAATTTTTTTTTCCTGGCCCAAAGATGTCAGCTTGTTAGTAGTAGGTGGACAGTAGCTTACATTCTGACACTGCTGAATGTGTGTGTAGTAGTTTGTTACTTCTCAACGTTGATTCTTCCAAAAGAAAAATTTCTTTAATAAGGAAAAGTGCTCCTTCAGCTTGAGAACAGATTCCCCTACGGTGGTGCAGACTCCTAAGGAATAGAGTGGTTTTATTTTTTTTAGGTGTGTTTTATTTAAGAGGTAACAAAAAAAACCATTTTGATAAAGTGGTTGTTTCATAGAACCTACATAAGAGTTGATCAAGTTTTCTCACCAGGTTTTTAGAAGTGCAGGTAAAGTTGTACATTGAGGAGATGGTAAAAACTTTAAGAGCTTTACTTTTAAGCAGAAAGAAAAAATTTAGGAATTCAGCAAGGAAACTTTGCTTTTGACAAATGAACTGAAATCATAAAAGGAGCAGTCTTTTGGCCAACATTTGCTTGCCTCATTACAGAATACGGCATATTACCAGGGAAATTTTTAAGAAAGAATATTTGATGTTTGTAGCACCTAAGAGCAACAGAATTCTGTGCAATTTGAAGAGACTTGGAGCTGTGACTCAAGTGGAACTTGCAGTAGAATATTTTTACTTCTCTAGAAACTCAGCCCGCCCCCTGAAAGTATTGCATGCTGAGAATCCAAGGCCTAAATGTTTTAATCTGGCTTTGGAAATGCTTTTTAAAATTTGACCTGTCTGTACAATGACAGTTTTCAGGAACAGAGAACCAAATTATTGCTCATTATGTGTATGGTGTTGGAAAATTTCTAAGTACATCAGATATTCTGAATATGCCCCGAGAGAGCTGCTGTGTTAAAATTTAAGTTAATGACAAAGGTGCTTTTTGACCTATAGTCAACCATAGTGAACAGCCCTATTCTGTTGCTCTCCTAAGCAGCTGCTGATACCTAATCCTCATGTTATTTTTAGCACAGAAGCAACTGCTTTACAAAGCCCTGTTTCAAGCTGTGACGTAGAGAAGGGCTAGTTTGGTTGTAGAGGCCTTAACAATTTAGAGAGGAATTTCTTTGTGTTTGTTTTGTTGTTGATCCTGATGTTCTTTCTCTTCTTTACTTTCTCCCCATCATTCCCTCCTCTCTCCCCCATTCTCCTTCCATCCCTCTCTCCCTTCTTCTCTCTTTTATTCTCTTTCTCTTCCTTCCTTTCACTCACATTATCTTTCTTGTTTAATCCTAGCAATATTAACATAGGCAGATTTTTAGCAGACCCTTCTAAGGAGTTGTATTCTTATAAGAACACTTTTTTTTCTTTCTAACTAATAAAACCATAGTTAAGCACTTAGTGAATTCTTAAGGATTTGATTAGTCATAATAGCTTTGTTTTGTACAAATTATTTAGATGAAACTATTTACAGATGGATTGGTGGGAAGCTTAAGAAAATTTTAAAGTAACTGCCTACAGTCAGTTTTATAATAATTGATGGATGGATGGATTGACTTGAATGTACTCAGTAAATGTTACCCTCTGTAGCTGTTACCTTGTATATGATCTGCTTCCCCTATATCTTTAGGAAAGTTATTTGACTGTCACATGCCCTAAAGCATATGATGAAGATAAATTTTCCCAATTAGGATCTCATTTTCTATTAAATTATAAACTCCTCCCACATTCAACAAATACATTAGTAATTCACATTCTCTGTTTTTTTCCAGTCTTCATATGGTCCATCTTTACATACTAAAATATTTTGGTCAGTGTCTAAGTTATGTAATTTGTGAATTCAGGCATTGCAATGTTTCTCTATTTTGACAGGCAGTTTTTGTTTCTTCTAGGGTGGTTTACAGGAAGTTGCTGAACAGTTAGAGCTGGAACGGATAGGACCACAACATCAGGCAGGATCTGATTCATTGCTCACAGGAATGGCCTTTTTCAAAATGAGAGAAGTATGAAGACATCAGTGCCTTTTTATCAGTTGGTTGTTAGATTGAGAACATTAAAAATCTTACGGCAAAAGTTTTGGGGCAATAAGAACTTAATAAATGAAGATATAATTAGAGATACCATATAAGTCATGTCTACACACTTGAATATTCAAAAATAAGTCATTTTGAAATGTAGTTCAGAAGGAAATGAAAATATAAGTTGTTCGTAGACTGAAAAATTACAAAATTTAAACTATCATCATGTAGGTCCAGCCGTATTATTTCTTAGACATCATGTAGGTGCAGCCATATTATTTCTTAGGTGAGAAAACTGAGGCCAGAGGCTAGTAACTTTTATCCAAGGTCACACACTAGTGGGAGAACTCCAGAGTTCTTTCTATAGACCACATCAGTGCTGCTTCTACCAACTTAAGGAATCCATATGCTCAGTTCCCCCGGCATTGTCTTCTCTCAGGCATTAAATTGCTGGTAACAATAATATTTGCTTATGCCATTCTTCAGTACTTGGAGGATTTATAGAGTAGGACTCGTGCTTATTAGTAAATTGAGTCTTACACAGAGGTTTTGAATTCTAAAGGGGTTAAATAAATCTGCAGTAGTAGTTGAATCAAAAATCATATTGGGGGGCCGGCCCGGTGGCGCAAGCGGTTAAGTGCGCGCGCTCCGCTGCGGCGGCCCGGGGTTCGCTGGTTCGGATCCCGGGCGCGCACCGAAGTACTGCTTGGTAAGCCATGCTGTGGCGGCGTCCCATATAAAGTGGAGGAAGATGGGCACCGATGTTAGCCCAGGGCCGTCTTCCTCAGCAAAAAAAAAAAAAAAGAGGAGGATTGGCGGATGTTAGCTCAGGGCTGATCTCCTCACAAAAAAAAAAAAAAAAAAAAAAAAAAAAAAAAAAAAAAAAAAAAAAAAAAATCATATTGGGCAGACCCTCCTTAAGTGGCAAAAAGCAGAGATAAATTCCTCAAATATAAAGAAGTTAGGTATGGAAGGATGAAATTTAATGAATCCAAGTCTACTCTTAGGTTATGTAATTAGGTGATATGCACAGGTATACCTCGCTGTAGGTAAATGCAATGAAAAGAAAGTTGGTTGTGCAAAAACAAAATAGAATGGACTTTTCTGCTTACAAAAAAATTTTCCTTTTTGCAAAATATTTACCATAGAATCCTTTTGAGTATATCCTCTTAGACATTAAAGAATTGAATGAGAACTCTTCTGGGAATTGAAAGTTTTTTGTAGAAATGTGTTACTAATAGAAAGTGTAATAGCTGTTTTGCCCAGTGGTATTGATTCAGAAGTGATTTGACTGTCTATT
Organism: Diceros bicornis minor; assembly: GCF_020826845.1. NCBI lineage: Eukaryota > Metazoa > Chordata > Mammalia > Perissodactyla > Rhinocerotidae > Diceros > Diceros bicornis. Next base: position 21,541,601 of record NC_080768.1, read on the forward strand.
CTTGACAAGTAAACATTTTGTTTTGTACTTCTTCCCAGTGCTACATTAGAGAATTAAAACAACCTTTTGGATTTTCAGCTTTGCATTTTTTAAATGCTTTAATGGTTCAATTAATGGTGGATTCTCTGCTACTAATTTATATTTTTCTTTTCTTCTTTAAGGATAGTAACTTATGTGAATGTTCAGATTTATTTTACTGTCCAGAATATGTTTAGGGTTTGATTGTTTTTAGCCAACTCAGCCTTGTACATAGACTCAAGGCTTCTGATAAAACTAAACTTTTCTTCCCCGCATCATTGGCTATTTTCATTCATTCTTACTGTTGAATATTGTTAAATTAATGGAATAAAAATGTCTGCCATTTTTCCATGATTACAAATTCTCGTAAAAATGGTCTAAATGTTAATAAGAAAGACGTGTTTAAACATTTTTTTGTAGTCTTTTTCTTTGGTTTCTTTTGAGCTCTGTATTCCTTGAGAACATCAGTCTTATTCATTGAATTTAAATGTGTGGCCTCAAAGGAGCACCATAGAAAAGAGCTGTCATTATAGTTAATGAACAGTCAGTACTTACATTGCTGAAATATAAATTACCAGTGGTACCTTTTGGTTAAAATTATCTTTTTTTTTTTTTTTCCAAAATTCCTTTTTAGATGTTCTTTGAAGATCATATTGATGATGCCAAATATTGTGGTCATTTGTATGGCCTTGGTTCTGGTTCATCCTATGTACAGAATGGCACAGGGAATGCATATGAAGAGGAAGCCAACAAGCAGTCATGACAGGAAATAGTCCTTTTGTTTTTATTTTATTTGAGCTACACACATACTTGTGTATAGGTTTTATCTCTGGTTGAATCCCTTGAATAATAGACAGTACTTTTTTTTTTCTTTCATAGACCATTTTATTTTCTGGCTTTGAGTATTAAGTATGACCATTCCTATCTCAGATCTTAATAAATAGAAAAGCGTTCAGGTTAAATTTGGCCTTAACTTAATATCCTTGTTAGCAGGCATGTGTGACAGAGTTGGGAAAGCTACATCATATTGCATATTTTGATAAACTTCACATCCTTGAGCTTGGTTTGTTTTTTCCTTTTCTAAATTAACTAGCACTGACTATAATTTATTTCCCTGTTTCATGTCTCCCTATCATCCTGCAGGAGTTTTAGCTATTTGAGATTGTGGACCATCAATTTTGCACTTTAGAGAGTGATTCTGACTCAGATCCTCTGTTTTATCAGAAATGTTGGTTTTTCATGCTCTTAGCTGGAAAAATGACCATCTGCCAACTTTATACAGTATTGACTTGTTTTTGACCCACAGAAATATAGCACATGCATTGTGCAAACAGTTGATTCAGCAAGACTACAAAAAAAAAGACAAAAAAACTACTGAGGAGCTTAGTAACTGCTGATTCTGTACGTAGTGTTTAATCTTCCAAGCACATCTAGTGTCTGTTGGTTTCTAATTGGCATGTGTAGGCTGCTCTGTGACTGAAGAATTTTTCAAACCAGCTTTACACCCTTCAGGAAAAATCCCCTGTGATTGGATGTTTAATGTCTGCCAGGAAACTGGTATCCAAGATGTTGAAGCTGCAGTTCTTTTCTGATAGCCCACTTCCCTTGATCTGCTTCTTTTTATTCCATCACTGTTGACCCTTATTTTTCATTTTTTTAAAATTTTATAGCCATACTTACAATGCTCTTGATTTGTTGATTCCACAAATCAATTTCATTAAAGTCCAAAGATAGCAAGTCTTTAGGTATATTTTGTACCCAATTAAATTAGAGGACAAAAAATTGTTCTTTCACAGTTAGAAAGATAAATAGTGGAGAGATTTGGTGCAAAACAACAAAATACAAAAAATATATAGCTATATATATATTAGCTATATATATAGCTAATAAAATTACCTGAGGAGTGTAATGCTTGTTTATTTTTTTGTGTATATCTTTGCAATCTATTTTATATATATTGACAGAAGAGACTGTGAAATATTTAGCCATGCAGAATATGTGACCAGACCAGAGCATGTGTAGGAAGACATTTTGGTAATCATTAACTCTACCCTGAATGATTGACTGCAAGTTATGATGTGTGTTATCTACACTTCAACCAGTAATATTAGCAAATCTCTAAATGTTAGCCACATTGGTTTGTTTCCCTTGTACATTCTTTATTCATATTACAATGCTATAACTGGGTGGTCCTTTTTAAACAAAACATTATTTGCAAAACCGAGGGTATTATTTGTTTTTAAAGCTTTTGTAAATAAAGGCTTCAGAAATGTTTTCTTATACTTGTTGATGACTGGTAATTTTGTTTTAGAAATATTTACTTGGGGGATATTGGTTTTTTCCTTTAATTTGGGCAAATGAATAGAACTCAGTAACTTCGTTAACTAACTAATGATTAGTGTCTTAATTGAAAAATCAATCTAAGCCCTCTGCATTTCAATAGTGTTGGCTTATTCTTTATGAATACCTGAACTAAATGTTAAGAACTGATTTCTCTCTCTCCTTTCCAGGAATGCATTTATTCCGAAAGACTTAATGCATTTGGTATAACTTACTGTGGCTTCTTTTTAAAGCTGACATAAAATAGCAAGTATTTTGATCTTCACCTCCTAAAAAAATAGAAATTATAAAGATTGCCTTTTGAATAGCCACGTAGTTGCTGAATTTCATAGTTTGTATCAATTTTGGCTTCTTCCTCTAAGAAGTAATATATTTTATAACTTCTATAAGAGGAACATTATGACCTTTACTGAATCTAGCTTTTGGATGTAAGATATTTGGCTGATAATTTTATAGTGTTCCTGAGCCATTAATTCTGGACTCACCATATTCTGTTAGAGCAAGGCTCAGCAAATGATGGCCTACAGGCCAAAACCAGCCTGCTGCTGTATGGCCAGTGTGATGAGAATGGTTTCTACAGTTTTAAAATGATTGGGGGAAAAAAATCAAAAGAAGAATATTTCCTGACATGTGAAAATTATATGAAATTCAGATTTTAGTGTCCATAAATAAAGTTTTATTGGAATGCAGCCACAGTTATCATTTATGTACTGTCTATGGCTACTTTTGCACCACAGTGGGAAAGTTAAGTAGCTATGGCAGAAACTACCTGCACTCTCATCATCTCACACTTCTCCTCGGTGTGCTACAAAATCAGTGATGCGGTTATGACCTGACAGCATTTGTAGTGCCGTTCATCTCTCTGTACCAAACATTATTTTTTCTGTTACCAATTCATACCCATTTTGTCAAAAAAAGAAAAGTGTACTTTGAATGGTGTACTTTTAAGGCACACTGGAGTGTGGATTACCTTATCAAAATATGTGGTAAAATACTGTGTTTATTATGCAGTGACACTATAACTGCAAAAAAATACAATATATGTTGACATAACCAGACTAAGCACTCATCACAATATTCCCAACTCAGGCGAAAGCAACAGTCAGGAGAATTAGAAATCTTAAAATGGAATATCTCATCACAGCATAATTTCTTCACAAAAATCAAAAATGAAAATGAGGCTGCAACCAAAGTGTGTTTACAAGTGGCCCATTTGTTAGCCAAGCAAAGCCATTTACTGATGGTGAGTTTTATCACGCTTTTTTGTATGCAGTAGCCCAAAGAAATGTGTCCAGAGAAAATAAACTTAAGACGATTAGCCTTTTGATGAAAACAGTTGCTTGAAGAGGAAGGACACTGGGTACAACATCAACAGTTATAAAACAAGACATGATTTTGAGTATTTTTCTTTGGCTCTTAATGAGTCAGATGTTACCAGTACTGCCCAGCTGTTACTCTTTATTTGAGAAATCAATGCTGAGTTTGAAATGACTGAAGAATTCGTTTCTATTAATAGTCTGTGTGGAGGAACTACAGGTGAGAATATTTTCAAAGAAGTTGAGAAACCACTAAGTCTACTGAAGCACAATCCACTAAGATGCGATACAACCAAAAATAAATGGTGGTAAAAATTTGCATGGAGCAGAAAAAGGTTTAGTTGGTCAAATTTTAAAACTTGTGAAAATGTGTTGTGATTTGGCAGGGACCCATTTCAGTCGTGTCATACAACTTTGTTTTTTTCCCCTAAACAGGAATTAACGTTGATTGTTAGCTGGTGTTACACCACTTCAAAAACCATATAGAAAGAGTAAAAAAAAGGATATTTGAGCTGTACATACGTACACAGACTTCCCTTCACTTGATTCTTTATCAAGTGATAAAGACTTGATAAAGTCTTTTATCGACTTTATCGACTTTTAAACGACTGTTCTTCATAGTCATTCTGGGGCTCATCCTCTACTTCTTGCCTAAGTAGATTTTTAAAAGAACTTTAAAACATGTTTGCATGTTACACTAAGATTAGTATGTAATTAAGGTTGCATTTTTTTATATTCAACTTTCACCCAATAAATGTTTGATTAAGTCATTTAAGATGTTTTTAATACTAGGCTGTAGAGGGCTATACATACTGACAGAAAAAGACGTGGAATCTTAACTCTGACAAGAGCCTTACTTTCATAGCTGAATAAAAAACAACAGAAGAGGGGCCGGCCCAGTGGCATAGTGGTTAAGTTCGTGCGCTCCACTTCGGTGGTCCAGGGTTTGCCGGTTTGGATCCTGGGCGTGGACCTGCGCACCACTCATCAAGCCATGCTGAGGCGGCATCCAACATAGAGCAACCAGAAGGATGTACAACTATGACACAACTGTCTACTGGGGTTTTGGGGAGAAAAACACGAAAAAAGGAGGAAGACCGGCAACAGATGTTAGCTCAGGGCCCATCTTCCTCAAAAAAAAAAAAAAAAAAAGCTGAAGCTTTCTGTGGTATCAGTTCTTTAATTCAGCATCAACAGAATTCTACTTTGGAGCATTATGTTTTTTCTCAATTTAATTAAGCACCTTTGTCAAACAAGAACTATTAAATATTCATAAATTCAGGTCAGGATTGAGCTCCTTACACTGATAAATGTAAAATTTATCATGTAAATGTAATATGTAAAAAAATTCCCTGGAAAATGCAATATAAATTTGTTTTCATAAATCATAAAATAGTACTGTCCTTTCTGAGCAACAAGTAGCTCCTATATGTAACATAAACCAGTGGTTTTAAGAAACCAGTTATCAAAAGGCCCCCTTTGGTTTAATTGGTGCTCAGAAATAAGTCAACTTAAAAGATGAATAATACATATTTTCCCTCCAACTGTAACAATACAGAAATACTGAATACTGGCTGTGAACAAGAACATCAAAGATCATCTTTGGGCATTGTCACCAGTTTTGTTTTTGCTGTCACTTTACTGCAGTGAGAAAGGGCTGCAAGTGATTTAAAGTTGTCTCTGTTGGCTTTGCCCAGACCGTCATATTTGAACGTTTTGTTGGTATAAGAATAGTTAAAGGGTATCCGAGATTGAGCTCTTAGTAACCTAGACTGCATTATGGTAGAACATCCTCTTTACTTACATCCTCTTGTCTGAGGCCTGCTGCTACACTGAACATGGTGCTGGGAGATACTTCATGTTCACAGTTTTTGATCCACAGAAGTTCCTTTGAAACAGGCCTACTTGAATTCATCCCTTCAGTGATGTCCACTTGATAAAAATTGGGACAGCATTATAAAAGAAGAAATAAATCCATCATGGCAAAGAGAAAAGGAACGTGCACAGTTTGGACCATTATAAAGTATAACAACACAATTTCCCGTTTTCTGTAACAAAATAAGATTCTTCAGTAGTAAATTCTAAAGGAAATCTAGTGGAGGAACAGATTGCTCACTTTTAAAATCAAGACTTCTCTACTGTTATCATGTGTTTAATGCTTTTAGTAAGTGACATGATCAAATTGCTAAAATTTCAATAAAAATTAGAATGTGAATTTTTACCAAGACAAGGTTAAAAAAAATCCAGTGGTATCTTTGTAAAAGTAACAAAACACTTAGGGTGTATAACACGGTCTGCTTCCACATGTAAGAGGAAATATGGTCTAAATTGGCTAATATGTGGAAAAAGAGTGTAGGCTACTAAAGCATTGGGGAGTAAGCCAAGTAGTTTTTTACTTAGAACAGTTTTCTGCAGAAAGATCTTAGCTAGAGACATGTTATTTGTGAAAATCCATCGTCGAAATGTGTCACTTCAGACAAAATGTTAGCAGTAGATCAGAATTGGGAGTCTGGGCGTTGGTGGAATGGTTCTACTGGAAGATACTTTCATCGTGGTTTACAGCGTAAGTGGATTTGCATTTACCATTTATGAAGTTTGAAGACATCTGTGGGTTTTTTACATTCATAATGGTACCAGAACTATCACTTTTACAAGTAAATATTTGATACTATGATAAGCGTATACCAAAGTATACAGTATAACTTCATAATCAGCCCAGCAAGTTGACATGTATTTCAAAATAGAGAAAATTTGCTAGTTTAATAGAGTAAGTTTTTCACAGGTTGTTTTCTTGAAGCATGAGTCACATGATTATTAGCTTAATTTTTTTATGAACATGGTTTATAAATCCTTTGTATTTGATTTCCCAAGTGAAGATAGTTTTTTGTCAAACATATGCCATATTTCTAATAGTTATCTGTTGATTACAGTGTACTTGAGTTTTATAGTCTAATTGTCCTCAGAGTCATTTAACTACTAGTGAGTAATTCATCCTGTCATCCACGTCTTCTCAAAAGAAAGACTTATCTTATGACCAGGTTGTAGACATGAATTTTGCCTGTAGTAGCTCTGGTAGACTATCAGGAGAAGTCTATCTCTAAAGCAATTTAGATTGTCAGTGCAAAGGCAATTTCATATAGACAGCTAATGAAGGTGAGCAACCAGACTTTATTATGGTATAACAACAAGAGAGAATGCGTGGATAAGCACTTCCTTGAATGTCTCATCATTATATTTAGATGCAATTTTTCTTTCATTTATCTTTGAAAAACACACCCTCTTTCACTGCACAATGGCAAAGAGTTAACTAATGTATATGAAGCATTTGTACAGTATTTTTGAAAGAAAAATTTCTTAAATATTGATACCTATATGGTAGAATCTCTAAAAACAGGAAAAATCAAAATTATCAGTTTAATTGACTATCAGGACAGTTAAGTATAAGTGTGTCTTCAAGTTTTGAGTTAAGCAATTAAATTTTTTAAAGTAAAATGTTTTAAATGTTTTTAAGGTACATTTTATAAATATGTACAAAATGTAGGTCTATTTCATGCTTTATTGACTCAGGTAAAATTTATACTGCATATCTAATGAGATATGCCATCATCTCCAAGAGTTATAACCCCCTAGAATTAAAAACAAAACTAAACAAAAAATGCTTTAAAGATTATTCACTGTTTGCAAACAAAAAGGGAACCATTACAACTTAATGAAAAAAATTTTATTTTTAAAAATTTTTTCAAATCTGATTCTAATGTGTATTGACTTACGTATTTCAGTAATTACATGAAAGACCTAAAGGGGGAAAAAATTAACAGTACTCTAGCAGGGTAAAGAATAAAAATCTCTCTTTTTTTCCCCCTAGCTTCTAGTGTGACACGAGGGAAGACCTAACAAAATCCTGTCTGTAAGAACAGCTATAGTACTGTGCTTTGAAAAAAATCTGGCTGCATATAATTCTTAATACATCACCTGATGCTGTTGCCCTTAAGACTTCTAGCAATAGCTATAGGTTCCAACCTGGCACTTCAGGTAATGAAAAATGATGACCAAAAAATGCTTTAAGTTAAGGTAAAAGTAAAAATGTATCATATCTTCTGAGATTTCATGAAGCAGATTGTCAGATCAAAATGTTTAGCTTTAAAAAAAAACCTGAAAAAGACTACCATTTTATTGTTCAAATAATTGCACTCAAAAAGATCTAGAAAATGGACTGGGCTGACATTGGTTCTTCCATAAACTCATTTAATATAAAACTATATTTTCAGCAAGGATGAATAATTGCAAGGATCTTTTACTCCCTTATCCTCTGGTCTTCTAGTCTATCTTGTGTTACATTTTTGTCTAACTTAGATTCTGAAAAGTTTAATTCCATTTTCTCTTTGATTAAATACCAGTTTCTTAGCTGTGTAGATTTAAAAGGTAATCTGCGTTAAATTCTCAAAATCAGTACCAAAAAAATGTATACAGCTTATTCTAATCGCTAACATTTACAAAACTTACACTCCATCAAATTAAAAAAGAATAAAATAAAACTTTTTTTTTAAGTAGTGCATACAAGGCACAAGAGCTTCTTAGTATATTTACTGAAGCTGAACGTTTTGGCATCAACAAACACACCACTTTAGTTTATCTTAAACTCAGTTTCCAAACAGCATGCCATTTAGTTCATGTTGAACTAAATTTCCAAAAGTAGATGATTTTTGTTTGATGATTTGCATAATTTATTCTTTATAGGTAGTTAAGGACCTATATAGTTTAACTGTCATACTTTCGATGAGAAGACAATATAGATGTCAATGGAGGATTAATCTATTGGCCCATCAGGAATTCTTAACAGAAATTCAATATTTTTGCTACATTCGATAAGAAAAATAACCTAAAAAGAGATTTTTAGAAGCCAAACCAGCAAAAGAATATCATAAACCAATCTTCATAATTGTTTTATATATTTTCCCCCAATTTTCAGATGATCAGAAGAGATGAAAAATATATTTCTGCTGTAACAGAAATGTATTAGTTCTGACAAAAGTTTTCTAGCCAGTTGAGCTCGAGCCTCAATGATCATACTTCCTTTCCAGCAGGGAACAAAGGCTAGAATTAGATTGAAGTCTGGCAAAAAATGGATGGTGATCTTCTACTGTAGGCCACTTGAAATTTGTAATGAATTCATAGTTATCACAGTTCACTCAGTCTGAGGCTGGATTCACATCAGAGGGAATAAACAAGTCTCATTTGCTTCCTCTAACTTCTCATAGAATAAAGCTTCTTATTATAATGTGACTTGAAATCTTGTAAATCTCAATTATCTTAATAGTCTCAATTTTCTGAATTGGAAAATCAGATGATTAATGGGCTTTTTATGTGATAAATTGTGCTACCCAAATATTTCAGTGAAAACTGGCCCACAAACTTATTCCAAGTTTTTATGATAGAAGATATTTTTGCCCTTGATTCATAAAACATAACTTTTAATATTTAATAGGAATTTGTATTAGTTGAAACAATCTTTATCCTAGATTAAAAATGTATTATGTTTTAAGCAACAGCTTGGAAAGAACTAATCAATTCATTGTCTGTACATCCAGCCCAAGGGAAATGGAACAACTGGCCAGTGGTGTCTTCCTGTGGGAAGCCTCTTCCATCCATCTACAGTATTGATACCTTGAAATGAAACAGAAAACATGAAACTAGTGTGTAAACTATAAAAAAAAAACAACAAAAAACTAAGCAACTCACTCATTGTTTGTTGCAGTAACATCGCTTGTTCAAAATTAAATGTTTTCGACACTAGAAGGCTAAGTAGATGAGTTCTTGAATACAGACCTCTACATCAATGCTCTCAAACTATAACATGCATCTGCAAGACCAGAGGATCTTGTTAAAATGCAGATTCTGATTCATAGGTCTAGGGCAAGGTCTAAAATTTTGCATTTCTGTTAAGCTCGCAGATGACGCCAGCGTGGCTGGTTTTGGGCCCCAATTTGAGTGGCAGGGTTCCATGTGATTCGTTCTGCATTTGTCTGAGGCCAGTAGCAGTTTAGGAGTGACAACTGAGTTGGAAGGGGGATTTAGGGAAATAATTTTGAAATTTCATGTGCATAGAAGCACAGCATTTTGATTTCTATTGTATAAGAGGGAAGGTTGGAAAGGCTAAATTTAATCTACACTTCGGCACTACTATGGACTTAGGCACGTTATAACTATCTGGAAACTATACTGAACTAAGAAATATTTCATAAAAAAGCCACAAGTCAATTACTAATGTAGTTCCAAAAGAGAAGAGAATATGAAGATACATTTAGTAATAATAATTAAATTAGGCATATCAATATTAGACAATATTCAATATAAATGTGTATTGAATAGATTGCAAGTCAGAGATGTAAAGCAGGAAAAACTATTTTAAAAACTTTTGACAACTATTGTGACTATCTACTAGCTACCTTAGAAAAATTCAGTTTTTTAAAGAAACATTTTACTGTCACTGGTTATGTCAATAGAATGAAAAACATTACATCAGAAAATCATCTTTTTAAGTCAATGCAGCTGATTCACGCTGCCATTTGTTTTTTATGACCACTAATGTCATATATTCAAATATAACAAAATTAAGTTTCTATGAGATTTTTAACTTCAAAGATGTTATTTTATCACTTATTTACCAAATATTTATTTAGAACCTACTAAGTGTCTGGTACTGTGCAAAGTGTTGTGAGAATAATGATGAACCAGCGCAACACCGGTCTTGTGTCAAAATACTGGGAAATCTACATGACTTATACATGATGTTACTATGTAAACTTGTACAATATTTAACACATATGACCTCATAAACTGTGGTAATTATAACTAATTCAAAATACCTGGAAAAAATCCTGTGAAACTTTATATGCTTTACAGAATTATGTTCTGTAAAATATTTTATTTGTGGTATTGTCTAGTGATTCATATTTGTATATTCATAGTTATGTTTTGAGAATTTGTTTCCAGAAATTTAACATTGTCTCTTTGCTATTTAACCAAATTAAGAAGGTTAAATTTTCACTCTCCTAATCATAGTTATGATCAGTGTGATCTACTATAGCATCATGTACAGTCATCCAAAACCAAAACATTAGTCAACTGGCAAATAGAATTACACAGCTTTTCCTCAAGACCAAACCGAAACCAAACAAATAAAAACCCAGATATCCATGAAGTACTTTGAAACAAATGATTTTGTTTTAGATGCTACTCGCTTGCTTCTCTTAAATTTTAGGATTCTAGATTGCAGTTTTGTAAGTAGAGAGTTGTCTTGATAACTTTAATGTTCAACTCTTTATATTGTGTTTATTATAACACTACATACAGTTGTTTGCTTTGTTTAGATATTTATGGCTTTGTTCCAAAGAGGCTCTTTATTGTAGCTTTTGATTGACTGCAGGCTTATAAATAGATTATGTTTTAAAGAAATTGATTCGGAACTACAGGTTTAGAAAAATTATGGTTTAAAGAAAATGATTTGTAACATGTATTATTTTAAGGATGACACATGCTATGGGGTCCTACAGTAACCAAAAATAGGGATGATCTGTGCTAACAAGATATAATTATCTTGTACTTAGAGCCAGTGAGATTCTGCTAATGGAAGTTCAAGGATATGACCACTGTACATCCTGAAGGATAGAATAAAAATTAAAAAATTGCATGAGCCTATGAAATGACAGGATAATTGTTATGTAAAGTTCAATATTTTAGGATCAATCTTTGCCATGTAATGCATTACTATAAAAATGAATTTTATTCATCAACTTATTTCTGTAGCTTATCAAGTTAACCTAAATACTAGCTAATACTGAAGGTAGGTCCATGTCCAGAGGTCTCCAGCATAATTAATGCAATCCCAAAAGTCAGCTAAGGTATCTTCTAATTTGAGTCACTCAAAAATAAATAATAATGTTTATGGAAACTATTTGCCCTAAGAGAACTGGAAAACTGTTAAAAATATAAACACAATAAAGGAAAAACTTATCTTACTTTCATAAAGTATGAATTTACTTTGTTTGAAGAGCTAAGTCTCATTCTCCATGGTTAATGCAGGATTGCTCATACCTTCAAGAGAGAACATAAATTAGCATTTTTTATTGTTGCTTTTGAACAAATAGGCAGAGACTTGTTTACTCATCCAGTCTCCCCAGTATACTTCCAAAGGTGTCTTGTACGTAGCATGGGTGTTTATAAGTTGGTTTCATAGAAATACACACACACACACACACACACACACACACACAATAGTGTTGGCCACAACCAGTGTCACAAAAAAGCCCTTTAAAAATAGAGATATACACCTGAGCAAGTAGGGCTTTGAACAAAAAAATGACAGATATGTCGGACCTGGCACTGCTCACATCACCTTAAATCATTGTTTCCTAATTCTTCATCTACCTACCTCATTCTAGTCAAACTAATTTTTGAGCCCTTTCTAATCTCATCCTTCTCAAGTTTCTCTTCCATTTTTTACATCATCCTTTAAACTTTAAGTAGTTTCTCAATTCATCTATCAAAGTAACATAAAAATTAATCTAACATGACAAATAATTAACAGCACATATAAACCAAGAAATCTCTTTTATGTTAATATAGAACTATAACATGAAACATGAATCCCTTCTGAAAGAAAGGGAGCTCTTTGTCTTTTAATCACCCAAAAATTGACCCCGAACTATGCATCACTTCTTTGCCTCTAAGGAAGCTGATGGATTCAAGGGGAAAATAGGTGTCATCAATTTTTGTTTATTAGGTAATGCCTAGGCCTTCCCACAGACTGGAAAATGGAATGGCAGGTTTGAAGGTGAAGAGAAACCAAATTATGAATACGCAAATGATGGGAATCTTCGGAGGGTAAATATATTCTTTAAGAACGAGACTCTAAAGAAAGCCTATGTTTTAGAAGAACATGACTCATTATATATCAAATAAATGACCTTAGAATTTTTACTCAGGACTATCCATTTGTTTTTCACCATCACTAAATCTCAAAGACATTTCAAATAAATCAGTAAACGCTTTAAAGTGCAGTGAGCCAAAGTTAGGCAGCACTAGGATAAAGTTTAAAGAAAAGACTAGAAAAGGTTTGAGGAATTCAATTAGTCAACCTGGAGATTTTCTGGCTAATAGTGCCTTAATCATAGGTGTATGGTTTGTAGTCATTTATAGGGACACCACACATATATACTCAGTCCTGCATGTATGATCACATTGTTTTGTTTTAATCCTTACCAACCCTGAGAAATAAGTAGTATTTTAAATATAAGGAAGCTAAGTCTAAAAGAGATTAGGTAACTTAATAAATATCACACACTGATTAGGTGTCCAAATTAGGATTTGAAATCAGGTCTCCCTGACTTCAGAGCCTTGCTTTTTCTTCGTCAATAAACTATATTGACTGAAGTAATCAAAAGATTAAAATCAAAAATAACAAGAGAAATCTGGGTGAGATATGAAGAAATAACAGGTAGGTAAGATATGGTAATTATGCAATCACTTTATTTCAGCATTTTGAAATTGGATAGAAATCTTAGAGTAAAAGAACTACATAATTTGAGGGGCCGGCCCCATGGCTTAGTGGTTAAGTGCGTGCCCCCCGCTACTGGTGGCCTGGGTTCGGATCCTGGGCGCGCACCGATGCACCGCTTCTCCGGCCATGCTGAGGTGGTGTCCCATACAGCAACTAGAAGGATGTGCAGCTATGGCATACGACTATCTACTGGGGCTTTGGAGAAAAAAAGGAGGAGGACTGGCAATAGATGTTAGCTCAGAGCTGGTCTTCCTCAGCAAAAAGAGGAGGATTAGCATTATGTTAGCTCAGCGCTGATCTTCCTCACAAAAAAAAAAAAAAAAACTACATAATTTGAGATCCTTTTCTGCAGATATTTTCCAACCTTTTGTCTGAATTGATTGCATTTTTTCCATTTAAAAAATACATATTTTGAGTTTATTTCTATCGTTTTACCTAATATGCAATAATAATGATTTGGTTCTTTAAACTGGAAAAAAAAGCAATGTAGATCTATCTTTCACAAAATGATTTTCTACAGCTAACAGACATTAATCAAAGTACTTCACAAATAGAAGTTCCTGAAAATAATTCTAAATTTACACTGGGAGCCCGACACCAAAGCAACAAAAATAGGTAATATAATGGAATTTTTTTCACCACTTTCACCTTTTAAAAATAAAATATATCAAAATAGCCAAACAAGCACACCCTTACCAGTTTTATCTTTTCCTGGGTTTGTGCAGCTCTCTGTCCAAGATTGAGAATCAGTAAGAAGGTGGCTCTGGGACTCTCTCAAAGGCTTTGCAGGAAACTGATGGTTTTCAGGACTGAATAACAATAATTATCATCATAATCATCATAGTAACTCTTGATAGTATTGAGTGTTTCTCAAAGTATGGAACTGAAATCCCTTGTGGTGCAAGACAATTGCAGGAGTTACACAGGAGAATTTGGGGAATACGAGAACAAGGCATTAAATCATACTCAAAACGAGGAAAGTTTTCTCTCTCCAGTTCTCTTTTCATTCTGTCTTCTACACTAAGATGACAATCGCTGACTTTGGCAAATCTCCATTTTTAATACAGAGAATAGGACTCAGCTTCAGACTTTAGCAGGTAAGGGAATCTAGTTAGAACTTGGTATTTTATTATCAATTTCATTTTTTAAAGTTATATTCTATTTATGGTAAACTATACCAGTGTCTCATTTATGACAGTGATACAAAGTTTGGTTCAAAAATAAATTTAAGGGGCCGGCCCGGTGGCGCAAGCGGTTAAGTGCGCGCGCTCCGCTGCGGCGGCCCGGGGTTCGCTGGTTCGGATCCCGGGCGCGCACCGACGCACTGCTTGGTAAGCCATGCTGTGGCGGCGTCCCATATAAAGTGGAGGAAGATAGGCACCGATGTTAGCCCAGGGCCGTCTTCCTCAGCAAAAAAAAAAAAAAAAGAGGAGGATTGGCGGATGTTAGCTCAGGGCTGATCTCCTCACAAAAAAAAAAATAAAAAATAAAAAATAAAAAAAAAATAAATAAATTTAAGTGCCCATTTAAATAAATATATTAAAGAAAATTATTAATTTTGTAAGTGGTATGTGGATATGGAAAAAAATATATGAAGGTGATCGCAGAAAGACAAGTTTGAGAAAACGCGCTTAGTGTTTCTAAGGTGGCCCAACTGGTCTTGAACAAAGAATTCTCTATCTTCCTCTAGAAAACTGGAACAACAAATGTGAGCATTATCTTGCAGGAATGCTGAAAACATCTAACATTATCAGGTCTTACAAACCTGACGTTTAATTTGGGGAATGAATAGCCTTAAAAGAAGAATTTAAGCTTTAAAATTTAACTGGACATGCCACATTTCAACATATTGGATAGTATGAAAAGATATACGTAAATTAAAATATTTCACTTAGATAGAAAAAAATATTGGCATAGAAACTATTAGTGCAGTTTTAGAACACCCTGTAGTAGTAATTATACTAATGTTCAAGAGAAAGAAAAATCACTCAAAATTTTTCCAAGATTAATTTCACATATTTTAGTTGACTATAACTATTTTTTTTAAGAATATGCTTTTACTCCTCAATAATTACCGCATATCTAAAATTTGAGAACATTTCAATTTTGTGCAACCCTTATTAAAATTTTGGAGGTAAATCTTAAAAAAAAAAAGTCTCCTATTCATATGAAAAATCTTTTTTATTCTAATTCTTATTATTCCTCAGGAAAGGGACCATATACCAGGTACAGCATACTACCTAGGTCCTGGTTTAGGGACTCCTTGTAGATTCATTACTGCTAACAGGACTCTAACCAGTGCAAAGATCCATTCATTCAACAACATTCACTAAGTACCTATTACATCAATGAATAAAGTCTTTGATCTCAAGGAAATTTCATTGTAACTGAGGAAGAATAATAACACAGAAACGGGGGCCGGCCCAGTGGTGCAAACGCTTAAGTGCGCGCGCTCCGCTGTGGCTACCCGGGGTTCGCCGGTTCAGATCCCGGGAGCACACCGACACACCGCTTGTTAAGCCATGCTGTGGCGGCGTCCCATATAAAGCAGAGGAAGATGGGCATGGATGTTAGCCCAGGGCAAGTCTTCCTCAGCAAAAAAGAGGAGGATTGGCATCGGATGTTAGCTCAGGGCTGGTCTTCCTCACAAAAAAGAAAGAAAGAAAGAAATGAACAAATATATAATAAGTCAGGTGACAATAAGAGCTATGACAATAGAAAAAGACAGTGCAAGGGAAATGGAGGAGCAGGTTACCATCTTACACAGGGTTTTCAAAGGTGGCCTCTACCGTGAAGTTGCACTTGAGCAGAAAGTGAATGAAGAGAAGGTATAAGACCACTGAGATACCTGGAGGAAGAACAGTGAGGAGAGGAATTGGCAAGTGCAAAGGCACTGAATAAGGGACATGCTTGGTATGTCTGAGGACCAGCAAGATCTGTATGTCAGGACTGTGAGTGATGGGAGGGTGGTAATGGATGACATCAGAGGTGACAGCGACCAGACGAGACAGGACAAGGTAAGGACATTCATTAGCTTTTATTCCGAGTAAGATGGGAAACCAATGGAGGGTTTTGAGCAGAAGAGTGACACAATCTCATTTATGTTTTAAAAGGATAACTCTGACTTCTCAATGGAGAACAGACTGGAGTAGGGCAAAAATAGATTCAGAAAGATCAGTAAGGAAGGTATTAAAATAATCCATGTGAGAAATGATGGCTTGGACCAGGAAAGCAGCCATGGAGGTGGTAAGAAAGTATGCAGATTATAGACATATTTTGAGGAGGCATCTGACAGGATTTGCAAAAGGAGTAAATACAAAGTCATTGAAAGAAAGGAATCTAGGATGACTCCAAAGTTTCTGGCCTGAGACCTGGGAGAATGGAGGTTACCAATACTGATATATGGAAGAATGGAGGAGAATCATGTTTAGGGGGGAGGAGAGGGTGTAGATGGCTGGGAAACAAGAGTTCTGCTTTGCAGCTATTCAGCTGGAGATGACTTTTAGACACTGAGTAGGAATGTTGAGCACACCGTCAGATATAACACTCCAGAGTGAAGAGGAGAGAGCAAGAGTCATAGAAATTTTACATGGGCTAATCAGGGGAAATTATAGAATTCTGTAGAAGAGACTGTAGCTGTCAAAATCCAATCTCAACATTTAAAGGAAAGGGAAGAGAAACCTAGAGAGATTACTTGACCTCTTCAAGATCACCTAGCTGGGTAACTGCCAGAACTAGGATGTCTCCCAATGCCCATAGTACACCTGGTAGGAGAGTTACTCTCTCTAAAACCCAAATCGTCTTCAACTACAAAAACCACTTAACAAGGGTAAAAAACATTACTGAAGACTACTGTTAAATTATAAAAGCTTGAAAACATATTCTAAATAATTTATTAAAACTAGATTTTTTGCACCAAGGTATATGAAAAAAAAATTAACATGTAAGACTGGTGCCTCTGAATGTCCCTGTGAAACACATCAGAATAGCTTCCTCATTAACTGGTAGAGTCTGGTCTGTACATGGCTCACGCTAGGGATAGGGTGGCAAACAGGTTTCATCTTACGACAATTTAAAATGATTTTGGAATGGCTGCCAGGATCACTGCCTTGAGAAGGATTCTCGGGTCACACCAGGCTCCACAGGAGAAAGTACTGTGATCAATAAGAAATATGCACTAGACAGGAAGGGTGTAGAGAAAGGTGCTGTGTACATTCCAGCAACTAAGAGAATTTCTAAAATTTAACTAAGAATGATATTATGCTTATGCTTTTGTATTGGCTTTCATTTAAAAATTAGAGGATGGTCATATCCAAATAAATCTGTCTTAAAGATGTAAAAAATTAGTGTTTCAAACTTAAAAATTCATATATAGCATTTAAAAAGTTTAAGTAGTTTTGCCTTTGGCCAGTTGGTAGCACCATCAGAATCAAATTTCAGGTCTTCCTCAAATTTTTGATCCACTGGAATCAAAATAGACTTAAAGCAGGGGCAAAGATCTCCAGACAATGAATTTCCAAGACCCTTTCCCTTCTCTCTCCACACAACTGGCTCAGGTAATGCTTAGAGGTCTTTAAAGAGTATCAAGAATATGGTGCACATTGCTAATGGAACTGTCAAGCAGGTGTCTGGGGTTCCATTTGATCTCCAAAGCCCTGATCCAGGAAAGTTTTTCTGGTCTCTTTATAACAGTTACCACAGAGAGGAAGGACCCAGAGTGTCAGAGGGAGAGTCTACCCTGTCTGCTTGCTTGGTCACTAGGGGAGCTAATCTGGACTTACACTTTTTTCTTTTAAGCACTACATTTTAAAATTCATAATATATTTCAGTCAAGCAAAATGTATAGAGAACTAACACCTGTCTACCCACCACCCAGATCATTAGCAGAATTTTACAAGTATAATTGAAGCTCCTATGTACCCCTCCCCAATTATACTTTCCTCCCTTCCTCATTCCAAGTAGAAATCACTGTACAAATTATCTTATGTTCTTAAATATTTTTCAAAGGAACATATAACCAAAGGACACAAGAGAATAAAATATATTATTTGAAAGTAAAATATAAAAAAAAATACGAGATTACTTTTTAGATGTTGAATTCAATCCTGCAGGAGTAGATGGTTGTTCTGGATCCTGGTTAACAAGGCAAGTTGGAAAGGAACAGCCATCACCTAGACTATAATTAGAATAAAAAGTTACAATTGAGCAGTAAAAAAGACAATAGAGTGAAACTCTGTCACAGTGCTGAGGTCTGTGAGCAGAAGATAGTTACATTATGGACAGAATATGTATATCAGACATCTGGCTTCAATACAGGATGTTTATAGAGATGAGTCAACTTATTTCCACACTGATACAACAGTGAATCATAAAATAATACTTTAAAAAATAGGAGTTCCTATGCAAAATTATAGAGTTCTTTTGTTGGGTTACTTCCATTAGTTTAAAACGTGAAAATTTTCACAACAAAGTACCTTGAAAAAATGGGTAGCAACCAGTACCTCTTCTCATCACCAAAAACTTGTCGCATGTTTTTACCGAAACCCAAGCTGAAGCCATTCTTATCTGTTCCGTATCGAAATACTGGACTTCTAAATGCCTCTACAAAAGATGGCAGAGCAATCATGTGAGTAAAGAACATATCAATCTAGTAACCCCTATATTTAGAAATGATTGAATTAAATGAGGAAACTCTGAAAATCAGTGGCTAGCCTCCTGTGAGTACTTATGCACCTTTCCACAGCCCTGCAATATAGATTGCCTATTCTGTTTTAACATAATCATAAGATATAATTATATCTATTTTAATTTTTAAGTAACCCTTTCATTATTACAGCAGCACACGTGCATTGTAGACTATTAGAAAATACAAATAAGCAAATAAATTAAAAGTTTACATCGTCTAGATCTTTATTAGATAGATGGATGACTGGATGGATATGGATATAGATAGATACAGATCTATACAGTTTTTTTTAACCAAAGTAAGACTGTATTTAAACATTCTACAACCTGCTTTTTTCAGTCCATAAAGCACATTTTCCAATTTCATTAAAATTTTATCTCATCCAATCATAAATTTTTTCCAGCTGACCAAAAATGTACTTGACAGCTGTTTTGTACAAACCAGGATCCAACGCAGAACCATACATTGTATCTGGTTATGCCTACTTTGCATATGAATGTTGAGGTTCAGAGAGCCTGTGGTACTTGCCCAAGATGACACAAAAAGTAAATGACCTCGTTCAGTGGAACCTGTTCAGTTGAACCTTGTTCAGTTGAACCTGAACAAGGTCATCAGTACTCCTTCCATTATACTACATTTTATTCTTAAATAATGCTGGGATGCAAAATCTAAAATTTTATCTTTGGAATATGAACAAACACTGAAGTATAATGATTTTTGTCCATCATTTAAAAAAAATCTAACTAGCAGAGTCAAGATATTATGAAAAATGTGGCAATTTCCAAGATCCTTAGAATTTGTCACCCTAGGTTATATAGCTTTTTATAAAACATTTTTATAATTATAGGACTATATTGTCCAGAAGAAGTTGTTTCAGTGTTACAAGTGAAATCTAGAGGTTTCTAGAAGTTAAAAGCTTCTAGAAACAATTCACTTACTTTTGAAGAATTATAATTTAATTGCTCAATATATAATTGAAATAAGATACTTGGTTTAGAAATTATTTTACTATACCAATATTTTTACCCTAACAATATTGCTGTAATAAGATTTCACTTGAATATTAAAAATTAACATTCATTGACTATATACCACAATTAATCTTCACTTACTATTATAATAATAGAATCTCATAGCTTGAAGTGTCCTTTGAGATCACAAGGATTTATAAGTCCTGGTTGCATTCCCAAACTCCTATTCCTAGTCTAGAAGACTCAACTTAATCCCTGCTTACTTCTCAAACTTCATGGTATATTTTTCGTTCTTTAGCTGTCTATGCTCCAGCCACACGGATAGTTTCTCAAACATCTCTAGGTCTCTTCCTGTAGGGCTTTTTTTTTTTTTTTTTTATTGAGGTGAAATTCACAGAGCATAAAATTAGCCATTTCCAAGTGAAGAATTCAGTGGCAGTTAGTACATTCAGTTTTGTGCAACTACCACCTACATCAAGTTCCAAAATATTTTCATCACCCTAAAAGAAACCCTATACTCATTAAGCAGTCACTCTCCATTCCCCCTTCTCCCCATCCCCTGGAAACCACCCATATGCTTCCTTTCTCTACGGATTTACCTATTCCAAATAGTTCATATAAATGTTATTATATAATACGTAACCTTTTATATTTGGCTTCTTTTACTTAACTTGTTTTTGAGGTTCAAACATGTTGTAGCATATATCAGTACTTTTATTTCTTTTTATGGCTGAATAATATTCCATTTTATAGATATACCATATTTTCTCTATCCATTCATCCTTTGACAGGCATTTGGGTTGTTTCTACTTTTTGGCTATTGTGACTAGTGCTGCCACGAACATAGAGGTACAAGTATTTGTTGAGTCCTTGTTTTCAATTCTTTGGGGTCTATACCTAGGAGTGGAATTGCTGGGTCATATGTTAATTCTATATTTAACTTTTTGAGGAATTGCCAAACTGTTTTCACAGTGGCTGCACCATTTTATATTCCCACCAGCAACGTGTGAGGGTTCCAATTTCTCCACATCCTTACCAATACTTGTTTTTTTTTTTTTTTTTTTTTTTTTTTTTTTTGTGAGGAGATCAGCCCTGAGCTAACATCCGCCAATCCTCCTCTTTTTTCTTTTTTTCTTTTCTCTTTTTTCTCTTTTTTTTTTTTTTTTTTTTTTTTTTTTTTTGCTGAGGAAGATCGCCCTGGGCTAACATCTGTGCCTATCTTCCTCCACTTTATATGGGACGCTGCCACAGCATGGCTTACCAAGCAGTGCGTCGGTGCGCGCCCGGGATCCGAACCAGCGAACCCCAGGCTGCCGCAGCGAAGTGCGCGCACTTAACCACTTGCGCCACCGGGCCGGCCCCCTTGTTTTGTTTTTTTGATTACAGACATCCTAGTGGATGTGAAGGGGTACCTCACTGAGGTTTTGATTTGTATTTCCCAAAATGACTAATGATGTTGAGCATGTTTCTGCATGCTTGTTGGCCATTTGTACATTTTCTTTGAAGAAATGTCTATTTAAATGTCTTTTCAGATCCCTGGCCAATTTTTAAATTGGGCTGTTTGCCTTTTTGTTGTTGAGTTGTAAGATTTATTTGTATATTCTGGATACTAGGCCCTTAACAAATATATGATTTGTTATATATATATGAGAATATATGAGAATTTATTCTCATTCTGTAGGTCATCTTTTTACTTTTTTTGAGAATGTCCTTTAATGTACAAGTGTTTTTAATTTTGATAGTGTCCAATTTATCTATTTTTTCTTTTGTTGCTTATGCTTTTGGTGTTATAGCTAAGAATTCATTGCCATATTCAAGGTCTTGAAAATTTATCCCAATGTTTCCTTGTAAGAGTAGACCATTTTGAGATCATTTTTGTATATGGTGTGCAGTAGGGGTCCAATTTCATTCTTTTGCATGTGGATAGCCAGTTGTCCCAGCACCATTTGTTATGGTTACTATTCTTTCCCCATTGAATGGTCTTGGTACCCTTGTAGAAAATCAATTGACCAAAGACGTATAAGTTTATTTCTGGACTCTCAATTCTATTCCATTGGTCTATACCTCTATCCTTATGCCAGTACCACACTGTTTTGATCACTGTAGATTTGTAGCAAGTTTTGAAAACAGGAAGAACTTTTTTATTTTTTAGTGGATATTGTTATCACTATTTGGGGCGCCTTGAAATTTCATATGAATTTGAGAATCAGCTTTTAGGTCACTGAAATTGTCATAGGGATTGTACTAAACCTGTAAATCACCTTGGGTAGTTTTGCCATCTTATCAATATTAAGTCTTCTAGTCCACGAACAGGGGAAGTCTTACCATTTACTTAAGCCTCTAATTTCCTTCAGCAATGCCTTGCAGTGTCAGTGCACTAGGGTTGCATCTCCTTGGTTAAATTTATTCCTAGGTATTTTATTTGGATGCTTTTGTAAATGGAATTGTTTTCTTAATTTCCTTTTTTGGTGGTTCACTGTTAAAGTATAGACCTACAACTAATTTTTTGCATATTGATCTTGTGTCATGTAACTTTGCAGACTTTGTTTATTAGCTCTAATAGTTTTTCTTGCGGATATTTTAAGGTTTTCTATATATAAGATCATGTCATCTGCAAAAAAGGATAGTTTTACTTCTTCCTTTCCAATATGGATGCCTTTATTTCTTTTTCTTGACTAATTTCTCTGGCTAGAATTTCCAGTACAGTGTTGAAGAGCAGTAGTGAAAGGGGGCATCCTTGTTTTGTTCCTGATCTTAGGGGGAAGGTTTTTGTTTTTCACCATTGAGTATCATATTAGCTGTGGATTTCTCATACAGCCCTTTATCAGGCTGAGGAAGTTCCCTTCTATTCCTAGCTTGTTAAGTGTTTTTATCACGAAAGGGTATATTTTGTCAAATAGTTTTTCTGTATCAGTTGAGATGATTATGTGTTTTTTTTTCTTCATTCTATTAATGTGGTATATTAACTATTGATTGATTTTTGTATACTGAACCACCTTTGCATTCCTGGGAGAAATCCTACTTGGTCATAGTATATAATCCTTTTAATATGCTGCTGGATTTGACTTGCTGGTATTTTACTGACGATTTTTGGCATCTATATTCATAAGGGATATTGGTCGGTAGTTTTCTTTTCTTGTGATGTCTTTGTCTGGCTTTGGTATTAGGACAATGCTGGCCTCATAGGATGAGTTAGAAAGTGTTTCCTTCTCTTCTAATTTTTGGCAGAGTTTGAGAAGAACTGGTGTTAATTCTTCTTAAGTGTTTGGTAGAATTCACCAGTGAAGCCATCTGGTCCTGGGCTTTTGTCGGAAGGTTTCTGATTATTGATTCAATCTCCTTACTTATTATAGGTCTATTCAGGTTTTTTACTTCTTCTTGAGTTGGATTGGTGGTTTCTGTGTTTCTAGGAATTTGTCCATTTCATCTAGGTTACCTAACTTTTTGATGTACAATTGTTCACGGTATTCTCGTATAACCCTTTTTATTTCTGTAAAATCGCTGGTCATGCCCTCACTTTCATTTCTGATTTTCATGATTTGATTCTTCTCTCTTTTTTTCTTTCTAGCTAAAGGCTTGTCCAATTTGTTGATATTTTCAAAGAATCAATTATTGATTTCATTGATCTATTTTTAAAATTTTCTATTTCCATTATCTCCTCTCTAATCTTTATTTCCAAACTTTTCTGGTTTGGGATTTACTTTGCTCTTCTTTTTGTAGTTCCTTAAGGTGTAAAGTTATTGATTTGAGATATTTATTCCTTTTTATGTAAGCATTTATAGCCATACATTTCCCACTAAGCACTGCTTTTGCTGCATCTCATCTCTGTAGGGCCCTTTTTTTTTTTTTTATAATTTTATTTATTTATTTATTTCTCCCCCCAAAGCCCCAGTAGATAGCTGTATGTCATAGCTGCACATCCTTCTAGTTGCTGTATGTGGGACACGGCCTCAGCACGGCCGGAGAAGCGGTGCATCGGTGCCCACCCGGGATCCGAACCCGGGCCGCCAGTAGCGGAGCACACGCACTTAACCGCTAAGCCATGGGGCCGGCCCTCTGTAGGGCTTTTGAACATACTATTTTCTCTGCCTGAGATGTTCTGGCTCTTTCCATGACTGACTTCTTAGGTCAAATACTTTTTGTTTTGGTAAGCTCTTCCCCGACCATTTTATCAAAATAAGTTCCCTTCTACCATCCCCAGCCCTTGATTGATACCTCAGCATCCTGTCTGTTTCCTTTAAAGCACTTTGTGTTTTGTAATTACTTTTATGTTTGGTTATTGATTTTCTGTGCCCTTCACTAGCCTATTTTTCCCTTGCTCACCACCGTATATACACAATGCTTTACACACAACGGACAGTCAATAAATATACGGAATGAGTGAATCTGTATGTGTCTAAGTCACATCCCACAAAACAGTACGGGAAATAATGATTTTCGGCAGTTCAGGACAGGTTGGCATTTTATCATATGGCAACTTTTGATAAATATCTACTTATGTACTTAAAGTTCTGTTAACTACAATAATTGCATACTCACCTAATGTAGATTTATTTTTGCTGACTAGCCAACAATGATAGCCAAACAGAGAAGACAAGCTGACAGAAAACATAGCTGCAGCAAAGAATAAAAACATAATATGGAACTTGGCTTGAGTATCAGGTAGGCCATTCTATAAAGAAAGGAAGAAAATAAAATGTTTTGTCAAAGGGATAAGTATTCCCTACTTTTATAAGTACGTAAGATTTTTTTTTTTTGCTTTAATTTTTTTAAAAATTTAGATATGGAGAAAGATACAGGGCTTTATGTAAAAACTTTGAGGAAAAAATATGTATCATCATTAAAATAAATGTTTACTGGAATATGAAGATATATATGGAAAAGATTAAAATTTGGAATATTTATTTTGTTTTGCATAACTGAATCACAGAAAAATTATGGTAGTATGTGGGCAAACTATAACAGTAGGAAGCAAAACTATAAAATATAGGTTTTATTTTACTTCCTGAAAATATTTTGTTAACATGTGATGGATTTTTAAATGTTTAAATAGTTTTGTTATAACGCCTGAAAATGAAGGGTAATTGGCACAATTTGGCTACTATTCTCATTGATGTTTTACATTACTACAAACGGCAGCATCAACTCAAGAACACATACAACAACACATCCACAATAATGGTTCAAGCTATTTTAAATAATAGCATCACAGAAAAGATCAACGCTAGTGTATAACACCTGTCTAAAATGAACCTTACAACATCTGTGGACTGAAACAGGCCATCTCAAAGCAAAACCAGTTTGACTCTCATTGTTTGTATTGTCCAAGGAGACCCAGACTCACTCTAGAATGGCAGGCTTGGGGCTATGGACACTTAATGGTGCACCAGAGCTACTAGGAGGTGTCCCCTTCTGATAGAAGGTCAGACTGTTTCAATATGCTGTAGTATCTGTCAGATTGACATCAGTCACAAGATCTCACTGATAGCTTTTGACAGCAAAGTCCTCACAGTAGAAACTCTGGTCATTTCTTTACAAATACATTTGTAGTTTGGAACTAAAACCATCCACGGGGATGAGGAGCAGTGACGTAACATTCTCTCAGACATTCTTTAAGGATCATTCTGCAAGCTGGACACTGGAAGTCTCCTTGAATGCTAGGGGCATGCCCAGACACCTGTGTGTTCCTTGTGTTTAGCAATGGTAGGCATTCAATAAATCTTTAGTCTTGAATGTGGTTCAAATCTCACATAAATGATTGAGCAATTCAGAAAGTCTTACCCTAATAAAGGACAATTTAATGAAAATAATAAAGCAATCCTGGTGGAGGAGAACTGTTTTTCACCATCGTTTGGTGTTCACAAGATGTATCTTTGGATATTTAAAATAATTTTAATTTTGTTTTGCTTACATTTAAAATATACAGTGCAGAAAACAAATGAGTTGCCTAAAGCCTATACCTAATAACAATTCAGGACATTATAGATATAATAGTTTAAAAAATAATTTTTTACACATAAAGAAAACACTTCTAAATACTGAAAAAAATCTTACACAGTCAATTCTCGTTATTCGCAGTGGGTACATTCTATAAAGTTGTCATGAACGCTGAATTTGTGAATACTGAACGATTGCTCCTAGCAAAATACAGCGTTAGGTTTCTGCAAGCCTGGGGTCACAATATTTTCATCACCTGATCAATACATAACCTTGTTTTATGTGTGTTTCTGATTAAAAACACCTTATTGATACCTTAGTTAATATATATTGTCGATTCATTAACACAGAACTCACGGCCAACAGCACCATCTCATGCCTGAAAGAAGCTTATCTAACACACGTATTTTCTCCAGAAGGCACATCACAGTCTTCTTTTGCTTGGAAACACCAGAGAGCACTTCAGCACTATGCATTTCCAACAGTGAACCAACAAAAAGCACAAAAATGCAAAAAAACGTGGCACTAAAAAGATTGAAAAGCACACTTGTTTACAGTTTGAGAGTTCAAACAAGAAGGCAGAATGTCGCCTTGTTTGATCTCAACTGCGAATGTGCACATGGGGCGACTCAAACTCTTCCCACTCAGTGTCTGTCTACAAATGACCACAAATGCTCAACGAGTATTGACTTTGGTGTTACAAATAAATGTCAGCAAGTAGGTGAATTCACAATACAGAATCTGCGAATAATGAGGACTGACCCATTATATTTGATTAAATATATAAATAGCTCTATTCTATAAAATTAGTGTCTGAAATAATTTACTACTGAAAGTCTCTATATATATCTTTGTATACCAAAAAAGGTCACCAAGGTAATGACTTACTGTCCAAAATTTGATAAAATACTGTAAATCTGTAGCAGCAATAAAAACGCAGTACAGCAGGGAATAAGCCAAGAAAAGGAGGAAAAATTTATAATTTGAAAATCCAACACAATTGTTCACCCTGTTAATAAAACAAAAACAACATTTTCAATGAGTTTTACATTTTCACCCTAGGTATACATATGTTCAACCTTAACACAGTGGTTTCCTATCATTTAAAACTTATTGGCATTTCTTTAAGTATAACTCATAAGATTTCCTTACACATACAGACATTAAAAAATCCATTTCACTAAAAAGGAATTTCTGTGTTTAAATTTTTAAAAGTTGATATGTAATACTGCTTTAATCAATCATGAACCACACAACTATATTTCATGTCCAGTTATACAAAGAAGCACATGCCTAAAAGCATAGAGCTTGGAGAAACCTAATAAAGTCAGGCGGATAAGAGGAATTTACTAAATTCTTTCTCTATGTTACCCGTGGGTTTGATTTCTAACTATGATTAAGTCATTTAAAATCTTTCCAGTTTTTCCAAATGGGACGAAATATCTTCACAAACTACTTACATGCCGTCATCATGCCACTGAAGCAAGCAGATTATCAAAGTACATTAAATGGGAAGTTTAAGAAAAGAAATAGGACTGGGAGCCAGACAGCCAGGTCGTAATGCACATTGGACACAGATAATTACGTGGCCCTGGACAAAGTGAAATAGTCTATAAGAATTTCATTTTCCTTATCTGTGAAATAAGCATTCTGAGATCCTTTCTGAGAGCCAGCTCTATATTCTATAATTCCAAATACGGAGATTTAGAATTCTCAGTTCTTACTCTAAAATCATTATATTTGGAGGAGGGGGCAAGAATTCAAACTATTATATCAATAAACATAAATACAAATATAACTCATACTTTATAGTCACTTTTTTCTATCAAAGTTTTTTTTTTCCTTTCACAAAGACAAGGGAATTCCTGGATGATCTTGTGTATATGTGACACAGCACCTGAGGGGAATTAGCTGATATCTTCACTGGTTGAATTGACTTTGTTAACCAGTATAACAAACCTACTGCACAGAACATACACATACTGTTTCCTCTCCTCAAATGCCTTTGTTCCTACTCTAATGTTGGTAAAATAATCTCAGTCTCCACTGATTTTGCTAATAAATGGAAACACTTTTCTTTCTAGATGGTTAAAGTGAAACTATGTTCATATGAAAAATGTTTACTCAATTATACAAGATGAATACGTTGACTCCATTATACAAGATGAATACGTTCTAGAGATCTGCTGTACAACATTGTGCCTATTGTTCACAATACTTTATCGTGCACTTAAAAATTTAAGAGGATAGATCTTATGTAAATGTTCTTATAATAAAAAAAACACATTTTTAAAATTAAAAAAATAAAAAAGGTAAAACATTTACCTGGCTTATGAATAAACCATAAATTTGAAAAAAAAAAAAGGAAGAAAAATGTTTATATCTTCTACCTTGAAAAATATAAGGTGAAGGGAACAGCATTAGATTTAGTAATTTTGGAACTTAAGGGTATTGTATATGGAAAATAAATTCATAAAGAAGGAAATATTGCAGGTGCAACTGTAAGAAAACAGTTATATTTGCAGCTCTAGAGATTCCAGTGTGAGTACAAACCAATTACTGATATTGCCTTTTATGACATCTGAATGACAAACGGCGAGAAATAATACTGCAAACAGTTCCATACAAGCCTAGTCTAATTGTATTCTGTCTCAGAAGGATACAGGAGATTCCCTTCACTTACTTGAGTTGGTTTCAAGAGGAGAGAATGGGTGGACAAAGGCTGGGATACTGTAAGACTTGGGACTTTGTGGGTGAAGACAATGACTCTTTTGTGGACTAGGGGAAAATGAGAAGGGAGAGGAAAGATTGTTTCTCTTCCTACAGGAATGTAAGAAGCAGTTTTTGTATCAAATGATAAATAGCATTTTTATAGAAAGTAAAATGATTTTGATCATAGGTTTTATAACATCTAATTTAGCTTACTTTAACTTCTACTTAGGAACACGGTGTAATTTGCCATGTCAGAGCCAGGAAACACAGGAGAAAGTCAGTAAATAAAGACCAAGTATTTTAGAATTTGATATATAGACTTTATACTTGAAGAAATATAGTAATAATATTTATTTTTAATAATACCTTACTCTCTTCATAACAGACAGCTTTTGGTTACACGTTTTAACTGCCTACTGCTTTGTAGACTCAATTTGAAAAGGAAGAGGACGTATTCTGTGTCTGAATGATTTTATATGGAGAAACAAAACACATTCTAGGTAAATATCCCTTATCTGTTGTTTAAATTCCATGTAAACAGCTGTTGCCTCTGTTTCAGGGAAGTGCTTCTGCTTCTAAATTGGAAAAAGAACATATTATGGAAAGAAAATTGGAAACAACGTGGCCTTCTAAGTCCAAAAAACTTGCAGTGCGACTTGGAGCCCAGTCTTTAACTATCTATGCCTCACTTTCCTCCTCTTTAAAATGGGACAAATAATTTCCACTAATTTCTGTCATTGTTATAAGCATTACAGATTTTGCATATAAGTCTCTAGTACATTATAGGCAATCAATAAATTGAAGCTAAAATTATTGAATTAGTGTTACCTAACCTTTGGCAAGCAATGTCTAAGTATATTATTAACATAATTATTTAATAAATGAAAATTTTATATTAAAAGAAAAAATGCAAAAAAAAAAAAAAAAAGAAAAAATGCTTCTCTGATAGGAAACCCAATAAAGCAAATACTACAGGATCTCTATTTATTTAAAACAGTGTGAGGTGATCCTCTACGCACTGATGGTAATCTTAACTGGCCACAACAGATATCCTGAAGTCGCTAACAGACAGGCACTGTTTTCTCGTTTTTAAAATGCTCAAAGTTGACAGATACTGAATTTCAAAATCATACAAGACCTGTATAGAAAGGTTGCCCCACAGTTTGGGAACATCCTAAAGGTCTTTTAATAAGTGACTTCTATATTCACTTTATTTACAGCCATTTATAATGGCTATAAAAAAGATTTTTTTATACATTGATATGGGAAATTTTCCAGGATACATTAAGTGAAGGGGAAAAAAAGGGGCAAAGATTCAGTCCATAATGGAACCACTTGTGTTAAAAAAATGTGTAAAAAATTTTCTGTGTGTATAAAAATAATTTCACACACATACACATACACATTTATATCTGAAAAGTACACAGAACACTTAGCAACACTGATTCCCTGTTAAGAGGGGAAGAAGGCGGGTAGCTAGGAAGAGCACTTGCATTTTTTTAATTTTTAAATTTAGAACCACAAGTATGTGTTATCTATAAATTTTTTAACTTAAAATTTTAATTTGAAATTTAAAATAAATAAGTAAAATGGCCGCTCCATTCAGCTGGCACCCGGTGAATATTAGGCCCTTGGCACCAAACCCTTCACAAACTGACCGGCTACTGCTTTCTGCAAGGGAGTGTCCAGAGCTGAGATGGGGCTGGGACAGCGGCTGTGGCAGGGAAAACGGTAGTGCAGAGAAGCAATAGCACAGAAGTTGAAAGGTACGGCAGTCAGTTCATTCACCTTCTTCCACACCGCCACAAACGGTGAGATGACAACAGGCGGTATATAGGTATGCAACCTAAATCTCTAGAGTGTTGCATCTGTTCCCCTTCACTTATTTCATAGGGTCTGCCAAAATTTGAAAGATTGTCAAATTATGCTATAAATTTCTTATAAAGTCAAATGAACTGCAGGTTTAGAAAGACTGCTAGCATTGTAAATTACTATTTTCTATTTTTATAACTTTGTGAGGATAGCAAGGGCATGCAAGCTTTGTAGGTACGTGCTAGCTTGGGATTAATCCTGATTGTTTCCACCTCTCCATTCCTTATCATCACAGTCTCTTACTACTTTAAGTTAGAAAAATCGGAGTCACCTCTATGCCCCTGATTTCTTTACTGCTCTGCTAAATTATACCTAGAATACACAGCTCCCCAGAAAGAAGGGTGTCTTACTATGGGTTCACCCCAAAGCAGACCCTGAGACAAGAACTTGGATACAGTTGAGGAAACAAGAAAGGGAGAAAACCCAATATAGCGTGTATTCTTGGCCCATCCTTCACTGGTTGAGGGTGGCCTCTGGAAGCATGACTGCCCTGGCACTTCTGGACTGCCCGGCTTACAAGCTGAACAAACCTCCCCAGGCAGAAGAGAGCCCTCAGGCAGAGAAGCAAAGAAACCACGGTGCCTGACGTGCGGGGCCGTCAGCGGGCAGGGGAGCTGTCCACCCAGGCGCAGTGATCTCACAGGGGATCATGGGGCTCTGGGTGGGGCACCGACAGCACGTGCTACAGGAAAGTCAACAGAGGAAGACACAGAAGATCAAGAAAACCTGTAATTTAAGATATTGGGGGGAAACTACCTGCTGAGAAAGGAACAGAATGAATGAAATGAATGAAAGAATGAGGCAAGCAAAAGAATCACTACAAATGAAAATTAATACAAAGGGAGGATATTTTTTGAGATCTTTCTTTGAGATGAATATTATTCTCACAGGAGTTAACTAGTCTTTTTTATTTATTTATTTATTTATTTATTTTTTTCCCCCAAAGCCCCAGTAGATAGTTGTATGTCATTGCTGCACATCCTTCTAGTTGCTGTATGTGGGACGCGGCCTCAGCATGGCCGGAGAAGCGGTGCGTCGGTGCGCGCCCGGGATCTGAACCTGGGGCGCCAGTATCGGAGCGCGAGCACTCAACCGCTAAGCCACGGGGCCGGCCCAGGAGTTAACTAGCCTTAACACTAAAGGAGAAAATCTAGGTGGAGAAAAGGAAGAGGCATCCTGGAGAGAGATATAGAATACTGTAAACCCGACATTCTTCTATTGTTTCCTGCAGCTAAGATAACCATTCCCCATAGATGTTACAACCTACACCTCGTGTAAATTTGTGGGCATGTCTATCTTTCTCTTGTGCCATCCCTGAAACAGATAAGGCTTGTAGAATTATCGTGCTTAATGTCCAAATCCAACCTGGCTGGCAACTTTAGCATGGCTATCACAGGTATGTGCAAAGTGAGATAAAAAATTATAGGGAAAAGTAGAAAAATCAACCTTCATAAGTTAATTAGATCTTTCAAATAATCCTCTATTAAGTTACCTAATTTCATAACTTATAAATATTTTTTAAAATATTAATGAATCCTAAGAAAAAAGAACAAAGCAGGAGGCATCACAATCCCTGACTTCAAAACATACTACAAAGCAATAGTAATCAAAACAGCATGGTACTGGGACAAAAACAGACACACAGATCAATGGAACAGAATTGAAAGCCCAGAAATAAAACCACACATATATGGACAGCTAATTTTCGACAAAGGTGCTAAGAACATACAATGGAGAAAGGAAAGTCTCTTCAATAAATGCTGTTGGGAAAACTGGACAGCCACATGCAAAAGAATGAAAGTGGACCATCTGCTATTGACATTCACAAAAATTAACTCAAAATGGATCAAAGACCTGAAGGTGAGACCTGAAACTATAAAACTCATAGAAGAAAATATAGGCAACACACTATTTGACATTGGTCATAAAGGAATCTTTTCGGATGACATGCCTACCCAGACTAGGAAACTAAAGAAAAAATAAACAAGTGGGACTTTATCAGAATAAAGAGCTTCTACAAGACAAACGAAACCAGAATCAAGATGAACAGACAACCCACCAGCAGGGAGAGAATATGTGCCAAACATACATCTGACAAGGGGTTGATCTCCATAATATATAAAGAACTCACAACTGAACAACAAAAAAACAAACAACCCGATCAAAAAATGGGCAGAGGAAATGAACAGACACTTCTCCAACGAAGATATACAGATGGCCAATATGCACATGAAAAGATGTTCAACATCACTAATCATCAGGGAAACGCAAATCAAAACAACACAAAGATATCACCTTACGCCGGTTAGAATGGCTATAATCACCAAGACAAAAAAACAACAAGTGTTGGAGAGGATGTGGAGAAACAGGAACCCTCATACACAGCTGGTGGGAATGCAAACTGGTGTAGCCTCTATGGAAAACGGTATGGAGATTCCTCAAAGAATTAAAAATAGAGATGCCCTATGACCCAGCCCTCCCACTACTGGGAATCTATCCAACGAACCTGAAATCAACAATCCAAAGAGGCTTATGCACCCCTATGTTCATTGCAGCACTATTCACCATAGCCAAGAAGTGGAAGCAACCCAAGTATCCCTCGACTGACGATTGGATTAAGAAAATGTGGTATATATAATACAATGGAATACTACTCAGCCATAAAAAAGACAAAATCATCCCATTTGCAACAAGATGGATGGGCCTGGAGGGTATTATGTAAGTGAAGTAAGCCAGAAGGAGAAAGACAAACACTGTATGATCTCACTCATATGTGGAATATAAACCAACACATGGACAGACAAAACTGTACTGTGGTTACCAGGGGCAAGGGGGATAGGGGGTGGGCACAAGGGGTGAAGGGAGTCATATATATGGTGATGGACAAACAAAAATGTACAACCCAAAATTTCACAATGTTAAAAACTATTAAAACATCAATAAAAAAAATATTAATGAATTTTAAGTGGAAACCCTTGTTTAATATGTGTGTATTTGCTATTCTACTCTTCAATGTCGTTTTATTTAAAGTAAATTGCTAGCGCCGGCCCTGTGGTACAAGCGGTTAAGTGCACGCTCTGCTGCAGCGGCCCGGGGTTCGCTGGCCCGGATCCCGGGCGCGCACCAACGCACCGCTTGTCAAGCCGTGCTGTGGCGCCGTCCCATATAAAGTGGAGGAAGATGGGCATGGATGTTAGCCCACGGCCAGTTTTCCTCAGCAAAAAGAGGAGGATTGGCAGATGTTAGCTCAGGGCCGATCTTCCTCACACACAAAAAATAAATAAATAAAGTAAATTGCTAAAGCTTTAGATGAATTAATTCTTTATTAGAAACTTCCAGTGAGGTATTGTATATAATTTATGTATACATTTTGGTGTAATTTCTGGGAAGCATTTTAGAATCTCTCTGCTTATGGATGTGCATACAAAGAAAACCATTTGTTCTGGAGCAAATATGAGAAATTAACTTTTATATTGTTAACCAACTGGTTTTAAAATTATTTCATAGAAATTCTCCTGAATAAAGGCTCTTTTGAGTGAATTAAACAAATATTAGAAACTAAATCTGAAAGGACCTCCTAGGTAAGCTAAGGCAAGATTTCATTTTTAAAAAGATTTAAATAGATAAATGATTCAATTTAAGTCATAACGGACAGAAATTTAAGTACAGAGCCGTACTCACCATGGGCAATGATGATCCATCTTCAAAATACATCTAAAAAAATAAACAAAAAGAAAACACACACCAAAACTTTACACCCCCATAAGATCTTAATCCCATTAAATTATAAAAAGGAAATATAAAACAGTTATTTCAAAAGAGTTGTGGCAAGTAAAATGTTGCAAAATTATTTTCTTATCTAAAAACTGAATAATAGCAAAAGTCCTCATCTAAAATAAACACTATAGCCAATTCTAGTTATGATATGATAATAGAACTTTAAATTTGAAATATACATGCTTTAAGATGCAAATCAAATAACTTATTTTCTAAAAACAATGCAAAGTGATTGTGCCAAATATATTTCCTAAATAAAGGTTGGAGAAGCATGAATAAAGAGAAAAGGAAATAACTTGGAAAAACAGTGAGAAAAGAAACATGTTAAATAAAAAGCCGATCAGCATGTAGACATTTTAGAAGTAGAACGTTTTCTTACTTATCACAGACGGAACAGTGATGGCAGCGATCTGGCTTTATAAGTTGGCATCTGTCACAATATCGGATTGCTAGGAACAAAAATCTCCACTTAGCCTTAAATTTAACAGTGAACCAAATATACAATTAATGGCTTTGATCATCTATCCCAATTTAAATTTTAAAAAGCATACTGAATTTAAATTTGGTTCAAATGAGATATTCGACTCCGTAAATACAAAAATGGAATGAGTCACCTACAGCCTCAGTTCTCTGGAGAGTTTTCCCAAGAACAGAGAATCTTTTGGGGAAGTTGTTCTAAAGCATTCTCAATTGCCAGTAGTTATAATAAGGCTCACAAAGGGCACAAATGTGTTCATTTCCAGCAAAATAAACAGAATGTCTCCCTCAATTAAATCAATTTATTTCCTGCACCCTGCCAGGAAACCAGGTAAGGATACAACCACATTTTAGAAATTTTATGGGAAACATAGTTTAGAAATTTGGGAATAAACTCCATTAGTTGCTTAAATTGGGAAAGAGCTCACATCTTCTCTGTTGGGTGAGATACAAGACTAGAAGAGAGGACTGGTACAAGTACTTCCAATAGAGAATTTTAATTCTTGTAACTGAAGTCCGGACCCTCTCTTCTCTAATACAGATATCAAAAACAATCACGGATGCCTGATCTGGAGATGCTATTTCAGTACACAGCATCTTACAGGATGCAGGCAGGCTACCAAAATCATAGGAAAGGAGTTATTAAGGGGGCAGTCCAGTAGGATCAGTAAAACCAAAGTAATGAATTTAAACTGTGGAAAAAATACTTGCAACTAATAATAACCAATGTTAGATTAGCTAACATTATAAATTCTGAAGAAGGAAACAGTTGCTATAAACTAAGAACAAAATGAGCTTTTTTTAGACAACAAGGCCTATGTGGAGTTGTTTTCAATACTGAAATAAGTTCTTAACATCCCCTTCCCACTTTCTTTCTTGGGGATTGCAGAGATGAATGGCATGGCTGCTCATCTCCTGAGGGAACAAGTCTCACAAGGACATTCAAGAGAAGCTATAAGGTATCGCTGGACCACGCAAAGTATTAAAGTGTAAGGTAGTTTGTCCAGAAGAAATATAATGTGAGCCCCGCGTGTACTTGCTCTAGGAGCCACATTAAAAGAAGTAAAAAGAAATAGGGGAAATTAATTTTAATAACATATTTTACTTTATCTAATACATCCAAAGTATTATTTCAACATGTAATCAATACAAAAATATTAATGACATATTTTACATATTTTTCAAACCATGTTTTTGAAACCTGTTATTATTCTACACTTACAGTCATATTTTGAGTGCTCAGTAGCCACAAGGGACTAATAGCTACCATAAAGGCAGCACACGTCTCAAGTCACAAAATCTCCAGGTGAATTTTGGTAGACAAGGCTAGGTTCTTTCCAGATGGTGATTATCAAATCAGAGTGGGCAAGAACTCACAGGAAATCAAAACAACACAGAAATAAGTTTTTTGTTTTTAGTCTTTCATAAACAGAAATTTAGTCTTTTAATAATAAACACTCTGGGTGCCATATTACGTTCAACTAAAATCATCCCACTGTAATTTAAAATGAACATCTGATTATCATTTAAAAACTCCTAACAGTCAAGGGGGGAGTTTTATTTTAACTATCTTGCTTGAATGTTTTCAGAATTTATTCCTATATTACTTATGTAATTTAAAACCTTTATGGCAAATGTTGAAAAGAAACATTATCAACATCTATGTGCAAAACAATAAACTAATTACATCACCTCTAATTGTTACCTTCCTAGTCAAAATCTACAAAAAATGTTGTAGGAAAGGATCGAGGGCAAGAGAGAACTAAAAAATAAATAGTCCTAATTAATAAAAATAAAAATAAGTAATAACATAACGAAGTTTGGAGAGCCCTGTAAGAAAGCAGAAGATGGGTGGATCAGAAGATAGCACAGGAGAAAGAGACGCGAGAGGAGCAGTCTTCTTAATACCCTACCTTCCCACACCCCACACCCAAGTCTGTATATGGTTGAATTTGTTCTCTGACAGCAGTCAGGTTAACCCAGGCAGCTGGCATTTTTCTCTTTCAGGTTTGGAGAAATTACTGGATTTAGAATGGATGGTAAAATCCTAATTTATATTAGCACTTTCTTCAATTGTCTATAGCATAAAGTGTGTGAACATTAACTGAACCTTTTAGTTGCTTTAGTCCACAGACTTGCCCGGCATGAAGAAGGAAATTATCCATAGAACACAGACTCTTAGAAGGGTGTGGTTGTGGGGTGGTAAGAAGGACTCTTCTCCCATTCCTGCCTTGGTGCTACTGTAGCTGCTCGACTGAACATCCTTCTGCACCATGCTCATCTTTACATGCTCCATATTCCAGAAGGGGATCAATTACACCAGCATTATAATCTATTTACTATACTTCGTGTAATTTAATTTAGTCAATGCCTCTAGTCAGTTATAATATTGATTTTAGCAGGTATCCAGAATTTTTGCCCTGAAAATATAAACAAAGATTATATTAGAAAATCCAGATTCTATTCCAAACTGTCACAAATATTGGGAATCATAAGTTCATCTCAGGAAAAAGGCATACGATACCTGAGAGGAACAAGAGATGACAGCCTTGACGTTATATAAACGACACAAGGAGACGACTTATAAATCCAAAGTGTAGTGGTTATTGTTAATAAAATGAATACTTTGTTCCGGTACGACCTATGCGTCCCTCCTTTCTCTTAACTCGGTATATCAAGGGGTATAGTAGACAAACACTGCACTAGGAAAGAGAAGACCAGATTTTTACACTTTGTACTGTCAACTAACTAGCTTTGGAAACTCAGGCAGTAATTTATTTTTAGGGGGCTTAAATTTCCTCAGTGTTCATTTAGGTTTATGTAGGGTAAATATACATAAACATACATCATCACATCTCTGTCTTTGTGGGATAGAACCAGTGGCATAATATTAAGGCAGAAATTGCTACTTGCTCATTAAGAAACAATGAAAACAAAACAGGAAAATATGCTATGTGAGATTTACAGTTAGATTCAATTATGATTCTAAATGAGTTAGAAACAAATATAAGTAATATAAAAATATCAATGAGATATTCTATATTCCTTTTTTTCATACTAAGTCTTTGAAACCAGTTGTGTATTTCACACTTAAAGCACATTTCAGTTTGGACTAGCCACGTTTTCAGTGCTCGACAGCCACATGGGGTTAGTGGCCACCAAAACAGGCAGCCAGGTCTAAAGACACAAAATTTCTGGGTGAGTCTTGGTGGGCAAGTAATCAATAGTCCACGTGTGTCAGTTTTCAGATAATTCTTTAATTACATAGCTGTTAAATTACTTTAAAAATCTGACCCGAATAAAATAGTTTTATTAATTTAGTTACATTTGTAGCAAAAATTACCGTAAATTTCAAAGATAAAGAAATTGTACCAATACCTAAATTAAGTTTTACATAATTTATATAATTTCTGTTTTAAACTTATGTAAAATTATCAATATTATGTTCATTATAGATTTTGCTCCCTTAAATTAAATTAAATAAGAATAGGAAGGTCTATAATTATTTGTTTTTATTTATTTATTTTTTTTTTGAGGAAGATCAGCCCTGAGCTAACATCCATGCTAATCCTCCTCTTTTTGCTGAGGAAGACTGGCTCTGAGCTAACATCTATTGCCAATCTTCCTCCTTTTTTTCCCCCAAAGCCCTGGTAGATAGTTGTATGTCATAGTTGCACGTCCTTCTAGTTGCTGTATGTGGGACGTGGCCTCAGCATGGCCGGAGAAGCGGTGCGTCGGTGTGCGCCTGGATCCGAACCCGGGCCGCCAGTAGCGGAGCGCGCGCACTTAACCGCTAAGCCATGGGGCCGGCCCGGAAGGTCTATAATTAAAACTTTAAAAATGAATACAACTACAAATCAAGATTTCAGCAATTTTAACATCTTCACTGAGTCACAACTAAGTAGGCAGAACAGAAGTAAACTCTGGTCTGATTTGGTTGAGATCTCTGTGCCACAGAGCTATTCAGGTTTCCATTCTGCTTTATGGAATTATACAGCAAAGATTTAATAGTAATCCAAGAGATAACACACTGTGTTTCAATGACTATTTGTCAGTTTCAGGTATATGAATATGCTTTCTAACAGTCCCCACAATCTATCACGCCAAAGCACTCAGTATGGACATCTACCTCCAGACATGGTCCTGGTATAGATGGGAAGATCTTTGGCTGCTCGCCTAAGAACTTCCTGATGGGCTTCTCCTCTTGGCTCTCTCTCCAACAATTCTTTCTCTGCATAAGAGAGATGGAACTGTGGAATAAATTTAAATTTCAATCAGTATTTTCAAAGAAATAATAACATATTGGTCTCTGATACTTAGAAAAAGGTGTTTATAAAATATTAATGGTATATAGTGTATATATTCAGAGAGGTAATAGAGTTTGAAATCTGGGCAAGTCTGTTAACCTCATGGGTCATTTTTATGCATGTGAAAGAGGGAATAATTATAATAATACCTACTTCCTCAGATGTTTGTGAAACTCAAAAGAAATAGAGTATGTAAAAGTGCTTTATAAACTGTAGGTTCTATCCAAATATTAGCTGCATCAGGTCCAAAAAACCAAATACAGGTTGGTGGAATTATTACTTGATAATATGAATGTCAAAAAATCTACTTCTATCTTGGAATGAACTAAATATACAATTTCCTCCCTCAGAACACTTTTATGTACAAAGGCAGGTCACAGATTTTGAGAAAGATGACATCTGTAGGATCTGAAGGGTTAGAAAATCACACAGGGGGAAAAGATAACATACCTGACCT
This sequence comes from Diceros bicornis minor, assembly GCF_020826845.1. Classification (NCBI taxonomy): domain Eukaryota; kingdom Metazoa; phylum Chordata; class Mammalia; order Perissodactyla; family Rhinocerotidae; genus Diceros; species Diceros bicornis. The sequence goes on from NC_080768.1 coordinate 21,581,030, forward strand.
GCCACCAACTTCAAGATTGTGGCAGTCCTTGACCAGTTGATACATGCTGCCTTGTTTTTGTTTAAATAGTTTTATTATTTTTAGAACACTTTAGATTTATAGAGAACATGAGAAAATTAGTACCTTCCCATATACCCTCTCACCAAGTTCCTCATATTATTAACATCATATATTCGTATGGCACATTTAGTACAAGTAATAATAATTAACTAAAGTCCACAGTTTATTCAGATTTCCTTAGTTTTTGTTGAATATCTTTTTCTGTTCCAGGATCCCATCCAGGATCCCACAGTACATTTATTTGTCATATCTCCTTAAGTTCCTCTTGGCTGTGACAGTTTCTCAGATTTTCCTTATTTTTGTTGACCTTGATAGTTTTGAGTAGTGCTGCTCAGGTATTTTGTAGGATGCTTCTCTATTGGAATTTGTCTGATGCTTTTCTCATGATTAAACTGGGCTCATGGGTTTTGAGGAGGAAGACCACAGAGCTAAAATGCCATTCTCATCACGTCGTATCAAGGGAAGATACTATCAACATGGCTTATCATTGTTGATGTTGACCTCGATCACCTGGGTGAGCCAGTGTTTGTCAGGTTTCTCCACTGCAAAATTACTCATTATTTCTCCATTTCCATCCTGTACTCTTTGGAAGGAATTCGCCATATGCAGCCTGCATTTAAGAAGCCCGCATTTATTCTTGCCCTCTTTGAAGGCAGAGTATTTACATAAATTATTTTTCTCTATAAGAGATTTTTCCCTTCTCCCCATTTATTTATTCATTTAGTCATTTATTTACATCAGTAGACTTATATTTATTTTATACTTTGGGTTATAATCTAACATTATTTTATTTATTTTGTTGCTCAGATTTTTCCAGCTTTGGTCACCGGGAGTCCTCAGTTGGCTCCTGTGTCCTTTGACATGTCATCATCAATGTATTTTATTTATTTGGGGGGAAGAAGCACTTCCTTATTTCTGGCACTGTACGATGCTCCAGGCTCATCTTGAATATTTCCTGCCCTAGTTCTAGAATCAGCCATTTCTCCAAAGATCCCTCCCTCCTTAAACTGGACAATGGTATTAGAAGCCAAGATATGGGCTCAAATACAGTTTTCAGACTAAAGGAGAGTATAATATTAAAAGGATATACATAGTAAGAAAAAAAACTAAAATCTAATAACAAATAAACAGAAAACTCACAGAACTGTATTTCCTTTTTTGCTAGTTGTTTTTCACTTAGGACAAAAAGAAACATATAACCTCACCAGTATCTAAAATGTACAAATTCAAACACAGAACTTTTCTGCTTATTAAAGTGGCAACAGTTTTCTTAATAACAGCATGCAATGCCAAGGGTTGGATAAAACCAGTGGCATTGTAAATTGCTACAATCCTTTTGGGAAACAATTTGGCAAGTGACTTAAATTTCCTTGATCTAGTAATTCTACCTCCGAGAATTTATATTAAGGAAATAATCCAAAACATGGGTAAAGTTCTATGTACAAACATGTTAAAAACATCATTTATAATAATAAAAGTTGGGATAAGCCTAAAAATCCAAGTTGGGATGTGACTAAGTAAATTTTTACATGTTTCAGTAAGAATATTATGCCATTATTAAAAATGACAATACACCAATGATGGACTACTACATGAAAAAAAGTTGGAATTTGTGTACTCTGAATATAATTAGGAAAAATAACTAGAAAGAAATTCGGAATGTAAACTGGCTGAATTGGTGTGGTGGGAGGTTTTTTTCTTTTTCTTTTTGCCTAGTCTCCATTTTCAAAATATAATTTAGTATGGTTATATTACTTTTATCTTGGGAGAAAAACTTACAAATTGAAAAACTGTAATCAATTTAACAATCTTGCTATGAAAAAGGTAAATTTTAATTCACATGTTCCAGATTTCTTATAGTCTCTCAATAGTGACAGGAAAATATTTTCTTATATTACCTCCTCTCCTACTTTTTTAGTCCCATTTTTCAAAGATTTTTAGCACCTGAGAGCACATTATTGTCAGTTTAAGTCCAGGACCCTTACTCTATAGGTAAGGGTCTCCAGCTGCTGATTAATTAGAAGATTAGCCCAAGATCTTGCATTTTAACAGAATAACCTAAAATTCTTAACCAGCAATCAAGGGCTCTTTCTTTCACAATAATGGTCTCCAAACTCTTTTGATCATGTACCCCTAGCAGTAAAAAATAATTTGAGGTGGCACTGCCAATATATGCATATTTATTTGTTTATAAATGTACTGTTAGCTAATATATTATGGATCTTATATATGAAACTTTAAAAAAGAGAAATGTTAAAAGAATAACACATAAATAGAAGTTTTGCTATTTTTTCTCCATGCTCCAATTGATGTCCTGGGCACATCCACCAATGTGGTGTCCCCTCTCCATACCAGAGTGCGGTGTAGCGACAAGAGTGTAGCCTTGATGGTCCAAACAACTTTGGTTTGAATGTTAGCTCTGCCAGACACTAGCACTAGTGCCTTAGGATAATTAGCTCCTGTTCAGAGCCTACTCCATTCATAAAATGGTAATAAATAATATCTATCCCACACAGTTGTAGGAATTGAATAAGGTACACGTCTTTTGCAGAAAAATCATCCAACAAAGCCTCGTACAGCTGTCAATTCACTGTTATGAATCTCAACTGCTCCCTCAATACTGTGTTATTTCTTCTGTGTTTTGTATCATTTCATTTTTCCACTCTCTCCAACCACTATTTCGACACTTCGCTGCTCTCCCAAACCTCTGTCAACCCACGACCCTCATCATTCTTAGCCAATGATCTCATACATAATTTTAGGGAGAAATTAGAAGTCACTTCAACTTCCTGCCAAAGCTACAAACACAAACCTGCATCTGTACACGTAACTTCTTCCCTATATTCAATCATTCAACAAATATGTACCAAGTACCTTCTATGGGCCTAATGGGGATGGATTAGTGAGCAGAACAGATAAAGTTCATGCCATTGTAGAGCTTATATTCTAGGGGTGGTATAAAAAATGAACACAGAATGAATTATAGAATGATATGCTGTGGAGAAAAATCCAGCAAAGCAAGGTTTAGAGGGAATGCCAGGGAGAGGGTTTTGCTGTATCATACAGAGTCGTCACGGAAAGCCTCCAAGATCAGGCACCACTTGAGCAGAAACATAGAGATAGGAAGAAAGGGAGGGGCCTGGCCATGCAGCTGTCTGTGCAAAGAGCATTCTAGGTCAAGGGGAAGTAGCAGGTTTCAAGGCCCTGAAGGAGGAACAAGCCTAGCATGTTGACAGAATAGCAAGGAAACCAATGTGATTAAAGCAATATTCAAGAGGGTCAGAGAGGCGGTGTGGGGCCAGGCCACGTGCAGTGTTTTAGGCTGTAGCAGAGAATTAGGTTTTTACTCTGAGTGAGCAAAGATATCACAGGAAAGTGCTGAGCAGAAGAATATGATCTGTTTTGTGTTTTGAAAGGCTCACCTTGGATACTGTGTTGAAAATATACAGAAGAGGGCAAGTCCAAAAACAAGGAAGCTTGTCAAAAGGTACTGGAAATATACAAGTGAGAGATGAGGGTGGCTTGGACGAGGGTAGAAGCAGTGGAGGGGCATGAGCTCACACTGTGGGTACCCTAAGTATATGGCTTACACAATATGCTGATTGACTGGATATGGGATCTTAGAGAAAAAGAGTAGCCAACATGACTCCAAGGTTTTTGACCTGAACAACTGGAATAATGGAGTTGCCATTATTGAGACGAGAAAACTTTAGGAATAGGAGGATTCAGGGAGCTGGTGGGAAATCAGAAGTTTGTTTTCAGGTATGTTAAATTTGAAATTCCTACTAGATGCCAAATAGGTAACTGGAAATGAGTTTGGAGTTTGGGAGAGAGGCCCAGGCTAACGATATTAATTTGAGAGCTGTAGCACTGAGATGATATATAAAGTCATAACGTAGATAAATAAGAGAAGAGGTCCAGCGATTGAGCTGGGACAATCCAATGGTTTAGAGGCTCAGGAGATAACCAGGAACCAGCAAAGAAGATCAAGAAGAAGCTGCCACTATGAATAAAAATAGAATTATTTGGACGAGAAAGGAGAAAAGAATATTCTAGAAAGAAAAAAACGGCATGGTGTACACAGCAAACTACATGTAACTAAGAACTACTAGAGTATAAAGTGGGACGTCAGAAATTTAGATGAGTCATTGTTGCCAAACTAGGGAGACTGGACTTTACCCTGTGGGATATGTGGAGTCACTGAACGATACAAGCAGTAGAGTCAAAGGGTTAAATTTGTTTTTAGATGAATCACTCTAGCTTCCGGGTGAAGGATGAATTTTTGCAGAGTTCTGGGAAGGGAATGTCGGCAAGATCGCAAACAGCAACACCATGTAGGAGAAGAATGCAATGTCTCAGACAAAAGAGATGACTGAGACTCTTAATTAGGGCAATGATGAAAAACAAAATTAGAGAGTGAAAACATCAGCAGGATTTGGATGTTGGGGGAGGGCGAGGAAGTGGGAGGATCCAAGCATGGCTGCCAAGCCTTTGCTGGAATGACGCGGTAGATGGCAGTGGCATTAACTGGTGGAAGAAACAGATGAGTCACGGTTTGGGGAAGGAGAGGGTGATAACTTCAGTTTTTGACGTGTTGCGTTTGAGGTGTCAGCGGGATGACCAAGGAGCTATGTTTGGTAGGGAGAGACATAAGTTGGAAACTCACAGGAGAGGTCAGAGCTAGAAATAGATTTGGGAACTGTGAACACAGAGGTCATAGTAAACCTCCAGAGTGGATGAGATCACCTACGATAGAAGTCAGCATTTTCCTTCAAACCTACAGCTAAGGCCAGCGTGGGGGTAAGAGAGATGAGAGAGAAGTGAATACGGTAGGAGGGAGGAAAAGGAGGTAGGAAAAGAAAAATCAGTAGATATAGAAGAAAACAAGGCTATATCTCACTCATTTTAGGCCAAGCATACCATTAATTGTGTGCAAGTATCTGTGGTTTTGTTTTTAATATCCTTTCCCAGGCCATATAGCATATTTACTGGCCTTTTTGACCACAGCTGCATTTCAAACATTCCTGCATTACTTCAGGAAACAATTTACAGTGATGCCTAGACCTTTTTTTTATTTTTTTAACTTGGCCCACTAAAACAACACTATTCTTACTGGAGCAAAGTTTATTTCTATTCAACAAACATGTACTGGACTAAGTGCCGACGATATAAAAATGAGGAAGACATAGCCCTTTGCTCTAAGAACACGTAACCAGGATGACAGACCCAGAAACAAATAGCCAGAATGATCGTTTCGAAATGCAAATTTTGATCATGTCACTCTACTTAACACTTTCTGTAGCTGAGACTGCTAGTTGTTGCCCAATATCCACTCTTTTCTTCTTCTAACATGGGTAACATGGTCATTGAGAATAAAGACTACACTCCTAGCTTTCTGTGCAAGTAACTGTGGTCATATAACTAAGTTCTAAATTTAAGTGAAAATGGCATCAGCAACTTCCAGAAAGTGTCCTTAAAGGGAAGACCATTTACTTCTACTCCTCTCTCCTACTTTCTCTGGCCTGCTGGCTGGAATGTGGACATGATGGCTGGAACTGGAGCAGCCATCTTAGGCCAAGAGGGGTGATGCTGGGAATGGAAGCTACACATGTCAGAGCAACAAGACAGAAGGAGCCTGGGTACCTGGCAGCTATGGATTAGCTACAGATTTTGAATGCAGAGCAGATTATTAAATTGTTATTTTTTTGCTGTTATTTCTGGTGGTTAACAGCCAACTAATACACCATTAGTATGATAATTATAACAGAAGCTTGTCTACCTTCAGCTCTATCTATCCATCCATCCATCCTGATATCTGACTCTAAAGTAGAAATGGAACACATAATAAATTTCATATTGGTAATATAATGCTCATCTAGTGCAAAAATAATATTTGCCAAGTGAAAATTCAAGTATTTACTAACAGACATATTAAAAAAATAATCACTATACTCAATTAGTTTCAACATTAATAAAAAGACATAAAATTCATTCTTCAGACATCAGCATATTGATTTCCATCTTTAGAATAACTTTACTAATATTTTAACTTACTTCTTTTGAAGGATTCATTGGTAATGTAAAGATAGTTTTCCAATATGACCAGACAAACATTGCAAAAAGTAGATGATAAGCAATCAGGCACACAACTAAAATGAGAGAAACATAATTAGCATTGTAATATGCAAATATGTACTAAAATCATGGTATTCACAAAAGATCTACTTGTTCTAAAATAACAAAATTACCAATTATAATAAATACATTTTATATTGACTTTTACTATTGTAAATAAGTTCATTTATATCATACTGGAATAAGCACAACTCAAATAAGAAATTTTTATACCTAAAGCCAAGAGTTAAAAAAAATCCCTAATACTATATAATTATAAATCCCTAATAATGCATTATTCTACACATAATCTACACCCATTATTAGAACCCTCCCATCTAGGGGCCGGCCCCATGGCTTAGCAGTTAACTGCGCATGCTCGGCTACCGGCGGCCGGATTCCGATCCCGGGGGTGCACCCACGCACCGCTTCTCCGGCCATGCTGAGGCCACGTCCCACATACAGCAACTAGAAGGATGTGCAACTATGACATACAACTACCTACTGGGGCTTTGGGGGAAAAAAAAGGAGGAGGATTGGCAATAGATGTTAGCTCAGAGCCGGTCTCCCTCAGCAAAAAGAGGAGGATTGGCATGGATGTTAGCTCAGGGCTGATCTTCCTCACAAAACAAAACAAAACAAAAGAACCCTCCCATCTGTAGACAGGCCCAACCACTGGCAAAATGGCTAACAGAGACCTTTCCTAAATTGTAAAAACAAGGCAATTATGCCTGCAACCTTAAATAATAAACATAGCATTAAACAAATGTTACAACATTAAGGCTTTAAGAACGTTGCTTTACTGACAAACAATAGCAACAGCAGTTCCTACCTGTTTGATTATTTGCTTAGCTCTAGTCAAATCTAGCACCCCTAACTGTTTTAATGACAACACACTTAAACAGAGACCATTTGGACACAGAGAGATTTCCTCCAACAGGAGTTCAAGTGTCTTATTACTCTCACGAGACAACTGTTAAGAAAAGCATTCTGAATACTTTTTTCAGGTAATTTATATAAACACACTCCCTGTTGCGTTTTAGTCTTGAAGTACTATGCAAATATACAATATCAATTTTGTATACAGTGATAATGATTAATTCCGGATAATAAATTAATATATAACAATTCTGTAAGACACAGTTGAATAAATCATGCTAATTTATTAGCTTGTTTGGTATCTTACAACTTTAATAGCAATTTTAAACTTTTTTAAAGAATGCTGATACTCATATTTATAGAATCATCAAAAATTAAATTACTCAATGAGACACTTAAATCGGTGTGATATAACAAGAGCAATGATATGTTTCATGAATTATGTAGGTGACTTAGGTATGAGGTAATATTCCGAGTTGAAACAGGAGACTGTTGATATTCCCGGATCTCAAAGCCCCAAGGATCTCTGGCACAATGACTGCCATTTTAGGGTAGAGTTGTCTGCCAAGTGTCTGACAGAATTCAGTCTGGGGATTAACAGAATGAGATGTCTTTAACCCCATCTTGTCTCCACATCCTCAGGGTATAATTTATTAGTTCCAACCAAATCTAAATGAATACTATTTGTTTTCTGAACTATTTTAAAAATTTTATATCTAAAATAATAATATAATATATCTTACCTTGTTCTCCAATGTCTTCCATGGACACTATAGAAATAAATAGAAAAAAGAGATAGGTAATAGGTTATATGAAGCTTATGGCAAACATAGGGCCTGACAGAGACTTAGAGCACTTGAGTAGTTTAATCATTTGGCTCCCCTTCAAACCAACATTCTTTAAATATTTGTTCAACTTTATTTAGAGGAGAGGTGAGCACTGTGGGAGAGAGGGTGGCGAAGGGAGACTGGTGGCTGTATTCAGCCAGGACTCTAATGGCATTGTACCCCTGGCTCCCACGCAGAAAACAAAGCCCATGAAGCATGCCCCTTGGCGGTCTTACTCCTGTATCAACTGGCTTCTTGGTTTTCCTTTCAACTACAGAGCTCAGATAAAAGCAACGTTCTCCAGGTCATTACATTCCCAGAGACACTTATTGGTCTTCATAAGCTGGCAACCACCTAGCTGGCTCTCCAGAAAGAAAAAAATGTTGTGTCCATGGTACACATCCTTCTTTTCAAATTTCTATAAGTACCAATTCTTATGCCCAATGAGTAATTGTTCCCTACTTGTACAATGTGCCTGAGAAATTGCCATCCCTTAGGGGCTGTTGTAAACGTCCCCAGGTGGCAGGTAGACTAGAACAGATACCACAGAGCTAAAACAAGCTGGGACAAGAAACTGTATTTAGTAGTCCAGGCACAGTTTTCTTACCTTTTGTATTGTTTACTTGTTTTGTTTCCCATTTGGTCTTCCTCCATTTGTACTAAAGCCTTTTGGAAATTTTGGCCTACCTCAGCTGTAGCAAGGGAAGATTTGATTTTATTTATGTATTTTTGTTCCTATTTGGCTTTTTAAAGAGGTACAGTATTCCAGGCCTTAGCCCTGGAATATAATTCCATTGTCTTAAGAGACATTGGAGTCAGAGGGTAATGTTGTGAGAGATTTTTAGGATTACCTGATCCAATAACCTCCTTCCCAGGAGAGCTAATGAATGTCAGTTCAGGCATTTCTAGAGCCTGAAGGAGCCCAGTTTTGGAGAGCAGCCCATTCCATTACTGGATTGCTCTAAGAATGATTAAAAGATATAGTGTGTTGAAATCGGCCTCTTTGTAGCTTCTACCTAGGGTATCTAGGCTTCTGATCTATAAAAATAATAGAAAATCTAAATGACAGACCCTCACATATTTAAAGTTATTGTGTCCCCCTTAAATGTTCTCTTTTAGCCCAAATAATATATGATTTCCAGATCTCTTACCAACCTTGATGTGGCTCCTTTAAATGTTTCCTGGGTTTTCAATTTCTTTCAACATTTCTGACCCCAGAATGACACGGATGATCTTTTACTCACAAAAGGCCTGTTCCACAAGTGTGCTTGTAAATCAGAGGCTAGAGCATCAGAGTTTGCTTTCTCCTAGAATCTCTGAAGTGGTTAATCTGAGGGCCCAGGAAGGACCCTAGGCAAGCTTGTGTTTTATATCTGACCCTACTGCTCCCATTTTATCTATTTCTCTCTAGCCACTGACTTCCCTGTCTTCAAAAGTGCTCCAAAATTGACTATGTACAATTCTTCCTTGGATAAAATGTCCAGTCCTTCAGCTAATCTAAGAAAATGGAAAAGCAATTTACTCCACTTGTGCGTTTATGTATAAATGACCCTTACTGACCATTCCAGAAGTGCCGGTGTTTTAAAGAAAATGTATTTGCTAACCCATGACTCTAGCTGTCAGAACTGAAAACAGTAAAACAAAATGACATTGAAAACAGAAAAAGTACAGTTAGCATAGTTGATAATCTTCTTGACCTGGACCACATAATGGCTGGATATGCATTCAAAGATATCTTTTTTAAAGCTATTTTTGCCCTTCAAAGTCTGTTTTCCCCTAAATGTACTTCAAAATCCACAGATCCTCTAGTTTTTTCAATTAAACAGGTTGCACATAGATGCATGCTTACGGTAAATAATTCCAATAACATTCATAGAGTAAAATACGAAAGTCCAAAAAGGCTGTATCAATTACACTCCCACAAGGACTGTGAGCCTATCCCATCTCCCATAAATGTAAAACAAGTCTTTAATTTTTGTCATCATTTTAGCCCAAAATAAAAATCACTGTTTTAGTATTCATTTCCCTGACTACTAGTGAGGTTTAGCATTATTTTAAAAATATAATGATAGGTTTTCCTCTCTCTTCTGAGTGAATTACCACTTTCCTATTGTCTACTTCTCCTTTACTTATTGAGAGCCTTTTATATCCGTATCTGTTACACGTTACATAGTAATCTGTATCTGTTACATATGTTGCAAATAAAGCTGTACGACTATTTTCAAACTATTTAATAAACACTAGCAAAATATTACGACATCACTGATTAAATAACAGTATCAAAACTTTCAAATTAACCTATTTCACTAACAGATATATGGACTTTTCCAGGTTTTGCTTTATAATATTGAGGAAACTAATGTTCTCCTACCATATTTACCTAATTAGTGGGTCTAAGACTCACCTTGTAATTTTCAGTTTAGTGGAAGAGTTGTCAATTTCAACATTTCCTTTCTTATTATAAAACACATTGAATACAAGGTTATTTTCAAATGCAAACATTTTATAAATGTTTAAGAAAAGGTTGCTATTTAGCCACATATACATTTCTAATATATATATACATAAAGATAACATATGGAAAATACAGATTCATTTTTGGAAAAATATAGATGGTAAGTCAAATGTAATTTGATTATTTATATCAGCAAGAGAATTAAATAGCAATACTGAACATATTTATGACGGATCTTCCAAAAATAACTATTGGGTTTTAATGTGAATTTTGAGTTTTATCCAGTATTATTTAATTTTATTATTTCACAGAATTTTTCAATTTGGTCTATTTAAAATTATGCTGATACTTATTCTCCAACTGTACACATACAGAAATTTCAAATGTTTCATACCCATCTTTATCACATTTTCTTAAAACCAGCTAAACCGGGTAAATTAATATAGGTATTTCTATTTTTTATTAAAAGACAATGGAGACAAATGAGCTTTACTCAAAGTCACAGTGAGTAGTATATTAATTTATTCTATCCCAGAAATTCTTTTATTTTCAATTTTAAAGTTTCATTCATGTGACCAAATGTTATGACTTTGGGCTCTCCTGGATCATATTAAAATTAGTTCCTCATTAAAGAACAATAACTGGCATAGAGCCTCTGCCCCATAAATGTTGACTGAATAAAAAAGTGATTTAGACAAATAGAAGAAAACACAATTAATTTGAATCACTTGAAAGTGGAATACCAAAGCAGACCTACAAGAAATGTTAATTCTTTCTTTTGTGGGCTTGAGCAACTCAAGAAAGCAGTTATTTCTTTTACATGACAGCTTGGCACACTGTAGAAACTCAGCTAGTAATTTACAAAACCAACAGTAATCTTATCTGTACTCCCCCGCTAGTATGTATATTTCTCCAGAAGCCAAGACAATATCTGTACCTCATACGTAAAGGAGAGCGGGCAGAAGACGAAGTGGTTCATGGTCCTTTAAAAAGGAAAAGGTTGAAGGACATGCTGGCTTCGACTGAGCTTCAAGCAACTTTGAAGACAGAAGGTTTTATAAGTTTGTAGGGTTTTTCCCTCCCCGTTTTGGTTCTTTCTTAGTATTTTACTTGCTTATAGTTCAATTTGTCAAAATGAAAAAGATCTTACTAAGCCTAACAGTACTCAAGAGAAAACACTCTGGATCAAGACAGGCAAAGCTCAATCCTATCTCTGCCACTTGCGAGCTCACACAAGTTATTCTGCTTATTCCATCACAAAATGAATGCAACAATGACAACAGCTGTATCATTAGAGCTGCTGTGAGAATTAAAAGAGGTAATATATGAAATGTACTTAACATAGTGTCTGGCACACAGTGAGCCTCCCAAATATAAAAACAATTATGATATATAATGTTTAATTTTGCTAATACTAACTGTACTATACAACATACAAGAAAGGGGACTAAACATGAAGAAAAATTACAAAGAGAAAAGTAATTTTTTTTGTACAGGCTAAATCCAAAATTTTGAATGAAAATGGACTTTACAAGTGAAAATAAAAAGTGAAAAATAACTTATATCTCAATATTTTGCCTTTTATACAGATGTGTTATTCCAGAAGCTTGCTTAGTATAAACAAAAATGGTGGTACTCATCCTTAACAATGTAATAATGAGTAATAATGAGACATAAAAACTTCATTCTTGATGTGGCAGTCCATGCGAGAACCTCTCTTAAAGTGAAAAGATCTATTAGATGTGACATTATCTGTTTAACTTAGTGAATAAAAGATTAGGACTTTAAAAAAAAATTCCTAAATCTTATATACATCCCAAAGAAGTTAGATGCAATTGACTCTTGGGAATAAGAGCAGTGCTGTTATTACAATAAAACATTTACCATTTGTACGTCTGGTGACCATCTAATTACATACGATAGTAATACTGGGTCACAATTTTAATTTTCATCTCAAAAATTTATTGCCTAACTTTATCTTGGATTAGCCTAATTTCTTTCTGATCCATGGTCTATAATGATAATATTTTGCTTTAGAGATTTCTAACTTTCCAATATTCCTCCAGAGCTTAAAATTCTTCCCTGATTAATTGTGGTACAGCTAGGCGACAAGGACTCTGATTTCTTGGAAGATCCTAAAGAATCACAGCACTTTCTTGGCACTGATGGTGTAGAGAAGAGAGAATGTGGGAATGGTAAATTATTACCAGAGTTACCAAGGGTGTTCCTGTTTGCCAAGAGCAAAATGAAGGCCTTTAAGGATTACATCTTGGAATCTGGAACCGTCACAGACACTGCAAGGCTGGTAGTTTGGGTTGCCAGTTCTGTTTTCTGGCTACCCTTCTGCCTAACCCCCTCCTCCCTCATTAATCATTCCTCTAAGAGGCAGAGTGGGGCGTTAGAGAAAAGGATGGCTGGTCAGTCATTAGTTTAGATTTGATAAGAGCGCTACTTTTTGTTGTAGTAGTACCTTTAAGAAATTCTTGTGTAAAAATAAAACACGTAAAACCAAAGTTGAAGAGCAAGACTGTCAGCCAAAGTAATCACCCCTAACACACAAAAGGATGACAAACTGCTTCTTGATCCAAAGCCGGCTTGAATAAACATCCTTAAAAATGTATACCACACACACACACACACAAAAATGTGTACCCCTCTTATCTCTCTGGCTGCAATCATTTAATCCAGGCGTTGGTAAACTACATCTTTTGGTCCAAATAAAGCCAGCCACTTGTTTCTGTAAATAACTGGAACTTAATTCTGTAAATTATTGGAACACAGACACAGCCATTTGTTTACATGGTTATTTTTCTGCTTCAATGGCAGAGCTGGATAGTTGTGACAGGGACAGTATGGCCCTGCAGAGCCTAAAAGATTTACTATCTGGCCCTCTATAGAAAAAGTTTTCCAACCCTTGTGTACTAGAGTTCTCCAGAGAAACAGAACCATTGGTGTGTGTGTGTGTGTGTGTGTGTGTGTGTGTGTGTGTAGAGAGAGAGAGAGAGATTTATTTTAAGGAATTGACTCACACATGATTGTGGGGCTGATAAGTCTGAAATCTGTCTAAAGGCAGAATTCCTTCTTCTTCAGGGGACTTCAGTCTTTTATATTAAGGCCTTCAACTGATTGCATTAGGCCCATCAACATTATGGAGGGTAATTTGCTTTACTTAAAGTCTGTTGATTTAAATGTTAATCACATATAAAAAATACCTTCATAGCAACATCCAGATTGGTGTTTAACCAAACAACTGGCCACCACAGCCTAGCCAAGTTGACACATAAAATTAATCAACACACTCTAAATCTATAATTGAGTTTTATTCTGGAAATTTCCTACTAAGAAATTGATCTTTTATATCAGTTCTCAAGCCAAGTTTATTTTATATTATAAATTAATAAATTGGAATTATATCTAGCAAATTAACTACAGACACTTTTATGTATCTGCTAGAGAGAAAATAATAATAAAATCTTTAGTCATACTCTAAAAACCTGACTACAAATAATCCTATCCAAATTAAGTTTATTTATACACCCATATGATTGCTAAGAATGCTATCAAACCTTATTCTCTAGAGAGCTGTAAAAATATTAGAGCTGATTCAGTCTAGATTGATTTAAATTCAGTCGACTAAAAGCAGGGGATCATCTCAAAGATTATTCCAGTCCTATATTTTTACCAACTGATTTTTTAAAACTTGGCTTTAGTGATTATACGTTAATCACTAAACATTAAGAGTTTGTTGTCAAAAATTGTATCTATTGATAAGTACAGCCCAGTAAACTGCTGGTAACTTAAATCTAGTTCAACTTTTAGTCATAAGTGCATCCAAAATCCAAAACTTCAGATACTGAAATACGCCTTCATAGTAGATAAAAAATGTACTTCCCTCCCTTAAATTAGCAAAGAACAGTTACATAATTGTTACTAGAACAATTTTGGTTTTTGGTACATTCACTGCAAATGTATATTGTTGTGATATTTTTCTTAATTGGAATTTTCTTGTCTTCAAATTCAAACTCTCTCTTTTGGAGGAATAATTTACCTATATTGTGTATACTTAGTAACTTTTCTAAATAAAAGCACTATGCTATTTCCAAATTCAGTCTGACACAGACACGTCTTAGCCCCAAATATGCAGTCTGATAATCAAGAATACCAAAAATAAAGATGTGCTTCTAATGAAAGAATCTTAAGAATAACTTTATAGCCAAGTTCTATTTTTTTTCCTGCTTATCTTTAACTCATTTATTGAAAAACATTCACTATACTGTACTTACACTATTGAGGATAAAATGGTAAATGAGACTCCATCCTTGTGCTCAAAAAGCTTAAAGTTTATGAGATTTTTTAGTTAGAAGTTAAAACTAACTGAAAAAACAAGGACATAGTTATTAAAACATTTTCAATTCATTAAAGAAGTAGCTCAGATTCAGAAGATTAAAACAAATATGTAGCAGGACAAACATGTTTTAATATCTCCTGTCCTAACAAAATCTCTCCTCTGACCTCAGCAGAGAGCTACCTCAGGACTGTAGCTGCCATCCCATTTTTCTGGGCTTTTCACAGGAAAACTTTTTTTCACGTTCATCCAAGTGCACTGTCTTTACCCCACCTAACTTCCTATTACTTCCTTAATTAACTCCAACTGGTCTTTCCTCCCCAATATTCCACTGCTGTCACTCCTGTCAAGGTCACAACACCGTCCCTACCGCTAATTCTCGGTACTCAAGTTACTTTAACAGAATCAATTACGCTCTTTTTGAAATATTCTGTGGAACTGACAGTGAATTCGTTAACTAAATTGGCCAGTGGGAACCAGTTGATGCGGGATCCTTCACCCTTTCAGCTACTTTTCAAGTAGCTCCAGCTCATTTTCAAGGTATTAGAGATAGAAATTTGGACAGGAGGAGGATACACTACAAATCATTCCCAGGAATACTGGTGGCATTGCTGCTAGACCATTTTAACGATGGACCTAAGAAAAATATACTATTCACATTGATAGTTCCAGTTGAATTCCAACTGTGTCCTTTTCTTCCTAATAAATGTTTTTGAATTTATATCCTTTACAACAGATCTACTTACATTTTTAAGTCTTTATCAAACTTTGTTTTCCTTTGTAACCCTCATATGTCCTTCTAATTTTATTGGTAACTGCCATCCCTGACTTGCTCACTAACCTCATCTCATGCCACTCCCCTTCTTGTGCAGGATGCTTCAGCTACTCTGGGCTGCTTGATTCTTAAACATGCTAACATGGTCCCCTCCCTAGATCCTCTGCACCTGCATTTAACTGGGTGGTAGGAGACGGGGACTCTAGTCCAGTCCTCCCAATATGTGTGACCTCAATCATGACATTCAGCAGGTCTGGGCTATAATTTTATTGTTTAAACAAAAATTTGCACTTTATCTTGAAGGTTCCTCTGGCTCTAAAATTATCTTCAGTCCTATTCTGATGTATACCAACAAAATTACTGACTTTTAAAAAGCTAGGGCAAAAGTCATTCTACAAATAAATTTATCAGTGGGTTTGTAAGAATTATTCTGTCAAGGACAGATAAGTAGCTTCAGAATAGAAACAAAGAGTAAGGCTAAAGCTTCACAGCACAGAACTTGGACCCCAAACACATAGTTTCCAATTCAGGCTTCTCAGTCACCATAAAAGCCAGATCTGACATTCCTAATAGTCCTAACCACAAGCACTGTGCCAGGCAATCTACATTCCTCACTGGATCCCTACACAGTCCCTTAAAAACATATTTTGCAATAAGAAAACCATGATCTCTTTTAAAATGTAAATTGAGGATTTCATCTCACTAAAACCTCTTCTATGGCTTTTCACTGAATTTACAATAAAGTCCAGTCTCCTTATTCAGGCCCCAGTGGTGGAACATGATCTGGCTCCTACTTAACTCTCCAAGATTGCTTCACATCACTCATCCTCTTGCTTACTAAGCTGCAAATAGGCTGACCTGACTGTTTCTAGAACACACTAAACCTTAGTGTCTCTACCCTGTCTGAAAAGCTCTTCACGTGGCTCCCTCTGGATCATCCTTCAGGTGGCAATTTACATGTCAGTTTCTCACAGAGGCCCTCCTGTCTAGTTCACCCCCGCAATCATTATCACAATATACTGTTTCTTTCTTGGCACTCAGCACAATCTGTAATTATTTTTATTTGTTTCTTTTTCATGTCCCTCACTGAGGTTTGAATCTGGCTCTGCCTCCTGTCTGATGTTTTATCTTGGCCAGGTTACTTAGCCTTATCTCAACATTGATCTCATTGGGCTGTTCTGAGAATTAAACTAGGTAATGTAAGTAAAAGCACCTACGATGGAACCCAGCACTTATCAGGGGCTTGGTAAATGTTAGTTGAATATGGGGCATAACTACATCACTAAACAGTGACATGTTAAGAGCAGGAGTTCCCCAAAGTTTAGAGTTAACAGTTTTATAAACAATCTGGGGACAGAAGTACACTGTGTATTTTTAGCTTGCAGGAGTTCTACAGTTTTCTGGAGAGTGAAATGCCTAGTTGGTGGGAATAAATTGCTGGAAGACCTTTTGAGTGTGAATAAGCAGAAAAATGCAGGTGAATTACAATGTGGGCAAATTAACATAATGAGAAAGCACTAAACCAGTGAATTTTTTTTGCTGAGGAAGATTCCCCTGAGCTAACATCTGTGCCGATCTTCCTGTATTTTGTATGTGGGTCGCCGCCACAGCATGGTGGCTGACGAGTGGTGGAGGTCCATGCCTGGGAACCGAACCCAGGCCGTTGAAGCGGAGTGCGCTGAACTTAACCACTAGGCCACAAGGCCAGCCGCTAAACCAGTGAATTTTTAAACTGCATTTTTTTTCCCTACCCCTCGCAGAGCTCTTTTCCTCTCAAATCCACTCCACCCATACCCCACCATGGCCTGTCCAGATTCTGATAGGGCCTGACATGCATCAGAATCTCAATATGAGGAGTGGAGGAGCTGTGGAATCTGGGGGAAAGTAGGATTTCCCAGGTGGTTTGATGCTTTCCTCCTGCCTCTAACCCAGAATTTATATCTAACAAACTATACTGATCTAAACTATGTGCTAGAAAGTACCAAACAACCATGGAAAATGGTCGAGGGATTATTGGAGATCTTTTCCTGAAGCATGGTACGAAATAACATCAAAGACAAAAACGAACAACAGTAAGTCAGACAAGATAAACCAACGTACAGGAAGTCTCTTACTTAAGAATTGGCTACAGTCCAAAAGGTTAGGCAAGTCATTTGTTACCTGAGTGGTTAGCTCTCCATAGTAACCATCAAAAGCCATTCTAATGCATAAGGCACCGGAAACAATATTATTGCAAAATTGTAAATTAACAATATTACAAAAATGAGCTACTTTGTGTTAACAGAAGCCTTTTGAGTTTGCAACATCCAAACTCATCTCCCTTCCACCGCAGTAAACAAGGGGCTGCTCTCATTCTCTTCCCCTACGTGCTGAGCTAGGAGAGCAGCATCCACCCCACTGCAGGGCTTCAGTGATGACCCCTGTATTAGTTCCTCCCCTCACAGTTCTGGAGGTTAGAAGTCTGAGATCAAG
Source organism: Diceros bicornis minor (assembly GCF_020826845.1). Taxonomy (NCBI): domain Eukaryota; kingdom Metazoa; phylum Chordata; class Mammalia; order Perissodactyla; family Rhinocerotidae; genus Diceros; species Diceros bicornis. The sequence goes on from NC_080768.1 coordinate 21,598,957, forward strand.
GTGTCAGCAGGATTGGTTTCTTCTGAGGCCTCTCTCCTTGGCTTGTAGATGACCATCCTCTCCCCGTATCTTCACATAGTTTTCTCTCTGTACATCTTTACATCCAACTTTCCTCTTCTTTAGGGACACCAGCCATACTGGATTAGGGTCCACTCTAATGACCTCATTTTAACTGAATTACCTCTTTAAAGACCTTATCTCCAAATACAGTCACATTCTGAAGTCCTGCAGGTTAGGATTTCAACGTATAAATTTGGGGGAGACACAGTTCAGCCCATAACACTCTCCGAAATAAGACTGCAGCTTGAGGGGGGTGAAGGCTGGATGGGGGGAGAGGACATCAGTGGCTGGTGAGGGGTAGCAGTCAGATGACGAGGGGTGAGAATAAACTAAAGGAAGGGAGCATTTGTTGAATGTTTACTACCTGCCAGGGACTGTGCTAAATTTTTTAACGTTTATCTCATTTAACCTTAGAACAATCTGTGAGGTAGGTATCATCATAATTTCAAAAGTTCGGAATATAGTCTCACAGAGGTAAAATAACTTTTTTAATGTCAGTCAAGTCATAATATACAGAGCTAGGATCTAAATATAAGTCTGCCTGACTCCAAAACTCTTTCAAGGATTCCGCACGGCCTGCCAGGATCTGTGACACCCGGGACCTCCTGACTGTGCACCTCTCTGGGCTTCTTTGTCCTCGGTAGACGTTCCTTCTTGGGTTGCTCTCACATCCTGGCCTGTCTGTGTTTAATACTCATGTCACTACCTGTTACTTCTGGTTAGGGATGCTCTGGAGAGCAGGGGTGTAAAATGTCCTCTTTTTGTCACCCTCCTCCACCAATCAACTTAAACATAATCTGGATGCAGATCATTTTACACATTTTGGGCACAAATAATTCAAATATTTGGTCCTATTTCAGGGTAGTACTTGGAGCTGGGCTTTCCTCAGCTCTCATTTCAAGAACTGCAGAAGGAATACAGCTCTGGGTTCCCAGGACAAGAGTGAGATGGTGATACAGGGAAGAAGGTTAGGAGATGGGACAGGGGTTTCCTGACCGCCCTCCTCAGCAGTACAGGGAAAGAAGGATAATTCTTTAGGTCAGTACCGCCCAGACACACTCCTAAGGCACATCCCTAACTTGTAGAGCCTGACAAAGAAGAGAGATGGAACACAAATCTGTCTTGGAATAGAAATTTGTAATTCTCACAGTTATGAAAACCTTCCAAGTTAGAAGTGTTTATCTCTCTCTCTCAATATTCCATTAGCAACTTGACCAAGTCTTTGCTTGAAATATCTAAGTAGATCTACTCTACAGAAATAGACAGTGTAAAATCTGACTTTTCCAACTGAAGACTGGGAACACACTCACTGACTCTTTGTACTTAATCATTAGGGATGTGTAGGTCTTTCAATTTACTGGTTTTGAAAGGGGAATGAAGATGTTGTCTCATGAGTATAGCCCTGAAAAACTCACTGCCACTTTCCCTTTAGCAAAGGGCAAGACCATTCCTGAATCACTGACCTATTAACCAATGCAGTTAAATAAGGATATCTGATCTCAGGGCTGTCCCTTGCTCTTAGTGTCCTCATTTCAAAGCTTACTCAATGGAATCCTCTAATCCCTCTGTCTCAAATTAAAATAGAAAAGATTCCCAGTGCCAGCAAGTTGTGCAGATTTCAGTGCAGGTGAGTTTACTCATCCTGTTTATAGAGATGTATGGGTCCTCCTCTTCCACACACGGCTACAACTCAAGTTCCTACAATGCCTGGATCTTTTTGACTCCGCTCCCTTTCTTTCCAGTTCCAGATGCTCCTCTTTGGGTTGGGCCTGAGAAGCATGATTGACTCCTCTGAACCATGCAAGTCTGTGGTGGACACTACACCCTCAGCAAAGTCCTACCTGGTTTCCACATAATGGTTGTCTACTATCAGGGGGAAGATCAGGTAGGAGTTTTAGATACTGAGAACATTCCCCTTACTAGTCAGAAACAAAATTTTAGAAGTGGAAGGGCCTTAATGATTATCTTGCCCATTTTTCTTATATATGTATACATGCATTTATTTATTGGTAGCAAGCAAATATCCCACTTGTATTTTGGTTATTTCAGCATTTAAAAAATATATAAGATCAGATAGAAACAATTTTTGCAGTGTATTTTTTTATTTGTCATTATATCAATCTCTTATTACCTGGTATACTCAGAATTATACTGAGAGTACTTTTTTCCCACTACCAAACAATAGCTGTCTGATTTATTAAGGAGAAAAACTAATGCTTCTTGTTTGCTTCTCCAAAGAAACAATCTTCTAAAACTACTTCCCATGATTAGCAGCCACACGTTGAGTACTATATGACCAGAGTACATATAACTGAGCACAGATAACACATTTGAAAATTAAACCAGTATTTCTAGTTTCATGTAAATTATTTGACACTTATGTAGCACTCCAGAAAAAGGAACTGTATAAAGCCGTAATTCCAGCCTTTGTGTTTATGATGCTCACTGCAATAGAATTTACAGTGGCACCCTTGAAGGGATGAATCATAAGATTTAAAACAACAGTAGCACCAGCAATAATTATTGCAGTATAGTGCTGGGTCACAATATCTAATAACACACACAAGGAAGAGTATAGAGCTATTCACTGGCTCACCCTTCAGTACTGGGTCACTGGGAAGCACTGTTTTCTTTTGTAACTTCACTGTCATACATTCACGAAGTAAACTTCTTGCACGCACAATCTTTCTTTGATCTCAGCTTGAGTTACAGTATGCCTTTCCCTTCTTACTTGCAGCAGATAATCCCCTTGCCCTACGCTGCATTTACCTACAGCTCTAGCTCAGTCTACCTGACAGTAATTGCAGTAATAGTATGTATATTCAGCTGCAGCCAAAGCAAATTTGATATAATCATACACTGGCAACCACAGATGAAAGATTTGCACTACCACTGCTATAAGACACAGTATATTATAATAGTGTAATATTATACAAATACCACTAATTATATGCTAGACGTATTCATTAATGTAAATGGGAAGTTGTAAGACATTGTGTACAGAATTGAATAAGATAGTCATCAATATTTGGACTGAGTTTCTTCCTCAGCATGTAAGCTGCATCTCCTATTTCCTGCCGAGATCTCTCCCCCAATTATATGTACTAATCTTTGCTCTCTGTTCCTAAAACCATTTTCGCTTACTCTAGATCCTCAGGCAATACAAATACCTTGCTATTCATTCGTGAATCGTGTTCAGCCCCTGTGCTGCGGATAAGGATCTGGTTCGTGATTGACACCACGGGTTACTGATACATCCGCAGAAACAGGTATGTTTCCCCCACTCCTCCCACCAGCTCTTTTTTACCCAGTGTGTGTACCATTTGTACTTGCTAACATGTTGCTCTTTAAAAAGATAAAATTTCTACCAGTTAGCATTAGTGCTCTGGTTACTCAAAAACTGTTGTTGAATTTTAGACTATGTATGTACAGTGAGCCAGCAGCTCTCAACTTTTCTGCCCTGGGCACACCCGATGGCCAGTGTTCTCATGAAGGACACACTCCCCAATAATGGAGGCTGCTGCACGGGTAAAATGCGATTATTCACAATTCCCTGACCACCAACTTTCCTGCTGCACAATGAAAGGACAAGGTAGTTAAAAATTGCTGCAGTGACATTGATACAGACATCATGGAGATCTCTAGAGACCTTCAAATTTGGACATGTTTCCAAGGATGTATAAAGGATTCTCTGGAATCATACTTCCATCAGAAATCACCTGCTCCAGGAAAACAGCATGGCTGTCCTCAAAAAACAGAACACAGAATTACCATATGATCCAGCAACTCCAATTCTGGGTATGTACCCAAAAGAAGTGAAAACAGGGCCTCAAATAGATACTTGTACATCAACGCTCATAGCAGCATTATCCACAATAGCCGAAAGGTAGAAACAACCCAAACGTTCATCAACCAAAGAATGGATAAACAAAATTCGGTATATACACACAATAGAATCTTATTCAGTCTTAAAGAGGAATGAAATTCTGACACATGCTGCAGCATGGATGAACCTTGAAGACATTATGCTTAAGTCAAATAAGTAGACACAAAAGGACAAATATATGATTCCACTTATAAGAAGCACCTAGAATAGTCAAATTCATAGAGATAGAAAGTAGAATGGTGGTTGCGGAGGTCTATGGGAAGGGGAGAATGGGGAGTTATTGTTTAATGAATATGGAGTATCAGTTGGGGAAGATAAAAAAGCACTGGAGATGGACGGTGATGATGGTTGCACAGCAATGTGAATGTATTAATGTCACTGAGCTGTACACCTAAAAATGGTAAATTTTTATGTTATGTCTATTTTACCATGATAAAAAATAAAAAATTGCTTGCTCAGAGCCTATTCTCAAACCACAAATTAAGGCAATATTCAACTTTAGCTAAAATTTTCTTTCTCACTTCTGGTTATTTCCACAATGAAGAGTTTTTGCTGTTGTTTAATCTTTTCAAGAAAGTAACCCCAGAAGTGATAAGTAGAGAAAAACAAAGCTTTGTTGAGATGTAGATGTCTAGCTAGGCATTTTCCTGAAGTGGCTCATTCATGAGTCTTCCCAGACTCTCAGTGCCGCGGATTCAAATGAATGCCTAGGCAAAATGACAAATCCCACTCCTCCTTGACCTTTCCAGTCAATAGGAAATAGATGAAATTGTGAATCTAAACTCCAAGACTTCAAGGGTCTTGGATATCCTTGGATATTGTTCTCCCTCCAGCCTTCTGCATCTCAGTTGATGTCTATGCGTCCAGTTGTCCAGGCCAAAACATTGGAATCATTTTGACTTCTTTCTTTCACAACTCACATACGTCTGTCAGGAAATTCTGTTGTCTTGTGGAAGATGACATGAGTGGAGACATATTAAAATAGAGCCGGAGCAACCATTTCAGAGGAATTGCCTTGCATGTCTTGTTTTCTTTATCTTCCAAACTGGACCAAACCGCCAACATTCCAAGAAGTCAGTAAGGACAAGACCATCTTGTTTGTAAGAACTGATGAAACTGGACTTTGCTGGTGACCAAATTGCTAACCAATCAAGGAAGGACAACTCTAGCCTTTTGCCTGATGACCGAATCTCAAGCCAGTCTATGAAGTACACACCCAGCCTTACCTCATCTAGCACCAATGAACTCTTCTATAATACAATTTACCTCATCTTCCTACCTTTTCATCATAAAAACTCGAAGCCCCTTTCCTGTAACAGGGACACTATTTGGGTTTCTACCTGAATCTGTGCTCCCCGAATTGCAATTCTTTGATCCCAAATAAACTCCTTGCTGCTTAAACTGGTTTCTGTTTTTGTAGGTTGACAGCCTCTACTTTATAAATACATCCAGAATCTGACCACCTCTCACCATTTCCACTACCCTCACCATGCTGTGACACACCATCATTTCTCACCTGGATTGATGAAGTAGCCGAGATTACACAGCAGCCAGAATGATCTCTATAAATATAAGTCATAGCATGTTATCATGCTACTCAACACCCTGTGATGGATCGTCATTTCACTCCAAGTAAAGCCCCAATCCTCACAATGGCCTACTAGGCCCTATATAATCAGTACCTTTTCCTTGTCACCTCTGACCTTATCATTTACTTCCCTTTCCTCTGCTCACTCCACTCCAGCTAAAACCATCTCCATGTTCCTCCTCTAACAGACTCACACACTCCTGCCTCAGGGCTTTTATACTGACCATTTCCTCTGCCTCAGATGCATCTCCTCCCAATCCCAGCACGGTTAAATCCCTCAGCATCTTCAGGTCATTGCTTAAATTTCACGACCCCCCTCCCCCCTCCATCATATTCAAAAGCTAAACCTTCCACTGGCGTTCCCAATCCTTCTTGCCTTGCTTTTTGTCATTACACTTATGACCCTCTAACAAATCATATAAGCCAATTACTTATGCTTCTTACTTGTTCTCCCCACCCCCCAACTAGAATGTAAATTCTAAGAGCAGTTAATAAACATTTTTGAATGAATGAAGAAATTAAAAGGGTATTCAATAAATTATAGATGGTTGAAATACTTTCATTTTCCAATGAAAATGAAATCCATTTCTTTTCCGTCCATTTCAAAATCCAAATTCTTGGATTTTGTATTTATTGGTTAGAATGCAAGCCTATGGGGGCCTATAACAAATCACCACTCTCTACCCCACTCCAACTGACATACAGCTCTCAGTTCTATATATCTTAGTTTTTAGTACGTCCTAGTCCTGGAATAAGCTGCATTTCATTAAAAATATGCTATAATTAAAACCAATTAAGTCAAATTGGTCTCTGCCCTTCATCCTTTCACATTAACTGACTTCCCTAGAAATGCCCTGGATAATCACTAGTCATAGTTAAGTACATAAATCCCTTACTGCCTTTCTTCCTAAAACACATCACATGGACTCGATCACAAATTAGTCCCTTGCAGTTTGGCACAGGCTTATGACTTTCAGTTTGAGGCTCATAACTGAAATCTTTTTCTTTCTCTGTAAATGGTATCAGGTGTTGCTCATTACGGCTCAACATCAGCTATTCTGGAGGAGGCTGTTTTTCCCACTGCAGTATTCCCTGTGTAAATTATACGTATATTACAGAGACTGTACTTTTAAGGTCACACCATCTCTCACATCCCTACACATCTGGCGAAAAGCCACACTTCAGATTCAGCTAACATACCTCTTTGAGGTCCTTGGGTCCCCAAAAGGATCGGAGACACAATTCAGGCTGAGTTTTAAGACACCTCACTCTAAACATAACCTTCCAATACGGTGAAAATCCGTTTTTCACATGATGCAAAAAGTAGGGAGACAGAAACTTAATTTTATCCATATATGAGAAAACAACCATGACAAAGCATTCTGGTCTTCCAAATTTCACTGAATTATAATCAAATAAGTCTATAAAGTTCTTAGAAATACATTAACTGCTTTTTACAAGGATTATATCTATTATAAGATGACCATGAAGACAGACAAACTATCCTAAACTATTGTACTCTTTGGATATTTTATTTTATTTTATTTTTTTGCTGAGGAAGATTCACCCTGAGCTAACACCTATTGCCAATCTTCCTCCTCTTTTTGCTTGAGGAAGATTAGACCTGAGCTAACATCTGTGTCAGTCTTCCTCTATTTTGTATGTGGGTCGCCACCACAGCATGGCTGACGAACGGTGTAGGTCCACGGCCAGGATCTGAACCCGCAAACCCGGGCTGCCAAAGTGGAGCACACGAACTTAACCACTAAGCCATGGGGCCGGCCTCTGGATATTTGATTTTAAAGGATGTAAAAAAAAGATTTTTTGTTACTGCTTGACCTTTATTTTGTAGATGCCCTCCTCTGGACCATTCTGCTCCTCTTGGGTGGCAATGCTAGTGAATAAATCCAAAGAGTCAAATTAATTTAAGGATAGCCAGAATGCTAAGCATTTACACTTAGATTTCACGTGAGGAGAAATTTCAGGATACCACAGACACATACTGGCAAAGAAATAAAACTCAATCATCTATAAAAGCACTGCTCCTTCATCTGCATTTTAAAAATGCAATCAACAACTCATCTAAAATGAACTACCATTGAGTATGCATTTTGGAGTGCAGAGAAGAGCAAAGATGATAAATGCAGCATATATTTTTGCTCAAGACTGCCTCCCAAATAAAAATGGATTTTGTAACATTTCTGGCACTAATAGTTATAATTGAATTTAAAAGTCATAGTCTGATGAAAAGTCAAACTAGGAAAAATGCTACATAAATGTCTCAAAATGTGATATAATTTTGAAAGGAAAAATTTCAAGCAATCATACCTTGTCACTTTATATCTACCATATGCTTCTTAAGAAATCAGGGCTGGCCCTGTGGCTTAGCGGTTAAGTACGCGCGCTCCGCTGCTGGTGGCCCGGGTTCGACCCGGGCGCGCACCGATGCACCGCTTCTCCGGCCATGCTGAGGCCGTGTCCCACATACAGCAGCTAGAAGGATGTGCAGCTATGACATACAACTATCTACTGGGGCTATGGGGGGAAAAATAAATAAATAAATAAAATTATTAAAAAAAAAAAAAAGAAATCAGGTCATCTACCTCCTCCCTGCTGCCCTCACCCCTCCCCCTGCCCTGCAAATTCCACCCCCTTCCACTTGCAGCATGTGACTGAGATGACAATTAAGATATTATAATAAAATTACCCATAAAGGAATTAGAAAAAAAATTTCAACAATTTTCTAATGGACTATTAAAGAAATTAATTCAATTATGTTATACTTTTATTATTAATTCTCTGTGGTATATCTAAATGGTAATATAAAAATCATAAGAATCCACATAATATTAAGACTGTCTTTCTAAGTGATCTTTGGAAAACTGTTTTCCCAAAAGAGAGCATTAAGGATCTAGGCCATGTTCTAATCTATCATTCTGCAAGTCAGACGAGATAGTGTTTCTACAGTCATCATAAACAGTGCTGCAGCCTCACGGGACCCATGAACTCACCACTTCCTAGAGAAAAGAAGGCTGAGAGATGTGTTACAACCGTCGAAGTGAAATCAGCAGTATAAATTATAAACTGTAAGTCATGGTTCCATTTTTCTCAGCAGAAAAACCACAAATTTTCCATCAAGATGAAAAATAAAAACAAACAAACAAAAATCAATGAGAAGCTTCTCATTGCAAACTCCTCGTCCATACTAATCTCTGAAATATTTGTCTTTTTTTCGTGTGTGTGTCTTCCTGGCACTTCTTCCTGCCACGGAAGCCAAAAAGATCAAATGCTGGCTCTTGCTGAACCCTGTTGCCTGGGACGTGGGCGCTGCAACCTCAGCTCAGCCAGCTGATGCTCCTGGAACCATCTTTCCAAAGTCATAGTGAACAGCGGTGGCTCCAGGCTCTGTGCTGGCCAGCCACCAGGGCAGCAGCTCCTTCCAAAGGCCATTCCTCTAGCATAATGTCAGCTCTGCTTCATCTACCTTCTCTTGGTTTCTGCCCATTTTCTAAGCTGGCTTCTCCAGTCTTTCCATGGATTCAATGAGTTGTATTCAGGAAGTTCTCTGCCTCCTCAGTTTCACCTATCAAGTCACAGGCCCTGAGCTGGGAGCAGAGTAAAATTTGCCCAAGCATCAGGTAAGAAATGAGGGAACTGAAACAGCCATCTAGTTTGTAGCAGGGGCAAAAATTGCCGGTCATAGTCTTACACTGAGATATTTGTACGTGGTAAGATTTACAATATAATTAGAAATTCATTACTACTGAAGTGCTCTCCATCAACTCTTTCTACCTGCTTTATTGATTATTCTTTTACATTGGTCCAGCAACCAATTCTCGGGCTCCTAGGAGCAAGGTGTTTCATTTTCCATTTCCGCTTTTCTGCCACTCTGGAGTGGTATTCTGAAAGGTAACAACCGTCTCCTCATGCCCAAGCCAGACAGAAGGCTTCAGGGTTTGTTTTGGGTTTTTTCCAGAGACATTTTTTTCTTAGCTATTAGAAAAAGATCTCTTTTAAGTTCTCCTCTAAGGCATCTCTGTGGGGGAAATGCCTGGCACATAACAGGGGTCAATAAATGCTTTTGAATGAACCCTACTCAAACCTTCTGAAAGTGACCTCTTTCTAACCTTGTGGCAATGCACCTTCTCTAGAGACAATTGGTTATCTTGATTTAAGAAACCATCCTTTCAGCTTCTGTTTAATTACTGGAAACACACGAGCAAGTATTTAATTTAATGGCATGGATGACACTCTCAGTAAGCAATTGAAAGCAAACTTTCTACAACAAACCTTAAATTGAGTTTTGACTGCTGAATCCTGTTCTCTCACTTATTTACATGATACGATTGCATGGTTTCATATTAAAAATGGATTGAATAAGACTTAAACATCACAAAGAGATCAATTCATTCAACAATAACTGAACACCACTACATGCTACCTACTGTGAGAACTGCTTTACATTTGTTATCTCTAATAGGACGTAATATGCTGCATCGTCCAATACATCAAAAGAAAAAGAATTCTCTGACACACTCAATGGAACAAAGAGAGCATTAAGCAGAGTCTTCTTTTTCTCCTACTTTCCCAGGAACCATTTATATTAAAGGCAAATGGCAGCACAGATCAAGAATTTGGAGCATATTGTATTTTATACAATTGAATTTTAGATTTGAAGAAATGTTGAGTTTTTATCCCTCTAGTCAGATAATTTAAAATCTTCAAAATATTTGAAATATCAAGAAAAATCACAGAACTAATATATTTTACATTATTACTGTCAACAAGAAATAATTTCTAAGTGATTTAGGCATTAAATGTTTAATTTGCATCAGTTTTCTATGGATGTGCCTTCTATGTCATTTAAAACTATTTTAATAACTATAGATAGTAATATTTATATTTCCAAGATCATCTGTCTGTAGTTTTTTCTAAAAAAGCTTTAACGTACTGCATAATTTTTTAAATGATAGTTTACCAATAACAAGAACACGTTTCTTTGTGTGGCTCAAATTCATTTCATGATAGAAGGCGACTTAGAGCCCCATTCAGTCTCCATCCTTGAGCTTGTAATGGCCCAGTAGATCACAGCTTAAAACCAAGTGTGAGGTTTTATGTATTTTATCCTTAAGGATATTTGTTTGTTTAAAAGAAGGAAAACGTGACTGTATATCTCTCAAATTGATCCCTAAGTATGTAGATTAACCATTTAATTCTTGAACAAGTTCAATAATCACTGTGAAATATAAGAGGTGCAATCACTTCTCAGAGACGTTTATTAATAAAGACTGCAAAACTGTAAAACCTCAATATTCTAATAAGTCTAACTTCTAACATACTCCAAGTGTCATCAAACTATTGCCCAAGAGCCAAGTCTGGCCTGCCAACTATTTTTGTAAATAAAGTTTTATTGGAACACAGTCACATCTGTTTGTTAAAGTATTGTCTAAGGCCTTTTTTTGTGCCACAACAGCAGAGTTGAGTAGTTGTAACAGAGACGATATTGCCTACAAAGCCAAAAATGTTTACTATCTGGCCCAAACTATAAACTCTTCTAAAACTCTGAAATCATTGTGTGAAGGCTGTTGGCTCACTCTCAGAGCTGTGTTAACTCTTATTAAAAAACAACAACAACAAAGTTTAACAGACTTGCTAAACAACTTCACTGGGCTAGAGAGATTTGGTGAGGGGGTGGGAGGGAAAGGGAGACATTTTAACATTTGTACCACAGCAGCTGAAGTCACAACTGACACCTTAACTGGGTAAACTGGAGAAGGGACAGAGAACTTGTAGCAACTCTGGAACATTTAACTCCATCTACAAAAGCCAGAGAGGTTGGCCTAGACGATCTCTAAGCTTTTCAATCTTCATGATTGCTTGAAATGACTTAAGCAAAGCCATAAGAAAACTCAGAACCGTATGAGGACACAGCTTAATAATAAATGTTTCAAAGCACTTACCTAAGGAGGGAACAGGGAAGTAACACATTTTAGAAAAACGGAAACCAGAATGGTGAAACAAGGGTACACAGAGGTTTCGTGTACTATTCTTGAAACTCTTCTGTAAATTTCAAATGATAACAAAATAAATAGGTATAAAAACAGTTAAAACTATTTTAAATGTTAGCACTTAAAAAGAGAAAACCTCAGTTACCTCCTTCAACAAGCAAAGTCAACACAGTAACTGCCATAATGGATCTGTAAACATATAAACCATGTCTAGTAGGTCCACTGAACCAAGCATACCTGAGGCTGCGGACCACCCTTACTTCCTCTAATTCTGCATCCTAAAGCACTACCTTACAAATTTTACCCTTTGAATTTATCTTACGCCATGGAAAATGAGCTAACTAATAATTAAAGGGATCACAGACGGATAAGACACAAAGAAGCTGGGGTGGAGAGATTAATAGGAGGGAGAGGGCAGGAAGGAGGAGGAGAAGAAACATGAATAATAGAGCCTAGCTAACAAACAAACTAGATAAACATGTTCTGAATGATCACAAGTATTAGCAGTCCGATTTTATCTTTTCTTTGGTAGAATAGGAAGGAAACTTCCCCCAAACGCTTGACTCTAATACAACATATGTAGATCCCAAATATTTTTTATATGCACATATTCCAAAAAGAGATGAGTTTATTTTTATAAAATACAAACACTAAGCAAACATTATGCTAACAGAAAAAGTGCCTAGAGAGCCACACACATCCACATTGTTAAATATAGGAACTAACTGTAATGAGAATCATTATCTCCAGTTTCCAAGGATACCAGGATAAGCACTACTCCTAAATTGCAGTTCATTCAGCAAAGGGCACAGAGTAATTTATATTCAGGGTCATCCCCAGCTGACAGCAGACGTAGAAGAAGGACCAGGGGAAATCATCTTGTTTGTTCTATTCTGCTTGTTACCTACTCCGGTTCCTAGCCCCTGACTCCCACCCTCTAGTCCCAACCCTGGCCAATGTTTTACAGGTGAAATTTGGAAAATCTGACTATAAATAGCAACTTCCAAGAGAAAAAGAATCCACAAAGGGCTGGGCAGTCTGAGATGTGGTTAATGCTGGGGGGTGGGGGGGAGGGGTGAGGAAGGAAGGTTGGCATTCCTATTTGCTTTGTTTGTGAAACGGAGAGGAGGCTGGTTTTGTGTGTCTGTCATACTAGTCGCCATCTTTCCCAGTGCCTATAAAGGCACTATACAGTTAATTTCAACTTCCCACCAAAGCTATCCAAGCTTTTACGCTTACCACTTCTAAGCTGCTATAGCTTCTAGAATCAAATTCATTTTCAACTTGTTCTGTCTTCTAGACTCTATAATCTAGACTTTTCATACAACTACTATTTGTTTCCATGGCAATAAAAATATAAAAACTACTTTCTGAAAACCTCAGAGATATTGCCTCTGCATCATTTGTTTATTCAAGACCATTTATTGATTGCTTTCAACATGATGGGCATCGTACCAGCCTAGGTAGGCAGTGACAAAAAGTGATGTAAGATTTCACTCTCGATCACCAGGTAAAGCACCAATAAGAGGTCATGTCACTTAGGCAGTTTAAAAAGAGGCATTCTCCCTCTTAGTCCAATTTTCACTTACTAAAATAGTGATGTAGATTTCATGGATACTTTAGATTTATCCTAAACTTACAGAAAGTATGTATAAAAATATGATCCAGATGTAAGAGTGATTTTCCATTTAGTTCCTTCCCCATCACCTGTCTGCCCAATACAGTAAGACCTTCATGTAGCACCTCAGCCAGAGGCAGAGGAAGTTCCAAGGGAAGAAAAGCTCTCCCTGCCTTCATATGCTTCCTCCTGACGGACATGAGACAGCATATCAGGCTAAGCTTCTTAGCTAAATGTGATAATACAGGAGAATAAGCTGCCTGTTTTGATAATCAAGGCCTTCTGGTACTTTCCTCTTTTGTACCAGTGACATTAATTGAAACTGTCCACTGTTTTTAAGAGGGCAAAAGAATGAAGTACAACCAAGGTTTCTAACAGTTATGTAACATATACAGTATGTCTCAATAAGGCAAGCTATTTTAATATTAACAGTTAATATAAAAATTACAACGTTTCTGAAAACTTTTTTCCCATACATTTTAGATGACTTTAATATCACACATTTAGATGCACTGTCTTGATTTCAGTACAACCCAATCCTTTTCTAAAAAACAGATGGACTTTTTTTTGTACTGAAATATCGTTTCTAAATTCAGTAACCAAAAGAATAATATCAAATCTAAGAACTATATGAACTGGGAAGTTAGTCTCAATTCTCTCAAAAGTTATGTCAGTAATTATTTTGGTGTATTATTCTGACACCTGCTATTTCTCACAAGGGGCAACATTTTGAGGTATGATGGCTTCAGACAAGATTCTATGTCTGAATCTTGAAGCTTTGAAAATGCTTAAGTTGAGAAGGTTCAACCAAACAGGCCACTATCTAACCTTTCTCCCGGCCCACCCAAGGCTAGTTCTCCGTAGGGTATAAACGCAGACTCTATCTCAAGTGGAACAACAAACGCAAAAAGCACTCACCAGGCACTGGCAGAAAGGTCATCCTCTGTTTCGATACCTTTTCTGATAACACAGATCAGCTTTCACAAAACCTCTAAAGGCAAAAGCCGGCTTACATTAAGGGACATAATTATATTCCCTAATTGTGCATAATCAATTTTTTTTTCTTTCTGTCTTCAGCTTTGAAAGCACCGTACCCACCAATTCAGGAGCCTAAAACTCGGACTTGAGCCACTTGGCTCTCTGGATGAAAAAACCTCGCATGGTCACTTCTGTTTTTTCTTCTATTATTCTAACATCTAAATGACGGTCTTGCGTCCTGCACAAGTCTTCCAAACTACTTTCTAGTAGCGCACTCCCCTCCACCTCCTTTTAGCTAGAAAGCGTCCAACTGACAATCCTCAAACCATAAAAGCACCAAAAACGCCCCTGAGGGCTGTCACAAATTTTAAAAAGTAGATTAAGCACGGCTAGAAAGGGATGGCTCGGACACCCGAGGCCGAGGCCACCATGCCCCGCGCGGGTCTGGCGCAGCTCGGATCCTGGGCCCAGCTCGGAGCCCTCCAGCCTCCGGCGCAGCCTCCCCGGGCCTCCCTTCCCCGCAGAGGCTGCCGGCAGCGGAGCCCACAGCTCTCCCGGGGCCCGTCCTGCCGAGGGAGGGGGTGTGGCTGGGGTGGCGGTGGCTAGCGGCAGGCGGAGGGGGTGTCTCGGCTGAGTGTGAGTCGGGGTGGAGGTGACACCGGGACCGGAGAGTTGTGCGGGGGAGGCAAGGGTGGTGCGAGTGCCAGGGGGCTGCCCGGAGGCTGCTGTCGGCCGCGGGGATGCAGCTAGTTGGCAGCGCCCTGGGCGCAAGGGGGTCTCCGGGCTGGGGAGGGTGGAGCGCGGCTGTGCGCGCCGGGGCCCCGCGTCCCGGGACGGCCGGGCTGGGCTGCGGAGGGGGCGCGGGGCGCCGGCGGGGTGGGCCGGGTGCGGGCGTGGGGCGCGCACTCACCGATGCACAGCTGGATGGCGTAGGCGTAGTAGGACCAGCCGAGCAGCAGGCTGATGAACACCACCGGCACCCAGTAGAGCACCCGCCGGCACCGCCGCCTGACGCTGCCCGGGCCCGAGGGCGCCATCTTCCAGCCGCATCCACCTGCCCAGCTCCGCCGCCGCCGCCGCCGCCCGCGGGCCTGGCTCCGGGGCGGGCCGGGCGTCCCCGGCGGGACGGGCCCTGGGGCGGCGGCCGGTTGCGCTGCGGCCACTGCCGCCGCCGTGGCGCTAACTCCCCATCCCGCAGCCCCGAGCCGGCGCCGCGGACTCCCGGCTCCCCAGCACCGCGCAGGCGGCGGCGGCGAGCGGGGGGCGAGGGGGGGGGACGCAGAGGAGGGCGAGGAGCAGGAGGAGGACGGCGAGGGGGATGGAGAGGAGGAGGCGGGAGCCTCCGCCCCGCCTCCGCCCGTCCCCCCTGGCCGCCTCCCCCGGCGCGGCCGCTGCGCCCTCGGGCGGCCTTTGCGGGCACTTCAGCTGGTCCCCGCTGCCCCGGCCCTGCCCGACCCCGCGCCCTCGCCGCTGGGCACCCCAGGGTGGGAGTGCAGGTGCCCACCTTGGCCCTTCCGCCTCCCCGTTGGACCCTGGCTCCGGGGTCAACCGGAGGAGGCGGGTCCGCGGGGCAGATCGGCGGCGCTCGCTCGGGGAGTCGGGGAGTCGGGTGGGGGCGCGGCGGCCCCCCGGCGGCGCGGCGCCTCGGGGCAGTTGGGGGGCTGGGTCGGCCCCCTGTGCGCAGGGACGCCGGGGGGGCGGGCAGGGGGCCCGAGCAGCCCGGGGCTGGCCGCGGAGACCGGACCCCGCACCCGCCGAGGCCAGTAGGCAGAGTCCCCAACGCCGGTGAATGCGCCCCTAGAAGGTCTTTACGCGCTGAGGCTGATGTCCCTGCCTCGTGCTTGGAAAATTCTCGCTGCAACTTGTAGGTGCGGTAAACAGGGGGAGCGCAGCGGAGCGCGGCTGCTCCTCCAGACCTGCGGGACGCGCGGGTTGGGGCGAGGAGGCCGACTTGACTACCTGGCTCTTTTGGGGGGCGGCGGGGGTGCACCACTAAGAGGGGGTGCGGAGCCGTCTCCTGGCGGGGAACGGGACTGTGGAGTGAGGAAGAGCACTTTTGGATGTGAATCCAGAGACCACCGGAGTTAGGGACACAAAATATTTGCTAGGAGAATTTGAACTCTTATGTTCTTTAGTGATTATAAGAGTAACCATTCCCACCGCCCCCTCGCAAGAGTCCGGGGTTCCTTCCGTGTCCTCTTTTTCCAGCCCATTCTTCACTATGGTGTTTTCTTTTGTGGTGGCAATTCTAATTTAGCATGTAGCTGGTTCTAAAGTGGGTGCTAAACATCCTGAAGGGATCCTAAAGATAGTTAGACCCAACCCAGGTTTTATGACTGATGAAACGGAAAAATACAAATGCTTCTGAGATTGCTTCCCCCCTTCATCTGATTATGAACGCACCTGATTCCGCAAGGAAACAACTCAATAAATGTAGTGTATCTGAATTATGTACACGATTACTATGTGTAATATGCACAGTTTTACTTAACATTAATGAATATATATATTTACACCACACGACAACCATATTGCATGAAATTGCTTTATATTCATGTGTAGAATGACAAGATTATTTCAGTCCCAGCAAATCAGTGACTGGACGTCACTGAAGACTGGTAAGGAATGAGAAGTAAGGGATCAAATTTCCCACCCTGGAAACAGTGGAAGAAAGTGCAAGAAATTGTGTTTCTTTAGACAGTAGATGCCACAATGCCCTGGGCTACTTTTCTTCGAACAGTCTCACTGGGTCTTGAGGTCTTCCCATCTTTTACCCTTTTGGAGGAATATGCTGGTGTAACATCCTTGAAGGAAGCTAGATTTTTATTACTTATCTAAAATGTTATTTAATTATTCATATTTATAATAAATATTTTTGGAATAATTGCAACCTATTTTTAGCCATTTTAAGAGTATTACAATTACTCAGTTCTCCAAAGGTATCACTCATCTTTAAAAAAAAGTCTAGCTCAGGAAGAATCATCTCAAAAGCCACACGGTGACAGGATTTATCTCTGCATAGTCTCTAATTAGACAGACGTAAGTAGGCACACACATGTCAGCTCTCTGGTGAGTAGCCAGTGCCTGGATGTTAGGCTTTGATGAGAGTGGAAGGATAACTAATCTTTAGGAATAGAGAGCCTTTGATTTTTTTCCCCTTATTTAGGGATGTGCATCAACAGGGAAACAATTTGAAGGTCATAGACAATTAAAAAGAAGCTTCGCTAGAGACCTACCCTTTAGAGGGAAGTACGGAAGGTTCAACTCACCAATTTTAGATATTTGATAATTACAGAATTTGTGAATTTCATGTAATAATTTTGATAAAACTGCTATGGCCATTTATGAAATAGAGAGTCAGCCCCAGCAAAGGAGGGAGAGGGCAACACTAAGGGGAAGAAGAGGAAGTTGACGGCCAGGCAAGCAGGAAGGCCAGGGGAGCATAGGAGAATGGGAGAGAGGCCCCCTTACCTGGCCCATCGGTTCCTAAGAACCGAAACTCCATCCTTACCAGACCTCCCCTGGGTGCTCCACCCACTCAGTAGTTTATCAAAGTCATTAACCTCTCAAAATTTCAAAGCCCCTGTTATCAGACCCTGCTCCCTCGGAGGAAACTTGATCTTCCTCTCTCCCTCTCGCCAAGATCTTCATTGAACCAGTCCCCCAGATTCATCAGTCCCCAAACCTCAAATCTATCTTTCCATCACGTAATACTCCAAATCTTCCTTCTATTTCCAGATCCAGATTAAAATTTTCACTCACTCTCTTTCATAGTGTGAATCAAGAATACAAGGTCCAGGGAGCTGCCCTGTCTCTAGGGAGCATGGACCTCCATTCACGCTGCCCATACCAACCTCATCTCATCTCTTCAGTCAAACCACCTCCCGGAAACTTTATTAGGTCCCTTGCTTGATAGTTACTCTCTCCTTTTGAAAGCATTCATAGAGGGAAATATTGCATCTTTGAAATATAAGGTCAATTTTATTACTCTTGGGTATATGATAAATTGATTGTGTTGATTTTGCTATTAAGGTATAGTATTCGTCAAATACTGCCTTCTAAATCTTACAAGGACTGGAAGGAATGAAGCCGACATCTGGAGCTACTCTTTTATTAGAGCAATCTGCAAAAATGGTTAGATCCTCTTTCATTGTTTTATTAAACTAAGCTTATCACTGTTTTGGGAAAAAAAGAAAAATCCCTTTAGAAGTCAGCAATCCATGACGTCAATGACTCCAGTGTTAATTTGCACTGTTGTAATAGCTGCCAAGATATTCTGTGTGGGAAAATAATAGCATGCCCAAACCACACGTTGTTCTGGACACATGTAAAATTAAAGTCTTAGAAAGGGAACTGGGTTTAGGGGATGTGGTGACAAAATAGTGCTAAGATACACCTTGGCTCTCAGAGATGTATAGTTTTCAGTTAACCTGGAATGGAAGCTAATTTCAAAGGCCTAAGATATGTATGGTTGATTGGGTCAAAACATTGGGAAAATTGTAAAGTGGGAAAAACCGTCTCTGACAAACCTTGCCGGTCAGGCACGCTAGGATCTCTGTGAGCGTGTTGACGCATCTCGCCACTAGATGGCAGGCGCAACCCAAGCAGTGCAGCTCTCCTGACATCTTTTCTTAGAGATTTCAATAGCATCAACAATTAGTTTAACCAAGCCAATTATAAAGTATGAATTATAACTTCATGACCAATTATGTATAATTATAACTAATTATAATTATATTATAATTATGCAATTTTATGCTAGAATTTAGTGGCTAATGATTAATAAAAACCATATTCAGAAAATTGAAAATAATTAAGAGAACATTTTTCTATACAGCAAATCACTCTGATTCTGCTTCCACTTCTTTACAATTTGCACTAAGGTTAATCTCTTTAGAAATAAAATTGGAACTTTTCATTTAAAAGAATGCTTTTGCTTACACCGACCCCCTCCCTTGCCCCTAAATGGGGAGAAAGCAGTGTCTATGAACCCAAAAGGCGGGCAGATATTGCCTCCCCATGGACAGGCAGGATCTTTAAGAGGTGACACAATGGCAAAAGTTCAATTAGAAATGATCAGAAGTGGCCATTGTGGAGCTGAGTTCAGTAGCCAGCAGAAAGTGACCAAGGGCAACAGAGTCCTGCAGCGTGGTGGCAAGTGTCCCCTGGTGTCAAGCCAACAACGGCAGGCTGGGCAGACTGTTCTTGGTGGCAGGATCTTGGCTATGCGTCAGCTTCATCTATGCCAGCTCAAGCTTGATTCTCCAGGCTTCCTGTTGATTCTATGGGATGTCTATACACCTGCAAAAAGCATCCCATTTCTTAAAGGGTCATGGAGACTGAGGCACTATGAGAAACAGGGATACAGGAATTTGGGGACGAGGAGCCTGCTTGGTGCTCTTCAAGTCACACTCTCTAGACCTGCACTGTCCCAAAAGTAGCCGCTAGCCTCATGTGGCTATTCAAATTTAAATTAAAATTAATTAAAATAAAATAAAGTAATTCCGTTTCCTTAGTTGCCATAGCCACATTTCAAGTGCTCATAACTGCATGTGGCTACCATATTGGACAGAGAAGATCTAGAACATTTGCATCATCATAGAAAGTTCTGTTGGATCGAACTGACCAGGCATTTTATCTTGTCTGCATATTCATGAGGCAGGCTTTATATTTATAAATGCAAGAAACAAAAAAGTCTCCTCTCTAATTATATCTCTCTACTATTTTACACAAACAAAAAGTGAGAGGTAGTAGGAAGTTGAAGACACTTGTAGGTTTATAGTATTAGGAGCTTTCTTCCTTTGAAGACAGGAATCTAAGGAATAAGGAGCCAGCTGGATCCTAATAGAGGGGTAAGAGATACACTATGGATTCTTCAACCTGAAGCTTGTAATAAAGTAATACAAATGATTACTTTCAAATGATATGCAGGGCGAAACTTACCAGAATACTATACTCAAATTCCTGTATATAAAGCTAAATCTTGGGTTTAGCTTTTCAATCAACACTGCTTGAAGAGATAGACTTATTCCTAGACAAGTCCAGCCTTAAAGCACAGAATCTTCTGTCTTCATCCAGTGGCCATCAGGACCCTTTCTGCTCTGTTGGTTGAGCAGATAATCATTGGGTCACCCAAAGAATAATTGGTATATTCAGCTCTGTCTCTGCCAAGCTGTAGACTAGATTAGTCATGCTGGATTTTCTGTATGGCAGATGTGGGAGGAGACGTAATTAATGTGTCTTGCCCAGAAGTCTGTATAAACCCACACTGGCTCTGGTCCAAGACACTCTCTTCTCATGAAAAATAAATTTTTAAAAAATATGTATTTAATGTTTAATATTAATAAGTATTTCCGAGTATTGTCAAAGACTTTAAATGTAGCTTAGAGATCAAGCTCACATTGCAATTTATAATTGTAGAAGGAAAAAAAAATCTAACCAGGGTTTTCTCAGGCCTTCAAAAAGAGCAGGGAAAATGAAGAATAAATATTTAATGATGACATTTAACAAAAAAGGCATGCTGGCTTCAGATTTGTAGTAGAAAAATTTTGATCATCAGAGATTCTTCCATCAGCTAGAATATATCCAGTGTAAATTATAACTTATACCTCAGAGTCTTTGAGTCTATAATTATTTTTAAGTGATACTTGGACCCTCCAGATTCTGAATTTCTTTGGATTATTTCTCTGGTTGATAAAACCTTTCTCCGTTTGCTCATGTTTCAGTCTCTTTGATAAGGAGTCGAGCTATGAAATGCTAGGTTGGCAGTGGAATATCAATAACCTTTCTATCTGGAATATGAGACAACATGG
Source organism: Diceros bicornis minor (assembly GCF_020826845.1). NCBI lineage: Eukaryota > Metazoa > Chordata > Mammalia > Perissodactyla > Rhinocerotidae > Diceros > Diceros bicornis. Next base: position 21,619,907 of record NC_080768.1, read on the forward strand.
GTTTTGGTTTTTCAAACACTCAGTATCGTGGTTGAGGGTTCAGAATCCAAATGATTAGAGGTTTTGGGTTTTATGCTTTGAACCAAATACTAGGATTGGGTGATAAATTTTCATTCTTTTAAGCGTTCCCTTGAATTCCATAAAATATTAAAGATAACATTTTTTAATTTCCAAGAAGTGGAAAAGATCTGACAACTTCGCATAGCCACTTTGTGAATTATTGAAAAAATATGTTAGTTTAATTATAATGTAGAAATTATGCAGTTTTAAAATATTTTTAATGGATACAAAAGGTACATTGGATTTTATTTATACATAATGTGATAATGAAACTTTTCCAGTGGTAAAGATAGTTACTTATAGGAATTTATAGTTATTCTTTAATTAGCAGCATCTTGGAATATGAATATAATACTTGAATGCAAATTCCAGTGACAATGTTAAAAACATCAATATTCCATTATTTTGTTACATATAGTAAGCACTGCAATGACTTATATGCCTCCAACACTGAAATAAAATATCTAGTTTGGCTAAAAGTACTAATTAATTTTCTTCATAAAAAGGTCAGTTATAACTGTCATCATTAGAAAGCAGCTAAAGTTTCCAAAATGTTCACAAAATTTAAAAATCATGGACCTATTGAGGCTGCTTAAATATCACTAGGGACTTTTCAAAATTCGTGTAGTGTACTATTTAACAAATATTTATTGATTGCCTGCTGTGTGCCCAAGTACTGGGGATATTCAAACTCCAGAACATGGTCTTGAGCCTCAAGGAGCTTATGGTCTAGTGAGGAGATCAGTGTACAAACCCTTTCACTAATGAGATAAATGTGCATTGTAGTGCTGTACCAACTACTACAGCAAAGAAGTGAATCAGGGCCGGCCCTGTGGCTTAGCGGTTAAGTGCACGCACTCCGCTGCTGGTGGCCCCGGTTCGGATCCCGGGCGCGCACTGACACACCGCTTCTCCAGCCATGCTGAGGCCGCGTCCCACATACAGCAACTAGAAGGATGTGCAACTATGACATACAACTGTCTACTGGGGCTTTGGGGAACAAAAGGAGGAGGATTGGCAATCGATGTTAGCTCAGGGCTGATGTTCCTTACACAAAACTTCTGGAAGAACATTATGTTTATTTCCAGAGACATTGAAGAGAAGACGAAGTTTTATCACATTTGCGTTGCAAGAGCAGGGGCATATCTCAGGCTAGATATTTAGAAATATACCTGAAGGACCAGCGTCCGAGTTTGGTTTCCTCAGGGGGTTGCAATGGGAAAATCTGGGTTTGAATTCCAATTCTGCCGCTTACTAGCTGTTTGATCTTAAGCAAGTTATTTAAATTCTCTGACATTTTTTGTGGCTATTTCTTGTTTCCTCAGCAAGAAAAGGGGGAAAGCAACATGTGAAAGGAAGACCTTTAATAAATCCATTCATTCATCCAGTCAACAAATTGTGATGATTTCTGTGTTCAAGGTATTATGCCAGGTGATGATTACATGGGGAGCACAAAACCAAACCAGACCAAACCAAAACACAGCAAAGAGCTTGCCTAAGTGAAGTTCACAGTACAGCTAACGAAAATGTCCACTTTTACATCTCTTATTTGAACAGGTATAACTTTGTTAGGAGGTTCACTGGAGGGGGTATCATGCAAAATGTCCTGCTGGTTTGTATACTGTCTATACTTACCTAAAACCTGGCACAGAGGGGCCGGCCCCGTGGCTTAGCAGTTAAGTGCGCGCGCTCTGCTGCTGGCGGCCCGGGTTCGGATCCTGGACGCGCACCGAGGCACCGCTTCTCCGGCCATGCTGAGGCCGTGTGCCACATACAGCAACTAGAAGGATGTGCAACCATGACATACAACTATCTACTGGGGCTTTGGGGGAAAAATAAATAAATAAATAAATAAATAAATTAATTAATTAATTAAAAAAAACCTGGCACAGATATGTGTATCCAGATTCAAGAATCCATTTGAATTGCCATGATCTAAAATGCAGGCAGTCTGGGTCTAAAACTAAAAATATCCATAACTAGCATGGTATCTGGACATGTTAATGTGAATAACTGGATGCTGAAATGTCTATTCCTCAAACATTGCTGACGTCAATTTGTAGTATAAAGGTACAAATTGTATGCAAGAGCTTTGGAATCTTCTCACCAAAGCAGAGCATCCCTCAGCTATTTCATTTTATTTTATTTATTTTCTAATTGTGGTAACATTGGTTTATAACATTATATAAATTTCAAGTGTATGTCATTATATTTTGATTTCTGTGTAGATTACATCATGTTCACCACCCAAGACTAATTACATTACATCACCATACACATGTGTCTAATCACCCCTTTTGCCCTCCTCCCTTTCCTCTTTGCCTCTGGTAACCACCAATCCAATCTCTGTCTCTATGTGATTGTTTGTTGTTGTATTTGTCTTCTACTTATGAGTGAGATCATATGGTATTTGACTTTCTCCCTCTGACTTATTTTGTTTAGCATAATGCCCTCAAGGTCCATCCACGTTGTCACAAATGGCCAGATTTCATCATTTTTTATGGCTGAGTAGTATTCCATTGTGTACATATACCACATCTTCTTTATCCATTCGTCCCTTGATGGGCACCTAGGTTGCTTCCAAGTTTTGGCTATTGTGAATAATGCTGCAGTGAACACAGGGGTGCATGTATCTTTACGCATTTGTGTTTTGATGTTCTTTGGATAACTACCCAGCAGTGGAATAGCCGGTATCGTATGGTAGTTCTATTCTTAATTTTTTGAGGTATCTCCATACTGTTTTCCATAGTGGCTGCACCAGTTTGCACTGTACAAGAGTTCCCTTCTCGCCACATCCTCTCCAACACTTGTTGTTTCCTGTCTTGTTAATTATAGCCATTCTGATGGGAGTCGGGTGATATCTCATTGTAGTTTTGATTTGCATTTCCCTGGTAGTTAATGATGTTGAACATCTTTTCGTGTGCCTGTTGGCCATCTGTATATCTTCTTTGGAGAAATGTCTGTTCAGGTCTTTTGCCCATTTTTTAAATTGGGTTCTTAGTTTTTTTGTTGTTGAGATGCATGAGTTCTTTATATATTTTGGATATTAACCCCTTATCAGACATATGGTTTGCAAATATCTTCTCCCAATTGTTAAGTTGTCTTTTTGTTTTGTTGATGGTTTCCTTTGCTGTGCAGAAGCTTTTTAGTTTGAAGAGCATCCCCCAGCTGTTTTAAATAATCTCCTGTGCTGGATATTTCCATTTGCTCTTCCAGATCCATCCTCTACCCTTTTTGTGTTATGGGAGGTTCACCTTTTAAGATTTATCTCAAAGGACTCCCTTGCACTCTGGGTTCTGGTTTGTTCAATCACTGGGAGGCGGGCAAGTGAGCTAGAGGGCCAAAGAATAACATGGGGGTGTTTGTTTCACTTCCCGGAGGCTGATCACTGAAGATCAGAGCTTCTGGGAGCTACGGCTACCCTCTCTCTTTGCCTCTTCAAGCCTGGGGCAGGGCGAATACCTAACTCCCTACAGTGCTCAACCATACTCAAACGTTTTTCATGTTACTATACAGGCTTTCAAATAACTTTAAACAGCTGCACAATATTCTGTGCTGTAGAAGTACTATAATTCATTAAACCATTCCTCTATTGCTAGACATTTAGGTGGGTTTTCTAATTTTTCCTCAGTATAATGTAACATATATAGCTTAGCTCAAATAGCATTTCCTTTATATTTTACTGTTTTCTTTGGATAGAGTCTCAGAGGTAAAATTAAATGAGTCAAAGTTTGAAAAAAATTATGCAGCTGTAGTGATTTTAAATATGGCCACAAATTCTTTGATCTTCCTCCTTTTAAGAAGCAGAGGCTAATTCTCCTCTCCTTGAGTGTGGACTAGACTTACTGACTCACTTCTAATGAGCAGAATGAAGCAGAATTGACGGCGGATAACTTAAAAAACTAGGTAAAAAAGACACTGTGACTTCTTCTCTCTCTCAGATCACTTGCTCTGGGAGAAGTTACGGGCCGTGTCATGAGCAGCCCTATGGAGAAGCCCACGTGGCAAGGAACAGAGGAAGCCTGCAGCCAAGGGCCATGTGAGTGAGGTTTCTTGGAAGTCGATCCTCCAGTTCCAGTCGTGCCTTCTGGTGACTACAGTCCTAGCTGCCAGCTTGATTGCAACCTCACAAGAGACCCTGAACCAGAATCACCCAGCCATCCTGCTCCTGAATTCCCAACTCGCAGAAATTGCGTGAGATGATAAATGTTTTCTTAGGCCACTGCATTTTGGGATAATTTGTTATGCAGTAATAGAGAACTGTTACAGCAGCAGAGGAAATGTTGTTTTGTAGCATTTGTCTAAATAAGTTCAAATATGAGGCACTTAGTGAGCATCCCAATTCCAGGTAATCATGGCAAATTATTGCCACTTAAGGTACATGGCAAGAGCCAGTGAGAGACACGGGGAGAACGAAGAGGGAGGGAAAGGGAGAAAATAAGAGAGAGGAAATAAAGAACAAACAAAAGAGAAGAAGTGAGCAAGAGGGGGACCTGGGAAGAGAGACGTATGTCCTAGATCACCCTGGGCAGTCCTAGTTTGTGGTGGTGTTCTGGTGTAATTACGAATAAAGCCCCCTTTGACTTTCAGAAGTGTCCTGGTTTGGATGATAAATTATATGACCATAGATATAGACCAATATCTCAGCCTTCTCTCCACCCAGTTTTCTGTCTTAATGTTCCAGTGTTCTGCCGTGCCTAGTGGACCCCAACCTCTCTCTGGTCCGCTCAGAAGCCTATATTTCACACCGAACCCTAGCCTGTCCCTAACATCGCGTCCAGGGGTTAGAAGTCACTCTGGCCACTTCTTGGTGTTCCTGCATCACAGAAAGGCAATTATCGTAGCAGTCGAGAGACTGGCTCAGAAATTAGGCAAAGTTGGGTCTGAATCTTGGTTTTATACTGAATGGCTATTTGACTTTAGGGGAATTGCTTAACTCTTTTAAGCCTCAGATATAAGCTAGGAAATATATTATCTACTACCTCATAGGATTGTTGAGGATATTTATGAGATTATGTACATAAAATGCTTAATCTAGTGCCCAGCATATATAGAGAAGCTGTACATATATGGCACATGTATACATGTATACTGTACTAAGCATTTTATATGCATAATATATATGATGAATATTTGTTGGCTACTATCAGCATTTACTATCACAGAAGGCAAATTTATCTCATTGAAGATGAAGCACTTTTTTTGAAATTTACCTATTTTTTTTGCTGAGGAAGATGGGCCCTGAGCTAACATCTGTGCCCATCTTCCTCTATTTTGTATGTGGGATGCCACCATAGCATGGCTTGATGAGCGGTGCATAGGTCCACGCTGGGGATCTGAACCTGTGAACCCCGGGCCACCGAAGTGGAGCGCTCGAACTTAACCACTACACCACCGGCCCAGCCCCACACTTTATTTTTTTATTATTAATTTTTTAAAATAATATCTGTCTACCTCAAAGAACTGTAAGTATTAAATGAGATAGTCCATAGTAAGAGCTCATCAAATATCAGCTATTTATTTCATTAACACTTAGTTAATGGAAGTTAAAGGCTGAAGCACTTCAGTTGTTGGGACATGTAATTTACTAGGAAACTCTCAATGGGAGTAATTGCATTTATTAATTTTAATATCAGAAGGCAGAGATAGTTTCAGAAATGTGTTACGAAGTAAACTAAAATCAGGCAAAGACTATATTTGCTCTTCAGGCTTGATATGCCTCACTCTGTTTACTCACTCATTTATTCATCCATCCATCCACTGATTCTTTCAGCAAATATGCGTTGGTTATCTACCAGATCCCAGGCACTATGCTAAGCACGGGATTGAGCAATGCTTTCCGACAAGAACAAAGCTTCACTCCCACTTCTTAAAGGAAAATATTACATTTCAAAAATAAAAAAGATGTGTGGAAATACGAGTGATTAGGGATTTGAAGCCAAATTAAAAAATATATATATATGTATGTTTTTCAGGGTGACCGGATTTCTTTCTTTCTTCTTAATTTTGAAGAGTTTATTTGAGCAATCATCGATTCAAATCAGGCGGCGCCAAACCGAAAGTGGTCAGGAACACTCGGATTTTATTTTAAATTAGCTTTGAGCAACAGAAGCAACTTTCTACTATAAAAAGGAATGTATTTTAGCTTTTGCGTTAACGAGGTGGTTTTTTTTTTTTTAAACTAAGAGTGGAAAAATGCAAATTATGTGAATATATGATTCGGAATTCTTGAGATATCGGCAGAAGGAACTGACAGGAACATAGATTTTTTTTTTCTTTTGCCGTAGGCATTCCTCTTTTCTGTTTTTAGAAACAAGAAAAACTAGTAGACGGAAATAGTCCTAGGCACGTGGACTACATATTTCACACGCATAGCATAAAATATTCAAAAAAGTTAAGTAGGCCCCTGAAAACCAAGAGAATTCAATAGATTCACTTCAACAGAAGATGGTGACAACAACTAGAACATGTACAGGATAGGTTTAATATTTAGCAAAAGCATTTTTTTAAAAAAAATATTTTCTTTCCACTATTTTTATTCCACTTTAATAATGAGTACCATTTTATATTTTTCAATAGCCCATGAATTTTTACCTTTGTGTTAATTTTCAAGGTCAAGTTCATGAATATGAATACAAATAAGCTGATTCTAAATGAATTTTGTTCCTGGTGCTGTTGAGTCCGTTCTGACTCCTAGCAGCCCCGCGTGCAGCAGGGTGGAACTCTGCCCAGTTTTTTGTGCGATCCTCTCACCTTCTGGCGCTGTATCAGACAATGCTCCGCTGCTATTCACAGGGTTACATGGCCAATTTTTCAGAAGTGGGTGGCCAGGTCCTTCTTCCTGGTCTGTCTTAGTCTGGAAGCTCCATTGACCCCTGTCCACCATGGATGACCCCGCTGGTATTTGAAATACCCGTGGCATAGCTTTCAGCATCACAGCAACTACACAGCCGCCACAGTATGACAACCGACAGATGGGTGGTGTGGTTCCCTGACTGGGAAACGAACCTGAGCATGAAAGCGCCAAATCTTAACCACTAGACCACTCTAAATGAATAGGGATATTATTTTAGGAATAATAATAACTAACATTTCTGAAGTGTTTGCTAAACTCAGCGCTTTCCAGGTAATTTCCCATTTAATTCTCACAACAACCCTAAGACTCAGCTGCTATCATGATCTCATCTTACACATGAAAAAGCTGAGATGTGGAAAGTGTAAGAACCTTGCTTAACTACAAGGTAGGGAGCGACAGGGCCAGGATTTGAACTTGGGAAAGTCTGACTCGAGAGCCTACGCTTAATGATGCTATTCTGAATGGATGGGCTAAATGTATTTCACCTGTTTATGTTTTCCAATTTATCCTTTTTGAAGTAGTTATGTCTATTTATATTCTGCTTTTAGTCTTTGCTCATTTTTCCACTTCTAGCCAAGGATCATTTAACTTTATAATTATGCAAGTCCACACCTGTCTGAATGATACACTGACTCATTCATTTAGTTGAAAGGTAGAAACCAAATCGATTTTTAAAAATACTATAGGAACCTAATTGAAAAACTTCATGAATCACCTTAATGAGAAGCTGGTACCAGGATATCAAGTACAGAGAACCTTAGACAACTGCTTTTTGAAAAGTGCTAATCAACTCATGTTCATCTTGAATGAAAATGCCCTCTAGCAAGACACTGTATGACAAAAGTAATCATCGTAGTACTGGACGTGACAACCATTTCAATGGCTTTTAAAGAATTGTTCCTCATTCTTCTGTGTTTGAAAATGATGCTGTCTATTTATTATTGAAAAGCGAGGTGACCAGTTCTTTTCAGCATTGTGTAAATTAAAGACAAACAAAGGTGACATCGTTATTTGATAATTCTTGCATTTTTTCTTTGCAGCTGCCGTTTATTATTTCCTTTCCTAATTTGTCCCAAGGCTAGGTTATCTGTTATAGTCGATTGCCCATAGCCCACAGCTCTGCCGTAATAGTTGAGAGCATGTTCTGTGTGTCCTTTAAACTCTCATTTTTACCTGATTTCTGTCTCAGGCAAAATAAAAAAATGTTATAACAAATTGCTATTATTTATTCTTTATGAATTTACATTCTGCTAGAGTTATAAGCTTAACTTTGTACCTTTTTTTAGTTGATGTCTTAATAGTTTATAACATTGTGAAATTTTAGTTGTACATTATTATTTGTCCATCACCATATAAATACCCCCACTGTGCCCCCCCACTCCCCTTGCCCCTGGTAACCACCAAACAGTTCTCTCTGTCCGTGTGTTGGTTTATCTTCCACATATGAGTGAAATCATGTGGTGTTTGTCTTTCTCTCTCTCGCTTTTTTTTTTTTTTTGTGAGGAAGATCAGCCCTGAGCTAACATCCGTGCCAATCCTCCTCTTTTTGCTGAGGAAGACTGGCCCTGAGCTAACATCTATTGCCAATCCTCCTCCTTTTTCTCCCCAAAGCCCCAGTAGATAGTTGTATGTCATAGTTGCACATCCTTCTGGTTGCTGTATGTGGGACGCCGCCTCAGCATGGCCGGAGAAGTGGGAGGGTGTCGGTGCTCGCCCGGGATCCGAACCCGGGCCACCAGTAACGGAACACGAGCACCTAACGGCTAAGCCACGGGGCTGGCCCTCTCTCTGGCTTATTTTGCTTAACATAATACCCTCCAGGTCCATCTATGTTGTTGCAAATGGGACAATTTTGTCTTTTTTTATGGCTGAGTAGTATTCCATTGTATATATATACCACATTTTCTTTATCTAATCATCAGTTGAGGGACACTGGAGTCGCTTCCACTTCTTGGCTAGAGTGAATAATGCTGCAATGAACACAGGGGTGCATAAGCCTCATTGGGTTGTTGATTTCAAGTTCTTTGAATAGATACCCAGAAGCGGGATAGCTGGATCATATGGTATTTTTATTTTTAATGTTTTGAGGAATCTCTATACCATTTTCCATAGAGGCTGCACCAGTTTGCATTCCCACCAGCTGTGTATGAGGGTTTCTGTTTCTGCACATCCTCTCCAACATTTGTTATTTTTTGTCTTGGTGATTGTAGCCATTCTAATGGGTGTAGAGTCATATCTCGGGGTAGTTTTGATTTGCATTTCCCTGATGATTAGTGATGTTGAACATCTTTTCATGTGCCTATTGGCCATCTGTATATCTTCCTTGGGAAAGTATCTGTTGATATCCTTTGCCCATTTTTTGATCAGGTTCTTTGCTTTTTTGTTGTTCAGCTGTATGAGTTCTTTACATATTATTGAGATTACATTTTTTTTAAGGGAAGCTATTTGGAATTTGGTTGTTAAATAGAGTCCTGGAGTCATATTGATGAAACTGAAGGAATCAGTTCAAACAGTTCATCCTAACTGCTCTCTAGACGTCAGATTCTTCTAGAGCTTAATGCTACGTTGTTGCCATGAACTTCGGGTGTCATGAGCAGCATACTTACTGTAATCTTCTTTTACTTCTTCTTACTGTAATATTCTTTTCTCTTATGTTTTTTCTAATACAGAAACCATTTTCTCCATTACAGTTTTAAGAAAATCAATATCCACTTCTAAGTAGCATAACATATTACTCTTTTCTTCATTTGTTTCTGACCTTCCTATATCTCACCAAACCCACAGACGCCCTTGCACACTGGCCCAAATGTCCATATCCCATGGAAGGACAGGCTACATAATTTTTGGAGCTTTGTGCAAAATGAAAATGCAGAGCTTTTTGTTTGAAAAAGCGGAAAAAGTGCTAAGGTATCAAAATAGAAAGGTTTTTTCTTTCTTCTATGGTCTCTTTGTCAATTTGTCATGATGTTTTTTATTTGCTATTTAATGTCATTTAAGTGAATAAAAATTAAAATATTTAAATTATTAGCATGACTTTTACCGTTCATCTTTGTGCAATGCCAGTTTTAAATGCAAATATCAGAGCATTTAACTCCTATGTGAAATCACTGAAATTATATAATTCATACTTCACGGCACAGCTTCTGAGAGTGCTTCCAGTTGGCCAGAAAAGGCATCAGAAGTCAGACTCTGGAAGGTGGGAAGGAGGAAGAGAGGGTTTGTCCAGCACGAAGGAAGCCAAGGGTATGCTCCTTCGGGCATGGAGACGCTTATCAGGTGAGTGTGGCCCCTCATAGGTGCTGGGGACCCCATCCCATGACTCAGAATGCACATGCATTTGCTCAGGCCTGAGGGCTGCCAGGTTCCTTCTCATGCAAGCTGCTGGACTGCTGCACCATGTTCCACCTGGGGGAGCACCCTGGGGAAGTGCAGTCAGACAGCTCTCCTTCCCACAGGCATGATACTCCAACCCACAGTGGATGAGCGACCCCCAAGGGTATTGCAAGCTCTGAGTTAGAAGCTCTAAGTACTTGGGTTAGGAGTGGGCTAAAGGCTCATCTCCACTGACTTGTGGCCTTTGGCTGGCTGCCAGCTGACGCACCACGGCACTGTCAGCCTCGGGCGGGCTGGCCTCCACCATGCTGTGCCCCAAGATTCCATGGGGCATGGGCACCCTTCCCCATTCCTGCCGGAACTTGCACCCCGGCCCCTGCCAAGGAGCTGGAGGGTGGAGGCAGTTGCTGGGCAGGAGTGGGGAGGGTGAGGCTGGGAACGCAGGGGGTGCCCACGAACCCATCCTTGGGAGTTGGAAGGAGAACCAGGTGTGAGCAGAGGCTCCAAGCCCCTGCACAAGCTCCATTGTCCCACTGGCCTCACTTACAAAATAAAAATTCAAAGACAGCATTATTAAGAATTTCCAGATGGTGACTGTAGAGCTTTAAACCCCAAGTGTTTACAACTGCACTGTTCTCATGACCATGAAGCTGGCCCTGCTCAGGGCCCTGCTTATGAGGCAGTTATTTGACCTATAAGAAGGTAGATGTAAACAAACAACACAGTTTTAAAATAAAATAATGAGAAAATAACTTTTTATTGTTTCTTCTCATGATTCATATATGAGCACTTAAAATGCCTATTTTATTTTCTTTAAGAAAATGAGAAACATCTCACTTATAAATATAAAAAATCCTAGAGGATATATAATTTTCCCCGCTTGAACCATATTCGAGCCTCTTGGTTAATAACGGTAATAATGGTAATATTAGCTGAACATGCCCTATGTGCCAGACATATGCTAGGCACTTTATATGAATTTACTTTATGTGAAATATCTCATCTAATCCCTCTAACATGGGGCAGATACAATTTTTAGCCCCAATTTAGAAATAAGGAACCTGATATAGGGAAGTCAACTTGTCTAAGACCCAGAAATGAAAAGAATGGTCTACCGTGATCAGAGCTTGTTACAATAATGTAGAATTATTTAATGAGAAAGCCTATGAAGCAGATATGTCGCATCTGGAGGTCAACTTGATAAATGTATAATCATGTCAGTGGAAGGTGAAAAAGCATTTGAGATGATTCAACACTTACTTCTTTTTCCAGAATCTTCCAAATCCAGGAAATAAAGGATATTTTCTTAACAAGATAAAATATGTGTCTCAAACCAACAGGAAAATATTATGCTTAATTTGAAACACTATAGATAATCCTATTAAAGCAGGAAATCAAAAGATTTCTGCTATCACTATTAGTATTTCACATTGTTCTGGAAGATATAATCAATGCAATAATACAGGAAATAAGAGCAATAAATATAGAAATGGCAAAGACACATTTACCATCATTTGCATATAATATGACTGTCCATCAGAAAACTCAAAAGAATCAAGAGAAAAAAATGTCAGAACTACTAAGAGTTCAGTTAAGTGGCTGAATAAATCAACTGCTTTTCTATATACCAACAATCACATAGAAAATCTAATGGGAAAAAATTCCCATTTTTTTTTTTTTTTTTGGGGTGAGGAAGATTGGGCTTGAGCTAACATCTGTCACCAATCTTCCTCTTTTTGCTTGAGGAAGATTGTCGCTCAGCTAACATCTGTGCCAGTCTTCCTCTATTTCGTATGCAGGATGCCACCACAGCACGGCTTGATGAGCGGTCCATCGGTCCACGCCCAGGATCCAAACCAGCAAACCCTAGGCCACTGAAGCAGAGAATGCTAACTTAACCACTTAGCCAATGGGCCGGCCTGAAAAATCCCCATTCTTAAAAGCAACAATAAGTATGTAGGATCTAGAAAAGACCTATGAGAAGTAGTATGACCTAGATAATGAAAGCCATAAATCTTGATAATAAATAACTGGAATAATTGTTCCAGGATGGGAGGAAAACATTATAAAGGTGTTTTGATGGCTAATTTTTTGTGTAATCTTGACTGGGCCATGGATTACCCAGATATTTGGTCAAACATGATCCTGGGTGTTTCTGTGAGGGTGTTTTCGGATGAGATTAACATTTAAATCAGTAGACTGAGTAAAGCAGACTGCCCTCTCTAATGTGGCTGAGCCTCATCCAATCAGTTGAAGGCCTGAATAGAACACAAAGGCTGACCCTCCCCCAAGCAAGAGAGAATTCCTCCTGCCTGACTGCTTTGAACTAAATCATTGGCTCTTGAGCCGCCAGCCTTTGGACTAGAACAAAACCATCAGCTCTCCTGGTTCTCAGGACTTCAGACTCAGATTGGAACTACATCATCGGCTCCCCTGGGTCTCTAGCTTGCTGAGTCACCCTGCAGATCCTGGGACTTGTCAGCCTCCATAATCTCGTGAGTTAACTCCTTATAATAAATCTCTTTATATGTACATCCTGTTGGTTCTGTCTCTGTGGAGAACCTTGACTAACAGGTGTCAGTTCTTTCCAAATTAATTTATAATTTTAAAGTAATTTCAATAAAAACTCTATTTGGAAGAGATATGATAAAACAATTTTAAAGTTCATCTGAAAGGATAAACAAGAAGAGTTAAGAAAATATTTGAAAAGAAGAGAAATCTAAGTGTAGCTATTGAGGAGGGAGATAGATTAGTCTTATGGAATATGAAAATATTACAAAGCTAAAATAATTAAAACAATGTCATTACAAGGATAGCCAGACAGTCCAACCGAAGAGAAGAATATCTTAAAACAGATTCAGGTATGTAAAAATATTTAAAATAATTTGCATTATATTGGGTGGCAAAAAGGAAGAATTATTCTGTAAATAGTACTGGATAAATTGGTTAGATATTTTCAGGGAAATCTAGGTCCTCATTTTTTTTAAATCATGTAACAAAATTAATCTCAGGTGTATTTTTTTTAGTTAATTGCAAAGAAAATATAAACCATAAAAATATAAAATATGTGACAGAATACTTGTGAAATTGATAGAGGAATTTATAAGCTTAAAAGCAATGGAGGAAATGGCAAATAACATCACATTCAAATACATAAAAATTAAAAGCTTTGAGATGTATATATTTAATACAGAAAGAGAACAAATGAATAGATTAAAGACCCCTAAGACCTCAATATGTGTGAAAAACGACATGAGGAGATAATCAACAAATGATAACAAAAATCTCAATGGTAAGCAAGCAAAATGTCAAAACAAAGGGATTCCTAGCTTCTGGTAATGTTGGAGTTGCTTGATTAGACTAATTCTCCCATAGAAAACAATTACACGGTGCTCTCTCCCCACATAGCCGGAATACGTGGGTTCAGGAATGAAGGGGTGGAAGTCAGAATGGCTCCTCTCTTTGTTACACCTAACACCCACTTGCCGAATATTTGCTTCTCATTCTGGCATCTTTGAGCTCTGCCAGTTTAGAGATGTTAGTCCTCAAGGGAAGCATGGTTCTACCAGGGGACATAACAGTGGTTCCATTTATTGGAGAAAGAGGAGATTGCCATCTGGCTACTTTGCACTCAATATGCCACTGAACCAATGGGCAGAAAGATGGATTACTCTTCTAGGTGGATGATTGATTCCTTTACCAAGAGGATACTGGGTTACCGCTACACATTAGGGGCAAGGAGGACTGTGTCTGTAACCCAGGAGATTCTCTGGGTTTCTTAGCATTCCACACCCAATAGGAAAGGTTAATGGAAAACTACAGCAACCAAAAAAAAGGCAGGGTGACTGACTAAGCCCTTCAGAAATGAGGGTTTGGATTACTCGACCAGGTAAAGATCAGCCGGGGTTCTGGCTGAAGTTTGGGGAAATAAATAATGGCTGGTGGAAGAAGGAAGCCATAGATAACAATTTGGGCCTGTGACCAATTACAGAAACAATGACTGTAGTTGCTTTTCATATTTTTGCTTCTTATAGGTATGTACTTATGGGTATACACTAACTATTTTCCTCTTCTCTCTCCTTTCCATTAAAAACATTTATATACAAGTTGTTGGAGGTTAATTTTACAACAGTGGAACTGTGATGGACTATGAGAGGTAACTAATAAGCCCCAGTGGTGTATACAGTGATCGTTGGGCTGTTCATCTCCTCATTCTGAGATGGTTAGATTTTCATCCTGTTAGATGAAAATATAGAGTTGTTTCACTGTTGTATGGCATTCGAGACTATGTAGAAGGTACATACAGAAGATGAGTTGTGAAAGGGGTGGATCACGCTCTTTATCAATTTATTTCCTTTCAGCCCCAAATTCACCCTTTTTGCTAATCTGTAGCAATAAAGCTGGATTTTGTAAATATTTCTCCTTTGCTAGCCAGACTGGTGTTGAATCTTGTCAGTAGAGGGTTCTGGAAGGACATTGGAGGAGGAAGGGATTTCCTCTTCCTGGTTCTGGTATAGCTTACTCTCTAGGCTCTGATAGAGTGCACTTTTTCCCCACTTGATCCCTGCGTGGTCTCTCCGGGGTTCGGTTTCTGCAGGGTGCAGCTTTCTCCAGCATTTAGTGACAGGCTGCTTTCTGCGGTGCTCAACTCAGGCAGCAGTGGTGTAGCAACGATCCCAGATAGCATGGGACTGTGCCCCAACTCACATCACTGCTCCCACATCCTCTCTTCAGCCCTAGAATCCCAGAGCCATCCTGCACCTATGCCGGGCTCCTGCAGCTCCCCCTGGCACCTAGTGAGTCCTGAGGCTCACTGAGGATTCTGATGACGATCGAGAACGCCACTTCTATGTGAATGGCCTCCCCCCGCACCCGAGACTTCCAGAAAGTCCCACTTACGAGGCACCTCAGTGACTTCACCATCCAGTGAGCCAAAGCTGTGCCCTTTCCAGAGTCTGGATCTCAGCCTTAGTAGGAAAGGACTCTGCCTTGGGAGCTCCATCTCTGCCCTGGTGGTAGTGGCTGCGCCTGATATCTGCTACTCTTGTATTCGTTAGAATTCCCTTTAACTCTCACTAGCCAATTCCCCATTATTTCAATAATTCTTTGTGTTAATAAATTTCCCTGTTTAAATCATTGTGTTGTTTTTGCCTCCTGACTGGACCTGAACTAACACATCTGGTAATACTCTTTGCCTTGACATCTATTTTGTCTGATATTAATATAACCACTCTAGTTTCTTATCATTAGTGTTTGCATGGTATTCTTTTTTCTATCATTTTACATGATATAAAAAAGCCTGCCTAGGTCTTTATATCTAAAATACATCTTTTCTAGACAGCAAATGATCTTCACAAAAAAATTCAGTCTGATAATATCTTTTAATTGAAATATTTAGTGAACTTACATTTAATGTAATTACTAATTGGCTGGATTTATGTAACCATTTTGCTATCTTTTCTATTTTTCATCCTTGTTTTCTTTTTTGTTTCCCCCTTTCCTGCCTTACTTTGAGTTAGCCAATATTTGTTTTTATCATTGCATTTTATTTCATTTATGGTTCTATGGGTTAAAATATGCATTAATTGAATGAATATTATACCATTGCACCTATAATGTAAGAATCTTACAACAGTATACTTCCATTTACCACTTTCTGCCCTTTATGATATTATCAAATATGATAAACTCCACACTCCATTGTTATTATTTTTGCTTTAAGTAGTCAATTGCCTTTTTATACATTTAGGAAAAAAAATTTTATACTTACTAAAAATTTATCATTTATGGCAACCTTCATTATTTTGAATAGATCAAAGTTTCAGGCTGGTTTCATTGCCCATCAGCCTGAAGAATTTCTTTTAACTTTTCTTGTAGTGCAGGTCTGCTGGTTGCATGCTCTCTGATAATCTTTATCTTAAGGTGTCTTTATTTCACTATTTTTATTTTATTTTTTATTTTATTATTATTTTTTTGGTGAGGAAATTGGCCCTGAGCTAACATCTGTCACCAATCTTCCTCTATTCTGCATATGGGACGCTGCCACAGCATGGCTTGATGAACGGTGTGTAGGTCCACACCTGGGATCTGAACCCTCGAACCCCAAGCCGCTGAAGCGGAGCACGTGAACTTAACCACTACGCCACCAGGCCAGCGCCCACTGTTATTTTTAAAGGTTATTTTGCTGAATATAGTATTCTAGGTTGACATTTCCCTTCTCCTTTCTGTGCTTTAAAGATATTATACTACTATCCTTTGTCCTCCATTGTTACTGATGAGAAGTTAGCACTTAATGCTTATCACTAACCCTGTGTATAACATATCTTTGGTCTCTGGATGCTTTCAAGAGTAGAAAATATATATATTTTTTGTCTTTTCAGCAATTTGGCTAGGATATGACCAAGTATAGGTTTCTTCATTTGGGGTTTGTTGAACTTCTTGAAACTCGAGTTTATATATTTCTTCAAATTTGGAAAAATTTTGGCCATTATCTATTTAAATATTTTTCCGGCCCCCACCCCCATCCCTGCCCGTCGTCTTCTCCTTCTGGATCTACAATTACACTTATGGTAGACTGTTTTATGTGGTCACTGAGGCACCTTTTTTTTCCCCTCAGTAATTTTTCTTCTTTGCATATCAGTTTGGATAGTTTGTATTTCTTTGCCTTCAAGTTTACTGACCCTTTTTTTTGTGTGTGTGAGGAGATCAGCCCTGTGCTAACATCTGCCAATCCTCCTCTTTTTTTGCTGAGGAAGACTGGCCCTGGGCTAACATCCATGCCCATCTTCCTCCACTTTATATGGGACGCTGCCACAGCATGGCTTGACAAGCGGTGCATCGGCGTGCGCCCAGGATCTGAACCAGCAAACCCTGGGCCGCCGCAGCAGAGTGCACGCACTTAACCACTTGCGCCACCAGGCCGGCCCCCTACTGATCCCTTCTTATTCTGTCTCTAAACTTCTATGAAGTCCATATAATGAATTTTTATTTTAAATATTGTATTTTCCAATCATAGAATTTCCATTTGGTTATTTTTTATAGTTTTAATTTTGTTGTATATAAGTCCCATTTCTTCTCTCATTATGTCCATCTTTTCTTTTAAACCTATTTATAAGAGTTCTTAAAGTATTTATCTGCTAAAAGTCGAACCTCTGGACCACCAATGGTTTGTTTCTATGGTCTGCTTTTTCCCCTGGTTAAGGGTCACATTTTCCTGTTTAGCATATATAATACTTATAGTGGATATGACATTATTGAAAATATGGATTTTGTTGTCTTCCTTTAAAGAGTACTGAATTTTGTTTCGGCAGATAGTTACTATACTGGCAGATCAGCTTGATCCTATCAAGGATCAGTTAAGGTTTTATTAGGGTGGGTCTCGAGTTGCCCCTACTCTAGAGTAGCCTTACTCCTAAGGCATGTCCTTAATTTAATTCTTGGGTTGTTTGGTGAGGCCTTTACACTCTGGCTGATTTGAACTCCACTGTCTCCCAGCACTGTGTGAACTCCAGTAGCTGTTTTCTGCCATGCCTCGTGGAGTCTTGCCCAGCTTATGTGAAGCTTTGTATTCAGCCAAAGACTGAAGAGTACCCCATGCAGATTTCTGATGCTCCTTCTTTGCACAGCTCCCTCCTCTCTGATTCTCTGTCTCACAAATTCCAGCTACATGAGCCATTCTTAACTCTGGTCTCATTTCTTCCATCCCCTGAACTTGTTTTCTGTTTAGGCTTCACTTTCCTCTGCTGCAGTTTGGAAAGTGCTCCCAGGCAGAAAGCCAGAGAGAATGTAGAGGTCACCGCATGAATTTCCTTTCTCTCGAGGATCAAAACCCTGATGTGTTTGCTGTACAATGTTGTAGTTGTTTATGATGGAAGGATAAGTCAAATTTTATCAGTTAGTCATGGTTGGACCCAAAACTCTCCATTGAGGCTTGGATTTGAGCAATTAAATTTTTTATTTCTGGAAATTCTAACTGGTAAGTGTTAATCCCTACAGTTTTTTTTTAAACTTATTTTTGTAATTTCATAGTTTGTTTCATACACAGCTCTTTGCATTCTGTATTCAGTTCACACATCTTCATTCTTTGGAGTCTAAATTTATTGTCCCTGCTGATTCTCACTCGGAGTGGCTGGCCCTCTCTGGACTAGGTTGTCTTTAAGAGGTTATACTTGATTGTAATCTATGAGAATCCTGTGGGATGGTTTCTTCTGCTTCAGCCAGTCATGTGTGTGTGTCTGTGTGTGTGTGTGTACAGTTGTCTCAGGACCCTTCAGGACCTCCTTGAAGGATTTAGCTCAGAGCAGGGGCCCTTGGATTCAGGTTCTCCTCCTCAGTCTGTTTCAAGGCTCAATATACTCACATACTGTCAGTTTAGAAGGCTGACCTCAGGGAGATCCTCCCCCTCCACAAAGCCTGCAGGCTCCCTATCATTCTAGTTCCAAGCACCTGTGAACCCTGTTGTTCTGGCCTGAGATCCCCACCTATGTGCCTGGTTATTTCCAGCAAGTCCAATTCAGGCTCTAAGCTACCTACCTTTTAGACTTTACCACTGGCTACTTGGGGCTCAGACCTTGGATTTTTAAAAATTTATTTTTACCTTTTTTTTTTTTTTTTTTTAATTTTGAAGGGAGAAAGCCCTGGAGACTTGAAATGCTTCAGTGTATGCTGTATTTGGGGATCTAGCTATTGTGGAGAAGTTAACTTCTGAGCTTCTAAAACCTCAAGTATCAGGGAGCAAAAACATATGTATTAATTTTACAATTAGAAATATAACAGAAAAAGGCAACAAATATGTCTATCTGAATTACTAATGTACATATTTATGTGGTAATTAATCACTATGAGAAGTTCAGTTATAAGTATAATCTATTTAGCATTTTTGTATTGCTTAGTTTATTTCTCAAGTCCAAATACTAGCTAAAGGATACTTTCCATTGACTGAATCTTTGTAAATTTTAGAAAAACATATTAAGCTGACAAATGTAGGCTGACATTTGGCCATGCTTTAACAGGCTCAACACCAAGCAAACCCTATTCCTTCATTTGTTCATTTTGCAATAAGTCTTGACATCACCTTCTCCTCTTTCTTAAATTTGCTTACTTAGCAGGGCACAATGCAGTTTTGATGTGCAATCTGATTTCAAAAGAATCTTTGAAACAGCTAATCTTCTGTACACTCATTGTAATGAAATATTACAGCACAAATGGTATATGAGATACTCATTTTCTTGAGAACCTCTTAGGACCAAAGAGCAATGACATAAAAAAGTATAGATTTTCAGAGTGTTTTTTTGTAGATTTTTCACCTTGAACTTTTAACTCTTATAGCACCTAGAGCTTACAAAGAGTAAAGCATTATATATCTTAGACTGAAAATATCTTTATTGTCTTTCATTCTGTCCTAAACTCTCATTTTACCTACGGTTAAAATCTGCTAGTAGTCAAATCCGCTTACCTTCAAGCTGCTTGCTTCATCCTTGAATATATGCAATAGGAAATGTGATACTGAATTAGACTAATAATCAAGTTCAATTCTTTGTCTCTTATGGTAAACATCACCAAAATATATTTTGTAAGAAAGTATGGCTGCCATCTTTAACTTTTTTAAGCCAGTAAGTGATTTCCACTGACATTCCTTTATCAATTGATACCTTTCCCATCCCTACCATCCAAGCTTAAACCATGTGATAGTTCCATAAATTCACAATCACCATTATACTTTTCTTTTTGTTTTTGAGGAAGATTTGCCCTGAGCTAACATCTGTGCCAATCTTCCTCTATTTTGTACGTGGGTCGCTGCCACAGCATGGGTGCCATTGAGTGGTGTAGGTCCGCACCCGGGTTCTGAACCCAGGCCGCCAAAACACAGTGTGCTGAACTTAACCACTAGGCCACAGGCCCAGCCCCACTTTTACTTTTCTTAAAACTATCTCTATCCAGTTCAAGAAGAAGTTAACCTAACTCTAGATTTGATGAATAGAGCTTCCAATTTGTTTTAAAATATGAACACAGAGCAAAAGAGTACCAAATAGTTGAGAAAAACCTCTAATATGAGACACCAAAAACACAAACAGAAAAAAGGCATGAGGCAATGAAGGGAGCAGAAGAAAACTTCAAAGAAACTTAAATAATCAGAGAATAAAAGCTACTGAGCACACAAAACAAGGAGACAATAAAAAGGTAAATTCAGGGAAAAATTTAAAAAATATAATGGAATAAATAAAAAACTCAAGAGAATAGACAGAAGGTAAGAAGGTTCTCAAGAAATCTTGTAAAAAGGTACAATAAAAAGACAAAGAGAGAACAGTAAGAAAGAAGAAAAGAAAAATTACAGGCTGAGTATAGGAGATGCAACATCTGAATAACAGAAGTCCCAGAAAAACTGGACGGAGAACACAAGAGGGGGAGGAAGTTCTCAAAGAAATACAGATGGTCCCCAACTTATGAAGGTTTGACTTACGATTTTTCAACTTTACGATGGTGTGAGAGCAACACGGATTCAGTAGAAACCGTACTTTGAATTTTGATCTTTTCCCAGGCTAATACGCGGTGCTACTCTCTCTCATGATGCTGGGCAGCGGTGGCGAACCATAGCTCCCAGTCAGTCACACAATCACAAGGGTAAACAACTGATACTCTACAGCGTGTGGGTTGTCAGCATTTGGACGAGTACCCATACAACAATTCTGTTTTTCACTTTCAGTATAGTATTCAATAAATTACATGAGATATTCAACACTTTATTATTAATAAAGTAGGCTTTGTGTTAGATGATTTTGCCCAACTGTAGGCTAATGTAAGTGTTCTGAGCACGTTTAAGGTAGGCTAGGCTAAGCTATGATGTTCAGTAGGTTAGGTGCATTAAATGTATTTTTGACCTACGGCATTTTCAACTTATGATGGGTTTTTCGGGACGTAATCCCACTGTAAGTTGAGGAACATCTGTAATTACTTTCTTTTTTCTTTCAGAACTGAATGCTGTAAGTTTTTAGATTGAAAGAAGTATTGAGTGCCCAGGACAATCAATGAGTAAAAGACCTTTGCCAAGTTATAGCGGTGTGAAATTTTAGAACAATAGGGACAAAAAGAAGATTCTATTAACTTCCAGAGAGAGAAAAACCAGGTCAGGAATCAGAATGGCATGTGATTTCTTGAGAACAATATTGAAAGCTGGAAAACAATGGGGCAATGCTTTCAAAGTTCTGAGGGACTTACCCCTGGCAAACTGTTACTCAAGCATGAGGGGAGAATAAAGGCATTTTTAGGCATATAAGATCTCAAATATTTATTTACCATGCAGCCTTTCACAGGAAATATGGAAGATTGTGCTCCACTCCAAAAAATGAAATGATAAGAAAGAGGAAGACCTGGGAGATGGAGAGGATAAAACAGAATCTTCAAGAGGTGGAGAAGGGAGATCCTGGAATGATAGTTCTGCACTGGGACCAGAGAACAGCCATTCTAGATGGGACAGTAAGATGGAGAGCTCCAGGAGGCATTTCTAAAATGATAATAAAAGTTTACATATTACTTGATGTGTTAGAATGTATTAACAATACATGTTTAGTTCTGGAGATAAGTCTGTGGATGAATTAATGATTGGTAAATGAGAAGTACACAAAAAATTAAGCAAACTGAAAAGGAGAAAATTACTAACTCTAGAGAAAGTAAGAAGATATATAAGGAAGGAAATATAATAATTGATGATGATGTAATAATTGATTTAACTAAAATTATGCTCTAATTATACTGAAAGGATAGAGAAGGGGAAATGTGTGTGTGTGTGTGTCTTGGATGGGGTTGTGTAAGAGAGCCAAATCCTCATCTGCCATTGTAGGAAGTGAACTGTTAATAATCTACAAATTAAATCAGTCAAGAAATATTGGTATTAGCATATTATCTTGAAATATGAAGGCAGATACCAAAAGAAACTGCTAAAAGATTTGAAAGATTGCCTCTGAGGAACAGACATGAAGGAAGAGGGATGCTGTTTTTCATTTTAACCCTTTAGATCTCTTTGATTTTTAACAATACGTACACATAACTTTGATAAAGATACATTAAAATATAATTCTATGCAATGAAAGTGTGTTTTGAACACAGTGGCATGTCATACACTCTTTGTACCTTGCTATGCTCCCATAAAAATATCTTGCAGATCATCTTATACCAGCATGATAAATGGACTTCATTCTTTTTCATAGTTACATACTATTTCATTGTATAAGTATATTTGTTGACATGCAAATTTATAAATATATGTTTTGGAATACTACAATCCCAGTAGTAAAATTCTAGGTCAAAACTTTGAGATATTTCTATATGGCCCTCCAAAGATGTTGGACTCAAATTTACAGCCTCACCAGCAATTACTCCACACACTTACCAACACTATATACAACAAACCATTCTATCTTTTCAATCTGGTATGTGAAAGGATGCATTGTCATTACTGATTTAACTTGCATTTCTTTATGTTTATTTTTCTAAAAACTGTCTACTCAATCCCAATTTTTAAAATCTATCCTTATTCAGATCCCTTCTCCATTCTCTTCTTATTTTCTCTGTTCTACTTCTCATACACTGGTCCTTCTCTTTCTTTACAACATTGGACAAAATTTATCTTTTCCAGAAAACTTTTATAATAATGTTTTTACTTCCTCTGAGCATTGTATATTTATATGCATATAGTCACAATTATAGTTATATTCCTCAGTTTTTAAGATGTGTGCCTAAAATACTGATTGTGTTATAAAAAGAATTATAAAGATATAAAGATGTAAAGAGAATTATATCTTTGCACTGATTTTCATTATCCAATATTTCACAGAATTTAAGATGTGATTGATTACAAGATGCACCATTATTTTATGAGCTACTAAGAAAGTAAAAATGCTGCCAATTAAAAGAAAAAACCACAATGCTTTCTTATCATTTAAAATTTTTATTTGTACTTATTGAATATACACAATTCATATTTTTACATCTTTTGGAAGTAAAAGCACTATAAAATGTTAATTTATTGTATGGCTATAAAAAGTAGGATAATTAATGTATTTTGAAAACTGGTAAATTTCTAGAAGTTGTCTTAGTAAGATGATATCTACAAAATACCAACATTAGTAAAACAGGGGCTGCTGGGTTTAATTACCTTAAGCCATTTAAACTATCAGTTCTGTAAAGCATAACTGATACTCCATTAAGTCACATGTAAATTTTGTGAAAGCTTTCCAGTACAATGACCATAATTCTATAATGTATGAATTCCTACTATACCCTTTGAGAGGCTTTATGGCTCTGTGATTTATTTAGTGTTGATGAGATTAATTTCATGGGCATGTATTGCTATAGCAGAGGGTATAAGATCAATGGAGGTTTGGTAACCAACAAAGTTTTCCAAAGTTTGGAGATGACATTTTTTGGAAAGACATTAGTTCACAGATATATAAAAAAGCAAAGTACTAAGTTTCTTGATTCAAGAGCAGGTATATTTATTTTAAGATAATATAAGAATGTAAGACAGTTTGCTTTACAATTATATTTTATAATAAGAACAATAAACTGGAACTTAAGTTAAATGAATTTCTTAATATGATTCTGAGAAGTACCATAAACCTTTTCTCATGTAGACTTTCTGTAAAGAGTATTATACTAAAACTTTATGTATAGCTTTCTCTTTCCAAAGAATAATTTGCAGATGGAAATACTGAGAACAGCATAGACATATTTAGTACATTACTATTTTCAACGCATTTAAAATTTTTTAATTGATGTAAACAACAATCCAATGAGATATTTTTACCTCCATTTTATAGATGATCAAGTTCAAGAGTGATAATATAAGGAATCACTGTAATTTACTACTCTTTTCCATTTTAATTGATTAGAATATTTTATTTATTCCCATTTTAATGTTATACTGCAGTCTTATAAACAGATGAATATCCATTCACTCTGATAAGTAATAAAGATTGCATATGTAGTATTCCTTGGGGAAATGACAGAATTATAAAGAATTTTAATGAGCTAATTCAGTTTTTAATCTATATTTATAGGACTGTTCTAAATAGCAATTTTTCCAAGTATGCAAGATAATATAACTTATAGTCAAAGATAAAAGTAAATTATATTTTTTCAATTATTTTAAACTAGACCTGGGGCATGTGAAATGAAGCATTTATTTAGTCAATCAATTGAATCAACTTTCAAAGCAGATGAAACTAAATTATTATACTATATGGAATCCTCAAACTTATGAATCATATATTTCTATATCAATGTAATAAATACTATAAGATAAAGAATGTAAAAAGTCTAACAAATACATAGTCAACGCTAATAATATTTTCTTGGAAATAACATTACTTTTATAAATAGGGTGATGCAGAACTATCAATTTCACATTTAATAACTTATAAAAACAAAGTCAGTATTTCCTATTTTCATAGGCAAAAGCAAGGTAATAGTTGGAGTGTGTGCAATTTATATTAAATACATCTTAGAAAAGAAGATAAACCAACTTATCTTCCACATACAATATATAAACATATTAATTAAATTCCTTGTTCTATTTTTTATTGTACTCTTTTATAAACTATACTTTTTAACTGAATAGATTTCCATTAAGTACTATTGAATTATTTTCTCCATGTGAAAATCTAATTTTTTTGATAGAAAGTTTTTCTTTTCTCTTTTAAGATATTATTTTGAAATAATGAATTATACTTAAATTAGTCATTATTACTGGTTGTGCGGTATCACTTTTGCATGTGGTCCTTTTACAAGAAACAAAATATTAAAATATTAACTTCTACCTAATATATACATCAGTCTCCTAAACCGTTTTATATTACTCTTTTATAGTACTCATTTTGACACTACAGACATATACTAACAATATGCAATAAGTTACCAAGCTGTAAGATACTATTTTTAGTAGTGTTATTAACATCTGCCACCTGCAATTAGGAGCAGCTTCACTTTTAAGACGATCATGACAATGACAGCGACTACAGCTACAACTACCACTGTTTCTACCATCGATGTATGACTTTTTTTGAGGAAAAAATCTACATTTTAAATTTCTTTACTGTATACATAAAAGAATAACAGACATTCTGTTGACCTTGGTAAATAAACAAAAACTTTTAAAAAACTTTATATGATTGAAACAATATACGTTAAGTACTTTTAAAAGTTAAAAGTACAATGTAAACCGTCAAATTATACAGTAGCTTGATTTCTATTTGTTTTCCAAAATTACTTCTACGTAATTAAAAACCTGGTAAATAATGAGGACTTTTTAACAATTCTAAGGGCCCTAAGATAAATCTCAAGGAATATTCATTTTCTGAAAATAAGTTCATAGTCCAAAATCAAAGAAAATATGTTGTTCATTTTTAAGTGAACTAGATTCCATGAGTCATACATTATTTTGAAATGAGGTAAATTTCTAATAAATTAAAAAAAATATTTAAAATACATTCTGACATAGTCATTGGAAGTATCTATATACTTCTGAAGGGAATGAAAAAGTGCAGAGAGTTCAGTAAATCAAGGCAAAAGCTCAACTTGATAGCACATAACATTTCTAGTTAGTGAAGATACACTTAATTGTTTTATGTTCAAGAATTCAGTTCAAGAAAAAATTATAATTAGCGTTTCACCTTTTCCTTCATTTCTACATGTTCTGATCTCAGACCTCCTTCCACTCTGAAAATTTTGCTTCTTGCATTTGTCACGTGGATAATCATCCTTTAAACTTTGCTTTAGAAGTACCTAATTAAAAAAAATATATATATATAAACAATATTTATTTAGGATGAAATTCAGAGGTGATGGCATTAATCAAATATTATTATGAAAATGAGACAGTGAGGTACATAATAAAAACACCCAACAGAAAATATAAGATTCAAAGACTTAATCATAAAACATTTTCTTTAATTTAAAAATTCAGTGTTTTGTTTAGTAACTTGTCTAATCCTCAGTCTTATGAAGGTCTAGAATAAATGTAGTCATTTTTATCTATGGTTCTATGTACTACTACATAGACGCAACAGTGCCAATGTGACACTATTACAGTTGGTTGGGAACACTACCCATATGGACATATAAATGGTACAGTCCTACTTTTTTTTAACGTTTACTTTCTTATAGGACAATATAAAGTTCCTAAGAATAGACATTAGGAAGACCTGACTTCTTTTGTTAGCTCAATCACAGCAGTTACCACCTTAGATAAATAATAAACCTACTTGCCACTAAGCATTTTAGAACAGCATTTCCCAAAATGGGTTCCAAAAAACATTAGGTCTCAAAGCTACTTTGCAAAATACTGAATACTATAGTTTTCTTTTAAAGAGACAAGTGAATAGTGGCATATTAAGATGTGATCGATTCTAAGGGAAAAGGAACCTATTTAACCATGTTTATTATATTTCTCAAACTTATTTGACT
Organism: Diceros bicornis minor; assembly: GCF_020826845.1. Taxonomy (NCBI): domain Eukaryota; kingdom Metazoa; phylum Chordata; class Mammalia; order Perissodactyla; family Rhinocerotidae; genus Diceros; species Diceros bicornis. The sequence goes on from NC_080768.1 coordinate 21,646,614, forward strand.
AAGCAGTTTTCTTTTTTTTAAAAAAAAAGTATAATATGCATTGATATCCTATGGAACCACTTTGGGTAACACTGCCATAGACAAATATAAATGATTCAAGCTTGAGAAAAACAGCAAGAAATATATATTTGCAAGCATGTATAAATGAACAAAACCTTCACTGTAGAGACCTAACTAATCAGAACCCACAACTGACCAAAATTTTATAGCTACAGTTGACTTTTAAAAGAAAAAAGGAAAAAGAAACCATTTTGGAGTTCTGCAACTAGTTTGAGATATTTCTTTGGGTTGATACAAACTGAATGAATCTCCTGTATCTTCTGCATTCTATGGTGATGGTGTTTAGTAAATAATAAATATGTTGGCTCTGCCATCAGACAGAAGGAGGCTCAGATCCTGGTTTGCCACTTACTAGCAAGTTATCTTGGGCAAATGACTCACTAAGCCTCTATTTCCTCTGCTGTTAAATGGGACATCTAGTTGTGAGGATTAAATGAGATACTATATGGGGGAAGAACACCTACTATAGTGCCAGCCACCTAAAGTAACTCTAAAAAAATTAGCTGCTATTATTGTAGTAGATGTTTCAAATCATGATCCTAAAAATCAGTAACAATTCTCCTTAGATGCTAATGACCCTAGATTATAAAAATCCAGTTTGGATTCATTATATTGTATCTGCTCACATATAAAACTGCAGGTTAAACAGAAAATTTTTCAATGAAGACACTCCAAAAGAATTCCAGTCAGATGACCATTTATTTCAGTTCACTTTTAGATCACAACTTAATAGTGGCAAACTAATGCTTTGTTATAATGACTAATTCTTAAATTGAATTACTACTGGTCTAAAATGAAATCATTAAAAGATTAGTTCTTACACTGAATTAGTGGTCTAAAAATTAAAAATAAATTACAATTCTATTTCATTCAGCTATTTCCTAAATGTTGTAATAGAAAAATAAATTATGACCCTTCCTTTATTGTTACTGAACAAATTTAGACAGAGAACCTAACATACTTGTTACTGAACAAATTTAGCCAGAGAAGCTAACATACTTATCTGCTATGAAGTTCCTTCTTCAGACAGGATTTGAAAGTGGGATACTTCTGAACAGTTTTATAACCCTGTGGAAGAGAGGATTGAAAGTGCGTAAATGTCAATAAAATATTATGGGGCCACAGGTATGCAATAAATGAATAAAGCAAAAATAACACATAACACCTAAGAGAGCAATACAGTGTCAGAGGTTTATAGCATAGTTTATATTTTAATTTGATCTTGTTACTCTAAAATTTTTGAGGAAAAATAAATGATTTTCAAGGTCTGCCCTTTAGGTATTTGTGCCATCATTTCAAATGTTAACAACTAACCACTAGGTGGCAGCTAAGTACATAGTATCTTTACCAAGACAGCTTGGATTTTAAAGAATCATTAAAAATCTTTAAAAACATGGTCTAAGACGAATTTTGATTTTTTGTATATATAACTTTTTCTAAACGTATAACACTTAGGGGTATTCAAATAGGGAAAAATGGAATAGTCTAGCTGTTAATCTTAATAAAAATTTTTTTTTCCATTGGTGGCACATCCACAAATGTTAGATGTGTCAACATTTATTGATTTATGCTATATTTGATTCTTTAAAATGTTTCTGAGAAAAAAATCATTGAATTTCTAGTAATTAGTTTGCAGTATAAGATGTTACCAGAAAAAACAAGTTCATCAGACAAAAAACATTTTTCCCTTTACTTTCCATGAGAAGTACTGAACACGCAGTGATTTAGCCTCAAGTTGCCTAGTGGAAATCTGTGTCATATAAAATGAGAAATAGTGGTATTTCTTGTATAGTAACAAGTCTGAATAGCCAGTGTGCAGACTGAATTAATCAAAAATATTTGGCAACATTCCCCCGCCCCCCAAATTGAGGTGAAGACATTAAAGTAAGTGAATATGAAAATAAGTTACTGAAATTCAAGCTGATTTTATATTTTAAAAAAGCATTATCTTTTATCACCTCAAATTGTTTTTGAAGGTAGGTAAGGCCTTATGTTTTTTCTTTTCAAACATAACATTTCAGTTTGTATCCTTAAAAATTTACATAAATTATTTCTGAAACTTAGATGGATTTTTTTTCTTTCAGATTTAAAAAAGAATATCAACAGGCTTGACATTTATAGGTTTACCCGGAATCCTCTATGGAGTCTGTCTTTCATAATTCCAATAAATTCTTTATAACTTAATTGATCATCTTTGTCAACGTCAAAAATCTTGAAGACTGTGTTCACTAAATGTGGTGAAAGTTTGAGGCCAGTAGCTACATAGACGGCACGCTTAAATTCATCTAGATAAATGTTACAGAAAAGGAGCAGACTGTTAACATTATTTTTATAATATGTGCTGATTACTAAAAAGGCTATAAGAGAATTTTTTTCTAAATGTGGGTCATGATCTTGTGTAACACACGACTTTTCATTAATCATGCTACCTTTCAGGGAACAAGAAATGTTTGTGGTTTTAATTACAGGCCAAGAGGCAGCTGTATCTTAGGTTAATTACGCATTCTTAGCGGATGAGTCATGTTCAGTGAGCACCTACTATCTGCGACAGACACTCTAGAGGTTATAAAGATGAATAAGTTCTCAAGAAACTTACAGGTGAGGTGGGAGATGAGGCACCTGCCCAAAAATCATTATACAGGAGCACACAACAAATACCAAAAAAGCACTGTGAAAATTTGAAATGAGCGACTATTTCTGTAGTATGGAGTAGGGAAAGGAAGGAGAAGGGCAGTGACTAGGAAAGGCTGCAACTTTGTATACAAGCTGAGCTCTGAAGGACAGACGATTTCAGCTTGCAGAGATGGGAGAAACGGCAGATGAGGTAACATAAAGGAACAAAGGCATGGGGGGCAGACAGGAGAATATAGGGCGGGTCAGAAAACAATGAGCAGGCTGGTCTGGGTGGAGCCCAGGGACAGAGAGAAGCTGCAGAAGCTCTGCACAGGGACTTGGAGGCACGCAGCCTGTGCTGAACGTTCAGGTAATGGGGCACTGAAGCGTTGTCCACAGAGGCGTGTGGTAGAAAGGTGAATCTGTGTTCTAGGATGATTATTCAGTGAGTTGTCTAGGAAATATCAGAGAGGAAAACGGAGAATGGCAGGAACACCACTGAGGTGGTTACTGCAACAGTCCTTCTGAAAGGTAATAAGCTGAATCAAGGTGCTAGGAGTGGAACAGGAAAGAGAGAGATTCCTGGCACCTGCAAGAGCGAGCAATTAATTTTTTTCGTTTCCCAGTTCCACAAAGTAAAAGAGCAACTTTCCATTCTGAACCAGGTAAGCAGATACTGACTTGCTTTTTTCTTTTTAAGGTTGATTAGTAGGTTTAACACGGTAGTAAAGGCTGGCCTGTGAAGGCAGGGCTCCCAAAGGTTTTGGTCTTAAAACACTAAAATGGATTGAGTTGAGAAGATATGTTATTTGAACATCTGGACTAGACAAAGGGTGAAATATGAAAAATCTTCAGGTTTCTCTTACCCAGTGAATAAACGAAGGAAGCTATATGAGGGAGTCAGTATCTATGTTTTTGGGAGCGAGACAATTATCATTAGCTCATTAGCACGTACAGGCTGCAGTCTGGCTTCTCCCTAGAACTCGGTAATAAAATAACAAGACTCCTCTGAGACTTAAGCTTGGGAACTAGCACTTATTAGATTATGGCAGATGCAGGTGAAATCACATTACAGATATAAACAGAAAGTCCTCATATGGCAAGAATATTAAAAAAGGAGATGGCCACGCAGGGAGGGCAAGTGGTCATAGCCACAGAATCCTAGAAAAAGGACTTGACTTGTTAGTCTATCTACAGGGAAAAAATGAGCTGCCCCTGAGAACAACAGCACTCTGAATTCGATGACAGTTGCATTCTTTGTAAATTAAGCAAAACTGACATTCAGTTTTGTATATCATTCTTAAAACTTGGTTAATGTAAGCTAAGAGGTGGCTCTGTTGACAAAATTCAGGTTTCTGAGCCAGCAGGGATTGTGGGTAAAATCAGTAATATAAATACCATCCTGTGATGATGTCTGAGGCATGGCCAGCTGGCTCCTCTATAGGTAGACACATATCCTCCATGTTACCAAGAGGCCGTGAAGTTTCTTCCTCTTTGAACCTTTACAAACATGATTAGCTTTTCCCCATTATATGAAATGAAGGGCAAGAATAAATTTAATACAAAAATTTCGCATATTTCTCTAAACTTTGCTTAGGGAAAACAGATTTTCCATTGAAGTATACACCAAACTTTCAGGCAAGTTGATGGCTAATATGATATATCTAATTAATTTGTTGGCAAAGTCCCTAGAGACAATGTAGGATTATTTTTCGTTTTTAATTTTTGAAAGATGATTACTTACCTTGCCCTATAGAACGACTTGCAAAATTATACATGTTCAAGGCGATTGCAAAGTCTTCTAGGTTGTTCAAAAACTGGAAAAAAGACCTGAATTCATCAAATGTGATGCCCTATATTGGGAGAAGATATGTAAATATATTTGGTATTGCCAAATTTATTAAAATAAGTATCTACACTTACTAGAAATAAATAGATTAAGCATCTGCAATATATCTTGTAAGTAAACATTACCAGGGCACATTCTGAAAACTTCTTTTTCCAAATGGAATGTAAAATTCACTGCGATTTATTTCCACTGGGTAGTGTTGTTACCATTAGCAAGGAAAGGTGAAAATATTTTAAAAACACTGTCATATCAGCACAAAGTTCCAAAAATGCTACAATAAAAATGAATTTAAAAGTTTCAATTTTGAAAACTCTGTATTTCAGGCCTGAATTTTTTAAACGCTGAGAGTAAATATGATTAAGAAAAAAAAAGAAAGAGGAAAAAACCCCTAAAAAAAGTTTCCCCTGTACATGTAGTCCTTAAATATAATTCAGCATTAGGTCATTAATGTCTTTATAATGACTATGCAAAATCAAAATGTTAAACAAGCCAAGAGTAGAGTATTTTAACTTGTTCCTGCCATGATAACGCTGCCAGGACAGCAGGGGAAGTACGACTGTACGCATACAGCTTGGGGAGGCCTAGCACAGGACTCAGTGTGGGATCCTGGAAAGGCCTCTGCAATGTCCTTTACATAAATTGCAACTACTGCTACTGCTATTACTTCAATTAAACAGGAAAGTTATTTGAAATAAGCACAATGTATCTCAGATAATACAAATTTGGACATGAAGAATGGCATTTAATTAATGTGTTCTCAGCAAAATTAACATAATTGAGAAAGTAAACAGAGAAAAGAGCAGAGGGCCAAGAGCTTAGGCTTAACAAATTATGACCTTAATACACCGCAGGGGAAGAGAAACTAACAAGGCAGCATTGGAAAGCTATGGAAAGAACCAGAAGAGCCTATTTTCACATAAGCCAACTACTGATTAAGTGATTTATCATCAAAATAATATTTATTATCGAAATAATAATACCAAATTTTGGTATACATTATTTCCACTTAGATTACAACCCCTCTTTATTTACAAGGAGAATCCTCACTGTCTTTTCTCTTAACATTTCTCTCTTTCTCTTTCCTTATATTCATTTACAGCCACTCCAACTCTGGATTCTGCTTTGTGACCCGATCCCACCTGCCATGTTTTCCAGAGAGGACTGTTTGAATCAGTTAGGGAGACTGAGCCAGAAGGGGTTTGTCTTGATGCGCAGAGCTTGTTGCCAGGGAAACTGGTCACTGCTCTGGTTCTGAATCAGTTTATGCTGCGACCAGCTGCCACAGCAACAGTCTCTGTCTCACGGTGACAGGTTAATGCTGGTAAAAGTGAAAAACAGGAGGGTGGGATATTTTTAAGCAAAGTGTAAACAAAAATGTCAATACTTTTAGGGAGCATAAAATTAAAAAGCAAATCAAATAACCTTTAGATTTTTCAAAATAGGGTTCTCATGTTTGAAAAGGTAGGTCAAATTCAAAACCATACAATAATTCTTTTGTGTAGATTAAAATCTTTGTGTTTACGGATTCCAAATATGGAATTGTAATTGAAAAACAAGGCATTCATTTTGATAGAGATAGTTTAAAGCAATCCATTCTTGACAGTACTGAGGTAAAGACAGTCTGGGTGAGTGGCAGAAAGAGGGGGCACGGCCATTTCTTCTCCCTCCCCACTCTCACCCCCAGAATCACTTCTGTAATGATCCATTGGGAACTGAATGGAATGTGTCCTAATTGTTAGATGTGGAGTAAAAAGAAGTAGCTTCTATTTTAACAAAAATAAAATGATGATAACTGAAAAATTTAAAGTATCAAAAATACACACATACTGAGAATCCAGAAATAAACCTAAATATCTACAGTCAACTGATTTTCAATAAGGGTGCCAAGACCATCTATCGAAGAAAGAACAGTCTCTTTAACAAATGGTGCTGGGATAACTGGATATCCACATGTAAAAAAAAGAAATTGGACTTTAACTTCACTCCATATATAAAAATTAACTCAAAATGAATCAGACTGAAATTTAATAGCTAAAACTCTTACAAAAAAACACAGAGAAAAAACTTCATGATCTTGAAATTGGCAATGGTTTCTTAAATATGGCACCAAAAGCATAAGCAACAAAAGAAAAGACAGATAAATGAGACTTTTTCAAAATTAAAAACCTGTGTGCATTAAAGGACACTATCAAGAAAGAAAAAGACAACCTACAGAATGGGAGAAAATATTTGCAAATCATATATCTGATAAGAGTCCAATATTCAGAATATATAAAGAACTCTTACAGATCAATAACAAAAAGACAACCCAAATAAAACATGGGCAAAGGACTTGAATAGACATTTCTCCAAAACAGATATACAAATGGCCAACAAACACAGGGAAAGATGCTCAACATCATTATTTATTGGGGAAATGCAAATCAAAACCACAGTGATACCACTTCACACCTACTAGGATTGCTAAAATTAAAAAGGCAGGCAATAACAAGTGTTGGTGAGGATGTGGAGAAATCAGAAACTTCATACATTGTTAATGGGATTTTAAAATGCTGTAGCTACTTTGGAAAACAGTTTGGCAGTTCCTCAAAATGTTAAACATTAAGGTTGCCATATGACCCAGCTATTTACTCTGAGATATATACCTAATTCTCTGGAATTCAAAACAGATTTCCACATAAAATATTGTATACAAATGTTCATAACAGCATTATTTGAATAGCCAAAATTGGAAAATATTCAAATGTCCATCAACTGACAGATAAAATGTGGTATATCTATATAATGGAATATTATCTGGCAATAAAAAGGAATAAAGTACTGATATTTGCTACAACCTGGATAAACACTGAAAAAATAATGTTAAGTTAAAGAAGCCAGACACAAAAGGTCACATATTGTATATGGTCCCACTTATATGAAATGTCTAGAATAAGCAAATCCATAGAGACAGAAAGCATTTTAGTGGTTGCTGGGGGCTGAGGGAAGGGGAATGAGGAGTGGCTGCTTAATGGATATGGGGTTTCTGTTTGGGATGATGAAAAAGTTCTGGAACTAGTAATAGTGATGGTTGCACAACACTGTGAACATACTTAATGCCACCAGATTTTACTCTTTAAAATGATTAAAATGGTAAATTTTATGTTATGTGTTTTTACCACAATAGAAAATTACATATACTTATTGAAATATGTCATTCAGGACGTGAACATGCATATATATTCACAAACCGAATACAGCAACACATTAAAAATATCATACACCATGATCAAGTGGGATTTACACCAGGGACAGAGGGATGGTTCAACATCCACCAATCAATCAATGTGATACACCATATTAACAAAATGAGGAATAAAAACCACATGATCATTTCAATAGATGCAGAAAAAGCATCTGACAAGATCCAACATCCATTTATGATAAAAACTCTCAATAAAACGGGTATAGAAGGAAACTACCTCAACATAATAAAGGCCATATATGACAAACCCACAGCCCACGTCATACTCAATGGGGAAAAACTGAAAGCCATCCCTCTGAGAACAGGAACAAGACAAGGGTACCCACTCTCACCACTCTTATTCAACATGGTACTGGAGGTTTTGGCCAGAGCAATTAGGCAAGAAAAAGAAATAAAAGGAGTCCAAACAGGCAATGAAGAAGTGAAACTCTCGCTGTTTGCAGATGACATGATTTTATATACAGAACACCCTAATGAATCCATCAGAAAACTATTAGAAATAATCAAAAACTACAGCAAAGTTGCAGGGTACAAAATCAACTTACAAAAATCAGTGGCATTTCTATACTCTAATAACAAACTAACAGAAAGAGAACTTAAGAACACAATCCCATTTACGATTGCAACAAAAAGAATAAAATATCTAGGGATAAATTTAACCAAGGAGGTAAAAGATCTATACAATGAAAACTATAAGACATTACTGAAAGAAATCGATGATGACATAAAGAAATGGAAAGATAGTCCATGCACATGGATTGGAAGAATAAATATAGTAAAAATGTCCATACTACCTAAAGTGATCTACAGATTCAATGCAATCCCAATCAAAATCCCAATGACATTCTTCATGGAAATAGAACTAAGAATACTAAAATTCATACGGGGCAACAAAAGACCCTGAATAGCTAAAGCAATCCTGAGAAAAAAGAAGAAAGCTGGAGGCATCACAATCCCTGACTTCAAAATATACTACAAAGCTGTAAGAATCAAAACAGCATGGTACTGGTACAAAAACACAACACAGATCAATGGAAAAGAATTGAAAGCCCAGAAATAAAAACACAAATCTACAGAGAGCAAATCTTCAACAAAGGAGCTAAGAACATACATGGAGAAAGGAAAGTCTCTTCAATAAACAGTGTTGGGAAAAGTGGACAGCCTCATACAAAAGAACGAAAGTAGACTATTATCTTTCACCATACACAAAAATTAACTCAAAATGGATCAAAGACTTGAAGGTAAGACCTGAAACCATAAAACTCCTAGAAGAAAATATAGGCAGTACACTCTTTGACATTGGTCTTAGAAGGATCTTTTCAAATACCATGTCTACTCAGACAAGGGAAACAAAAGAAAAAATAAACAAGTGGGACTTCATCAGAAGAAAGAGCTTCTGCAAGGCAAAAGAAACCCGGAACAAAATGAAAAGACAACCCACCAACTGGGAGAAAATATTTACAAACCATATATATGACAAGGGGTTAATCTCCAAAATACATAAAGAACTCACACAACTGAACAACAAAAAAATAAACAACCTATCCAAAAAATGGGCAAAGGATATGAACAAACATTTTTCCAAAGAAGATATATAGATGGCCAATAGGCACATGAAAAGATATTCAACATCAGTAATCATCAGGGAAATGCAAATCAAAACTACACTAAGATATCACCTTTCACCTGTTAGAATGGTTATAATCACCAAGACAAAAAATAACAAATGTTGGAGAGGATGTGGAGAAAAGGGAACTCTCATTCACTGCTGGTGGGAATGCAAACTGGTGTAGCCTCTATGGAAAACAGCATGGAGATTCCTCAAAAAATTAAAAATAGAAATACCATATGACCCAGCTATCCCCCTACTTGGTATTTATCCAAAGAAACTGAAATTAACAATTCAAAGGGACTTATGCACCACTACGTTCACTGAAGCATTATTCACTATAGCCAAGAAGTAGAAGCAACCCAAGTGTCTCTTGACTGATGACTGGATAAAGAAGATGTTGTATATACATACAATGGAATACTACTCGGCCATAAAAAAGGACAAAATCGTCCCCTTCACAACATGGTTGGACCTTGAGAGTATCATGTTAAGCAAAATAAGCCATACAGAGAAAGAAAAACACCATATGATTTCACTCATATGTGGAAGATAAACTAACACACAGACAAAGAAAACAGTTTAGTGGTTACCAGAGGGGAAGGGGGTTGGGGGCGGGCACAAGAGGTGATGGGGCACATTTATATGGTGACTGACAAATAATAATGTACAACTGAAATTTCACAATGTTATAAACTATTATGACCTCAATAAAACCAAAACAAACCAAAAAAACAGATTAAGGGAAGAAGGGGTAGGGAATGCCAAGAGAGAGGGTTATAATTTATATATCAGGCTATTACTTACATAATAAGTTGGTTATATATTATTTATATAATAGGTGATTATTTACATATTACATTGAAAGGGTAGACCTGATTGAGAAATAACACAGTGAGCCTTGTGGACATCTAAGAGAAGAGCATTCTGGGCAGAGAAAAGAACATACACAAAATTCCTGAGATAGAAGACTGCCTGGTATTAAGAAACAGTGAGTGGCCAGTGTGGCTGGGGCAGAGTAAGCAAAGGGGAGAACAGTAGGAAATGAGGTCAGAGGTAACAAGGGAGCAGCTTATGGCGGCCTTGTAGGCCACGGTAAGGATTCTGGCTTTTACTTTGAGAAAAATGGGGAGTTACTATGCTAAGATCTGAATTGTGGAATAAAGCATTTCCTTAAATGCCAAATGGAGAACAGATTGCAGGGAGGCAACGTTGGAAGCAGAGAGATGATTTAGGAGGCAACTGCAACAATCCAGGCAAGAGAGAATGGTGACTTGGGTGGTAGCAGTGGAGGTGGCAAGAAGTGGTCAAATTCTGACAGAGGCAGTGTCAGGGGGATTTGCTGATGGATTGTATATAGAATGTGAGAGGAAGGAGTGTAAAAATTTTGGCCAGAACAACTAGGAGGGGTGGAGTTTCCATTAATTGAAACAGGGAAGATCGTGTGTGGAGCAAGATTTTTTTGGATGATCAGGAGTTTAGTTTTGCAACTACTAAGCCTGAAATGTCTATCGGATACCCAAGTGGAGATGCTGAGTAGGCAGTATGATGTAAAAGTTTGAAATTCAGGGCAGAAGTTTAAGCTGGAGACACATTTGGAAGTCTATACACTGACTACCAAAAGTAGTCCTGATTGCATCTGACTGCTAGAGTCACATATCCAACTGCCTCCGTAATTTCTTCACTTAGATATCTCAGGAATCTCAAACCTAACTTGCCCAAAATAAAACTATTGATTCTTTCCAACCCCCCAAATTGTAGTCTTGCTTAGCTCAGTAAATGGCACCACTGCTTCACCTTGTGGTTCAGGCCAAAACCTAGGAGTTTTTCTTGATTCCTCTTTTTCCTTCATATTGAAGTCTAATCCAGCAGCAAGTTCTATCAGCTCTACTTTTCAAATGATCCAGTATCTGACCACTTTTCCCTACTTTCACCCTAGTCCAAGCCATGCTCATCTCTTACCTACACTCCTATAAAAACATCCTAACTTGTCTCTTTCAAAGCTGGGCCAACTAAAGTCTATTCTGTATATACCAGCTAAGACGATCTATTGAAGCATGAATCAGATCATATCTGGCACATCAATCAGATCACCTTTGAGTGTCATAGTAGATAGCAAATACTCACTGAACAAGTATTTGTTGAATGAACAAACATCACACCTATGCTCTAAAGCAAGGTTGGCAAATCCTTACTATAAAGGGCCAGAGAGTAAATATTTTTATTTTTGCAGGCTATACGGGCTGTGTTGCAACCACTCAACTCTACCATTAAGGCACAAAAGCAGCTATAGACAAAACATTAAAAGAATGAGCGTGGCTGTGTTCCAATAAAACTTTATTTACAAAAATAGGAGGTAGGTGGTTTGCCGATTCCTGCTTTAAAGTGTAAATACTATGGTAGCTTCCCATCACTCTCAGAATCACCATTAGAATAAAATCAAACTCCTTATCTATAAGACCTGACAAATCTCTATCTCTCCTTCATCTCCTACTACTTTCCTATTCACTTACTTTACCCTTTTGGCAATTTCTCAAATAAACTAACTTTCTCCATCCCCAGGCCCTTGGTATTTGCTGTTTCTTCTGCCTGGAATGTTCTTCATCAAAAGCTACTGCTTCAGATAAGCTTTCCCTGACAGTCTATCTTCTTCTCCAGTCCCTATGACTTTTGGTCCTCTTTATAAAATTCATCATTATCTGAAAATATATCATTTATCTACTTTTTGTTTACTTGTTTTTTGTATCTCTCCACTAAGATGTATTTTCATGAGAGAAGGATCTATTATCTTGTCACTTATCTATAGTGGCTACAATAAGGCCTAGTAAATAGTAGATGCTTAATATCTGCTAGATAAATGAAGGGAAATGAAAGTATTTTAGAAATTAAAGTGCTATTCAAATAGTAGTAGCTGTTATTCTTTCGGAGAGAAGGGGCTGAGAGATGAAAGGAAGGGAAAGATATAAGTAGGGTGTGGTAGGAGTGTCACTGGCTTAGAGTCTTAGGTTTGAATCCTTGGGCAAGTGTCTAAGTACCTGAAAGCCTCAGCTTGCCTTTTTCTAAAAGAAAGATGTCGATTTCTGGAAGGTTGTTCTAAAGATTGATGAAGTAATGCAAAAAAAAGAAAAAAAAAATCAGTGAGAATCAATGCTGGTTCACTTGACAAATTTTCCTTTTTTACTGTAATGATTTGTAGTGCTTAAGATACTTCCATCAATTAGAAGTTTTCAGAAGCTGAATTTAACTTAAAACTTTTTATTTTGAAATAACTTTAGATGTAAAAAATAGTTGCAAAAACAGTACAGAGTTCCAATACATTCTTCATCCTGGAATTGAACTTCTTAAGTTATAGATTTCTATAAATTTCCATTTGATAAAAGAAAAAAAAAGCAGATTTTTTTTAAGGCCCTGAATAATACATTAGTAGCTTAATAAAGTAATACAATTTCCAATATTTATCTTTAGGGAAGTGTCTATGAACTGGAAAAATTCAGTTTAACATATAAAACAGATAAAAGACCACTGATTAAGAGATTATGTAAACTAACAGCCAAATGCATCAAGGCCTTTTTTCTCATTCCTTAGGTGACCTGAAGAACTGTTAGCACTGTCACAGTGTATCCATTTTAAACAAAGTCAAACTATTTGCAAGTTTTTCTTGGAAAGATTAACTTGATCCCTCTACAAACACAAATAGAAGGCAATATATCCAAAACATCCCATACTTGGAGGGTACTTGTAACACCAGTTCTATTTGGTTGCAATGATGCATTCAAATACCACTAGATAATGCAACTGCTCAGAATTGCTGACAAAACACTTGCTACTAAACAAACAGACAATCAGTTGTCCCAGGTTCTTAACCATTCATGCCATCCAAACTCTTTGAAAAACCTCACTTCAACTTTTGATAAGATCACTCACTCATCAATGGCGGTCTTCATATGATCTTTTATTACGGATATTATAGAAATGAATAAAGTGTAACTGAAATGATGTCAATATAAACTATTTTATAGGAGTTGATGTTTATGTAGTAGTCAAAACATACAGCTCAGCAGAACTTTCTTGAAATATGATATTCATAACTTGAATAAAACAATTCCTAATAACCTTAAGGGTTTTCAGCATATCTAAGAAAAAAATGGATATCTACCCAGAATTTTAAATTAATCAATTCTTAAGTTTAGCCAGAGTACTTAGCACACAGAGGAAAAAAAAGAATGAAATATATCCAAAGTATCTATTAATCCACAGAGGAGCAAAAGAACTAAGAAAGAAACCCAATATATTTTAAAGACCTATATTATTACAAGATAATAACAAGTATATAACAAAGTAAATATGGGGGATTAGATACCTTTTCTTCAGGTATACTGTAACGCACATTTTCCAAGAATATTGATGTGTTTTCCACATTTGTATATCGTAAAAGAATATGAGCAAAATCTTCTTCACTGATAGTATTCATTCCATTCGAGTAGGAAAGGAATTCTATTTCTAGAACTTCTGTTTGGAGGTTATCCATGAATCTACGACAAAAACATAAAGAATGAACAAGACAAATGAAGAGTGATGGTAACACCTGGTACCTAGCCTCTCAGGGCTTTAGCTTCTTCATCTGTAAAATGGGGACATCAAAAATACCTTGCAGGGTAGTGATGAGATTTAAAGGAGTCAATGCAGCACCTAGTGTTTACTACAGTAAACACTATATACATGCTTATTATTATTACTGTGGCTTATTAAGACTAAGGAATTGATAATATACTTTCTTCGGAATATACAGGAAATAACAATCAATCCAGATATGCAGACTATTTTTCTCACTCAGCAACTTTCCATTGTACTTATCAATGTAACCAATGGTATACAGGTACTGATGGAGTGGATATTTGTTACAGCATCTCAGTTAAGATGACAGCAGCAAAGAGGTGAGTATCACTGCACACTAGATGATTCCTAAAGACCTTTCTGACTTTAGCATGTTAACATTTTTCAATACAAATATAAAAATTAAGCTCACCTATAAAAATCTTCAAAGTTGAGCTCAGCTTTTCCTTTCTTTCCAAAAAAGTGTACGAGAAGTGTAGTATCTGTTACTAAACTTGTAATGTCATCAGCACGCTTAAAAAATCACAATGTAAAGGTTAGCTGCAATAAAACAAACAGAATAGGGATACCTAACATCCCTCAAAGAATTTTATCAACATATTGGGCCGGCCCCGTGGCTTAGCGGTTAAGGGCGCGCGCTCCGCTGCTGGCGGCCCGGGTTCGGATCCTGGGCGTGCACCTACGCACCGCTTCCCCGGCCATGCTGAGGCCGCATCCCACATACAGCAACTAGAAGGATGTGCAGCTATGACATACAACTATCTACTGGGGCTTTGGGGGGAAAAAAAATAAATAAATAAAATCTTAAAAAAAAAAAAAAGAATTTTATCAACATATAAATATCAAGAACATAAATATATTAACATTAGAATGAAAAGCATAAGGCTGTATTAATAAACGCCATTACAGTTAAAATGAAGTTCAAAGTCTGAAAATACAAACATGAATGAAATTGGCTTTTATCCTCAAAAAATTTTAAAGACATTATATTTTAAGAAGTTTTCAAGTTCTAATTATGCATATAGGGTATCTATATTTTAAATTATCTAAAATAGTCGAAACCCTTTAGTAATCATCAATTATTTTATTTTTAGCTAAGTAATTTAGTTGGATTTTCCTAATGAACCTGAAAAATCTATTCATTTAGGATGTTCAAAAGAGGCAAATTCTGCAGATGTACTGAACACATGGGGCTGACAAAAGAATGGTCTCAAGCTTCACAAAATAGCTTTCTTGAGCCATGATACTCTCCTATTGTATTCCAAATTTATGATACTTTAAATAGAAGACACTATATTTTGAAAGAGAAAATGCAGTAATGTTACCTTGGAATTTACATCATCTATAATTTTTTTAAAAGAAAAGTCTCATTTTTTTAACGGATAAGAAATTAATTCCAGAGGATTTTTCCTTCCCTACTCAACTTTATAAACCAAGTTCCAACAAATGTAATCTTAAAATAGCGTAATTACAGTCCTTACAAAGTTTAATGGCTTATGAAAATCTTCCTTCTTTCCTTTAATGTAGCTTTACAGGTTTTCCTTTCTTTTCCCTCCCTCCCTCCCCTTCTGTTCCCTTCTCTTCCTTCTCTTTCTCTCCTTCTTTTCTCACTTGGCCATTAACTCATACCTATCTTATAGACTCAGGTAAAAAAATCATAAAATTCAAATGACTGTAACTCTCCCATATATTATCCTGGGAAATGTAAGAAAAATAAGAGTTTAAACAATAAGTACCAGAGCCGGCCGGGTGGCACAAATGGTTAAGTGCGCACACTCCGCTGCGGCTGCCCAGGGTTCGCCGGTTCGGATCCCAGGCACGCACCGACGCACCGCTTGTCAAGCCATGCTGTGGCGGCGTCCCATATAAAGTGGAGGAAGATGGGCATGGATGTTAGCCCAGGGCCAGTCTTCCTCAGCAAAAAGAGGAGGATTGGCAGATGTTAGCTCAGGGCCCATCTTCCTCACAAAAAAATAAATAATAACTACCATTTTCTATATTAAAAAATAGCTGTAAATGTCCATCTAAAGGTACATATTTGAGACATATTACTTCTTGGCCAGAATCCTGATAGTACTTCACAGAAAATATAAGCAATAGAAAGCATATACTTCTCTACAAATGGTCAGTCATCTTCTATGTCCCCTGACAAAAAGTCCTATCTTACTCATCTTCCAGACACTTAATTTTGGTAATTCTTTGACTCCTCATAGCCCTTTTCCCAATATTTCATCAAGACAGCTATTTTATCCTCCATAACATTTGTTGGATCTTCATTTCCCTTCTCCCTGGACCAAATACTCTTCTTCTCTTCTAATGACTAGTACGTAGAAACTACATCTTCTGATTAGTCTTTTTCCCTCCAAGATGCCATCTTTTAATCCACAAAACTGTTTTTCTAAAGTGATCTCTCTGCTACTTTGATCACTCACATCTCTCTTAAAAACTCCAACATCTAGGGTATCTTCTACTTTAAATAATCTAAAACTGTTGAAATTCTTTAGTAATCATCTATTTATATTTAAGTAATTTAGTTTGGATTTTCCTAAATAATCTCTAGCATACAACCTCCCTATAATTGGTTTGGAAGAGCTCTACTACTTTTCAGTTTAGTTGGCAGACAAGTCCCAAGTATTCTCAGGAGTTGCAATAACCAAGAAGTTCCCTATAACATAAGCAGCTTCTCTGAAGATCTGATAGTCGTTTGATCTGATTGTTAGGGAAAGAATAACACAGGAAGCCAGGTGCCACATACTGTCTTTTAAATACACCTTCTTGAACAAGCTCATTATGGATGTTGAGGAGTATCACTGGTGACAGCCTTTCAGGGCTCCATATGTGACCGCAGACTAGTGTAATTTTGGTTTAGGTTGAGAAGGCAGACTGCTGTAATGGAAAGAGGACAGGATTTAAAATCAGAAGACCTGGGTTCACTGACTTTTTTGACCTTCAGCTTCCTTATCTGTAAAATGGGAAGAACTCTATCTATAATTACAATTTTGAGGATAAAATTAGAATATGAGCGTAAATGAATTAGACATGTTCGTACTGGTAGTCATAAGATGCTTTGGAAAAGAGCATAAGATCTTTGTGGGGAAAAATGTATCTCATGTTCATTATAGACATTCTTTTGTGATTGTGTATAATCAAGTCTAATTGGTTTATTATCCATGGAAAAGCTTAAATTAGTAGGGGGAAGAAATATTTGAGAAAGCATGCCTAGATGGAGCTTAGGAGTGGAGGCTCTACCCAATTAGAAGTCAGCATGAAGAACTGGGGTATCCATCTGGAAGCTAGAGGAATGGGATGTGGGGAAGGGACAAAGTGGAAAAAAGAGGAGACGGGATGGTGTTTTAGAAAAAGTTGCTTACTTCAAAAATAAGCAGTAGTGTGGTGAGCAAATAAGATGATAAGTTCAAAAGTCAGATTTCTGGCTTTGAATCCTGACTTTTTTCCTTATTAGTTAAGTGACCTTGGGGAGGTTAATCTCTCTGAGGGTATCATTATCCTCAGGAATAACAATACCTCTAAAGGGTTGTTATGAGGACTAGGTAACACACTTAAATCACTCAGCACTATAACTGCATACTGTAAACGCTCAATAAATGTTAGCTATTATTATTTATTTTTGCCAAGTCAATATATTTCAAGAAATTGAAATAGGACTAGACAAGATAGAAAAGATAATAATGTTGGAGCTTAATGCAAAAAAGTCATTTTTACATAATACACTCCTACTTCTTTTTTGTTATTGAAAATACACGTTATGTAGATCTGAAAAAATGCCTTAAAATGAGAGGTTACGGGAACACCACCAAAAGTTAGTGAACTCATATGACATAATTAAGGAACGTTCTCCTCTAGTGCCGTGATGTCCTTCGCCACAAGACATAATACATGGAAATGAGAAGGCTTTGTTTTACACAGGTTCTAAATAATGACCTCATTCAGCCAGTTTTTCTCATACCCATTGAGCAGAGCAGATCTTCATTTACAGCCTTTCATCATCAAAATCTTATTAGACTTGGGTTGCACTTATCCAGATAATCCAGACCCACAGAGGCATAAGTAACAGTTTGACATTAGAGAAAAAAATTAGAAAATGGAAATGGTGAAAACTTTCTCCCCTCATTCAGTGAAACAGAGTACAGTCAGGAGTCATTGAAAACTATACCAGTGTCCTTGATATCCTAACAGTGTTATATAACTTAAATCACAGGCGAGGTAAGACAAAAATTGAGACTTTATCCCTTTGATTCTTGTGCTTATTGTTAGAATAAAATGAATTCAAGCGTTTTCATAACAAAGCAAGAAAAAGAACCCCATAGGCCATTTACATGAAAGAACCCCATAGGCCATTTACATGAAAGGCAATTATCTAACTTTGTTTTGATTAAAAATTACTTGAAATGATTTCATCAAAAATAAAATAAATTAATAAGTTTTCATGAAATAAATATCAAACTATTAAATAGAGAGTTTTAAGATATTGTTTCAACATACTTTTAGTGATTACAATGTGATCATAATCTTATCAAGCTCTATCCAAGAGTTGGAGGAAATGTTCAAACTCTTGATTTGTTAGTAAAGGTTTTGAATAATCTATTGAAACCTACTAAGGATAAGTAAAGTTTAAAGCAAATAAAAAAATTTAAATTTCATCTGTAAAACTCAAAACGGCTTTTGTAATTCGGGTACCACAGACCGTATTCAACAGTTGCATGGTAGGCTTATATTGTACTACGAATTTATTATCTACTATTTTGGTTAGAAAGTGGTGTCAGCTGTGGCATATTCAAATTTTCATTATAACATGGTTTTTCTATAACTGAAAAATCTATGGCTGGAAATAGCTCCGGAATAAGAATATGAGAGGCTAATCTCAAATTTACCTACAATATTTAGAGAAGTGCTTTACCTTAATATTCATATTTTAAATATATAAGAAACAAAGAAATACAAATACAAATAGATTTCTAAGTTTTCTTGCTGAACTAATTTGAATCCTGAAATACTGATACTATAAACAATTCAGTGTTACACTGGCATCAGTAGTAACCTATAAGGAATTAAAAATGAGTTGTAACTTAACTACAATCAATTCTCAATTATCCTCTCTAATGTGGGAGGGTAGTAACAGAGATAATCCCCAAATAATTATTTTACTTTGGAACACAATACAAGTTTTGTTTCTTTTCTTCTTTCTTCTCTCCATCAGATTTACTTGCATGATGTTTGAGTCAATTCATTAATTAATGTAGCAGCTTACGATTACATTGTGGATTGATTACAGCCAATGGTGTGTTAGTAAACTGGCTCTCCAGGAAAAAAAAAAGAAGGCTGATTTGTAGTATTTGCCAATTTCTATGGTATTAATACTCCTGTCACAGCCACTTTCAAGGGACAGGATGTCACAGCATGCTGAGTTGGGAGAGATGCGCAGAATTAGCTGTGGTAAGCTGTAAGAGCCAGCTCCAGCACATCTCCGACAGGGCAATAAACATCCTTAAAAGATTTTACACATATCATATAATCTTTGAGTGTATATAAGAGCTGACTGGTCTTCTGATATTAAACCTCCCAAGATTTAAATTAAATTCAACATTTAATTAGCAGATTGTATCTAACTGTGAGAATCTCTAGCAGAGTTAAATGACATTAGAGACAGGTTAGAGGCTGAGAGGTGGACTGTCTCGTATGGGGGAGACAACAGTGACATGACGTAATTTGAAGCTGGGCCACAGGTGGCTTGTAGGTGTCTCTACAACTAGGTGTCCCTAGTTGCTCTTACTTTTAGGCACTGACTACTATGTGCCTGCACAAATGATTACAGAATTAAGCACTTCTAAAATATCTGTAAATGGAACATCTATTACCACTTTATGCCTAAAAATGGTTCAAATTTAAAAAGTTAACTGCTGGTCATAATGACATCATATTTATATATCACAGACAGATTAGAGATAGGGCAAAATAATTATTTGTTTTGGGATTTTAAAAATGAGTACAAGTGATACATTTCCAAGTGTTTGTCCTAGTCTAGAGGGTCAAATGAGTACAGTCAATACGCACTGTATGTACAGATAACAGAAGTCACACCTGATTCCAGTTTACTTCTCAGGATATTTTTAGGTGTAATTTTTAAAAGACAAACTTTAGAAAAAGAAATGAGAAGCCAACTTGAAAGAGAAAAAGATATTGAAAAATATATCTTAGCATTTACTGAAAAGTCCTTTGCAGTCAGACTGATAGCCACCTCTAACAAAGTTCTTAAAAATTCTTAACAAGAAGCATAGAACAGTGTTTACTTGACAAGACATAGCCCATCTTTGGAAATGACAAATCCCTATTAACAGTGGCATAATGAGTGGGGTGGTGGGAGTGGTCTACCCGAGTGCAGCAAGAAGGTGCGTGTCTCTATGGAATTCAAAACAGTAACGAATAACGGTCACTCGACTTTTAATTTTCCACTCACTGGCAATCCTAAACAATGTCAAGGTGAATATTCCTCCCTTCCTTGATTGACTGCTCCTAGCACACCTCCCCCATGCCCCACCCCTGGTAAGCCACTCATTATTAATATTAGGAAGTTTAATTGTTTAAATCTATCCGAACTCTAAGGCATTAGCTATCTTTATCAAGTTAAAAGTTACAGCACTTCATGTAACATTGCAAATTATGAGGTTAAAAAATTCAGTGAAACTATCAAATAGTATTTTCAAATTTACTGAAAATGATCTTTAAGTAAAAAATAACAGTATTTCCTTTTAATTAAGTTGGAAAGTCATGTTTTCTACAAGCAAGTTGATTTAACATAGACTATTTATTATACGTGATCTTGCAGCCCCTGCCAGCAGAGCTGACATATTCAAATATATCATTTATATATATGAATTATTACTTTACTGGAGAAAAGGAGAAATATAAAATATATTCTTGGTTTCATCACTGTGACTCTAAAATGAAATGAGAAGTAGATTAACAAAATGGCAAATGGTACGAGGACCTCGTTGAGGTCTAATTATACCTCTGCGAGGTCTGAAAAGAGTGCTTGGCTCGTATTACGTCTCAGTGTATCCCAATAGCTTCTGGAGACAAGTTCCTCAGCATCTGTTTTAAGTACCTGTAGAAGTTTGAAGAAGCACAAGTGAAATCTAAAGAACAGTCACAAAGAATGATAATTTATACACTTTACATCTCTTCTAGCCAACCTTGAAAAGAAAACACATTAGCTTACCTTTTTTGTTTTCTGCTGCACAGAACAGTATTATATTACACTGCTGGTAAACCCAGGGTAATTTCAAAGGTGTAATGGTATATAACTGCTATTTCCAAGTACAATGTGGCTTTGTCAAAAAGAATCACGTTATCCACCCTCTCCCTCCATGCACTTCTACTGAAACGTGCGTAACTTCTAAGACAGTGTGAAATAAAAATTTTATTCAAACCTTATGTGAAATAAATTCATTGGGAGAAGATTTTGGTAATTTTGTAGCAACCTATAAAAATCATGCTTAATTTAAAAATGAATTATCATTGGCTAGGACACACTGTGTTAGCGCATCAAAGAATCAAAATGACCATATCCGTACTTTAGAGAAACAAAACTTAAATTAATTCAAAACTTGTCAAAAAGAAATATGCCAGTTTAAGTCAAACCACTCAAAGCTACTCAGGGATTTGAACAGACAATGTACTTTCTAATCTATTACAAGGACAGAACACTACCTCCTAGCTCTGTATTGGCTGGTCAGAAGATGATATCAAGATTAATAAGTATAGTCTAATCTTCATATGAAAATGTAGAACTACAAGCATCACTTGGGTCTCTATAAACAAAAATAATTAAATGCCATTTCTATCAGGATTTACCAGGGAAGATTTCACAGCTTCTCAGTCTTGGTGGTTGTGAGAATAAAATGCTGCATGATGTACTTAGGAGTGACTGGCTGATAATGGGAGAACTTTTATTTTTTTGTGTGTGTTAATTTTTAAAACTTTGGTTCCACTAATAAAATTATAATGCATCTGGGAATTATTTCAAAGATCTAAGTTTTAATTCATTATTATTAACTAGAAAACACTGCTTACTGCCATATTTTAATAAAATGTTAATAATAAAGTGTTATTTAGCAGGAATCAATTATATAACATAGAAATGTTTATTACCATAAGTGTAAATGTAGCAATATGACAGAGAATCTGCTCATCACCTCCTTTAGTAACTAAATAAGCTTTAAGCAGTTATATAAAATAAGTAAAATTAGCTGAATATAGAACTAACACAGTTCATTTTTTTTCTATAGGTGTGGTAGAACCTCAAATAGTAGCTAGATTAAATACTCTGCAAATATTATCTAAATATTTTGAATGTGAGTATATTTTTTAATTGTAACTTAGAAGGTTAGTATATGATAAAGAAAGGGACTGTTAAACTTATCAAACTGGAAAATAATGCTTAGTACACTATTATTAGAAGGGTAACAGGAATGATTCGCTTTGTGAAGCCATGTCTCTGCCCTACTTCAAAACACTGGTCACCATCTCTCACACACACACATACATACCACACACATGTATTGATGACATTAGAGAAATATTTACAACGTATTAAGGGATAAAATTAGTTTAAAAAACTATATTGACATAGATCTGTATAGAAAAAATATATTTTCTGAGCATAGTAAAGAAGTAAATATACTAAAATAAACTGATTATCTCTGAATGGTGAGATTAGGATATTTTTATTTTCTTCTTTTTGCTTTCCTATATTTTAAAATATTTTAAGAATGTATATTTATCAGGATAATATATAAATTTTTAAAATAAAAAAAAATCTTATTTAGAACAGCTTAATAGTCCCCTCTTGCAGAAAGCTTTCCCATGCATCATTTAGCTCCAAAGATTAAATTATGATAGAATATACAACTGAATTGTTGTAACTGGCTCTATTTTTTTATCTTATACAGTCTTTTAATTTATAAAGTTTCTGAGGGAAGGGACAATATTCTCACAGCAACTATTGTATTAAGTAAATATATGATATAGAATCAACAGAAAAAATAGCTAATATATCAGTGATTTCCCAGGCACAGTCATAGATTCCTATACATATGTCTGTTCAGGAGCCAGTATTTAACTTTTTAATTAATGACTTGGATGATGAAATTAAGAGTAAATTTTCAGAATATGTAAAACTAATAAAAAACTTTGATACCAGGAAAATACAATAAGATATTTAAAATAAGTTTAAAGTAGCCATGAAAATCAGGAAGATTTTAATTGCAAGAAATGCAAGGCAAATACAAAACCAGAATATATGCATACAGGCTAAGGAAAGACTGATAGGGGAAAATGCCCAAACGTAACTGAGCATTGTAATAGTTATGAAACAGCTATTATAATGTTTTGATATGTAAACAGTAGGAAAATTTGCAAAGAAGTGTCTTTGATTACTATAAGAGCTTTAGGCCTCCTTACCAGAGTGTTAAGTTAGGTGTAGATCTTCATTAAAAGAGATAAAAGAAGACACAGATAGTTCAGAAGAACTTCAAAAATAGATGGCACAGGCAAAATGATGTCCCAAATCTTCTGTACCCTGTAAGTCTGATATATTTTTTTGCCTAAGTTTAGAGCCTGCTATTAGTAGAACTTCCTTAAACTTTGCAGTTTTGGTCAAGAATTACCTAATGCCTTTTTGGCTGAGGCATAACAGGATCCTATTCAAGGCATTCTATGAGGGGAGGAAGGAAAGGAAGGAAGGAAGGAAGGAAGGAGGGAGGCAGGAGGAAAGGAGGGAGGGAGGGAAAGAAGGAGGGAGGGAGGGAGGGAGGAAGGAAGAAGCTATCTTCTGAAAAATTCACATGTTGAAATCCTAACTCGCAAGTAATGGTATTAGGAGGAGGTGGGGCCTTTGGAAGGTGATTAGGTCACGAGGGTAGAGCCTTCACGGAAGGGATCAGTGCCTTTATTAAAAAGACCAGAGCGAGCTCCCTTGCCCCCTTCCACCATGTGAGGACACAGTGAGAAGGCACCATCTATGAACCAAGAAGTAGGCCCTCATCAGACACCACACTGAATCTGCTACTCCATGATCTTGGACTTCCCAGCTTCCAGAGCTGTGAGAAATGTTTGTTCTTTATAAGCCATCCAGTTTATGGTATTTTTGTTATAACAGCCCAAATGGACTAAGACAGAAGGAAAGAAGGAAGGAAGGAAATAAAAGAAGGGAGAAAGGAAAGACAGAAGAAAGGAAGAAAAAAAGAAGTTAGGGGCCGGCCCCGTGGCTTAGCGGTTAAGTGCACGCGCTCTGCTACTAGCAGCCTGGGTTCCACGCGCACCGATGCAGTGCTTCTCTGGCCATGCTGAGGCTGCGTCCCACATAGAGCAACTAGAAGGATGTGCAGCTAAGACATACAACTATCTACTGTGGCTTTGGGGGAGAAATAAATAAATAAATAAAATTAAAAAAAAAAAAAGAAGTTAGGAAAAAATAAGACTGATTTAGAGTTGGGAATATATCACTGTGGTATACAGACTAATGGCTCCCTAAAGTTGTCCACGTCCAGATGGGCAAATACCCTATATAAAGTTAGAGTCTGAGAAAAGTTATACTCAGAGATTAGGCAAACTAGAAAACAAACCCCAAAGTAGCATATGTCTTTATAATCTGTGCCACTGTGACAACTGTGGCCTGAAAAATTAAATATGAGAGTTGTAATTTAAAGTTACATGGGGGGCCGGCCCTGTGGCATAGTGATTAAGTTTGGTGCTCTCCGCTTCGGCGGCCTGGGTTTGTGGGTTCGGATCCTGGGCGTGGACCTATACCACTCGTCAGCCACGCTGTGGCGGCGTCCCACATACAAAATAGAGGAAGACTGTCAAACAAAATAGAGGAAGATGTTAGCTCAGGGCTAATCTTCCTCAAGCACAAAAAAAAAAAAGAGGAAAATTGGCAACAGATGTTAGCTCAAGGTGAATCTTCCTCAGCAGAAAAAAAATAAATAAATAAAGTTACACAGGACTGCAGTTCCCCCCGGTGTGCCACAGAAACACACACACACACACACACACACACACACATACTCTCTTCCCAGGAAAAATACACCCTTAACTCAGCCCTTAAAGAATCCCACAAACACATTCCAACAAATACATGCTCACAATACAAAATTACTAAACACAATAGAATATAAGCCACCGTGAGTGAGAACCAGCAGAAACAACAAACAGTAGACCTACAGACTTCAGATACTGACATTATTAGATAAAGAATATGAAACAAGTTTAATAAGTTTAAAGAATATGAAGCTGTATTTGAAATGATTTTTCAGGAAAAACAGACTACCAAAAGTTATTAGCCTGTTTAGAAAAAGAACCAAATAAAAGTTCTAGAAATTAAAAATGGAACCACTAAAATTTAATATCATATTATATACAGCTATAGTGAGAATTAGTGAACTGGAAGATAATATGAATAAATTATACAGAAAGCAGTGTGAAAGATAAAAATATGGCAGATCATTACAGAGAAGCGACATAGAAAAGATCATAAATATCTATGAAAGTTCCAGAAAGTAATAATAGAAAAAATGGGAAAGAGAAAATATTCAGAGACTCACTGGCAGTGAATATTCAAGAATTAATGAAAGAAAACAATCCTCATATTTGAGAAGCCCAATAAATTTCATGATAGTAAAAGCAAAAAGAGAGGTACACTGTAGTAAAACTGTAGAATACCAAAGGCAAACTGAATCTTAAAAGTAGCCAGAAAGAAAACAGATTATCTATAAAGGAATAATAGTTAGACTTGGAGCTGACTTTTTAATTTCAACAACAGAAGCCAGAAGACTGGAAAAATACCATAAGTTTTTGAGAATAAATGTCAACCCACAATAATATACCTAGTAAAATTATCTTTCAAAAGAAGGGCATATATACATGTATTGAATCATTATGTTGTATACCTGAAACTAATTTAATGTCATATGTCAATTATATCTCAATTTAAAAAAATAATTAAAGATAAAAATAAAAACAAAAGAATTCATAGAAATAGAATAGATTGGTGGTTGTCAGAGGCAGGTGGGGGTGGGGAAATGGGTGAAGGTGGTTAAAAGGTACAAACTTCCAGTAGTAAGATAAATAAGTACTGGGGATATAATGCACAGCATGGTGACTGCAACAATACTGTACCGTATATTGGAAATTGCTAAGAGAGCGGATCTTAAAAGTTGTCATCACACACAAAAAAAAGTCT
This sequence comes from Diceros bicornis minor, assembly GCF_020826845.1. Classification (NCBI taxonomy): domain Eukaryota; kingdom Metazoa; phylum Chordata; class Mammalia; order Perissodactyla; family Rhinocerotidae; genus Diceros; species Diceros bicornis. Next base: position 21,672,862 of record NC_080768.1, read on the forward strand.
AACTATTTGAGGTGAGGGATGTTAACTAAACTTATTGTGGTAATCATTTTGCAATATATACATATGTCAAATTTTGTTGTACACTTTAAACTGATACAATGTTTACAATGTTATATGTCAATTATATCTCAATAAAACGCGAAAAAAAATAAGGGAAAAATAAAGACATTTTCAGAGAGAGGGCTTTTTAAAAAAAATTTACCAGCAGACTCCCACTTTAGGATATACTTTGTGAGTATAACATTATGAGATTTAGGAAGGGGTGCGATTAAAGAAGGAATTAGGGAGTAAAGAATGGCAAATATAAGTAATTCTAAACAAACACTGATGGTATATATTTAAGAAGTCTAATTTGTGGGATTAAAAAAAGACAAAGGCAAACATTGTGCAGTTTCAAGTACTCATGCCAGGCAAAGAATGAAAGATATTAACACACTTTGAGACTTTAAGGAAGAGTAAAGATGTGGCCGCATCTAAGACTTTATTATTTTAAGTGTACTTATTAAAATTTCAAGACTAACTACAAAAAAAATAGGAATATAGTGAATTCTTCTCAACTAATATAGAGGAAAATAAAAAGAGGAAAAATAAACTTCAGTTAATGCAAAAGAAGGTAAGAAAGGAAAAAGAACAGTATATAGAATGGCTAAAATATATCCAAATAAATTAGTAATCATGGTAATGTAAATTGACTGAATTTTCCAAATAAAAAGCATAGATTATCAACCCAGATTAAAAGGAACCAATAAAATATACAAAATATGCTTTTAAAAAAAGACACACAAAGTATAAGGAAAGAGAGGGGTTGAACAAGATATACCAGGCTTCTATTAATGATAGGCTAGTAAATAGCACCAATCTTCTCATTGAGAATAAGTGAAAAAGATGGACAAAATATAAAATAGATATATCTTCTTCAAAGCATTTTAAAGATATTATTTGCCTTTGGTACTGTGTTGATATTTGCACTGACGCAAAAGCAATGGCAGGTAAAATTGCTGGCGCCTTAGTGCCAGGACAGCAGTGACACCAAAGACCAAAGTCATTACATTCTTCAGTTTCATACAGTCACCTTAAAAAGAAAAGATTCACTTAAGAATGGACTTGCTGAAGAATAAAACTTACAAGTGTGTGAAATTGACCTTTGAGTTCACATCCTTTTAATATCCCGTGTGATGAAACGGGAAGCATGCATACAGCACTTCTCTTGTCTACTGAAGTACTATGGTTGTGTTGAAAGCAAACATTTGTGCGATGGTTTCTGTTGCAAGGGAATTAGCCACTTTTTTCATGAACCATCATTTTTACTTGAAAGAACAATTGATAGACAAACTATGGTTATTCACACTTTGCTATCTGGCCGACATTTTTTTGAAAACGAACCAAGTGAGCCTTTCATTTCAAGGGAAATAACTGATAGTATTTATTGCCAAAATAACATGTAGCAACAGACTGAATGCAGAAGCACCTATGAGAAACCCACTGTCTTCATTAAGCCAGACATTAAAGAGGTTTGCAAAGAATGTAAAATGCCACTCTCCTCACTACATTTTTGAAGTTATTTTTCATAAAAAGTGTTTATGTTACCATGTGAGTTTTTTATTTTAAAATGGATTAATAAATATTTTTAATTTTCTCAGTTTTAATTTCTAATACGGTAAATAAACAGATATAACCAACATAAACAAAAGCTCTTTGGGGTCCTCAATAATTTTCAATGATGTAAAGGGGTCCTGAGACCAAAATGTTTTGAGAACTGTTGCTTACACCAATAAAAGTGAATGAACTAAGACTAGACACAGCAATGCAGGTGAAATTGACAATCATGATGTTAAGTCAAAGAAGCAAGATACAGAAAAACTCATATAAATATGATCCCATTTATATGAAGTACAAAAATGGGTAAAACTAAACTACATTGTTTAGGATGCATAAGTAGGTGGTAAAACCACAAAGCAAAGCAAAAAAGAGATTTACATAAAAGTCATGATTGTGATTATCTTTTGGAGAAGAAGAAGGGATTATGATTGGAGAGACATATGGAGGGGCTTCTTGGGGCATGGCAACGTTTTATTTCTTGATCTGTATGGTGGTTAATCTTTTATTATTATTTATTCCATTTTATATATATTATATTTGTAGCAAATTTCTGAACTAAAATATATGTAAAAAATCAGAGAGAGCCTCATCATCACTAGACAAAAAAATAGGAAATAAAAAAAAATACAAAATATTAATAAAAATAAAGGTGGTATATTTATTCTGACAACTGAAATAGATTTTAAGGAAAAAACATTTTTAGAGATCTAGGGATAGTATATAGTAGAAGATTCAATTCACTAAGAAGACATAAGTAATCTATATTCTTATACAGGCAATAATAATGCTTCAAAATATATAAAATAAAAAATAACAGAACTACAAGTAGAAATTAAGTCTATCATCGTAATGTGTAATTTAACATCCTAATTGACAGATTAAGCAGACAAAAACATTAGTAATGACACAGATTTAAAACACATAATTAGCAAGTTTAGTCATATATATATATATATGCATATATATCTCAACCCCGTACCCCAAATTGGAGAATATACATTCTTTTCAAACACAGATCATTTATGAATATTGACATTGTTTTAGTCCATAAAACAAGTCTCAACACAAATCAAAAACTGTATTAAAATTGGTACACTTTCTCGCTACAATGGAATTAAAGTAATTAAGATAATCTTTAAAAAACTTTTAAAAAGTCATAAAAGGCATGTCAAAGTCAAATATACTTGACTTCTGCATTATTTATTCTTTTAAGTTTTTTTATATTTTTTTCTATTACTATAGTAACATAAGAGTTGACTGTATGAGAAATATGGAAAGAATCAGGGTAGTTTCAAACAGAAAAGGCTATAAGGTAACTATCTTCATGGATACAAAGGAGTATGTCAATCTTACACTGTAGCAAGAAATAATTTGTCAGAATACAGGCAGAATCTACTGTAGGAATGATTAAATTTGGAACAGGCTATTACAGAGGCCACAGAATCTCTGTCGCTACAGTAACAGTCAACAGTCAAGAGGGGCTGCCTTTCCTGAAGGAATTTCTTCCTTAAGGTAGAATCCCAGGTATATTCAGCTACATGAACTGTACTCAAATTAGATACTTTATCACTCCAGTTGATCTACAATTCTGGACACTAACAGATAATTGCAAGTTAATTTATAACATTTTACTAATATATTTGTGCAATATACGTCAGTGATATTTCATATAAATTTTCAAGCTATCTGAATTTTTTTCTAATTTTAAATGAATTTTCCTTGTTTGCTTGCACTTTTTTAAAGTAATCATTCCTTTCTGAGCAAAAATTTTTCTCTTCTAGGAAAGAAAAAGTCAGTTTATATAACCAACTAAACTCCTAAGGGAATTGAAAAATCATGAAGTCCATTTAAGACTGTGGATAAAAATGACATTGAGTTACATCACTTTAAAATATGTATTTTATATTCTTAGATGGAAAAATGATGTCTTCAGTAAAATTAATAATAGAATTAAAAATATATATTACTATAATAAAATGTAAGGTCATAAATTTTCTTTCCTATTAAATAAGCAAGCATAATATGAGTGAAATATGCAATTTAAATCTGCTTCTCAGTATTATTCTCTTAATATCCGAGTGACTGTAATTTGTATATGTAGCTTAAACTAGAGCTATATTAGTACCTATTTCTTTTTAACAATATTACCCTGAAATGTATTTTTTTAAAAAACATAATCATATGAAAATTATTTATGAGTTTAAAGGAAAAATATAAATTGCCATGGTTGGAAAAATTGCTCATGCAATGACATATTAGATTAGAAAAATACATAATAAAGTCATAAGTATTATTAACATTGAGTTTCACAGGGCATATGACACTATAATCTGTGAGATTTTTATCATATACATTCTTACAAATTTTTGAAATGATTAACAGAGGAATCTTTTAAAAATTTTAGAAAAATGGTAGACTTTATTTAATGGAAAACAGTAGTGAATTTTGTAGAAAAAATTTAAAGTATCTTGTAAGTGATCAAAACAATTAGTCAGTCATAAAAGTCCTATGGACTTGGCTTATTCTCCAATACATTTCTAGGTCCATTCCTTGTGATTTAGGCAAGATATCTTAGGTTTATTTTATGCTGAATCAACCTCCAGTGTATGCTCAAATCTAGAACAAAGTTTTTATAGCTTGGAATTTTGATTAACTATCCAATACAGGAGGCAGCAGACCTACTTTTAGAGTTGCACACTGTAATTGGAACACTTTTAGCAGGATAAGACTAAGTCAGTCACCCTGAATTCAAGGGCTTCTCTGAGGTGGAATCTGCATAACTTGAGGGATCCTTCTAAGTGACTTAAGGATCCTTGGGGAAATTAAATGAACAGTGCATGTTTACATTCAAAAGGGGCCATGGCCTGTTCTCAGTTGTTTAGTAGCTGGGCTAACCAAGCTCTAACAAGCTCTGACTTTCCAGGAGAAAAGAAAGGAGAAGAAAGCATACATTTGGAAGATCATCTGCAGAAACTCCCAACTTTTTCAGGAAAAGAAGAGTCTGAAAATCATAATCCTCTTTGAGAAATCACATGATACATTGATATAGTAAACATATCGAGTGTCATCTTATACTAGACTTATTGTATTGACCATAGGCAATAGGTAGGCATCAAAGGTTTTAGAAAAAATTTGGGAGAAATACTGAAAGTCTATTCATTAAAGAAAAGACTATATATCCATTGAGGGTCTATCCATTGAGAAAAGACTGTATATCAGATGGATAGATCTAATTCTTCAAATACCTATGTTCTTCAGAAGCACAGCCTAAGAATCTGCTACATAATTTGTATTTAACTCTTCAAATACCACTGAGAAGTTAAAATTTCAATTATGCTACCAGAGTTTTTATTTATTGTTCACTCACCTTTCCCTTATTTTAATCTAAAGTTAAAGATATACAATTGCTTTGTAAATTTTAGTCTTCTCATAAATCTAAGAAGTAAATAAAAAATTTTGGCTTGGTTGCACCTTATTATATTCAATAAATTCCAAAACATTCTCAATAGCAGATATAGTGTTATAATAAATAACATTGTCAAGTATAACAGGTGAGGGCTATTTACATAAAGAACATTTAAAGTATTGTACATACACTATTAGTAGGAGAATGGTATCCATAAAGTTGAACACGCTGACATAGAGCACAAAGGGCCAAATGAAGTGTCACATTTCAGAATGAACCCAAGTATAGCAAAAGAAAAAAAGAAAAAGACGACAAAATAATCAATTAGGAAGGGCAAATCATTATGCTACATTCTATATAGAGCACACACACAATACAAGTGGGGTAAATGTTAAAGATGAGTAGCAAAGTTTTTAAAATCTCATACAATTAAACATTAAATGAATTTGTGCTCATTTCAACTATTTTCATTGCGACTTTCTGACAGAACTATTGCTTTGAGTAGAACATGTTCCTCCAAAGTATGCGGTTTTATTTAGACATGCTTCAGCAATTCTACATAGGACAAGGGAAAAAATTTAGATGTAGCAGCATGGTGGTGGAAATGGCATGAGAGACCTACCGTGGAATCTTGTTCTGCTCTTATTAGTGCCATGATCTTAGGCAAGTTAATGAACCTCTCTCAGATGGTTTTCCCATCTGCAAAACAGGTGTGATACTTACCTGGGAGAAATGTACTGAGGGCTGAGAGCAACATTTATAATGGATTTAGCACATAATAAATGTCCCAAGAAATGTTGTGTTCATTTCCCTCTTTCCTTCTGAAGCACAGTTAGTTTTATTTTGGTGTGTAAATATTTTTAAATTTAGTTTTGATTCAATTTTGATTTGGGTATGTAAATATTCAGGTCAAAGTAGCTGTGTGGTTCTACTAATTGAAAGAGAACTTGAAGTCTTACAATCAGCTAACCTTTGTAAGTGTTTATTATATTTCAGACACTGTGAGGTGGCTACATGTTTTAGCTCAATTAACCCCCATAACAATCACATGTGGTCATTACTCCTATTATCCCCCTTGTACAAATGAAGAAACTGAGGCACAGAGGGGTTAAAGACCTTGTTCGAGGTCACCCAGGTAATGAATGTCAGAGCTAATATTCAAACTCTGAAAATCTGGCTCCTAATCTAATCCATATATTTTCACTATAAGCTAAATTTCAATTGCCTCAAAACTCCAAAATCTCATCAATTCAGATTTGCATTATTTAAAACGTGATGACTATTAACGGTAAGTTACCACTAATTATCATTATCGTTAAACATAGTAACAAATATTTGTAGACGGCTGTATTGTTGTAGAGTGTTGTTTAGTTCAGAGGTTGTTCTAAAGATTATTTCTGAATTGTTTTAAGGAATAGTTCTGATAGCTAAGTTACGTAAATGAGATTTCAGGAGCACTCATTAAACTATGTAAGATAAATACCTCTGAGGTAGTGGAGATCAATGACTTTAGTAAGCAAGCATTCCTTTATATATAGGCAAGTCATGCATTAGTTATAAGTTATTTTTATCTGTTATAAGTTATTTTTATCTGTTCTTTAAAACAAGCCTCCTTCCTCATATATTTGCTAGAGAATGCTTCACTGACCTATACGCATATAAAATAATTGAGGGTGTGCTGACATAATTTAGATTTCATAATTCAGATAGACTTTCCCTAATTAATCCAAGTTAATGAGGATTTACCATGTCACTATTATGAACTCATTTGCATGAAAATCACGTTGCCTGGGTTGCAGTGAAGCTCAGAGCCAAGTTTTGTGCAGACACCGCAGCTTTCCCAGTGTGAGCTGTCTGCTCTTAATTCTCCCTGTCCTCTCTCCCTTTCTTATCTGACTTTGTACGATAATAAACGTTAGTGATTAGAACAGTATTCTATTTTTACTGGAAGATCCATAAGTTCTTTCTAGAAGTAGTATAAATAAACAAATAAATAAAAGTTAAATTTCTATCCACTGAAATACCTTCTACTTTATCACTGAGATATACGAAAAGATTCATGACCATAATTCAACTTCCTAAAAGATATTTTATTAACGACTCACCTATCCAGTCAATTATAGTTAATCTATCAAAAGTAAAATAATTATTTACTCTTTCAATATATTATCTATAGAAAATAAAATTTATGAAGGTATTTAATTCTCTAGTGTTATTTGCTAATGCTCTAAAAAATTGCATTTATGGGGCTAATTCATATCGGATTTATTGATTACAATTTGAAAACCATGAGACCTGAATTAGAGAACTCCTAAAGCCCCTTTTAATACTTGACTAACATTATAATCAGCTCTGATTTTTTTTACGAGTGTCTTCCATAAGCCTTGTCAATTAGTATATTGGGGGTGGTTCAACAAATACTGACAATTATATCATAAATATCCTATGATATTATATTATTTGTATTTCATATGTATTTCATAATCTTGATAATCTGCTTTTATTAATATAAATATAAATACACACTTCACAAATCTATTGGGATTGAATATGGCACCCATCTGCTACAGATAATTCAGGTTTTAAAAAATACATATCCTTATAACAATGAGAATAATAAAAACTGGTGCAACTCTCTGAAGTTCATTATTTGAGTTCCTGGTAGACCAATTCAACTACTGCACAGGGCCACTAATTTGCAAATGAAACAATTGTCATTTACATGCCAACAAAATTCACCGTGTTTCTGCTGTTTAAGCACCAGATGAAGAAATACGCTACCGTGGATGAAAGTGCAGAATCTGGAGCTGGCCAGCCCGGGCTTCAAAGCTGGGCTTCGCCATTTAATAGCCATGTAATTTTGGACATGATACTTCACCTATCCAACTAACCTTTCCAACTCTCAGTTTCCTCATCTATAATTACAGATAATAAAAGAACTGTTGGGTAGATTAAATAAGAAAACACATGCAAGGCACCTAGTATAGTGCCTGATGGTAAGGTCTCAGTACCTGTTTGTTATTTTTTTTTTGTGAGGAAGATCAGTCCTGAGCTAACATCTGTTGCCAGTCCTCCTCTTTTTTGCTGAGGAAGATTGGCCCTGGGCTAACATCGGTGCCCGTCTTCTTCTACTTTATATGGGATGCTGCCACAGCATGGCTTGACAAGCAGCATGTAGGTCTGCACCCAGGATCCAAACCTGCGAACCCCAGGCCGTCGAAGCGGAGCACACAAACCTAACCACTATGCCACAGGGCTGGCGCCATGTTTGTTATTTTTATTATGTGAACCTGGGAATGTGGTCAGGCTGAAATACTTGGGACAAGCAAAAAGAAAACTGGTAAGAAAATGGAAGGAAATGTTGCTTAACTCTACCTTCAGAATTAGATGAAAACTTACTCATCCCAGAGGAAGAATCTATAGTACATATTTCCAAGAAGGCAAAAAACCATAATTCCTTGTTTTTGCTTCAATATTCATTTTGTTATAGTACCACTAAATTCATTCACGTATATAGTTAAATCTTTGCAATTCACCTTTAAATTTTTACATGCATAATGATCTGTATTAATCTATTATATAATATACCCTTCAAATCTCACAGATAACAACAGTATGGATGAAAATGATTTAATGAATATGATTATGGATACAGGTGTTTAATATCAATATTTGATATAAATATTGATATCAATGCATAAAAATACTGAAGCAATTTTTCTACATAAGAACTTTAGAAAGTATTCAAGAAAGGGACAGCTCCAAAGTTACAGACTTTATTGTTTCTCAACATGAATAAAAGAATTCTTACCTTTCAGGTGGGTTACAAAACCCACCTGAAAGTACCAGCAATTATTCTTACCAGCATTGCACGTTTTTCTTCATCTCCTTTAGTTTCTCTCTTTTCATTTTTTTTCCTGAATATCTCTTGAAGCTGAAAAGGAAACCAACCAAGAATCAAATATCCAACAAGAAAACAGTCAGCTTCATCCATCAAGAACATTAAGACTACTGCAGATATATTTTCTGATACTAATTTGTTTTTCTCCTGAGAAAAAGAAAATACGTCCTTTGGTATTGGCAACCCATAGCGAAGTTAAATGTACAAAATTACAGTTTTACTTTATCTCTAAGATTCAAAGACATGGAGTCTGTGGCACACACATAAAAAGAGATGAAGCCTTCTAGTGTATAAAGGACATTGCAATAGAACTCAGAGACTCTGGGTTTGAGCCCATCTTCTGTTACACACTAATTTTATGATGTTAGACAGGTCACTCAATTCTCGCTGGCCTCTAATTTGCTCATACATAAAATGACAATGGACTAGATGACCTCTAAGGTCTCTTTCAAGGTAACTCAGCATTGTGGTGGGAGCATGGGCTCTGCATATATAACCCCTGGAACAAGTTACTCTAATTATTTAGGGCTTCTTTTCTGTATCAGGAAGAAAGAGATAATTCCTTACCTTATAGGGATATTTTTTCCTCCAGTTTTATTGAAGTATAACTGATAGGTCTTATAAGAATGTTGTGCAGAGTAAATATTACAAGTAATTACTTAGCACATTGCCTGTCACATAGTGACTTAATATATGTTAGCCATTATTATAAATGGTATTTTTCCTCTTTAACATCCTACTTTACAAATGGAAGCCTAATCCTACCTCTATCTCCGTTACCTGGGGAGGTCATTGTTCTTGTCTATGTAATTTGAATAGCAATCTCAACTCTTCATTTCATTTTGGATGGCAATAGTTGAAAGTCAAATAAAATGTATTACCTCCTAAGATATAATAATTAAAAATACAGTACAAAACATAAATGATTTTATTAACACAAATTTACTTTCACACTTTTTCTCACTGAGTTTTTTAAAAAGCAAATGTTATTAATAATCATTTTATAAACAGGCAGGAGAATCACAGATTTTAGACGTCTACAAACAACTTAGCCCAACTCCACCTCCTGCTTTCAGCAACTCTTTCTGTTTACAAACAAAAAACATCACATATGAGGCAGCAGTACAGCCACTGTTAAGAGTAAACCACAGCTTTAAAGAAAGGGTAGCATTTTTTTTTTTGTGAGGAAGATCAGCCCTGAGCTAACATCCATGCTAATCCTCCTCTTTTTGCTGAGGAAGACGGGCTCTCAGCTAACATCTATTGCCAATCTTCCTCCTTTTTTCCCTTCTCCCCAAAGCCTCAGTAGATAGTTCTATGTCATAGTTGCACATCCTTCTAGTTGCTGTTATGTGGGACGCAGCCTCAGCAAGGCCGGAGAAGCGGTGCGTCGGTGTGCGCCTGGGTCCGAACCCGGGCCGCCAGGAGTGGAGCGCACGCGCGCACTTAACCGCTAAGTCCCGGGGCCCGCCCAAGAAAGGGTAGCTTTAATAAGAGTACAGAGTGGAAACAAATAGAAGTTCTACATGAACATTTTTACCTCCCACCTCCACAGACAATATTCCAAAAGATATCTATATACAGGCAACTACCAACAGAGTTCCAAAAGTTAATCTTTAAGTCAGTGGGGTGGAACCTGGCAGTGTTCTCATAGAAAGTTTATTGAAAATTATTTAGATTACTAGGCCCATTCTGAAAAGTCCTAAAATACAGTTGTACACTATCATAATAAAACTATATTAAACTAAATATGTCCAATTTAGGATGTTAGGAACATATCTCTATCTATTGCAATGAATCTGAAAACTCTCACCTCCCCACTATCCCGAAAAGCACTAAAATGAGGGATCCTTCATGGTCCCAGCTCCAATGGCTTGGCTCAAGGGAGCACAGGCAAGGGCTACACGGGTATTAGATTAAGCCTTTCGATAGATCCCAGTAATTAGGTTGCTTGCTTCCTTTTGAATAGCTACTAATTAGCTTCTCTTTCCTACCATGGAAAAGAATGATTTCATAGTTTCTCTTCCGTGTTTCAACCTCTGAAGAAAATACTAAGCTGTTTAACAGGTTTTCCGAGGGATTTTGTTTTTAATTGAAGTATAGTTGATATACAATATTGTATTAGTTTCAGATGTACAACTTAGTGATTTGGTATTTATATACATTACGAGTGATCACCATGACAAGTCTAGTAACCATCTCTCACCATACAAAGTTATTACAATATTACTGACTATATTCCCTATGCTGTTCATCTGAGGGATTTTTAATGGCTTGTTACAAAAGAAAAATAGAAGATAAAATGGCTATTTATACGCCATCTTTCCCTTTTCTTTTTACTAGGAGAGTATAAGTAAATATGGAATTGAACATAAATGCTAAGGGTAGACTTTGTTTCTGTAGGGAATAAATTAATGTTAATCTGTACGTTGGAGAAAAAACAGAATAGGCATTTTGCCACAGAAGTAGAAGCAAGATACATGGGTAAAAAGAAATGGAAAAATTCTGGAAGGGGGCGAGTGGTAAGACGAGTGAGCAGCTGATGATGTTGCCAGACCAGCACCAACACTGGACCAATCAGGTGAGAGAGAATGAAGGACAAATACCTAAAAACAATCTTACTCCTCCCACTTTCGATCAGCCCTCGGTCAAAGACAGGAGAAGAGAATTGGAAAATGGGGACAAGACAGGAATACAAGGCAGTAATGAGTGGAAGAGAAGAGGAAAAAGAAAAATCATAAATCCAACAATGAGAAGGAAGGGAAGTTCCTGTGGCAAAAAGTTGTGATTGGTTGGCTGATATTATGGGGACTGAGTATTAACCAGGCATATATAACACCTCAGGATTACCTATTATCCACTCAATGGGAAACATTTAACACATTTCAAACTTCCAGAAAATGTATAAAAAACGATAATCATCTTTATACATTGAATATAATTTACATTTTTATAATGTAAAAATTATTCAAAGTACATGAGAATATACTTTTTTTTTGTGTGGAAGATTGGCCCTGTGCTAACACCTGTTGCCAATCTTCCTCTTTTTTTTTTTTCTTTTTCTACCCAAAGCCCCAGTACATAGTTGTGTATCATAGTTGTAGAGTTGCAGCTCTTCTACATGGGATGCCGCCTCAGCACGGCTTGATGAGCGGTGAGTAGGTCTGTGCCCAGGATCCGAACGGGTGAACCCCGGGCCACCGAAGTGGAATGCGCCAACTTAACCACTATACCACCGGGCCTGCCCCTAAAGAATATACTTCTTTATTAAATTAAGGTGAAAGCATAAAATTTTCACTCTTTCTTCTACAGCAGTATTCCAAATAATGCAAAAACATAAAAATATAAGTAATATTTAATTATTGATAAAATGCAGCATATAACATACATACCACCAAAAACTCTTTTTTATCCACCATCTCATTGCCATCAGTGTCAAACATGTTGAAAGCTATTCTAAAACCTGCATGTGGCTCTGCCAGAAAAATAGAAAAGGATTTGTGAAATGGAAAAATGTTTGTAAAGTATGAAATCCATATTAGTTGTAAACAGTTATTAATATTCTGTACAGAAATACTTTAACCATGAAATTAAAAGTAACCTGTTACTATTAGCTAAATATAATGAAAGCTATATAATAAGTATACCCATTTCTGCTTCATATATTAGCACACAACAAAAGAACTGATAATATACTTTAAAAGTACTTGTGTGATACTTGTTGCATAGCATTGACAGTAAAATTTGACTACTTTCCCTCCAAAAATAAATATTTCTCTTTCTTATCCAAATTCTGTCAGTTTGTCTAAAAGGAAAATATCAGCGCATCACATTTGAAAAATTTTCAATATGTTCAACTACTTAGATCAGGAGAAAAAAAATATGACACAACAGACCAGTCCAAATTCTGGGGAAAATAATAACAGTAATGACCTATGAAAATGAATGGCAAGCACAAGAGATTACATATTTGGGTTTAAACTTCTAGAGGCTTCAAAAACAGAAACATAAAATAAAAGAGGCTTGAATAATTAATTTCCAATTCCCCCAAAATACAAGAAACAGTTGCTTTTCTGAGAAAGAAAGACTTTCACACACCATGAATGCTTTAATTTTATGAACCTTATAATGAGGTTCAATCTCTTTTCTCTTCTAAAGCATAAAGGAGAAAACTTAGAAAAAAACTTGAATATGTCCTTCAAAGAGGGGCTCAGTGTACACGCTTTTTTTAAAACATTTGACCTTTTCTTTTGAGATGACTGGCAAAAAGTTGAAAAAGGACCTCCCACATCTACACTTGCCACTACCTGTTGTGAAATCCTGAACCAGGCAAAAGAGAAGCACACGGCCCTCGTTTCTTAACTGGTAATAGCTGTCTCTGGAAATAATGGAAACGGAAGCCAGTCTGTTATGCAGGCTCATTTCTTGCATGTATTTTAGGAATCTAAACTTACTTTCATTATCATTCACTGGAGAAAGAAATAAAAAGTTACACCATTTCTGATATTTTTAAAAATATCTTGAAAATACACATAGAAAGGAAGTCCTTACAAGCACTGTTTGGAAGGGAAAATAAAGTTAATAAGAAGTAAAGAGGAACCAGAGGGGTAGGGGGGAGGGAGGAGGGCGAAAGGGATGATTAGGCACATGTGTGTGGTGATGGATTGTAATTAATATTTGGGTGGTGAACATGATGTAATCTATGCAGAAATAGAAGTATAATGATGTACACCTGAAACTTATACAATGTTATAAACCAATGTTACGTCAATTAAAAAAAAAAGTAAAGAGGAGAAAACTACACCCAGGTAACATACATTATCTAGCCCACTTCCTCCCAGCCCTCCCCTCACATTTTTCTTGGTTCTAATCTAAACAACATCCATAATTTTTCAATTCAAATTTCTGGAAGTTTCTAAAATGGGTCCTGAACTCCAAAGGAAGATTCACAGCATCCAAAGATCCTAACCTTTCCATAGTAAGTAAAAACCACTCCATGTGTTTTTTCCTATACCCTTACACCAAACCCTGTCCCATCTCAACAAGTGGCTTTCCTAACCAGTTCTGTCTTATTCTTGCCTATCACTCTGCTGGTATAGGTACCTATAACTTCTAATTTAGCATCCAAAGTTGTTCTAGCTAACAAGATAACTTTCAACAAGTCTCTGAGACACTCCTTGGCACCCCCTCCTGGACTCAAATTATCATAATGGCTTTCCAGTCTGTAACAACCTTAGGTAGTCCTATTACTAACTGCATAATAAAAATACTTGTTCCTCAGCACCAACATTTTAATTTCATTTTGAGTCCAGGAGAAAAAAAGAAAAAAATAAAAGATGATAATTTTTTGAAACACACAAGCATGCACATCCCCCAAACTTTCTGCAACAGAACTCCAACATAACATCATTCATTATTAAATTCAGAATAACACAGTGCCTGTGAATTTTCTAATCATAGAAGTATAAGGAATTTTAAGACTTGTTTCTAATGACAGTTTTATTGATGTTCCTTTTTCCATACATCTCTACAAATTCTAATTGGAAATTCCACCAGCGATATTCTTGCATTCACTCCTTTCTTCATTCATTTGCCAACCATTTTTTGAGAGGCTACCATGTGCCAGACACTGTTCTTGATACAGAAATGGACAAAAAAGATAAAATCTTTGCCATCATAGACCTTGCATTCAAGCTTGGGAAACGGACAAGAACATATAAACCAATAAGCAAATCCTTTCAAATAGTTTAGTGCTATGAAGAAAGTAAAACACGGTAAAGGGATAAAAAGGGAGAGATGGGAGAGGGAGCTATTTTAGGGAGGATGGTCAAGTAAGGGTTCTCTAAGTTTTCACATTTCAAAGGAAACCTGAAGGATGTTTATTATCATGAGGATCTTGAGGAAAAGCACTGACGGCAGAGGGAGCAAAAAGTACAAATTCCTGAGGCAGAAATTCAAGGAACAGAAAGATCAGGTGGCTGGAGCACAGTAAACTATAGCATATAAGTTCCTCCATTAAATGCAATGAAATTTAACTGAAAACCTTAGTAAACCCTTTATATATTTCATAAGAACTGCTGCCTTTGAGAGGAAGAGTATAACAAAGCTGTTTTAAGATGTATGATAGGTATTCTAATAGATTCACTAGTTAAAAGACTCCTTTCACAATAGTCTTGCAGATAACGTGCTTTGAAGGAATATAGCAGGAACTTTAAAATCACTACATGCCCTAACCGTTAGGCTCTCATGTAGATTAAATCACAAGGACTGGTATATGATACTAAATTTGCAATTTATGAGCATTTTATTAATATACCATAAGCTATAAAAATATTTATGTTTTTGACTCCTGATAGTGCTATGCTTAGCATTTTCCCCCGGCATTTAGACATGAATTTTGCAAAACAGCATGGATAGACCTAAAGTGATTTTCAGTAGCAAGAGAATTTAAGAAAGATTTGTTTCCCAAGATTCTGATTAAAAAAGAAAACTGGATCCAGATACAGATTTAATGAGTATACTTACTTGTTAAAATACATAAAAGAAAAAGATATTCTGTATAAGAAATCACACCTAGAAGAAAAATAGTATTAGTTATGCTATATATAAAATATTACTTTTTCTTCATATTTATCAAGTAAAACATTATTCTCATAATAGCAATAAGTAACATTAATAAAGAACTTACAGTTCTAAAGAAGATACTATTGTTTTAAATGAGACTAAATTATTATTATAAAATTGTAGCAAAGCAACAAAATTAATTTTACTTTGTTTCACATGCCTCTGTAGAAACCCATGCAAAGTTCCCATGAATGCTCCCAGATATATTGGCAAAAAAAGCGCAAAATTATAATGCTTACTTATAGCTGTAAATTTTAAACCTGTCACTAGTTTTCAATGTATGAATCTAACATAAAATAAAAAGGTTGGAAACTTAACACTGTGAAGTGCTGAATTACTTCTTAGTAACTCAAAACATTTAGACATTCTTGCTTAGAAATCTGATTTGTGTATTGCATTCAAAATAAAACTTTATAGTTATCACTTTTCTGCTTTCAAGTTATCATTTATTATACTTGACAAACAGTGCTTCTATTAAATGTACTCTAACAGGTTTTTCTTTTAATTAAATGGCTCACACTTTCTGTATATTGCATCCTGAATTCCCTGTAATCCCATAATTACAAACAGTAAAATGAGTTTGCTTGGTGTAAATAAAAATATATATTCTGTTATTCAAGTTCTTGCTTTTGGACTATAACACCCAAAATTAGAATTAAGGGCTTAATTGACCTTCCAAGTGGATCTTGAGAAAATTAAAATCAGGAATAAGCCAGTAACACTTATCCAGATATCAGAGTGTCCTAATGCTTGGTAAAATGGTATAAAAAAATCCTTAAATAACCAGATCATGAACTTTAAAACTCCATTTTACCTGATGTTCTTTGAGGCTACCCTCTTTGTTACAGAACAAAGAGAAGACGAGTCACTTGTCAGGCAGTTTGTCAGAAGACATGAAGAGAAGGAGCTGGGAGGCCCTGAAAGCATTCCCTTCTTTTGTTTATACTAGAATATTGTGACCTATAGACATAGTTCTGGTTGATTGCCATGAATGTTATGGGAGAAAGATTCTGGAATGGTCAATGTATATAAAGATACAATACCTAGATTCCATAGGGATTCCTCAAAAACAAAACAAGAAAAAAAAACAATAAAAAAAAGCAAGCATACATGCAGGAGGAAAGAAGGGAAATGGTGTGGGGAAACGGGCCATCCTGTCTCCACAATCCCATCTCAGTGACTGTTGATCTAATTGACTTGGTAGAATACACGAGAGATGCTGGTTGGTACAAAGAAGTTTAATAACTGCTATATATCTTTTATATGATAATTAACTCAAGATTTCGCTCAATGAAGGATTACTTAACAGTGAGCACATACTGATCATGATTACTATGGTGGTCACTTGTCTGTAGAACCAAATGGCTTTTTGTGTGTGTGTGTGAGGAAGATCAGCCCTGAGCTAACATCCGACGCCAATCCTCCTCTTTTTGCTGAGGAAGATTGGCCTTGAGCTAACATCTGTGCCCATCTTCCTCCACTTTATATGGGACACCACCACAGCGTGGCCTGACAAGTGGTGCATCAGTGCGCGCTCGGGATTTGAACCTGGGCCACCAGCAGCGGAGTGCACGCACTTAACCGCTACGCCACAGGGTCGGCCCCAGAACTAAATGGTTTTTGAGGTCGTGTAATCCACAGGGAAGAACAAAGTGACACTCGTGATGTAACTTAGTAAAAATGGTCAAGGAAAAGAGGAAACACTACTGAACGTGAACTGCAGATTCTTAAAGCTTTCCCATTACAAAAATGGAAAACTATTCAACTGACCTTTCAATTTATTTTAAGGCCACTCAGGATCAAAAAATAAAATAAAAATAAATGCTGAGCATATAGTAATGTTGCGATCTTTAGAAAAAGAGGGTAAGAAAGATGCCAACTGGGCTTTTTTTAGAAATTCAACTTAAAAAAATTCTAAGGGAAATTCCTTAAAAGCATTACACTGTTTAGTTCCTATATCATGATACATTACAATTGGCTAATGTAATACATGTTTTCATAAATGCTGAATACCAACTAATTTTTTGTAAAACTGCGTAACATTTTCCTGCTGGATAATATTTTAAGCAGATAAAATTCACTTTAAAGCTAAATCTTTAGAGCTATTAAAGATTAATTTAAAAGTTCCTCTGCCACTTAATCTCTTTACAAAAAAGCAAGGGTCTCTGCACCTTTCTCTCTCACCTAACCTAATGGTTCTAAAACTCTTTGGGTACAGGGATTACCTTGATCATCCAATCTCTGTGACATAGATTTGCACTCTCCCACAGGGTAGCCATTGGCCACATGTGACTATTTAAATTTAAAGTAATTCAAATTAAATACAATTAAAAATTCAGTTCCTCAGGTACAGCAGCCAAATTTCAGGTGCTTAATAGCTACGTCTGGCTAGTGGCTACCATATGAGACAACACAGTGTAGAACATTTCCATCACGGCAGATAGTTCTATTGGTTAGCATTGATCAGATCATCTCCCCCGAAAAAAAATACATAAATCTACATAGACATAAGGAAGATTAGGACGTGCCTAAACCCAGGCCTTCCAGATTTAACTCTCCCCTTAACTAAAAACAATTTCCTTCTTCCATGTATTTATTTTTCTCAGATTACATTTGACCCAATTTGTATTTTCCCATGAGAGGTGTTAAGGAAGTATTTTTTAAATTCACCAACTTACCTGATCCTTCTGAGCTCTGAATTTTCCTGATCCTATCATCCCACCCTAAGATTTGAATGGCAATCTTGGAGACAATTTCTAGGAAAAAAAATTCTAAGAGCTTTAAAGATACCTTGGACCAGATTTCGCAAAGATTAAAACCCTAGTCATGAAAAACCTATGATAAAAGATAAGGTGTCTCTTCATTTCAGATTCCATGAGAACCAGGTGGAAGCAATTTGAATTTCTAATTCTACTTAATAAAATATATGGATCATAACTAATCCTTCAAGGTGTTTGTCTTCATGCTAGAGTAAATATATTTTCAAACCAATATCGGTTAAAATTGATAAAAATGAAAAAAGTAACTGTTTAATATATAAAATATTTTTATTTTGTATACTCATACTTGAGAATATAAAAAAGTATATTTCTAAGAAAAATTCCTTTTTAAGATTAAAGAGATTTTATCAATTAATTTTTGCTATAAATATGTACAAAAAGTACACTGTAAAAGAAAGTTGCAATAAGAGCTATATAATTTGATTGCAAGGAAATGTATAAATTAATGAGTTAACTTAGATACATAGATATGGATAATAGAGTAAGTTGAAACAGATGGTTTTTGCAGTGAGTGTTGTTTTTAAAAGAAACATGTTCAAATTGGGCAGCCAAAAGACATATCCAATAAGTTTTTCATATTGATTACATTTAAGAAAATCTATAATTTCCTGGAAGTAAAATGGAAGGAAGAAAAATAGACATTTGGAGATCAGTAGTTTTGAAACACGTTGTTTGTGGTAAATATAACCTATAGTTCTCAATATGGCTAAAAAACTGATGTTTTTTTTTTAACTATAAAAGTTCACTTTGTTGTAAAAAATTTGGAAGACATGATTAATATATATAAAAAGTAAAATAAAAACCACCCTTAATCCACTACTCAGAAACAACCATTATTAATATTTTGGTGTTTTTCTTTTCAGTTTTCTCCATGCACATACACATGTAATTGTAAAGTTATTTTAAGTATGAGGAAAATATGCATATATAAATACTACAAATAATATAGTGTCAAAACACGTAAGTACTAAAGTTAACTTACCTCTTTCTTTAAGACTGCGAAATAGCTTTGATGATCCTTTCCAAACTGGTGGTGTTTCTGAGAGCATCTGATTTAATTCCTATGACATAAGGTATCATAATACTGATTAATAGGTAAACCACTTATAGAATAGATCAAAAATATTTAAATGCCTATGACAAAAAATTCTTCACTTACAAGACCTGAGACACGGCTGTATTTATCCTATTCTATACCTGTGGTTCATTCAACCACAAAAAATAATATTTGCCCACAATCTAAATATAAAATAAATGATAAACATGCTATATTAAATTCAATTAGAGCTACCAAAAATTTTAGATAAATTTAATAACTGAAGGAACACATATAAGGTAATCAAATTAAGATAAAACAGTGAGTTTAAGTTCTGGAGCCAGCGACAAAAGGATAGTTTCATGAAAGCCATAGGAAAAGGTGGATTTCCTTATTGGGGTCAGAGAGGATAACGTGGCTTCACACACTGTCTCTCCTCTGTAGCCCTCCTGGATTTAAGGGGCTTTGTGGTAGAGGAAGTAAATGGACAAAGGATTATATTGGGAAGGAATGAAGAGTATTTTAAATAGTGACTCAAAGAAGGATGACATCAGACGAAGTGGGAGGACAGGGGTATTGAGTTATTGTGGCAACTGCTTCAATTTTTTTTTCTAATTTTAACTTAAATATTCAGTAAAGAACAGAAACTTCAACTGCTTATTAGTCAGTTTTTTTTTTTTTTTTTAAATCAAACTATCAGACTTAGGGGGGAAACTATTTCGGAAAATTTAAACCTTTGAATCATTGCTCAGATACTGAAACAATTTTGAATATATTCTGCATACTGTGTTAAAAATAACTAAGTGAAAATTATAATTTGGTTAATTGTGAAGAAAAATTATTAAAGGATTTGGCAAGATAACTTGAAATAATTTGAAATAAAGAAATTAGTCTGCTAAGTAACACACTGAAAAACCCTAGAAACCACGTCTATTTCCAGATCTGATTCTTGCTACTCAAAATGTGGCTCCCCAGTAGCCCAGGCACAACCTGGGAGCTCGCTAGAAATGCAGAATCTCAGTCCCCATCCCAGAACTCGGGACCAGAATTTGTATGTTTAACAAGATCTCCAGGTGATTTTAATACACATTCAAGTTTGAGAAGCACTTTAGACAAACCCTTCCTGATCTAACTGTACCTAAAAAGGCTCTGTGACATTATAAACCATCTTCTTCATTACAAAGCTGTGTTAGCAGGCAAATAAGGAATCCCTGGGATGCCAAAAGGCAGGAGAGGTGTTTTCAGGGGATTTACGGACTCCCTGAAGCCCATCTGTGGACGCTGCTTTCATTTCCTTCATAGCGCTATCTCTGCACTGCAGGTAACAGAAGCCACCAGGCAATCAGTAGTGTCTGATTAGGGTAGCAATGGCACAGAGGTAAGAATTCAGGAGTGAATAATGATGAGAAGCTGGGATTTTTACTGTTTAAACAACAGTAAACTGATAAGTATTTCTGTTAGAGCAGACTAAAAAAAAAACATTCTGCATACATTTTTATATACTTTATATCATCTCTATTTTATAAATATTAACTTCTTTCTCCATTTTAACTGTTTCCATGTATTCAACTCCATTTCTTTTAGCTTAAACTCAGCTAGAGTTTAAGACCAAAAAAATCATAGCTATCTTTTATTGAGTGCCCTATATGTGCTTGGCAATGGGCTAATACAATATCTCATTTAATCCTAAAAAACAATCCTCATTATGCAAATTTTACTGAGACTTAAGGATAAGTAAGTCACCCAAGGTCACACAACTAGTAAATAACTGGCTAGATCCTTACTGAGTCTAAGCAGTTTATTTTAGAAATAATTTAGTTTCTTCTGGTCTAGATCATCAACTGACACACTGATCTTCTTTGTCTTCTGTTAACTTTATGGACTTTTAAATTTTATTAAAATCTATATTTCCACTCAGACTGGAAATCTCTCTCCCATTCCCAGTGCCTATCTTGGTCTCTTATATGTAGCAGTGTTGTATAATAAAGAATTTGATCGGCCTTGGTCCCTGGTTCCTGGGAGGGAGACTCGATATCCTTGGATCAACCTAAGTTAGGAGATGACCCAGGAGGGGGGCTGATTGCCAGGAAGAACCACCACGTGATTAGAGGGCTGGGGCTTTGAGCTATCCTGACCTCTGGGAGGGGAGATGAGAGGGTCTGGAGATTGAGTTCAACCACGTGGCCAATAATTCCATCAATCATACCTGTGTAATGAAACCCTCAATGAAAACTCTGGACACCAAGCCCAGTGGAGCTCTCAGGTTGGTGAACACACTGATGTGCCAGGAGGGTGACACACGGATTCCACGGGGAGAGGGCACAGAAGCTCTGTGTTTGGGCCCCTCCTAGGCCTCGCTCTTTGTGTCTCTTCATTTGGCTGGTTCCTGATTCGTGTCCCTTATAATAATTATAAACTGTAATTGTAGGTATAGAACGTTCCTGAGTTCTATGAGTCAGTCTAGCAAATTATCAAACTTGAGGGGAGTTGTGGGAACCTCCTGGATTTGTAGTCAGTTGGTCAGAAGTGTGGGTGGCCTGGGGACCCTCGAACTTGCAGTTGGCATCCAAAATGAGGGCAGTCTTGTTGGGGACCGTGCCCTTAAACCTGTGGAATCTGACGCTAACTCTGGGTGGTCATTGCAGTATTGCAAGTAGGTACTAAATAAATATTTGCTGGATTCAACTCATTTTTCTAGAATTATAGTTGGAATCCTCCTTTAAGAGGATTTACACAATTTTCTTAAATGAATACAATTTTGTCTTATTATATAGTTAATATATATACATTACACTAATTATAATCCAGGGATGAATCACAATTAAAAGTTTTATTTAACACCCTTTTAGGTTAATTCTCTATCTGGGTTAATTCTCTGTCTAGGTACATAGTATTTTTATTGTTGTTGCAAATATTAAAGCATTTTATACATATTACTTTGTAACTTACTCTTTGCACTTAATATATCATAGGCATATTTTCCTGCCAAATATTCTTCATTTTCATTTTAATGGCTACACAGCAGTTGTCTATATCAGCAATTCTGTAATGTAACTTTTCATACTCTTAAAAATTATTATGGACCCCAAAGAGGTATTGTTTATGTGGGTTATATTTATCAATATTTAATGCATGTGGAAATAACAATGATGATTTTTTTTTTTTGATGAGGAAGATTAGCCCTGAGCTAACACCTGTTGCCAATCCTCCTCTTTTTGCTGAGGAAGATTGGCCCTGGGCTAATATCCGTGCCCATCTTCCTCTACTTTATGTGTGGAACACCTGCCACAGCACAGCTTGATAAGCGATGCGTAGGTCCTTGCCCGGGATCTGAAACTGTGAACCCGGACTGCCGAAGTGGGGTGCGCAAACCCAACCACTAGGCCACCGGGCTGGCCCCAGAAATGATAAATTTTTAAAACACAGAAATATAGAAGCACATATTGTGTTAGCTGTCAGAGTGATGGCGTCACCATTCATCATGCGGCCTCTTGAAAACGCCACTGTACACTCACGAGAGAATGAGAGTAATAAAACAAATATCCTCTCAGTATTATTATTAAAATAGTTTTGACTTCATGGACCCCCGAAAAGGTCTTTGCACTTTAAGAAGTGCCAGTCTATATTATTCTGCAACTTGCTGTTTTACTCAACCTTGTTTTCTAGGTCTATTTTGATACACACAGCTCTAATGTATTTATTCATTTTAGCTCTCTATTACTGTATTTGCCCTTGATAGACCTATTTCACATTCTTTTGTTCATTTCTCAACTGACTGACGTTTATATTGTTTCTAAATTTTTTTTGCTATTACAATCAATGCTGCAAGAAACATGTACTGGACTCTTGGTGTACACATGCAAATGTTTCTCTAGTATACATATCTAGAAGTAGAATTTTTGATATGCATTTTCAACTTTATTACATATTGCCAAATTCCTCTCAAACGTGAATATACCAATTTACATTCTTACCTGGTTCCTTCTTCTTGTCCTTGCTAATTATTAGTATTGTTAGATTTTTGGAAGCTGACAATCTGATGGGTGTGAAATAGTATCTGATCATTAGTGAGGCTGAGCTCCTTTACTTTTTTTTTTTTTTTTTTTTTGTGAGGAGATCAGCCCTGTGCTAACATCCGCCAATCCTCCTCTTTTTTTGCTGAGGAAGACGGCCCTGGGCTAACATCTGTGCCCATCTTCCTCCACTTTATATGGGACGCCGCCACAGCATGGCTTGCCAAGCAGTGCGTCGGTGCACGCCCGGGATCCGAACCAGCGAACCCCGGGCCGCCGCAGCGGAGCGCGCGCACTTAACCGCTTGCGCCACCGGGCCGGCCCCTCCTTTACATATATTTATTGGCCATTCTAACTATGTTTGCCCATATTTCTCTTATTGAGCTGATTATCTTTTTTATATTGATTTATGGGAGTGCTATATGAGCACAAGACACTTAACCTTTCCTGTTAATATACTGTAAGCATATTCTCCCATCTCTCATACATATTTTAACATTGTTGACACTTTTTTGGTGTCCAAAAGTTTTCGATATTTAATTTAGTAAAATTTGCCAATAATTTCCTTTGAGTTTTGCTTTGTGTCTTGTCTACAAAAAACTTTTCATATCTCCCATTTTCAGAATTTTTGTTTGCCAAAAATAAGAACTTAATCCATCTGAAATTTGCTTTTACATACAGTGGTCAGTTTGAGATCTAATTTTATTTGCCCCAATTTTGGAAAGATTGTTGTTCCAATACTTAAAGGTCAATCCTTTCTCTAATGATTTATAGATCTTTCCATATGTCTGCATCTGTTTCTGGACTCTGTATTCTATTACTTCGATCTAGCTTCTAAAAAAATTCTTGCAATGATATAATATTTTAATTATTATAGCTCTATTATTAATCTTAATATGGGACAGATCCAATTGTTCTCATCCCAATGTTTCCCCCTCATCCCCACCCTTTCCTTTTCAGAACTGTTCCGAATATTTGGGGCCCTTACTCTTCCAAATGAATCATCCACGAACACAATATATTTCTGTTTACTCATGTCTTTTTTAAAATATAATATCTTGCACATCCTACCTTAGGTACATTAAGTATCTAATAGTTTTTGTTACTATCCTAAAAGTATCTTATTTGATAACTTTTACTATTGTAAAAAGTATCTTATTTGATAATTGCTATTGCCAGTGAAGAAACATTTTGTTAACTTTGGTTCATTGGTCTTACATCCCGCAGCAACCTTGCTAAACTTTTACAAAATTTGAATAAATTTGGAATATATGTATTTTTACATTTTTCTCTCAATCATATTGTTTGCTACTATTCCAATCCTTAGAACCTCTTTTTTTGTCTTGTCATATAGGCTGAATTGTATCTGTCTCAAATTTACATTTGAAGTCATAACTCTCAGTACCTCAGAATGTGACTGTATTTGGAGATAGGGCCTTAAGAGGTAATTAAGATTATTAAATGAGGTCATTATGGTGGGCCCTAATCCACTATGACTGATGTCCTTATAAGAAGAGATTAGGACACTGACACCCTCAGAGGAAAGACATGTGAAGATGGCCATCTACAAGCCAAGGAGAGAGGCCTCAGGAGAAACCAACCCGCCAACACCTTGATCTCAGAATTCCAGCCTCCAGAACTATGAGAAAATAAATTTCTGTTGTTTAAGCCATCAGACTGTGGTACTGGTTATGGCAGCCATAGCAAATTAATGCACTACATTAGCTTAGACCTGTAGTAACATAGTGAGTAGTAGTTGTGACAGCAGACATATTTGCATTATATCTAATTTTAAAGAAAATGTCTCTAAAGTTTCATAAGTAAACATGATGTTTGCTATAGGCTTTGGAAGATTCTCTTTAACTGGTTAAGGAAGTTTCCTAGATTGTTATGTTAATACTGTTTTATTTTTTCACATTGAAGTTTATCATACATATAAAAGTGCAGAAGGAATACAAGTAAAATTTAAAGTTAGAAATTGTTAAGAAATAGAAAATTACTGGTACTTTAGAAGCCTCTTTGGACCCCTCACTGATGATATTCTCTGCCATCTATCTCCCCCAGAGGTAAATATTGTCTTGAATTTTATATTTATTCCTTAGTTTTCCTACCTATGAATGAATCCTTAAACAGCATGGTTTCATTTCCTCAGTTTTGGACTTTACATAAATGGAATTATACTTTATTATATTTTTGTGAATTGCTTACTTTGTCATTATGTTTCTGAGATTCATCTAGGTAAAGCATTGATATAATTCATTTGTTTTCACGTGGTATAATACTCATTGTATGAATATATCAAAATTTATTTATCAATTCTACTACTGATATTGTATTACAGTCTTTTTGGCCATCGTGAATAATCTACAGACATTCCTGTGACCTCGCCTGCACAGATGAAGGAGTTTCTCTAGGTACATACACTGGTGTGAAATTACTAGATCATAGGGCATATTCAAGTTTAGCTTTACTAGGAACACGCACATGCACTGTTGCAGAATTTAAACCCAGAAGCAGAACTGCTAGGTATAGGGTATATGTATCTTTAATTTTAGTAGATAATGCCAAACTGTTTTCCAAAGTAGGTATACCAATTTACATTCCCACATGAGAGTTACCACTGACCCACATCTTCACCAACTCTTAGAATTTGTTCACCTTTTTATTTTCAGACAATCTGGAGGGTAAAAAAATGGCACTCTGATATGACTTAATTTGCAGAAAAAAATTATATATGTATATATCACATTATACATATATATATATGCATATACGTAGTGTGCATGCATGTGTACACCAAGAGCTTTAACTTACCTGTTTGGAAAGTGACTTCCATGTTTTAGCAACTATAATAAACAAACAAAATATTAGATAATAAATACCTCATGTAATGTAGCATTATTACAAATTCAATAACTGCTACAACCGTAACTCATAACACCAAGCTTTTATATCTAAGAGACAAAGATTTTTTAACCTCAAGATTTGGATCTAAGACATGATTTTATTTATGTTATGTATTTGTTTCATGTACTATAAACTACTTATAACAAATAATATCAGTGGAATAGGAAACACATTTTCCATAATCATTATCTCACTTTGAGGATTTCTGGATTTATAAAGTAAGTTAACTTACTCCACGTTAAACATCCTATGAGCTTAAAACCATGAATAACATTTATTAAATATTCATACTAGAATACAAAATATTAACAGAAAGAAATTATAATTTTAAGGTGTTAACCATAATCTCTGCTGTATTAGTGTCTGATTATAATTCAAAGGTCAGGTCTCTCTAGGGTGAAGCGGAAGGATGGGGGTAATGAGACAAGAAGATGAAGGGGAGAGCAGGTAATGAGAGAGGGAGACTCTCACTCTGTTTTCCATTCTTTTCCCTTACAACTATTTAAGAATCATTTCTGGAACAAGAGTTTAATAGTTGAGTAAAATACCCAGGATCACTTTCTTTTCCAGACTCCTCCTCACACACCGGAAGATCTCACACTATAAATCTTATAATATTGGAATAAATGTGCAGTCAATATTGCTATTTCCTTTGCTCAGATTTGAACACTGTGAATATCTAATGCCTGCCCAAGAATTATCTCCAGATTTATATGTGATTAAGTTCTATAATACAGCCACATTAGCAACTGGTAAATATTAATTATTTCAGCTACATTACAATAATGACAATCAATAATTTTTCTACATGGCAATGTGGCTATTTCTGTATAATTAATACTTAATGTAAACAACATATCAAATTCAAGATTATAAGATAGGCATTTTTTGCTATATAACTTTCTGTTTTTTAAGCAATATAACAAGTCATTTTAAGATGAAAAGGGAAGAAATATGTTCTAAAATTTAACAAACTGATTTTTATGGAGATAGATTTCTTCTCTATGTCGCAACAACATCCTTTCTTTACCCAAGATAGTTTATACAAATGTGTAATCAAGTGATTAAAATCACAGGTCTAAAAATAAAAGCTGAATCAGCATTTAACCTTAATATGATACTGTATACATTTATTCCATAAAGATACCCTCCTTTTCATAATGAACAGAACAATATAAATAATATTTATTATTCTGCTGCTTTTGAAATATAGCAGTAAGAAAAGAAGAAAAATTAATGGTACAAAAGTACATGCACGTGCTCTTATGCAATGTTCAGAAGCTATTTATCAAAAGAGGAAGTTAGACACACTCTTGAGTTTTGTAGGGTTTATGAGATTTCCAGGGTAAATTATTCACAAAAGACATATTCATTCTGCCGGATATGTCACCATGTTCAATATTATTAGCTTTTTTTTCTGAAGACTAAAGAGCCATTAAGACCATTCTTCAAAGGATTTTCTGA
Source organism: Diceros bicornis minor (assembly GCF_020826845.1). Lineage (NCBI taxonomy): Eukaryota > Metazoa > Chordata > Mammalia > Perissodactyla > Rhinocerotidae > Diceros > Diceros bicornis. Next base: position 21,700,592 of record NC_080768.1, read on the forward strand.
TTTTCTAAATTCCTTATTTCATATGAAGTTACTGCATATATAAATATAACTTGGGTGAAGAGGGACTTCAATTCCATTGGATATATTTTATTTCTTAAGCTATAGGTTGATGTTTACTATATTTTTAATACTTTTATGTATGTCTGAAAATTTTTAGCAATATATTTTTAAAACTAAAATTAAAATAATACTTGAAGCTACATGAAAATAATCAATTACTTATTTTCATTGTAGAAGGGAAATTCACCTTTTAGATTCTATTTAAGTAGGTAAAATAAATTTTCTAGATTTCAAACAAGTTACAGTCAACAATCAGATGCATATCTCGATTAATATTTATTAGAACTATAATTATTAAGCAAATGTTTATATAGCATATCATTTTTTCCTGTTGATGTCAACACAAAATTATATCAAAGATTTTTTAAAAATCATGGTTATGAGTTCAAGTGATGATGATATCGATGATGATGATGATGACAGCTACCAACATTAATTAAGCGCTTATTGTGTGACAGGTACTATACTAAACACACCTGATGTCATTCAATCCTCAAAAAACTTCATGAGGCTGTTATTATTTTTATTTTTATAAAGGAGGATACAAAGGATTAATGACCAAGTTCTCAAAGATAGTAAATGAATGTCAAGGTTTAAACACAAGTCTATCTAATTTCAATATGCTATTTTGATATGTATATGATTTAATATTCAGTCCATGAAGCATATTTTATCTTCTGAGGCAAACATTTCTTTTTATAACCCTGCATTTTCAAAAAAGTTTTCAAAATATCTTGATCTTCAGTCATGGTTCTTAATTATGTCTTATAAGTGCCAGTTAGAAATTAACTGATGTTAATTTGTGATTGTTCAATATCCCGTGCAAATTTTTTATAACGGAAACCAGTTTTTTTCCTGCAAGTGATGTTTTTGGAATACCTATCAAAAGAATCATCACAAAAATTATTTCCAAAAAGCAAAAATCCAACAGCAGGCTTCCAGTGAGTATACTCTGAAGAAAAAAATTCAAGAAAATAATGATTTAAATAATTTCAAACTATAAAGTTTAAATCATTAAGCATCACCTAAAGAATAACTTCCCAAATATGTTTGACAAAAATTACAGAATTTGATGCAAAAATACCATGTGATATTCTAAGAAATGTATTAATAGTTTTATCAAATCTATACTAACTTCATAATAAATATAAAAAATACACATTGTACAAAATCAATTAAACAAAAATGTATGGAACACATATATATCTACTTACATTTAAGGGTCTTGTCTTTGTACAAAGTCCCTACACTCAGGAAACTTAAAATATTATAGGAGGACAAAAAATATAGAAAGAACTAATTCCAAGGCATAATATGGTTATCTTGTACAGGGTAAGCACTCAATAAATATTTCTTGAAGGGAGGGAGGGCAGAAAGGAGGATTAAAGGAGCACAGAGCGATGTAATCCTTACCAGAACCTTCAAATTCCTCAAAAAAAGAGCCCTATTTAATTTACAGCCTTTTGTATCACCACCGCCTTACATACTCCCAAAGTGGACGACTATGAATGCACCATTTACACTCTTGACCCCATGTCTTTGCTCATGTAGCTCCCTCTCCGTTAGACGTTATCCTCACAGTCCCCTGTCAAAATCTTGCATGATGAAGTCTCTACTTCAACTACTGTCTTTCACTTCCTTTCTCTTTCACAGCCAAACATCTCAAAAGAGTCCTTTATACCCACTGCCTTCATTTCTTCATCTTCTACTCTTGCAATCCGGTGTTTGCTCTAATCACTACACTGAAACATCATTTTTAAAAATCATCAATAACCTTCATACTACTAAATCTAGTGGCCATTTTTCTGTCCTCATCTAACTCGACTTCTCAGTGGCATTCCATTCAATTGGGCATTCTGGTCATTTTCCTTGGCTTCTATGACTCCATATTCTTCTGATTTTCTTCCTACGTGTCTGGACACTCCTAGGTCTCTTTTTGAGGCTCATCCTTTAAAGTCCTTGTACTTTTATCCCTTAAAGTGCAGGAGTTCCTCAAGGATTAGTTCTTGGCCATCTATATTCTCATACTATACTGCCTTCCTAGACAATCTCATCCATGTACATTGCATTAATTACCAATAATGTACAGATGAATCCTAAATATATACCTCTATCCAGCCCTCTCCCCTGATCTCCAACGGAAATCATCCAAAGCATCAAAAATTAATTCATTAAAAGCTAATTTGCAAAGTAGCCAAATTATTTAGGATTTCATTTTTTTGAACTTATACAAATTTTTTTTCACCTCACATAGTTACCTTTTTTTATTGCTGTTGAGAATGCTTCAGATCTACTCTATTAGCAAATTTCAATTATACAATACAGTATTATCAACTACATTCACTATGCTACACATTAGATCTTGAAGATTTACTTTAAGGTTTGGTTTTGCCATATCCCTGTCTCTGAAGAAAAATAGCTATAATTTTTCTAACCTAACAACGCATTTGTTTGACAGTTTCAAACAGATTGTTAGTCAAACAACTGATTATGTGGTACATTGTTTTTCAATGAACTGAAATGAATAATCAAGAGCCAGATCAAACTGCCTCTTTTATATCTCCTCTTTTACATATCTAAGGCATCTTAAATACATCATGTCCAAAATTGAAGTTTTAATTTTTCCCTTCAAAGTTCCCTACTGCCATCCATCCAGTTAAGCCAGCCAGAAATCTTCAGTACTCATTATTCCATCATCACCATTACCACCATCATTAGAAGATGTTGAAGCCTCGACAAGAGTCTCCTCTCTGATCTGCTCATGCTCACTCATGGTCCTCTCCAATCTACCTCCACCCTGAAAGATCTTTTCAAAACACAATCTAATCATGCTATGCACCTGTTAAAAACAAGACAACAGGCCCAAAATGGAATCACTCATGCTAAGACCCATGTCACCAAACGGAGACTTGACTTAATTACAGTTTCAGCTCTCCTAGAAATGGAATCTTAAACCAGTCAACCAGGAATCGCCTGATCAGCACTAGTTGGTAATCTAATTACCAACCAATTACTAGCTGGTAATCTGATAAACCCCTGCCACCCCTTAAAGTAATCTTTCAATAGTCAACTTGCTTTTTTGCATAGTATAACTTCCTTGTTATCCCGCTTCCTTCTGCCTATAAAAGTCTTTCATTTTTCTATGTGCTAGTTGGATGCTATAAGATTCATGAATCATTGAATAAAGCCAATACGATCTTTAAAATTTACTTAGTTGAATTTTGTTTTTTTAACACACCAAATTCTTCTCCAGTTTAAACTACCACCATGATTTTCCATTACTTTTAGGATAAAAACAAGAATGTTTAACACAGTCTTACAGACTATGAATGATTTGGCTCCGCCCCACATACTCAGCCTCACCTCATACCATATTCCTTCTTGCTCTTTGCACTATAGCCACCCAGATCTTCTTTTCATTTCTCAAATGTATCATATTCCTTCTTGTCATGGCATCTCGGCACGTGCTATTCCTTCTGCTGAAATTCTCCACTCTCAACTTCTCATTCACCTAGTTAACTCTTATGCACGATTTATACTTCATGTTGATATTTATTTCCCCAGGGAAGATTTCCCTGAGCTCTCACAGCATCAGATATCTTTCTTTCATGGCTCTTATCACAGTTGTAATTCGTTATTTGTATATTTCCTTGAGCAGTGTTCGCTCCTTCCACCAGACTGTAAGCATCATGAGGGTGGAGGGTATTTATTTTTTTTGTTCCCTTCACCACTGTATCTCTAGTGCCTAGTGCAGTACTTGGCATTTTATAGGTGTCCTTGAGTACATGTCATTTAATATTCTCTGAGATGGGAAGGGAAGTGGGCATAAAGCACTTCTGCTGCATTCCAAAATACTATGGTTGTCTTGAGAAAAAGCAACGTGTGATTACTTGAGTTGTGAACTGACCTAATTCCTTTTTTCATGGAACACAATTTTTACTTGAAAGAATAACTGACAGACAAATTATAGTTATTTAGACCTAGGTATTTGGCAGACATTTTCTTACAAATGAACCAAGTCAGCTTATCACTTGAGGAAAACAGCTGACAATATTTGTTGATGATAACATTTGAGCTTTCAAGTGAAAATCAGAATTTCTGATTTTTATACACCACCATGAGTCTGACAGCTTTCCAATAAGTTAAGACTTTTCTGATAAAATTATGACAATAGTAATGAATGTGATTTTTAGAAAATATCGTATAATGAAATATGTCAACATTTGGAAGATCTGCATAACTTAGTGAACCAGTATTTTCCCTTTGATGTTACACGATTATATAAGGGTAAAAGATCCATTCAAACCACAATGTAGGCCAACTGATTTTAACATAACAGACGACAAAAGTTTCAGATTCCATATTACAACTAAACTTTAAGAAATTACCACTAGCCAAGTGTTGATATAGTATCAAAGAAGACTACAATTATCTGAAAAGGCTATTAAAATACTCTTCCCTTTTCCTACTTCTACATATGTAAGGCAGATTTTCTTCACATATTTCATGAAAGACAACATTGTAACAGATTGAATAAAAAAGCAGATATGAGAATCCAGCCATCTTTTATTAAGTCAGACATTAAAGAGATTTCCAAGAATGTACCTAATGCCACAAAGTTGAAGAACCACTGCTTTAACACATGGAAAGGTAAGAAACAACTAGCCTATATTTACACAGTAGGAGCCAGGACAAATACGAAGAGATATAGGTAGAATTCTTGCCTAGGTCTAACTTCAAAGCCAGTCCTCTGAATTACTCTGTTCAAGCTGGATATAAGAATTGAATAGGCAGAATATGAACCTATTATAAAGAACATCAAGAGTAAGGTAGTGCTTAAGTCTGATGTACTGAGAAAGAGAAAATAACTGAAAGTTTCTGAAAAGAAGAGATGTCAGTTTCTAACATATAAGAAATATTAGTCTGGTAACATGGTATAGCAGAAGCTCTTTTGAAATACCACATTACTTGGTCAGTTGTTCAAAAAACTTATACTGCTCCACACTTTAACCAAGTAGAGATAAGAAAAAAATCTTATAAAATTGTTAAAGTAATTTAAAAATATACTTACATTTGGGCTCATCTGTTGTAACAGCCAAAATAAAATCATATGGAGTCATGAATAACTGCCCTTCACATTCTATAGAAGCAAACAAACGAAATCGCTTTTCCCGAGACGTAGCATAGAGGTCTAAGTCTTCAATGTCTGTTCTGCCAACAGCAACCTAAAGTTAAGAAAGGAAATAAATTTGGACTGTGTGAAATAACATCTCCTTCTAGAAGATAAATGCTTTTAATTATGTTGTAAGTGAATTAATAGAGTAAATGAAAAAGTGTGAAAATATTCTCTTCTGGAGAACTTAATCATTTTATAAATAAATTACCCACATGAATAAAATGAATTAATGTTTGAAAGATCTTATGATGAATATCACTAAGGGCCTGAAGATTTTAAACTGGCACTTTGAAGGATTTGTGATTTATTTCTTAAGTTTCAGTCTCAGAGAACATTAAATTTCTAAGCTAGTAGTTTCTTCAGAAGGAATACTAACTGCTGAATGCCTACAATGTGCCCTCCACATGGGCTTATTTATTTAATTAGAAGTCTATTCACTGTAGTCTATTAATTTCTAAAAGAAGACAGTGAAACCCTGATAGGCTGTTCATGCCGACCATTAAGGAAACCACTTAGTGGTGGTGCTTAGATTAGAACTGAAGTTGCTAACTCTAGATCACTAGTTAGTACAGTTACCACCAATGGTCATTCTGAATTCTACTACGGTTAAGATGAACAGAATTAGGAGTGTGTGTATATATGGAAAAGGAAGTTTCTTTTGTTTTCCTTAATTTCAAGACCTTTCAAGACAGTAACAGTGAAAAATTATCTATTTTCTCTCTGAACTAACTATAGCAACTTTATTTTTCAATGAAAGGATTGTTTTCCTGATTACAAAAGAGATGCATTGTTATTATATATAATTTAGAAAAGAATTTAAAATATTTTACAGATATAATTTTTTTCATTTTTTGGCAAAAAATGGGATTATACTACACTGTTAAGTCATCTGATCTTTTTTACTTATTAATATATCAGGGCCATTTTCCCAGGTCATTAAATGTTCTAGCAGACCATTTTTAGTAACAGTTCAATATTTCACAGTAAATGTTTGTAGCATAACACAATTAGTTAATTCCACATGGTTAAATATTTAGGTGATTCATAGTATTTTACAATTATAAAACAATGTTATAATGACCAGCCTTGAAAATATTTAGATGTATCTACAAATAGTTCCTTGAGATAAATTCCTAGGCGTAGACTTGATTGGTCAAACAAAACCTTTTCCTACATATTATTAAAATGCCTCTAGGGAGTTTATAGCAATTTACATGACTATCAACAATATATAAATTATATTTTCACATATTTCATAAAAATTATTTTATATTAAAAAAATTCTTATTTAGGATAGCAAGCTTATCTTTTTTATTGTCTCTTCTGTCTATTAATTCATGATGCAGATTTTGTACAAACTATTAAAATTATTTAAGTATCTAATATCTTGAGAAGTCATATCAAAACAATCCTTAAAAACTTTCAGCAAGGAGACTACATTTTATATTTCTGTTACACTTTATTACATGAAAAGTCAGGCAAATGACTAATCTTTTTCCACTATTCTGAAGACTAAGACTTTTCAAAACATTACACAAGTTAGATAAAAACAAAAAGAAAGGTTCACTCCCTACTTTTTAACGGCATATATAAGAGAATACAAAGTCTCTGCCTTTAGGAAATAAACAATCTATATGGAGGGACAAAATACTAGTTGGAGAGACAAAAGGACAGAAATAGAAAAGAGGAATGAGTCAAGTTACAGTAGATGGAAGAAAAGCACTAGAGGTTGAGGTTAAGAAGAAGGCTTCAGGAAGAAGAAAATATGAATTTTAATGTCAGGAAGGGATATGAGCATTCTAGGTTTACACAGCATATTTGACAGATGCTAATAATCTTCCTGGAGCAGAGGATTTGCATTCATGGAAAACGGTAGGCAAATCGATGACGATTTCTCAATGCCAGACTAAAGCACTGGAATTTATCTGGCAGAAAACAAATGGCCTTAGGAGGTTCTTAAGTGGAGTAATGACATAAAGAAAATGATGTTTTAGAAAGATAATGCAAACTGGTACCAGACACATGCTAGCTCAACAGTATACTAATAACAATTACTCAGGTAATCCATAGGTATTGGGAAATTGTTTTGGCTCTGCTATGGCTGAGAAGTGAGACACTAAACAACTCCATCTCAATAATGGGCAATAATCTCCCTGAATACTCCTCCGGTATCAATATACCATCTTAGGTCCCCATCTACACATATATCCCAGGAGTTTCTTCTTCCTCTCAGGGCAGGGAAATCAACCTTGTCTGTGACCACACTTTACTTTCCTGCTTTCTTCTTTCGAGGCCATTTCCTTCGGCCCTAGTTGACCCCAATCAACCATGACTCATTTCCAGTGAATTTCCTGGGGGACCATGCTGTGTGGAGCTCTCACTGTTTTTGCAACACAATCTGAAGCCATGCCTCAGTCTAACATCCTGAACCACAGTTTTTGCCTATAACATCTATATTTGCTATGAATTAATATGGACTTGATCTGTGACTTCTGTCCTTACCTGGTGCTGCCATTACTGCTCATGATGTACCTATGTTTTCTCATGCAACCTTCCTTCCTTAAGCACAGTCTATCATTTGTCCCGGCACGCCAAACCTGCTTGACCTCTGCAGCTGGGAATTTGATCCACCTTCTATGAGCAAATGCTGACCACTCCTCCTTCTCCTTAACTTCTAACAATCAATTAACAAAGCCTGTTGTTTCCTCTAACTTCTCACATCCACCCATTGCCACCACCTTTGCTCGTGCACTCACTACTTCCCTAAAATTTTATGGTAATGGCCTGTGATTTTTGCCCCTAATCCAGCCTATACTGAGGGAAAATAAGAGAAAACAGGCAGAACTATATAACACAGTTTGTATTCTTTAACCATCCAAGTAAGGGCATCAGAAGAAATCCGACCAAATAAGAGTTAAAGGTTTTCATTAAAACTCCACTGTATGAATTCTACCCCTTGTTGCCTGAGCAATAGTACTCATCATTTGTGATAACTGCATTAGGTGGTACCTACAGGTCCATTTAGCACCGCTGTAAAAGAAGGTCTGGAGAGGAGTTTGGGAATGGTTTGTGCCCCAGACAAAAAAAAAAAAAAAAATACATCCTAAAAGGGAAGAATATGATTTATGTATAAAAGAGATAACCAGAACCTGGGTATTTAAAAGGGCTTCCTACTGCTGCAGACTTGTTGCTTCATCCATTGCCTCTGCTCAATGTAGTGTGATAAATCATACAGTGTAATAATACACTATGCAATACAATGATACATTGGCACTGCTCAAATGAAACATGGACTGGTAAAAAGTGAAAGCCAATTTTCCCATGATAACCCAGTAAAGTGGCCTGATCCTAGAACAGTAGTTACCACCAACTAGGAGGATTGGGCTCATCTCATTGGAGAATGGGATGGGATGAAGAGCAGATAGGGAATCAATACTTGGGTTGGTTTTTATATTCTCTATTCTCTTCCACTTACTTATCTGTCTCTTCTTACTCAAATGCTATACTGTTTTAATTACTGAAACCAGTGGCCAGATAGCCATTAATGATTATTCTTAAAAGTCATGTAGATAAGCAATATATTATCAGACTCCCACTAGGTTCCTTACAGATAACATCTCTGATGCTTGGGTCACCATGCTAATCGGTGCTTAAGTTATTTTTCAGGAACTGAGAGTGGACTCCTTGTCCAGTTCAGGCCATTTGAGACCACCGACCCATCAAATGGTCCTGTGAGGATGCCTGACAGGTGACCGTTTGACGTCAAGGAGCTGAAAACTCCACCCTCAGGTCATGTTAACGCCACCATTTTGTGAACATGTGTCCTATGAAGAGCCACGAAGCTTGACTACGTTTGCACAGATCATCAGTTACCTCACTTTTCCTTACCTCCAATCATCTAGCCCCACATTTCAGACCACCATGCCCCTTTATCCCATAAATATCCCCAATCCCCATTTTTGAGAAGGCAGATTTGAGACTTGTTCTCCCATCTCCTCACTTGGCTGCCTTGTGAATAAACCCCTTCTCTGCTGTAAAACTTGTCGTCTTGGTGATTGGCATGCTGCGTGGTGGGCAAAACCAGCCTGGTTCGGTTACATTACTATAGCTTTTGATTATGTTTTGACATTAGGTAAAAGCAAGATTCCATCTTATTGCCAATCTTTTAAAAATAGTCATGATGATTGATATGCAATTTTCTCTTTTAAGAGAACTTTGAAATCATTGTGTGAAATTCTATCTAAAAAACCCTACTAGTATTTTGTCTGGAATGACATAGACGACATTCAATTTTGGTGTAATTTAGGAAGACCTGATTTTTCCTATCTGGGAACATGGATGTCTACTTATCCAAGTCTTCAACTATGTCTTTTAGTAAAGTTTTAGAGCTTTCTTCACACAAGTTTTAAATATTTTTGGTAGATTTATTCCTATACATTTTATAGTTTCTGTGTAATTATGAATTGGAAATGGAACCTTTTATTCCTATTACATTTTCAATTGGTTATTTCTGATGAATGAGAAAGCTACTGACTTTAGTATATTGGCTTTGGATCCAACTACCTTATTAAATTCCTTCATTAATTTTAATAACTTTATTCTTGGATTTTCTAAGTAAATAATCATAAGTTCTTTAAAATAATGATGGTTGTAGCTTTTCCTTTTCAGTACTTATACCTTATTTTCATTGCCTTAATTACTAGTGATCTAAGTCTCTAAAAATGGTATTGAACAGTATCAGTAATATTAAGCATTTTTGTCGTGTTCCACGTTTTGAACAGAATGCTTCTAATGAATTGCCATTAAACACAATGTTTGCTGTTGGTTTTGATAATTATCTTCTACTTTAAATCAGGAATGAGTATTTACATAGCCTCCTTTGTTCACTGACAATAAATAAGTTTAGAGTTAGAATGGTCCTTAGAGATCATTTGGTCCTCCTGTTTCTTTACCTTTTTACCAGAATACAAACAGAAATACGACTCCCCACACAAAAATTTAAAATGTGTTGGGCAAGTAGAAGCATAAACAGAAATCCCCAAAGATCTAAAAGATATAGGACAAAAACTCTATTATTTACATTATCTTTTAACTATTTTTAGTTTCCCAGATGAAGATTTAGCATCAACTAATGAGCTATCGTAAATTCATTTATTCATTCATTCAACAGATACTTGGTGTGTGTCTAATATATACAAATGAATTAATTATAAAATAATTAGTCAATTGCAAGTTTAATGTTTTATTTAAAACTGTTTTAGGGACAAATATAATAAATAAGCTTGGTTTAATAATGCTCTACCTACATATGCCTAACTACTTTTAAACCTTTCAATAGTCCATATCTTTCTTTTTCTGTAGTTTATGAACAGACTATTTTCTTAATGAATGACCTAATGGCACAGATGAAGAATTTAATAATTTCTTTTACTGTGGTACAGTTCTAACCAAATTAAACTTTACAGTGCTTAGTAAGGTTGACATGGAGCAGTGGTTCACGAAGTTCAGCTGAGGATACCTGACGATCTACCAGAATCTCTGAGGAAAGGGGCAGCTTCAGGCCAGTAGACTACCAAAATGTTAGAAGGAACTCAGACCTTTAAAAGATTCAGCTTTGCTTTTGAACTTTCCAAAGTTTAAAAACTCTAAACCTTCTCAAGTTTTAACATCACTATTATGAACATTGAGAAACAAGAACCAATAAATAAAGGTGGAAAATGATATTAAAACCAGTTTACAAATCCTCTTGGCAGTCTTGCCTGCCTACAAATGACAATGATCTTGTATCATGTTAATGTTCTGAGCCTTTCAGAAAACAAATGCATCCATTTCCCTCGAGCACACTGGCATGAATCTGTGGGTATAATCCTTATATTATTACAAGGAGCAGGTTAAGTACACCTGTACTGACTGGCTGATCTACTTTATTTAACACCTTTTTTACTTACCTAAATCCACTATATCTTTTAAAACTTAATTTCTAAAGCCTAAAATTAACCTAACCATCTTTTACTAACACATCTTCTTTCAGTAAACGATATTTTTTGCATCACAAATTGCCAATATAGTAAAAACTCATCAATAAGTATAATGTACCCAAGGCTAATGGGAAAGCTACGCTGAAAGTCAAAAAACCTGAATTATATGCATTTAGCTGTTAAAACTTTAATTGCTAAAAAGAAAATCTTTAGGGGCTGGCCCGGTGCCATAGTGGTTAAGTATGTGCACTCTGCTTCTGGCGGCCCAGGCTTCGCGGGTTCGGACCCCGGGCGTGGACCCACGCACCGCTGATCAAGCCATGCTATGGCAGGCGGCCCACATATAAAGTAGAGGAGGATGGGCACGGATGTCAGCCCAGGGCCAGTCTTCCTCAGCAAAAAAGAGGAGGATTGGCAACAGATGTTAGCTCAGGGCTGATCTTCCTCACAAAAAAAAAAAAAAAAGAAGAAAAGAAAACCTTTATTATCAATCCAATACTATGTACTTAAAACACAGGCTTTTCAAAAGTGGTAAAATATAACTAGACCATTTGTGAACTGCAGGGAAGAGACTGACAGGAGTTCTAGAAGTCATGTTCATTTAAGAAAAATTCTTACTTTCTATAGGTTGACAGTCAAACTGAAAAACACATATTTGGGAAGTTGAGGAAGTGACAGCATTTAAACTGTTAAGAAATATTAAACAGAAAACTTGTAAGCTTATAATGGCTACAAAGAGAAACAGCCTCTCCAAGAAGCTGGAGGGTAGCGGAAGCACAGAAGGAAGCTGAAGACTGGGCGGCTTCTACGACACCACCTCTCCAAAACAAACGTAACGCAAAGCTTCCACGGCCCATCTTCCCTGGAGATGCCCGTTTAAAATGGCCTATTATAAGGTGAAATCCTTTCTCTGCATCCTCTCTCTTGCCTTTGTTCTTTTGTTGTTGTTGATGTTATTACCAGCAGGCTCACTCAGGAGCTCTTAAATGCAGGAGGACTGAAACGTAATTTTTATTAGGCAATAAGCACATCAAACGATGGAGGACAGCTTTAGTTATCAATTTCAAAAATTTGCTCTAATTAAAATTCTTAGAGATTGAATATAATTAATATTATTTATACCATGAATTCATGTTTTCCCTGGTTTTTATAAGACCCAGAGCCTTACTGTGAGAACTCTGATACTAAAAAAGTGTCCTTTAACTTCCCCTTCCTATAAGCATGTGAGGTTGAAGATACGTAAGTACTATTTGTGGTGTTCGCTTCACATCCGTCTCTGGAACCAATCCCGCCCCAAGATGGAGGTAACCAAAGACTTTCAGGCCAGAGATTTGGGTGGTGGTGTCTGTCTTGTTCTGGGACCAGGAGCTGAGCTCCCGAATTGCTTCCTATCAACAGAACCTATCGCTTATTTCCCAGTTTCAGTACCTGGGTTCCTACCTGTCACCTGTGCCTGAGACCTTTTCCTGATACTTTAGTAGTTCCCTTGGACCTACAATGCATGCTTACCTCCCCACCCCAGTGCTTGGTGTTAAGCTGCTACTTACCAGGTCTCCTCGATGCTTCTTTCTAGAATGTCTGCTAACAGAGATCTGCTAGTTGTCATCAACACATTTACTGGTTGTCTACTGCTAGTACTTCATGAAACCAACCAAGGTAATACTAACTGAAGTCTAGTCCCAACCTCTTGATAGAAACAAGAATGAGTCTCATTTCACTTTGTACCTGAGAGGAGCTCTAGGAACCGTAATGGTCTCTCAGCTACGGCCAGCTCCAGTAACATGTTAGATCAACTTCACTTTCCTGCTTAGCTTTTCAATTTCTTCGCAGGTGAGCCCTGATGCCTTTGCAGCTATTACCAAGGAGATGAATATCAAATGATTCTTCTACTCAGACTCTCAGGAAGGCTACCCGCCAGAAAACGTTGGCTGCCATGCCCTCTCTACTGTATAAGATACTGCTCCAAATCAATCCTATTGAATGACATAGCCTGTAATAACATATCTTAGACTCTGACCACACACCTTCCCTGAGAGTCAACCCTGTACTTGGAGAAATCCTAGTTATTTCCTTTATATATCCCTAGTATATCACTTTCACTCCTTTCTCCCATTCACCGTGGGCTGCAAGGATCTGTTTACACATCTGTTTCTGCCACTTACCCATGAATTCCTTGAGAGGAGCAGTAGTTCTTATATTTATAAGAATTTAACCAGTGATTAACATAGTGCTTGGCACATCTAAGATGCGTGGTAAATGTTTACTGCATGAATAAGTGAACGCTTGTGGAGAAAAGGTCATTGGCCACTGGGTAATACAGAGCCAAAGGGATACGGAGTCCGGGTCAGGTGGCAGAAGAGAGGCTTCTGATCCCAAACCAGCAGTTTAGACTGAGATGACAGAAGAGAGTCTAAAGCTTTAGTGAGAAAGGTACGACATAACAGCTTATGGGTATCTATCTTTTAAAAGTTGTTCCAACACATCACCTTTAAAACTAATGTCGGTAATTGTCTAAGTCTAGCTGTTGTAACAAGAAAGGTTATGGGGTTTATTTTTCATTTTGATTGTTTATTATTTTAGTAGAGTAAAACTTCTGGTAAAATGAATCTCTTCTTAAGTAGAGATGCATGTAAAAGTAACTTGTGGATTAAGTCTTGAAATCTGGAGCACTCAATTCTCAGGCACCCCTCCCAAGCGACTGCAACATATAAAAACTGCACATTTAGATTTTTTTTTTTCATATTTAGATTTTAAAACAGGGTTCTAGGTACTTAAAATTTTAAAGTAATTACAATGTTACTAGCTACATATTACTTCACTTGGCTGCTTTCAGTTATACATTACCAATTCTTTTCTACAAAAGAATAATTTTTGCTTCTATAATGTATTTCCAAAAAGAATTAATGAAATTCACAAATTCTTCTAACTTTTAACTACAGAAATAACAAGGCCAAATGGAAAATACATCTGGTGAGAATTTTATCAGTATATGAATTGGGGACGGCCAGAAAGAGGAGAATACAGCTTTTCAAATTTGAATGGATACTGGGAGTTACAAAATAGAAGAAGGACATAGTTATCATTGGGAAAAAAGACAAATGTGAATATGCTTCGGAAGAGGCTCAAATTTGGTAAATTACCCTTTTTGCTACACGGAGGACCGCAGGAAGAGGCAGCAGTGGAGAGGCTGAGAAGCCAGAACAGGAAAGGTATGGGAGATGAAGCATATGATTTATTTGGGATAATCCTGAACCAAGTATAAGACCCAGACTGTGGATCTCAGCCAGGAACACAGGTGATACACAGAGGTGCAAGCAGCAGGCAAATTGGCTTGTCCATTATTCAAAGAAGAGAAGAACGGACCAAATCAAGAGGATCCTGGGTTCAGGAAGAAGGAATTTAGTCCCTGGGGAATTGGCATAAGGTCATTGAGGTGTAAGATAGGAATCCCTAAGACTGGGACTAAATCACAGGGATCAGTTACATTACCAATGTCAAAAGTGGCCAATTAGCCATTAAGCTCCTTATATTCTCCTGCTGGTCTTAGTGTCTATGGGGAGGTTGAATCTACAGGTAGGCAGTTAGGTGAACTTTCATACCAGGAAAATATAGGAGACCAGTCAAGGTGACGAAGTCAATTCACCTTCATCAAAAAACAATCATTTTGGAGTGACATGAGCATCATGGCAGAGTGAGCTCTTCCCTTAGACTTTCCTCCCTAAGATACAATGAAAAGGACATTCATAAACCAACACAGGACATTCACACCACACAACAGACGTCTGAGAGACCCACACAGCCATATATCTGAAGGTGGAGGTGCTGGACCCCCCGAGATGAAGTGGAAGGAGGTAAGGGGATCTCCTCTCCAGCCCTGGCAGCGACTTAGGGCACAGGACCATGCGCAGCTCTGAGAAGAGAGATGGGAGGTCCACTACCCGTGGAATGCCTTTACTCTCTGAGTTGCCTCTCAGCCATGGGAAGGTTCCACACAGAGGAGGCTAAGCAATTGTGGGGGTGTCTTCATCAAGCCAGCAACCCAGGAGGGCAGATAACAAGGACAAAGTGAGAATGCCCCAGGGATTGCACACATGAAAGCAAGTGCCCCTCCCCCTGCCCAGTACACCAGCTCTGCCGGTCAGCCAAAGCAAGGGACACTCCCCCGAAACCACATGTGCATATGTTTGTAAAGCAGCAATGGTGAGTGGCCAACAGCAGACGGTCCCTGTCAGCACAGATTCCAAAGGACAAGCACAGATGCCAGGGATCACGGTGGGCTCAGAATACACAGCTACTGTTCCCCCAAGTGGTGGCAGATGGAATCTGCGTCCAGATACTACCACTATGCAAAGGCACAAAGCCACCCAATCAAATAGTATGAAGAGGTGTATTAATACTCCAGATCAGAAGGAAAATGATAAGCACCCAGAAATCAATCCTGAAGGCACAGAAATTTATGATCTAAATGACAAAGAATTCAAAATAGCTATCATAAAAAAACGCAACAAGGGCCTGGCCCCATGGCAGAGTGGTTGAGTTCATACACTTTGCTTCAGGGGCCTGGGGTTTGCTAGTTTGGATCCCGGGCGTGAACCTATGCACTGCTCGTCAAGCCATGCTGTGGTAGAGTCCCATATACAAAATAGAGGAAGACTGGCACGAATGTTAGCTCAGAGAGAATCTTCCTCAAGCAAAAAGAGGAAGACTGGCAACAGATGTTAGCTCAGGGCCAATCTTCCTCACCAAAAAAAAAAAAAAATTCAACAAGTTACAAGAAAATTCAGAAAGATAGCTCAATGTAATCAGGAATAAAATTAATGAACACAGGAAATTCTTCACAAAAGAAATTGAAACTATAAAGAAAAACCAACCAGAAATGTTGGAGACGAAAAACACAATGAATGAGATGAAGAAAAATCTGGAGTCTCTGAGTAACAGAGCTGATATTATGGAGGACAGAATTAGCAATTTGGAGGATAGAAATACAGAAATGCTTCAGACAGAGGAGGAGAGAACTAAGACTAAAAAGAAATGAACAAATTCTCCAAGAAATATCCAACTCAATTAGGAAATGCAACGTAAGGATTATAGGTATTTCAGAGGGAGAAGAAAGGGAGAAAGGGGCAGAAAGCTTGTTCAAAGAAATAACAGCTGAGAACTTCCCAAACCTGGGGAAGGAGCTAGAATTACAAGTAAAACAAGCTAATAGAACTCCTAATTACATCAACGTAAAAAGACCTTCTCCCAGGCGTACATTAGTAAAACCAGCAAAAGTCAATGACAAAGAAATAATATTTAAGGTAGCAAGGCAGAAGAAAATAATTTACAAAGGGACCCATATCAGGCTTTCAATGGATTTCTCAGCAGAAACCTCACAGGCTAGGAGAAAGTGGAATGATATATTCAAATTCCTGAAAGATAAAACTTTGAGCTAAGAATACTCTATCCAGTGAAA
Organism: Diceros bicornis minor; assembly: GCF_020826845.1. Lineage (NCBI taxonomy): Eukaryota > Metazoa > Chordata > Mammalia > Perissodactyla > Rhinocerotidae > Diceros > Diceros bicornis. Next base: position 21,717,261 of record NC_080768.1, read on the forward strand.
ATATCATTCAGATATGATGGAGAAATAAAAACTTTCCCAAATAAACAAAAGCTGAGAGAGTTCATCGCCATAAGACCCCTCCCTACAAGGAACATTCAGAAGGCCCTCATATCTGAAAAAAAAAGAAAGGGTTTACAAAGCCTTGAGCAAGGAGATAAATAGGCAGACAAAATCATAAAATTGCAGCTATCAGAACAGGCTAGCAAACATTTAATTATAACATTAAAAATAAAGGGAAGGAAAACATCAAAAATAACTATAATCTCATCATTTTAACCACAAACTCACATCACAAAACAGAATAAGTTGTGATAACAACAACTTAGAAGGGGGATGAAAGGGATGGAATCTGCTTAGATTAAGGAAATAAGAGGCTATCAGAAAACGGACTTTCTCATCTATGAGATTTTTTATACAAACCTCAGGGTAACCACTGAACAAATAATCAGAACAGAGACACATATGATAAATAATGAGAAAACCATCATAGACAACTACCAAACTGAACTGGCAGTCTGAAATACATGGGATGAGAAACAAGGGAAATACAGAACAACCAGAAAACAAGTGAAAAAATGGCAGCATAAAACCATCAAATATCAATAATCACTCTAAATGTAAATGGATTGAATTCTCCAATCAAAAGACACAGAGGGGTGGGATGGATTGAAAAACAAGACCCAACAATACACTGCCTCCAGGAAACACATCTTGGCTCTAAAGACAAACACAGGCTCAGAGTGAAGGGATGGAAGATGACACTCCAAGCTAAGAGAAAACAAAAGAAAGCAGGTATTGCCATACTTATATCAGACAAAGTAGACTTCAAGATGAAAAAGGCAATGAGAGACAAAGAGGGGCATTATACAATGAGACAAGGGACCCTCCACCAAGAGGACATAACAGGAGCACCCAAAGTACATAATACATGCACCCAAAACAGGAGCACCAAAGTACATAAAGCAACTATTAACAAACCTAAAAGGAGATATTAACAGCAACACAATAATAGTAGGGGACCTTAACACCCCACTTACATCAATGGATAGATCATCCAGACAGAAAGTTAACAAGGAAATAGTGGAATTAAATAAAAAACTAGACCAGATGGGATTAATAGACATAGATAGAACACTCCATCCCAAAACAGCAGAATACACACTGTTCTTAAGTGCATATGAAACATTTTCAAAGACAGACCATATGTTGGGAAACAAGGCAAGCCTCAGTAAATTTAGGATGACTGAAATCGTATCAAGCATCTTTTCCAACCATAGTATCATGAAACTAGAAATCAACTACAAGAAAAAAGCTAGGAAAGGGACAAAGATGTGGAGACTAAACATCATGCTACTGAAAAACCAATGGATCATTGAAGAAATTAAAGGAGAAATCAAAAAATATCTGGAGATAGATGAAAATGAAAATACACCATACCAACTCATATGGGATGCAGCAAAAGAGGTCCTAAGAGGGAAATTCACAGCAATACAGGCCCAGCTTAACAAAAAAGAAAAATCTCAAATAAGCAATCTTTTTTTTTTTTTTTTTGTGAGGGAGATCAGCCCTGAGCTAACATCGGTGCTAATCTCTCCTCTTTTTGCTGAGGAAGACCGGCTGTGAGCTAACATCTATTGCCAATCTTCCTCCTTTTTTTTTTTTCTTCCCCAAAGCCCCAGTAGCAAGTTGCATGTCATAGTTGCAGATGCTTCCAGTTGCTGTATGTGAGACGCGGTCTCAGCACGGCTGGAGAAGCGGTGCACCAGTGCGCACCCGGGATCCGAACCCAGGCCACCAGTAGCAGAGTGCACGCAGCTAACTGCTAAGCCACTGGGCGGGCCCCTCAAATAAGCAATCTTAAACTACATCTAACAGAACTAGAAAAAGAAGAACAAAAAAGCCCAAAGTCAGCAGAAGGGAGAGAAATAATAAAAATTAGAGCAGAAATAAATGAAATTGAAACCAAAAAAAAAAAAAAAAAAAAGCAGAAAGGATCAATGAAACTAAGAGCTGGTTCTTTGAGAAGATAAACACAATTGACAAACCCTTAGCCAGACTCACTAAGAAAAAAATAGAGACGGCTTAAATAAATAAAATTAGAAATGTAAGAGAAGAAATTACAACAAATACCACAGAAATACAAAGCATTATAAGAGAATACTGTGAAAAAAAATATGCCAACAAATTGGATAATCTAGAAGAATGGATAAATTCTTAGACTCATACAACCTCCCAAAACTGAATCAAGAAGAAATAGAGAATCTGAACAGACTGATCACAAGTAAAGAGATTGAACCAGTAATCAAAAACCTCCTAAAAAATAAAAGTACAGGACCAGATGGCTTCTCTGGAGAATTCTACCAACATTCAAAGAAGATTTAATACCTATCCTTCTCAAACTATTCCAAAAAATAGAAGAAGATGGAACACTTCCTAACACATTTTATGAGCCCGACATTACCCTGATCCCAAAGCCAGACAAGGGCAGCACAAAGAAGGAAAATTACAGGCCAATATTGCTGATGAACATAGATGCAAAAATCCTCGACAAAATATTCACAAACCAAATACAGCAATACATTAAAAGGATCACACACCATGATCAAGTGGGATTTATATCAGGGATGCAGAGATGGCTCAACATAATGCAAATCAATCAATGTGATAGACCACATTAACAAAATGAGGGATAAAAACCACATGATCATTTCAAAAGATGCAGAGAAAGCATTTGACAAGATCCAACATCCATTTATGATAAAAACCCTCATTAAAATGGGTATAGAAAGTACCTCAACATAATAAAAACCATATACAACAAACCCACAGCCAACATCATACTCAATGGGGAAAAACTGAAAGCCATCTCTCTGAGAACAGGAACAAGACAAGGGTGTCCACTCTCACCACTCTTAGTCAATGTAGTACTGAAGGTTTTGGCCAAAGCAATTAGGCAAGAAAAAGAAATAAAGGGTATCCAAATTGGTAATGACGAAGTGAAACTCTGGCTGTTTGCAGATGATATGACTTTAGATACAGAAAACCCTAAATAATCCATCAGAAAACTATTAGAAACAATCAACGACTACAGCAAAGTTGCAGGGTACAAAATCAACTTACAAAAATCAGTGGCATTTCTATACTCTAACAATGAACCAAAAGAAAGAGAATTCAAGAATACAATTCCATTTACAATGGCAACAAAAAGAATAAAATATCTAGGAATAAATTTAACCACGGAGGAGAAAGACCTATACAATAAAAACTATAGGACATTATTGAAAGAAATCGATGATGACATAAAAAAATGGAAAGATATTCCATGCACGTGGGTGGGAAGAATAAACATAGTTAAAATGTCCATACTACCTAATGCATTCTACAGATTCAATGCAATCCTAACCAGAATCCCAATGACATTCTTCATGGAAATAGAACAAAGAATCCTAAAATTCATATGGGGCAACAAAAGACCCTGAATAGCCAAAGCAATCCTGAGAAGAAAGAACAAAGCTGGAGGCATCACAATCCCGGACTTCAAAATATACTACAAAGCTATAGTAATCAAAACACCATGGTACTGGTATAAAAACACACACACAGATCAATGGAACAGAATTGAAAGCCCAGAAATAAAACCACACATCTATGGACAGCTAATCTTCATCAAAAGAGCCAAGAACATACAATGGAGAAAGGAAAGTTTCTTCAATAAATAGTCTTGGGAAAACTAGACAGCCACATGCAGAAGAATGAAAATAGGCCATTATCTTTCGCCATACACAAAAATTAACTCAAAATAGATCAAAGACTTGAAGGTAAGACCTGAAACCATAAAACTCCTAGCAGAAAACATAGGCAGTACACTATTTGACACTGGTCTTAAAAGGATCTTTTCAAATGCCATGTCTACTTAGGCAAGGGTAACAAAACAAAAACTAAACAAGTGGGACTTCATCAGACTGAAGAGCTTCTGCAAGCAAAGGAAACCAGGAACAAAACGAAAAGACAACCCACCAACTGGGAGAAAACATTTGCAAATCATATATCTGACAAGGGCTTAATCTCCAAAATATATAAAGAACTCACACAACAACAACAAAAAAACAAACAACCCAATCAAAAAATGGGCAGAGGATATGAACAGACATTTTTCCAAAGAAGATGTACAGATGGCCAACAGGCATATGAAAAGATGTTCAACATCACTAATAATCAGGGAAATGCAGATCAAAACTACACTGAGATATCAACCTTACACCCATTAGAATGGCTATAATCAGCAAGACAAAAAATAACAAATGTTGGAGAGGATGTGGAGAAACGGGAACCCTCATACACAGCTGGCGGGAATGCAAACTGTATAGCCTCTATGGACAACAGTATGGAGATTTCTCAAAAAATTAAACATAAAAATACCATACAACCCAGCTATCCTACTACTTGGTATTTATCCAAAGAACTTGAAATCAACAATTCAAAGAGACTTATGCACCCCTATGTTCACTGCAGCATTATTCACTATAGCAAGACATGGAAGCAACCCAAGTGCCTATCAACTGATGAATGGATAAAGAAGATGTGGTCTATATAACAATGGAATACTACTCAGTGATAAAAAAAAAGACAAAATCGTCCCATTTGCAACAACATGAATGGACCTTGAGGTTATTATGTTAAGTGAAATAAGGCAGACAGAGAAAGACAAACACCATATGATTTCATTCATATATGGAAGATAAACTAACACCTGGATAAAGAGAACAGATTAGCGGTTACCAGATGGGAAGGGAGTTGGGTGAGTGGGTATAAGGGGTAAAAGGGTACATTTATATGATGACTTACAAATAATAATGTACTACTGAAATTTCACAATGTTATTAACTATTATGACCTCGATAAACAAAAAAAGAAAAAAAAAACACAATTATTTTCCTTCTCAATGATCAAGGCCTTCACCAATTAATCCTAAATTCCTCAAATGTAATGGCTCAAACACAACAGAAGTGTCTTCACTTCTCTCTCATTAGAGTCCAGAGAGGACACGCTAGGACTGGGGGTGGGATCAGGGAGCTCTGCTTCTCACAGTCATTCAGAGACACAGGTAATGACGACTCTGCCATTATCAACCAAGGCAGGGTGGGGGTGGCATGCAAGAAGTTCATGTGAGACGCTTTTATAGGCCAGGCCTAGAAGTGGTATAAATCACTTCTGCTCACATTCAAGTGAAGAGAACTTAGTCATGTGGCCACACTTCAGTGCAAGGGATAATTAGGGGAAGAGAAAAGATTATGGTCAACAGCCTGCACTCTCTGTCACACACCAACTTTGGGTGACAACATCAAGGAATCATGAAATATAAAGGACTAGGAAGAAAAATATTAGAATTATATATATGTTTAACAAAGACTTGGAGAGATTCACTTCCAAATCAAACCACATCTGCAGGATTAAAAGCCTCATGGGAGCTAACACTTCTAAATCACCTTCATGAGGGCCGTCCCCAGTGGCCTAGTGGTGAAGTTTGGTGTGCTCTGCTTTGGTGGCCCAGGTTTGGTTCCCAGGCGCAGACCTACATTACTTGTCAGTGGCCATGCTATGGCAGCAGCTCACACACAAAATAGAGGAAGATTGGCCACAGATGTTAGCTCAGGGCAAATCTTCCACAGAAAAAAAATAAATGAATAAAGTAAATCACCTTCATCAATTTTTCAGGAAATACTAAATTGCTATGATTCACTTAGCACACATTTTCCACACATTTCATCCTCTGCATACTGCATCTCCCTTTCCAAAGTCTTAGGCACAGCCACTATTGGCTTGAAATTTAATGTTGTTTGCACTGGCACTCTCCTTAGCTTTGTTTTTTCAAAATTTGCCAAAATGCTTCTGTAACTCTGACCTTTTCACAAAACACTGCAGTGAGATTAAGAAAACATTGGGTCTGGTCCTCCGTCCTTGAACGCTGAGAAACGTCGAGTGTAAACAGATGTGTTGTGCTCCACCTCCACAGTTATCTATGGGAGGCTGAACAGTAATTACTGTCCTACAGTTTAATTTACAAAAACGGGATTGAATCATCTATAGGTAAAAAGAAGACGGTCTTCAAATTTTTGCTCTACAATTATAAAACTGAGTTATTTCTAAACTGAATTTGGACAGATTGCTATACTCAAAATATCCAACTAAAATAAGTAAAAATTCTAATAAACCTAAAATCTACAGAACAGAAACAAATAAAATATAAATTACCTGAACATTCATATATATGAAATCAAGTTTTTAATTCTAACAACTTCATTTCTTTAATTAATATATTAAAATTCACTCTGAAAATAAAGTATCATCAAACTTCAAAATAATGAAACTGTAACGTGTGATTTTGACAAATATTACCTATTAAATGTAATACAATTATGACTTCTTGGCTTCATTTGGGCATATTCTAACTAGATATGTTAAAATTTTTATAGTGCTATTTTTCACAGAATAGGAAAATAAAGACAAGGTAAGGTATCACTGCAATATTTTTAAATGTGGCAAATTTTGTTGAGGAAATGGAATTTTTCATATCAAAAAGATCTTGCAAAACTGCGATTGAACACTACCCAAGCACGGACCTCTGAGTTGGCACGTAAATTATCTTATTTCAAAGTGTAAGGCCACATAGCAGAAAAATGAAATCATAGAAATCTAGAGGTAGAAGAGAATTTAAATTTGCCTTTTCATTTTACTCTTTCTAGGAAATCACATTTTACACATTCTAGGAAATTTATGGGAATTGCTTACCATTCTTTTCAAGTTTGCTAAAAATATTTAGCGAACCTTCTTTCTAGCTCTAAAAAGCTCTACCTTTTCTGTTTTACTGAGAAATTGTGAGCTACATTCTAGTTTTTACATCTATTTTCCTACTTATAAAAATGGAGAATTTACATGGAAATACAAATTTCAAACACATCTATAAAACAACATATAAAATTTATTCATAAAAATAAGTAATGATCATTTTCAGGTAACTTTGTGGATCTTCTAAGTCATGCTGACATAAGTAAGATGAGTGGCTTAAGAAGTGGTAGAAATGATAAAAGTTACATTTTTATTACCTCATCTTTCCAAAAAGAAATAAAAATATTGTGTCAATGCAATTATCTTCTCTGGAATTTCCAAACTCAGACCTTTGCAACTATCACTTAGATGTTACTTCTTAAGGTAGTGAAACTAGGGCCTTCAGGCAACAGAGTACATCATTATCCTTCCTATGAATAACAGAAAGCAAAGGTTCACTGCCAAGGCACGGTCTCACATTACCTCAGGTCAGCAACTCTAAAATTTACTCTGTGGTAAGGTCTGTTTTCCCAGGGAGGCAAGATTAAATGCCAGATAAAGGATTCACTACTTGACAATTAGAGAAGCTGATGCCTACAAGTTGATAATACCCTAAAGAGGTAACTTGAAACAATTATATCAATTATCTAAACACTATAATGCACTACCTTTTAGCAGCCGAGAAACAGAGACATGGGAATGAAGAATGGAAGAAGGAAAAATAAAAACCAATTGTATTAACCAAAATTATTTCGATTACTCATCCTTTTTAGTTTCTTTAAAAAAATTATTTATATTAAATCAATCAATAATAATTTTTTAAAATAGAGAATGATTTAAAAATTTATTTGATTTCATGTAGGAAGTTTAGCATTTAGTATTAGGTCCTATCTGATATTGGCAACCAAACCAATATTTTTGTAAAACAATAAAACACAAGTATCTTTTAAATTCAGATTTTTAAAAATATTTTCTGGCCAAGAATCTTATGAGATGTGCATGAGATTCTATTCATATCTATTTTTATTCTAGCTAAAAAGATGTTCATGGAAGTACTACACTTGGCTTTCTCAAATGGCTTCAGGCTTACTTAAAAGCTTCTAAGAAGATAAAAGGGGTAACATTTTCTTTGCTTGTTGGGTGGTCGAAAGGTTAAACATCAAATTCCCAGTGTGGGAAAATCCCAAAGTACTCTCAGTAAAATGTTTTGATGCTTAGTAAATGTGTCTACGTGGAAAAACACATAGCTGAAGATCACCCAATAAATGTTTCCCTGACTTAGATCAAACGGACAAAATTTATAAAATAGAAACAAAAAGAGTAATTGACCGCTTATGATTTTAAAGTCTCCATTTGTGTTGTTACAGTAGCTTACATACAGGGTTCTTCACAAGTTTACAAAGTACTTGCAGATCCATCATCTCATGATGTGATAAGACGACGACATAGTGAAAGTATCTCTCTAAGGAGGCAGTATGCATTGTGGTTTAGGGTGTACAGCTCACCTCTTCTTGCCTATTCAAGGACTTTCCTCCAGCAACACCGCCCTTGCCCTACCTGCCTCACTGTTTTTTCCTCTTCTACTGAATACTTCTCTTCAGCACAGACACGTTGATATTTCTCCCATCTCAGAAAGCTTCCTGTCCCACTTCTCCATTTAGCTACCCTTGCCCTCTCCCCACCATTTCTCTCCTGCTCTTCACAGAAGCTACTGGACAGCGCTGCCTACATTTCCTGCGTCTGATTTCCTCTACTTCAGCAGCTTCTCCTCTCTGTCCCTCCACTAAAGCTGCGTGTCAAGGTCATCGATGACCTCCCGTTGCTAAATCCAAAGGTCAATTCTCAGGTTTCATCTTACAGCATCTGACACAGTTGATAACTCTCTTTTCCTTGAAATAATTCTTCTTGGTTTCCAAGACCTGAGTTTCCTGATTTTCCTCCTGCTCTTCTGGCAGTTCCTTCTTGGTACTTTTGCCGGTATTTCTCACCTACATACTGCCCGAGGGCCCGTCTTTGGACCTCCTCTCTTCTTTTAATCTCTAATTTCTCCCTTGATGATCTCATCTAGCCTTTACACATTATAAATATACCGACAAATCTAAAATTTCTATCTCTAGGCTTCTGAAATAACAAATTCTATGAAGGCAGGAATTTTTGTTTAAGTGGTACACTTCAGTTTCCCCAGTGCCTAGAAAAGTTTTTTGCTTGCAGCAGGCTCTCAAATATTTGGTGAATAAATGAATGCATGAAAGTGGTTGTAAAACTTACTGTAACTGTTAAATAGTGATTCTTTTAAAAATTAAAGCATAATATTAAAAAAATCAATAATTATCTGGAACTAACAATATAGTAGACTTTAGAAAATGTGGCATGAGGAAGGCAATATAGTAAAACATGTTTAATGATTTGTCTTCTTGGAATGGAAATTTTTTGATACTGATTTATCCTGTTTCAGATGTATATATTAAAAACTTTCGTTAAATTTATGTGCAACCATTGAAGACTAGAAATAGGATGTATAGCTTTCAAACTACTGGAGGGAGAGAAATAAGAAAAAAAAGGACCAATCTAATGTCAGGTGATAAAGAGAAAGAAACAACGTACTCTCACATAACACAGCAAAATGAATGCAAACATGTCCCTAATCACAACAAATATGACTGGGTTAAACTCTCCCGTTAAAAAAGAGCAACTCTCATATTGTGTTTTTTAAAAAGCCATATACATGTTCCTTACAAGACTCAGAGTTAAGCAACATTACCCAGAATGTTTGAAAATACATGGAATTAATAAGGGCCAAAAGCATTAAATGGGACAAAGAAAAATTAACAAAAAAGATATTATACACATAAACAAAACAGCTTAAAATTATATGATGGAAAAACTGTTAGAAGAATGCAATTTGATCAATTCACAATCAGGGCTGAGATGTCAACACATCTCTACTAGAAACAAATCAAGTGGAGAAACCAAGTAAGAAAAAGGATCTGAGTAACAAAACGAAGGGCTTATTAACTTTGTTTTTAAAAAACAGAAAATATATACACTGACCATTTATTAATATAGTCACACAAATAATAATACACAGGTTTAATGAAACATTCATACAGTAAAGTATCATACAGTAGTGAAAATAAATTCACTAGAAGTACACGTATCAATATGGATAAATTTCTTTAAATACAATATTAAATTAAAAATATAAATTATAAAAGAATAGGTACTGTTTATGTAATATTTAAAAATTTGCAAAATAAGTGTATATTATTCAGGGATACACCCGTTTGTAATTAAATTATGAAAACTTGCATGGAAACGATAAAAATCAAATTTAGAACAGGGGTTACCTCTTTGGGGAAGAGAGAGAATTATGATGGGAGAAGGTATATATGTTGATACTTAATTTTTTAAGCTGGCAGTACATACATAGCTATGCATTATATCATTATCTACTGTCTTTTTGAAAGTTGGATATATTTCATTTCTGAAAAAGAAATCAGTCAGGTCTTATTCCTTGCCTCATATGGAAAAATGCTAAAACTTAAAAGCAAAAGACTAAGAGAAAAAAATACCACTTTGGAAAATTTAAGATACATTATTAAACAATTAAGCAAATTCTTGGGTTAAAGAAGAAATAAAAAGTGAGATTACAAGCTTTGTGAAAATAAATGGCACTTAGGGACTTAAAAATAGCACCTGTATAATTTGGTCAAAGCCATTACTGATACAGGAAAATTCATATCCTTAAATGTAATTACTAAAAAAAATAAGAATTTAACATACACTATGTCATCAACTCAAGAAACTAAAAAAAGTATAACATAAATTTGAAGAAAATAGAAGGGAATAGTCAATAGAGATAAAAGCAGAAATAAACAAAACAAAACAATAAAATAGTAAAGTAATTTAATTAAAAAGTGGTATTTGAGGGGCGGGCCTCGTGGCTTAGCGGTTGAGTGCACACGCTCCACTGCTGGTGGCCTGGGTTCAGATGCCAGGCGCACACCGACACACCGCTTCTCTGGCAATGCTGGGGCCGCGTCCTACATGCAGCAGCTAGAGGGGTGTGCAGCTATGACATACAACTATCTACTGGGGCTTTGGGGAAAAAAAAAAAAAGGAGGAGGATTGGCAATAGATGTTAGCTCAGAGCCGGTCTTCCTCAGCAAAAAAAAAAACAGAAAAAAAAAAAAGAGGAGGATTAGCACGGATGTTAGCTCAGGGCTGATCTTCCTTACAAAAAAAAAAAAAGTGGTATTTGAAAAGACTAATAAAATAAACAAACCCTTATCAAGTCTAAAACTGGCAATGAAATAAACAACATTAAACATAAATTATGGTATATCCATAGTTTGGAAGAGCGTCCAAATATAAGACAAAAATGAAAGACCTACAATATATCGATATAATAATATTAATAGTGGTTTAAAAGACAAGAACAATAGGTACAGTATGGTCACACTTCTGTTAAAAAGGAAATGATATATGTGTTTAAGTTTATAGGTCTGTAAATATATTTTAAAAAGGCCTGAAGTTAGCGGAAACATTTATGACCTATAAAGCGGGAACAAGATTCAGTATTTTTACATATCCTAGAAATCAATAAGTAAAAAAATAAAAATTGGCAAAAGATATTAACAGGCAATTCCTAGGAAACTAGAAACAAACAAAAAATTCTCCACCTCACTAGTAATCAGAGAAATGGAAATTATAACAATCATGATAAATCATTTTTCACACTCAAACTGGAAAAACAATTAAATTTGATCATATTAAGCAAAGGGGGACACTGGAAGTCCATTATCTATTGCTGGTAGAAAGTATATCTTAAGACTTTAACTACAAATGCTCTTTAAATAGATATATGGCTACTCAGGTTATCTATTTCTTCTTGAGCAGGTTTTGATAGTTTGTGTCTTTTAAAGAATTTGTCCATTTTACCTAAGCTGTCAATTTATATACATTAAATTTTTCATATACTAAAAAAAAAAGTATATCTTGGTGCAACCATTTTGAAGAACTTGATAGTTTCTATTAAAATTTAATTGCTGTGGACCCAGCAATTTAACATTTGCATTTACATAGAACCCTGGACAGTCACAGCAGCACTGTTTCTAACAGTGAAAAAATAGAAACAATCAAAATTCCCATCAATGGGATAATGGTTAATAAATTATGGCATATCAGTGGAATAGTCTGTGGCCATTAAAAAGGATATAGTAGGGGGCCGGCTTCATGGCCCAGTGGTTAAGTTTGGTGCGCTCTCCTTCAACAGCCCGGGTTTGGTTCCTGGGTGCGGACCTACACCACTCGTCAGCGGCCATGCTGCAGCAGCAACCCACATACAAAATAGAGGGAGACTGGCACAAATGTTAGCTCAGGGTGAATCTTCCTCAGCCAAAAAAAAAAAAAGGATATAGTAGATCCAGAGGTGGTACTAATAATAAGAGTCACAAGACATATAGTTGGGTGAAAAAAAGCAACTTACAGAAGAATGGGTAAAAGAAAAGACAGAAACAAAAAAAGTTCATGCTTTAAAGAAACATAAGTAAATATATATGTGTGTATACACACACACATATACATATATACATTCACACATACAGACATACATGTATAGAGAGAAAAAGTTGTTAACGGTGTATTATTTTTTTAAAAGCAAACAGAACATACATTATTAGCCCAATTTTACAAAAGAGTTAGCTTAGTCTAGAGAGGCCTTCATCAAGGTCACATAGATAGCAAATGAGCCTGGGACCAGAACTCAGGTGTTATGACACTCAATCCAGTGTTCTTCCACATTAAACAACTTGGTACATTGGAATAAAAGTGCACAGGTTTTATAATCCTTCAGGCCTATGCTCAAATGCCAGCTTTACCACTTCCTAGTTAGGTAATCTTGGGGAAAAAAATCTCTTTGAGCATTAGCATTTTCAACTGTAAAATGAAGACACAAATACTAACTCCAGAAATTGTAAAGATTAAATGAGAACACTTCCTTCTCCCTTGGCCAACAGAATCAGTTTACCAACAGTATCCACTCTACTAATCAGCAGGGTCCAGAAACAGTCTTTGGCTCCATGCATAAAATTTGAAGTATCGAGTATATCCGTGGCACTATATGTTGGAAGTCCTCTAAATATGTCTATGATAAAACTATTCCAACTGCCTGGCATTTCCTTGAGGCTCCCATCTGCCTCATGCTCTACCACCTTTCTTCAATCTTCCTGGCTCAGTTCCAAACATCGAGATTAAACAATATGTGGTATTCTATTTTTTCCTTGAGACTGATGGCTGACCCTTAATGACAAAATCTCTAGCTATGCACTGAGCCACTGTCTTCTAGGCCTGGCTACACAGTGACTCCAAGGTGGTTTTTCTAGCTTGCAACTGAAAGAAATGAAAACAACACACCACTGATAGTTTGGACTACTGTCCCTAAATCAATCACCTTGAACTTACCCAACTGTATTAGTTAGCCCAGGCTGCCATAATAAAATACCACAGACTGTGTGGCTTAAACAACAGAAATTTATTTTCTCACAGTTCTGGAAGCTAGATGTCCAAGATCAAGGTGCCAGCATGGTCAGTTTCTGAGGAGAGCTCTCTTTCTGGCTTGTAGATTGTCACCTTCTTTCCTATGTCCTCACACGGCCTCTCCTCATTGTGTGGGCACAGAAAGAAAGTGTGAGTGAGCTCTTCTCTAATAAGGACACTAATCCTATCAGATCAGGATCCCACCCTTATGACCTCATTTAACATTAATTACTTCCTTAGAGGCCCCATTTCCAAATACAGCCACACTGGGGGTTAGAGCTTCAACATATGAATTTTAGGGGGACACACACATTCAGTCCATAACACCAACCACAAAGTGACTCATCTGCCCTTTTTCTCTCCTCACTCATACAGGCCTTAAAAATGTTCTGGCAGGTCATTCCCCTCAAGTTAGCATTTTACCCTCCCGAAGAACTTGAATATTTGGAGATTTTACTTGTATTGTCTCTTTTGGATCATTTATAAAAACCAAACAAACAAATAAAACACATTAAGTAAGATCAGTCCTAGAATTCTCGGCCCACCTGTACCCCAGTAGGGGGGTCTCCAGCTTGCTAGTCACAACTTGAGGTTCCCTGCCCACCAACCAGCCTTGGCTGCAGCTTTCCAGTGGGGGGTCTCCTGCATGCCAACTCCTGCCCACGGCTCCCTGTCTGCCAACACTGGCCGGATGGCACCCCAGTAGGTGGCTTCCGAGTTGCCAGTCCCACCTCGTGTCCTGGGACACGAGACATTTCCTTGTCTGCCAGCCTCAGCCCAGCAACTGTGGAAAAGCTTTAGCTGTGAACACACCTTTTCCAAGGAGGCCTGAATCCCAATCTAGGGAGACAGCCAGCCTCCCAAGTTTGTTCCTTCCTTAGGTACTTTCCCTCAGTCCTAGAGTATTCTTTTGAATTTTGATTCCTTCTTAGTCGCTAATCCCTTGTAAATAGTTAATAATTCTTTATATGAAACCCTCTCTGTCCACATTACTATGTGATTTCCGTCTTCTGACTGGCCCTTGACTGATACAGAATAGCTTGAAGATGAGTGTCACTGGGTGTTCCACAGTGCTGCCTCAGGAACAAGCAGAACAGACATTCTTCCCCCTCTGTGGCCCTGCCACAGTCTCTGCTGGCAAAGGGGAAACGTTCACAAGTTCCAGCAGCAGCATCACAAGCAGGGCAATGAAGGGTCGATTTGGAGCTGAGGCAATAATCTGACAACCGGTACAGTAACTTTACTGCTACCCATACAAAGTCCCTATTTAGCTACAATTTTTCTTTAAATAGCTAACACATACTAAGACCTTCTTATGTGCCCTGGCCGTTTAAAGGCCTCTTAATAACCATATAATGTAGGTACTATTATTATCAATATTGTACAGATGAGGAAAATGAGGCATGTAAAGTTAATTAGATCCAGCAAGGCTCTTCAGTGAAAGAGCGGAGATTCAAATCTAGGTATTCTGACTCCACAGACCACACTCTTAACCATATTGCTATATATATATAAATATATATATATATTTTTTATGAGGAAGATCAGCCCTGAGCTAACATCTGCCAATCCTCCTCTTTTTGCTGAAGAAGACTGGCCCTGGGCTAACATCCATGCCCATCTTCCTCCACTTTATATGGGACGCCGCCAAAGCATGGCTTGACAAGCGGTGCGTCGGTGCGCGCCCAGGATCCAAACCTGCGAACCCCAGGCCGCCGCAGCAGAGCATGCGCACTTAACCACCTGTGCCACCAGTCCGGCCCCCATATTGCTATATTAACCTTTGTTTCTATTTCTAAGATAAAAACAAGTTTAAAAAAGTGAAGGGAAACTCTATTAAGAGCCAATGGTCTTTAATACCGTTATTAAAAAAGCCAGCATACTTAGGTAGTAAGTTTTTATCTCTGAAAAAGCCTAGAAAAAAACATGTCAAAATGTTAGCAATTATTAACTCTAATTGGTAGAATACATAATTTTCTATATCTTTTAAATTTGGCAAAAATAACTTTAAAAAGAGAGTATAAGAAAAAAGCACTAACAAAAGATATAAAATTTTAAAAACAGTATTTGATTTTTCATTAGTAGAAATTATTATAGAAAAGGATAGACAAGTTTTAAAATCATATAATACAACTTGGTTTTGGCAGTTTATTCCCATTACATTGGTATTTTACTTTCTGGAAGAAAAACGTTACTTGAATTTAACACGAATGAAAGCTGAAAAGGCATTACTGGCGACAAAGTTTATAAAACTAATGTTTTAATTTATAAAATAGATTTAAAAATTAAGTTTAGAGAGGATTAAAGGATGGAAACAAGACTAAAGCAGCTACTAGTAATAACCAAATAAAATATTAGAAAAAGTAAAGTGATTTCAAGATTAAAGAACTATATAGGTGAAATGAACCTTACAGATTCAAATCAATCATCCCTATCTATGACATTTCATAGAAGAATGATGTCCTTGAAAGGTTAAATCACTCAGTTATCGCTACAGAAACAGACAGTAACAGAGCACTAAATGAACCTCTTTACACATCATATCCCATTTGAAAAATAAACATTTTTAAACGCATAATTAATATGTAGTCTCTAACTTAGCACTCAAGGTTTTATTTTGGAGAGCACTGTTTGGAGATTCAGTTTCATCATCTAAGAGAAAGTCTGAAATATTACCATCTAGAAAGTCACCTATGAAAGAAGACAAAAAGGTTTATGTTCAAGGAAATGAAAAAGTTCTTCTCTATCCCCAAATACAGAACTATGCAGTGTTTATTTGTAGGAACCATAGCAAACTTATAAATTTCCAGCAGATCACAGAGCATACACCTTGAAAATGGCTCTACGTCAGGTTCACAGAGGTGGTAGTTGCAGACAAGATTAAGGCCAGTGAATTTCTCCTACCACAAGGAAACTGTAGGCTTGAGACAGGAAGCAGATCGTCCTTCAGGTTTCACCAAGAAAGTAAGATTTATTTTTACAGACTGAGATTACTGAGGACTACCCAAGGACAACATAAAATCTACACATATAATGTTGTTATACGTGATATACATACTTTTGATTAAAAATCTTAAACTTTGGGGAGTTAGTGCTTATGAGAATTAAAAAGTTAAGGGCACGATGTTTGAAGCAGTTGGTGGTAGAGAAATATATTAATTATATTAATGAAGTAACTGATTGCTCTTCCTAGGCATACAGCCTGAGTACCATTTCCCAGTATCTCTTGCACTTAGATGTAGCCATGTGACTCAGTTTAAAAAATGGAATGTGAATGGAAGTGATGCATGCCACTTCCAAGCTCAGCCCATAAAACTTTCCCATATATGTTGCCCCATACCCGCCACCCTCTTTTGGGTAACTGGGATGTTGACACCCTGAGTAACCCTGGAAGCCACTTTTTGCACATGGCAAAGGCATTATCAGTCTGGGTCCCTGAAGGACCACATGGAGGAGAGCCACAGAGAGGAGTCCTCTTATCAACCCCATACACCTACCTAGAATTATTACATAAACAATAAACAAGCTTTTATTGGGTTAATCCACTGAAATTTGAAGATCTATCTGTTAGTACAAACTAGCCTACCCTAACTAATAAAATCATATTTGAATATGATTCTATATATATATTTTTTTATTTATTTTTTCCCCCAAAGCCCCAGTAGATAGTTGTATGTCATAGCTGCACATCCTTCTAGTTGCTGTATGTGGGACACGGCCTCAGCATGGCCGGAGAAGCGGTGCGTCGGTGCGCGCCTGGGATCCGAACCCGGGCCGCCAGCAGCGGAGCGCGTGCACTTAACCGCTAAGCCACGGGGCCGGCCTCTGATTCTATATATTAAGTTGATCATGGGTCTTGGAGATGATGTGAATGTCTTGACAAAAAGAAGCAGAAAATGAAAGCATATAATTAGATAATCTGGTATTTCTTTCTGGAGGAGAGTACATTGCAGGGAAAACAAAATGCTTCAGAAATGTGATATATTCCAAAAATTAAGGAGAAGGTAAAGGATTTTATGTGGTCAATGGTGTAATGTTTACGTTTTCAACAATCTTCCTTTACCTGTGGAACTTGGACCTAAATACACTCCCAAGAGTTCAACATACTTGTGCAACTGAATGAATCTGGTCTCCTGTCTTTTATCAAAATTTTTTGTCACTGATGATGATGAAGCCATTCTGCTTTTCTCTGCCATGGAATTCACTTAGATACTAATATTTGGCAAATAAATTCTGAGTCATTGATATTGATGGAGGTAGATATGCCCTGGTTATATCACTTACCACCTTGCCAGTGGCAACTTTTAGGTATTCCTACTTACTTATTAAAGAGGACTTTGAAACAACTCACGGTTTTCCTTGTCACCCCAAATCATGTCAGAGAGAACTTCAATATTCAAGTAGATGACCCATCTAATAACTTAGCCTCAAAGCTCTCTGACTTTCCAACTTCAAAATTCAAGGACGAAATTCTATAACCACACTACATCATCACCTAGAACTGCTCCATCTCTTGGGCTATTGGGCACTGCCAGAGAAAAATCACAGAACCAATACCCATTTATGAACTGAAACTCTTTTCTCTAGTCTCACAGGAAGATTCAGTCTTTCCTATGGAACTAGAAGTGAGGGTGAGATGAAGGTAAATTTAGTTGTGATGTAGTAATAAATGGAGCAAATTTACTTCCGATTATTTCATCTGTGAAGAATGGCAGTCATTTGCTTGACACAGGGAAAGGTGGGATGTGCTGTAGGTAGAGTAGAATACAACACTGTTGCGGGATGAGAAAGGGAGGTATCAAGGACATGTAAAAGGATTGTTTAGCACATCTCCTTGTGCACGTTTCCGTTTCTCAAGGGTTTACACCTAGATAGAATTTGAGTTATTAGGCATTTGAATCTTCAATTTACTATACAACATCAATCTATTTTCCAAAGATTTGTACCCCTATCAGCACAGTATGAGAATTTCCGTTGCTCCATATAATTGCCAGCTGTTATTGTCAGTATTTTTAATTTTACCAGTCTAATTGGTAAAAATGTGCTTCATTGCGGTTATAATTGTATTTCCCTTTTACTAGTGATGTTGAGTATCTTTTCATGTGTTTATTGGTCTTTTGACTATATTCCCCTTGAATTGCCTGTTAGGCCCTTTGTCCATTTTTCTATTGTGTTGTCTTATTTTCTTATTGATTTGTAGATCATTGCTATATATTCTGAATACTTATTTCCTGCAAGTGCTATGTATTGCTAAGTATCTTCTTCCATTCCAAGGCTTCTTTGTATTTTATTAGATATTTTTGTTTTAATGAAATGAAATGTAGCAGTATTTTCCATTCTAGATTGTGCTTTCTGTCTTATTTTGAAAATCCTCCCCCTCATAAGATCAAAATTTTATTTTCATATATCTTCCTCTAAATATTTTAAAGTTTTACTTATCACATTTAGGACTCTAATCCACCTGGATTATTACAGCATGAAGTAGGCATCTAATTTTATTTTTGTTTCCCACATAGAACACTTTAACTCTAATCATGGCCTTTTGTCTTGCATATTATTGTTGTTCAATATTTCAGATCCACCTTGGTGTAATTCCTTTCAAAATAATAATAATAATTATTGCTGTAACACATAGTCAACATTTAATAATTACCCCATTTTACCAATTTCTTTATTCACCATTGCTTCTTGAATTTCACCCTTCTTTTCATTTCATTTCTGCCTGATATTCTGTCTTATCTCTCTGTCTTATGAAAATGAATTAATTTTATCCTCATTCCTAAAGGATAATTTACCTAGCAATAGAAATCTATGTTGGCAGTTATTCTCTCTCAGCATTTTGATGATATAGTCTATGGTCTTCTGGTTTCCATCCATTGCCACAGATTAGTCTTCAATCAGGCCAAGTGCTATCCCTTTGTAGGAAATATGCCCTGTTTCTCTTTATCTTTGATTTTAAAGTTTCACTATAATCTGACTAAATACAGAGTTAGTTCAGGACTGTTTATGTTTCCTGAATCTAAGGATTAACGTCTTTGTTCCTTTTGAGAACTCTTCAGCCATTATCTCTTAGAATATTGCCTTTCTCATACTCTCTATTTTCCTAGTCTTAACCTTAAACAGATGAATCTTAGACCCTTTCAACCTATTTTCCATGTATCTTAAATTCTCCCTAATATTTGCCATTTTTTTAAAAGTGTGTTACATTCTGCATAGTTTCCTCAAAATTATCTTCCAGATTACTAACTGCCTCTTCAGTTCTGTTTTATAAGCTGCTGAATATAACTTCCAATGACTACATTTTACCTTTCTAGAAGTTCTATTTGATTCTTTATTGTAATCTTCCTATTCTTTTTCATACTGATTTTTCATTATGTCTTTAATCATTTTGAATATACTTAATTTACAGACTCAACCAAATTACTCTATTATTAAATTGTTAAGAATCTATTCACTTAGTTTTCTGGCTCTTTTTCACAGAACTTAATATATTTTGTACTTTTGGGTTATGAGCTTATCCTCTTCTAGACCTTATCTGTAGGAATTACATATGGCCAGTGTTTAGAGCATTTCCCTCCAAAGAAGCTTTGCATTTCTTTCTGCCAGCTACATCAGCTTTTTCTCTGCTTGGGTAATAAAAGTTCTGACTCTGAACCTGTATGAAGTAGTGTGGGATCATGTTTATCTGTTCTCAGGAGAGTCCTTTTTTCCACTTAGAGTCCAGGCAGATATCTCCAGGTTTCTGTGTCATCAACTTGTAATGGAAGGATGATTTTTTTCTACTCCATTCTTTTGATGAAGGCTCTGGCTTTAGGAAGGTGGTGTCTCAGTCCAACTTCCCAAGGCCTTGTCTCCTGTCCCCACAGCCATTAAAACCAAAGTCCCTAGAATTCCACAAATAATGACCCATCGCTTCCCCAACTAAGCCATAGCTTGCACTGTTCTAGTTATTAGTTTCCTCCTTATTTCTGCCTTTGGCAATGGCCCTTAATTTCTTATAAGTATAGTATGGTATTTAAAAGGATGTTTAAAATATTTTTATGACAGATTATGTAGTATGTTGTATTGCTAGAACCAGAAGTATGAACCATTTATTTTATTAAATGAGCATTCCATACTTTATGAGTATTTTCATTTCATTTAAAAGCCATTTTCCCAACACAATATACTTCACACCTAATAAAGACTGACAGATATCTATTCTCTAGTTTTTTCTTAGAAAGAAAACGGATTTTTAGCTAGGCACAATAGCACACAGAATAAAGGTTACATTTCTCAGGCTTTGTTGCGATTAGATAGAGCCATTTGAGTAAGTTTCGGCCATTGACGTATAAATAAGTGTTTTTTGAGACTTCCTGGGAGGCCAATTAAAAGGTGTTGACTCAGCCATATGGGGCACAGGTAAGTAAAGGCAACGTCATTATCCTGACTCTTCTCCTGACCCCAAGCCAACGGCTCCTATTGCACCTTGCTTTCACTCACTTTAATCTACGTTATGTCCATAATCACTTTAATCCCTAAGCTTCAAGTTGTTCTAGAGGGCAGCCATAAGTAGAAATGGGCAAGGAGATCATTGTAGAGGAAGGACATGAGGGAAAGGAAAGAGAGGAAGATCTATATTTTCCCAAGCATAAGCTAAACAATTACATGAAGATCAATATTGCTTTTGGACTAGGATGTAGTGCTGTGAGTGAATCAGTTAAGTATACCACAGTGTCTTCACCAATTTTTCTAGTTTAAGTACCTCTGACCCCTCTGTCTCCCAAAGGAATTCAACTCCCTAGGGAGCCACCATGCTCTCCTACAATTAAGAAAGCACAGCTGCATGGAGGCATCACAATCCCTGACTTCAAAACATACTACAAAGCAACAGTAATCAAAACAGCATGGTACTGGTACAAAAACAGACACACAGATCAATGGAACAGAAGTGAAAGCCCAGAAATAAAACCACACTTATACAGACAGCTAATCTTCGACAAAGGAGCTAAGAACATACAATGGAGAAAGAAAAGTCTCTTGAATAAATGGTGCTGGGAAAACTGGACAGCCACATGCAAAAAAATGAAAGTAGACCATCTGCTATCGACATTCACAAAAATTAACTCAAAATGGATCAAAGACCTGAAGGTGAGACCTGAAACTATAAAACTCCTAGAAGAAAATAAAGGCAACAGACTATTTGACATTGGTCATAAAGGAATCATTTCGGATGCCATGTCTACTCGGACTAGGGAAACTAAAGAAAAAAATAAGCAAGTGGGACTTCATCAGATTAAAGAGCTTCTACAAGACAAATGAAACCAGGACCAAAATGAATAGACAACCCACCAAGGGTTGAAAATATTTGCAAAACATATTTCGGGCAAGGGGTTAACTCACACAACTGAACATCAAAAAAACAAACCACCCGATTAAAAAATGGGGAGAGGAAATGAACAGACACTTCTCCAAAGAGGAAATACAGATGGCCAATAGGCATATGAAAAGATGTTCGACATCACTAATCATCACGGAAATGGAAATCAAAACAACACTAAGATATCACCTCACACCCGTTAGATTGGGTATAATCACCAAGACAAAAAACAACAAATGTTGGAGAGGATGTGGAGAAACGGGAACTCTCATACACAGCTGGTGGGAACGCAAACTGGTGCAGCCTCTATGGAAAACAGTATGGAGATCCCTCAAAAAATTAAAAATAGACATACCCTGTGATCCAGCTATCCCACTACTGGGAATCTATCCAACGAACCTGAAATCAACAATCCAAAGAGGCTTATGCACCCTTATGTTCGCTGCAGCATTATTCACTATAGCCAATAAGTGGAAGCAACCCAAATGTCCCCCAACTGATGACTGGATAAAGAAGATGTGGTATACATATACAACGGAATACTTCTCAGCCATAAAAAAAGACAAAATTGTCCCATTTGCAACAACAAGGATGGACCTGGAGGGTATTATGTTAAGTGAAATAAGCCAGAGAGAGAAAGACAACCACCGCATGATCTCACTCATACGTGGAATATAAACCAACACATGGACAGAGAAAACTGTATAGTGGTTAGCAGGGGCAAGGAGGTTGGGGGGTGAGCACAAGGGGTGAAGGGAGATATGTATATATGGTGATTGGCAAACAATAATGTACAACCAAAATTTCACGATGTTATATACTATTAAGACATCAATAAAAAGAAAAGAAAGGACAGCTGCAAACACTTGAATTATACAGTACATTTAAGAAGGCCACTTTCTCTGTAGATTCTGAGATCACTTCCTGAATAAAATATATCACCAAAATAGGGAAGAGACAGGTTTCTAGAACTTCTCTATCAGCCTATAATCAAACAATACACCCCTATTACCTGAGTAACTTCTGCTCTTATATATCTGACATTCAGATAATCTCTCTCTGGTTCACTTCTCCATATCCTTCCCATTTTCACCATTCTATTGATGATCAGTGTTCAACCCAATCTATGGCTTCAGCCATGTTCCAAATTCTGCTGGGTGAGGGGTGTGGGCAGAAGACCAAATATACAAAGTGCTACTCTCCTATAATTTGCCAGCAAACGGCAGGAACCTTGAGAAGTTTGCCTGCTTGCTTATAGTTTTATAAAAATTAAAAAATAACTGCTATAATAATTCAGGGTAAGTTCTGGATTTTAATTATTTTATGATATATGTGTAATATTTTTGATAATTAAATATTTAGTTCACAATATCACCTAGTATTTGTACTTTTGACTAAAAAAATTTAGAATCCAATGATCAAAGTATGAAGTGTAGATTTTAACCTTACTTCCCCAATAGGATGTCTTGACTTTAAGTCTGTGTTATAAAAGACTTGAATCAAAGCTGTTATCTGACTTTTATGATGATCAGGTAATCACCAGGGCTGGCAGATTAGAGGAGAACATGACAGGCATATGTGAGAGCATATCTGCACAGTACTGGACCAAAAGGTTACTAAGACTGTATTCTTTATGATGAGGACATAAAATCCTGATGTGACCCATTTATTTGGATAGGAAGCAGTCTGGAGAAAGCCAGGTGCCAATAAAGACTGAATGTGGGAAGGAGGTAAAGTTCAAGTCACAGTGATCTCCTTTAACCACAAACCCCAATCCAAAAGCTACCTATTACTGTCATTAGGACTCGGAGGTAAAGTTCAAGTCACAGTGATCTCCTTTAACCACAAACCCCAATCCAAAAGCTACCTATTACTGTCATTAGGACTCCATCATTAAGCTTGATGGTAGTACTACGCCAAAAACCTTTCTTAATCTCCTGGGGACAGTGAGTGAATGTGCTTGAATGTATATGGAGATTACAAATCACATCCCATCTCTACACTACTAAGAATAAATTTAAAGTGGTTGGAAGAAGTTTATATGATCCTATTGGAATAGAATTAATGAGGAAGACTGGCTCTGAGCTAACATCCATTGCCAATCCTCCTCTTTTTGCTGAGGAAGATTAGCTCTGAGCTAACATTTGTGCCCATCTTCCTCCATTTTGTATACGGGACATCGCCACCACATGGCTTGATGAGCGCTAAGTCCGTCTGCACCAGGGATTCGAACCTGCGAACCTCGGGCCAGTGAAGCAGAGCGTGCAAACTTCACCGATATGCCACCGGGCCAGCCCCTGAATAGAATTAATTTTAATAGGCTGGAGCTAGCTTAAACTGGACCCAACCCATGAGAGCCTTTCTGACCTGATGTGAAGCAGGTTAGGAAAAATTCACTTCGAATTGCCACAAGCAGTTTGAATAATCCTAGTCACCTAGGATTATCTCACCTAGTCAATACTTACAGTATCAACTAGAAAGATATCACCCTTATCAGAAAGCAGAAAAAAATGGAATTATCTGAAATTCTTTTATATACACTTCCTGTATTCTCAATTCTGGAGATGGAGTTGAGTATTAAAATGGTTAAAAGGCAATTTAGTAAATGGGGAAAAAGCAGAATACATGGATTCTACTTTGTAAATTTAGGAAAATAACTCTTCAATGAGTAAACGCTTACTATGCTGGTCAATTAAATAGAACAACACTAAAGTTCCACATTTTACTCAGTTTATGTAATCTATCAATACAGCAGAGAATAAAAGAGTAAAGGGTTAAAGAAGAAGGTGAAGAAAATAATATACCTAGAAAATCCTGTTTAGTACACAAATGACTAGGTGTTTCTTTTAATGCTAGAAAGATAATGCCATAAATAGAACTTGTTTGATTTTTTTTAAACACATTTTTCTCCAACACAAGAGTGTTTACATTACACAAAATAAAGTCACTCAAATTCTCAGTGTTTGGCACAACAATTACAGGAGATCAGTGAGAATTAATATTCTCCAGTTTAAACCTGCTCATCAAGTTTAAACAAAAAGAATAAAATCTGTAGTGATTATAAGTTTGGTGCATTTCCTATATAAGTTAAATATTACATCATGGGTAAAAGAGTACTAATTAGATCCTATTACTAAGGTTTATACATCTCAAAAAGAGGGATAACATAAACAAGAATTAGAACAGTTGTGATCATGTAAAAACATCCATTGAAAAATTTCTACATTTCAGGAGCAAGTTAAAAATTCATTTTATCATTTAAAAACTCATATCTAACTTTGCCAAATTACAAAACATGAGCAAATTAAAACATCCCATGGTTTTCTAGTTTCTTTTTCAAGTGGTTATTTCAATCTTCCACTCTCCCCCAAATCCTTATCACGGTTACTCCACAAATTTCTATTATCTTGCTCTCAGAAGATGACATCACCTTCTACTTCATAGAGAAAAGAGAAGCCACCAGGCAAGAACTCCTTCCACTACTTGCCACTAAACATATATACTCTGTCTCCTCCCATCCCTTGCTCCTATTACACTGGAAATGGCTTCACTCCTATTATCTAAGGTTAAACTCTTCCCTTGTGCTTTAACTTTCATTTCCCATCTCCACCTTGGTCCCTGGCAAATCAATTATCCTCGCTTCCTTTGGGTTTAGTGTTCCTCTTCTTTCCTTCAGCATTTAAAAATATTTAGGGGTCTTTCATCTCAAAAAAAAAAAAAAATTCTATGTCCCTTAAGCTACTGCCCTCTCTCATCATCTTCATGGCCAAATTCATGAAAGGGTTGTCAACACTTCCCTCATTTTGTCCACCTCACCTTTTCTTTACCTATACTCTCAACTTATCCAACTATAATCTGATTTTCACCTCCAAGATCTCCCCAAGATCACCCATGACCTCCTTATTGCTAAACTCAACGAACACTCTCTACTTCTCATCTTAGCTGACCTCTTCCGGTAGTGGTCATTGTAACTGACTACCTCTTATTTGAAGTACTATCTTTTGCTGGCTTCCATGACACTCCTGGCTTTCTTTTCACCTGTCTAGACCTGACTTCTCAGCTTTTTGCAGAGTTCCACTTCTCTGTCAGCCTTTAAATCACTGATGCTCACCAGGACTCTCTCCTTGGGTGGTTTTCTCTTCTTCTACATATTCTGAACAACGCCATCTATTCTTATGACTTTAACATGTAATGATTCCCAAATCTATTTCTATAGTACAGATTTCTCTCCTGAGCTTCTGACCTATGTATCCAACTGGAAATTTCCCTTCAGCTGTCCAAAAGACACTTTGATCCACTGTGCAAGTTAAAAACTTATTACCTGTGCCCACTACCCCCCACCTTTTTTCCCCCTGAGGACCTCAGTGAACTGCTGTGCAATCCAATCAGTTGCCCAAGACAAAAACTTGAATATCATCCTAGACTCTTCCATCTCACTCATCCCTAAAATCCAATCAACTACCAATCCTGTTGATCCTACCTCCTGAATCTCTCTCCAATCCAGCAATTTCTCACTGCTTCACTGCCAATTCCTTAGTAAAGCCATAACCATCTCTTGTCTAAAGAAATATTATGTTTAAAAACCACTTGACATGTATTTTTTTAATTAAAAACTATAGAGAATCATACCCTCTAACATTCTCACTTAAGAAGCCACAGCATCTTACCTGGCCTCCTGCTTTTCAGCACTGCCTCCCTCCCTCTACTTCCCCATCCAGTCAAAGTGATATTCTTAAAATGCAAATGTGATTATATCATCCTCATGACTAAAAATCTGTCAATGCCTCCCTACTACTCTTAAGATAAAGTTCAAATTCCTTAATAGGCCTTAGAAGGTCCTGTACTATCTGCCTCCTGATTATCTTCTAGACTAAAGTCTGATCACTCTTGCCTTAAATTCTCTGCTATACATCCACACTAACCTTTCAGTTCTGGGAACATATGCTTATTCTCATATATGTTTTTTCCTCTGCCTAGAATACATTTCTTCATCTCCTTGCCTCCCTTTTTACCTAATAATTCCTACTCATCTTTCAAGTCTCAACTCAGATGTTACTTCTAGGAAGCCACATTTAAGGTCACAAGTCTGAGTGATGTCCTTCCTGCACGATCCCACAGTATACTCTATTTTTCCCACCATATCACTTTACTGTATTGCATTATAATTATTCTGTATCCTCACTAGGTTGTAAACTGCAAAAGGACAAGAATTTTATTTCGTCCACCACTAAATCCCTAGTACCTACCACACTTCAGTAAATATTCCTTGAATAAAATATTTGAATGAATAAATGGATCAATGGACAGATGAATGGATAAATTTATTGTTTCCAAATGGCACATAATATGGAAATCTTTATTTTCATGGCTATGAAATTGAAAGAAACTGCTTGACACATAAGTTTTAAGAATTATTAATCATTTAGATAGAATCACGTATTCTAACATAAATGATCTTCCTTAATACTTTTCCAGGACCAGAAAAGATAAAACTCTTCAGCATATTAAGGACCATTAACACAATGTGTATTTAAAAGAGAAAGAAGCGGATGGGCTAGGGGTTAAAGGAGGATTTGCTGACAGAAGTGCTACATTGACAGCAACTAAACAACTTTTGAAAACTAGTATGGGAATCGGGTGGTGAATAGCTTAGATATATAATTTTACATGTGCAACCATCTCAAAACAAGAAAAACATTAAAGCATTTAATACTAAAAGACTAAGGACTCCAAAGAGAATGAAGCTATTGTCTTCATAGGTTTAGAGTGAGAGAGGAAAACAAAAATGTATGTACTCTGCATCTGCTATCTCATGAAACTGTAATTAGTTACTAAATTCACATCTACTACTAATGCTATGACTCAGTGTCCAATCCTTAGTCCTCAAAGATAACACAACAAGGTAATACATCCGTTATTCTACCTTCCTAAATTAAGGTGTGTAGACGATCTCCCAAGGTCTAAAGTCAAATGCAAATTTGCATGGATGAGATGATTTTGTAAAAGTGAGATTTTTTACAGAACTGTAATAATTAAAATTTTATGGATTTAGAATTCATTCAATCAACCATTAAATAAGAATTTATTAAAAACCTTATGAGATACAAGGCTTATGTGCTATGTGGGGGAATGAAGAAAACTTCTCTCAAAGAAGCTTCAAAAATTTAGGGTTAATATAATCATTTTAATTATCCCAAATATCTTCTTTAATCTTTAGGTAGAAAATGGCATCCATTTCTCAAAAATTATTAAAGATAAATTATATATTCAATCAATAAGAGGGCGGCTATATTTTACTTTACTTAGTACTCATAAACAGTCCAGCCTAAAATTATATAAACAGAATTATATGTGAGAAGCAATTAGGAAGTCACATTAAACCCAAATACTATTTACCTGAATTCCAATTCAAAATACAATTCAGTGTTTTTATTTTTTAAAGTAGAGATAGACCAAGTAAAAAAAAAAACGCATTATACACCTTTATTCAAACCGATTGCTGTGCATTATCTGAAAATTTCCAAGTCTTGGAATAGAATTACGGATGAGAATTTTTTTTTAATTTATTATTATTATTTATTTTTTTTTTTGTGAGGAGATCAGCCCTGAGCTAACATCCGCCAATCCTCCTCTTTTTTTGCTGAGGAAGACGGCCCTGGGCTAACATCGGTGCCCATCTTCCTCCACTTTATATGGGACGCCGCCACAGCATGGCTTACCAAGCAGTACTTCGGTGCGCGCCCGGGATCCGAACCAGCAAACCCCGGGCCGCCGCAGCGGAGCGCGCGCACTTAACCGCTTGCACCACCGGGCTGGCCCCTAGAATTTTTTTTTAATTTAAGTTCAAGGTCATGATAGTTTCAATTCCTGATTCCCAATGTGAATCTGAACAAAAGGACATCCATAAAATGTTGTGACTATCTTTCATTGCAACCCAGACAAAAGGTGGGTGCATTTCCATAACTCCTGGTTTGATATAACTAGACAGAGGATATATTTTTTTCCAAATTCATCTAAATTTTATTCTGCGATTTACTTAGAAAAAAATCCACACTCAAATTGTTGTATGTGATTCTATAACATGGTCAGGCCACTAGAAGGGATGCAGGTAGAATCTGGTGCATTTACTTGTCACAGAGTGATTCAGGAAACCCAAAGAAGAATCACCTCGTTTAGCTTCCAATACAACAATGATATTCTACACAGAATTAACCTATCTTCAATTTCACATCTACGTGACTTCCCTCACTCTGTAAAAAATTAGGACTCTTCTACATTTACACATCTGGCAAATTCTTCAGTATTCTAGGAAAGAATAAGCATAATCTCACGTGTCAAAATGTTCTGCCTTAACAAGAGGTTGGAAAAGATATACAGGGAAAGAAACTTAAAAAAATGCATGATTATTGGCAATTATTATAGAAACATACAAAAGAGATACAAATATTGTTCTCTTTTCCACTTCTCAAAGCTTCTTTAGATGAACAAATCATAAACACATCACGTGTTCTGCATAATAAGTGAAATACTGCATTAAAGTGTGTTAAGCAATCTAGTAGATTTTTGTATTCTGGACCCGAAACAAACAGGCAGTTCTAGAACAAAAATTCTTTCCACTAATAAAAATAATGCCCTAAGGCTAAAACCGTAAGATTTTAAGCAAAATCTTGTTAACAGCTCTTTATAATATTAATAAAGTTCAAGGTCATGTTTACTGAAAAATTTTGGCAAGCCAAACTTGCACAATTAAAATAAATAGTGTCACGTGGTCTGTTCTCCCAAAGCCTAGAATTTTGACCTTGACTGAAGTATTCCCAATTCTAATGCTATAAATAACTACTTTAGCTGAACAAAAAAATTAAACTATTAATTCTCACAGAATGTGGTTGTGCCTTTTCAATGTGTACGTCCCATGAAAATATTTAGCATGGGTTTATTTGTTTGACAAATATTTATTGTGTGTCTACCAGGGCTAAGCCCCATAACAGGCAATGAAGACAAAAAGGTGTTCAAGATCAACACAATGCCTCTTCTTAAAGGGCTAAGACAAACAGAGAAGACAGACAACTAAAAAATAATTGTAAAAGGTCACCATCTAGGAGTATAGGAAAATAAAGGGCATTTTAACAAATCTATAGAGTCAGGGAAGGCCTTCTGGAGGAAGTTCAGAGGCAGTGTCTTTAAAACAAAAATCTTCAAGGCTATGGTAACAAAACTGTATGTCTGTAGATTACTGCCGTTCACTCCCATCAGTTAAATTATTTTCATAACATGTACAGGTTAATTTATATGCTAGGCTTATGTTCAGTATAATATGCTGCTTTAAAGAGGCTTTATAAACCAAAGGTTCTTAGCTATAGTTTTAACCATCAAAAAGAATCATTTCTACCACTTCAGGAAAATCAAATAAGCATAATAAATGAAGTGGCAACAAAGGTTTAAAATATGTCTGAAAAATGTCAGATTGATCTCAGGAGTTTCTTTCAACCTCTTTCTCCCCAACCACATTAAAATCACAATAAAGGTATATATATATAAAAAAAGGTGTAAACATACAAGAACTAAGAAAGAAAAAAGGAGACTAAAATATTTAAGAGAATTCATTAAATTTTCATAAAATTGGAGAAATGGAAGAGTGATAATTGATCTAGGGGAGCAGAGGCACTACCTGGGTACTGTTAAGAGACCAAATGAAAGTAAGCTGATTTATGGTACAGACCCCAGAAAGGATAAGGCCTTGGGAACACAAGGAGCTGTGGAGGCAGAGTAAGTGGTGGGGCTGAAAACAGAGGATTAGATACAACAGTACATGACTGGATACTCCCCCAGCACATATGCTCTCACACATATGTGCACAAGCTCTTGCATCCAGAAGATTACTGCTCCTCCCACTTCTCCTATTCTTGGGAAAGCTCAATGACATCAGAGAAAAAGACTTAAAAAATACTGACATTTGGATGCCAGTCTAATGAAAAACCCAGATCATTAAATGAAAAGCCATGCTCGTGTATAAAGAGCTTCTGAGTGGCTCTCAAATATAGATAGGCAACAATCACAGATATGTAAGGAAAACCTCCAAAATGAAAGTGAGAGCTTAGAAAATCAAACAGGAATAAAAAAGAACCTGGAGAAAACAACACAATGCATGGAGCAGAAGACAAAAAACAAAACAAAACTATAATTAATATCCTCATAGTAAAAAGAGAAATATAGCAGCCATGAAACAAAACAGAACACTGTAACACATGAACATCAGAGAATACAAAATAGTTATTTGAATCAAAAAGTTTGGATAGGTGAAATAAGACATTCAATAGCAAGGCTGGAAGATGAAGTCAAGGATATCTCCCATAAAAACAAACAAAAAGATTAAAAAGTTGGAATATAAGAAAGATTAGAATTACAATTGAATTAGGATCTGTCAGGAGGTGTAACTTCAGACTAACAGAGCTTCCAGAAAAAGAAACCAGAGAAAATGGAGAAGAGGAAATTGTCAAAGAAATAATACAAGAAAAGTATACGGTACTTTCCAACATGAATTTCATTTCCATATTGAAAGGGCCCTCAAGTACCTATTATGATAAACGAAAAAATGCCCACACCAAAGATCATTATTGTGAAACTGTCAAACACCAGGGACAAAGAGAAGAATATAAAAGTTTTCAGAGGGGGAAAAAAGGTCGAATACAAAAGAAATAACAATCAGAATGTACAACTGGAGACTTGGGAAGGGTAAGACAGAGGACTTTAGTATTATTTGACTTCTAAAACAACGTACAGGAATTTTTATAAACACTAAGCAATAATAATGTATGGAAATAAATAATAGATAATAAATAAATGAATAAGATAAAAAATAAATTTATTGAATACTCACTACATGCTAGGGGTACCATTCTGTTTTAAATGTGTTAACTGAATTAACTCTCCTAACTCTAGAGGAAGACAGTTAAAAACAGAACAGCTGCTTCTTTTCTAAATTATTGTCATCTAAGCCCTTCACACTCTTCCAGTCTTACAAAGAAAATTTTCCTAGATGATTTTTCCTAGTCATTCACATGACTACTTATTATATTTACTGATATGACCAAAACATCGTGCTCCTTTACTCCCACCTTACACACATATTTACCTTTAATATATTATCAACTACATAATGATACTTGCACATTTTCATTTGAGTTCCCCTGTAGGAGTTAGCTTCATTCAGTTTCCTACTTTTACTGTCCTATCCATCTTCTCACTTATTGATCCTACTTAAGAAATTCTGGCTTGGGGGTTAGGGGTGGGGGGTGGTAAGAGGAAATATACTCTTTTTAAAAAGAGTAGATTTTTTTCCTTTTCTAATCTGGTGACATCTTCATTCTTTCCGACCGATGAAAAAGAGGCTACACAGTTTTGGCATTTCCTCTCTTGGGACTAATAAACTTCCATAAAATAATGTAGTGGCTTTTGAGACCTCAGGTCACTGCTTCAAAACTCATCTTACTGCCCCGGAACTCCTGGATCATTTGCTGTTGCCCGGCCCAGAGTGGGAGTTCCTTTCTCTCAAATATGCAGCCCTCCTCTTTCTGCCTGTCATGCCCTTGACTTCTTCTGAGTCGGTTTTTTGTTTTGTCTTGGTTTGTGTCGGTTTGGGGTTTCGGTGGATAGGTGTTAGCTGCAGCAACCTTTAAGGTCCTGATGCATCAATGCCAGCATCCTCTATGTCTTCCCAACACCTGGGTGAACAGACCCAGCGCTGCCTGGCCTAGAAGATCTTGGTCTCGTTCACAGAACGGCCCCATCCGCGGCCGCGGAGCTCACATACGGCAACCGCCAGTGTCGGGTGTCACGGGGGCCCAGTGCGAGGCGCACCCCGCCCGGCTGTCACACCGTCCCTCCCCGCGCTCAGGCGGCACACCTGGCGGCCCTACCCTCGGGCGTCACCTGCGGGCCGGCCCGGCGCGCGCACGCGCTCACACACCTACCGTCTCCTTGGCAGCCGCGACGGGGATGCGAAGCAGCCCTTGGCCGCGCGGCGGCTCCTCGGGCTCTGCGGCCGCGCTCTCCGAGGGGCGCCCGGGGGCCGGCACCCGCGCGGAGTCGGCCCTGGGGTCCCCATACAGCTGGTAGCACACGAGGCCGACCAGCCCCCCGCCGGCCGCCGCCGCGATGCTCAGCTCCCCCCAGCGCCGCCGCCGCCTCCAGGCTGCCTCCGCCACAGCCCCCTCCTCCTCCTCCCTGCAGGAGAAGGGCCGGCCAGGCGGGCCCGCGGCTGTCCCTGCAGGCCGCCCCCACGGCCCAGGGAACGGAGGGTGAGGGGAGGGCGGAGGCGGGAGCCGAGGCGGCGGCCACAGCAGCCTCCGCAGGGCGGCCATAGCGGGAGCTGCCGGCACCAGAGCTGCGAGGGGGCGATGAGGGCGTGGGGGATGGGGGGCGCCGAAGCCTCGCGAGAAGTCGGTGCGCGGAGGTTCGCTGTTGTCCGAGAGCGACCCCTGCACACGCGCGGCGTGGGGTACCCTCCAGGCCCCCTTCAGCTGGGGGGACCGGGGATCTCGGGCTAAGGAGAGCCCGGGGGAGAGGGGGGGCCCGGCTGCTCCTCGGCCGCGCACTCCCAGCCCAACCCCGCAGTCATAAATAACTGCGCCTGCCCCCGGCGGCACCTGACTGCGCGAGAAGCCAACGCCGCAGGCGACAGCCAGGTCACCGGAGCTCAGACGAGCCCTCGTGTGCGGGGGTGGCGCGGAGCGTCCGGGCGCCCTCCGCTGACTTTGCCCTTCGCCTCTGCTTTGCTGCGGGGGGGAGGGGGGGTGTAGCGGATCCTTAGTAGCCCCCTTCTAAGTCAGTCACGTCCCCTATCGGTATCCTGACCTTCCGACACCAGGTCGTGAATCGTTTGCAATTGTATCTTCAGGTGTACAGCAAAAATGAGGTATAAAAATTTGGCCCAAGTCATAAAGATGGCAAATTAAGTCAAAGGATGTTTGGACTACACAGTGACCGCTTCTGGACTTTTGATGGGGGAAGGCTAATGCTGGCTTTTAGTTACCGTTAATATTTTTAAAAAACATTACCATACTTGCGGTTACTTCAACACAGCCGAACTGGCTTGAAAGATACCCTTACTTTGGGGAGAAAGTTGTTGGTATAAATATGAAATAAAGAATTGATAAGTGTATAGCGTCGTCTTATTTTTGTTATTGCTATACTTGTTAGTTTGCTACACTGTCAGTGTCGCTTTTAGGAGTATATACGTATGACATTCGTTTCCCACCCCTGACCCCAGTTTTGCTTACCTGAGTTAGGCTAGCTTTGGTCTCTATACTCTGGAATAGTGCCAGGAGCCCCTAAAACATTCTGGGTCTAGGAGTGTAGACAACTAAATCCAGTAGTCTTACTTGAGCTGCAGGAATTGGATCAGTTGATTTTGGCAATTCTTATGAAGACTAAGAGCTTTCAGAGACAAACAAAATGAGGTTTTTTTGGCCCAGATCCAGGTATTCCCATTCCTCACTAACTTCTTGCCTACAAGTAATCGATCAGATACACTTCAGTAACATTGTTTTTATATAGGTTGATGGAATTTTCCTTTCTTAAAGCCACTAAAAGTGGTAAACAGAAAAACCGTCTATAACATGTGAACAAAATGTGTCTATTTTAAGATGCCATCTGAATTTCTTTCACTTTCAGCCTTTTGGTTATATAAATAACCAATGCCATAAGAAAGACTCAGTGGTAGCTCCTTGCTTTATCACTAAGGTTCCTTCAATTTCTGCCTTCCTTGAATTTTGGAAAATTTTAGTATTCCCAAAAAAGCATTTATTCTTTGGATATATAACACAATTCTTTTTCTGGCATTGTTTACTTCGAGCTGAACACGATTTCCAGATTTTCTCATAAATTTCCAATATGGCCTAATGGCAGAATTCTTGGACAGACTGATGAATTTTTATTAGCTGCATATTAAAAGCTGAGTAGCTCTAAAGAGAATTAGGGAGGTAATGCAATAACATATTACACATAAGGAAAATGACAGCAATTCAGCATCTAAGATGACTTCAAATATGTATATAATTTCTCCATAGTTTTAAAAAATTTAATACAGCTCTTGCAAATCATTTCTCTGACTAGAAACCCAGTTCTGCTGTAAGAGGTACTGGGTTTAGGTTTGTCGAATACTCAGAAAGCTTTGGATAAAAGGTCTCTCTATGTGCAAAAGTTATTCTAATTATAACTTTCCTCAGTGCCTCCCTTCTAAAAGCCAAATTTCTTTAGGAATAGTTAGTGTTTTCTTCTCATATTTGATGCTCTGTAACTACAGCTACATAAAAATAACCAGATTCCTTTATTATCTGTATATTTTTCTGAATTTGATTCTCAAGGGGAAAAATTATAAGAAAGCATGATATTAGGAATTTGGAAACTTTTTTGAAACTACAGAAAATGTTGTTAGATCAGTATAGATTTAGCCCATTTCTTTAATCTTTTATATCAATTCTACTGAGCATTAATAATATTCAAAAAATGTCCCTACTACACAGAGAAAGCTCACGCTCTCAGAAAAATATCCACGTATGTTCACTATGGTCTAAGTAATAAGAAATGCACTGAAACGTTTTAAAAATCTTTGCAACAGTAAGGATTAAGCCAGAGAGTTTTCAGGAAAGCATACCTGTCA
The DNA here is from genome assembly GCF_020826845.1 of Diceros bicornis minor. Lineage (NCBI taxonomy): Eukaryota > Metazoa > Chordata > Mammalia > Perissodactyla > Rhinocerotidae > Diceros > Diceros bicornis. The sequence continues at coordinate 21,752,642 of NC_080768.1, forward strand.
GTAGATAGAGTGATAAACTAGAAAGAAAATGATCTGGACTCATGATTTTGCTGCATCTTAGTTGTATAACCTTATAATGCTTTGGAAGCCACAATTTCCTATAAAATAATAGAATTGAATAGGTGATTGCCTTCTGAACACATGATCCTAATTAACCAAAATGCTCCAAGGGTATCAATAAACCATACATAGATACTTCATAGCATTTTTCAACGTCATCTCCCTTCTCAAAACCCATAATTGCCCTACAATTGCTTTATTCTTTCCAATTAAAATTCTAGCCCTCCCATGACCTAATTATTTTAATCTTTTACTACTTTTTAAATTACAAATAAATGGGTGACTTCTAAATTTTGAAAATGTGAAATTTAAGTGTGGTACATGTTATGACTAGGCAGAAATGTCCTGTGTAACAAAACTTCTATTAAAATATGTTGCTTATCTTATTTTACTCTGAGCGCCAGAATTTTGACTAGTTGAAAGAGGAGCACTTATATCTGAGGCCCTACATCGGGGCACATGAGCCCCCACCCCCAGGTCTATTCAGTTCTGACAGAGGGAGGCCACCAGCCAAAGAGCATGGCTGCAGCAAGCCCCTTCTCTCTTGGGAAAGTTGTTGTAAACATTGTCCCCATCTTCAGTGCTGTCTTCCTTGGGGGATAATTGGCAAGATCAAAGGAAAAAGTGGTGGGGAAGATGTGTCCTGTGGGGTTGCAGCCTTTTCTTGTTCTTTTGTCTTCAGAGTGCTCACCACTAGAAGTCTGGAACTCAATTCCCCAGGATCCAGGGCTATGGAAACCAAGTTACCCAAGGCACTGGGGGTCTGTTTTCTATTTTGACTATCTCCCCCTCCCAAAGACAGATTGACGATGGTTTGCACCCTGCCTTTTTCCTTAGCCAAAGCAAAGCCATCTAAGCTCCATGAAGCCAGAGCGTGTATTAGCCCAGCTGCTGGCATGTAGCAGGACATCATTAAATGTTTATTAAATGTAGAAGGGAATGTATTATTGTTGGAAGGGAGAAGGCCAAGATGGGAAGGCAAATTAGGAGACAAGGAAATAAAGTAGCTCCTCACATGCTAAAGGAGTTGATAAACCAAGCAATACATCTGGAAATGCCATTAATGCAAATGGAAGGCCAAAAGGAGAAAGCAACAGGTTAGCAAGGAAGATCAGAGACAGAGTGTGGTCATGGAGAAGGGTTGATTCAGGAACAAATTTTGTGACTTGAAGCTATCCTCTTACATGTTATAGTTTGGCATGATCCTGCTGGACTTACAACCTTAAAGCAATAAGCTTCCACCATGTTCTTTTGGTCCTTTGAGGAGTTCCAGCATGATCCATGGCCAAAGGTCAGTAACTTGACCTTGACACCTCCCTTTTTGTTCCTACAAGTCTCACTGATGACAACACCAAACTGCTAGTTGTACACATTCAACTATCTAACTTCAAGACCAGTAATAATCTTACTTTGACCATTACTTCTGTCTAGTCTGATTTATATAATTTCTGATTTTATATAATTTCCAGGGCCTTTGCTGACAATGTCTCACTGTTCGATTTTTTGTTGTTATCTTTGTCCTCCATTTGGTGATAATCTTATGTATTTGGGAAACAATGAATAGCAGCTCAGACTTGCTAGTAGCAAAGCCTCCTGTCTGAAAACAAGCAAGCCCTGTCTCAATTGTTTTATCCTATTTTCATGCCTGATAGTAATGAAAGCTTCTATGCCCATCAAAAGCTGTCTTCTGGTAGAGAATAGCCTCAGAATAAAATAACCATCATTCATTATGCAAGCATGACACCTGGGTGGCAAAACAAATAATCTTTCTAAACCTATTGACAGTAACTACTGGAGTTTAACATATACATATCCTGTGACTCATCAATTTCACTCCTAGGTGAAATGCTCAGCAGAAATGAGTACTTAACGTGCACCAAAAGACATATAGAGAAATATTTGTAATTGGCCAAAAACTAGAAAGTATTTAAATGTCCATCAACAGTGGCCTGGAATTTTTTTTAAAAATGTGATATTTTCACACAATTGAATGCTATATAGCAATGAAAATAACTGAACTGCCACTATGTGCAATTATGTGGATGAATTTCACAAGCAGAAAGTTGAGTCAAAGACGGCAGACACAAAAGAACACATGGTTATTGTTATTCTATTTATAGAACAGTATTATTCTATTTATAATATTATATACAGATGTGGTGTCAGAAATCATAATAGTGGTTTCCTTGGGTAGAGGATAGGGACTGGAAGGGGGAAAAGAGGGGTTCTGGAGTTCTGTTCATGTTCTGTTTCTTGATCTGGGTGCCAATTACACAAGTGTATTCACTCTGTGAAAATTCGTAGAACTGTCCACTTACAACTTGTGTATCCTTTTAATTTATGTTATACTTCAATAAAAAGTTTATATGAAATAAAAATTAGATTTTCTTCCTAATGCTCTTATAAGAATGTGCTGTTTACTAGAGGACTTGCTCAGTTATGAATTGTACAACTTAGAAGGAATGTATAGTGCTTATAAAGAGCAAAAATTGATCGAAAAGTTGGAAACTAATGGAAAAGGAGATAATCTCTAAAGCCTAAAGAGCTTTAACCAAGGAGTAACTCAATGTAAGTCTTTTAGTACCTGAAAACCCCCAAGAAGATACTCATTAGCTGTTTTCTGTATTTATTAAGGCAAGACCAAAAGGAGCTTGATATTTTAAGCAATGACCTAGTGTTTTATCTTCTTTGACTTGTAGCACCTTCTCCTGTGAAATGACCATATGGACAGACCCAGTAGGTATCTGGAGGGAAGGCCTAGTGCAACCAGTATATACCCTTGTCTCTGGCTCTAACCCCAGACTGTCAGGTGTTGGATGGGAAATTGCTTTAATGGCAGATAACCAAACAGAAGGGCAGCCTTCAGAACAGATGGGAAGCTCAGCACCAAGAGGGAACCGTTAGAGAAATCAAGCATAGCCTAAGGTAAGTCCGTGTACATACAGGCGCCCCTTAGCAAGATGGCAAACCAGTTTCATTTCTTGCCAACTCCAATTGATTGATATTGGTTACCCAGAAAACAATGTTGAACAAAATTTTCAGACCAGGTCCAAAATTCACAGGAAAAAGTGTTTTAGTGGATGACTATGTCTGCTAAGAACGGGCTATCAGATTGGACTGAGCAGAGTCATAGGTCTACCATGTTTTTTCCGCAACTCTCCAATAAGAGAAGGCAGTGTAAATTAGTAGCAGGAACAGAAAAATTGGAAAATGTTTAAATGTTTCTGTAATACTCATGTGAACATTTTGTATTTATCCTGTAAAGATATAGCAGACTGACTCTTCAATAAATGGTGTTGGGAAAACTGGACAGCCACATGCAAAAGAATGAAAGTGGACCATCTGCTATCGTCATTCACAAAAATTAACTCAAAATGGATCAAAGACCTGAAAGTGAGACCTGAAACTGTAAAACTCATAGAAGAAAATAAAGGCAACAGACTATTTGACATTGGTCATAAAGGAATCTTTTTGGATGCCATGCCTACTCAGACTAGGGAAACTAAAGAAAAAGTAAGCAAGTGGGATTTTATCAGATTAAAGAGCTTCTACAAGACAAATGAGACCAGGACCAAAATGAATAGACAACCCACCAGCTGGGAGAAAATATTTGCAAAACCTATATCTGACAAGGGGTGAATCTCCATAATGTATAGAGAACTCACACAACTGAACACCAAAAAAACAAACCACCCGATTAAAAAATGGGCAGAGGAAATGAACAGACACTTCTCCAAAGAAGATATACAGATGGCCAATAGACACATGAAAAGATGTTCAACATCACTAATCATTAGGGAAATGCAAATCAAAACAATGCTAAGATATCACCTCACACCCGTTAGAATGGGTATAATCACCAAGACAAAAAACAACAAATGTTGGAGGGGATGTGGGGAAACGGGAACTCGCGTACACAGCTCGTGGGAATGCAAACTCGTGCAGCCTCTATGGAAAACAGTATGGAGATTCCTCAAAAAATTAAAAATAGAAATACCCTATGATCCAGCTATCCCACTACTGGGAATCTATCCAACGAATCTGAAATCAACAATCCAAAGAGGCTTATGCACCCCTATGTTCATTGCAGCATTATTCACTATAGCCAAGAAGTGGAAGCAACTCAAGTGTCCCTCGACTGATGACTGGATCAAGAAAATGTGGTACATATATACAATGGAATACTACTCAGCCATAAAAAAGACAAAATCGTCCCATTTGCAACAACATGGATGGACCTGGAGGGTATTATGTTAAGTGAAATAAGCCAGAAAGAGAAAGACAAACACCGTATGATCTCACTCACGTGTGGAATATAAACCCACACATGGAGAGAGAAAACTGTATTGTGGTTACCAGGGGCAATGGGGGTGAGGGGTGGGCACAGGGGTGAAGAGAGACATGCATATGGTGATTGACAAACAAAAATGTACAACCGGGCCGGCCCAGTGGTGCAAGCAGTCAAGTGTGTGCGCTCCGCTGCGGTGGCCGCGGGTTTGCCAGTTGGGATCCCGGGTGCGCACCCGACGCACTGCTTGTCAAGCCATGCTGGGGCGGCGTCTCATATAAAGTGGAGGAAGATGGGCATGGATGTTAGCCCAGGGCCAGTCTTCCTCAGCAAAAAGAAGAGGATTGGCAGATGTTAGCTCAGGGCCGGTCTTCCTCACACACACACACAAAAATGTACAACCAAAATTTCACAATGTTATAAACTGTTAAGACATCAATAAAAAACAAAACGATATAGCAGACTGAAAAGAACTTAGAGATAGCTTAGTCTGGAAAATTTTTAACCTTTTAACGTTTCTTTTTTTTTTTTTTGGTGGAGTCCTTTGTGGAAACTATTAAAAGAAATCTTATATAGAAGCCACAAAATACAAAGTAAATAACAGCATGGTGTCTCTAGTTGAAAACAGGAGGGAATTCTGACCCTGTTCCCTTAAAGCCTCCCTTTAAACTCCCATAGCTGGGGCTGAAGCACCTCTGTAGAATCTTAGGGCTTAAAAACCACTAAAATGTACACACCTTTGGTTTTTTCTACTGAGGAAATTGAGAGGCTGTCAGGTTAGAGAATTTTTTCTGGGTCATACAATCAGGACTGGAGCCTCAATATTCTGCCTTACATCTACATAGTTTCTATATTGGAATCAGAAACAGAGAATTTACAACAGTTTTTCAAAGGCACATTCATTTGCAAGGAATAGAACAGAAATTGCATTAGCTCAAATAAAAGGCAAATTTTTTTTTTTTTTTGGTGGGGAAGATTAGCCCTGAGCTAACATCTGTTGCCAATCCTCCTCTTTCTGCTGAGGAAGGTTGGCCCTGGGCTAACATCCATGCCCATCTTCCTCCACTTTATATGTGGGACACCTGCCACAGCATGGCTTGACAAGCGGGCGTAGGTCCATGTCCGGAATCCGAACCTGTGAACCCCAGGCTGCTGAAGCGGAGTGCACGAACTTAACAGCTATGCCATCGGGCCGGCCCCAAAAGGCAAATTTTAAGAAAGAAATCATATGAAATCCAGAGAAAAGTGGTACCACGAGGTCTCAGGAAATGTAGTAACCAGGTCAGCCCTACGGACCTACATAATGACTTCAATGACATTTATTCTAACATACTGCTGTGAACATGACTTGGCTGCTAATCCCATCCATCTCTGTGAATTTTAGTTCAAATTCTAAAGAGAAAGCATTGGCTTGGTCTGGCCTACAAATATTTTCTACCTTTGTTAGTTTTTCACTCTTAGGCCAATCAGCTGTGCCTGGGACGAGAGGGGTGGAGTCATGTGGAGGAGCCGTTTCTGGGAAATGGGGACACAGCTTCTCTTAGAAGGTCCCCTGGGCAGGTACCATGGGTGTGCTGGTAAATGTTTAACAGCCGGGTCTAGGGTAGAAGACAGGGGAGTCCTGACTTGCAGTGTGTGCAGATTTCTGTGGTATAAATACTGCCACCATGGCTGGTGTTAAGCTACCATCATGACATTACTGATTGCAGAGTTGTGAAAAGATGCACAGTAGCACATCATAATATAGAATTTCCCCTATAGGTATACAAAAGACACAATAGGTATAATAAAATAATTGGGAAGTGATGAGTTTTTAGTACTTAACACCTTTGATTTTAATATAATTTTTCTAATTGTAAGTTTACATAATTTAATGTTTAATAATGTCTCTGTTTAACAACTTGGCTCACTAAATTCCTGAAAATTTAACAATCAACTCTATTGAGCTAGTGCAAGCTGGCTCCAGCACACTGTAAGCGGGTACTTACAGATTACCACGTCCATTAGAGAGTTCAGGAACTCTTAAAGATGGGTGTTTGGCACGAGAAGGAAATAGTATGAGTAGGACATAAGACAAAGCCAAAAAAAAAATCAGGGTTAAGAATTTGCCTTTAGCTACAAATGTCAAAATGAAATTACCCATCCTTTAGTTAAGAGGAGGGTTAACAACCTCCCCTCCCTTCCTGGGGTTGTTAACTGGTTTCAATCAACCTATATATAGATATTACTGTGGAATTATTTTTACTCTTTCCAATTAATGATATTTGTTCTTCCAAAGACTTGGAGTTAAAGAATCATCTCAGGCCTGGATGGGGACAACTGGCTTCCCAGAACCAGATGGAGACCACTCTCGAGCTGAGTTTGCTGTGACCCAGTTAAAAAGTGGTGCATTTAACAGCTGATACCCAGTGGGCACCAGCTCTCATTTGATATTACCGAGTAATTAGGTCTTGGTTTATGCTAATGTTAATTTTTAGGTTTGATTAAAATATGTTATTTAAAATTTACAATACAACAATATAATACACCTACACAATACTTGAATTTATTACACTTAAACTTTATATTTTGTCCAAAGGAAGGTATTCATTCTTAAGCTAAAGTAATAATCAAGTGATTTAGGTCACTATGCAATATATTTTTTCTGTTAGAATAAATCAATTTTCCTCAAACACTAGAGATTGATCTAAAAGCAAAAAGTCTGAAAACATGGGTATTCATAAATTCCTCGGCAGCTGAAGCATATCAAAACTCTTGCGCTTTGAAAATGATTGCAATTTTTTCAGGACTGTCTCAAATCCTATGTTCAGGAAGCTGTAAACCTCAGACCACCACATCAAGGGAAATAAAGTGAACCTTTCACTAGATGATAAGACTTTATAGAACGCCACTAAATGAGTTACTCTCACATCATCATGCAGGTGCATGGGTCTCCTTGAACAAATTGTTCCAGAATAAGGAGGTCTGTTCCTCCATCCTTCCAGTGCTATACAAGGAAACCATGTTTGATTAGGATTTTATTGTGTGTAGTATTTGTTTCAGGGCAGATGCTTTGATCAAAATCTATGTAATGGAGACTTGTAGTTCTATGATATCTAAAATTAATCATTGACCTCTTGGCTATGGCTAAATATAATAATTACACTGACTTACTTATTAAACACCTATGTGCCTATGAAGAGTTTATCCCTAAAGTGAATTTTTACATAAAGAGGAACATCAAAGAATGATGAAACCAATATATGAAACTCAAGATTATTATCCAAACGAGGTGCTTTCTCACACTGAAAATGAATCAAATGAAGAAGAAGGAAGAGCTTAAAGTTGAACTAGTAGAGTGATTCCTCATTTTAAGCCTTTTCAAAGTGGAAACAAATGAGAAATGAATTTGAGAACATGGTGTGAATGCTCCTTTTTTCTTATTTTCTGTCTGTAGATTAAAATTAAATTTCCTTCTAATCTGTCTCTGATAATTATGAAGGACTGATTTGACATCCCACCAGAAGAGGCCACTAGGCAGTTAGAGATGTGAAACTAGACCTTTGGGAGTGAGGTCTTAAAGGTGGTAACTGACCACTATGCAGCTTTGTATTGAAATTTAGTTGAGTTTTCAATGCGGTATTAGTAAAAAATAACATACTTTGAAAGACAGTTTACATATGCTATAAGTGGATTATATTAGAATCAAAAATTGTAAATTAGGGGGTGACGTCAGCGTCATGGTGGAGTGAGCTCTCCCTTTAGACTCTCCCCCCAAGATACAACAAAAAGGATACTCATATACCAAGAGAGGACATTCACACAACACAAAAGACTTCTGAGAGACCCACGCAGCCATACGTCTGAAAGTGGAGGTGCTGGACCACCTGGAGGAAGTGGAAGGAGCATTGTTCACTATAACTGGGAGGTGGAGGCAACCGAGGTGTCCATTGACCGATGATTGAATAAGGAAGATGTGGTGTGTATGTACAGCGGAATACTACTCAGCCATAAAAAAAGACAAAATTGTCCCATTTGCGGTGGCACGGATGGACCTTGAGGGTATTGTGTTGAGTGGAGTGGGTTGAACTGGGAGAAACAGGCACCTTGTGGTTTCGCTCATGTGTGGAAGATTAACACATGCACAAAGAGAACAGTTTGGTGGTTGCTAGGGTTGCGTGGGTGGGCACAAGGAGTGAAGGGGTGCATTTATATGGTGACTGACAAATAATAATATACAACTGAAATTTCACAATGTTATAAACTATTATGTCCTCAATAAAATAAAAGCCACAAAGAATAAACATTATAAATTGTATAGCATTTACATAATAATGGGAATTTGTAGATACATCTACAGAAATATTAAGCATTATGTTTAAGAGAACTTGAGAAGTTGGAAGCTCATGTACCTATAAAAATATCTTTATCTTCACATTTGTTTTGATAAAATATCAGTATTTGAGTCTCATAATTAAGACCTTCCCTATCTTCTTCAAAGTTCTGATTTTAAGGGAAGGGGAGTTTAAATAATTAGAAGAGATAGGTTTGTGAAAATTAGTCTATAAAGTTGCTGAATTCTACTTTCCAATTAAATTTTACCTTGAAATTTGGATAGAGAATCATAAAATGTTAGGTTGATGGAGCCATAGAGATAATCTAGTCCAAGACCTGTGTTTTAGAAAGGAGGAAACAGAAGCCTTACCCGGAGAAATTTCCTGATCTGGCTTCTGTCTGCTTCCCCTCCTTTCTCTGGCACTCCCTAACAGGATGCTGCTTAGATGAAACTTCTTCCTAAATGCTTACCTCATTCCAAGGCCAGTTTAGTCTACCCTGCTACCTGCTTTTGAAGAAATTCCTTGAACTTCCCTATCATAGCACCACCACTAGAATGTTCTCCTTTACTTGTTTGTATTGGCCAACTTATACAACTAAGCTGTAAGTGGCAGGAAGATAGAGTGTTTTGCCTTTTAACAAACACAGACAGTACTTGTTACGTAGTAAGAACTTATGTATTTTTTGAACGAAAGACAAATATTTGTTTTTATAAAATTACCTAGAACGCTTACAAATTTAACATGAATAGAAATTCTTTCTTCAGGATAATAAGGATATGAATTGAATTGCTCAAAATTCAGAAACCCAAGTCAATAAACTACTAGTTAGAATGATTGCCCTGAAAAACACATTTCAGTTGTAATAGCTCATTAGAAATATTCACAATCCATTATACTGATAACTTTGAGGAACCAACAGTGGGTCTGAGTTTATCGACGTGAAAAAAGCTGCATCTGAATCTTTCATCTCTTACTTAAAAAAAAATCCTCACAGAGGTCATTTGCTGTTGTGATTGTGTCTTTTTTTTGTAGATTCTGTTAGATGGAGTTTGAGGGGTGATGCAATTCTCATAGAAAAACTGCTGTTTTTATTTGTTTTGTGCGACAGCAAACTACTCCGAATCCAATTCCTTGCCATTTCATTTACTTGACTCAGTCAGCTCCTCATCCTTGAACTCATTCGAAAATTTCATCACCAGCTAGAAACTTACAGCCTTGTTCGCAGGAATAGCTCGAGTCCAATACTTTCAGCGTCAACACCTTCATCGTGTCCTGACAGCTGCACCATCTCTGCCGAGCTGTATTTTATTCCTCACCAAGATTATCGACATTTTCACATTTTTTTCTGTGATTTTTATCTTTGCCAATGACCTACTCATTATAATTGTGCTATTCTTCTGTTTTCATTTCTGGAAGTGAGACGGAGATGAGGAATTTACCCACAGTGTGACTAGAAGCTGAAGAAGTGAAACTTGGCAGCATTCATTCCTGTCCATCAAGTTCCCTCTGGGCCTCATCAAGGGTCTGGCAGCGTATGTACCCACACTGTCCTCTAGTGGCTGACCCCAGGAGAGCCTGGCAGCCACTCTGCCGCTGTAGCCAAGACCGTCCTTTCTCTCAGTGCATGGCTTTATGCCAGGGGTTATTATTTTTTAAGATGAGGGATATTTTTCCTAGTGTACATGTGTTTTCTAACAGTCAAATTAAGTTTCACATCTCTGAATATACATTCTGTGACTTAGAACCACTCTTAGGGGAAATATAAAGACAAATTAAAAAATCAAAGCAAGTACTCAGATTTCTGAAAAAGTCTTAAAGTGTATATCAACCCACCAACAGATATTTATCAAGTATAAAAAATATGCCAGGCACTGTTTTAGATGCCTGATATACATTAATGAATGAAATAGACAAAGATCCCAGCCATCATGGAGCATACATTCTAGTATGAGTACTACATCCAGGAATGTGTTTCTCCTTAGGACACCCGTGCAAATCACACTACTTGTAAATGTGACATATTTCAATAACTGTGCTATTGTGAACTTAACTTTCAGTAATGTAACTGATGTTTGTCTTTATTTTTTTTGTGTGTGAGGAAGATCAGCACTGAGGTAACATCCACGCCAATCCTCCTCCTTTTGCTGAGGAAGACTTCCCTGAGCTAACATCTGTGCCCATCTTCCTCCACTTTATATGGGACACCGCCACAGCATGGCCTGACAAGCCCTGCGGCTGTGTGTGCCCGGGATCCGCGCCCGGGATCCGAACTCGAGCTGCCAGCAGCGGAGCACGCACACTTAACCGCTATATCACTGGGCCAGCCCCTGCTGTTTGTCTTATCTTCTCTAACCTGCCTTCAGGGTAAATTGGAGGTGACCTGCAACATGTGACTTATACAGCTGGCACTAGCCCCAGTCACACCGCGCCATACGGTTGCATTACTCGGCTCCCATGTACTACTGTTTCTTCTTCCAGAGTAACCATTATAGAGAGCTATTGACGTCTTCCAAGATTGGGTGCCAGAACGCGCCTTCACCCAGTTCCCCTCTCTCCAAGGATGAGACTCATCCTATTCCTCCAGTACAAATGTGGCTAACCTCCTCCTGAGCAGGTTTTGCCTGGGGCTAGACTCCAGTTCTGTATAAACCGGTCTAGTTATTTCAGGCCTCTAATTAGGGGAGAAAAACGGGTAAATAAGGCTTTAGTTACTCTTATCACATTACTTCGCTTGAAAGATATGAAATTTCAAGGTAGTTTAATAAATCACTTTTCCATTTTCTGGCTTTTAAAGGGAATGTAATTCATCCATATTATTGATGTAACGATAGATTAAACACTTGTATCTCCAGTCTTGTAATGGTGTTTTTATTTCTAGCTAATTCTAAGGAGAAACAATGAACAAATTTATTAATTGTTCGAATCTATTGACTTCCTAAATTTTATAAATCGATTTTCATTTTTTTTTTTGTGAGGAAGACTAGCCTTGAGCTAACATCCGATGACAATCCTCCCCTTTTTCCTTGAGGAAGACTGGCCCTGGGCTAACATCCGTGCCCATCTTCCTCTACTTTATATGGGACGCCGCCACAGCATGGCTTAACAAGTGGTGCGTCGGTGTGCGCCTGCGATCCAAACCTGTGAACCCCAGGCCACCGCAGCAGAGCACGCACACTTAACCGCTTTGCCACCGGGCAGCCCCCATAAATAGATTTTTTTCTATGGAAGAGTATCATTTAAAAAAAAAAACAGAATTTTGATGGCAATTTTATGCCCTCAGAAAATGCAATTTATTTGAATATCAGTGATTTAATTTTTATTTATTATAATAAAAATACTCCTAGTGTTTATGTGGCATTATGCTTCAGAAGGATTAAGCACATTTAATTTAAAATACTGTTTTTTACTTCAAAAATGGGGACATTAAAACCAAAGAGGCTTAGTGGCGTCTGTGGATACATTTATGGTAAGGAGGTAATAAAGCAATGAAAAAAATACCAACTATAATAATTTTTCTTAATCTACTGTTCAGATGCTGATTCTGGGGATCAATCAAATAAAGTAATATATATATGAGCAATGATGTCAATTTGAACCACATTTTTTTTTTTTTTTTGGTAAGGAAGATTAGCCCTGGGCTAACGTCTGTCCCCATCTTCCTCTACTTTATATGGGACGCTGCCACAGCATGGCCTGACATTCGGTGTGTTGGTCCGCGCCCAGGATCCAAACCTCTGAACCCCGGGCTGTCGAAGCAGAGCACGTGAACTTAACCACTATGCCACCGGACTGGCCCAGAACCACACTTTTTTTTCAAGCTACACTTCAGTTGCTCTAGAGAATCAACTTTTATTACTATTTAGGTATTTGCAGCATGATTTGGTGGGAACGGCATTGGAAATGGATGTGAAATATTTTAATTTAAATTATGATTTTTCCATTAACTAGGTGGCATTTCTCTGAAAGCCATCTTCCTCATCTGTAAAATGAATGTGTTTGGTTATGGCGACCTGGCAAATTAGATGATAAATATAAAATACTTCCACACTATAATTTTATGATATATTCAAATGATGACAGAAGATCAGGTAACATGTGAATGAATGATGTGTATTTAGCCAGATGCTGTGAAATAGGCTATTCCAAAAGAACTTGGTTATTTTAGAAGTATATTTAATGCTTTCAGACACATATCAAAATACTATTAAACTTTTTATTGCATGAAGCATAAAAATATTTCTTCTGTGCTCCAAATAAGGGCCACTATTAGTTTTGATGACGCTGTAAATCCCACAAACCATCTTTTAGAATTTTAAGTGGCCTAAAACTCATGGAAAATTGATAATGATTATCATCATTAAAATTATCGCTTAGATGGTGTAGCACTAATGGATTTTCAAACACGTTTATCCAAATGATTCAAACAACACTTCTGCCAGTCGGATAGAACATATTTTATTAGCTTAATTTTATAGAGGAAAACACTGAGTTCAGGTAGACAATGTAATTTTCTCAAGGTCTCATATCTATTGAGCGGCAATATCTTGCTTTTATCTAGCAAGATGAATAAAGAAAGAAAAAAACCACAAGGCAAAGATCAAACTATGTGTCGTTTATTAGTCTTGCTGCTCTTCACGGTTTGTAAAGTGGGGAGTGGGGCTGGATCATAGTAGTCAACATTCCTGAAATAAGTAGGCAATAACAAAGATGTTCAATTTTTGCTAAATTTTCATTCTGCCTGAATTTGGTCCCCCAAATAATGTGACTTCATGGTCAGTTAATATTCCTTTCTCCACATGTGTTCAATACTGTCCACAGAAAATATCCAACCTGTTCCAGTCGAAGTTTGGGATTCTGTGTAGCCTGGGACTCTTCTATGCAAACAGTTCAAATTCAGGAATTCTGACTTCTCTCAATTACCCTATATAATAGTTGTTGAATTTAGATTTTTCTCTCCAATAAATTCAAGTGTTTCTAATATCTAAGTCGTGACCTTTCAAAATTTACATTAAAAACTTTTATTTTGATATAATTTCATTCTTACAGAAAAACAAGAATAGTACAAAGAGCTCCACATACCTTTACCTACATTCTTCAATTGTTAACATTTCACTGTGTTTCATCATCTATTCTCTTTTTTCTGTTTATAGTTGTATATTTTTCTGAACCACTTGAGAATTTTGTAGACATCGCACTCTTTATCCATAAAGTTTTATATTGTATTTCCTAATACTTTTCCTTATCTAACCACAGTACAGTTGTCAAAATTAGGAAATTTATACATAGATACAACACTATTATTTAATTCACATTCCAGATTAAAACTTTGCCAGTTGTTTAATAATGTCCCTTATGGTTTTACTTTTTTCTGGTTCAGGCTCCATACCACGATTACACATCACATTTAGTCTTCATGTATCTTTAGTTTCCTTTAATTTGGAACATTTCCTCAACGTTTCTTTGTCTTTCTTGATTTTAATATTTTGGAAGAGTATAGGCCAGTTGTTTTGTAGAATGTCCCTCAACTGGGGTTCATCTGATGTTTCCTCGTGATTAGATTCAGGTTATGCATTCTTGACAGGAACATCAAATAAGTGACCTCGTATGCTTCCTAGGGTATCAAGAGGCACAGTGTTGGTTTGTCCCATTATTGTTGTTTATGTTTATTAGGTGGTTAAGATAGTATTCACAAGACTAATCCACTGTAAAGTTACTATTTTCTTTTGGTGATCATGAAACAATTTGTCAGGGGATTTTGAGAGTATATAAATAGTCTCTTCTTCATCAAAATTTTACCCACTAGTTTTTTTTTTTTTTTTGGTGAGGAAGATTTGCCCTGAGCTAACATCTGTTGCCAATCTTCCTCTTTTTACTTGAGGAAGATTGTCCCTGAGCTAACTTCTGTGTCAATCTTCCTCTATTATGTATGTAGGATGCTGCCACAGCATGGCTTGATGAGCGCTGTGTAGGTCCGTGCCTGGGATCCGAACCTGCGAACCCCAGGCTGCTGAAGCGGAGTGCGTGAACTTAACCACTATGCCACCAGGCCAGCCCCTTTTACCCACTAGTTTTAGTATGCATTGATGATTTTGCTGGATTCACAATGATCCTATGATGGATGAAAAATGGTCATTTTCTAATGGCATCATTCTTTCAGTATTTATTACTTAGTATTCTACGATAAGGAAAAGTTTTCACTTCTCCCTTATTTATTTGCTTGCTTGCTTGTTTATTTATTTAAACAGTTACACTCATAGATTCATATTTTATTCTATACATATCTTGTTTCTATCATTATTTATTTTGATGCTCAAATTGTTCCAGATTTGATCTGTATATTTTTAACGTCCTCTTTACCTTTTGAGTACTTCCTTGACATCTGAACAAAAAGATGGCCCAGTCCTGGAGGGAAACTTCTTCAACGTGATAAAGAATGTCTATAAAAACCCTATAGCTAACATCACATTTAACAGTGAGAAACTCAAAGCTTTCTCACTAATATCACGAACAAGGCAAGGATGTCTCATCTCATCATGCCTTTTCTTTAATTTTTTTTTTTTTTGTGAGGAAGATCAACCCTGAGCTAATATCCGTTGCCCATCCTCCTCTTTTTTGCTGAGGAAGATTGGTCCTGGGCTAACATCCTTGCCCATCTTCCTCTATTTCATATGGGATGCCGCCACAGTATGGCTTGACGAGCTGTGCGTCGGTGCGCGCCCCAGATCCGAACCTGCGAACCCCAGGCCGCCGAAGCGCAGCACATGCACTTAACCACTGCACCACTGGGCCGCCCCTCATCATGCCTTTTCATCATCGTACTGAACTATTGGCTAATGCAATAGGACAAGAAAAGGAAACAAAAGCTATACAGTTTGGGAAGAAAGAAATAAAACTGTCTTTGCAGACAACATGATCATCTATGTAGAAAATCCAAAAGAATCAACAAAAACTCCTGGAACTAATAAGCAATTATAGCAAGGTGGCCAGATAAAAGTTTAATACAAAAGTCAATTGCTTTCCTGTATACCAGCAACGAACAAGTGGAATTGGGAATTAAAAACACAATACCATTTATATTAGCACCCCCAAAATTAAATATTTAGGTATAAATCTAACAAAATATGTTCAAGATCTATATGAGGAAAACTATAAAACTTGGATGACAGGCATCAAAGAAGAACTAAACAAATGGAGAGATAGTCCATGTTCGTGAATAGGAAAACTCAGTATTGCCAAGATGTCAGTTATTCCCAACTTGGTCTATAGATTCAGTGCAATCTCGATGAAAATCTCAGCAAGTTGTTTTGTGGATATAGATAAACTGATTTTAACGTTTACATGGAGAAGCAAAAGACCCAGAATAGACCAAACAATACTGAAAAAGAAGAACAAAGTTGGAGGACCGACAATACTTGACTTTAAGACTTACTATAAAGCTACAGCAGTCAAGACACTGTGATATCGGTGAAAGAATAGACAAATAGATCAAGGGAACAGGATAGAGAGCCCAGAAATAGACCTACATAAATATAGTCAACAGATCTTCAACAAAGGAGCAAAGGCAATACAATGGAGCTAAGATAGTCTTTTCGATAAATGGTGCTGGAAAATGATGTGGATCTGGACATCCACATGCGAAAAAAAAAAATGAGTATGGACACAGACCTTACCCTTCTCACAAAAATTAACTCAAAATGCATCATAGACCTAGACATGAGATGCAAAACTATAAAACTCTTAGAAGATAACGTAGGAGAAAACCTAGATGGCCTGTGATATGGTGATGACTTTTTAGGTACAGCACCGAAAGCATGAGCCATGAAAAATATAGTTGATAAGCCGGAGTTCATTAAAATTAAAACCTTCTGCTCTGAGAAGGATGATGTCAAGAGAATGAGGAGATAAGCCACAGACTGGGAGAAAATATTTGCAAAAGACACATTTGATAAAGGACTATTATCCAAAATATGCAAATAATACTGAAAATTCAACAAGAGAAAATAAACAGCCTCATTAAAAAATGGGCCAAAGACCTTAACAGACACCTCTTCAAAGAAGATATGCAGACGGCAAACAAGCATATGAACAGATGCTCCACACTGTGTGTCATTAGGGAATCGCAAATTAAAACAACGAGATACTACTGCACACCTATCAGAATGGCCAAAATCCAAAACACCGACAACACCAAATGCTGGTGAGGATGTGGAGCAACAGGAACTCTCAATCACTGCTGGTGGGAATGCAAAATTGTACAGACACTTTGGAAGACAATTTGGCAGTATCTTACAAAACAAAACATACTCTTACCATATGATCCAGCAGTCACACTCCTTGGTATTTACCAAAAGGAGCTGAAAACTTATGTCCACACAAAACCTGCACATGGTTGTTTATAGCAGCTTTGTTCATAATCTCCAAAACATGGAAGCAACCAATATGTCCTTCAGTAAGTGAATGGATAAATAAACTGTTGTACATCCAGACAATGGAATATTATTCAGTGCTAAAACGTAATGAGCTATCAAGCCATGAAAAGACATAAAGGAAACTTAAATGCATCTTATTAAGTGAAAAAAGCCAATCTGAAAGGGCTGTGTACTGTACGATTCCAATTATATGACATTCTGGAAAAGGCAATACTATGGACACAGTAAAAAGATCAGCGGTGTCAGGAGCTGGGAAGGGGGAAGGATGGATAGTTGGGACATAGAGGATTTTTAGGAAAGTGAAAATACTCTGTATGATACTATAATGATGGATACCTGTCATTATACATTTGTCAAAAATCATGGAACGTACAACAGCAAGAGTGAACCCTAATGTAAACTATGGACTTTGGGGCTTATGATCTGTCCACGTAGGTTCATCAGTTGTAGCAAAAGTACCACTTTGGTGTGGGGTGTTGATAACGGAGGAGGCTATGCAAGTATAGGGGTTGGAGGTATATGTGAAATCTCTGTACCTTCCTCTTATTTGCTGTGAATCTAAAACTGCTCTAAAAAAAGTCTTTTTTTAAAAAGATACCTGGAACCAGACATTTTCTAGGGATTCGTGGGTCATTTTAGGAGGAAATTGAATTGAGAAACTAAGATCTAGGCACTAGGTGTGCTCAATTGCCCCCGATGTGTCTTTGCTTCTAGGCCCTTTTAGTGGAGAGAGCTAAGATACACACACGCATCATGTGTTAAAACTGATAACTGCAATTCCAATTAAATACTACAGGATTTCTTCTAGTCTTCCCTCTCTTCATTTTTGTAACTCCATTCTCTAACAGTGCAACACCCAGCTCTCATTATCATCAATATATTTACTCGTTTGCTCAATCTTACAATACATTAGTCCAACCCCTACTGCTGAGAAAAACAATCTTTATAACTGAAATTCAGTATTTGTTTATGTATTTTTTTTTGTCTTTAGACTTTGATTATATGGTCAAAGAACTGTATTTGAAAGTTACTCAGGTTTTTTTTTAATGTTATTATTATTCCCTTTTGTGTGGTTATGTTATCCACTTGAATTCAGTTAGGTTAATTTGTTCCCGGGTCTATTCCATTTCCTCCCTCATTCTTGTTTATTTTATTTTACTTTTTAAAAAATCTAAAACATTAACATTTGTCCAAAAGTCAAAACTCTATAAAAAGTTGTTCTCAAAGAAATGTCACTCTTGGGCCAGCCCCGTGGCTTAGCGGTTAAGTGCGTGCGCTCCGCTGCTGGCGGCCGGGGTTCGGATCCCAGGCGTGCACTGATGCACCGCTTCTCCGGCCATGCTGAGGCCGTGTCCCACATACAGCAACTAGAAGGAGGTGCAGCTATGACATACAACAATCTACTGGGGCTTTGGGGGGAAAATAAATAAATAAAAAATCTTTAAAAGAAATGTCACTCTCTCATCTCTTCTATTCCATTCACATCCATCCTAGGCAGTCAATTTATCAGGTAATCAATTTCAATAGTTTCTGGCTGATCCGTCCTATACTTATTTTTGAAAAAAATAAGCATATACATTAGAAGTTTCTTATTTTCATTCTTTCTTACAGAAAAGGTAGCACATTTTATATAAAGTGTCTTAAAGCTTTGCTCTTTTCATTTAACAATGTATCTTGGGAATATGCCGTATTAGTTCACAGAGATCTTTCTCATTCTTTTTATTCCAGCTGCATAATGCTCCACTGTGTGAATGTACCATAATTTATCAATCAGTTTCCTATGTGTGGAAATTTGTGTTGTTGCCAATATTTTGTAATTACAAGTAATAAATAATGTTGGGCAAACGCACTTTTATTTTATTGGAGGTGTAAGCCATGACTTTTAAATCAGCTCCTTTTCTTTTTCTTTTTCTCAAGTTAAACATATATAAAATTATCAAAAGCTATTAACTCTTTTTTCATGTGTAAAAACAAAGATTCATGACAATGTGCTTTCTGAAAAGCCATATAGAAATTATATGGTCTGGAAAACTGTAACTACATTTTGTGGAAGTAGAAATTGTACCACATATTTGTATAACAGCAAGGCAAGTGTGGTCTCTAGGAAGTATAGGTAAAGTTGATTAGATTGCAGTGTATACTTAAAAGTTGAATAATGCACTCTTGTAAAACACTCTTCAAAATTATTTAACTTCCCATGATATCATCACAGCATGTGCAAAAAAAATCTTTAGTGTTATCTTTTCCTGTCACATGACTAGTGCAAACAAAAGAAATCCTTATCTTTTTGTTTCTATTCTGGCCCTTTATAAAATGGCATTAAGCACCATTCAAAACTTACACATTAAAGGTTTGGTTTGGGGAATAAAGATTTATTTTGTATTTAAAACAAATTATATTTGTTAAACTGAAGCTGTCTAGCATCTTATATGCATAGAAAACTTTATAATTTTAAAACCACTTTCCTAAATATTTTCACATTTAAGTCTCGTAGCAACTCTAGGCATAGTGAACTAGGGAGGAGTTATATTGTGCTTATTTTACAAAAGAGGGAACAAAGGCATTTAGAGAGTTTAAGAAAATTGCCCTGGGATGTAGGACTCTGGACTAAACCCTGAGCTGGAATCCAGGACAATTATTTTTCTTTACAAAGTGGGATGTGCCCATCTCATAGGCTTATTGTGGTGATCAAATAAGATAATGTACTTGAAAATGCTAAAGTTGTACAAAGAAAAGATAGTTCTATTATTATTAAAGTATTTGGGCTTTGGTGACTATGCATAAAATTTCTCCATATTTTTGGTACTATTTATATAAGTAGTAAAAGAGATTTGAAGAGTCTAAGAGCTACGGATCACACAGCAGGACTTAGAGTGTTCATGTGGGGAAATATTTTATAGACTGAACTAGTACCTCAAGGAGCAGGTGACGAAGCTATATATCCATTGTGGAATAATTAACAGCATTATATTTTGCACAGAACTTAGACCTTGAAACAAACCTCATTAAAAGGTACTTGATCTTAGTTTTAAACCTTTAAGTATCTCTTCTTTAAAAAGTGATCAATGTAGGCACTGGTTACTTTGGTTATCCCGCTATGAGATTCACACAACTTTGATCTAACTTTCTTTGATTTAACACTGCAATTAAGAAGATTTGGTTCAAAGTAAAAGCTCATTGGTTGATGTTTTACACTGATGTGATAATGTTTACACAGATGTGCTTTGAAATCTTGATTATGGTGGATTTGGGGGTCCTACCACAAGACAGACTGTTATTTGAAAGGTGAAATAATATGACATTTACCTGGTGCAACCTTTAAAACAGACTTAGCAATATACATCTCTAAAGTGATTTATCTGTTTATTGTTTTTAGCCAGTGTTTTTGTTTTATTTCATATCTATCATCAGTAAATCACTTGTTTTAAGGACTCTTTTATAACTTGGTTGCACAAGGGTCAGTACTTAGGGCCATAGTGATGAAAAGGTGTAACTTTACCTACTTTAAAGCACCTGCCAATTAATTGGCAGAAGACTCTTCAGAGCAAATAAACTAGAGCAGACCCATCCATTTGCGCTCCCAGATTTAGGCTTTTGCTGAACGAACCATGAAACAAGGCTGAAAAACTCATCTTTAGTGATTCTCTAAAAGTTTTTGCTCAGGGCAAGTGTAAATCTGCCAAATGATACTCAACTTTTCTGCCACTGAAAAATTTTAACAGAAAGATCGCAAATTTAACTAGTAGTACAAAACCAAAGTTTTAAGATTTAAATGGACATGAATCCAATGCCTTCACTTCAGTGACTTTTTACTTTACAAATATGCACAGGCACGCTTCCATGTTTACCAGTAACTTTTCATGTTTCAAAACACAGCAAGAATCAACACTGTTTTCTGTTTAGTTGTTTTTGTAACTGAAACGTAAACAAAAAATCGAGCCTTAAAGAAAACGCAACTGAGAAGAAAGGCAAAGTGCCCTTAGATTGGATACGGGCCCCAGAGGCTACTCATTGTTTATGACACTATTACAGATGTTATTTTCTATTCATAGCAAATGTAAGAATGTAAACCATCTCTTCTCAGCCTATTTGGATTTACTCTTAATCCTAGATTCATGATTATATTATGTTATTATATCATGTTGATTAAAAGTCCATGACCTTAGCACAGAATTTAAAACTTCTATAAAGGGAGAAGGGAATCTTGGTTACATCATGTGCTATCTGAGTAAAAATAAACATTAAAGAGAACCTGGGAAGGGGGGTGTGTATGTTCCTAACCTAACCTTGATTATGTAAAGAAAATCCCCCATCTAAATGATAAAAGAGTAATGCTTGTACATTTTATTAGTGTTTTAAAATTAGTGAGCTAAACTGTCAAAGCTTTGATTTTCCTTTCATATGTGTCTGGGCAGGTCTAAGCCTCAGGTAACGCCCTTTTTCCTTCTCCCTCTCTTACTTTTCTTTGCACCTGTCCACTGCAGGCTCCCAGCAGCTCCCAAAGAGTCCAATTCTCCTCCTCTTCTCTCCTTTTCCTCCTCCTCCCCTCCCCCTCTCCCCGTCTCCCCTCCCTCCCCTTACCCTTTCTTCTATATACCTGCCAAGCTGGGCTCCTCTTAGCAGCGATCTATCACTGCAAAGGAGCTCACATCAAAGGCGGTTGCACAGCAGCAGCCGAACAGCATCACGGTTGTGCCAAAGACAAACCCGAAGAGGGGCCTTGACTGCGCCTCCCCGAAGTTGCTGGCTAGCTTTGGCCAAGTGTGGGAATGATTTTTGCGACTGCATGGATAGAGAACCGTCAATGGCCCCTTTTGGTCACTTCCGAAGAGCAAAAACGTGTTGAGAGGATGCCGGTTTAAGATTTCAAACAGAACCTCCCCAGCGAGCGTGAAAGGACTTGATTAGCATATGTCAAGAGGACCCGCATATATACTCGGTGTGTATGTACACAGGACTCTGATCTGATCAGTGTGCGGAGTTGGAGCCCCGGCCCCCAGCCCCAGCCCCAGCCCCAGTATTGGCAGCGGCAGCTATAGATGTTTCTGCAAAGCCAGCAGCCGGCTCCCACCTACCCAAGGAGAGAAGATCACTCCAAGACAGTGAAAGCTTCCCTGCTGTCTCAGTGCAAAGTCCATTCAGCGACCTCACAGGAGTAACGGGGCCTTAACTTTTTGCGTTTCTTTTGCTATAATTTTCTCCATTCACCTGCCCATCCCCGCTACAATTTTTACAGGGGGTCTTTTGTTTTCCGGATCCTCCGTCTCTCCCTCTGGCCCCTCCATGGCTCCCTTAGCCGAAGTCGGGGGCTTCCTGGGCGGCCTGGAGGGCTTGGGCCAACAGGTGGGCTCGCACTTCCTGCTGCCTCCTGCCGGGGAGCGGCCGCCTCTGCTGGGCGAGCGCCGGGGCGCGGCGGAGCGGGGCGCCCGCGGCGGGCCGGGGGCTGCGGAGCTGGCGCACCTGCACGGCATCCTGCGCCGCCGGCAGCTCTACTGCCGCACCGGCTTCCACCTGCAGATCCTGCCCGACGGCAGCGTGCAGGGCACCCGGCAGGACCACAGCCTCTTTGGTACGTACTGGCACCCCAGCACCCCCCGCACCCCCTGCTCCTCTTCACCTGGTGCGCCTCCTTCCCCGCCTGCGCCTCCGGGAGGGCTGCGCAGAGCCCGAAGCCCATCCTGTGCGAGGTTCGGCCTGGGGCTGAAGGGCGGGCCAGCGCAGGAACGGGGGGGACTTTTCCTGCCCGCTTGCAGCCGCAGTCTCGAGCAGGCCTGCTGCTCCAGATGCTGGGGGCGGGAGGAGAAAGGGTGGGGGATCCGCACGCACCTTGCTGCCCTGCCCTTCCTGCTGCCAGGGACACCAAAACCTGGAATCGGAATCACAGCTATCTCGCAGGCAGTTTTTTAAATCTCTATATTATTTTCTCCTACTTTCTCTCACATTTCCCCCAGTACCGTCCACTTAACAAAAATTAATAGCAGGAAGCATTCCGCTTCTTTAAACATGCCCCGCGGTGATGCGGTTGATTATGCGTTCATGGCTACTGCTCAGAGGGTCGCTCTTGTACAGGATGCGAGCATTTACGCGTCCACCTAGAGAACCGTAAATGTTCACCCGAAGAGGTAACAGATTAACTTTCCATGGGCACCGTCGCTACTGTCAGACTCACCTGGCTGCATTTTACTGCGCTCTTAAAGTTCTATTTGAGTGAGCACAGAAAAAAAAAAGCCTACCTGGCTACTGAGCATGCCCAGTCCTTCAGCCAAGCTCCTCTTTAGAAATCCCGAAAAGAAACCCGAAAGCAAAGATCTGGGTATTGACCATGCGTAAGAGGAAATAGGGAAGCGAAAGAAGATATGGGTGGGAACACACAGGGCCACGTTTCAGAATACCGCCAGCAGTGCCTGCGAGCAGGAGTTAAAAGAAAGAAACAAGCAAATGATTGTTAAGGCAAATTGTTAAGACACTAGATTGGGAAATCATAAGGTCTCTACTGTTAATTACTTGCTAACTAGCTGTGTGACTAGCAATGCCCTCACCAGTCTGAGTCTTAGTTTTCTTGTCTGTACAATGATGGAGTTAAATTGTGGTACCTTTAAGATGCTTTCCGTTTCTAACATCCCAGCATCATTCCTCCACTGCGGAAGTTTTCATTATATTAGAGTTAAAGGGATAGAGCACTCTCAAAGAATTTTGATCATTAAACTTGGGACATGATTGCAGAGATTCATAGTATTTTTTTAAAGGTGCCATTGACTTGTCAGCAGCCATGTGAAACTGCCCAACAGTGTCAGCTTCCTTTCCCTTCCTTACCCTTGTGGGATTCTTCGAGAATCTCATCTCTGAGTCGCCCTCTCTTATCTTGTGCTCATCCCCTTGTTCTTATATCTCATTCCATTTTTGACTTGTTGCACTCGTTAAAACTTGGGAGAAGTGTAAATCTCGGTTGGAGGGGCATTTGTAGCTCTAGATGTAGAAATGAGCATGTGGTGGTAATTTGGTAGCACTTAAAGGCTTAGAAAATTAACTTTTTAAAACCCATATGTTTGCAGCTTCCACTGATCTCTTCCAAATTCCCATTGACTATGAGTCAAGAGTGTCATGACCTAGTGGCCAACCTTGGGGTCACTTTTGGAAAGTGGTTTCTAAATTGAGGAGGCTGAGATTCTGATTCTAAAGAACTTGGCTGACACCAGGCGGCTCAGTTCTCTTGCCTTGAAGAATTCCTGCACTCCATCCATTACAGAAAAATCCTCCAGCTACCAGAAAGATTTAGACATGGACACAAATGTGATAAGGCCTATAAGTAGAACAGGTAGAAGTTAATCTTGGGTAATATTCAGACTTCCTTCCTGCAGTACATAGTGTAGCCTTGGAAATTCTGCTTTTAAGACACTTGTAATTCAACTATAAAATCTCCCCAATGACAAGAGTTGCTTCTTCCACTTTGTGTCTCTTGATAAGACTGACGCTATGGGAAGAGATTAGTAAATATTTGTAGACTTGATAACATTCATTAAACTCGTATTTAAATCCATTCCTTAAGAAATGAAGCTCTTGGGGTCGGAGCCGTGTCTTAGCGGTTAAGTGCGCGCGCTCCGCTACTGGCGGCCCGGGTTCGGATCCTGGGTGCACACAGACGCACCGCTTCCCTGGCCATGCTGAGGCTGCGTCCCACATACAGCAACTAGAAGGATGTGCAACTATGACATACAACTATCTACTGGGGCTTTGGGGAGAAAAAGGGAAAAAAAGGAGGAGGATTGGCAATAGATGTTAGCTCAGAGCGAGTCTTCCTCAGCAAAAAGAGGAGGATGGACATGGATGTTAGCTCAGGGCTGATCTTCCTCACAAAAAAAAAAAAAAGAAATGAAGGTTGCATATCAGAATTATCATCTTAATAGGACATTTTTTTTTTGCTAAAATTTTGTGTAATTATTTAGTAATTGCAAAAATATGACTGACTTATTTTGTGCTGATTTGTCACTCTCTGATGGGAGGCTACGTATCAGAACAAAATATTTACTGACACATAAAGGGAAGATAACTCAGATTAGTTTGGTAGCTAAAGGAGTGAAAGCCTCTATGATGCATGACAGTGCATCCTAGTGGCCTCTGATTGCTAAGACGTCATAATTTACTACAAGGGAGTGGAGATGACAAGGAAAGTTTATGTTTAGCATGTATAACATTATATGCTTCTCTCTATATTTGCTTTCTATTTCTAGTGTTTCAATTATTAATTATGAAATTATTTTGGTATTTTTCTTTTAAACTCATTTCTGTGTCATCAAAGTAAGAAGTTTGAAAAAGCTTAAGAATGGCTATTTGAGATGTTAAAGTAAATAACGTTTCAAATTTATACTGATTTGGCCATGATTAAATAAAAAATTCAGAATCCTGTGTTTTAAAATTTCAAAACCAGGTCAATAGATATAAACAAAAAGTTCCCAGCAGGGTTTAAATAATTGCCTATCTCAGCTAGCTCTAAACTTATAACAGTTTTTCTGCACAGTAGGACGGTAGGGAGATTTTACTTAATACGTAAACATGGAATCATTACTTAAAAAAAAAAGTTTAGCCTGAGATCAAACATATTCCTTTAAAGGCTTTTCCTTTATTCTCCCATATTCTCCACAGATTTGTCTGATGTGGTTGCATTGTGGGTTGACTCACCTGTTTATTATGATTTAAAAAAAAAACCTGGCTTTGAAAATGATACCAGAAAGACAAAGTACCTTCAAGTCTTTTTATGGGACACTGGGCATTAGAAAATCTATCTAAAATCTGTGATTACCTCTTAAGGAAAGTTTTTCATGTCTACTCTTTGTTAAGGAATTAGCTTAGTTGCCACCTCATATTATAAATAAGAAAGACTTGTCAAATCTCATTTAAGAATCAAATGATTACAAATTACTATGTGGTATACTATTTCTTTGAGAGACAAAGGATCAGAATTAAAAAGTGTGGCTAAAATCTTTAAGAGGAACACAAAAAAACACATAACCTTTTTCCCATCATCCCCCATGAGCCATTGCAAAATTATTTATGCCTAGTTATGTATGAAGTTTTGGATGTCGTTTGAGAAAGTTGAAAATATTGAATATCATCATTCTAAGGAGATATGTAATTTCTTGTCTCTCTGCAACTACATATTTTTTTGGACAAGAAAACAGAATTATCTTAAGATAAGGATTAAAGTATAGGTGGTTTACCATTTAGTTTTTCAGGAAAAATGGATACTTTATAAGACCTGTTATATAAATGGTTCATATGGAAATGAAGCTTATATTTTATTGTACTTGAAAACTGGTTCTATTATACATTCTAATCAGCTAATCAGTTCCTGTTCTTTGAAAGCCAAGAATATCTTAATGTAAATCAGATACTTAAAGAGAATTAAGTTACATGAGAGCCATAGTACACTTTTCAAATTGAATTTAACATTCAATACAACTTCAAGTAATTATACATTTGTAAGTATATCCTAGATGAAATTCCATTAATATAGCTTCTTCTACTAATCAAGTTTTGGACCTATATTTTTGTTTGTAACAAGAATCGCTCACTAGTGAGCTTGACAGTAACTTTAGTTTTCATTTACTCCCCATCTCTATATTTGTCATTATAATGGCTATCCAACAGCTGTATCTTGTCTCTGCCTTAGGCTCTCAATTAGGGACACTGACTCTTTCAAGCCACTTGTAGACTATTTAGTAGTGTATTGTTGCTGTAAGATCCTTGATAGCTCTAGTGTTATACGTGATCTCCTAATAGTTTGAAAGAGTTATTTGAGCTCTTAAGAATCTATGTTTAGAGTTTAAGAATCTGTGTTTCTGCTGAAGAGTGAATTAGGCTCTGGACAGAATAGAGCCTTCTGTATAAGCACATAGCCAGATTTTGTCCTTTCCCTTGGCCTTGGGGATGTCATGTGTCCAAACAGGAACTTGTACAATAAATCAAGAAATGACTTAAGAGCAAGAATCAGGCTAAATGGCACACATTTATACTGTTTGTAGAGCTTAAGAGCAGGTGAAGGAGTAAAGGCAGAAAGCTATTGAGGAAGGCAGTTCCAAGCATAGAAAGTATGTCTATATTCTTTTTCAGCAGAGTCTAATGGGAAGAACAAGACAAAGACACTAGTCCAAAAGTTAGTGTTTGCAGAGAAAAAAAGTGATGCAGAGGGGATCATTAAGGTTTTTTTTTTTTATGATGGTGTTTTAGTGTATTAAGTGGAGAGTTTTCGATACTAGTTTACCTATTGATAAATGGAAATAATTCTAGAAAGTTATTGGTAGCAAAATTGACTTGCATGCTAAATTCTTAATAGTTGGCCATCACATTTAATGATTTATAAAGTTCTTTTACTTTTTTGAACTATAAAATTTATTTTTAAGAATCATGTAACAGGAAACAGCATATTATATAATATATAAAGTTTTGAAATTACTGTGTGGTCCTCAAGAAACTGTCCTGAAGTAGAAACATTGAATTAGGGTTCAGAAGATGTGAGTTCAAGTATCAGTTCTATTAATTATAAACACCATGTCTCTAGGCAAGTCAATAAACCTCTTTGAGCCTCAGTTTCTATATATGTAAAATGGGGATAATAATATGTTCCATAACTATCTTAGGGGATTGTTTTTGAAGACTAGATAGAAAATATAAGCAGAAGCCCTTTATAAACCACGAAATAATAAAATACCCATATAAGGTATACTGATTGCTGTGAGTAAAAGATTGACTTGACTGATAGTAAGTAAAAACAAAACAAAACAATTAATAGAACATGGTTGTAATTAACTAATGGACTCATGGAGAACTAAGAACACCTCTATTATACACGAATTTATGATAATAATAGCTTCTGTTTGTTGAATGCCTAAACGTGTTAGTCCTTACCTCTCTCCTGTAGAGGGGGCATTTCGCCCATTTTGCATATGAGGACACTGAAGTTCAAAGAAGACAAATGACTTGCATATTCAGACTAGCCAGTAAATTACTGAAATGCAATTCAAACCCAGGTTAGTCTGGTTAAAGATTTTACACCCTTAACGTTGTACCATGATGAGTAATTTTTTCCTTTTTAGTTTTTTTTTTCATCTGTACAATGGGAGGGTCATCCTAATAAGATAATCATATAGCACTTTTCAGTTTGCAAAGGACTTTCACCTAAATCATTATATTTAGCAATATTGGTCTACTGCTATTTGAAAGATATTCATTCTGGTATGTTCATTAATAAATACAAATCATTATCTTGTTTATAAATTCAGGTATTCTGGAGTTCATCAGTGTGGCAGTGGGACTGGTCAGTATTCGAGGTGTGGACAGTGGTCTTTACCTTGGAATGAATGACAAAGGAGAACTCTATGGATCAGTACGTATTTTAAAAAAATTATTATAATTCTTAAAATTATGACTATCCATTTTGTAAGTAAAATATCTATCAATAGTGAATGTCATAAGAAACATATAAAATATACTTAGGTAAAAATTAAAAATCTATATCCTGATAAATTTCTATATGTCTGGGCAATAGGATAGTAACTCAGTTTCATTTTTTAAACCCCAAACTGTTTTGCTTTCAGCTCCCTAGTTCTTTTTGCCCATTATCCTGGGTCTTTCTACTTTCCTCCATATGTTGATCATTCTCACCAGAGAAAGAGAAAAATGAGAGCATTTTCTTCTTATCATGTTAGATTCTTTTCACCTTTCCATTCATTTTATATAAATTTTCTCTACCCATTATTATCTGCCATCACTAAGTACATGTTACTTACTTGCTGATCTTCGTATATAAGAAATGAGTGGGGCCGGCCCCGTGGCTTAGCGGTTAAGTGCGCGTGCTCCACTGCTGGCGGCCCGGGGTTCGGATCCCGGGCGCGCACCGATACACTGCTTCTCTGGCCATGCTGAGGCTGCGTCCCATATACGGCAACTAGAAGGATGTGCAGCTATGACATACAACTATCTACTGGGGCTTTGGGGGAAAAAGTAAATAAATAAATAAAATTATAAAAAAAAAAGAAATGAGTGAATGAAATCTTAGGATATTTAAGCAACAACAGAAAATGACAACAACACTAATTTGACCATATCTGCAGTCTTGATAATCACAATAGCCATGAGCCCACTCAGAGTTGCATTAGGCAATTTTTAACTTGCCACTGAGGATAAGTGCACATTCGTGGGTCTACTATAAATGTTTTAAATATGGAGCTTAAAGTAAACTTTTCAGGTTAACATTTCGTCAGTATAGGTTTTTAAAATTTTTTTACAACAAACCAGCAGCAACAATATGAAAATTAGAGTAACATGATAATATAAAACTCCGTCTGTAGTACGGTATAGATTTTTCTCTTTCACTGGTAACATTTTTATTTGTTCACAGTTGCTTACATAATGTTAAGAAAATTGGTAAAGTGTAAATATGTGCCACTCTTCCACACATCCTATCATATGAAATCCCTTTTTAAAGTCAAAGTCTCTATTTCCAAAGAGAATTTACTTTTTATGATTTAGCAAATGGCACTGCCTAGTACCTTCTTTTCCTTAAAATCTCAGTTGAGACCACAATATACAGTTAGACTCTCAATATGGAATGAGAAAAATTGGTTATAATATTTCAGTAAGTGGTATTCCACTTAATGTCCTTTGTAAAGACAAAATTTGCCCTTTCTTGGTTTTCTGTCAGCTCAGAAGAAAGAGAAATAATGCACTGTGTAATAATCATAAGAGTAGAATTACAATTAAAAGAGAAAAACATGCGCGTAACCCTCCTTCTTCATGTATGTGTTGGATTAAAAAAGTAGCTGTGGCCTATCTCTTAGAATAATATACAGTCCAACTTGAAAAGACAAGAAATTGTTGGGCTTTTACTACATTTACCTAATAGGAACATCCAGGTAAAAGTTAACCATGGGGAATATATCATCAATTAATAAAGTCATGAAGGGAAGAAATATGATTTGGAGTGATGATCTTGAATGAGGAATATAGATGTTAGCAAGATCTTGAACTGTTTCAAGATGATAGTAGAGATTTGCTATGTAGAACTTGGGCATCTAATGATGGAACAAGATAAACTACAGGCCTGTTTGATGGTGATGGTGGTAGGAAGGAGATAAAAATGGAGCATGGGAAAGTTCAGAATATTTATTAAGTTTTGAAAATAAAATTGAGAATTGACATTTAACTTAAATTTCTTTGAGGTAAACTGCTGAATGAAGTCACCTGGGAGAAAGAATTCCAGGTAACAGAAGAACTAAAACAAAAAAAAAAGAAAACCAATTTAATTTTTCTCCTGTGACAAGGATATAGTTATAAGCAAAGAAATAAAAATATGGAGTTGAGACTTTTCTAAGGAAATTCTCTCAAAGGTATTTTTTTAAATGGCAGTTACTTTCTCTCTTTTAGGAGAAACTGACTTCTGAATGCATCTTTCGGGAGCAATTTGAAGAGAATTGGTATAATACCTATTCATCCAACATATATAAACATGGAGACACTGGCCGCAGGTATTTTGTGGCACTCAACAAAGACGGAACTCCAAGAGATGGTGCCAGGTCCAAAAGACATCAGAAATTTACACATTTCCTACCTAGACCAGTGGATCCAGAAAGAGTTCCTGAATTGTACAAGGACATACTGATGTACAGTTGAAGTGTGATAGTGTCTTTGCTGAAGAACCAAACTACAACTATTCTCCCTTATTAGAGTTCCCATCATAAAATAATAACCCAAGAAGACATTCGGAATGTTATGGAGTCTACTTTCCACTGGGAGACTGACTTTGGAAAGAATATTGAGAACAAACAAACAAAAATATTTTGACTTGAAGTAGATCAAGATCTCTCTTTATAAGTGGACTAAGTTCCCTTAGGAACACCAGCTCAGTCCTTACTAGTAGATTGAAGCTGAAAAATCTGTTAAACTGTGGATAATGGGAACCCCACCTAGTTTGCTGCTGGTGCCTCACCTCTCTGGATTATGTTTACTTTAAAAGTTACATTAAAAATAGATACTTCATGTTGAAGAAATGGATTGACGTAGTTGGCCAAGATTATTGCTACATAAATTCTGAGGACTTGGTAGGATTTTGCAAGTTATGGCATTATATGTAAAAAAACCTGGGTGAAATGTGGACTATGAATCATGCCACAGCAAGACAGAACATTTTTTTAAAGGATGGACCTATTTATACATTTTCAGTTTGCAAATATTTATTATATATATTTATTTATTAAAGAGTTTATTTTTTACTGGTATATGAAGATAATACAAAGAGAAAAAACACAAAAATTCCTTTATTGTGCCATTTCTTTGTTGTGGTGTCTTGGGCTGTAAAGAAGACATCATTATTGCAACACGTTTAGCGTAGAATAAGATCTTGAATTTCTTTTTAAAAATAAAGTATAGCATAGATTATATTTTTTTTGCAGTCAATTGCCTTCTAAATGTAACATTGGTTCCTTTGGCCTGGAAAAATGCTTTATCAATTTGTATTGAATTCACACATTCAAAAGGGAATTAAACATTTTTATTTTATGTTTTGGTTTCATTTCTTTTCAGGCAAAAGTTATTCTACTTATATAACATATTTTTGAAATGATAAAATTCTAAGTTCCCTGAAGAAAAAACTTTGGTATTTAGAGAACTTCTAATGTAGAAAATTATCAAACATTATAGGCAACTTATGCTTACTTATGTTTTTGATTCGGTGTGGAAAACACGATTTCTTTCACCCACTATGATCAGGGAAAGAATTAGTGTTTATGGCACTGCCGTTAATAATGGTGAGGCTCCATCTACCTCTCGGAGTCTGGAGTTTTTTCCATTGTATCTTCTATTCAGTCATTTATTCAATAAACATTCATTAAAGCCAGCTATACAGAAGATACTATTAGGCACTATAGAAAATCTGGTGATCAAGACAGAGATGCATCATGGCATCATGGAGCTTAATGTCTAATAGGGGAAACAGATGGTAAACAAGTAAACTAATACCATAATTGTGATGTGCTCTACGAGGAAAACAAGGTTCAGGCACGGAAAAAAAGAGAGAACAAATTTAGATAGGATGAATCAGAGAAGGCTTCTCTAGAGAGGTGACATTTCTGATGGACCTTAAAGGATAAGAAAAAGCCAGCCAGGCTAAGAGGACAATCATAGCCTTACAGGAAGAGGAAACAGTCAGTCTGGAGTCCCAAGGCAAGAAAGAGCTTTGTGGCTGGAGCTTAGTGACCAATTGGCAGAGTGACACAGATGAGTTTAGAAAGCTATGCAGATACAAATCCTGTAGGTTCTTAAAGGCCTTTCTGAGGTTTTATTTTCTCCTGCCCAGTAGTTGTCAATGTCACCTCTCTTAGATGTAGCAATCATTGTTGGGGATGTGGTAATGATAATGGTAGCGGCTGCCACCAGTTACCAACCTGAAAGGCTTAGTAAAACTCAGATTGCTGGGCCCCAGCCCAGGAGTTTGATATGTAAGTCTGGTGTGGGGTCTAAAAATCTGCATTTTTAACAGGTTCCCAAGTAATATTGATGCAGTTGGTCTGGAGACCACACTTTGAGAACCACTAGTCTGGAGCAGTGTTTCTCAAACTTTAATGTGCATAAAAAATCACCTGGGGATCTTTCTAAAGGATGGATCTGTTAAACTGAGGTCTAGGGGTAGGAGGCAGTCTGAGATTTTGCATGTCTAACAATGTCCTGGGTGATGCTTGATGCTGCTAGACCACGGACCACACTCTGAATGGCAAGACTGACTGTTGCTTTAACGCTATCTGGAGTTATTCCTATTAACTCATTCTCTCATTACTTAAATAAATTAATGGTGATGTTTGGGGTGAGGGTAGGGAGTTCGACATACAACTTTAACAAAGCTACATGGAAATGTGTGTGTGTGTGTGTGTGTGAGGAGGGTTGTGTGTGCACTTGAGTGTGTGCAGGATGAGAGACCCAGAGACAGAGAAATGTTTCAGCTCAAAACCTCTTGGTTTTAAGAATGTAAAAAATAATAGTAAAAAACGGTTTAGCATTTTTTAATACTTTAATAATCTTCAGAATTAATTCATATTTTTACTTTTATTTGTAAATAAAAGTAAAAACTAGTTTTGGTTCGATGTTTGACACCTATATTTAAAGTATGTGTCCCAAAGCTAGTATTATGCAAGTATTTCAAGTCTTTTGCAAAACGCTGCTGGTGTCTAAACTTATAACTATGGAGGAAGTCTTATGAATTTAAAGAGAGTACATTGATCAAAGATGGCCCACAATAAATATTGTTACCTAATGAAAATTTCTTGTTTTTTGAGCTATAACAGGAATACAAGTCAAAAATTTTTTTATTGTCATGGCTACTTGTAGTGATTTGAGATAGGAAATATGATTGAAGCAATGGCTTTACAAACTTTCAGAAAACTAGGAAGTCACTATATCTTGTATTCTCATATTTACGTATTGGTGTCTGTTCTTGTGACAGAAAAACAATATGCATCTGCTGAATTGTACTACTTGAATAAATGATCTATTAAGTATCTGAATAGATTTCAATTGGTACTCCTAAATGAAAGTGGTGTGTGAACATATTAACTCATATATGGAAGGATAAGAGTCATTCAGTTTATTATAAAATCAATATTTTGAAAACAGTTTATTATATCTTTAGCATGCTTGGTGAATATCTCACCCATTAGTCATCCTCTTGCTTCTTTATTTTAATTTCATTTTTAAAAGTTCTATTAGCAATCATATATTAACTTACATTTTCCATTCTTTCTTGCTTGAAATATTAATTATCAGTTGCCAAACTTCTCTACATTTTATGCAATGATAACAGAAATCTAAATACATGGGGGTAGGAGAACTCTTGCTGTGCCCATTTCAAAGGTTTTGATTTCAGTTAAATGCAATGTCAAAACAATTCAGGAGCTTAAAGCTATTGACTGTTTGTGAGATTATAGATCTATCATAAACTTAATATATAGAAGTTAGAAAACCATTCAGGCTATCACTTATATTTATAATGCAGTTTATGGAAATTGCCAGTTTTGCGAATTAACTAATGATCAGAAATATTTTATATGTATATACCAAAACTCTGACTTCAATAGATAAGTTGTTGTGCCTATAAATAGGCAATTTCTAATTTCTTTTTTTTTTTTGTGAGGAAGATCAGCCCTGAGCTAACATCCATGCTAATCCTCCTCTTTTTGCTGAGGAAGACTGGGCCTGAGCTAACATCTATTGCCAATCCTCCTCCTTTTGTTCCCCAAAGCCCCAGTAGATAGTTGTATGTCATAGTTGCACATCCTTCTAGTTGCTGTATGTGGGACGCGGCCTCAGCATGGCCGGAGAAGCGGTGCATTGGTGCGCACCCAGGATCTGAACCTGGCTGCCAGTAGCAGAGCGCATGTGCTTAATTGCTAAGCCATGGGGCCGGCCCAGCAATTTCTAATTTCTAATGGCAAAATTTAAAGCTATTAGGGCCTGCCCCATGGCTTAGCGGTTAAGTGCGCGGGCTCCGCTGCTGGCGGCCCGGGTTCGGAACCCTGGGCGCGCACCGAGGCACCACTTCTCCGGGCATGCTGAGGCCGCGTCCCACATACAGCAACTAGAAGGATGTGCAACTATGACATACAACTATCTACTGGGGCTTTGGGGGCGGGGGGAAGGAGGAGGATTGGCAATAGATGTTAGCTCAGAGCCGGTCTTCCTCAGCAAAAAGAGGAGGATTAGCATGGATGTTAGCTCAGGGCTGATCTTCCTCACAAAAAATAAATAATAATAAATAAATAAAGGTATTATATATTATTGGTAAGTGATGAATTAGTACATTAAATGACTCCTATGTGTTCAGTGCATGCTGTTTCCACTAGCAAAAATAATTCTAGGACATCCAGGGAGAGTTTAGTCCAGATAAATCCTAATTTCAAGTTTCTGACAATCGATAATTTTATAAGATGTTTGCATTTCAGTTTATTCTAGACAGAGATCTACAAACCGAAGTTGGGCTCAATTAACCTCAGCCTGTTGGTACAGAGGATGATATCTTGGCTCTCTAGATATATGATATGTGAGGCTAAGGACAACACTTTCCTCTAGCCGACAATGTAGTACTACTAATTAGGGTATTTTGGTTAGTAGTATAATGTTGGTGGGTGTGATAAATTTAATGCATATAATTCCTTGACCCAATGTTAGAATTGCTCAGTCTCTTTCTAGTGACAGAGAAGGGGTCTAGTATGACACCCCTAGTTCTTTAGAACAAACAAATATTTTTATAGAACCTACAACTAATACTATTCTAAAGTTTCCAAGCTGAGCCTACTAACCAAACCTACTGCGAACTAGTGGTGCACACAGGGGTAGTAATGAAGAAGTTGTAGGGAGGAGGGTAGATACATATTTGATTAAATTGGTTGAACAGTTCACGTCTGGTTGAACAGAACATTTCTGTAGGTCACACCTGGACGTTTAAGTTCTTTAACAGTTATCTTTCTTTCACATGGTTGGGAATATGTAAATAATAATGTGGAACTGAGGGAGCAGTTTTAAACTGGTAATATTTATACCTAGTACCAATTTGTCTTCCAGTATGGACTTAGTGTGCAACATGATTTATTTTAAAAAACTTCCTTCCACTTTTTTCTAAGCACGTTAGAACAGGTTTCATTGTTCCTGTAATTATTTTCTCCCCAATGTAACTTTAGTTCTTTGAGCACAGACAAATTTTGCACAGTCTGACTCATTAGAGAAGCCATATGTTGACTGGTTAGTTTTTTTCAACAGGATTTTGCAAGAGAATTAAGTCCTGTAGAAAATAATGTGATTGACTATTTCTGAATTCTCCCAGGGAACGTTATCTGGTACCATTTTAGACACATAGAACACAAGTTAATGTATTACACATAATGGGTTCCTTAGGGCTTAATTCTTTTAGGAATCCTATTGAGAGCCTGTTGTGAGGTTGGCTGTAGTATTGTCAGAGTACACCCTCGGGGGCACACAATTCACTGTTTCCCACAGGGATCAGACATGTTAATATAATTCTATTCCAGCTTAATCAAAATTCTCTATGCCACAAGATTTTTAATGTTTGGGTAGCGTCAGAGTAATCTGGGTATGACCCCAAAGCCAATCAGATCTAAGGAGACTGAGTGGTCCATCCTATTTCATATCGTTCATATTCCTAAGCCCAAAGGCCTCATCAAGCTGTAATGGAATGTTCCAGTTACAAGGCACAGGTGCATTGCCTCGGATTTGTGGCAACAAACACTTACTGAATATTTTACCCAGTAAATAGAAATATTTAATTTACATTGTCATGCTGCTGGAGGTGTTCTAGTGTTCTTTTTAATCCTGTTGATACATTAACCACCCAGAAACAATCTTAGAATGTATTTAAATCAACCTTCATTGACATCTTTTAGCTTTTCTAGTTGCTGAAATAGAACAGATTGATCTCTTTCCTGGTAGAGTGTTCTCCCACATGTCCCAGCCATTGTTCTGCTCAATGTATGATTGGATGTAATTACTACTTTGAGACCATGGCTCTCCTCTGTATAGAGACCACTATGGCACGGGAGGCTGACACGTATCAAATGGCCCATGATGGCTGGTTGAATGTTTCCATACATGCTGAAAGAAGCCTTGCTTCTCATTCAGGCCCCAAAAGTGCAGTTAATTGGGACAAGTTGGGTGTAGAGAAGTTGTATCCTAGTTTTGCACTAGTCAGCACCTAGTCTTGCACTAGTCTTGCACCTAGTCAGCCACTAAAGCTCCCTTTATGATTTGGCTTCTCTGTTGTTCACATGTATCCTGTCACCCATTTGATCAAAGGGAGTTTGAATATTTATTTTAGCATTTCTGGCATCCAGAAATGAATATCTGTCTTCATTTCATCAATAAGTTTTTCCCCAACTTAGTTATAAGAAAATATAACTTTAGACAAAAGTATTTACTTTTATTTTTTTAACCAACCCATGTTTTTTTCTGCGGTGAACCATGTGCTCTTTGTCCCAATTCAGGAAATGTCAGCTCTCTTTCTATTTTCTCTCTAGTGCTTTAATAAAGACACATTCAGGACTTATCATTTGTAATGCACCAGATCCCTTCATGGTGGTGGATATGGCCAAGTATATCTTAGGTTCTAGCATATTTATTGGCCAGACTGTTACCTCGTATCGTTTGCTTTGGGGTGTGAGTTAGGGGAGGTGGTGAAGGGAGCAATTATTGAGAAGATAAATTTTTGTCTTGAGGAAGACTCTATCTCCAATCGTATTGTTTGCCCCTAAACTGGGATTTGGGTGGCTGCTATGTCTTGTAGTATTTGAATGTAACGGTCTTGGAGGTATTAGAGTGAAGAGGGCAGAGACCAAGAACAGTCTTTCTTAGAAGAAGTGATGCACCTTGGGAATTAATAAGGGTGCCCCTGCTAATGGCTGGCCTCCAGTGTGCAGCACACTTCTGTGAAGGCTTAACACTTCTTTGGAGATGGGCATTACTTTATCCTGATTATACTGCTTTCATTTAACAACAGTATTTTTCTTGAAAGTACTTGGGTGTCAGATATAATCAAATTCATGGTGGTGGCAAAAGGACTTGATTTCTCTCTTTGAGTTGCTCTCTTTTAACTATGGCCCAGTAGGTGGCTGGCAACTGATTTTCAAAATGAATACACCATTTGGCACACTTGATAACTTTGTCATCTCCTTAGGGACATGCCAATGATTCCGTATCAAGGGACCACTGGAGAGTCCACTGGAGAGTCATGTCTTGGTAATATGGGCTGAGAAGTTAGAACACTGCCTGTGTAAACTTTAAGGAACTTGCTGTTCAGGAGGCCACGTAACCTAATGATGAGACTGCAGTATAACAGTCTGAAGTGTTAATATCTGTATACGGCATTTTCTTTCTTTGCATCCTGTTTCGTGCTGTGGGTTTCAAGGACGAAAATTTTGTCTTATTCAGTGCATAATTTATTTGTTCCAAATAACAGTACTCCCAGAAAAGTCATTGTTTGGTGAAGGGCCCTTGAATTTCTTTTTTCTGTTAAATTGTTCTATCATTTTTAGTCATCAAACTAATAAGGGAAAACAGATCCTCAGATACAATTATTTCCGACTGCTACTCAATGTGCCATCTATGAATTGAATACATTTTCTATTTGAATTAGGTCCAGGGCACCTGTTTAAATTTCACCTTATTAGATTATAATATAGTGCTAGCAAATTTATCACTTTAGGACAATAAAGATATAATTCTGGCTAAACGAAGGCAAACTACATTGGTGACCAAAATTAACAGGGATCTTAAAGAATGCATTTGCTACATCAGTGACCACAGATTACCAAAAGGTTGATTCAGTGTCCATCTCTATCTTGGACTAGTCAAACTAGGGAGTTAAGGGGTAAGTGGTGTATGGGGTTATTTCCAGTTTCTTCAATACCCCTATTATGTAATTTGGTATAATCCTACTGCACTTTGGTACTATCTCATATTTGCAATTGTAGTGATACAGGGTTGTTCTACAGGTTCCCTTTTGGCATGCCCAGTTGTTATGGTCTTACTCTTTAACCTTTTGAAGGCTCTTTCCATCCCTATAATTGCAATAAATCCCTTGCAATTACACACTCAGGGAAAGGAGATACCACTCCAGGAAAATTTCTTTGCTTCTCTGTGTCCAGCAATTATCATGACCCAGCGACTTCAGCTACTTTCTCCTTTACATCTTTCAATAGTCAAAATAATTTCTCTCCTTATATTCAAGTTTCTCAGAGTTAGTGTTATCTTTGATCCTGTATCTAAAAGCCCCCAAGATTCCTGAATATTACCCTTTGTTCAAAATAGATTGCAGGGTTTAGAGCCTCTCCAGGCAGTTCTAGTGTTTAAATGAACCTGTGTGTTAAAGACTTTGGGGCAATTTGTCCTTCCCTTTCAGAGATGAGGCCTGATCTCCAGACTTTAGGGCCAGCCTTCTTAAATTAACAGAGATCAGAAGGAATCAAAGGAAATGCTTTGGGAGTCGTCCCTTGTTTTTCATGTGCAGGGCGTTTATCCTTAAGATTTACGAAGCCCTTGTCTCAGTGTTGCCTGTCTTGGCTTAGCTCCCAGTGATTCTGATGTGGCTTGTTGCTGTCTGTGCGGAGGGTTTGCCAAGGTTGTTGCTATGGCTGCAGTGTCTACAAGTTTAGCCGATTCTTCCATCTTATTGATGGCCTCTGAATCTTAGCCAGTTGCCAGTTTTCCTTTTATGAATTGGGGGATGTTGTTCCAAATCTAATGACCCTTTGTCTTAGTGCGCAGGAACGTTGTTGTGCTGGCAGCAGGCCCAATCTAAATCCAAATCTTTCCATGAGCCAATTCTCCAGCAATTTCCTGTGAAATTCATGTTTCCATGAAAAGCTTTTGGGAGGTAGAAATATAACCGTTTGGGAGAGACTTACTGTGTCCATTCGTTAGCATTTCAGCATTAGGATAATCATCCGGGTTGTTGGGTTCACCTACCCTGTTGGTCAGAACTGTGGCTATTTGAAGTTCTTTCTTTCTAATTTCCTTGATCCCTTGCTTGTCAGTTTTCCATGGCCAAGGTTGCTCTACTACTCCTTGCAAATCAGCTGATTTCCGTGCTTTCTCCACCCATAGAAACGAAGCATTAATTTCAATGGAGTTGTTTTCTCTAACATACGGTATTCACTATTTCTCCTTTTTTTCACTGTGGTAAAATATACATAGCATAAAATTCACATTTTTAACCATTTTTAAGCATACAGTTCTATGACATTAAGTATATTCACATTGTTGTGTAGCCATCCATCTCTAGAACTTTTTTATTTTCCCCGACTGAAACTCTATACCCATTAAACACTAACTTCCCATTTTCCTCTTTCCTAGCCCCCAGCAACCCCCATTCTACTTTCTCTTTCTATGAATTTGACTACTCTGGAAAACTCATATAAGTGGAATCAGACAATATTTGTCCTTTTGTGACAGGCTTATTTCACTTAGCATAGAATCTTTTCCAAGTTCATCCGTGTGGTAAAATGTGTCAGATGCTGTCAGATTTTTAAGGTTGAATATTATTTCATGGTATGTATGTACCATATTTTATTTATACATTCATCTGTTGATGGACATATGGTCTATTGTGCAAAACTGCTGTGAACATGGTTGTACAGATATCTGTTCAAGTCCCTGCTTTCATTTCTTTTGGTTATATTACTTAAAGAATTTTTTTAAACGATCTTTTAAAAAAACTTTATTGTAATTAAGAGATTATAAAAAAACTTTATTGCAATATAATTTACATAGAATAAGTCAAAGATTTTAAGTGTAGAGTTTTATGACTTTTGACAAATGTATACACCTATGTAACCACCACTACACTCACGACATAGAACATTTCTGTCAGCCCAGAATGTTCCTCCTTGCCCATTGCAGTCGCTCCTCTCCACCCACAGCTCGAGGCAGTAGCTGGTCTGCTTGCTGTCACTATAGATTAGCTTTTATTTTCTAGAATTTAGTATGGATGGAATCATTCACTATGAACTTAATGTTTTTGACATTTATTCATATTGTTGCATGTATCAGAGGTACTTTTATCTTTATTGCTGAGTAGTATTCCATTGTAAGGATATAACATAATTTGTTTATCTAACCAAAAGTTGATGCACATCTGGTTGTTTCCCGGGCTATTATGAATAAAATTGCTGTGAATGTATGTTTTAATTCTCTCGGATAAATATCTGGGAGTGGAGTTGCTGAGTTGTGTTTATAATGCACTGCCAACCAGTTTTCCAAAGTGGTTGTACCACATTGCATTTAAAAGAACATTGTGTAAGAGGTCCTCATCAGCACTTGGTATGAACGTTCTTTTTGGTTTTAGAAATGCTAGTGGTGTAGAGGTATCTTATGTAGTTTTAATTTGCATATAATATTCATTTTATTTATTTATTTAAATTCCCTAGTGATTAATAATGTTAAACATTTTTTCATGAGCTTATTGGCCATCTGTATGTCTTCTTTGGTTAAGCATCAGTTCAGATATTTTGCCCAGATTTATTGAATTATTTATCTTATTATCATTGATTTGTAAAAGTTCTTTATATATTCTAGGTATAAGTCTTTTTCAAATACGTATTTTGCAAATATTTTCTCCCAGTCTGTGGCTTATCTTTTCTTTCATCAACAGGGTCTTTTGAGGAGCAAAAGTTTTACATTTTGATGAAGTGCAATTTATGAATTTTTTTTGTTCATGCTACTTGTTTTGTATCTAAGGAATCTGCCAAACCCAAAGTCACTAAGAATTTCTCCTGTGCTTATAGTTTTAACTCTTACATTTAGATTTATGATCCATTTTGAGATCACTTTTGCCTGTGAAATTTTTAAATATATGTGATGTGAGTTTTCTATACATATCAGCTAAAGGTATTTGAGAATTTATTTACGTACCACTTCAATTATTATAGGGCTACAAGTACAAACCCAAGAGTAATTCAAAAATACATGCTTATAAATACATTGTATAGATTCATGAAAATGTCCTGAGATATTAATGTACTCTGGGGCCTCCCATGACTCACTCTTTGCCCTGAGACTCATTCAGAAAATATAATCCACGTTGGTTCTTTTAGATTCTGAGATGGAGCTCAGAAAATAGATGTTTATTAGGCAGTGCCCTTGGAATCAATAATTGTGGAAGAAAAGGCAAAAAAATAATATTGGGCAGGACAAGTTGAGCTGTGATACAGATGTGATGTCAGACTTGGCCATCTTGAGCTCTGGAGCTAAAAATGGCCCTAACTCACCGGGACAAGTCAGCTGAAAGTTTTTACTCATGGTTAGATCAGTTGCTGGATGTGAGCTACCACAGGAAGTGGGGTCTCTGCAGCTAGAGCAGTTCCTGAAGGGGTGACAGCATTTGGGCAATTGGGGCAATAAATCCTTCCTTGCAGAGGCATGTAGACAATGCATCTCCATGTCCGTAAGAGTCCACCCATTGTTGCTCAGATCTACATTTTCATGAACGTGGTATGACTGGTGTATCCCTCTGTCATAGCCTGCTCTCATGCCTACTCTGCTGTATGTGGGATCCTGTTCAGCTAGAACAAACCTTTGGATAGTGATGTTGGCTAAGACACTGCAGGCAGGAAAGGCAATATGTACCCAGAAGGTCTATTCCTATCTGAATCAATCACATGCCTTTTCAGGGTCAAAGGGGCCCGGTGTAGACAACTTGCCAGCAAGTGGGCAGATAGTCTCCTGGAGGACTGGTTCCATATCATGGGCTCAGCATTGGTCTTTGTTGCTGGCAGGTTGGACATTTAGGGGCAGCAGGAGCTAGATTCATTTTGGAAAGCCCATGATGCTATGATGATGCCTGACCTCTATCTCTGTCATCATTGCCACTTTTTAATATGTCCATTGTTCCAGCACTGGACTGGCCAGTGAAAGATGGGTATCATCAACTGGCTGAGTCATTCTATCTACCTGCTTGTTTAGTGCCTCTTCCATGGTGGGAGCTCTTGGATTGGTATTAACTTTTTTTTTTTTTTTAAATTATTTTATTGAGGTCATATTGGCTTACAACATTGTATAAATTTCAGGCGTACATTATTTTATATCAATTTCTGTATAGACTGCATCGTGTTCACCACCAATAGTCTAGCTTTTATCCGTCGCCATACATATGCATGCCTTCACTGCTTTCGCCCTCCCTCCACCCTATTCCCCTTTGGTAACCACTAATCTATCCTCCTTATCCATGTGTTTGTTTATCTTCCAGATATGAGTGAAATCATATGTTTGTCTTTCTCTGTCTGACTTATTTCACTTAGCATAACACTCTCAAGATCCGTCCATGTTGTTGCAAATGTGCTGATTTTGTCTTTTTTTTTTTTTTTACTGCTGAGTAGTATTCCATTGTGTATATATACCACATCTTCTTTATCCATTCATCTGTTGGTGGGCACTTCAGTTGCTTCCTAGTCTTGGCTATTGTCAATAATGATGCAATGAACATAGGGATGCAGAAATCTCTTTGAATTGTTGATTTCATGTTCTTTGGATGAATACCCAGTAGTGGGATAGCTGGGTCATATGCTATTTCTATTTTTAATTTTTTGAGAAGTCGCCATACTATTTTCCATAGTGGCTGCACCAGTTTGCGTTCCCACCAGCAGTGTATGAGGGTTCCCTTTTCTCCATAGCCTCTCCAACATTTGTTATTTCTTGTCTTGTTAATTATAGCCATTCTGATGGGAGTGAGGTGACATCTCATTGTAGTTTTGGTTTGCATTTCTATAACAATTAATGATGTTGAACATCTTTTCATATGTCTGTTGGCCATCTGTATATCTTCTTTGGAAAAATGTCTAATCGTATCCTCTGCCCATTTTTTTATCAGATTTTTTTTTGTTGTCGAGTTGTATGAGTTTTTTACATATTTTGGAGATTAACCCCTTGTCAGATATATGATTTGCAAATATTTTCTCCCAGTTGGGGGCTGTCTTTTCATTTTATTCATGGTTTCCTTTGCCTTGCAGAAGATTTTTAGTCTGGTGTAGTCCCATTTGTTTATTTTTTCTTTTGTTTCCCTTGCCTGAGTAGACATGGTATTCAAAAAGATACTGCTAAGACCGATGTCAAAGAGTGTACTACCTATATTTTCTTCTAGGAGTTTTATG
The DNA here is from genome assembly GCF_020826845.1 of Diceros bicornis minor. Classification (NCBI taxonomy): domain Eukaryota; kingdom Metazoa; phylum Chordata; class Mammalia; order Perissodactyla; family Rhinocerotidae; genus Diceros; species Diceros bicornis. The sequence goes on from NC_080768.1 coordinate 21,796,425, forward strand.
GTTTCAGGTCTTACATTCAAGTCTTTTTTTTTTTTTTTTTTTTTTTTGTGAGGAGATCAGCCCTGTGCTAACATCTACCAATCCTTCTCTCTTTTTGCTGAGGAAGACCGGCCCTGGGCTAACATCCATGCCCATCTTCCTCCACTTTATGTGGGACGCTGCCACAGCATGGCTTGCCAAGCAGTGCATTGGTGCGCGCCCGGGATCCGAACAGGCGAACCCTGGGCCACTGCAGCGGAGCACGTGCACTTAACCAGCTGCTACATTCAAGTCTTTAATCCATTTTGAGTTAATTTTTGTGTATGGTGTAAGGCAATGGTCTACTTTCATTCTTTTGCCTGTGGCTGTCCAGTTTTCCCGGCATCATTTATTGAAGAGACTTTCCTTTCTCTATTGAATGTTCTAGACTCCTTTGTGGAAGATTAGCTGTCCATAGATGTGTAGTTTTATTTCTCAGCTTTCAATTCTGTTCCATTGATCTGTGTGTCTGTTTTTGTGCCAGTACCACGATGTTTTGATTACTGTAGCTTTGTAGCATATTTTGAAGTCAGGGCTTGTGATACCTCCAGATTTGTTCTTTTTACTCAGGATTGCTTTGGCTATTTGGGGTCTTTTCTTGTTCCACATAAATTTTAGGATGCTTTGTTCTATTTCTATGAATAATGTCATTGGGATCCTGATTGGAATTGCATTCAATCTGTAGATTGCTTTAGGTAATATCGACATTTTAACTATGTTTATTCTTCTTTCAATCCATAAGCAAGGAATATCTTTCCATTTCTTTATGTCTTCTTCAGTTTCTTTCAATAATGTTTTCAGTGTATAGGTCTTTCACCTCTTTGGTTAAATTTATTTCTAGATATTTTGTTCTTTTTGTTGCAATTGTAAATGGGATTGTATTCTTGACTTCTCTTTCTGCTAGTTTGTTGTTAGTGTATAGAAATGCAACTGATTTTTGTATATTGATTTTGTACCCTGCAAGTTTGCTGTAGTTGATTATTTCTAATAGTTTTCTTGTGGATTCCTTAGGATTTTCTCTATATATGATCATGGTGGTAACTTTTAATACAAAGATCTTCACACTTTATACTCACTCCCATTTATTCATATATATTCCTTTCTGCCAGACATCTTGGTCTCTGATCTTTCAATCTTTTTTCTTCTAGGATTTTGATCAGCTAGCCAGACTACTCATAAGTCTTTATATATTCGAATCTCACACAAAGTGGATGTTCTGTTATCATACAAAGTAGATGGCCAGATGCACTGTCCCAAACTCTGCCAATTGGGAGGATTTTCCTGAGTTAGGCTATAGGAACTTGCATCCATGTAGTGAGCTGATCCATCTGTAAACCAAGCTTGGGCATTTTCATTCTCCATCAGCTAGTCCTCAGAGATCCCCCTTCTGGGCCATGAGAGTGAGCTGAGGAAGAGGTGCTGGAGCAGCCATGGTCGATGACAGGAATCTGGGCTATCTGAGTTGGTAGATCAGGCAGGATTCAGCTAATGATGGGAAATTCTAGCCATATGGTCACTTGGTGTCCCACAGTCTGGCTTTCATTTTGTACCATGGCTCAGTACTGTGCCAAGAGTTGCATTTCACAAGACATGTATTCTCTACTGCAAATTGTGTTACTTTGCTCCAGTACCCTGGGGGCCAGTGCTATGATTTTTCCACTGGGGCTTTCCGTAAATTCCACATGGTTTCTTTTCCCATTACTGTTACGTCTGATACAAGAGAGTCTATTGGCTCAAGTGGCAAAGCATAGCTTGGACCTGACCATAGAAAGTCTTGAAATCTCTTGCTTGCTTAGGGGCATCTTTAATTTGAATTGATTTTAACTCTATTACTTTTTAGCACCATTTCCAAGGGCTGTGAACAGAACCTGAGCAAAATGCCTTCACTGTGCAGCAACTCTAGCTGCTTCAGGGGAGACACCTGAAATAGGTTCTAGGAAGGGTAGTTTCCACTCTGTGGTTCCTGAGGATGCTTTCTGCTGCCCTCAACAGATTAGAAATGGTTGCATCTAGAATGGACATCCTGGTGGTGTATGAGAGTGTTTAATAGAATTGGAATGGAGAGGAGGACATAGAAGGAAAGAGTGGAGGGGTGGCACGAAGTCCTCCAAATTACCTATTTGTTCTAGCTAAGAAGTGGTAATAAGTTCCTCTTTTGTATTTCTACTTCTCAGAGAGGCAAGACTGAGCCCAGATCTCCCAGCATACCAGTTCAATACACTATACATTAAAGAATATAAAGTAAAAATATAGAAATGGTGAAACACAGATACTATTACCTTTCCTTGTGAGAAGAGGAAAATATGTACTATTTATTTAGTCTAAGAGCAAAAAAATTAGAATTTTTAGAGCTTGAAGATACCTTAGCTATCATCTAGTTCAATCTCTTCATTTTATAAATGAAGAAAATCTTTTATCTTATTGACTCTTTTCAATAAAGCCATGAAACATTTTGTTGTTTATAAGTTAGTGAATGTATCCATATGCTTTTATAAGTTTCTTTTATGATTTTGGCCAGCAGTGATGAAATTAGTATGTTTTGATCTTTGTGAAAGTTATTCAGAAAGAACTTAAAAGAAGTGTTTAGGAAAATCTGAGTGCTGAAACATTTAAGATATGCTTTGTGGTCTCAATTTTGTGTGATTGTCAGCCAGAAAGTTTTCTCATTATGATGGCTTGCCAATTCCCTGCCAAATACATTATTTATTACACTAATGGGGATTTCCTATCTGAAATGCTAAAGACAAAAGCTTACTATTATTTCCTTTAAAATAATTGACATAGAGAAATTGATGTATTCTAGTAAATTAAAATCAAGGACAAGACAGAAGTCCATATAGACATATAGGTATTTTATTGGTTTACACTTACTGAAATAAACTAGATTTCATTGGATTAGAGATTTCTCATTCATTATTGATAGTGAAACTTGAAGCTGGATGTTACTGAATTTATATTTCCTTTTTTGGATCTAGTGTTTTATAAGAATGAAATGACTTTTAGCAAAGATGAATTTTGTTGGATTAAAATGGTAGTTAGAATCCCAGAGTTACATGCACAAATTTTAGAATTTCATGAGTCCCTCAAAATTATAAAGAAACTCATGTGTGTGTGTCTGTGTGTGTGTTTGTGTTTGTATTTTCTTATAGTAGTACCTACAAATGGAGATGGGGTCCAAGCATCTAGTAAAGAACGTATACATGTAGGTAAATTAACAAATACTCTAAATTACACCTAATTTCAATCAGACAGCAATAGCATGAAATGAATTTTGATAATCACACATTTGTAATTTGTTTTTAAAATTAAAATAAAATTTAAAATTACAGATTGTGATACATGCTATGAAGGAAAAGAACAAGGTGCTATAAGAAAGACCACAGAGGCCTTTCTTTTAGTTGAGATGGTCATAAAAAGCCTTTCCGAAGGATGAATAGAAGTTAGACAAGGAATTTGTGCAGTTTGTGTGTGGGAGGCAGGATGTGCGTGGATAGTAATACCAGCAATCTAGGGAACAGCATGAAAAAGGCCTAGCAGTTGGGAAAAAAATGTGATATACTAAAAAAGAAGGCCAAGATGGCTAGAGTACAGTTAGTGAGGACAAGCATAGCATGAGATGAGATTGAAGAGGTTGGCATGGATGGGCCACATCATGCAGGGCCTTGTGGGCCATACTGATTTACAATGAGAGGTCATAGAAGGATTTTTTTTTTTTGAGGAAGACTAGCCTTGAGCTAACATCTGTTGTCAATTCTTCTCTTTTTTGCTGAGGAAGATTGGCCTTGGGCTAACATCTGTGCCCATCTTCCTCTACTTTATATGAGACGCCACCATAGCATGGCTTGACAAGCGGTGCATCAGTCTGTGCTGGGATCCGGGCCTGTGAACCCCGGGCCACCGAATATGCCACTGGGTAGGCCCTGCAGGAAAGGATTTTTAAGTAGGAGAGTGACACCATTTCATCCATATCTTTAAAAGACCACATTGGCTACAACACACACAGGGCATTGGATTGGATTGGATTGGGGTAAGAGTGGAAGAAGATAGATGCTGTTAGGGGGCAATTGCATTAGTCAGGGTGAGAGTTGGAATAGCTTGGACTGGGGTGTTGGCAGTGAAAATGGAGCGTGATGGATGGATTCGCAGTATTCTGAGGGTAGAATCAGTGAGTCTTAGCAATATATTGAATGTGGGGATAGCAGAGAGATATGTCAAGATATTCCCAGATTTTGGGCTTGAGTAAATTGGTGGGTAAGTAGAAGTGTAACAGTATCATTTATTGAAATAATGTAAATCTGGAGGAGACAAAATTTTGGGAGAAAATCAAAATTTCAGTTCTGGAAATGTTAATTTTGTGATGCCAGTGAGATGATCAAGTGAATAGGTCAAGTAAGCAATTAAACATATAGGTCTAGAAGTGTGGGCTAGAGATATAATTTGGAAATTATTGGCATATAGATGGTAGGGAGAAAAAAAATGAAAGTTCTGAGTTACATGAAGTCAAGTGGAAGAGGAAGGATCATCTAAAGAGAGGGAGGGAGATGCCAGATAAGAAAATCAGTAAAGTTTTGCATGACATAGACCAAAAAAAAAAGAGCGTATGTAGAAGGAGGGAGCAATCAACTGTGTTGTGTGTTATTGAGAGGTCAAATAAGATGAGAGCTAAGAAAATGTTGATTAAATTTGGTAATGTGGGAGTCAATGGTCACTTTAGGAGGTGAATTCAAGAACAAGAGGGACAGATGTCAGACTGAAATGGATTGAAGAATGAAAGGGAGATGAAGAAGTGGAGAACAGATGTAGAGACAACTGTGGTAGACACAATCGGTTGGCTACCCAACAGCTATTTCCCCGATGCTGATAGAATCCCATTTTTTTCAATGGTCAAGTCTCTTAAGGAAGTGAATTGATATCGTCCAAATCAATCATAATAGTCTCGTTCCCCTTGCCATGTGATTGGGTTAGCCATGAGCATTTTGTACATTCTGGCCAACATCTCCTCCCAGTCTTAGCTTAGGATAACACTCACATTCTAAATAGAATATTATCACAGGTAACCATACAGCTTCAATTTGAGGGTATTATTTCAACACTCTAGTACTGATTATGAGCAATTACTCTATTAACCTAAAAAACTTACTATCTAACATAACAACAATTATAACTATTAAAATTTATTGCTTGCTTGCTGTATGCCAGACATTGTGCAATGTGCTCTATGTATAATATTTTAGCTAAACCCACAACAACCTTGTGAGGCATAATTACTCTTATTTTTCAGACAAGTTAATCAAGACTTAGAGAAATTAAATAAAATGTCCAGGTCACAATCAGGCGAGTGGGAGAAGCAATCAGTGACTTTTTCAACCCATCAGAATTGTTCTTTCCCCACAGAATAGAACACACTTCCTACTGCATCTATGGAAGGGATGTTTTACCCCTCTGCTTGTCTACACTTGCCTGTTTTCTCCCTTGCTCAGACCTGCCCTTTTGATTCTATTGGCTTTCAGCCAACTATTACACATGAAGATTAAATATGTTGATTTTACTAGGCCGACCCTACTGAAGTGATAAGGTTTCCTTGAAGATACTGGGGGAGGAGGTTGGGCTATTCAAGGGGTGACCATAATAAGAAGCATAAATTAAAGATTTTATTACCATAGAACTTTACATTAGACTAAAGGAAAGGAATTCAGTGTATATTTATAATATAGAATCAAAGAAATATCATATAGGATTATAGAGCACTGACAGCCTGATTTTGGTAGAGTATTTAAATTTTATTTTTGAAAATGTGCAAATACATAGTGTTTTTGAAGGTATAGAGTAGTTAGTTAGGGCAAAGCGTCCTCTGCTGGGAACCAGATAACAACACTTTTATTCAAGGGTCTAATACTCTGGGGCCTGAGCAGGGCTCATAACTTTTTTAAATGTTTCCTCATCAGTAAAATGGACATAAATCTGCTTTGTTTTCAAGATTGAAATTCAAGTGAAAGGAAGTAAAACCAAGTTTTCTGATCATGGTAAAGCATTCATTCAACAAGCAAGAACTTAATGTCTGTTGTGTTTTAGGTACTGTGGTCACATATAGTTACTACAGATGGTAGAACAAATGCTTAAATATATAAGTATTGTGTAAATAGATATATAAGTATTGTGTAAATAGATGATAAGCCCTGTAATAAAAACATATGCAAAATCCTACAGGAATATAGGAAGGTAGATGTGGTAAGAAAAGAGATTAGAATAGTAAGTTGGGCAGAGAGTATAAAGGGCATTGAAGATATACCAAAGAATTTGGCTGTTATTCACCTCAATGTGCTTATTGAAAGTTTACAAATATAGGAATGGTATGATTATATGTGAATGTAATAAAGATGGTGGTTTTGCATAAATTGGAAAACAAAATATAGGAGTTAGGAAGATTGGATATCTTGCTACTTCCAAAATCCAGAAGAGATTTGGGAAACCTCAGATAGGGCCATCAACACAGAGAGGAAGGGATGGTGTTTCTGCTAACTATTGCTGCCTAACAAGCCACCTTGAATTTAGTGGCTGCAGCAAAGAATGATATATTATTTCTCATCAATATACAGATTGGTGGAATGGTTCTATTGTTGGTCTTGCTGGGACACATTCCTGTTTTTGCAATCAGATTATGGCTGGAAATCCTGGCCTCTCATCCTTGAGGCAAGACTGACTTCTCTACATCATGGTGGTCTCTCAGAGCACAGTTGCAAGAGGACAAGTCCTAAGGTATAAGTGCTTATTAAGCCTCTATGTTTGTCACTCTTACTAATGTCCCATTGGCCAAATCAAATTACGTGGCCAAATCTAGTTATGTTGGGAGGAGTGGCAAATAATTTGTTTCCGTTTTTAATCTATCACAAAAGGTTCGAGGAATTTTGGAGGCAAAGTTGATGGTATTTGGGGGAAAATGAGATGTGAGAATTAGGAAGAGGGAAGATCAAAGATGACTCAAGTGAGAAGTAGATAGTGGTACATTAATTGAAGCAATGAATACAAAAGGAATATTTGTTAGGAGGTGGCCAGGATTGTATCTGAGTATTTTGGGGGAGATGTTGAAATCGATGCCTACAGGATATGCAAATGGACTACACAGTAAGAATGTGGAAGTAAAGATTGGAACACAGAAGAACATTCTAGGAAAGGGATAGAGTTTTTGGAATCATTGGCTTCTAGGTCTGTAATACCATAAGAGAGGATCAGATTTCCTAGTAATGAAAGACGGAACAAAAAGAAAAGTGGGCCGGCCAAGGATGGAGTTCAGGTAAGTACTAATATTTAAGAGATAAGCAGCAGAAACAGCTACCAAAAGAAACTGAGGAATTGAGGTCAGAGAATAAGAAAGATATTCATTGAGAGAGAATCATGACAAAGGAAAATCTGTAGAAATATAAAGTAAATTATAAAAAAACTACATATATGTTGCACAATACCTAATACACATCTATCAATAATTTACAGTTACTAGTAAGTCTGTCCTCAAATTTTCTGTTGTATAAAGGATTCGTATTAGCCTGAGGATTTTTTTAATTCAAGGAAAAATTTAAAGTGATGGATAGGGCCGGCCCTGTGGCTTAGCGGTTAAGGGTGCGCCGCTCTGCTACTGGCGGCCCTGGTTCGGATCCCGGGCGTGCACCGAGGCACCGCTTCTCCGGCCATGCTGAGGCTGCGTCCCACATACAGCAACTAGAAGGATGTGCAGCTATGACATACAACTATCTACTGGGGCTTGGGGAAAAAAAAAAAAAAAGGAGGAGGATTGGCAATAGATGTTAGCTCAGAGCCGGTCTTCCTCAGCAAAAAGAGAAGGATTAGCGTGGATGTTAGCTCAGGGATGATCATCCTCACAAAAAAAAAAAAGACTAATCTTTAAAAAAACAAAATAAAGTGATGGATAAATTTTCAGATATAAATTAATAACTGAACATTCCTACTGAACTAGAAGTTAAAAGTGGTTGAGACACCAGGAAAGGTCATTTGGAAACTAACAGTGACCACCCTGAGAAGATACAGTGTGTGAATCACAATCACTCTGAACTGCATACAGCCACAGCACAGAACTGCTCCTGAATCCGACTGAAAAACGTTAATGGAAAATTCAAAGAGACAGTGGATGTCACTGAATAGTTGTTGGGTGAGGGGTAGAAAGCTGCTTAAATTTTTAAAAAATGCATTTGTTTCTAAATGCTTATCATTTAAATCTTTAATCTTTAAAATTTACTCTTTAAAAAGTGTGAATGATAATAACGTGAAAGAGATGATACAACCCACCATATGCTATCCCAGGATACACCGTGGACTTCAACATGGGGACAACCTTGGCACAAAGAGCTCAGGAAGCTGATTCAGACCTGGCTTGAGACAACTAGTTTATTGAGTCCTGTTGTGTTAACTACATGAAGGAGGAATTATGGGCTTTGGGGGGTTGGTTTAAGTCTTCAACAATTATTGTTGAATTCTCTATTTCTCCCTTCAATTCTGTCAGTTTTTGCTTCATGTATTTTGGAACTCTGTTATGAGGTGCATGCGTATGTTTATAATTATTATGGCTTCCTGATAAATTGATCCTTTTTTCGTTATGAAATGTCCTTTTTTTGTCTCTAACAATAATTGTTGTCTTGAAATCTATTATGTCTGATATTATTAGAGCTACTGCAGCTCTCTTTTTGTTACTGTTTGAGTGGTATACCATCTTTCACTTTCAACCCATTTGTGTCTTTAAATCTAAGATGTGTCTCTTGTAGACAGCATGGAGTTGGATCATTTTAAAAAATTCATTCTGCCAATATGTGCCTTTTGATTGGAGTATTTTATCCATTTACATTTAATGAAATTACTTATAAGATAATATTCATGGCTGCCATTTTGTTATTCTATATGTTGATGTCTTTTTTGTTCCTCTATACTTCCGTTACTGCTTTCTTCTCTTCTAAATAGATATTTTCTAGTGTGTCATGTTAATACATTTTTGTGGCTTCTTTTACTATATTTTCTGAGTTATATGTCATATTTTAAACTAACATTTAAAAAGTATAATATTTCATGAGAATTACCTAAATTGCTTGGTGTAAATAAAAATTTCTTGGTCTTATACTAGATTTACTGCATCAAAATCTTAGGGGATTTTGCCCAGAAATTTGACTTTTTCACAAACTCCACGTGATTCTTATGCACCTTAATTTGAGAACAAATATGTATAGGGGGAACTCTTCTTCAGTCTCAAATATCAGGATAGAAAGAGGAAACTAAGGTTAATTAAAGTTTCGACTCATCAGTGTCTGTGCCAGATATTTAAAATATATTATTTTATTTAATTCTCACAACAACCCTACAATGTCCATATTCTTATCCTCATTTCTGGTTAATTAACTTGCCCAAAGACATATAGTTAATAAGTAGCAAGTCAAAATTTAAATTCAAAGTTTTCTGGTGAACAAAGAGAAAGAAAATCCTGGATGGTGTAGGACTAACTTATAGAAGAAAAAAATGCTTAGAAGGATATTAAAGGAAAGGGAATACATGTGCTTTGTTTTCTCTTCCTGTTAAGAGATTCTGATGATTGTTTTATGCAAGAAGACTTAGATGAGCATTTTGAATTCTGGTACTAATCCACATGAGAAAAATCAGAGGGACCTTAAGCTTTAAAGATCGTCTATTTTAGGGGCCGCCGTGTGGTGTAGTGGTTAAGTTCACATGCTCCACTTGGGCAGCCCAGGGTTCACGGGTTTGGATTCCCAGCGTGGACCTACATACAAAATAGAGGAAGACTGGCACAGATGTTAGCTCAGGCACAATCTTCCTCAAGCAAAAAGAGGAAGGTTGGCAACAGATGTTAGCTCAGGGCCAATCTCCCTCACCAAAAAAAAAAAAAAAAAAAAAATTGTCTATGCTCTATATAAGATTTAAAATACTTCTAGTTTTACTCACGTTTCTTTTTAAAGTTGTTTATAAGTAATTTTGCATAAGTTTTCTCTGTATTTTTGTTGTTAATTTAAGCAACAACTATTTGAGTGCCTACTGTAACGATATGTGGTAACATTTGTGAGTACTTACTACATGCCAGGCAATATGTTAACTGCATGTGCTTCTGTGATATTTACTAATAATGCAAGCAATGATGTAGGCTGTTTTACAAATGAGAAAACAGAGACCCAGAAATATTAAGTAATATGACCAAGGCTGTCATCAGAACCTATATTCTTAGGCTCTAAACATTCTGTGCCTGTTTCTACACTAACTGTCCAATGCTAAATAGCCTTTGAATGATAAAAATAGCCTTTGAAAGCTTTGCATATGTTTTCCACTTTCTTTAAGTTGAAACAACTTAAAACAACTTCTAGTAATCTAGGCCTACTGGCTTCTCAAAGTCTCAGACCCAAGTAATTTATGTGATTAAAATTCCCATGAGTTTTAGATCTGTGAGACAACAAATTTCTGTTGTTTTAAGCCATATAGTTGTGGTACTTTCTTATGGCAGCCCTAGGAAACCAGTATATCACGTCATGGGTTGTTTTGAGGATTAAATGATTTTATGTCTGTAAATTACCCAGCCCAGATTCTGGTGCATGGTAAGCCTTTAATATTGTGATTTTGATTATTTTAATTGTCATCATACTGAATTGTAATTGTCTTTTTACTTGTTTGTCTACTGTGAAAGAGACTCTAGGTTGTCTAGCAATGTTCATTCTCTCCTTCTTCCTTATTAATAAGATTCCAAATTTTAGACAGGCATTAATTACCCCTCTTCCAAAAGACCAACATTGATTAGTTAAAACTAATCAATGATATTATCCTCTTATCCTTCATTTTATTTTACTCTGTTTTCCACTTTTCCCTTAAGGAATATGATTACTATAATTGCTTAGATGTTAAATCAAAAAAGATAAGAAAAAGTTAAAGATTCTACAAAAAAACAAATCTTAGAAGAGCTGGTGGACAGCTATTTAGTTGTATTTTTAGGCATATATCTAAATTGGTACTACCATTATATATATGCTATTCCATTCTCAAAGACATATCATGTTCTTCATGCATCCTCAAATCTAAAATTAATTTGTTAAATCATAAAAGTCATAGTCATATCATAAATTTTCACCTCAAATCATAAAAATTTCTTCAAATCACAAGTTTTTGAAGAGTCATTTTATATATAAGATTCCAACTTTTTAAATATGTTTAATCAGAAACTCAGGAAACAAAGGAATTCATTTTGAGAAACCTTGAAACTCAGAACAAGAACATTTCATGTGTGTACTGCTAGACCTCACAAGCTGTTTTGCTGTTTTAGATACTCATTTGAAAAAGAAATTCATCAGAGTACTGCTTTCAAGGAATGTTTTTGGGCAGTGATGAAATCAGGTGATTACAAGTTGAATTATTGCCTGGTCAATTAGGAAACCATCAAAGCACAGAACTATATCAACTAGTGTCTTCCATCACAACCTTCTAAGAGGGCTCTAAGTCAGACTAACAACTTGTTGGGTAGACCACCTTCACTTTGTTCAAGCACATACCTCTCACAGAGAAAACTTCTTGCTGGGAGGCTGAGAGAGCACAGAGAGAAAACAAAACTGAAAGATGAGAAATTGAAACTAGGGTAGGGGAAGGTAATAAAAGGGGGAGAAGTGTTAACCTTCTAAAGAAACTCTATTGTTCCAACCCCAGAAAGTCATAAATTCAGAGATTTGGCCTTTCATAGACCCAAAGGGTCAAGGAAATCCAAGTCTTCTTTGGGATACCAGATCCCGTGGGCCAACCTAAAATTACCATGTAACACACAAGTAACTGAAAAATTCAACCAGCCATCCTTCAACATTAATAGGTTACTTAACGTCTCCTGTTGCAACAATGCAATTGAAAACGATGGTTCACTCCCTGGAAGTAACACGAAGATGGTGAGGAGGAGGAGTCAGCTGGGTACAAACAGCTTCCTTCTCATCAAAGGCAAATTCTCATTCTCATGTGACTTCCAGCTAATTCATGGCACGATCAATCTTATACTAAAATGTGGATGAAAACTGCTTAACAAATAATTCACATCTGTGGGAATATTTACTTTCAAAAACTCTTTGAAGTTTTTTTTATATATCAATCATAAGAAATTAGATGCTGAGTATGAGTTGTCTTGTGCTATTAACCAGGGGAAACACTTGAGTAAAAACTTCTGAGACCTCTAAAAAGGGACTAATGTGGTATTAAAAAAATAGGAATAAAGGAACAAAAATTCTCCTTTCTGTGTTAAATAGTTAAATAACAGGCCTAAATATGATTTAGGTATAACTCAAGGTGGAGAAAACTTTATTAAAAATCAAGTAGGCCTTTGATTAGTAAGGAGACTAATCTAGCAGATGCCACATTTATCATTATATGTTTGCAAACATTATAATACCGTTCATCTATGAGGCTGCTATTTAAAATTGTCACTAATGATAAAGGATACAAATGTAAGCAAACCACTACTTCAATCTTTCCTCTTTCAATATACAGACACTTTCAATACAGTATCAAGGTGCTTAGCTGTTATGAAAGCTTTGTCTGACTGTAAACATTAGCACATTCTACCAGTTATGGACCTTACCAACTATGGATATTATCCCATACTCAGAAGAGAGAGTATTATTTTTGACACTGTGAACCAGGTTTCATGAGCAACCCTGCAAGAGGGTGGGCACCAGTGCCATGTGCAAAAAGTGGGAAGAGCTGCAGTAGATGAACTTTGTGTACTGTCATCAAGCCCTCTTGACCCACCCGCACCCTCACTCTTGTTTTGACATCCTCAGCTCTTCGGTTTTTGTCTTTGCAGGCTCAGAAAATGAGGCAATTGGAAGGAGCATTGAAGACAGGTGAAGATTTGGTGTTCTGTGTAGGCAGAAGCAGAGACAGCTCCACCAGAGAAACAACCCTTGATTCTACCTTCCTCTCTAGATTGCTGTTGCTTTTGTCTCCTTACAGGCCCTTCACATCTCTTACATATAGCAATTCATTAGTCTTTTATCTTCAATCTCCCCTTTGCAATTCACTTATTCTCCAGATCATTTCTAGAGTGACATGTCTTTTTATTTATTTATTTATTTATTTATTTATTATTTATTTATTTATTTATTTCCCCAAAGCACCAGTAGATAGTTGTATGTCATAGCTGCACATCCTTCCAGTTGCTGTATGCGAGACGCGGCCTCAGCATGGCCGGAGAAGCGGTGCATCAGTGCGCGCCCGGGATCCGAACCCGGGCCGCCAGTAGTGGAGCACGCGCACTTAACCACTAAACCATGGGGTCAGCCCTCTAGAGTGACATTTCTAAGAACAAATTTATTTATGGCATCCAAATGATGCAGACCTATCGACAATTCATTGAATCCAAATAGCTCTAAGGAGAGGGAATGCCTTCCCTGTTTCTTCAATAAGCTCATCGTTTAGGACTTAGTTTCAGCATGGCTTTTCCAGGAAACCATTTCTGGAATCCTCCACTCTGGATTAGGGGCTCCTTCTCTTTATTTCTTTGACAGCCTGTTCTTATCTATATTGTATTTATTATTGTACTGTACTATAAACATTTCTTTACCTCTCTGCTTCTTTCACTAGATTGAAAATTCTTTTTCCTTGTTTCATTATTTAATAGAATATATCATCTTGGCCATGTAACTTTTCCTTTCTTCTTTAATATGTAAAATGAGAATGATATAATATCTGTTTCACAAGAGTGTTGCTCAGACAAAATGAAGTAATTCAGGTACAGTAGCCCTCCATTATCTGTGGTTTCACTTTCCGCAGTTTCAGTTACCTGTGGTTAACTGTGGTCTGAAAATATTAAATGGAACATTCCAGAAATATACAATTCAAAGTTTTAAATTGTGCCACCTAGCGTGATGAAATCTCATGCACTGTCCTGCTCTGTCCCGCCCAGGCTATGAATCATCGCTTTGTCCTGTGTCTTCACTCTGTACACGATCCTCACCCATTAGCCACTTAGTAGCCATCTCGGTTATCAGATCAGCTGTCCAGGTGTCGCAGTGCTTGTATTCAAGTAACCCTTATTTTACTTAATAACGGCCCCAAAGTGCGAGAGTAGTGATGCCTACATCGTTCACCTCACTTCGTCTCGTCATTGAATCATCTCACATCATCACAAGAAGACGGGTGAGTATAGTACAATAAGATATTTTGAGAGTACAGAGACCACATTCACATAACTTTTACACAGTTTATTGTTATAATTGTTCTATTTGATTAGTAGTTATTGTTTTTAACGTCTTACTGTGCCTAATTTATAAATTAAACTTTATCAGAGGGATGTATGTATAGGAAAAACCATAGTATATATAGGGCTTGGTACTCTCTGTGGTTTCACGCATCTGCTGGGGGTCTTGGAATGTATCCTCCACAGATAAGGGGGACTACTGTACACCACTGAGCACGATGATGGCACATAACAACAATAATGCTTGTTAGGCACAGGGATAAGCACTTTGCATGGGTTATCTCATTTATTCTTGCAACAGTCCTGTAAGGTGACTATTGTACTTCCTCTCTTTTCCAGAACAGAGAACTGAGGCTCAGGGAAGGTAAGCAGCTTAACTAAGATCACAGCATCAGTCAATAGTGTAAGTGGGGTTCCAGCACAGGTAGTCTTCCTTCAGTCACTCCGTTTACTCACTAAGCTGTCCTGTCTACAGCAATAAACACTGAAGAGCCGTGGTTATCATCACCGTTTCTCTGCCAGCTCTACCACCATACACACTGCATGGATACAGTAGGAGACAGGGAAATGTGCATTCAATACATGTTTGAACAAGGCTTTAAAAAAAAAGAATTCCCTCTGCCTTTCATAAACCTAAGACTCAGACATTTAAAAATTATTTTGATTTCCTGGAAAAGCATTTTCTTTTAAAAATTCTTGGTGTCTTTGTGTGTGTGTGTGTTTTTTTAACTTCTGCTTGAAAAAATCTCACTTTTCCTTCCTTGCCAAATAAACTCAATTTTCAAGTCCCAGGTTAAAGGCCACTTTGTCTGTGAAACATTCCCTGGCTCCTTGATTCACCAACATTTTATCAATGCCCCAATTTCAGCATGTCTTTCTATTCTGAAATGAGCTATATAAGTATTTGTCTACGTTGCTAAACAATTAGCTCTTAAAGGTCAAGGGCAATGTTGTATTCCATCTGTGTTTTCCCTCTGGCTAGTGCAGTAGATGCCTTGTGGGCAAAGAATATAAGTTGAGTGACTGGATAAGGGTTATGAGATGTTGGAATGCATCTCCAAGAGTTGCTATGAGTTTCTCTGAATTTTTTTTTTTAAATGTTGGTGGGTTACTTTGCCACTATAAAGTTTCTTTGTAATCCTTTTCAGAAGTGGTGGAATGGCATAGATAATTTTCTATTTTTAATTCTGTTATTCTATTATGCATAGAAATTTATATAAAATGTGTAATACTTGTATATACCTGATAGACAAGAATTTATTGAAATAAAATAATTAAGTTTATTTGTCCAGAGAGATGTTGTGAAATAGCAACAAACCAAATTATATCTGGTAAAATAAATGAGGTTTTGGATTTGGAAACAACAGTTCTATCCATGGACAATCCCCCAATTCCCTCCAAATCAGTTTATAGTAATGTTATGTGTAAGAAGAAACTACAGAGGCACACATTTAATTAGATTATAGAAAATACTAATGCTCTATTCTGAAAGCAACTAGAAAAAGGAAAAAGCAAAAAAAATGGTTTCTTCAACAAGAAAACTTTATAAGGAATTGGGGAGAAGAGGAAGCATATCTCAAAGCTTCAATAAGGTCTACGTGCATGAAAACCAGCTTGGAACCAGATGAAAGTGTCAGCATCCATGGATTAATATGATACATACTCTTTTTAAAATACTTGATTTTAAAAAGAGTTGTCAAAATCAGAGGTCTGTTAGTGTTTGGGTCAATAAGATAACATTTAAAGAATCTCTGTGTTCTGAAATCTTTAAATGGGAGGATGCACCTAACAAAAAAACTAATAATAAGAGCTGTGTGTGGCTTCCCAGAAGCTACAATATTTTCTAGAACAAATAACCAGTAAACAAACAGAAAACCAGGAATTCCAAGAACCAGTAATAGATATTTCATTGTAATATTCTGAAGTGTAGCACTACCCATTCGTTAATAATATCAGAATACAAGTTGGTGAGAAGCAATGACAACTGTGATTAAAGACTGCTAGGCAACTAATTCTGTGTGGATTGCACAGTGGGAAACAATGATGAGATGACAAAAACTAGTGATTTGACTAAGAAAGGTTAGAAAAAAAGCATGTCATGTAGGTACAATGGCACTGTTGAAATTTACTCTCTTGTCATAGTTAATTTACTGCCAAGAATAAACCTGCCGGGCTGAGATTGAAAGATTTTATGAAGGACAAATAAAATATTAAAGTTGACTCTAGTTGTTATGTGTAAATAGTATATAGGAATTTCAAATAATAAACTGTTCCCAGAATGATGAAGACCATAGACAGCAACACATAATAGTCAAACCGTCCATCTGTCACTCGTTCCCTGAGCAACCTGTTAGGATAACTAACTTCTATAAAATTTCAATTCCGTGCATCCCATGTGGTGGCCACCATTGCCTATCTTTCCAGTCCACTCTGTCAGTAGCCTGTCCCCAATGATCTTTCACCCCCACTGGTACCCCCAGTCCATTCATCCTACTATCCTTTTAATAGTCTTCACATCTTGTATGTGCTTAATCTTCTTCCTACTTGACTTAAATTTCATGGTCAATCACTATGATGACCTCATTGACCCCTCTGGCTTTGTTTAACTTGTACTCACTGGTCAAAATCACGGTCTTGGTTAAATCCAACCCTGCCTATAAGTATAATTCAACCTGTGAAACTGAATGAGGCCAGAGAAAGATGCACGACTACACTGACTGTCTTAACTTTCAGAATCATGACCACAAACCTCAAGGGGTCTCCTAATGCCAGGCAATCACACTGTACTTCCCTAGTGCATTTACTCCCACACTGTCTCTTAGACACCCTTTTCAGCTATTAGCGTGTTCACCTACATACTTTGCTTTCCTGCCTTTTAGACTTTTCACATTGCTGTCTAAGGCTCATCCCTTCATTCCTGCACTAGATCACATTTTCGCTCTTCTGCTCAAGGACATTTCTCCAGTAATTCTCCACTCTTTCTCCTGCATCATCACTTTTTCTCTCTGCTGAATCATTCCAGCTGGCCCACAAGTATGCTGTCATCCCCTCATCTTAAAAACCCAAACAACAAACTTTCTCTTGATCCCACTCCGCCCATCAGTTAACAACACATTTTCTTTCTTGCATTGACATCAAGACACCCTACCCTCTTGGGTTTCCTCCAACCTTACTTATCCTTCCTCCTCAGTGTTCTTTGATAGTAGCTCCTCTCTAACTTTTTGATTTGAGAGTACCCCAGAGCTCAGACTTTGATTCTCTGCTTTTCTTTCTCTACACTCCCATGCTTGATGGTCTTATCCAGTGTTATGGCTTTAAATATCACATTTATTTTGATGACTCTCAATTATATATCTCCAAACTGGATCTTCCCTCTGAACTCCAGACTATTAATATATCCAAATGCTGTATTGATGTCTAATATTAAACTCAACATCTTCAGAGCTACTTTTCTGCCCAAAACTTGTTTTACCCACAGTCTTTGCCATCTCATTTAATGGCGATTCCATCTTTCCTGTTGTCAGGCTAAAAACCTTGGATTCATTTTCTCCCCTCACTTTCTCATACCTTGCATCCAGTCTCTCCAGAATCCTGTTGTGTCTATGTTCAAACTATATCTGAATCTGACCGCTTCTTACTTTCTCCACTATTGCTATTGTCCTGGTCTGAGCCACTGTCATTTTTCACATGGGTGGTGCAATGGCCCCCTAACTGGTGTCCCTGCTTTTACCTCTGCCCCCACCTCCTGGCTGCTCTATTCTCAATACAGCAGCCAGAGTCATGCTTTTAAAATTTAACTCAGATGGGGACACTGCTTTGTTCAAAACCTTGCAACACATCCCCTGTTTACTCTGTGAAAGCCAAGGTTCTTACAATAACTTACAAGGCCCTATATTACCTGCTCCCTCTCTCTACTTACTCACCTTTTTGATCTAGTTTCTTATTTATCTACCAATTTTCACTCTTTTTCAGCAATATCCTAGCATCTTGTATCAGCTATTTCCTCTGTTTAGAATAGTCTTCTCTAGTCATCTAGATGACAAATTCCCTCCCCCACTCCAGTCTTTGCTCAACGTCATTTTCCCAGTAAGATCTACACTGATCTCCCTATTTAATATTACGTTCTGACCTCCTACCCCACACTCTTGATTCCCTCCTTACCCGACTTACATTATTTTTTCTACATGCATTCTTCATTTTCTAACTTACTAGATAGTTCACGAATATATCATTTCCATTTCCATTAAATGTCTTCCTCCTTTGGAATGTAAGCTCCAGGCAGGCAGAAATCTTTGTTTTGTTCACACATGTAACTGAAGCATCTAGAACAGTTCCTGTCACTTGGTAGGTGTTCATTTCATTTTTTTTCAATGAATGAACATGAATATAATTTTGCATGATGTTAAACCTGTTTGCAAAAAATATATTTTTGAAATATAATTCTACCAGAAGCACAGGGTGAGGGGAGGGGGAATTGGAGGAAGGGGGTCAAAAGGTACAAACTCCCAGTTATAGGATACATAAGAACCAGGGATGTAATGTACAAAATGATGACTATAACTAACACTGCTGTATGATTTATAGGAAAGTTGTTAAGAGAGAAATTCCAGTAGTTCTCATCATAAGAAGAAAAAGTTTTTCCTTTTTTCTTTTCCTCTATCTTTTCTTTTTATTGTATCTATATGAGAAGCTGAACCTATTGTGGTAATCATTTCACAATATATGTAAATCAAACCATCATGCTGTATGCCTTAAACTTATACAGTGACGTATGTCAATTATTTCTCAATAACTGGAAAAAAAACTAAAAAAATTATGTTTGAGTTTAGATGGGTACATTAAATAAATGAAAGAGAAAGCTCATGTAAATATTTTCAGCACATTTAGTTCTCTCTTACAACATCTAGGAGATATCATATTCCTCACCAAAATGTTAGACTTTGGTTTGGGATGCTGTGCTGCCATCTAATGAGGTAAAGATAAATTACATAAATTTCCTTTTCTTCTGCTGCAGTTATAGCTGATTCTTCAAGAACACCTCCTAACCTTCATAGAGTTGCAAAGACTTGAGGGGAATGTTAACTAGTAAATTTTGATCCAGATCCTTGGATACATGCAAGTAGAAGCATGCAAACAGCTCTCTTGAAGTCTGAAAGCACCGGATGTACAAAGCTGATGCAGAGTAAAAGATTGTATCAATTACAAATGTATTATCTTTACTTCAAATAACATTTGCACTGGAAAACAAAATGAATCATTTTATGGGTCACACTTTTATTTACAAAATAAACATCTGGTTTGACCTTGTACTGACGTGAAACATGGAGAATTTCTTTACCATAAAATGGAGCCTAAAGGGAAAATTTGGAAGAGACTTGGAAGAGTGAAAGTGTTGTTTATTTTCTTCTCTGCATCTGGGGTTCAAGAACAGCTTGCCTGGGTCTGGAACTTTAGAGGGAGTGGACAACAACAGATTTTATTCAGAAGCCAACTTTGCATGAAATATCTGACAGGGGGCGGGCCCTGTGGCTTAGCGGTTGAGTCCTCACGCTCAGCTACTGGCGGCCCAGGTCCGGATCCCGGGGCGCACCGACGCACCGCTTCTCCGGCCATGCTGAGGCCGCGTCCCACATACAGCAACTAGAAGGAAGTGCAATTACGACATACAACTATCTACTGGGGCTTTGGGGGAAAAGGAGGAGGATTGGCAGTAGATGTTAGCTCAGAGCCAGTCTTCCTCAGCAAAAAGAGGAGGATTAGCATGGATGTTAGCTCAGTGCTGATGTTCCTCACCAAAAAAAAAAAAAAAATATATATATATCTCTCTCTCTCACAGGACTAGAGACACAGTTCTTTAAGAACTTTGTAACAGGTAGAGATATTGAGGCACAGAAGCCTATCTGATGATTTTGATTGATTAGGTAGCAACAGTCTGATATAACTAAATGAAGATCTCTCACAACTTAAAATATCATATAAATATTTATTGCTGTGGATCTAATATCTGTCATTTTATGCTTGTTGTGCATATGCAAGTGTTTCCCAAGGACTGGAAAATTAGCCACAGTATATTGGCCATCTAAGCCACAGTCTGCCTTCAGTTCATATATTTTTTCTCTACCAGGAAGTTGTTTCTCTACCTTGTTCTTTATGATTGCTAAAATAAAAAGAGTTCCTTCTATTTGCTTTAGTTTTTTTTTTCTTGACTTAAGCTGTGCATGTTTAGAACATACATAATCTTGAATTTTCTCCTTTTTAAGAATTGAGATCTTAAAAAGTCACCAGTATTTTATAGACCACAAATCCAAGTCATTTTTTATGATGATAATCTCCAATATTAGTGTTAAGGCTCTTGGCTTATTTATTCTTAAAAATTAATTTAACAGAAATATTTCTAACTTTTAGTGATTGACAATTTGAAAGACATCAGACAGAAAGTGGAAAATCAACATCGTGGCTAAAATTCTATGCAAAACGTACTGGAATTTTAATGAATTTTAATAAATCCATTCTCTTCCAAATATTTTTATCAAGTATCTACAAATTAATTTACTAAGAAAAAAATCTGTATATAATTTCAAATGATTTGAGATTTTGATTGGTAACTCTTATAGTATGACAAACTTTTAAGGAGCCTCTGGGTCCCTATTTCGACTACAGAGCCGTGAGGCTACATTTGTGCTCACACGTTCCTTCTTCCTCTAGAACTCGTTTTGTCTAATTAAGTGCTTGGAGCTTGATTCTGTTCTCACCCTCATCACTTCTGTCTCGTGCCTGGAGTCTGAACTTGAGAATTATAATAACCTGCAGTGTCACATGCGTAAGGGGAACACTGCTCTAAGTGGCCCAAAAGTGTTCAGTTTGCTTGTAGAAACCGAGTTGTGTCTTACACTGTTGTTAGCCCTGACTTTGTATTTGGAATGAAATACTAACTTATTTAAACCATTTTATGTAAACAACCCAAAGCACTTTCGTTGTCTCTTCTCAGGAGCAATGGCAATCTACTGCTAGCTGTTTAGAGGCTCATGGGTGACTTTTCAGGGCTGGAGAAGTACGAGTCATGTCCTATATTGTTCCCTTAAGGTAATTAATATGCAAGTCAAAATGAAAACCACTAAGTTATAAATGATTATCTTTCATGATCTTTCACTTTTAGAAACTTTTTTTCTGAAATTATGTGACATTCACATTCAGATAGTCTATTTCCCTTTTATGTTTCATCGCCAGCATATATTTTAGAGCATACGATGGCTCTAACAAGGAGAAGCCAACTATATAGGTAGTTAACTATCCCTTCCTTGTTCAACCCTTCTGTTCATTTTTTCCCCAATTTTTTATTTGCTCAGTGTTCAACCTTCCAGATAGGTGAGAACCATCTCCTGTCAAGGGTATGATTGAGTGTGAGCTCTTGCCGGAAACTCAAAAGCAAGGGCCAGGCGGGAAGATAATTGGATCTTCCCCTCATTTCAACAAACAATTGGGGAGGGTAGAGTATGTGAACCATCTCTGGACCAGAGTATGGAAGAGGAAGAGCTATGATACTGAAGAATTTGCTCATCCTTGTGGACCTCAGGTTTGGTCTAATCCTCATCTATGAGATGCGCTTTCAAAGGCTAGATTTCATAGAGGCAGTCTAAAGTGAATGAATAACCCGTATGTTTAATAAGGAAGTAGAGCTTATTTAATTGGTCACCAATAACTAGGATTAGCCTTGGGCAGTGTGTACTCACCAATGTAGGATAATGATGTTGGCCAATTACCAAGGGGTAGGGAAAGCTTTATACCAAACAAAAGACCTCCTCCTTAGTGCAGTTCTATAAATGCTCATGTCTTGGAGAAAAATGCCTATTTCCCTTTAGTGCGTCACCTAAAACGTAACTTTCTTCCCAGACCCAATCCTCAACTCTGTGCATTTCTTTCACAGCTTTTAGCACCATATGGATTTTTTTTTGCATGTGATTGTTTGTGTGTACGTGTGTGTGTGTCTCCCCCACGAGACTATAAGCTCTTTAGGGCTGGAACAGGTCTCTTTCACTTATCATTACGTCTTCATTGCCTGTCATAATGTCTAGCACATAGTAGGTTTTCAGTAAATAATTGTTGAATAATTTAAATTAACAATTTGTATGTATATCTGTGGCAGAAAATGCTTTAGTATAACTATACATCTAAATTCCAGTGATGAGCACAGCTTATGTTCAAATCTGATCTCTCCAGTTCCATATTCTCATGTCAGAAAATAATACAGATGCTAAGTAGCAAGTGCTTGAACACTTTCAAAGTGAACTAATGCAGAACTTCTTTTCTTATAACTACTTAGAACAATAGAGGGAATCCCATAAGAATATTGCTAATCCAGTAGTAGCAGCAGAACTAGCAAGATGTCATGGAAATTGACCAGTAGGTTAAGATTAGAGTCCCATCTATTTCATTTAATGGATATAATGATCTAGAACAAATAACTTAGCTTCCTTCATCTGAAAGATGAGGGGGCTGGACTGGATGATGCATAGTTTTTTCCTGTTTACAGATCTTTGTTTTGCTATATATCCTTCAATAACCATGGACACAGATTTGAGATTTCTTGAGCAAGAATGGAAGACAACCAGAGATGATAGCTATCCTACAGACCTTGACACTCAATAAAAATTTTAAAGTTAGGAAACACGAGAACTTAGGAAACTCATGAAAAAAGCATAAATAGAATGAATGAGCTAGAATCCCGCCGCCACTGGGATAATCCACTTAGGATACTTCAGCTAGCAATACTGCCACTGCACTGCTGGACTTCATACTCTGCTTCCCACGCTGTGAATAATCTTTGACTACCTCTGTTTTTTCATTTGTTTATTTTTTTCCATCACTCCCTAAAGATGTAAGGTCTCAAGAGTAACCAATCAGCCAGGGTCAGGTCCTTTGCTTACGCACTGGCTACCTGGACTATCTGTCTCTCCTTCTCATTTCATAGAGAGAGCCAAGGCCTTGCTTCCTTTCCAGTCTAGCTGAGCAGTTTCTGGGTGGGCAAAAATGACAAACCTCTGCTATATCGAACTTGTGGCAAAATAACGGTTCCATGAATTCTTGAATCTTATAATTCTGGGGCTGATTGATGCAGTTTCATGGCATGGACCCAGACTTAGAAAATATATCTTAGGCAGAAGAAGGGGATGAACGGTTTATGAGCCAACCTTCGTTCCTGTGCCTCACAGCACGCCCACTGTTCCCAAAGCTGCTGCCCCAGGTTTTCTAGAGAGTCAGAGGAGGCTATGCTCTTCCAACACTGCTAGCCGCAGCTCAGAGACCACAGTCATTGGGGATGACCGTTGGACTTCTACTTTTATAAGACAGTGCTTATTCTACTGTCTTACTTCCCTGGAGCTATGAAATTTGGCTATTGCTATGATGATAAAATGCACCCCACTGCAACGTGTGCCATGGCTGCTCTTGTATTAACTGATAGTCTCAAGAAATTCTTGGTTAATAAAGGGGATACATAAACTTCCAAAATGACTTGATCTTACTTAAAAAAATAACCCGCCATAATTTCAGGCATCGTTTTGTATATGACTAACCCCACTCTAATCTGCTAACCTCCTCAGTTGTGATCCCCAAAGTTTCAATTATACCTTGTAGTCTTTTATTTAAACTTTGTAATTTCATGAATGTTCATATAAAGTTATTATTAATCTTTTATTGACAATATCTATCTAGTAATTTACTCACTCAACAAATAACTAAGCACATGCAGTGTTCCAGGTGCTGAGTATACAATTGATGAACAAGACTCAGTTCCTACTCTTGAGTACCATATAGCCTTGTGAGGCAAATGTATATGTAAAAATTATATACAGTATAATGAGGCATGGTATATATGTCTACACAGAGTGTCCTGAGGTCAGAGTGGATGGGCACCCAACTCTTCAGTGGTTAAGAGGAGAAAGTATTATCATGGAAAGTTTTTCAGACAAGTTGACAGTTGACCTAAAATGAAGAGGAAAGGAAATATTTTTTTAATAGGAAAAGCAGGAAATTGGCCTTTTAGAATGTGGAAACAATATTTGCAGAGGAATAAGGACATAAGTGAGCACGGCATATTTGGTGAGTGGAGGATAGTTTGGTTATAATTGGTGTATATTCAGTTTAGACATTATCATTAGTGATGTAGAATTTTTGGTATGAAAATGAAATGATCAGACTTGAGCTTTGAGCAGATAGATCACTTTGGTGGCAATCACTGTGGAATATGGTTGAGAGAAAGTGGCACTCACGCATGTGCATATGCATAGATGTGTGTGTGTGTCTGCGTCTGTGTGTGTGTTGTCCTCAGAGAGGAACAGGGAAGCCAATGACAATGGAAGGGTGGCACAGCACCCTCCCCTTTCTGGCTTTAAACTCCAGTGCAGAGGGGTGTGTGTGTGTGTGTGTGTGTGTGTGTGTGTAAACGGAAATGCCTAGAAAAAAGCTATATCTAGAAAGGAAGCTCAATAAGACTGGCTAAATGAGAAAGGGAAAAATCTATACATGGGCAGCTAAACATGAGTACTAATTTTGAGTTAAAAGTATTCTGTGTTTATATAAATTCACATGGCACATATAGTTTCTCAGTCAGGTCTCTGTTTGCAAGCTTGAAGCATCTAACATTGCTAATATGTGTACACATATGCCACTGGGTAGAACATTTGTTGGTTCACACACAAAAATACAGTGTGGATCTCAGAGCCATCTGTCACATGCTTGGCTAGATGGTGTTAGAAAAGGAGCAGATCTTTGAGGTAGTTAAAGTGTGAGATGCTGAAATAATATAGAAACATAGCCCCAAGATTGAAGGACTTAGAACTATTTGATTCTCCCAGTTAATGACCACTGTTTGTTTATTTATTTATTTATTTATTTATTTATTTATTTATTTATTTATTTATTGTGAGGAAGTTCAGCCCTGAGCTAACATCTGCCAATCCTCCTATTTTTGCTGAGAAAGACTGGCCCTGGGCTAACATCCGTGCCCATCTTCCTCCACTTTATACGGGACGCCGCCACAGCATGGCTTGACAAGCCGTGCGTCAGTGCGTGCCCAGGATCCGAACCAGCAAACCCCGGGCCGCTGCAGTGGAGCACGCGCGCTAACCGCTTGCGCCACTGGGCCAACCCCTGTTTATTTATTTTTAAGCCTCACTTATTGCTGAGCATGTGATCAAAGACACAATATAAGAGAAGTAGGCAAATATTACTCCTGGTTTCCTTTCCTGCTTCTCTCTGTTTCTGTTGCATGTTTGCTGTCTGCCAGGCTCTGTGCTACGTGCTGGGGGTATCAGGGAGACTAAGACATGGATCCCGACTACATGGAACTCAATTTCTCTAAGAGGAAGCAGACAGCACAAGAACAAATTGTAATGCAATTTAATAAGTACTACAATAATAGAATGAGCCAAGATTTGGGAACAGAGACAAGAACAGTTAATTATTGCTGCCTGGTAGGATTGTGGGAGTCTCCACAGAGGAGGTGACACCTGACTTGGCTGATGAAGGATGGACAAGACTTTGCCTTATCAGGAGACATGTCATTAGGGAATTGCAGACTTCAGATAGACCACACTTCCCTGCCATTCAAAAAAGGCCTACTCAGCCTGTATTCAGTGACTCAAGAACTTGAGGAGGTACTTTAATGCTGAACCAGCAGACTAATTTAATTCTAAAATTGGATTAAAAATTTGGACTTATGTCTGTGTATGATGCTGATATGGGGAAGGGAAAGAGAAACAGTATTTGTTGATTGCTGCTATTTACCAAGTGCTTAATATAGCTGATCTCAATTAATCCAAATGTCAGTGAAGTAGGTATTAGCACTTATTCATTTTTAAAGACAGGAAAAATACGCAAGGTCACTCAGCAGTAATAGCCAATATTTGGACTTGGATCTTTCTGACTGCAAAAGTCAACACAATTTTCACTGCACACTATTGCTTCTATGCACCTGTCTTGAGTATACAATATACATATGCAGACAAATATATAGAATTATAAACAAAAATGCATACATACAAATAAATAAATCAATCCACATACCTAAATCCACACGCACATACATATATTTTATTTGTGTTCTTTACCATCGTATGCACCTATGTTGTAGGAATATTTTTACCCACTAACATAAATGATTTGGAAATCACTTATATATTACACTTTTCAAGATAAATGCTTTATTAGGGAATAACTTTGGAAATTTATATAAATGGACATTATCAAGTCTAATGCTGGCTTGAGCTGTGCTCTTCTGTTTTATTTCGGTACGAAATATTGATAGGATAGCCTGTACCTGTGGCAAGACTCAGCCCATCGCTGAGCTGTTTCACTGAGATCCTTTCAACACATAGCTCACTTACTGTTTACTAACACTTGCAAGTGTTAAAATCTTTCGTGTCAACAGGTTGGGGCTCTGGCTGTTGAGTCAATAGGGGCATTTTGCTGACTTCATAGGGTTTTTACAAAGGAGATCAAAGAGATGCATTATGTTTCAATACATAACTTTATAGGACAGATGGAATCCACCTTGAAAGACCCATGACACTTAAAGCCAGATTATCAAAAGTTTCAGACACTAAAACCTATTAGCTTGCTCAAATCTTATCCTCACACTGTCAGCACTTTTTAGCTTCATTTATAGGTAGTGGACAATCCAATTTGAATTTTAACTACTGCCAAAGTTCAAGCATGGGTTAGAAGGATGGCCACTGAAATATGGGTTGTCCTAATGATGCTCTGGTTTGATATGTGGACTTGCTCTCTTGAATGGTGATATCAGACAAATGACTAAATCGCTTTATTTGAATAAAAAAAATTACCCGCTCATAACTTTTGGGAAGAATTCCAGAGCTTGGAATAGTATTTGGCTAGCTAGTAGCTTCACAAATCTCTTCTATCTCTAATGAGAAAAGAGCATGAAAGAAAGTTGTTCGTTCTTTCATCTTCTAGAAACTCCAAAGGGATTTTGCTCCTGCCCACATCTAACACTGGAAATACACACAACCTTGAGTTTTCCCCCTCAAGCCTTGAAACAAATTGCAGTGTTACCAATGAGGTTGGTGTACTTGAGTATACCTATTTTTTTATTAGTGAAAAGAAGTGATTTCTGTGCATCCAAACCATTAACTATTAAAACTCATCACAAAAATTTTTTTAAAAACCACTTATATATAGGAATTGAAAATCATTATTTTATAAATAAAGATGCTTAAAAGACATCTTGTGATGACATAGGCATTTTGATGACATAGGCATTTGTTTGATAACATAGGCGTCTAACCCAGTGTATCAAAATATTTTTAAATGTAGTTAAGTCCCAATTGCTTTAACATATACAAAGTCCCAATGCTTTATTATCTTTTACATACACTGCTATTTTAAGTGGTGCTGCAAAGTGAAATCTTTCGGATTTTCTATAATGTGATACTTGAAGTCACACAATTATTAGAATTTTTATTTTTCTCTTTAAAATAAGTTGGGTTAATTAAACATTTAATTTTGGCTATATTTGTTCATCTCGCTGCTCATCTGCTAATCAATTGAAGGTTTCAAAAAAGTAGATTAAAACAATTGTATATAATTTTTTAAATAATATGAATACATATGGCACTAAATTGACTAAGCATGCAAGTATTTAAAGTCTATAAATTACATGCCCGTCATTTGTGAGATAACTTTCAAAAATATTTTTTCCAGAAATATGTATATGATAAATTTTGATAAATTTGGTAAATTTTCTAGTAATAAAATAAAAATTGGCTACTATATATACTATGAAATGTCAGAACTTTAGTTTGTTTTAAATAATAATTTATCTTCTTTTGGTGTTTTTAGAAATCTGCTTCCCTCCCCCTCCCCCCATTTTTCTTAGGAGCAACCATGAATCTTTTTTTTTCTATTAATACATGGTTTCCTTCCAAGCATGTTGCTAAATATATTCTATAATTAAGCATTTAAACCTTGTACTATAGAACGGTTTTGTTTGCCTGCTCTTCTGAGTGTCCCCCTTTGAAGGGTGTGCTTTTGCACTTCTGTCTTGTGGGGACCCATCAAGAGCAGAGGTGAACGACGTCCACCCATCCAACAGGTGTGGAGGTAGGAGAAGCCTCTTCCTTTGTTGGCAGCTCTGAGAAAGCAGGTGTTGAACACCGGTATCATCATTCTGTTTGATAGTTCGGCTTTTGTGTGTGTCAGGAGGGGACATTTACACTAAATCTGAAGGGGAAAAAACCTCTCATAACTTCATTGTCTAGTCTGAGATTTTTTTTTTTAACTGGTTTCAAAGCTGAGAAGATTGGTGTGGCTTTACCTGTCAAGCTTATAGGTAGGAATCTTGTTTTAACTTGACCATAAAAACAGATACAGTTTATTCCTTATTAAAAAAAAAAACATTAAACGGTACTAAATAGAACACTAGATATTTCCAGCATTTAGCCAAGAGTTGGAAAATGTACCACCTTAAAGACACTTCTATTTGTTTAGATCCTTTGGGTTTAAACTATAATTATACTTTGTTTTTTATCACACTATCTGTCGCCTTAAATTAAGACGTATGTAGCACCAGGTCAGAGGCACTGGAAAAAGTCTCCCTTTAAAACACAGACATTATCTCTGGTATCTCTTGGCTGCCCTGGCTCCTATCCAGCTGTCACTTCTGCTCCATGGTTCATTCTGATAATGTTAACCAGCTGTCATTACTGGAGTTCACTGCAGGCTTTTTGGTTCTTTCTGAAATGGCCAAAACAATATAATAATGATTTTATATTCTTTATACCCAAATATGTTATTGCCATTCTGCGATCCAGGTAGAAAAGTACATCTATTATGCTCTGAATTACCTTCATGTCTGAGCATGACTCAAAAGGAAAAATAATTCTTACAGTTGCATCTCATGGAAAAAGTATCGGGAAGGTTGCCAGAGCTCCATAGTATCAACATGTGACAAGAGTGATTTTCCTAAATATCTTATTATCACATGTTCCTCTTTTCTAATTAGTTAACATTTCTGTCTATATCACCCAAGAAAAGAGAGCACGCGGCTCAAAAAGCGTCAATAAATTGGCAAATTAAAGAGCATTTTTCTCTCCAATGAATTAAATTCATTTATCTTTTAAGTCACAGAAACGGGTAGTAAGGTGAAGACAATTTATTAAAGAATTTTAAAGTATTCTTTACATGTTTTTAATGTTAAACCTTGCTGATGATACAATTAAATGTTGAGTACTCTAATAAAAATTTTCATGTAAAGACTGAATGACCACATACATTATAATAATGATAAGAGCTACTACTTATTTCGGGCCAAGTCGGTGTCAAATAGCTCCTTTAATCTTTATACCAAGGATTATTCAAAGCATGAGAAAACTGAGAACACGAAAAGTTTAAGTAACTTACAGTCACCCAGCTAATAAGTGACAACTGAAGTTCAAACCCAGACTCATCTGATTCTCAAACAGCTTCTCTTTCTACTACGGCACCGGCTTCTCAGTGAAGAAAAAAATAACACTATTAAAAAGAATTGTATAATATGATGTTAGAAGTAATTGCATTTTCAGGTTTGAGTACATTCATTAACAAAATATTCATTGGGTTGACTGTACTACCAAAAGATTTCCAACACACACGCACACATATACACCCACTTGATTGCTTTAAGAGTTAAAACAGGAAAACTGAACTGGTGACATTATAATGCACACTTCCTATGTGATTGACATGGATCGTTTCATTCAATCATCACAAAACCCTATGGAGTAGGTAACCTTATTGTTATTCCCATTTTACACAGATGAATACCTTGAAGCCTAATAATTTCACAAGCAAGCAGAAAAGCCAGTTTTGAACTTAGGCCTCCCTGACTCCAGGACCTAGGCTATATTGCATGCTAGTCTTCCTTTGTAGATCAGTGTTTACTGCACAAATTTGAACTTAAAGGATTCACAGGGTTTGAGGTTAAATTTATATTGAGCCTAGGATATATTATAACAGTTGCATGCATTTGTTTAATTAAATCTAATACGAAATTCTTTTTCCTGTGATTTGCCACTGTCTTCCCAATTTATAGGGAAAAAAAGAGCAGTTAATTAAGAATTTGAGTGTGGTTATTGAAGTTTTACTGTATCTTGAATCTTACCACTGAAAAATGATAATATTGGAAAAATAAAAGAGGCAGGAAGGTTGGCCCTTCCTTCCTGCTTCAAATGTTGCCTGTGTCACCCGAACACGTCCCTTGCTCCGGAGTCAGTCCGCTTTGGTGAGAACCACGTGGACAAAATTTGGTCAGAATTTGGCTGGGTAAGAAACTGTTGTCCTTTATATTCTCTGTGGTAATGTTACTGTGTGTGGAGTTTTCTTATGAATTCCACGGTTATTTTTTTTCACCGTTCATTTAAATACTTTTACCTTGCCTTTTTAGTGTATCAGAAGACTATGGAGAAAGAAAACCTAATTCACAGGGGGATCGAGGAGCTCAAATAAGTTAACAAATGTAAACTGACAAGCACTGTGTCTTGTATGCAACAAAGGCCAATAAACATTTGGTTCCTACTTTTAATTAAATGTAGCATTTCTTCCTAATTGAAACTTACTTTATTCCTGAATGATTTTTCCATTTCGTTTTTGTATCCTTCATAGTACAGTTATCAACTCTATTATAATAGGCCAACCGATTAACATAAACGTTACAGAAAGGGTAATTTCTGTCAAGATGACACGTAACTTCTAAATCGAAGTCACCCTGTTAAACATTTCTTTCTAATCTTAAAAATTGTCTTTTGCTGACCCAGCTTATTATAGCTATTTAGCCAGGTATCAGTCTTTGTTATAGAGTTCATATTCAAACTCATATTAGTGAATTTAATTATATCATTAAAATAATACAGTGCTAAGCCTATGACGCATTCTACTACTATAATTGCTAAATTAAGACTAATGTGTGTTTATAAGCACAAATGCAGGATGCCCCACTTGAATCTATGATATTTTTATATGATTTAAAAAACCATAATTTGTTTTTCACACACAAGTAAACTTTAAAGAAAATTACGTGCTCCTAAGATTTTGGAAGTTAGTTGAATTTTGAGTTTTTGAGATAATTTCTTTTTCTCTCTTAGACTATTCCTCAGTACTTTTTTTGGAAATATCATTATTTGTTCTTAGTTGTTCCAGGATACTTGAAGTAATGGCAACATGTTAAACCAAAGTATATTGTTTCATATTAAATAAGTTATTGTATAAGGGAATATATAAAACATAAATGCCTTCAGGTGCTATGTAATCATTGTTAAAGAGTAGGCTAGATGTACAAAACAGATCATAATTTTTTATAACTTTCTTATGTGACTCAAGATCCAAATAAGTCTAATCCATTGCGATTAATTGATATAGCTCTTTAAGTCTCTTTTAATCTCCAATTTCTCTTCCATCCTTTGCAAATTATTTTTCTCCAGCTTTATTGAGATACAATTGACATCTAACATGGTGTAAGTTTAAGGTGTACAATGTGTTATTTGATACACATGTATTGCAAAATGATTACTACCATAGCTTTAGCTAACACCTCCATCACATCTCGTAATTACTATTCTTTTTTTGTGGTGAGAACATTTAAGACCTACTCTCTTAGCAACTTGCAAGTATATAATACGGTATTAGTAACTATAATCACCATGGTGTACATTAGATTCCCAAAACTCATTCATCCTATAACTGGAAGTTTGTACTCTTTGGCCAACATCTCCCCATTTCCAGATCATATTAACTGATCATGTTTAGATATGTAGGCATCTTCTTTACTTCCACCAAGAAATAAAGCTTCTCATTTTTCTTGAAATAAACTGTTTTCATCCATCTACCATCTTCTCACTTTCGAAAGGGAAATTTAGATACAAAGATATTGTGTGTTTTATTCTCCTAAAACTGTAACATGAAAAAAAATAGCACAAGCACAGTGATGAAAGGCAAGTGATGCAAGTTCACAATAGAGAGTGCCGAGTGTATGGCTTTGGACACTCAGCTTCAGCTCATTATTACCGTTTCAGCATACTTCTGACTTTTTTAGGAGAAGCCAAAAATTCACAGTTTTATGTGAAATCTTCCCAGTTTTAAAGATTGGCAATGAATTAAAAAAAATTTAAAAGCATCATGCCGCTTAGAATGAATCAAATAAAGCTCACTGCCCCCAGGTCTCCACTTGATGGTAATTGGGCCCCTTTTCCTCTTCACGTAGTTCACCCAGAGAAATGACAGATTGCCAATCAACCCAAGATATAATTTTTCCCTCCTCTCAGAATGTTTCCCTTTCTCAGCATTTTTAATGACATTTTTGTTATTCTTCCTTTTATGGAAATATTAGTGTCCAAGCACCCAGATTAGCTATTTTGAGGCTCTTTGTTGGGTCAAAAATTTTAGAACAAATTTAGTCCACTTCCTCATTTTATAAACGAGAAAAGTGAGGCAAAGGGGGGGCTTGTCCTTTTATGCTCCTTTAGTTTATGATTTGGCCAGTAACGTTTTTTTCCACAGGACTTTTTACAAAATAAATTTCAGTTTAATTCACTAGACTTGTATTGCAGGATTCTCAGAATATAATTTCTTAAAAAATATATCTAGTATATTTACTGAGAGTTGCTGTTGTAGCTATTGCCCACTTTATCTTTTAATATCACATTTGTGAGAAATCTCGCTGGAGAAACTTCCATCAATCTCGATGTAAGGATAAGCATTGTTTCTCTGGTGCAACCACGGTATCTCGTCTTATGATCAGTTTGGATTCTGAGTCTGTGTTTTCTCTGTGCTTTGACCTCTGTTGGCCATTAGGAAAGTCAGAGCCAAATTAGCAATTGACTTTTAGTAACTGACTTTCAGGCCTGCCTTTTTGTGCTTAAAATTTCTCCTGGTTGTTTTTTTTTTTTTTTTTTTTTTTTTTGGTGAGGGAGATCAGCCCTGAGCTAACATCTGTGCTAATCCTCCTCTTTTTGCTAAGGAAGACCAGCTCTGAGCTAACATCTATTGCCAATCCTCCTCCTTTTTTTCTTCCCCAAAGCCCCAGTAGATAGTTGTATGTCATAGTTGCACATCCGTCTAGTTGCTGTATGTGGGACGTGGCCTCAGCGTGGCTGGAGAAGTGGTTCGTCGGTGCACGCCCGGGATCCGAACCCGGGCCGCCAGCAGCGGAGCGCGTGCACGTAACCGCTAAGCCAC
Organism: Diceros bicornis minor; assembly: GCF_020826845.1. Classification (NCBI taxonomy): domain Eukaryota; kingdom Metazoa; phylum Chordata; class Mammalia; order Perissodactyla; family Rhinocerotidae; genus Diceros; species Diceros bicornis. The sequence goes on from NC_080768.1 coordinate 21,829,891, forward strand.
CGGGCCGGCCCCTCCTGCTCTTTTTTGCCTGCAAAGTCTCTCTCTCTCTCTCTGATTATAAATATCTATTTTATTATGTTGCATTATATTATATACATTCTGTAAATCACACAAAATACTTTGCAGAAATACTTGGAATATAAATAAATATATGTGTGTATATATTTATATACTTATACATCTACACATATGTATACACACATATATACATTTATATAAAAACAAATCTTCAGAGCAGGTGGCATGCTATTATGTTCTTCACAATTATATACTAACTTTAATAATTACCATTTTTAAAATTAATAATCCACAATAAGCACTTAATCTATTTTTTAGTGAATCTATTTCTCTAACATGTTTATTGTACAAAGGGCGAATGATTGACCAGGCCGGTTCCCATTATCTAAGGCCAGGATACTATTTTTTGGGACAGCACGTAAGAGCTCCTGTGGAATGGATATCCACTTTGTGTTCAAGTTCATTACAGCTCATCTGCCTCGCCAACCCCGTATCACAGGGTTCCTAAGGTAGGGACAATGCTGCTTTAATATCCTTTATACATTGTGTAACACTATTTCTCACAGATGCTTAATGAAAGCCTTCAGTGATGAGAGTAGTTGGATTATTTTCATTTTGTGTGGGAGAGTGTTGTTGCTCCTATTTTCACTAGGAATGAAAGTAAACCAAAACATTATCGGGAATATGTAATGTGGCACTTACCCTGTCCCTGCATCTTCTCACTAATTGTTCAACATTCTCACAAAATAGGTTTTTATCCTCGTTCTGACTGGTTAGAAAACTAAGGCTCTGACTTGCCTGAGGTCATGCATAACCAGCAATTCCTGAGCTGGCGATCAGACTTCCCCCATCCATGTGCCCCGCCTTTGTATGGCACTGCTTTTCAGGAAGATTAATGTTGGGGATTTATCTGAGTCAATTTTATATTAACCTCCCACTAGCCCACCTCTGCAATATACTTAAGGTTCGGATAAAGAAATATTTGGTAGGTTTGTGGAAGTCAATGTTCATTTAGGTCCAAGGATAGTGTGATTAGACACACTTATACACATTTGTCTCAATTGAACCTGTATAACAAAATTACTTACTTTAGAATAAGAGTAATTTAGGATAATGTTATCTTCCTTATAAAGATGTTTTTAATTCAACTCCAAGTGCCCTTGGTTTGGCTAATAATTTTGAGTATGAAACATTTAAATTCCTTATTAGTTAAACATAAAAGTCAGAGGCATGCCTTTGCCTAATCATGCCCCAAACTACGCTCCTGCCCTTTCTCCTAGGACTTGTGACTTATTAATAGTATTAAGCATTCAATACCTACCCCGTATTTTGATCTCTTTATATACTGATGACAGATGAGTCTATTGAAATAACTATTATTTATTATTGGCTTGTTGCTAAAGAGTCACTTTTATCTAATTAGCTTAATAATTTAAATAATGCTAATATAATTTTAGAACAATTAGATTGATTTTTTCATACTCAGTGACAAATGGCTGATCAAATGGCACAGGCAGATATAGTTTTGCATTTTAAATTCCTGAAAGATAGGAATTTTGCTGGCTACTCAATTTTTCCATTGTTTGCCATTATTTCCACGGCAAATAATTTCAGTTTTGAGTAAATAATTTAACTAACTGAAGTTTGCTATAGGAAAAAATAATTTCATTTGACATTTACTTTCTTCCCTTTTTTTGTATTGTAAAAATTTTCTTCAATAACTATGTGTTATTTATATTATCGAGGAAAAATAATGGAGCTATTAGCATTTTAAACAACTAAAAATGAACCAGTGAATCTGTAGGCTGTGTTTCTGTGGATCAAGCTGTAGATGAGACGATTCTTGGAAAGAAGGCTTTTTTTTCCTTGTTATTTTGTTTTTGTATAGATTGGAATGCATTTACAAAAAAGCAGCTTGAATACAGAATAAACAACATTCGCACACTAAGGGTTGGGCTTGTATTAAAATTCAGGTTTTCATATTTTGCCTTTGTAGGGGAACTACAGACCCTAACTCTGTTTACAATATTATTTATGTTGTGTGGAGTGAGAAGATTCTTGTGACTTTTGATGATCACCATATGAGATTCTATAAATGTAGTTGAGACAGAAAGTGCAAGAGAAACTTAGGTAGCTGTGGGGCAAAATGTGGACCTAACCCTAAGAGACGTGTTTTTACCCTAAGGACTCAATAGAAAGTGATTACATCAGATTGGAATGAGAAAAATTCAGGCTCATCACCATTGAGCTTCATTTAAAAAACAAACCAACAAAAAAACCCAACCCAATCTTTATTATCAAGAGGTTTTAAAAATATATTTTCATATTTATTAGTTCACCTTCAAAATAGATGCAGATGAATCTGTGGAAGAGAAACTCTGTTAAAACAAGTAGGGGCACACGGGGATTGAAGATGATACCTCTGATGAAATACAGAGCTTCAGCACTGTGAGAAAATTAAGACTTGGGCCAAGAATCAAAGAGGAGCTCATAGCCTTCAGAAGGCGTTTTTATAGGCTGGGATCAAGGAGGTTTCAACTGCTGAAGTGTCGGGGACTAGTAATGGTCTGTTAATCTACGAGGTGCTTTTATACTGTTTTCTTTGCAATTTCTCAGACTGTTAAAGCTTAAGAGTAAGAGGTTGCAGGCTGGAAATCAGATGTGCTCTACATGCAAGGCGTCCCACCTTATTTCAGTGCCATATGATGTTCAGGACGGCATGGAATGCTTTTAGGGTTCCCTTAAAGGTTAAAGATGTTAAACACTCTCAGTTGCTTCAGTCTCATTCTAGGGACAAAAAAATAGAGAATGAAAGAGGAGAATCCAAAGGCGTAGTCCCTATTCAGTTTTCTAAATGGAGAGTAATGATTGTGTATAATTTTTTGAATACATGACATTTAATTCTTCCATACGGAAGTGATCCGGTGGCCAGTATAAATTGAGTATATATTTGCATATCATTTAATTTGAATGTTTATGGAGAAACCTAGGCTCTTCATAATAAATATTGATGTTTAAAAACTAGAATTTGATCTTCTTAAGGAAAAATCTGAAGAAAAAATGCTTGTTTCCATTTTGAATGCAGTGGTGCCACATCTTACCAGGGGCTGGTTTCTCAAGTTAGAGCATGAAAAAATCACATGGAGTCAAAATTATGCTTGAAAATCTCTTACATCTTCAACAAAGTACAGCATATCTGGTTTTATATAAACAGTCTTGTACAATAATTATGTACACATTTAAATATATAATAAAGAGTATAGTATAATATTACAGTATATAAAATTTTTAATTGCATCTTTATGTTTTTTTGCCAAGCACATTGTTTGTGCAAGTTAAATATGCATCTGAAGAAAAAACCAATTAAATATATGGTGAAGTGAAAGAGAAAGCTCTCTGATTTTCAAATGTCAGTGTAGCAGAAACACCCAGAAGATAAAAGTTGCCTTGGCATATTTATATATAGTAAGATTCTGTTGACTACTTAAATCATTGCCATTGGTTTCAACAAGACAATCTTCATGGAGGTGTTGAGTGCCCTAAAAAACCATCCCAAATGGCTTTGAAAAGATGATTTCAGCAATTAGATCCATGAAATAAGCTATTGGAATGTCCTCAATCCTCACATCTCCTTTCTGTTAAAATTGTAGAAAACACCAAGTAAAATCTGTCAATGAATGATCTACTAAAAATATTTAAAGTTCTAGTGAAAAAGCAAAGCATAAAAGTTGCTATACTTTTCTTTTCTTTTTTCCATCACATCATTGACTTGCCTGTAAACTGTCCACCTTGGAAATAATCATTATTACCAAGACTCATGATTTGTATTAGCTAAATAGAAAAAAATAATTTTCCCCTATTTTACTTTTAGAATGCCTAATGGTAGTAAGACAGGTAGGCTGAATTAAAAAAATACTTAGAAGGTTAAGAAAAACATTTTCATATTTTAGATATACCCAAGTGTCTGTTACATACCACTGCAGCAACCTTTTTTCCTCCATGGCTATTTAGAAATATAATATAGAAATATAAATGATTTTAGAAATAGAAATGATAATTAGCTGTTGGTTAAGGAAACAGTGTTTAGAGTTGATAAGTTATCTCTTAAATTAGGCTGCTGTAGGCTTGTGTTTGAGTCTGGGCTCCACACACGATGCAGAACGTGCATGTCTCTCTGAGAGGTGGTTGTGAGGATTAAATAAATATTATCTGTGAAAGTTCTTTGTACACATTAAAGTACTTTAAATTTATTGGTTTGGAGGCAGTATTGCATAGTGCAGAATAAGAGCTTTATTGTCACAAAGCTGAAACTTAAAACCCCAGCTCCTCAACAAACTCTCTGTGTTAGCTTTCCTAATTTGTCTAACCTCTTTAAACTGTAGATTAATAATCAGTAAAATTAACATAATAATAATATCTACCAAATAAAACTGTGCAGATTAAATGAAATAATGCATGTGAAGCTTGTGGCCCAATGCTTCACACATGTTAGGTATGCAATAAATGTCTGTTTTTAACATTATAATTCTTTAGGATTCTCAGGGACTAAGGAAGTTTTGTAACAAACACACACCTAAACAAAAAAAAAACACATTTTCTTAAGTAAGCCTACAAATTATAATAGTTTTTGAATAGTTTTACAAATAAAATGTAACACAATTAAAAGAACAATAACCCTAGGCCAGCCCTGGTGGCCTAGTGGTTAAAGTTCAGTGCGCTCCCCTTTAGCGGCATGGGTTGGGTTCCTGGGCGCGGACCTACACCACTCGCCTGCCAGTGGCCATGCTGTGGTGGCAGCTCACACACAAAAACAGGAAGATTGGCAGCAGATGTTGGCTCAGGGTGAATCTTACTCAGCTAAAAAAAAAAAAAAAAAAAGAGAATAACCAAATGATATATGGTTCATTAATTGTACTCTGTCCTCTTGAATTTTCTACCACCATGAGTTTCATCAGTCTCTCAAAACTCAGCAGCTGTCTGAAGGGATCTTTTTGAGTCATGTAATCTCAGCCTAAATCCATTAAGGCAAGAGGATCCTTTTCTGAGATCAACTAGGATGGACTTCCTTATTTTGCAGTGTGTGTATGCAAGTGTGGTAGAGAGATATAGAAAATAATTAACCAAACTTAAAGTGATATGAGTTATAATAGTTCAAATCTTATTGAAGCCATTTTCCAGAAAGTGATTTCAGCCATGGCTAGCGTATTTTTGGATATGGAATACAGTCTCCTACAATTAATCAACAACCTCAGTAGTTGCATCCCATTTGCATATCTCCTGTGAAAAATAATACTTTTAAAATTTAAATTCCTATTAAGACATGAAAATTGTACGAAATCAAACATTAATACTTCAAATATAGTCATTTGTTAATAAGCTCAATGGTTTAATGTGGATTAAAGAGTTTCTTTCAAATAAACCAATACTTAGACTGAAAATAAAAGTGTAAAGAGGAACATTTCTCTAACCTCCTCATGAAACTTAACAATTAATTTTCTTTTCTTACTATATACACACTACACATTTTAAACTTCAAGGAAGTTTTGTTGCATACTGTAATAAATTTACTTATAAGCATATATGACTTCCAAAGCTTCTACATGCTACTAAATTTTTATCTGGGATCCCCCTTGGGTTTTTAGAATATCTGCACTTGGCATTGTGTAAGATTACATAAGACTAAAAAATTGTTTATTGCATCGTATCCCCTAAAGGGAAACTTTCATGGGGAAAAGGCTTAAGTGGATTATATTGACACCTCAGGTATTTGGTTAATTTTATTGTGATTATTATTGTTTCTTAAATGGCAACTGAAAAAATAGGGGTGAAGTGTAACCTTTTGAGTTCTTTATTTTCTTTCTTTTTTTTTTTTCAACTTTTATGATTGGATCTAGGAGTGACATTCAGTATATTTAGTAATTAGCATGGTGATATAAATTAATTCATAGATCAAAATTGTAAAATGCGTTACCATTTTCTCTAAATAAGTTAAAATGTAATACTACTTACCAAGTGATTTCAGTTGAAGTGCAACTCATCAAATCATTCAAATAATACCCAAAACATTTGAATCCAATTTATTGAAACTATTGAGTCATTTTAGAAGCAGTTCATATAATCTTTTCATTTTACATGGCTGTTACTAGCTAAATGATGCCCTGGTCTGAGTCATGATTTGTCATGGAAAAGGTCATACCACAAAGGCAAGTGGCCAGCAGCATACATACCCTACATTGCCCTAAACACTGGGCTGAATTGGTTTCCCTGGAGACTGAAGCAGACCAGGTCCCTTCCTGGGAGGATGGCCTACAAGTTAACCATTACCTGTCACTAACCACATCAGAGTCTTCCAACTCTTCCCGATTAAATTGGTATTCAGTTCACTTATAGCTTCCATAAGTAGAGAATTTCTTTTAACATCACTGATGTTAACAGTGTTGAATTTTTTCTCAGCTTCTGCAGAATTTAGGGCAATTAAATTAAAATTATTTTCTAATTCTTTCTACTACATTTAAATATTAAATATCTCATCATATACTAATTAACAAAAGTAATATATTGGAAGGTCATGTTTGATGAAGTCAAACCTAATCCTTCAGGCCAGAAAAGAGGTATAAAAATGGTTGAGCATTGCTGTTGCCAGGCTGCCTGTGATTTTATATTACATAACCTCTGCCTCTATTTCCTTACCTGTAAAATGCAATTGATGATAATAATCATAATTATTGAATAGGTTAAGGTTGAATAGGTTTAGAGTGGTATTTTATAAAGATATTTTTATTTTTATTAATAAAATCAAAGCTGTTATGCACACAAGGGATGGGCATTTAGTGAGTGATATTTTTTTGTGGTAAAAAGTTTAAATTTGAGGGCTGGCCCAGTGGCATAGTGGTTAAGTTTGTGTGCTCTGCTTTGGCAGCCTGGGGTTAGCGGGTTTGAGTCCCGGGTGCAGACTTGTGCACCGCTCATCAAGTCATGTTGTGGCGACATCCCACATACAAAGTGAAGGAGGATGGGCGTGGGTATTAGCTCAGGGCCAGTCTTCCTCACACACACAAAAAAAGTTTAAATTTTATCTGGTTGCAGTGGGAAGACATTGGAGGTTTTGTTTTTTTTAATTGACTTTACTTTTTAGAGCAATTTTAGGTTTACAGCAAAACTGAGCAGAAGGCACAGAGATTTCCCATATATCCCCTGCCCCTACACATGCATAGCCTCCCCCATTATCAACATCCTCCACCAGAGTAGTATATTTGTTACAATTAATGAACCTAGAGTGACATGTCATTATCACCCAAAGTCTGTAGTTTATGTTGGCGTTCACTCTTGGTGTTGTACATTCTTTGGGTTTGGAGAAATGTAAAATATGTGTTCACTGTTATACTATCATACAGAGTAGTTTCACTGTCTTAAAAATCCTCTATGTCCCACCTATTCTTCCTTCCCTCTCCACTAACCCTTGGCAACTACTGATTTTTTTACTATCTCCCTCGTTTTGCCTTTTCCAGAATGCCATGTAGTTGCAATCATACGGTTTTTAGCCTTTTCGGATTGCCTTCTTTCACTTAGTAATATGCATTTAGGGTTCCTTCATGTCTTTTCATGGCTTGAGAACTCAATTTCTTTTTAGTGCTGAATAATATTCCATTGCCTGGATATATCACAGTTTATTTATCCATTCACCTACAAAAGGGTACCTTGATTGCTTCTAAGTTTTGGCAATTATAAATGAAGTTGCTATAAACATCCATGTGCAAGTTTTTGTGTGGATATAAGTTTTCAGTTCCTTTAAGTAAATACCAAGGAATGTGATTGCTGGATCCTATGGTAAGAGTATATTTAGCTTTATAAGAAACCACTGAACTGTATTCTAAAGTGGCTGTACCTTTTTGCCTTCCCACCTTCCCAGTGATGGAGAGTTCCTGGTTGCTTCACATCCTCATCAGCATTTCATGCTGTCAGTGTTCTGGATTTTGGCCATTCTAATAGGTATGTAGTGGTTATCTAATTGTTGTTTTAATTTCCATTTCCCTGATGATATATGATGTTGAACATCTTTTCGTATGTTTATTTGCCATCCGTATATCTTCTTTGGTGAGGTGTCTGTTAAGGTCTGTTGCTCATTTTTAAATCAGGTTGTTTGTTTTCTTATTGCTGAGTTTTAAGAATTCTTTATATATTTTGGATAACAGTGCTTTATCATTTTTAAGGCATGACTCTTTATCCCCTAAGCAGCTCATGTCATCTTTTGGCTGGCTATGTTGGAAATTAAATGGGTCAGAGACTGTGTTTAGAACTTAAGGAGATTTTATTATCTTCCTCACCCAAATTATTGAATCAGATTATACACATTCACATACAAATACATACCAGGAACTATTACTTATTTTAGCAGGAGCATAGAAAATACTGTCATTTGGTTTGTTCTCTGGCCTATCTGTAGGGATTGAGGCCCAAGTTCTTAGGTGAGAGGGCTATAATATAATAGTTAAAACTAAAAAGCTGGTTCATTAGAATATCCACAGGACTTTGAAAGCACAACTTAGCATTGGCAAATACACCAATCTTGATGCCAATAGCTTTGGCAACAGGATGGAGGTGTCACAGCCTGTTCACAATAGTACCCAGTTCTTTGTCATTGGGCACATTTTCCTTGGCGTGGCCTCAGTAGTTTAAGCAACAGATATCATATAGAGTGTAAAGGTCAAGGGATGGCAGATATCACATGGAAGTTTTATGAACACATGTGAGGCATCCCAGGGAACTTCCAGAAATTGATAAGGGGGAATTTTAGCCAGGGCTCGAATTGGTATGCAAAGAGCCAATAAAATATTAATAGGTGGGTTTAACACAAGTTCACACATAGCTGAATAGCAGATAAGTGAACTAAAAGGTAGTTCAGAGGGAAATATCCAGAGAAGAGAGGAAGAAGAGACCTTTATCTTTATTACTCGTAAACTTCTCCAAGGAGGTTCATCTCTAAAACTTTCTTGAAAGATACATTTCTTTGGCTTCCAAGACTGTTTGCAATGCAAACATACCCTTTGCTCAGAAAGCTGGGACTGTGTAGGAATATCAATTGAGAATTGTCTTCCAAGTGGAGGAACATTACAAGCCACTTCTCTTATGAAAATATATGCAGCAATACTGCATAAAATACTAGAAACAGAATCTAACAATGTGTAAAAAGAATAATATATAATGACCAAGTTGAGTTCATTACAGGATTTAAGATTGGCTTAACGTAAAAAAAACCAATCAATTTAGGAACTTCTGCTTTTGACTAACATGGTGTGATATGGACTGGTTTACGTTCACATCATAAACAATTTAAAAAAACCTGTCTTCAGAAATTGGTTAATGGGCAGCACAGTGACAGCAGAGAGAAGTGAGACATACAAGGTGAGCCCTATGGTCACCCAAGGTGTCTGCCTGGAAACACATTCTGGGCAGTGAATCAGGGAGAGGAATCTCAAGCAAAGCAAGGTGTTCTAGCTCAGTCAAAGACACCGAGATCAGAGCTTGAGGAGGCTGAGGTGTCGGGAAGTTGAGCTACAGAGAAAAGAATAAAAACTCCAAAAACCTGTAGAGGGGTCCTCATTAGGCTTTGCTGAATAATAAGACATGTATGCATAGGATAATAAGCCATGACACCAGGTAAAGAATGACCACGTTGCTGTAAGATGAACAATTCAAAGGGTTTATGCAACCCATATTGTGAAATATTTGAGTTCTGAAGCCAGAATGGAATAGAGAGAATAGAAAGTCCTCATTTACCATCTGAGACGTTCAGTAGAGACATCAGAAAGGTCATGCTTTAGTAATAGGAATAAACTAGCTATAGAGTAAAAGCTAGCTTAGACTGCCTAACAAAGCTTAAAAACAAGTCTCGAAACAGTCAAGCTTATCACTATGCAACTTTGCTGCCTCTGAGAACAGACTCTGTTTAAACCAACAATCTTTAAAGTAAGATGACAAAGGATCCTAACAACTACAACTACAATTACAACTAACTACAACAACGAAAACAATAAACATTCATAATGTCTGGCATCCAAGCAGAAATGACTAGACACACCAAAAAGTAGAAAAATATGACTCATAACCAGAAGAAAAATTAGTCAACATAAATAGAATAGGAAATGACAACAATGATAGAATTAGCAGATATAAATATTAAAAGCACTATTATAAATGGACTCAGTATGCTCAAGGTTTTAAAGATAAGCAAGAGCACAATGAAGAAATAAATTGAAGTTATAAAGAGAAACTTCTAGAGACCAAATATACAACATCTGGCATGAAACATTCATAGACAAAATTTACAGCAGATTAGATACTGAGGAAGAAAAGATTAAAGAACTTGAACATACAGCAGCAGAAACTATCCAAGATGGAGGACAGAGAAAAAAGAGACTTAAGAAAAAGGGACAGAGCTTCAGATACATGTAATTGGAGTTTCAGATAGAAAGGAGGGAAAGAAAAACTATTTGACAATTAATGACCAAAAATGTTCCAATTTTGATGAAAACTATAAACCCACAGATCCAAGAAGGCCAATGAAATCCAAGCAGGATCAACAAAAAGGAAACCACAATACACATTATTTCAAATTACTAAAAACTGTCAAAATCTCTCCAGGAATTTTTTTAGTAATTGAGAGGTTGATTTTAAAATTTATCTAGAAATTCCAAAGACCTAGAATACCCAAATAATTTTGAAAAAGATGAAAAAATCTAGAGTATGTATACTACCTGATTTTAAGACTTACTGTTAAGAAACTACAGTAATCATAACAGTGTGGTATTGGCCTAAAATAGACATGATGATCGACCTACAGAACGGAAAGGCGAGAAGTAGACCCACACATACAGTCAATTGATTTTTGACAAAGGTGCCAAAGTGTTCAATAAGAAAGGATATTCTTTTCAATAAATGGTGTTGGAATAACTGGATATACATATAGAAAAACAACATATACTTTGACCCTTACCTCACACCATACACAAAATGTAATTTGAAATAGATAATAGACTTAAATGTAAAAGCTAAACCTGTAAAACATCTAGAAGAAAACGTAGGAGGATATCTTCATGAACTTGTGGTAGGCAAAAATTTCTTGGACAGGTCACAAAATGCACAAACTATAAAAAATGGATAAACTTGACTTCATCAAAATTAAAATCTGCTGCTTTTCTAAAATGATCATTAAGAAAATGAAAAGGCAAACCACGTAAACTGGGAACTATATTTGTAAAACCCATATTGGATGAAGGACTTGTATCTAGAAATATAAAGAACTCTTATAACTTGATAATAAAAACCGAGCAACTCAATAAAAATGGACAAAAATTTAAACAGACATTTCACAAAGGGTAATCTATGAGTGGTCAATAAGCATATGAAAAAAGATAGTCATCATTATAATTATCAGGGAAGCGCAAAGAAAAGCCAAATTAAAATGGTAAAACACACCTTTTAGAAAGGCTACAAATAAACACACTTACAGACAATATCAACTTTCAACGAGGATTTTAAGCAACTGAATTCTCATATATTGCTGATGGAAATGTAAAAATTTCGTAACCACTTTGGAAAGCTTTGGAAGCTTCTTATGTGGTTACACACACTTCGCATATGAGACAGCAATTTTACTCATAGGTATTTACTCAAGGGTAATACACACCCTTGTATTTGGTTTACACAAAGACTTGTGTACACAAAAACTTGTGCATGATTGTTTATAGCATCTTTCAAAATAATAACCCCAAACTGGAAATATCATAAATGTCTAGCAGAAGATATTTGCAATATGTATAACTGATAAAGGACTTATATCCAAAACATGTAGTGAACTATTACAAATCATTAAGAATAAGTCTATTGGGTTCAGTAGAAATTTGGGCAAAGGACTTGAACTGATACTTAACCCAAACGGCCAATAAACAGATGAAAAGATAGTTAATGTCATTGACTTTCAGGAAAATGTAAATTAAAACCACAGTGAGATACGCCTACATACCTATCAGAATGGGCAACGTTAAAAAATATCTGACAAGAGTTAGTGAGTTGGTGAGAATGTAGAGCAGCAGGAGCTCTTATACATTGTTGATGGGAGTGTAAACTGTACATCTATTTTGGAAAACTGTTGGGCAAGATCTACCAAAGTCAAACACATGTACATCTTATGCTCAAGCACTTCTGCCCTTACCAGAAACGCAAACATATATACACCAAAAGACATGTACAAGAACGTTCATAGAAGGATTATTCATAATGACCAAAAATGGGAAAAAACCCAAATGTCCATCAGCTGAAGAATGGATAAATAAATTTTATTGGTATATATGTATAATACCTTATTTTCAGTCATAAAAACGAATTAATGGATAAATCTTACGAACATCAAGTTGCAAGAAATAAACCAGAGAAGATACAGTAGATACTGTGTGATCTCAGTTGTATACATTCAAAAATAGGCAAAAATAATCTATAGTGTTAGAATTTGGGATAGTGATAATCTTTGAGGCTTGGGATAGTGATAATCTTTGAGGACCAGTGATGTGTAATAGCTGGAAAGGAGCATTTGAGGTTCTGATATTTATATCTTGGTCTGGGTAGCAGTTACATGAATGTGTACACTTGATGAAAATTCATTGTGCTGCACACTTAAGATTTCTGCACTTTTGTATGTTGCTTCACAAAGGAAGCCATTAAAGCAAAAAAAAACCCAAAGCTTTGGAGATAGATGGACACTACGGTTTCCACTTGTATTACTTCAATTGTCAATGGTTTTTCCTAGAAACCAATATGGTGGTATGTAAGCATAAGATCCAAGAATAAACAATGCACTAGAAGTAGTCATTGAATATTCATTAAAAAAAAATCACGCGGAGTAACTGGATTCAGATGAAGTCCAAAATGGAGTATTATGTGTGTTTTACTAACATAAAATCATAGATATGTGGCCTTTTCTTTCAGATTTGGAGTCTTTGTGCAGATCAAAGTAAATTCATTTTGTGTGGAATAAATGCTTTTTCTAAGCATATAACAATGTATATAGGAAATACCAGCTGTTTTGCTCTTTTATTTTCTTGATTATTAATAAAATCGGAAAATTGATTTGTATCAGCTCAGTAAATATGAGCATTTAGCACACAGTCCCAACTGACAACAAGGGCTCATAATTTTGATTTAGCTCTCCAGCTAAAAATCACCATAAAGAAGACTGAATCTTCCTTTGGAGAGTCATTTAAGATTATTACCTTAGGTGCACAACGGAATCTAGTGTACTTATCTTTTTGTTCTCGTTGTGAGTTGGAGAATAAGGCAGGGCTCAAAGGTTATTTCTATCCTTTCTGAGTGGATGTATACCACAAGTACTAAGCATTATGGATTTTATTTGTTTCACAACATTTTTTAGTATATGAATACAAGTATTAAGCCCGCTTACACTGCCTAAATTTGAGTTCTATCATCTGCTACCTGGCCTATTGCAATGACCTTCTATTTCTCCTGATGACAGTATAGTTTACTTTCAGTTCATCTTCTACATCAGTGGTTTTCAAACTTTTAAACAAAATCTTTTAAAGTCGAGCTAACTCGCATGTAAACCCAACAAACTCAGTGCAGCAAACAGATCAAAGGAGAGCCCTCTGATGTGTTTGGATGGGAGTTTTGAGCCTGGCCTCCTCTGTCTCCCTGTTCCTCTTTCCTTACCTCCAACTGAGGTCTACTTGATACTTGGTAGAACTCCTTGAAAACGAGAACTCCTTGGTAGGGTTCCTTGAAAGAAAATCGAAAACTACTTTAGCTTAAGTTTCATTTCTAAAGCCCAAATTTGATCATCCCTTTCCCTTAAAAGTCTTTGATATCTCTCTTTGCCAATAATTATACATCGAAACTTAAACTGTGTTCAATGGCCTCTAAGATCTACCCCCCATCTAACCTTATGGTTAATATATATATGTGTGTATATATATACATAACTTTACTTTTGTATTTCCATCTTCCCATGCCAACATTCAAAATGCTGAAACAATGCCACAAAACTTTCCTGTCTCAGAAAGTACCACTGATATTCCTTTCTCTGAGCTTTTGCACATGCTGATGTCTTTGCTTGGAATCCTCTTTCCCCTCTTGCCTATAACTAATTCCTTGTAATCCTTTCTTCAAGGCTCAGATCAAACCACACCTCTCTGTAAAGCCTTCTCTGCAACTGTCTGGAACAATGAGAGGATCTGTCCTACCCTAGTTAAGTACCTGTCTATGGTCTATGAAATCCTTAAGGCCAGGAACATGTCTTTGCATCTGTGTATCTTCCCTTCTTTTCTGTCAACCACAGCCATTATGCTGTCTGACACACAGAAGTAATCCATTAAATATTTGCTGAATGAATGAATAAATAAGTCAAATATTCCCACATAATAGAAAAGAGATGAAATATATAAATAGATTTGCTTGGCTAAAACGAATTTGGATCCAGATCTCTAGGCTCCCCAAAACGGTGGAAAAATGAGTTTTGAGAAATACGCTTGAGTGCATGTTATCCCATTCCATCTGAGAAAATTAGACCCTTTAGAATTATATTCTTTAATGTTATAATTTTTATAGAATGTTTATTTACCATCAGAAAATTTCCTTTTTACCAAAGTAATGCACTTTCCATTCCTAAATGTATCCCTAAGGTAAGAGAATAATCCTAGCCCAGCAAAAGAGCTGCTCACTAAGAGATGTTTCTTCAAGTTCACTTCAAAAAGAAATAGTGCCTCTTTAAGAGTGCTCCACTTCTGAACCTCTGCCCGATCCTTAAAACTCAAAGATAATTCTCCCTTAATCTTAGATTTTAGTCCTATTTTTTAAGCTTTAAATTCCACCGTAATCTCTTGTCTGGAGTACTAATCTTTACCACTTGAAGGGACACTTAACATTATTATTATTTGACTGTAGAGGTTAATCCTTAACCGTAGGTTTGTGGTTGGGGGCATTTTTAGAAAAGCTACATTTTGGCAGGAACTTTAACCACAAGTATTTAGGGGTTTTTCTTTTCAGTTCACTGACCCTATAAGACCCAAACAGAGTAGATGATATTAACTACTTGTTTATTCTTTGGAAAGCAAACTGTTAGAGGGCAGGGCCCTGGATTCTTCAAAGCATTCTGAAATATATTATGATTATGAATGGTTTACAATAAAAATAATTTAAAATGTTATATTTTGAAAAATTTTACGTTATAAAAAATTGGTACCATCTTTCATTTCGTTTTTTGGACTGTAAGGAGAGAAACATGCCAACCAATTATTAACATCTACTTATTCTATGAACACAATATACAACTATGCACTCGAGGTGCTTAATCATCGCTTGATGATCAAGTAGCTGGCTCCAATGGTGGCAACAACTGTTGCCACTTGTTTGATCTGTACATAAATACCATCCTATTCCTTCTCTTTACTTCTTATATTTCCCTTAATTTTGGACACATACGTTCTCTATGTCATAGAAAAACAGAATGACAGAAAAGAAAGAATACAGAAATAGATCTTGAATTATGGCTCTGGAAGGGATTCTGTAAAATGAGTCTAACATCTTAAATTTATAGAAAAAGTAATATCCGAAGACATTAAGGGATATGCCTGAGGTCACAGTTAGCTAATTGTAGAAACATTCCTAATCAGGTCACCAGTCTCCCAATCAATTTCCTTTTCTGTTGTATCAACCTTTTGAATATGTTTAAATTGGGCCAAGTCATTACTCATATGCATTCTCATTTTAGCATCGGTTATAGAAAAATTTTATTGGATCTAGTTTAGCCCCTTTAAGAGTTAACTGGGTAACCCTTGGATGAAGTCTTAGATGATGACACAATTTCCATCTCAGTTTTCATGGATATAATCTTAGCTTGGGCCAGCTCACAGACTATGGGGCCTCTGATCAGGGAACTTATCTGGGACCCTCTTTCAGTTATTTGGTTTAAAACAGCTTTAGTGAGATACCATTGAAATAAAATAAACTGCAAATATTTAAAGTGTATATTTTGATAAATCTTGATAAATATATACACTTGTGAAACCACCACCACAAATAATGAACATATCCATCACAACCAAAAGTTTCTTCACACCTCTTGGTAATCTCTGCCTTCTGCCTCATCCCTCTACCCCTATTCCAAGACAACCACTATTTTGCCTTCTGTCACACAGATTAATTTGCATTTTCTAGAATTTCAAATAAATAGAATCATACAGTATGTACTCATTTTTGTCTGGCTGCTTTCACTTAGCATCATTCTTTAAGAGATTCATCCATGGTGTGTTGTGTATTCATGGTTTATTCCCTTTTATTAGTAAGTACTATTTCATAGTCAGCTATGCCACACTTTGTTTATCCATTCATCTCTTGATAGACATTTAGGTTGTTTCCAGTTTGGGGCTACTACAACTAAAGCTACTATGAATACTCGTGTACAAGTCTCTGTATATAGACATAAGCTTTCCTTTCCCTTGGGTAAATAACTAGGAGTAGAATGACTGGATCACATGGTAGGTGTAAGTTTAGCTTCATATGATCCCATCAAACCCTTTTTCAAAGTTCTATATCATTTTGTGTTCCCATATAAGAGTTCCAGTTGCTTCACATCCCTGCCTACACTTGGCATGCTCAGTCTTTTAAATTTTAGTGATTTTAATAGGTGTGTAGTGGTATCTCATTGTAGGCTTAATTTGCATTTCCCTAATGATTAATGATGTTGAACATCTTTAAATTTATTTGCTATCAGTTGAACAGATGAAGTATCTGTTTAAAACGTTTGCACTTCTAAAGATTGTATTGTTTATTTTCTTACTATTGAGTTTTGAAGATTGGTTTTGTATTTTGGATACAAATTCTTTATCAAATATATGACTTGAAAACATTTTCTCTCAGTGTAGCTTGTGTTTTCATTTTCTTAACAGTGTCTTTTGAAAAGAAAAAGCTTTTAATTTGATGAAACTCAATTTATAAATATTTTGTTGATTCCATTTGAGGTATCTAAGAAACCTTTGCCTGACTAGGGCCACAAACATTTTCTCCTATGTTTTCTTTTTAAAAGTTTTAAAATTTTAAGTTTTATATTTAGGTCTGTAATCCATTTTGAGTTGATTTCTCTAGAAATTCATTTTTTCATATGAGCCAATCGTTTTAACATTATTTATTATAAAGATGATTCTTTTCCCATTGATTTGCGTTTGCAGCATTGTTGAAAATTAGTTGTCCATATATGTGTGGCTCTATTTCTGGACTTTCTATTTTGTTCCATTGATCTGTTTGTCTGTCTTTATGTCACCACCACCCTCTCTTGATTGCTGTAGCTTCATAATAAACCTTGGGGTCAGGTAGTGTTAGCACTCTAATTTTGTTCTTCTTTTTGAAAGTTTTTCTTTATTTTTGGCTATACTAGGTCCTGTGCATTTTCATATGAATGTTAGAATTGGTTTGATAATTTTTACCCAAAAGTCTGCTGGGATTTTATTGGGATTATGTTGGATCTTGAGCTCTGTTTGAGGAGAATTGAATCTTAACAATATTGAGTCTTTTGACCATGAATATAGTGTATCTTTCCATTTATTTAGCTTAAAAAATATTTTTCAGAAATGTTTTATAATATTCAATATATAGGTCTTGTGCATCTTTTGTCAGATTTTTCCTTATGTTATATTTTGATGCTGTTGTAGTTTTTTGAAAAGATTTAATTTCTGATTGTTTGTTGCTAGTACATAGAAATATCTTTGATTTTTTATGTTAGTCTTCTATACTGTGACTTAAATTCGCTTATTGATTCTAGTAGGATTTTTATAAATTCCATTGGATTTTCTACATAAACAATCATGTCTGTGTGTAAAAACAGCATTACTTCTTCTTTCTCAAACTGGATGCATTTTATTTTATTTTTTTCTTGCCTTATTGCAGTAGTTAGAATCTCCAGTAAGATGTTGAATAGAAGTGGTGAGAGTGGACTTCCTTGCCTTTTTCCTGAGCTTAGGGGAAAGCATCTTTTTCTTCCACTGTTAAGTATGATTGGTCAACTACTTTATCTGCAACTATTGAGATGATCATATAATTTTTCTTTTTCAGTTGTTAATACAGTGAATTATATTGATTGATTTTTCAAATGTTAAACTTTGTATTCCTTGAGTAAATCCCACAGTTATCATGATGTATTATCCTCTTTATATATTGCTGGATTCTGTTTGCTAAAATTTCTTAAGATTTCTTGCTTCTAAGTTCATGAGGAAGATTGACCTATAGTTTTCTTGTAATGTCTTGCCTGATTTTGGTATCAGAATAATGCTGTCTTCATCAGATAATTTGAAAAGTATTTCCTCCTTCTCAATTTTTGGGAAGATTTTATATAGTATGTATGTGTATGTAGCATTATGTAGTTATTTATCCCTTAAATGTTTGGTAGGATTCACCATGGAACCTATCTGGGAGTGAAATTTCCTTTGTGTAAAGGATTTTAAATTTATTTAAATAGATACAGATTTATTCCAGTTATCTGTCTCTTCTGGAGTGAACTTTGATACTATGTGTCTTTGAAGATTTTTTCCCATTTCATCTATGTTGTTGAATTCATTGGAATGGAATTGTTTACAATATTATTTTATTGTCTTGTCCTTTTGATTCTACAGACTTTTCTGGATACTTTACCAAAAACCCCACAAGTCATGAATTTTTCTAGTTTGCTTATTGAGAACAGGTAGCATACTCAGCCCTGTGTGAGTGCCACATACTCTGTCATCTAATCCTTCTTGGTGGTTTCCTCAAATGTATGTTCTGATAACTACTCTGCTGACTACTCAGGACAGATCTCTGAAGTTCTCTCTGTGCTGCTCTTTTCTTTCTGGTACCATGTCTTATGAACTCTAGCTGCCTTGGTCTCCCTGGACTCTCAGTAGCATATTCTCAACTCATATAGTCCACTGGGTTCTGCCTGGGCCCCCTTCCTTACATGTGGCCTGGAAACTCTTTCATACAGTTAGCTGAGGCACAGGTAATTCTTATCTCTTTTCCTATCTCTCAGTGATTACTGTTATTTGTGTCTTGTGTCCCGTTGTCTTGAAAACTATTTTATGTATTTTATCTGGTGTTTGGTTGTTTAAGTTGGGCAGGTAAATCTAGTCTCTGTTGCTCCATTTTTGCAGAGAATGTAAGTCCCTTTTTCATTTTAAGGTACTGTAAGGAAGTTTTAGGTTGATCTCTACTCTTCAGAACTTTATTGAATGAAGGTAGGTAGAAATTTAATTCTTCAGATAAATTCCAAATTATTTAGAGGTATTTCTTCATTTCTGGAGCAGATATTTTTTCAACCTACTATATATGAGGCACTGGTGTTAGCGTAGAAGAAATAAATTTCACAAACTATCAAAATCACAGATGAACCAGCTATAACTGGGGACATATAGGATGCCATGGGAACATACAGAAAGATGAAAACTAGGGGAATTCAAGGACATTTTTCCGTAGGAAGTGCCACGTAATCTAAGACCTGCTTGATATTGACTAAGCTAAAGTAGAAGAGGAAGAGTGTTTTGGACACAGAGAGGGGCATTCATTCATTTATTCATCCCCTCTGCACTCATTTAAAAAGCAATCTGTGGACACCTCTATATGTCAAGCTGCTTTAGGATCTGAGAAGTTGCCATGGGAAAGTAGGGATCCTGTGAACAGCAGAAGATAATATAAAGATGTATTATATCTGAGGATGTCAAGTCATGTTGCCATCCTTAAAAAAGAGAGAAATGTCCTTTGAGTTATTCAATCAAATTTTTGAGGACATTGTTCCAAATTCCCTCTATGAGGGAATTGTACCTCGTGGAAGGGTGTATGCTCTCTGAGAGTGAGTCATGATGAAATTTTGAAAGACAAGGGTGAAGTAAGAGAGGATATTTTTTTCTTTCTTTCTTTCTTCCTTTTTTTTTTTGCCGAGGAAGATTCACCCTGAACTAACATCTGTTGCCAATCTTCCTCTTTTTTTGCTTGAGGAAGATTAGCCCTGAGCTAACATCTGTGCCAGTCTTCCTCTACTTTATATGTGGGTCACCACCACAGCATGGCTGGTGAGTGGAGTAGGTCCATGCCCCCGATCCGAAACTGCGAACCCAGGCTGCTGAAGCGGAGTGTGCCAGACTTAACCACTATGCCACGGGGCCAGCCCCAGGATTTTTAAAAAGTGTAAAATACAGTAGCAGAATTAAAATGTGCAGAGGAGGTAGTGAAGGTCAGAACTTGGTGACATGAAAAATCAAATCAATGGAGTATAAAACAATCCTGAAAAACTCTCTTAGAATGTAAAGGAAAAAATAAGAAACCGGAAATGATGAGAAAAACGGTAATAGATATGAAGAACAAAGAATCGAGATCCAATCTAAGAACACAAGTGGGAAAACCAGACAAACTGGGAGGGAAACAGTAATCAGATCCACAAATTGAAGAAATTTTTCCTGTTCAAAAAATAAAAACACTAGTGTTGCCAGTTAGTCAAGGTTTACTGCTTTTAAGAAATGTAAGTACACATAGATGTATCCTGGAAAAATATTTAAATTACGAGAATAAAATGAAAACTGCACAAGTATTCAGCTCTATATAAAAGAATAAACATCAGGACAGCCACAAATTTCTGTTCTGCTACCCTAAATATCTGAAAACAATGGAACAATATCTACAGTCACTTCAGGAGCAAAGATTATTATCCAAGAATTTTATGTCCTGTAACATAATCCACAAGTGTGAAGGAAATAGAAAGCCATGCTCAATACCTAGAGGCTCAATACATAGAGAGTAATATATTAGTCTTTTCCTTTCTTTAAAGTTATTTGAACATGTATTGCAATTAAGCACAGGTAAATACAAAACTCAAAAATTGGAAGAAATGGCATGAAGACTATGAAGTTTTTTCCTAACCAATTTGAACCTCAAACTCAGAGATATGGATGGATTATGTTTTGTAAGGAGAATTCCACAGAATGAGGATGAATTTTGACTTGCATTGTTTGACTCAGCGAGTAATTCTTTTTCTGCTATTACTCCTGTCCTGGGAAATATGTTTAGTTACTGTGTCTTTAAAATTCATATTCTTATGTATCCTACAGAATTGAAAGCAGGGTCTTGAAGAAATATTTGCACACCCATGTTCATAGCAGCATTATTCACAATAGCCGAAAGGTAGACCAACCCAAACATCCATTGACAGATGAATGGATAAACACTGAGTGTGTTAAGTCCCGTGCTAGGCCCTGGGGATCAATGTTGACCAAGAAAGACAGATACTGCATATACGATGCTTACATTCTTATGGGAAGCCAGACAAAGATAAAAACAAAAAAAGTAACAGTAAGTTATGATAAGTGGTATTAAAAATATGTCAACAGACTGAAAAAGGAAATTAAAGGCAAGTTTATTAGGGTAGCCAGAGAAGACCTCCCTAAGGCTATTTCCTCTGTCACCTAAAACATGAGCAGTAGCTACCAGGCTAGGAGTGGAGGTCAAAGTACTCCAGGACAAGGAAACACCAGGAGTGAAGTCCTTGAGGCGAGGAAGGCAAAGCCCAGTGCACCTGGATAGCAGTGAGCAGGGGGCAGCAGGGGGAAGTGTTGGAGCAATGGGGCTGCTCCTACAGGGCCTTAAAGACTGTGAGGGAACTTGGATTTCATTCTGGGGGCAGAGGGAAGCCATGGAAGAATTTTAAAGCATGAGAGGGATGTGAACCAATTGAGATGATCATATAATTTTTCTTTTTCAGTTGTTAATACAGTGAACTATATTGATTGATTTTCGAATGTTAAACTTTGTATTCCTTGGGTAAATATGAAGTGGTGAAGGCAATTAGGAAAAAATAAAATGTCTTAAAAGACATCTTAAGGGGACTATAATGGAAAAAAGGTTGAACAACACTGCAACAGAGCAAAATGTTAACACTGGTAACTTTCTAGATGGAAGGACACTTGGCGATTTTGTTTATTAATCCTTTTTATATAATCAATTTTTTCCTATACTATGATCATATAAAAATCAGCTAATTTTAAAAATCAGTAAGTAAAATTATGTGTATGCTATATGCTCACAATCATATTTTAAAATGCAAAAGAAAACCACTATAAGGATATAGACAAAAATATTAATGATGGTTATCTTTGGGTAGTTGGACTATGGGCAAATTTTTCTTCCTTCTATTTTCTTTTGTTTTCCAAACTTTCCATAATAAAGAAAAAATATAATTTATGATCATCTGCTTTAGGTCATATCAGGGGAAAACTGCAGAAGAATTTCTTCCATTCATTCATTCATTCTCTCAGACTTCATAGTCTTCATGCCATTTCTTCCAATTTTTGAGTTTTGTATTTACCTGTGCTTAATTGCAATACATGTTCAAATAACTTTAAAGAAAGGAAAAGACTAATATATTACTCTCTATGTATTGAGCCTCTAGGTATTGAGCATGGCTTTCTATTTCCTTCACACTTGTGGATTATGTTACAGGACATAAAATTCTTGGATAATAATCTTTGCTCCTGAAGTGACTGTAGATATTGTTCCATTGTTTTCAGATATTTAGGGTAGCAGAACAGAAATTTGTGGCTGTCCTGATGTTTATTCTTTTATATAGAGCTGAATACTTGTGCAGTTTTCATTTTATTCTCGTAATTTAAATATTTTTCCAGGATACATCTATGTGTACTTACATTTCTTAAAAGCAGTAAACCTTGACTAACTGGCAACACTAGTGTTTTTATTTTTTGAACAGGAAAAATTTCTTCAATTTGTGGATCTGATTACTGTTTCCCTCCCAGTTTGTCTGGTTTTCCCACTTGTGTTCTTAGATTGGATCTCGATTCTTTGTTCTTCATATCTATTACCGTTTTTCTCATCATTTCCGGTTTCTTATTTTTTCCTTTGCATTCTAAGAGAGTTTTTCAGGATTGTTTTATACTCCATTGATTTGATTTTTCATGTCACCAAGTTCTGACCTTCACTACCTCCTCTGCACATTTTAATTCTGCTACTGTATTTTACACTTTTTAAAAATCCTGGGGCTGGCCCCGTGGCATAGTGGTTAAGTCTGGCACACTCCGCTTCAGCAGCCTGGGTTCGCAGTTTCGGATCGGGGGCATGGACCTACTCCACTCACCAGCCATGCTGTGGTGGTGACCCACATATAAAGTAGAGGAAGACTGGCACAGATGTTAGCTCAGGGCTAATCTTCCTCAAGCAAAAAAAGAGGAAGATTGGCAACAGATGTTAGTTCAGGGTGAATCTTCCTCGGCAAAAAAAAAAAAACAGAAAGAAAGAAAAAATTATCCTCTCTTACTTCACCCTTGTCTTTCAAAATTTCATCATGACTTCTTTTCATCTTGTTTGTTCTCTCCTGTTGCTTTTTCTGCTTCATAAAAATTATGTTCTCTAAAACTTACCAAGGAAAACCAAAGTTTTCTCTGTTTGTTTTTCTTTTTTTTTTATAAACTATTTTTACAGGCTGACTATTTCTCTGAATCTCTAATATGACACTTACTTTTCCTTACCGGTGGGAACATTTCTCCCTACAGGCCCAATGTTGATGTTTCTTCATCAATTTGCTTTTAAGTTTTCACCAAAAGATAGGGTGAGTGAATTTTTCTCTACATCTCTCATTACTCACAATGGTGTATTAAATGCCCTCTTCAGACCTACAGCTCTATGATACATTCCCATGAATTGTTCCCGGCCCAGTCCTCAGTGTTAGCAGGATTTTATTTTCTTTAGTTTTGTTGGATTGAGAAAGGATCTTCTTTTTCTGACACTCTCAACATTGTATATGAAAAACTATTCTTGTAAATATGCACCGTGACCAGGCCTTTCCCTGCCTCTTCCTTCACCTGGAAATTTAATTGTGGATCTATTCTTGTGAGGATGCTGGGTGTCACTGCGCCTACCACCCTTGCTCTGCCCTGGCTGTCCAGCTCCCTAGTTGATATATAGATCTGATATGTTTTGATCCACAGGGTATGTATTGTGGTGGGAGACTGTTGGCTCTTTTCAAGTTAATAGGTTTTGCTTTTTCTCACGGTATAATGTGCACAGCTATTGTTTGAAATTTCTATCCAGTTTGAAGTTGGTGGAAATCTTCTAGGTTCTGGTAATGTCTTGACTTTCATTTCTTGTTTTCAGTGCTGTTCTGAAGTTTTGTATTTTCTGTTTCTTCAAAGGTACTTTATTATGAAGTAGGAAAAGCTATATCATAGGCTGCTACCCCAATGCAATTTTAAACTAGAAGCATTTATCATTTCTGATTTTATAATCAGAAAACTTTATTTAAATTAATTTTTATTTAACATTATATTGATGTCAAACATAATCTATAAGCATCGTCTATGAAGCACGGACATAAAAAGTGTGCATGAACAGAGAAGTCCCATAAAATGCTTACCACGTTGGTCTAAAAACAAGTGTGGATTAATAAGTCATAACCTGTGTAGAATGCTAATGGCGAATAAATTGATCAAACCTGGCTGAATTTGAAACACAAATGCTCCAAATAGGAATTAAAATTTGTGAGTTGGGGCCAGCCCGGTGGTGCAAGTGGTTAAGCGTGGGCGCTCTGCTGCAGCGGCCCGGGGTTCGCAGGTTCGGATCCTGGGCATGCACCGACGCACTACTTGTAGAGCCACGCTGTGGTGGCGTCCCATGTAAAGTGGAGGAAGATGGGCACGGATGTTAGCCCAGGGCCAATCTTCCTCAGCAAAAAAGAGGAGAATTGGCATCAGATGTTAGCTCAGTGCTGATCTTCCTCACACACACACACACAAAATTTGTGAGTCATTCATATGCACTCCTTTAGGCGTAAGAGTTGGAAATGGATTGTCATGAAATGTGAAAAATCATGCAGCACTTTGTGCCTCATGGAGTAATCAATAAATGTTATTTGTCTCCCTTTGTTCCTTCTTCCCATTGTCATCCCTCCCTTTCTTCATCACTTCTTTCTATTTGAATTTGAGCTGAGAGTGAAGCTGCAGGCATAGAACCTAATAGAGTGTAGCAGTGTCTTTGTTAGTGGGAGACAGCCATGGTGTCAACTCCACTTAAATGTTGAGTGTCGCAGATGGATAATGCCTAATTTCTAAAAATCTATCTATCTATCTATCTATCTATCTATCTATCTATCTATCTATCTATTTATCTATCTATCAATCATCTATCTATCTACGAATCTGTCTCTTTGGAGGAATAAGTCTTTGTTACTTATTTTTTAAAAAGTAATAATGGCAGTGGTTCACTTTCACGCAGTCTTACACTTCCTAATCATGGCAACTCAATAGAAAACAAATGTTAGAAACAATGTCACTAATTTCAAAAGAGGAGAAGAATATAAATTATGTATTATGCTCCTTTATTAACACAAGGGTGATAGAGAGGTATTTTTGCTACTCCTTTTTCATCTTTATCATTTTTCTCTGTACCTGAACTTTAAAAATATAATTACTAAATTCAGTTTTGACATTTGAAAAAATACTTTGAAAGTAGGTGCTTAAAGCTATGTAGTTTGACTATTGGTCCTTTATACACCCTGGGTGGCTAAAGCTTTAAACACCTCGGGTGTCTTGAAGAACTGCCAATGGACCATTAAACAGCTAGATCATGCCATAAAGCTATATTCCTGGCAGCAGGTGACCCATGTCATCATGTTCTTCCTTGCACGTCTTCTAAAATAACAGTCCGACAGCTTTATGTCCCCATGTGTAGCCTGGTAATGTGATCTCAAATGGGGTGTAGGGATCATGTTCAGCTCAGATATGTTGACCTGTGGTCAAACAATGGATAATATGTCAGTCACGGGATTCATTTCCAATACGAGAACTTTGTTCTAAACTATGACACACTTTGGTATATGTCACTTTTGTGTAAATATTCAGCTGAAATCATAATTTTGAGGAAAAGATATGGGTAAATGTATTTTTGAGTCCTTTCTGTTTTTCTTCTCTTAATGTGTGTACCCCAATCAACTGCCAGTCAAGTTCATGGAATTCACTTCATGCATATCTTTGGGAATGCTTTATGGTCATTAGAGTCAAATGAAAAGGATGGCAAACAAAGCAAAGGATAATGACAACTAAGGGCAGCATGGTAGGTGAATGGATGATGCACAATTTGCTGCTTTGGAAGATGGGTAGGATACAGCTAGGTCAAATAGACAGGTTAGGTTATGGTGGGCAAAGAGTCTAGGTTTGAGGTAGAAGACAAGATTCTTGAGAAGAGTAGAAACTTGACATAAAGTAGTATTTTAGGAAGATCAATAAAGCAGTGGGCCACAGGAGAGCCTGAAGCAGGGAATGATCAGAGATGAGAGAAAATAACTGTATTTCTCCACAAGTCAAGACATGAGAGCCATAGAGTGCAGCAGGAAGATCCACACCCAAAAAGAAAGAGGCAAATTCAAGAGGAATTATGTAAAGAATCATTAGATTTGTATTTGGCATGTAACTGGCCAAATGAAGGGATTAGGAAGGGTCTACAAATTAGGTATACTGGAATGCATATCCATAAATTTTTCTTCTTAAATTATATTTTGATAAAATGCTAAATAATCTTAACTCCTATGTTTCCAAATACAGGGCACTAACTTCTATAAAGTTACAGAAAATACGTTAACAATTGAGGAAAAAAAGAAATAATTGAGATTGCAAATGGTGAAAAGAGATTATGAGGGCAGAGCAGAAATAGATTTTTCCTCGCAGATAGCCCCGAGATATGTAAAGAAAGTAAGTGCCAAGTACACCGAGACTTTGATATTATATCCCTATGTCCATGGGTGTAAGAAGCCAGGCTGGAGCCAGATCAGATGTTTCTGGTAGGTACTTACCTGGCTTAGCGTTTTCACGGCAGACCTAAAGCTCTTTAACCTTGCAACACTAGAGAGGTGGTTGGAGAAATACTATGGCAAGGTCTTAATATAATAGCACACATTTATTTTTTCCTCTGTGCCAGGCACTCTTCTAAGACCTTTATATGTTATCACTTGGTCATCACAGTACTTCTATGAGGTAAGTATTATCATCTTCCATTTTGTGGGTGAGGAATCTGAGATCCAGTGAAGTTAAGTAACCTGATTCGTGTTACATAGCTGATGAATTAAAACTCTGGAACTTAATTATCTTGAGTTAAATAAGTCAATGGAGGTTACCCTAAGCTTTTTCTACAACGTATATCAAAGATACACTGAATTGCTGGGACGCCATTAAAATCAAAATGTGTGAGTCAATGAAATCCAGTTGTTTGATTTTACTTTTGTATTGGATAATATTGGCACTTGCCCTTATGTTTACCCTTACAATCTGTTTTATTTATTTCCCCTGGTTCACCTACTTCCATCTATGGGCTTTGGGCTCTCCATGTCCTGGGATTGAATGCTGCACTGGCAAGAAGTAAGTATACAAAACATCCTGGCTGAGGCAAAATGCATCATTAACCTGCTATGACTGGAGTTCTCATCTCGCAACCTCTAGGTTGTCTTCCTAACTTTCTGACATCCCTATTTCTGGGTACTTTAAATTCCTATACTCAAAGCGTGGTGTGTGGACTGTCACCTTTGGCATTACCTGGGATCTTGTTAGAAATGCAGAATTTCAGATCCCTCACCAGGACTATGGAATCAGAATCTGCATTTTCATAAGATTCCTGGGTCCTATGGATGCATATTCAAGTTCGAGAAGCACCCATCTGAATGGTTTTTGCCTCCCATTGCTGACATCTCTGTGTGTTACCTGATTTCAAATGTAATTTCTATCTACTGTGTAAACTTTCTTTCTGGCACCTGGGATTTATTTTATAGATATCTACCTAGTTTTTCAAATACAGTCCAGATTTGTAAAGTCTGCGTATTTCTCAATTTTTCCATTCTTAGTTTCTTGTACTGTCTCCCCCATGATCTGCTCCTACTCATCCCCTAAGAACTAAAGGAATGATAGTAGTTATACTACTTAATTATTTCCTTATCAGAAATATAGCAAAATGAAGATATGTAACCAAAGAAGTAATTAACCTATGCGGAAATTCATATTAATTATTCAGACGCAATATCTAAGCTGTTTTTGATTATGGTGACACAGTAAATCAACAGAGTGCCCTCCTCCCCCAATTCTTACCAAATCTGGAATATGTGGCATGATACATGAAAAGGAACTTGATAGTAGCTCTTATTTCCTCATTATGTTAAGCAAAAAGACAAATAATCATTCATCACTGTTCAGTGGGTAATGATTAATGAATGTCTTTGGTTGCCTTTCTCAGAAGTGTAGACGAGGTTAATTGGCTGTCTTCCTCTGCTGTTACTTCTAGTATTCCTATGGTCTGTGGAATATTTATTCAATTTAAGTGTTAGTCATCCACGGGGATTTCCTGTGTAATAACTCTTACAAGTATAATTTCAAAGAAGAGCATAGAGGTATATTTATAGACATCCACCCACACCCCTTTCTCTGCAGAGTGTGCTTTGCAAGTGCTACCGTGGGCTCTCTTTGAAGATTCAACATCAGATCGAGTCTAAAAAGAGAAAACTTTTTCTTGGTAGAGTTACAAAAACGTTTTACCTACTACGTTTAGAAAACCGCACAAAGATAGCTATAGAGAAAAGTCAAAATGCACAGTAATTTCAAAATTATGAATTGACAATTTGAAAACTAAACGATAGAATCATGAGAAATAAGGAATTATTCATTTATGCTTTATGACATTTGTGTAATTGTTACTGTTATAGTCCCTTAGTTATTTTTCACAGGCGTGCATTGAAGAGCGAACACAAAGACCCCATGAAATGACTTCCCCGTGTCTCATTATTCCTACTGACATGGCAAAGGTTAGGCATTTGGCGAGATTCTGCTCTCCCAAGGAGAGTTTGCAGCTGGGGAACAGTAGCATACAAAATGAAACTTCCAGGAAAATCTTGGGACACGGAAACATTTTGAAAGCAGCCTTAATCCTAAACTGATCTCCAAAGGCAAGTAATTACAAGAAACACATGCTCACGTTTCTAGGTGAAATTAAAGTTTCTTTTTTTTGTCAAGGCTGCTCTAGAACTCTAAGGCTGTGCCATCATATAGTGAGCAAAAAGCTCTGGTATACATATTTCATGATTTCATTATGACTGTCTTCATCTCTAATGATTTGTAGAGTGAAGTTGGATTATGTGGCAATCCATATTGAATTCTGCAAACGGATTGGCTTTTCATTGAGGTGTATAGACATTGCTTGATTGTATTGTATGGCTTATGGCTCTTCATTGAGGTGTGGAGACATGGCTTGATTGTGCTGTATGGATTTGGAACTGAGGCAAAAATTAATTTTAAACTTTTTTAGGGCAACATGAGGGCTGAAGTAATTTTAAAAAGTGTGTTCAAAGAGTTTTGATACTTTACGGTCTCAGAATATAAAAGCAGTCGGGGAAAGGGCAATCTTTAACATTGAATAATTTTTAAATCTCATAAAATAAAAACGTGCCTAGAAAGAAAGTGCTGTCAAGATGTTTCATTCGGCAGTAACACGTATTGAGCAGATAACGACATGATACAGTACTTTCCTTGGCATAATTCCTTTCTCTCTTGGTACAGATCTTGCTTGATATATGCTCAGATCCTTTATTCATATAATTTTTGTATTTTTATTCACCAACCTATCTAAATTCAACCCATTTTTTGAAGTCTGTAATTGTGTATTATATTTCTCTATGATTATGCTCTCCTTCTTTCATGAGGTCAATCCTCTTTGCGTCAGTCCTTTGTATAAGCACCAGATCTTGCATTTTTTGAGCTGGAAGTCACCACAGGGCTAACCTGGTTCAAAACACTCGTTTTGCAGTTGAAAGAACAGAAGGCCTAAGAGATCACATGATCCATGGCCCAGGTGGGACCAAGATCTTTGTCTGTGTCACTGTTAATGCTCTTCACACTTTTTAATGCTATATTACTTTGTACCTAGATAAATACTACTTTGCATTATTTGCCAATTTTAAAATGTGCTTTTATCTTCTCTTCCAAACTAGAAGGTCCTTGAAGGTAAGAATATGGTCTCCTGAAACATCTGCACAAAAATTAGCACAGTAGTTACCACATAGTGCAATTAACAGTATCTACAATAAAGAGAAGTCCTGTATATTAGTTAGCAATTGCCACAATAATGCTGTGTAACAAACACTTCCAAAACTCAGTGGTTTAAAACAGCAATCATTTATTATCACTTTCCTATATGTGGGTTGGTTGCAGACTGGCTGATTTAGATTGGGCTTGGCTGGCTCTGCTGCAAGCTGTGGGTCCAGTTTGGCTTGGTGTCTCTCTGTGGGTAGGGCTCAGGTCTCCGTTGGGTGTTATTAATTCTATGGACCAGACTGAATAGAACTACCTGAGGAAAGCTCATTTTGTGTGATGGCTGAGGTGCAAAATGGCAAGCTCAATGACTCTTACACATTTCTGACCTCATTTTCTATCACTTCTGCTAAGATCCCATTGGCCAAAGCAAGCCATATGCCTGAGGCCAAAGTGAAAGTGTGAGAAGTTCTTTCAATCCATCATGAGGTTAAAACAAGTCTCATAAATGGGGGGAAGAATGGAATAATTATGTGGTGAATACTCTACCACAATCATGCCTATACCCTGAAGGCATTCTTGCTAAACTCTCTCCAACCTTGACACATTCTTAAGAAAGAAAAGAGAGAGTTGAAACATCACGCTCTTCCTTGGGTGAGCCTAAAGCACACCTGTTACCTAGACTTTGCTGTCCTAAATGATCTGGACAATGCTTCCTTTCCTTATTCACTGTGGCTTTTTGAAGACTTGAAGTCAAAAGTCTTTTGGTTGCAAGTAATCAAAATCCATACAGAATTAACAACAACAAAAAGAGATTTATTAGTAGAGTGACAGTATTAGCTTACTAGAGCTGCCATTAGAAAGTACCACAGACTGGGTGGCTTAACCAACATAAATTTATTGTCACACAGTTCTGGAGGCTAGAAATTCAAAATCAAGATGTTGGCAGGGTTAGCTCCTTCTGAGGGCTATGAAGAAGAAACTGGTCTAGTTCTTTCTCTTTATCATATAGCTGGCTGTCTTCATGTTTTCACGGTATTCTCCCTGTTTGTGTGTCTGACTCCAAATCCCTCCCACTTTTTTTTTTTTTTTTTTTGCTGAGGAAGATGTGCCCTGAGCTAACATCTGTGCCAATCTTCCTCTGTTTTATGTGGGTCGTCAGCACAGCATGGCTGACGAGTGGTGTAGGTCCATGTCCGGGATCCAAACCTGCGATTCCAGGCCGCTGAAGCAGATCATACTGAACTTAACCACTAGGCCATGGGGCCATCCTCTCAAATTTCCCCTTTTCATAAGGACAGTAGTCCTATTATTAAGGCCTACCCTAAAGACTTCATTTTAATTTGATTACCTCTGTGAAGACCCTATCTCCAAATAAGATCACATTCTGAGATACTGAGTTAGGACTTGAACATATGAATTTGGAGGGGAGGGTGTGGGCAGGATACAATTCAACATATAACAGTGACAGGTTGGTTTGCAGTAGACAGTCCCAGTTTATACTTGTTTCCAGGAAGTAATTACTAATAATGCCCCCTTTCAATGCCAGTAATGTACTAATCTGAGTGATAAATTATATGATCCCTCTAATTAGGAGAATACAGCATACCTCATTAAATGCAGAGGCCTCAGGGGGAGATTTTGACAAGAACCTGAAAACAATCTGGTAATATAGCATTTACTCTCTGCTTTATAGTCATACTAGTTATTCATATATAAATGTTTTTATTAACTAGACTGCATATTTTTGTAGGAATCTGTGATTTCTACTCATGTGCTTTGTGGGTACTTCATATGTTTAAGAGTTTAAAAACAGTAGGTTCTCAAATTAAGAAAAATATGTGTGTGTGGGCCGTCCCGGTGGTGTAGTGGTTAAGTTTGTGTGCTCCACTTCTGTGGCCTGGGGTTCACCAGTTCAGATCCCAGGCGCGGACCTATGCACTGCTTGTCAAGCCATGCTGTGGCAGAGTCCCATATAAAGCAGAGGAAAATGGGCGTGGATGTTAGTCCAGGGCTGATCTTCCTTAGCAAAAAGAGGAGGATTGGCAACGGATGTTAGCTCAGGGCTAATCTTCCTCACCAAAAAAAAAAAAAAAAAGTGTGGGACATATATAATACATATATTGTATAAACACATATAATGTATATATTATACATTATATACATTATGTATACTATATATAAATACACACATACATACATATATATGTAAATTTACATAGTATTTTCTTTTAAGGAGTTACACTTTTGTGTCCATCAATTCCCATAACATTTCTCTAAGCAGTTACGGAAGTGAAATTCATAAGCACTATTAAAGTCTTTTATGGATGATCAGAACAAGACGACATGGCAATGCTCTTTACATGATAGAAGCAGAGGACACAGATGCCTTCTGTTTTAACCAAATGCTCTTAATTATACAGGTTTCTAGGCACAGCTAAGTCAGCTCTTTGAGCAAACCAAGAGCCTCTTAGTCCCTGCCCTGTCCAAAGGAAATTATGTGAGTTACAGCAAACAAAGAAATAAAAAGCAGATAAGGGGATTTTGGTTTATTTAAAAAACAAATGAAGAAGAGATAAGAGGCTTTTAGGAGAGATAACCTGCCACTGTCAGGTGATGGGACCAACTAAACAATAAAAGGGGAGGAGAGGATGGGAACTTGTGGTCTTAATGCACAGAGAAAATGCCTCCCTGAAAACAAGTGCTGAAGATGTGAAAATATAGATAATTTCAGGAAGGAGCCGGCAAGAGAAGCTTTCAGGTTAAGCTCTTTGCTGGCTTCTGCTCTTGGAGGCCAGAAATATTGAGTTTGCATTGGCAGGTGAGTGACGGAATTGGAGGATGAGTCCAGGGCTCCTAACTCCTGTTTTCATGCACATCATTTTTTCAGCACTTTCAAGGTGAGCAAATAATCATCCACAGGAGATAAAGACACACTTTTACACATTTCAACATAGTTACTTATTTCCTACCAAATGTGTAAGTACTTTTAAAAAAGTAGGATATGCATTTAAATATGTGATTTTAAAATATCAATTTAAATCCATTTGTAATGAAGACCACTACCACAAAAACACTGGTATAAAAGAATTTTCCAGACTCAACCAGACCCCATACCTCCTGCCACCAACTCTCTCTGTCTACTGACATCTCTTCAGCTATGAAATATACACATAGATGCAGATATACAGATACCTCCCAATCTACCTGTTGAGCACCGACTCTTGTTTTGAGTCCCACAATTTCATTTCTAACTGTCTGTAGGACAGTTTGCATGTACTGTTTTCACTTCAGATGCTGTACTGCTAAAAAATTATAATCATCAACCTTGTCCCCAAACCAGTTTCCTTTTTGAAGTTCCAAATTCTCTCAATATTACTACCCTTTTCCTACATCTCAGCATCATCCTGCCTTCCTATTTATCTTTTAATCACCCCACCCATAGTTCCTGATCAAATCTGTTGCTTTGTTTTTCTTGGGGACACTGTTCAAGATCATATCTCCCTTTTCATTCATACTACTTCCACCTTTGTTCACACCTGCAGTCACTGCTACCTGCCTTCAGGTGACAACCTCCTAACTGGGTTCCCTGCCTACAGACATTTTCTCTCCTCCAATCTATTCTAGGTCATATTTATCTTTCAAACATTTTTAAAGGGATAAAAAGGCACATATGTATGGTGATAAGGGCAACTAGATTTTTGGTGGTGAACATGTTGTTGTCTACGTGGAAGTTGAAATATAATGATGTACCCCTGAAATTTATATAATGTTACAAACCAATGTTGCCTCAATAAAAAAAATTTTAAGAATCTTAAAAGAATAAAATCTTTGACATGTTTTCTCCTCAAACACCTTCAATATCTGTTACTAACAGAATAAAGTCCAAGTTCTTAAGCTGACAACCAGAAATATCTATGATCTTAGTTTCCTCTCTACCTTCTATTTTTAGAATTCATAATTTTCAGATCAAAAATACCAGTTAATAATAATCTTTCCTTCAGCTCCCCTTAAAAATGAGATATTTAATAATTATTTTTATTTTATTAAAACATCTTACTAAAATAAGATTTCATAAAAATAATTTGTATGTCTTCATTTTTAATTTTAAAATTGCATTTTACAGATTAAATTTTCACTAATATTTTCAATTTATTAAATGATGTAAAATTTACATTATGGATTGATTTGAGTAAAGAGTATATACACTTCCCTGGCGTACCATTCTGCTATTATTTTAAGTAGAAGAAGTGATGTTACGTGTTCTTCACTGCCTGGGCAAATGCTGACCCTCAGGGTGACCCAGACCACATCTGAGAATGCGATAACCTAAATCCCTCTCTATTGATTCTTAATTGAAATGAAGGCTTCTGGAATAGATGTATCTTGAGTCAGATCTGTGTCCGAGTCCTTATTTATAAGGCGCATTCACTGCATTCCACAATTTGTGTAATTTTTTTCTGTAGCCCATATTCTCTCTGTTCTAGGAAAGCCACACTGTCACCACTTGCACAATGAAGTAAGGAAATTAAGGCCTTGCTGCGGTTGATGGGCATGGAAATAAAAAAGGCAAGTCAGATATGAGAACAGTTTTGTAAGAAAAATTGACAAAATGTATTACAGATTGACGATAGGGGATGAAATTCCAGGTCGCTTATGAGAATTGTAAGAATTCCGCTTACCTGAAAATAGGGAATTAGGCCTTAGAAGTCAACTTAGGAAGAAAGATGATGAAGTTGGATTCAAATCTATTTAGCTGAAATGTGTGATCATAGAACATCCGAGCGGAGAGGAGAGAATTTAGGGTTAAATAGGTGGTTAGGACTGTAACTATCAATTAAGGGTCATAAAATTAGAGACAATGATTGAAACTGTGAGAGTAGATACAATCATCAAAGAAGAGATTATAAGGTGAGGAGAACAGAGGGCTGAGAACTGGTCAGAAAAGTCCTTTGCTCCTCAATCTAGATTCATTATCTATTCAAATAGATTCACTTATTATAACTTCATTTCTATCTCATTGGTACTTTGACTACCTGTCTTGCCTGGCTTTTTCAACTCCTGCTAAACTCTCAAGTTAGGAGAATCATGGCTCTTATCCTGACCTCCAGATTCTGCATCTACTTGATTTTCATTAGCTTTTCTGGATTCTGACCATACCATTGATTTGATCCTTTGCATTTCATATTCCTTCCCTGGTCTTAGGTCCTCATCTGCTGTTCATGTGAGTAACTGTGACACAGTCTCGAGGAAGAGAAAAAGAAGCTACTGATAGATGTAGAAAAGTGGTTATAAATATATGGGAACCAAAATTATGAGGCATAATGGAAGTCAAGAGGGAAAGGAGAAGACAATTCAAAAACTCTTGAGGGTTTATACTGTCAAATATAATATTGATGTCATAAGAATACCAGCAAATTATAGGACCATCATAGGGGCTGCTATGGACTGAATTGTACCCCTCCAAAATTCATATGTTGAAGCCCTAACCCCCAATGTGATGGTATTTGGAGATAGGACCTTTGGGAAGTAATTAGGATTAGATAATGTCATGAGGTGGGGCCCTCCTGACAGGATTAGTGCCCTTATGAGAAGAGGGCTTGCTTGCTCTCTCTCTCTGCCTGTCACACACAACAATACAGCAATAAGATGGCCATCTAGCCCTCGCCAGGAACCTAATTGGCCAACTCCTTGATCTTGGACTTCCCAGCCTCTAGAACTGTAAGAAATAAATTCTTTTCGTTTAAGTCACTCAGTCTATGGTATTTTGTTAAGGCAGGCTGAGCTGACTAATACAGGGACTTTCATTACCTCACTTGGGCTTCACAAATTCACATCAAAAATCATAGTTCAATGTTGATGTATTCAATATTCAGTAAAAATCGACCATTATAGAAAGTGAAGCTCTCATAGCATTGCAATTTATCAAGCTTGTTTTCTTAGTACTGCTGTAAACATTTTCATCTGACAAAGCATAGGATTGTATTTTCTGGGATTACAATTCTTAAAGCATTTTTAGGGTTACTTCTGTCATCTAAGGACAGAACTAGCAAAACTCAATATTAGCTAGAAGATCCCTTATTAATTTCTCTTATAAATGCTTTTCAATAACTTGCAATGTAACATACATGGTTTCATGGTAAACAAGAAATACCAATTACATTTGACTTGTAAAAATTGTAAAAGACCTTTTAAAAGATGCCTAGTTTATATTCTGGTGATTGAGTGGACTACACAAAAATCTATCATGCCTCTATGGTCAATATCCCATGGACTAAGGATTTAGTTATTCTTGGATAGAGCAAGGTAATGTAAGTATAGATTTTGTGTCTGTTTCTAAAACAGTGGTAGATTGCTGATCAGGTGTGTTTCAACATTATTATTTTAAGTTCATCTTTAGATGCCTTACCCCTTTCTAATCTATTCTTTGCTTTTCAAAACATAATAAATTGCTGGCTTAATGTCCACCTGTGAACTATCTGGAACTATCACCTTGCCGATAGCGGTACTGACAGCTACTTTATGTCTGATTGCACAGGTAATATAAATTGCTAACAAAATTCTTGTACTTCTGAGTTGTAAGCCATTTATTCTTGATAAAAAAATTTTATTCAGTATGAGATTTTGCTTGAGCCTCATACTCGTTTTTCACACTTGGTTTTGATGATGATATTATTGTCAAAGAAATTTCTACAAAGTTCAGGAACCCCATGGGTTAAGGAGGAAATGAGTTGTAGAAAATGCTTTCCTGCTCATTCCCCACTGCACTGTCATGACTGTTGGAACAATTGAGACCTACGAAATTCGGGGCATAGAAGAATTTTTACCTAAGAGATCAACATTAGCCTTTAGCATATTTTCATTACCTATGACATGAAGATTAAAAGTGTCTTCTGGCCCAAGGCCTGTGGTCTCCTTTTAATCCCAGGTGGCTTGTTCCATTTGGAAAAAGAACTTCTGAATTTTATCAAAAAGTATGCAAAGAACTATAGAGTGATTCATGTTTTTGTATGTGAGTGAAGGCTTTTAAAGATACACACTAGGGATGAAATAAACACCCCTCCCCTCAATAACAAGCAAAACAAAAAAAGCACAATCTGGATCATTGCAAAAATGACTCAGAAGAATAAATCAATGCTGATACCAAGTCTTGTTTTAACATGTTGTGAAATGACCAGGCTACAATCTTTCAAGGAACAAAGGTAGGACAACCTAGTAACTTCTAGAGGACCTTGTCACAACCATTAGAAAGGCATGTTCTACATGGTTAAGGAGAACAAATTAGTGGCTACCAGAGGGGAAGGAGGTGGGGAGGAAGGTGAAAGGGGTAAAGGGGCACATATGTATGGTGACGGATAAAAACTAGACTATTGGTGATGAACGCGATGCAGTCTATACAGAAACTGATATATAATAATGTATATCTGGAATTTACACAATGTTATAAGCCAAGATGACCTCAATAAAATAATTAAAAAATATATCAAAATGCGTTCATAATCTTTTGTGGATTTTCATTTTAAATGATTATTGTAGCATGTAAAGAGTCGTTCTAAATGATAATGTTTAATAAATTAAAGCAAGACTCTCTTTGAGTTAAAAAAGAGAGAGATTTTCTAAATCAGAGAGTGAAATTAAGTCACAAAGGGTCACAGATGAACTGCAAGGTGGATCTCAGCCACTAGACTTTGACTTAATAATGAAATCTGGACTTTTCTTGATGATCTCTTACACGTCTTCCTTCCTTTAATTTTTTTCCCCTTATCGGCCTTTTGGTCTCTGTCTGAATGTTTTTTCTCCTTTCTTCTATCCTTGTTGAAATATACATTTTATGGTGGCTGGATTTAGAGTTTTATGCTCCTTTTTAGTTTGAAAAGTGAATGAAACCTTTAATATTTCTCTTTTTGAAAACAAATCCTTCACGTTGAATTTAATTTTTTTTTCCAGGAGAAGGAATAAACAGAGGGAGCAACAATGTATAAAATATAAAGAGACAAAGAGAAATGAAAAAAAGGAACATCGCAGAAGGAGGAAGGGTGAAAGACCGGAAATGAAAAGGATATGAAATAGGCAGGGGCCGAAGGATGGGAGAGAAAGCTTAGATGGCGATTGGATGTTGTGAAAAACAGGTTAATAAGATTGGAGGAGGTTCAGGTTCAGATTTAGAATATTTAGTTTAACAACATAGATCCAACTTTTAATTCTTTCTAATTTGCCACTTTTTACATGATCTCAAATGATTTAAAATGCAGTGTTGGACAAAAAGAAGCACCTTTAAACAAAGTCTCTTAATTATTTACACTTTTGGTTATTTAAACCATTAATGCTGAGAAATGTTGGGACATAAAGTGAAATTTTCCTCCCAGTCTAATTAATGCATGTTAAGTCAGTGTACAGAAAACAACTCTTGGAGCTCGACAGCCAAACGAATTTTCTACAATACAAGTATCACTTTTATTATCTTCTGTACACTAAAAACTCTTCTTTTAATAAAAAGTAGTGACATTTTTAATAGTATGCCTACTTTTTGCAATAACACTATTTTTAAACAACTTAGTGAAATATAATTGACATATAAAAACACACATATTTAAAGTGTACAATGTGACGTGTTTTGATATGAAAATGCCCACACAATCCTCGTTCACATTTAAGTTAATGAACATATCCATCACTGCCAAAAGTTTCCTTGATCCCCTTGGTAATCCCTCCCTCTCACTTCTTTCCTTCTTTTCCATGATCCCACTATCTCTGAGGCAACCTTGGTTATTGTACATTAGTTTACCTCTCCTACAATTTTACACACACAGAAGCAAACAACGTTTACTGTTTTTTATCTGACTTCCTTCACTCAGCTTCATTATTTTGAAAGATATCCATGTTGTAGAGTGGATCAATAGTTCACTCCTTTTTATGGCTAAGTAATATTCCACTTTTATGGCTAAGTAATATTCCACTATGGTATGGATTTACCACAGTTTATTTACCCATTTACCTGTTGATGGACATTTGGATTATTTCTAGTTTTGGCTACTGCAAATAGAACTTCTATGAACATCTATGTATAAGTTTTTGTATGAACATATGTTTTTATTTCTCTTGGGTAAATGTCTAGGAATGGAATGACTAGGCGATATGGGAGATTTCTTCCTAAAGAAACACCCAACAGTTTTGTAAAGTGGTTGATCACTTACATTCTTACCAACAGTGTATTAGAAGTCTTTCATTTGTTTTGATATTTTGATCTTCTGTTTCAAACTGTAACTAGTTGTAGGTCCTTTTAGTCCAGCAAATCTTGAAACCACTTTGCAACATTCAATCACATTTGTTTAAGTAACTATTGCTTATTTTCTCAAATCTCTATAATTTTGGAATCCCAGAAAATTTATACCAAATTAGAATGCCATTTCAATTTCAGAACGTTAATTATACATTTAGAAAAATTTAAGGAACCATTGTTTAAAGAAAGAACAGAGAAATGCTCATTAGTATCTGATAAACAGGAAAGATGATAACTATTTAGGTTTGGTTGTACATTTTATCAGATACTGCTAGGAAGCCAGAGGCTGTGCTATTTTAGGAACTGGGATTGGAATCCTTCTATTTATTTACATTTGTGTCATTTGGTTTAAATTTATCAAGTTTTGTTTGATCAGATAACAATGATTATGACTGGCTATTCCAAAGGAATTTTTCCTCTCCTCTGCTTCCGACCATGTAAAATTATCCCAAATTAAAAATACCATCTTTGTCTAGCTCACTTATGAGATACATGAGTCCCACAGGCTCTGTGATAACCTCAAATATATTTGGGCGAAAATATTTACGATTCTGAACTAGATAAGATTAGATTAGAATTGGATGTAGAGAGAATATACCTAACATTCTTAGCATTAGGATCAGCATCATTTTGCTTAATTAATCATAAAAATCCATTCATATTTGATGACCATCACCTCCAAATTTAAACATTTTGGTTTTCCTCTCTTTCCTCCTCTCCCATTCAATAATTAGTACTAAATCAGGAATTGCATTAATTCCATACCAAACCTATACCATTACTGTTTTACTCAGGATTTTTAGATATTTCTTGAGTTTTTTTCTTCCTTAATAGTTAAGTTTTTAGACAAAAAGTTCTTCCTAAAGAAAACAATGTCTCCAGCAATTTGGGTGTGAGGACATTAAAGTGACTGAAATGTTAAAACAGAGTGTTTATTCTAAAGGATTCATGAAAGGACAGTCTTATTTGGAGTAGGAGCCATTCAGTAGATATAGCTCTGCTTAAAAAAGGAAGTTTCCTTATTTCCACCTTAGTGGTTTTTCTTGAAGTATAGAAATATCTAGACTAAATAGTATAGAGCTTGTGGAAGTATGAGGACTTGGCATTTATTAAATTAAAGATTAAATTTGTCTCTTAGTTTAATTTAATGCTTTGGAATCATAGAAGGGAGTAGATAAACTCAGATGGAAAGTTGAAGTCTTGGGCTCTAGGCATTTCCTTCCAATTCTTCTTTCAACTGATTGTCCTAAAACATCATTTTGATCATACCACTTTCTTCTATAAATAACCATGGGTCCCATTGCCTGCTATATCATGTCTCAAAACAGCAAACATGGTTTTCAAAGCCATTCATAACTTGATGCCACTCAACCCATTCAACATTATATTTTACCATCTGTAGCTTTATTTGAACCCCTCTGGTCCAGTCCCTTACCTGACTAATGTCTCCCTGTTTATGATTCTATGCTGGCCAGCTTGACTTGGGGACTGAGAAGTGACAAACTGGAAGTTGTAGGTAGAAAGAGAATTTTCCCATTCAGAATCAGCTAATACATAATCATGAGGCAGAATTGGCCTATGACCTTAGATATAAAATCTGGAGAGAGGAATATGGATCAGGTAAAGGAGAGAACATGGAAATACTAAGAAGGAGTTTCCAGAGCTGAATTCTAGGGTCGTCATCAAGTTTGGGCACAATAATAATTCAAGCTATTAATTACCATATATTTTCCTCTGTGATCATTCCCTTTGTGCTGGGGGAGGGGGTGATTCTCAAGTCAGGCTGGAGGGAAAAGATACCAAATTCTCAACCCCTAAATTGAAAATGTCATGGTCTGTTTCTCAGTAGTTGTAGAGAACAGTTTGAAAGTGAACGGCTAGTGCATCTGCACCTCCTTAACCTATCTTCCATCCCTTCACTCTCATGCACAGACTGAAAAAAAACCACAACTTTTAAGCTAAAGTGGAAGCATGCTGGTAATGAAACAAGAAAGGTTAGAAGTGAAGATGGGGACTCAGCACCTTTTATCCCATTTGTCCTAGGAGGAGTCTTTTTAAGGAGTAATATGATGGAGTTTTTGTTTGCAGATCCCCTTCCTGTCTATCATTAGCAGCCTCACAGAATGATGGGGAGAAGTGTTAGTAGCAGAGTGTCCCCTGATAGCCCCAACACTCCCAAGGACACCAGAAAGGTGTGGCAGAATTGTTGAACTTATGTGTTGCCTTCAGGAAGGACATGTAAGGGCTGATGGGGCCTGGTGAACTCCAAGGGGTCCTGAATTCGGGGAGAGAAGACTGTAGATGACCTGTTTGTACCTGGTGCCTAGACACTGTGGCAGAAATGCAGACACCTCTGAGGAGATGTGTCAGAGATGGGGACCAAGATTGGCATACCTCAGGCAAATTATGTCAGGGGTGGGATGTCAGCATGAGATTGGTACTGAGCAATCATGAGAAGAAGGGGCCCTCCCACAGCCCCGTAGCAGTTATACAAATCCCTGGGAGATAGAATGAACCCTAGCAAAGAGAGAGTAAGGAGAGGATCATTACATCTTTGAAACCCACAATTATAACACTTAACTGACTGAAAAATCTCGAATCTGGATTGAGTTCACCTGAAATTAACCAGATACAGTTTCTGAATTTCCAGTGGAAAGTTAGGATAAGGATTAAGTTCAGTCTTAATATAATTGA
The DNA here is from genome assembly GCF_020826845.1 of Diceros bicornis minor. Lineage (NCBI taxonomy): Eukaryota > Metazoa > Chordata > Mammalia > Perissodactyla > Rhinocerotidae > Diceros > Diceros bicornis. Next base: position 21,871,966 of record NC_080768.1, read on the forward strand.
AACATTTTGTGTTTTGGTACATATCAGTTTTGTAGGCTGTTGTGAACATGAAATGCATTCCGGTTACAAGCAGAGCCTCAATTGCATTGAGATATTTGGGGAAAACTGTGGGCTTAGTTGCAAAAATTCGTAGCGTGACAGATTTTCTTCAAATATGTCTTCCACAATTGGCTCTGGTTTTCTGATGTGGCTCTTTTCATGCGTGCAGTGGCTCTCACCCGCTAGTACCCTAAAGGCAACATTAGGCTCTGACATGAAGCTCCCTCTCCTATATTTTTCTAAATCTTACTCTCAATATGTCTTTCCTCCGCCATAAAATTTCCTTTGCCCCTTTCTCAACATTTCCTCAATGAATTCACTTTCTCTACACCTACTGCACTTTTAGTTTTCATGTATGTTTTCTAAACATATTAATGAATAGCAATATGGAGAAGGAGCGGGTAAATACAAAGATGATGCCACAGATTTAGATTCAATCTCTCGTAGAAGGTGATGAGTGGATATAAACTATCTTAATAAAATATAAGAAGTGACCTATTAGCAGTATTGTCCAAGTGTGTAGGAATATAGATCAGGTGTATAATTCTATCTTGTTAAATCACAGAAGGTGATATTTTAGCTGGTCATGGACGGATGAGTAGAGTTTCCAGGTGAATAAGAATGGAAAGGACATTTCAAACAGTAATGAAAGTTAGTTATAAAAGTTATTTTAAAAAGGATTAAAGTTAGTAAGGCTGTTATTAATTTTTTCAAGGCAAGGAAGTAATATGACCTGTGATTTTTGAAATATAAACCAACAAAACAATGAAATAAAAAAAAAATAACTGTGGGAAAATATGTAGGGGCACAGTGGAAGACTGGAGGTAAGATGAGTGAGGAGAAGCCAATTGGAGTTCTTGGGGTAGGAACAGGAGAAGGCTCAGCTAGGGCAGAAGCAGCAGGAATGTAGGAGCGCCTTATAACATCACTTCAGCAATTGATTAAAATTAAACTTAGCATATTCTATAATAAATTCAGAATATTTAGTGTGTTTTGTTTATTTCCTGTAAGTCTTGTTTCCAATTTAAATTATAGGCACCTAAAAACAGAGACTACATCTTTCATTTCTCTTATATTTTTACATTGGTCAGCAAAGTATCTCTAGAGCGTCTAGTCGTTAAATAATTTTTAGTTGTCTGACAATCAGAAATGAACTGCCTCATTTTGAGCAATGGCTCACAGGAGCCTGTGAGAAAAAAATGTCAAAATCACGACAATGAAAGACGTGTTAACTGCTGATTGGACCACTATGCATAAAGAAAGATTACAGGTCTCATGTCTGTCAGCATCAAAACTGCTTACCAATGGTTTATTACTAATGGATTCAATGTCCTAGAGACTGTCTTGAACATGCTGATATCAAAGAATTCTAAGAACCTTATATTCCAAGGTAAAAAATACCTTGCTTTTAATTTTAAAATTAAAATTTTAAAAATTCAAGCTTTTAAATTGTGTTTCATTGTTGTAACATCATTTGAACTTACTATTATTAATCATAATATATAATAATTTATTGTTATTCTATTTTTTCAATTACAGAGATGAAAGATAGGTTCTTTGTACAATTGGTCTACTTATTTTAGTCTCTATTTATTAAAGAGTCTAATGTATACAAAATCCTTTACATCTATGTGATTCTTTTTTTAATGAAATCCCAAAGCTTAACATTTATTTTGACTTCACCTTTGCCTCTTTTTTTAAGTTACTGATTTTTATTTCTATTTCTATACTTCTACAGAGAATTTATTTTTGCTAACAGCCATTTTCCATTGGTTAAATTGGTTAAATTGGTTAAATTGGTTAAATTAGCAGTAAGACGCGCACACACACACACACACACACACACACACACACTTATTGACAACCGTAAGGATCATAACTGGATTATATTATCAAGACCAAGTCATGGATCTCCTTATCTGGAAAACATTTAAGAATTCGGGTCATAGTTAGAACTTGAAATAATAGGAAATGATCTTATAAAATCTTTCTCAATTCCTTTTGGTTCCTTGTGAGGAGGGAGGAGATTGAAAAGAAATAGCCGATTTGTTGCTGCATTGCCACTGCAATACCTTTGTTTACTATGATTTTTTTTTTCCTTCTTAGACTTTATCTTCTATTATACCTACTACAGGGAAGGAAAACCACAGAAGAAACGGAGAGAGAAACAAGATTTGAGATTTTAAGGGCAATGTCCTGGCAAAAATGATAAGATTAAATGAGACGATAGCCTAGAGATAAAACTCTGGGCTGAGCAGTATGAAGGGGAATCAAAGAAAACTCAGAGAAGGAAATCTTTGTTGCTGCTGTGGGTCTCTGAGTTGAAGCCTTGTGCTCCGTCTTCGCAGGCCTGAAACCTTGGTGAGGAAGTGATAGAACCCAACTAGGCTTGGGGGTTCTAGGGTAGAGAGGACTTGAGTCTTGCTTCCCAAACAGAAACCATGAAAGTGATAAGGTCTTAGTCATTTCCCACCCTGTTGAGGTGCAGTGACAACAGGTAGAAATGATACCCAATGGGCCGGCCCTATGGCTTAGCGGTTAAGTGCGTGCGCTCCGCTGCTGGCGGCCTGGGTTCGGATCCCGGGTGCGCACCGACGCACCGCTTCTCTGGCCATGCTGAGGCCGTGTCCCACATACAGCAACTAGAAGGTTGTGCAGCTATGACATACAACTATCTACTGGGGCTTTGGGGGAAAAAAAATAAACAAAAATTAAAAAAAAAAAAAAAAAAAGAAATGATACCCAAGCTTGTCTAGGAAGAGTAGGGCTGAGTAGGCAGCAAGTTTCCTGTGGTCCCAGAGTAGCATGTGACTTTTCCCATACTTTTGCAAAAGGTGTGGGCCTTAGATGGTGTAGAGAGAGTTGTGGAACTGAAAGGGCCTTATTGTATAAGATTATAGTAACAGAAGATGCAACCAGAAGTGGGTGGGCTGAATGACTGACACCACATGGGTATGGGGGCATCTCAGTGGAGGCCAGCATAGAAGAGTGAAGACTGTCAGGATGGTCCCAGCTGACTGATGGCCAAATGTCCCCCCAATTTGGGGTCAAGCCTCTAAATAATGACCATAAAAATATATACTATACTGGGGAGAAAGATTGGACAGGAAAAATCCTGAACTAACTCTGTTTAACCTGAGATGATTCAATTTAGCCAGAACTGGTGAGGTCTGTGTTTTCTCCTATGTGGAAAAATGAGAACTTGAATGAGAAATTGTTAGACTAAAAAAAAATTACTTTTAGTTAAATGGATATATGACTTTAAAGGGTGAACGCAATATATATTGCAAGAAACAGGTGAAGGTCAACGTGAAAATAACTTACCTTTGGGAACAGGCCCTGAAGCATAATATTCATTGAAGTCAATGGATCCACACCTAGAGTTTGATTCATGAAAAACTATTATCAGGAGTTCAAGGGATGTCTTTGCTTTGAAAAGCTGGGCACATGTTAAAAATTCTTGGAGTACCTGAATGGTCCATTAGACCTTGACCAGGCAGAAGGGGCTTCTGTTGAATTCCAGCCTTCCTTGCACTGGTAGTGGAACATGGATGGCACATGATATGGAAAGAAATTCTGGCTAGAGGTGGAAGGAAATCAAGGGTGTTTTGAGTCAACTTTAGGTTCAGGATTCAGGTACCAGTCCTAGCTTTACCAGTAACTCATAACTGTAGGGAATTCTCTGTCTGTTTCCTCACCCTTAAAATTAAAGGAGATATCCATGGTGGTTCTTTGAATTTAGGTGATTAGGAGTGAGATAGGTAGAAAGTAATGTATGTGGCAGCAGACATAAAGGTATAAGCTTTACTTTTCAATAAATAAAAAGCATAAAGGGGACTGCTCTTATTTTTCATTCTCCCTTTGGGGCTCTAAATAAACAAAATGAAGAAGTTTGACTTCTGGCATACCTATCTCCTTGACCTCTGTCCAATGAACACCTAAAATTTAGAATAATTGAAAAAACCTCTTATATTGGAAATAATCCTTAATTTATTTCAATGCCTACTCAATATGATTTCTCTGAGATGAGAAAACAGGTGTAGCATAGTGGTGATTGTTGGTTCTCTAGTTTTAAACAATCTGGAAGAAAGGAGTTTAGCACACAGTGTTCACTGAACATGTAATCCCTTCCTTAGGCTGAAAAGTTTTCGGCCCTCTTATCTGATCCTCACTACTCTCTGTACCTTTCTAACTTCCTCACTTAAGTGATGTGCTCATGGGCTTAGTTCCACATGGAATTTTTCTGACAATGTAGTTGGTAAACTATACAGAGAGTAAACTCAGGGGCCTATTGACTTTGATAACAAAGTCAGAAAAAGGAGACCCTTCTTGGTGCTTTATAGGCAACTGCCTGTGTAAACACACCCTCTCAGGTGAATAGCACACCCAACAGAGGCCACAAAGATGGACTAAATACCCTCTTAACTGGCGAAAAGAGGAACAAATGAACTCAGAGGTGAACAAAATGTTGGAAATAAAAGAATGAGAGCAACCAGGATGATAATATTATATAGAACTTCACTGTGGGGAGAATGTTGCTTTTGTGGGTATGATTTTTCTACCAGTGTTTTAATTACCAATGTATAGGGGGTTAGAAGAACTTTTTGAAATTCATCCCACTATTGTCATTTACAAAATCATGCATTATTGTGATATATTATAAAAAGATAGAACATATAGAGCCAAATGTTCCAAATGAATCTGCTCTCTAAGAATACTGGATATGTTCTTTTTTTCTTCCTCCCTCCCCTAGGTTAGGCGATCATAAGTATTTATAATAAGCAAATGCCACTGCTTTAAAATTCTGCAGATAACTCAACTGAGATTTAAACTGAATTATTTTAAAGGTCAATAGATACAAATGGTTCCCAAAATGATGAATCCTTGAAATATGAAATCTTGTGCTATTTTCTTCTGAGAATTATTAACAGTTTGAAATCAAGTGGAAATAAGGAAAATCACAAGCTCTTGGCAAAGGTCAAAAGATGAGGATCTCAAACTCAAATCCTATCCTTCAAGAAACAGTGCATCGGAACTTTACATTAGTGCTGGGAAATTCTCTGCTGGTTTGGAGAAGATTCATCTATGCAAACCTTTCAGCTCCTCCCACAAGGCAGCAGCTCCCCTCTGCTCACTCACATGGGATTTGCTTATCAGGATTTGTTTACTGGAATCTTCCCTTTGGAATTCTCGCAGAGTTGTTAGAAGCTCTTTCCTTGAATGGCATGATCTGTCCTGGGAGAGGCTGAGTACCCAGGTTGTTCTTATTTACCTCTACTGCGATCCAGATAGCCTCTCATTTGCTTGTCACATTGCTTCACAGTGAGCATTCCATGTGAAATGACATCCATTTCCCAACAGTGGCTTATGGTGATCTTGTTAGTTGTTGAGAAACGCCATCGGAAATTGTATGGCTTTTCTTGGCACGCCCTTGTTGAACAGACTGTCTCACCTTTCTCTGAGATTGAAAGCGTGATGAAATGACATGTTTGTGTTAATGCTGTTTCATGGTTCTGTTTCTTACATGCTGGTGTCAATAAAAAAGAAAATAGGCTTTTTCTATCTGTCACTAGAATGGAGAGAGGCAACAATAGTGGCACCAATTTTTAGGGCATGTTTCCCATTCAAAAACGTGAAAATTTCCCATTGCAGTTTCAGGGTAGAGTGTGTTAGACATCTTTTATATGCTAACTAACAATACATTGGCCCACATTTTTGCTATGGCTGTTGCTACAGCAACCAGCAGTGTGCAGCCGTAGCCTGAGGGCACCTTATCTTTTGCTTTCTGCTCCTGTTTGCTTCTCCATTCCACCCCTGCAAACTTTGACCAATAGGGATGGGAGCCAGGCGATAAATACTCTTCTTTTTCACATCTTTTGGCAGATAATCCAAGGCATGTTATACATAGTTCCTCAGAGAGTTCCCTGCTATGGTTGCGAGATAAAATACAGAATTCCAGTTAAACTTGAATGCCAGATAAACAACAGATACTTTTTTAAAGTAGAAGTATGTCCCAAATATTGCATAGAGCATACTTCTACTAAAAAAAAAAAAATATATATATATATATATATATATATATTCATTGTTTATTGGACATTCAATTTCAGCTGGGTGTTGTCCATTTTTATTTGCTAAATCTGGCAACCCTATTCCCAGTGGAATTGAGACCTGGTTGTTAGCAGCAGTACCCAGAGCTACACCACACCTGTGGGGTGGATTTACTGCTTTCCCAACTTTATTCTTCCCAGTCTCCCTATTCAAGTTCCCTGGCCTTCCATCCTAAAGAAACTACCCATAGGCAAAACCTTGTTTCAGGCTCTGCTTTTTGGGAAAGTCAAGCTAAAATATAAGGCTAAATATGAAGTGCTGTAGATCATAGTCCATTGGGTTATAATTATAATTATATAGATTTTAGCCCATTGGGTATAATTGGGGCTATAATTACTTGTTATTTTCTGAGTACTCCACATGTCACTCATAGTTCTTATCTTTTGAAATCTAGATAAGATTGATTAGAGCTGCCAGTGCTTCACGGGAGTCCAAAGCTGACCCCTTCGTCCCCAGATATGTACTTTCCAAGATGCTTCTATCCTCATAGCTATCTCTGCTGTAAACTCATGATTTAGGAGTAAATAACAGAGAAGAAATCTACTGTGTATCAACTGAATATTCCTCAGAGCATGTGACATTTAGTTAAGTTTATTATCATTTTCAAAAGCTCTCATTAGAATAGGTTCTGTGGGTTTAGGTTGAATGAATTTTTAGTAGAAAGAGACCTACTGAAAAGAACATCAAGGATTAGTTCTAAGTCCTGATAACTAGGAAAAATGTATCAAAAGATATATTTTATGGGATCTTACCATTTATGCATCCTTATATATGAGACTCTTTTACCATTTATGAACCATTTGTGAGGTCCAACCACTCGGTTCATATGAGAATTTCTTTAAGGAGAAAATTCTCTAAAAGTATTTTGTCATTTCATTCCTTCTAGATTTCCCTGGGCCTGATATTTTTAAACTTTAACTTATTCTTTTTCTTGGCCTTAATTCCTTTGTGCCTGGCTCTAAATTGACAGGTGAATGAATATTTCTCCCCCCACCCGCAAGCTTTATTAAGATATAATTGACAAATAAAAGTTACATATTTAAGGTGTACAAAGTTTGATATATGTATACATTTTGATATGATTACCACAATTAAGTTAATTAACACATCCATCAGCTCACATAGTTACCTTTTTATTTTTGATAGGGTGAGAACACTTGAGATTCTCAGCAAATTTCAAATATACAATACAGTATTATTAACTATAGTCACTATACTGTAGATTAGATCCCCAGAACTTATTCACCTTTTAGCTGGAAGTTTGTACCCTTTGACCAACATGTCCCCATCACCCCACTCCCCAGCTCATGGTAACCACTCTTCTACTCTCTGGTTCTATGAGTTCAACCTTTTTAGATTCCAGATAAAAAGGAGATCATACAGAGCTTGTCTTTATCTGGCTTATTTCACTTAGCATAATGTCCTCCAGGTTCATTTATGTTGTTGAAAATGGCACGATATCCTTCTTTTTATAGCTGAATAATAGTCCACTGTATATATATATATATATCATTATCTTTTTGAGATAATGATTTCATTTCCTTTGGATATATACTCAGAAGTGGGATTGCTGGATCATACGGTAGTTCTATTTTTCATTTTTTGAGGACCCTCCATGCTGTTTTTCATAGTGGCTACACCAATTTACATTCCCACCAACAGAGCACAAGTGTTCCCTTTTCTCCATATCTTTGCCAACACTTATTATCTCTCATCTTTTTGATAATAGCCATCCTAACAGGTGTGAGGTGATATTTCCTGTAGTTTTGATTTGTATTTCCCTAATGATTAGTGATGTTGAGCACCATTTCATTTGTATGGAAATGAGGCCATTTGTATGTCTTCTTTGGAAAAATGTCTATTCAGGTCCTCTGTCCATTTTTTAACTGGGTTATTTGTTTTTTTGTTATTTGTATGAGTTCCTTATACATTTTGTATAATACCTCCTTATCAGATATGTGATTTGCAAATATTCTGTAAGTTATCTTTTCATTTTGTTGATTGTTTCCTTCGATGTGGTGAAGCCTTTTAGTTTGATGTAGTCCCACTTGTTTATTTTTGCTTTTGTTACTTATACTATTGGTGTCATATCTAAAAAATAATTGCCAATATCAATGTCAAGAAGATTTTTCCTATGTTTTCCTCTAGGAGTTTTATGGTTTCATGTATTACATTTAAGTCTCTAATCCATTTTGAGTTAATTTTTGTGAATGGTGTACGATAGGGATCTAGTTTTGTTCTTTTCGATGTGGATATCCATCTTTCCCAACACCATTGATTGAAGAGTTTCCTCATTTTGAATTCATGGTTCCCTTGTTGAAAATTAGTTGACTATACATGTATGGGTTTATTTCTGGGTTCTCAATTCTGTTCTGTTGGTCTATGTGCCTGTTTTTAATGCCAGTACCATACTGTTTTGATTACTATAGCTTTGGAATATAGTTTGAAATAAAGAAATGTGATGCCTCCAGTTTTGTTCTTCTTTCTCAAGATTGCTTTGGCTATTCAGGATCTTTTGTGGTTCTACACAAATTTTAGGATTGTCCTTTCTATTTCTGTGAAACATACCATTGGAATTTTCATAGGAATTGTGTTGAATCTATATATCACTTTGGGTAGTATGGACATTTTAACAACATTAATTCTTCCAATCCATGAGCACAGGATATCTTTCCATTTATTTGTGTCTTCTTCAATTTCTTTCATCAACGTCTTGTAGTTTTCAATGTACATATCTTTCATGTCCTTGGTTAAATTTATTGCTAAGTATTTTATTCTTTTTGACGCTATTTTAAACAGGATTATTTTCTTAATTTCCTTTACAGAGAGTTCATTGTTAGTGTATAGATACAAGTAATTTTTGTACATTGATTCTGTATTCTAGAACTTTACTAAATTCATTTACTAGTTCTAACAGTTTCTTGTGGTCTTTATGGTTTTCTATATATAAGATCCTGTCATCTGAAAACAGAGACAATTTTACTTCTTTTTTTCTGATTTAGATGCCTTTTCTTTCTTTTTTTTTTTTGCCTAATTTGTCTGGCTAGGACTTTCAGTACTATGTTAAAAGAAGAGAGTGGGCATCCTTGTCTTGTTCCTGATCTTAGAGGAAAAGCTTTCAACTTTTCAGATTGAGTATGTTAGCTGTTGGTTTGTCATACATGGCCTTTATTATGGTGAGGGACATTCCTTCTATACCTAATTTGTTGAGAGTTTTTATCAAGAAAAAGTGTTGAATTTTGTTGAATGTTTTTTCTGCATCTGTTGAGATGATCATGTGATTTTTATCCTTCATTTTGCTAATGTGGTGTATCATGTTTATTGATTTGCATATGTTTAACCATCCTTGCATGCCAGGTATAAATTCCACTTGATCATAGTGTATGATTATTTTAATATGCTATTGAATTTGGTTTGCTAGTATTTTGTTGAGAATTTTTGCATCTGTATTCATCAGGGATGTTGGCCTATAATTTTCTTTTCTTATAGTGTCCTGTCTGGCTTTAGTATCACGGTAGTGCTGGCCTCATAAAATGAGTTTGGAATTGTTCCCTCCTCTTCAATTTTTAGAAGAATTTGAGAAGGATTGGCATTAATTCTTCTTTAAATGCTTAGTAGACTTCGCCCATGAAGCCATCTGATTCTGGGCTTTTCTTTGTTGGGAAGTTTTTGATTACTGATTCAATCTCCTTACTTGTTATTGATCTGTTCAGATTTTCTGTTTCTTCATGATTCAGTCATGGTAGTTTGTACGTTTCTTGGAATTTATCCATTTCTTCTAGGTTGTCCAGTTTGTTGGTGTATAATTGTTCATAGTAGCCTCTTGTGATCCTATATATTTCTGTAGTATCAGTTGTGATGTCTCCTCTTTCATTTATTATTTTACTTTGAGTCTTTCTTTTTTTCTTCGTTAGTCTACCTAAAGGTTTATAAATTTTGTTTATCTTTTCAAAAACCAACTCCTAGTTTTGTTGATCTTTTCTATTGGCTTTCTAGTTTCTATTTCACTTATTTCTGCTCTATCTTTATTATATCCTTCCTGCTGCTAAATTTGGTCTTAGTTTTTCCTTCATTTTCTAGTTCCTTGAGGTGTAAAGTTAGGTTGTTTATTTGAGAGCTTTCTTTTTTCTTAATGTATATATTTATTACTATAAACGTCCCTCTTAGTACTGCTTTTGCTGCACCCCATAAGTTTTTGTAAGTTGTGTTTCCATTTGTATTTGTTTCAAGACGTTTTGATTTCCCTCTTGATTCTTCATTGACTCATTGGTTATTCAGGAGAGTGTTTTTTAATCTCCACATATTTATGAATTTTCCAGTTTTCTTCTTGTAAATCATTTCTAATTTCACATGAATATGGAAAAGATACTTCATGATATCAATATTTTAAAATTTGTTAAGATTTGCTTTGTGGCCTAATATATAATATATCCTGGAGAATGTTCTGTGTGTTCTTGAGAAGAATGTGTATTCTGCTGCTGTTGGATGAAATATTCTGTATATGTCTATTAGGTCCATTTGGTGTATAGTATTATTCAAATCCACTGTCTCTTTATTGATTTTCTGTCTGGATGATCTATCCATTGTTGAAAGTAGGGTGTTGAAGTCCCCTATTATTATTGTATTGTCTATTTCTCACTTCAGTTTTGTTAAAATTTGTTTTAAATATTTAGATGCTCCAATGTTGAGTGCATATATATTTACAATTGTTATGTCCTCTTAATGAATTGACCATTTTATCACTAATCATGACCTCCTTTGTCTCTTGTAACCAATTTTGACTGAAAGTCTATTTTATCTAAGTATGGCCACTCCTGCTTTCTTTTGGTTACCATTTATGTGGAATATCTTTTTCTATCCCTTCACTTTCAGTCTATGCATGTCCTTAAAAATAGAGTGTCTCTTGAAGGCTGCATATTGTTGGATCTTGTTTTTTTAATCTCCTCAGCCATCTGTGTCTTCTAATTGGAGAATTTAATCCTTTTACATTTAAAGGAATTATTGATAAAAACTCATTAGTGCCATTTTGTTAACTGTTTTCTGATTGTGTTTTAGTTCCTTTTTCCTTTCTTCCCCTCTTCCTGTGTGATTTGGTTTTTGTAGCTATATGCTTTAATTCTTTTCTCTTTATCTTTTGTGTATCTACTAGAGGTTTTTTCTCTGTGATTACCATGATGCTTGCATAAAATGTCTTATTGAATTGTTCTTTTCTTTTTTTAAATTAATTTATTATTTTTTTGTGAGGAAGATCAGCCCTGAGCTAACATCCATGCCAATCCTCCTCTTTTTGCTAAGGAAGACTGGCCCTGGGCTAACATCTGTGCCTATCTTCCTCCACTTTATATGGGACGCCACCACAGCATGGCCTGACAAGTGGTGCATCGGTGCGCACCCAGGATCCGAACCCCTGGGCTGCCAGCAGCGGATCGCACGCACTTAACCACTATGCCACGGGGCTGGCCCCTGAATAGTTCTTAATAGCAAAGCTACTTTGGTTGGACAAATTTAAAACAAAGGTATTAGAAACTAGGTAATATGGTATAAGGGTAAATAATCTCTAAAATCATATTAATAGGAACTTTATTATATCAATTTAGGTAATAAAATCAGTAATAATTAACATTATAAAACTATATTAAATATTATAATATGTATCAACCATGTGCTAAATGATTTACCTGCCTTCTGTCACAATCTCTTGTGCAAAAGATGCTATCGTTGCTTGTGTTTTATACAGAAGGTAATATTTACCCTACAAGAAGTGGAAGAACCAGGAGTTAAATCTAGGTATATCTGAATTCAGAGTCCAAATGCCAAATTATTTGGAAATAAGGACATAGCTGAACTAAGCGGGTGGGCAGATGGAAATAGTGAGGCTAGGTCTCTTGGTGGTAGAATAAGGAATTGTTGGAATTAGTTAGAAGTCAATATAAAATTTATTTCAATTTCCCTCTTTTCTTTCTAACTATGTGTTGATGAAGGTCACGTTTATAAAATTTGAACAAAGTGGTCATATATCTTGTTTTGTCATCAATCATGGTCTGTCACTGATATACACACATAAAGGAAAACTTGGATCTTTTAATACAATTGATGTCCTGACTCCAATTTGGAGCTTAATTTCCTATTTCAGTTCACCCATTTGGAATGTCTGTGGTTAGTCTGGTGACTAAGCTGATGAACTAGAGTTGCTGCTTTGATAATGATTCAATCTCAGTTTAGTTAGATAAAAAAAAAAAAAAAAAATTCCCACCCCAAAACAAATCCAGCAGAATAAAGGCAAGTTAGGAGAAACATTATACCTTAAGAAAACTCTTTGCACGTTATTGCTGAGATAAAGATAAAATAACTCTTTGGCATTGTTATAATATAGGAGTCATTTTCTTTATGGGCTTTGAACTCTAACTTCTTAAATATCTTTAATGTTCGTAGGCAAGAGATAATGTTCGTAGGTAAGAAACACATAGCAGCATTATATTTCTGACTTTTGTTGTTGGTTTTTTGAACCTAAAAGGGAAAACTCAAGCTCTGTTTTCGAATGACTCTCTGATACCTATTCATCAGCAATGGAGATGACCAGCTTTGTATCCAATATAAAAATAAATGTTTTTTATTCCACTGTCACCTCTTGGAGTGACTATTTTCTTTAGCAAATTACACTTCCTATCAGTGTATTTCATTAGCATTAAAATTTTGTTTGTATAATTCAGTTTTTCATATATTTTTGAAGAGAAACCTTACTAGGGATGGTGTATACATTTATTTTAAAATCTACAGTTTTATTCCATTTAGTAAAATTGGCTTCCACTTACACCTGTGTTGTGGGCAGAGCAACTCACACCGTTACTGTTGATTCTGTCTGGCACTAGCAGTAGGTATGTTTGACTTGTTCTTTGTTCATAGCATTTTGCAAAAGATTGGGTCAAAGAACTCCAACCAAGAATCAATAATACCACCAGGAATTGAAAACTCTTCTCAACTGTTGTGAATGAAGTTTGGAGTGACACAAATCTTGTTTGGGGACCTTACTGTGTGGTGCTGGAGAATTAATCTTTGACTGTAAACCTTCTTCTCTTTCCTTAATCAGATAAACTGTCTGGCCTGAAACACAGGTCTTTTCTTTTCACAGACAGCTCTGCTTTCTCCTCATAAGAGATTTTGTACAGCATAAGGACACGCTTCAGTCTAAGTGGAAAGTGTCTTAGATTTGTATAATTTCATTCATTTTATGACAGTAGTGGGAAAGAGAAAATTGCTATAAACTGAACAGATTGTTTTAAATTTATTTTAGGAAAATCTGAAGTGAGAAAATAATTTGCATCTTCCTGCTTTGGTCAATCAAGTATAACCAGACTATTTTTTTTTTTTTAAAAAAAGGTATTTGTTTCATCAATTTTTCACTAGAGAAGACAAGGATCAATTATTAACAAAATCACAAAATATCCCTTTACTAAATCACTAGGTGTAAGTGAAGCTTAATTATAATGTATGTGGTACAGACATAGGTCTTACTTTACAACACGATGGTATGTTTTGTTGTTTTTTTTACTTAGCATTTAAAATGTTTTGACTGGGCCGGCCCCGTGGCTTAGCAGTTAATTGCGCGCGCTCCGCTGCTGGCGGCCCGGGTTAGGATCCCGGGCGTGCACCGACGCACCGCTTCTCTGGCCTCGCTTCTCTGGCCATGCTGAGGCCACGTCCCACATACAGCAACTGGAAGGATGTGCAGCTATGACATACAACTATCTACTGGGGCTTTGGGGGAAAATAAATAAATAAATAAAATCTTAAAATGTTTTGACTTTTTCATATCTCTCTTTATAGCTAAATATTTTTCATTTAAAAAGATATTTTAATGTAATGATGTAATTTTTATCCTTTTAAACCAATTGTTCACCAAGTATTTGACACTCAAATCACTTTTTTTTCTCTCTTCTTCCCTCCCTTCCTTCCTTTTTTCTTTGATATTTTTGAACTGCCCTGGACACTAGCTGTATAAATAAGTATTTTTCTCTTATCTTGTCATAGGATGCAGTTTTATGACCCTTCTTATATGTTTCCTAATTGCTTTCTTAACAGATAAGCCAATTTATTATATTTACTTTCAATTTTTTTCTTTCATATAAACTATGTTTATAATAATATTTATAAAAATGGAGACATACAAGGAAGAAAATGAGGTATCACTGATGTGGCAGACAGCTTCTGGCACGCCCTTCAATGATCCCCATTTCCTGGTATAATCCCCTCCCCTTGAGCAACTTGCTTCTAACTAATAGAATATAGTAATATTGAGTTGATGCCACTTTTGTGATTAAGTAACAAAGATTGTGATTTTTGATTTGCTAGCAGACACTCTCTATTGTTGGCTTTGATGAAGTAAGCTGTCATGTTGGAGAGGCCCACATAGCAAGGAACTGAGGGTGGTTCCTGGCAAAAGCAAGCAAGGAACCTCAGTCCAACACCCCTTGAGGAATCGAGTCCTGACCACAACCATGTAAGTGAGCTTGAAAGAGGATTCTTCTCCAATCAAGCCTTCAGAGAAGACCTCAGGCCTGGTTGATAATGTGATTATAACCTTATGAGAGACTCTGCAGCAGAAGTCTTAGCTAAGCTGTGGCTGGATTCCTGACTCACAGAAATATTAAGATAATAAATGCATGTTGTTTTAAGCCACTAAGTTTGGGGGTAATTTGTTACACAGCAACAGATAACTAATACAATTGATAACAATTCATTGTTTTTTCCTCAAATCCTTTTTCCAAGAAACAAATATGTATATATTAAAATTGGGATAATGTAAACATAGTTTTGCTTCCTGATTTTTCCCATACATTTCCATGTTACTAAATAATCCTTCAAAACCAGATTATTTTATTTTACTTTATTTATTTATTTTTGTGAGGAAGATTGGCCCTGAGCTAACATCTGCCAATCCTGCTCTTTTTTTTGCTGAGGAAGACTGGCCCTGGGCTAACATCTATGCCCAGCTTCCTCCACTTTAAATGGGACGCCACCACAGCATGGCTTGACAAGCAGTGAGTTGGTGCACCCCCGGGATCCAAACCGGCGAACCCCGGGCCACCATAGTGGAGCACGTGCACTTAACTGCTTGTGCCACCGGGCCGGCCCCCAAAACTAGATTTTTAAAGGTGAAATAGGATTGTATAAATGTTTCATAATTAATGAAATATTCTGTGGTTAAACTTTTAGTTTATGATCAGTTTTTATGATGATAAATAATTCTGTGAAAAATTCTTTTATAAAAATATATTGCTTATCCATGATTTTTCATTTAGCCTATTACTATAAAAGCAAATTACTTGGATAAAAAACATTCTAAGGCTCATGAATTGTATTTCCAAATTCCATTCTGGGAAGATTGCTCCAACTTCTTATTTCCACCGGAAATGTGTGAGAGGATCATCTTGTTCTTATATTTTGGTCAACACTGAGACTATAATTATTTTTCTTACTTAACAATTTGATAGATAAATTTTACTTATTTTAATTTGCATTTTGATTTCTAACAAATTTGATCAAATTTTCAGTTTAATTAGTCATTTGGGTGTCCTATTTTTAGTGAAATTCAGGTTCATATTTTGGTCATTTTTATATTGTGTTATTTATCTTTTCCTGTGTTGATTTTAAGAGTAATTCTATTTTAATGATAGCACTTTATTAGGTGCTTTACTAGATAGTATGCAAATAGTTTTTTCTCAATAACGTATTGTACTTTTAATATCATTGTGTTTTAAAATTACATTTATTTTGACCTTGATTCTAGAGCAAAAGGGACCAAATATGTTCACTTTTCTAGTAATATTTCTCCCCTCTTCTCCCTCTCTCTCATACACACAGACACACGCACACACACAAACATTCATTGTTGACATTGCATCTAATAAAAATATAACATCAGTCTTTGTTAAATCATATGTACAGTGCCTTTTATTTGTTTAAGCACTGTAATATATATTATCTCATTTGATATTCACAACAACCCTGTCTAAGGAGGTACAGAAGGTCTTATTATCCCAATTTTATTAATGGTTTAAATGTAGCTCAGGAAATTTACTTAACTGACTCAAGCTTACAGAGTTTAGTAATTGGTAGAGTTGGACATAAGCTGTTTTCTAACCTCGCATCTAATTCTTTTTCCTTCATGGTTTTTCTCCATACTCCATGTCCAGCGTTAGTCTAGGTATTGAAGGCTGTAGACAAAGGATGGTAGGGAATTAATGTTTACAGTGTTCTAGATGTTTTTACGTGCATTAACTCATTTAATTCTTACAACAATCCTGTAAGTAGTAATTTCCTTATTTTTACAAAGAAGGAATAGAAGTCTCAAAGATTTACTTGCCTGTTATAAAATTAATAGAGGATGTTATTGAGCTCTTGTGTTTAAGGCCTGTGATCTGCTTTTCCATAATTTGGAAATGATTTAGTGTATGGAGTGAGTGAAATTTATTATAGAGCTATTTTCTTTTAATATTTCTCTTTTCTCCTGGTCTTTGCAATTTCCTTAACGGGACTCTCAAGAGGTTTCATGGAGCTGAATTTTTTACCTGGTTAACACCTAGTCTTTGGTTAAGACTTATGTCAGGCATTGCCTCCTCTGGGAAGCCTATACTGAACTCTTTTTGTCCTCATTCAGACACTATGCATATCTCCATGATGGCACTCATCTCATTGTATTCTACTTATCTGTCTGGGTATCTGCCTAACCACTTAAACTGTGACTGTATAGAGGTCTTGGAGGACTGCTTATGATTCATTTTGAATTCTCATTGCCTAGCACAGTGCCTGTCTCAAAGTGGGTGACTGATAAATGTTAAATCAATGAGTGAGGAAAAAGATGCAATGGAGGGATGCTTAGGAGTGGAGGGGATGCAGGTGGCTCATCAGTTCTTCTATAAAGCACAAGAATCTCAGGTGCTCTGGGTATATGTGGTCTCAATATCTGCTTATAGGAGTGTTCCGTAAGAAAGGGTCAGAAGAAAATTTTGTTTTATTCTCTCTTCCCTTCCACTGCGGGACATCTATTTGAAGCTTTCAAAATAAAGCCAAGAAGTTTAAGATAAAACAGCAACTTAAACATGACATTTCAGATTAAGTGGCACTTCTGGAGATTCCCTGGGGTTCTAAAGGATGAAGTTGGAAAGTCTGTGCTACAAATGATACTCGTTTTAATTTTACGATTTTTCTTAGATGAATCTGAAGTAGTTATGTACTCTGTGCATGAGTATGGATATGTGTATATATACATATGATATTTACTCTATAGATTAATTATAGGGTAGAATTATTCAAATACTAAATATAAACGATAATTCCATCATTCTTGATTGGTTTCTGCAAGTAGAAATTAGAGGTGGTGATAATTATCTGTCTACATCATGTTCTATTTATCTGTCTACATCATGTTCTATAGGAGAGAATTTAAAAAGCTTTTTCTGAAAAAGTAAAGATAAAACTCTCTGCAAAAATAAAAATAAAATCTTTTTAGGGTTGGCCCCGTGGGCTAGTGGTTAAGTTCAGCATGCTCTGCTTCAGCGGCCCGGGTTCAGTTCCCAGGCGCGGACCTACACCACTCGTTCATGGCCGTGCTGTGGTGGCAGCCCACAAACAAAATAGAGGAAGATTGGCACAGATGTTAGCTCAGGGTGAACCTTCCTCAGCCAAAAAAAAAAAGTAAAATAAAATAATTTTTTGAAAAAATAAAAATACTAAAAATAAAAACACGAAGTACTAATTCTAAATACAACAAACAAATAGCTAAAATGCATTCGTTTCTTTTGTTTAATAGTTTGCCTGTGACTCCTTTTTAAATTAATGTAGATGACATGAAGGTAGCATAGAGTAATCTCCTCTTTAGTGGGCTTGCTGATTCAAGGGGCCTATCTTCAAACTTCAAAGTATCTGAAAAGATGTAAACAACTAACTTAAATCAATAATTAGAACTGAATAATGACAAGTTACAGAAAGTTAGCTACAGAGTAGCTAGTACTCAGCTAAATGTGAGCAAAGTAAAGGAATTCTACATGTATTGGTTTGCCCTATTTGAAATCATATAATCTGGAAGGAGAGAAACATTTCTTGAGAAATCAGCTGAGTTATTGCCAGTTTTGAACAAAGAGAAGCTTCTGGCAGAATGCTATAAATCCCAAAGATCCTTGGGATTTAAAAATTCTGCTGAAGAATTTCACAAATACATACATAGGACATGTTGATACTATTAATTAATGAGCAAGGCTTAGGGGAAAAAAAAGGATTTCAAAATGATGAAACTCCAGAATGTGAATATTGATGGTTCTACTTCAGGGTCAAAAAGAAACTAAGTAATAAATATTAATGGATGTTTTTTTCCTTTCAAAGATGCAAAATGTCATCTTTGATGAGTTAGATTTTTCAAAAATTCTAATTATGGTGTTCTCTTTAATTCCTAACAGAGTCCTATACCTAAAAAATATGAAGCATCTGTTTGACTAGTAATTTCTATTCAGCAACTATAGTGTACCAACTAGCCACACACATGCTCTAGCACCATCTAGCTAGATTCCAAGGTAATTCATTACAACTCAGTTCTGCTTCTAGTCTATAATTATTTCAACCTTTCTTTTAATCTTTTAATTATACTGTATTATTTAGATGTTTTTGTCTTCCCTTCTCTTTAAACATAGCCCCCAGGGATTTTTTTTATTGCACGTTAAATAGTCAAATGTGGTAAATGAAGTCCCACCCTACAAAGGGGTATTCATTAGTGATAAATTCCTGACTCATAAATGCGTTGGGTTCTATAATAAACATAGGGTCTAATTAGGTTTGCATTTTTGGAAGGTTGTTCCATGAAGCTACTGAAACTCCAAGGTTAGTTGCCTCTACTCACACTTGAATTATTTTTTGATAGGCAAGACTAAGTTAAGGCAAGACTCTGTCTTCAGGTAGTACACATTTCTTCAGCAGGTCAATTTTGGCAGACATTGAGTGCCAGGGTGAGAAGGTAATCAAAGAATTCAGTGATCCAGTGGGGCGAGTGCTGATGACAAAGGCCTGACTAGAGAGGCAGAGGATGGCTTTGAAGAGGAGAGTCTTAGACAAAAAAAATCAAGCGACTTGAAAGGGAGAGTAATAGAAAGAGGAGATGGGAGACACTAAATAGAGAAATCAGACCAAAGGACAGGCAGAAGTCAACCTGGGGTAAAGAAAGAATAAGAGTAAAGGAAGTCCAACAAAGAATAAAAAAATAAAGGAAGAATAAAAGAAGAAAGCCGAGAATAGGGATTTGCTTTCACCTTCACAGTTAACATTCTTACGTGATACTCCCTATTTGAAGACCAGTGTCCGTAAACTGGAACCACATCAACATTGTTGACAGTTAACTAACCCAGCAACATTCACTTTCTTGATCTTAACTCGGTAGGAAGAAATTTATACGAGTTGACAATACATTTTGAAATAAAAAGTTAGAGTCTTTTTTTTTCCCATCTTCAGAGTCAGTTTACACCCATGAATGGAAAAATTTCTTAAAGAAAATGGAGATTTAGTTTGATTAATACTTTACATATTACTAACCTTTTCTCAGAGGCAGGGATGAAGAGATGGTCATGGGTGGGCAAAAGATGTTGAGAGATATTCAGAACTTCCTCCATGGGAATAGATTGTTTTACTGTATAAATTCACATTTCAGATAGCTTTTCTTACAGACCTCTAAATGCATTACACAACAAGGCAACTCATCATAATAGACATGTATGCAAGGATTTTTGACAATTCCTTAGTGTAAAAGAATATAAACAGAGAAGAATCTTTACAAGTAGACTTAAAAAGGAAGTGTTATTTTAGACGGAGTATTTAACCTAAATTTTTAGATTTATATAATAATAATGGTTCTGTAAAAAAATGCTTACCATTTCTCATTTAGTGATGTGTGTCACGTAATTCTGCAGGATTTTCTCTTTAATTCTTAGCAACCTCTCTTTTGCAAGTGCAGATCACCAGCACCTTAATTGCTTTAGTTTTATACCATATGCAAAATGTGGAGAAGGCAGTTTGTCAATGACACTCTGCTCCCCTTCAATTTTCCTTTGGTATCTCTTTGATTCCCAGTTTAGCATATAGCTTGCCCCATTCTCCAACTGCTGCTCGGGACACACTATTGTGAAGGGCATTTGTACTTCCAGATAGCTTTTTACTAATTTCTGCTTGGTTATGAACTGATAATTAAGATATGAGCAGATAGTAAGTTAAGACTTAATTCCTTCCAAACATTTTTTGGAAAGAGATCTATCTATCTATCTATCTATCTATCTATCTATCTATCTATCTACCTACCTATCTTAAACAATAAGATAATTTATCTTTTCCAATGTACAGGAGACCCAGAGGTGGGTCAGTCTCTAGGGTAGGTAATACAGCCTGTCCAGTATCTTCGCCATAATCATCCTTGTCTTAGACATCTTTGCCACAGGTATTTTTGCTGCAGACATTTTTGCCACATAACTAATAGGCCGTAAGGCAATTTTGCTGTGAAAGATAAAATAACTGGTTGATAGTTTGGTTTGACAGTTTATGGTGATAACACTTATTGGAAGTATGAAATGAGAGTGTCAAGCCTGATTGCACACTATACTACAAAATGATAACATATCAGTTTCCAAATCCTTCCGTAAGCACAGTCACCCCTCCCACTCGTCAAAACCAAAAGTTTACCAAGCTACTGCAAATATGAAAGAGAGGCTAGTCATTGACAACAGGCTTTCAGAGCATTCATTATCCATTCTTTAGCAAATTTAGATACAACAACTTGTTCTCTAATGCTGTCTTTACCAAATTTATCACTCAATATTAGAAGTTGGAAACAGAAGAAGAACCAAGCTCCTCCTCTCCCCTCATAAAAAGAAATGGTTATGTGATTCTTGATGAGCATAAATTTCGTGAAAATGTTTTCCTACTTGATAGTGGAGAACATGATGTGGACAGAGTTTTGGTATTTGGTACAGAATCTGGCTTGGATGATTTGGTGAAATATAAGGACTGGGCATGTGATGAAACATTTAAATGTAGTCCGAATATGTACTACATGTTTCATTGTGTCCTTTTTAATGTCCCTCTTTTATTTTGTTTTTCATTATTTTATGTTTTACGGAAAAATTGCCTTACAGCCAATTAGTTACACAGCGAAAATGTTTGCAGGAAGGATTTTTACAGCAAAGATGCTTACGGCGAACTAACCTAGAACGTAATACAGTGGCTCAAAGATGTCATCAAGGATTCAAAGTTCTTTCTGTTTCTTTGATCTCTTCAAAGTCACCTTCATCCTTAAACTGCTTTCTGTCATGGTCATAAGATGGTGGCAGCAGATTCAGATCAACAATGCCCAGAGGAATAAGGACTCTTTCTTATGTCTTTTTTTTTTTTCAAAGACGTTTAGAACAACATGGATGGACATTGAGGGTATTATGCTAAGCGAAATAAGTCAGAGGGAGAAGGTCAAATACCACATGATCTCACTCATAAGTAGAAGATAAAAACAACGACGAAAGAACACAGGGGGACAGAGATTGGATTGGTGGTTACCAGAGGGGAAGGGGGAGGGAGGAGGGCGTAAGGCACATGTGTGTGGTGATGGATTGTAATTAGTCTTTGGATGGTGAACATGATGTAATCTATGCAGAAAGAGAAGTATAATGATGTACACCTGAAATTAATACAATGTTATAAACCAATGTTACTGCAATAAAAGAAAATAAAAAAAAATAATAAAAATAAAGACATTTAGAAAGCTTTCCCAGCAGCTCTCCACGAAACATCTTCTCACTCCTTGGTAGGGACTGGGTCACATGCTTATTTCTAAATCAGTCACGGAAAGGGGGGATTACAATGATGGGCTTAGACCAGTGGTCTCAACCTTGGCTGCATTTTGAAAGTTGAGAAAAATACTGATACCTGGGCGCCACCCCTGGAGGTCCTGTGATGCAGCCTAGGGCATTGAGAGTTTTAATGGAAAAATATTTTGATAAGGATCCTTAAAGAGAAGAAAACTTCAAAGCCAGAGGAATAAAAAAGGTACAATAGGTTGTAGAATACCTATTTTTAGATGAAACTTCCCCAGTCACCACAGATGTCTACTGGTAAGGCAGCCCTATTTGTACCCTTGGCAGAGTCTCTGGAAATTTTAGCATCACCACCTTCAAGCCTTTACAGGGATTTGTCAGTAGGGCCTGTGCCATGTGGCCCAGAGAATTGCATAAACATGAAATTCTGGCCCCTGCAGTGCTTTGGCCTGGTACTGTCTGACTCCCAGGTACCGTCTGACTGCATCTGTGAAGTCACGTGGTCTCCTGAGTGGGCTTGTGCAGGTTAACAGGTGAGTGCGGGCTGAAATCCAACCACTCTCTGCTGCCAACTCCTTCATTTTGGCGCCAGACTGCATGATCCCTTTGAGGTGACTTGTGGGACCGTGAGGCCTCCGTGGAGAGGGACAGATACAAACCTTTTACTCACTTCTACTATCTATCTAGAGGATGATGGTTTTGGGCTTATTTATAACAACTGAAAGAAGAAATTAAAAATAAAATTAAAAATAGATTGCACTCTGTATAGTCCTGTTTTATTTAGATTCTCTTCTTATGATACTATTATCTATACTGTTTAATATATACTCTGAAATACGGAAATTTTTCTAATTTTTTATTTCAAAGACTCATAATAAGGTAATAGGGAATATCTTAGTGTTTTCACATTGTAAAAATACTAGCTAGGAAGGTGTTCTGGGAGACTCTTTCCTGAATACCTAATCAAAATCCTTAGCTGTCTAGTTCTACGTATTCATGATTCATTTTCTGAAGTTTTAGAGTAATGAGACCTGATTTTTAAAAAATGTGTAGTTCTGACTTGCTTCAATTGGACTTCCAAGGACAGACAGCCTCCCTTCCAAGCAGAAATACAAGACCAGATGGCAATGTTATTACTAATCCGGAGCTTCCTGATGACCAAATTTTTTTTAAATTTCAGGAAATACAACCATTATAATCTTCTCAACTTCTCCATTTGTACAAATCACACTGTTAAAGATACTTCATTTTAATTCTTCTCCCAACTTAGCTATGACAGGCATTGTGTCACACGTTTTACATACATTATCTCCTTTATTCTTCATAGCTACCCAACCAAGTTAGGCACTACGTTTTCCTTGTTGCAGATGAGGAAGTTGTAAAGCAACTTGCCCAAGGTCACATAGCTAGTAGGGGTAGGAGCCAGAATTTGAATTCAAATAAGTCTAACTTGGAAACTAGAACTCAACTGGCCTGTGAACCCCTGGCCGCCAAAGTGGAGCACATGAAATTAAGCACTATGCCACCGGGCTGGCCCCAAGACTTATTCTTTTATGTGGGTGGTAAATATTGTTAATACTGAGAGACGGGAACAACCATTGCCCTGTGAATGATGGTTGTTACCTGATAGTACATAAATGGGCGGTGAGTCCACTGGGAAGCAGCCCAAGGTGGAGAACAATGATGAAATGGAATGAGAATGCTTTCTTCTCCGAGTCCTCATCCTCAGGTTGAAGAAGCGTTGCCTTTTACATTAAATGAGGACATCATTGAGGATGTCTGCCAGGAGATGAAGAGGTTTTGGATCTGAGCAGATCTAGCCAGAGGAAGGCCCAGGAAGCAGTGACTCATCTATTTGAATGACTAGGAATATGGCACGGTGCCCAGAAATTAGGTCAGAGCCTTTGAATGTGAGGCGAGGTTTTTCAGTATATATTTTTTTCTGGCATCATAGCCTGACTTGATGGAAAACAAATTAATTCCATAGAAATTTGCCCCTGGACTTAGATTTTTCAGTTGCAGAATCAATTTAGGGAAAAAAAAATATGTATTTATTTGTCTTAATTTACTCTGAGTAATATTGGGTGAATCTAGGTTACTAATATTCCATTCAATTATCTCCGTTAAAAAGCACTACTAACTCATTATTCTGTATAAACTAAAAAAAATATATAACTTGAGCACCTCTTCTAAAGAGTTGTTTTTGATAAGATGGAAATTAGGAATAATTATATTAAACATAATCTATCTTGGAAGTGTTCTATTAAGAATTTCTCTTTAATTATAATTATATTAATGATCCTTCTTATCAGAGAGTGATAGAGTGTTTTAAGTGGCATATACTTAAAAGCATTTCACTTGTAGGAGATGTTCAGTTACCAGTTATAATGTTTAAATGGAGAAATTTTTAAGAACGTGATTTGTAAATTAGGAAGTGCTTGCATTATTTTAAAAGTAATTACAGTGAATGTAGAGTTTTCTTCAATAGTTGACACCGTGGAATTTTAAGTTTGTTGTTATTGAGGGCTTTACCTGAATGATTTAGTGAAAAACAAGATTTTTAAAATGTTAACATCAAAAAAAGAAGAACTTATTGGAAATAAGGACAGTCTTGTTGGAAATTCTTACCAATAGTTTGCTTTTAGATATGAATCTTGATTTTGTGACATTACCATGTCCCCTTTTATCTAAAAAAAAAAAAAGGATATTATGGAATCCACAAAAAGTTCTCAAAAAGATTTTTAAATTTATTTAAAATGAAAAATAAGGAATTGGTCATAAAATATTGTGGTTGCGGGGTCAGTGAAGACAACGTTTTTATTGGTTACAGAATGATTGTTTTTTTAATGATACTGTGAGTGTTTATATATTGTGATTTTTTTTTTTTTTGGTGAGGAAGATTGTCGCTGAGCTAACATCTGCGCCAATCCTCCTCTATTTTGTATATGGGTGGCTGCCACAGCATGGCTTAACAAGCAGTGTGTAGGTCCTCACCTGGGATCTGAACCCATGAACCCTGGGCCACCAAAGCGAAGCGTGCTGTGCTAAACTTCACTACGCCACGGGGCCAGCCCTGGATTTTTTTTTCTTTTAACTCCCCTGAACTGTCAAGTACATATTCTATGATTCTATTCTGGGGAACATAACTTAGTTTATTTGAAAATGACCTTAAATATCTATTTTTATTATAGAGGCAAACAGAGGGAAAGCTAGATATTAAAATGGCATTTGATCCAATTTGTAGATCCTATATAATATTTTGAGGGCTATATTTAGAATTTATGTATTTTATAAATATACCAGGAAATTTGTTTTAAAGATTTTATCAATTCAAAGCATACTTATTGAGGCCTTTGGAATATGCATTCTGAAAAAAAGATAAGATACAGTAAAAAAAAAATAAGATACAGTAGCTAAAAATCTAGTGGTAGAAATGGTGCTGGTGTATAACGCAAAGAGTGATAAATAATGCGAAAGAGAGACAAAGAATTTTTAAGTTCTTTTCTACGATGCTATGATTTTTGTCTATTTAAGTAATTCCTTTACTGGGTACTTTCTCTGTTCCATGTCCTGTAAGTGAACACAGTAAGTGGTTATAGCCTCCTTCTGAAAGAGGATATCAGGTTCTTCCTTATTCCTGCTGTGCACATTTTAGAGGTAAATGTGTGATAAATTTCCTATGTACATAAAGACTTAGATATAGAGATATTCATTGCATTAGTGTCTGCAGTGGTGAAAAACTGGAAACAGAATGAATGTCCATCAATGGAGAAATAGGTAAATTCTGTCCATATTTGCAAATTATGTGGCAGTTAAATATTGATTATAGATATTCAATAGGATTATTTATATTACCATGGAAAACTCTTTAGGATACATTGTTAAGTTTTAAAGAAAAGAAGTTGCAAGACAATATATCTAGTAAGATGACATTAAAATATCAAACAAATTCAAATAATTCAACCAAATCAAAACTACATATTTTGGTACGTACATATGTAAGTATGGTAGATCAGTTTATTTTTCCCAACTCTTCCCTCCGTCTCTGTTATAGAATTGTACATAAACATACTTTTTTATATGATATGCTAACATTGCCATATACTAAATTCCTATAGTTGTCTCTATATATCCCCACCTGTTGTCTTGCTTGGCCGTATAACTTGTCTTCATCAATGGAATGTTAGAGGTCATGATGTGAGCAGAAGCTTTAAATGTCCCTGTGTGGTTTTGCATAGTCTCTTATGTGTCTGCTAACCGCTATGAGAAAATCAAGTCCTGGTAGCTGATAGTCCCAGGGGAAAAAGACTTGGAATGAACCTAAACTGATCTATAGCCTGAAGCAGAGTTGCTCTTTGTTCTGAGTGCCATCGAGTTGGTTCTGACTCCTAGTGACCCTGTGTACAGTAGAGCGGAACTCTACCCAGTCTTTTTGCACTATCTTCTCATCTTCTGGCGCTGTATCAGACAATGCTCCACTGCTATTCATAAAGTTTTCATGGCCAATTTTTTCAGAAGTGGGTGGCCAGGCCCTTCTTCCTAGTCTGTCTTAGTCTGGAAGCTCCGACGAAACCTGTCCACCCCGAGGGACCCTGCTGGTATTTGAAATACTGGTGGCGTAGCTTTCAGCATCACAGCAACATGCAGCCACCACAGTATGACAACAGACAGACAGGTGGTGTGGTTCCCTGACTGGGAAATGAACCCGGGCTGTAGTGGTGATGGTGCCGAATCTTAACCACTAGACTACCAGGGCTGGCTGAAATTGCCCTAGCTGCCTCGTGATCCCCTAACCAATAAAAATAAATGTTTTAAGTCACTGGTTTTTGTGGTTGGTTGTTATGCAGCATTTTTGCAGCAACAGCTGATTAATACAATATGTTTATATGTAAGTGTTTAGAAAAAGATCAGAAACAATAGTCACCAGACTACCATCTTTATCTCTGAGAATTAGGATTGGATGTAAGGGGGGAATTATAATTATTTGGTTATACTGTTGAATTTGTTATTTTCATTTTTTAAATTTAATTTAATTTTTGAATATGAAATACATTTTTTGTTTCAAATATCAAAACAATATTAAAAGTATACACTAAGATCAGCTCCCAGTCTATAAGTTCTATTAAGATAAATTATTAGATTTCTTAATATTGAGCATCCTTTATGCCTAATGTTTTGTCCCTTTTAAAATTTTATACAAATAGAGTAATAAAATGTGTCTGGCTTCTTTTGCTCAATATTTTGAGATTCATCCATTTGCATGCGTATATATATATGTTTGGCTTCTTCTGGTTTTGGGTATTTAAAATATTGCTCCTGTTAACATTCTTATACGTGTCTTTTGATGTACATATTTCTATTTACCTAGGAATAGAATTGCTGGGTTGTTAGGTATGCTTATTTTAAGCTTTACTGCCAAACAGTTTTCCAAAGTAATTGTACCACTTTACACTCCCAGCAGCACTTTCCAGTTGCTCCATATGCTAACTCTTTAATTTTAGCCATTCTAAGTGGGTATTTAATGATATCTCTCAGTGATTTTATTTTAATTTTCGTTCTGTCTAATGAGGGCAGGTATCCTCTGATATATGTTTATTGGACATTTGGATATCTTCTTTCTTGAAGTGACTGTTCAAGTTGTTGGCTAATTTTTCTATTGGATTTTTTTTCTAATTTATTTTTATGAGTTCTTTATGTATTCTGGATATAAGTCCTTTGTCAGATATATGTGTTTTAATTATATTCTCTCATGTTATAGCTTGTCTCTTTGCATTCTTAATGATGTCTTTTGACAAATAAAAATTCTCGATTTCCATGTGGACTTGTTAATCAACGTTTTCCAATTCAGTTACTGCTTTTTTTTTCCTGTTTATAGATTTTGCTTATCCAAAGTTCCTGATGATAAGAATTATTCTATGTTTTCATTTCGAACTGTGCTGTCAAATACTACAGAGACTAGCTACATATAGCTATTTATATTTAAATTTAACTTAATTAAAATTAGATTACATTAAATTAAAAACTCGGTCTCTCTGTTGCACTAGTCACGTTTTAAGTGCTCAAGAGCCACAGATGGCTTAGTGGCTACCTTGTTGGATGAAGCAAATATAGAATATTTCCATTATCACAGACATTTCTATTGGACTGTGTTGTTCTAGAAGCTTAAGTGATTATATTAGTTTCAGGTGTAAAATATAATGATTTGATATTTGTATATATTGCAATATGATCACCACAATAAGTCTAGTTAACATCTGTTACCTTACATATTTACAAAATTTTTTTCTTATGATGAGAACTTGTAAGATCTACTCTCTTAGCAACTTTCAAATAGGCAATACAGTATTATTAACTATAGTCACAATGCTGTACATTACTTTCTCATGACATTTATTTTATAACTGGAATTAATTTTTTATATAGTATAACTGTAGCTGTTGGCTTTTGCTGTGTAACAAACCATCCCAAAACATAATAGCTGAAAACAGCAGCCATTTCATTTAGCTCCCAATTCTGTAGCTGGTTGGGATGGCGGGGTTAGCTGGAGCCTGTCTTCATGTGGCTCTCATCCTCCGGTAGGCTAGTCCAGGCTTTATCTCATGATGGTCTTTGGGTTTCCAGCAAAGAAAAAGGGCAAGTCTCAATGTACAAGTGCTTTTAAAGGGTCTGTGTGCATCACATTTGTTAATGTCTCTTTGGCTGAATAAGTTACCAGATTTAGAAAGAGGAATAATTAGACTTCACTTCTTAGGTGAAGAGAGACAAAAAAAAGTGTGTGCTTAAAGGCACGGGAGAAATTTATGGCCATTTTTGCAACTTACCTCAGTGACAAATGGGTTAAGAGTATTATTTTTTTCTATACGGCTATCCAATTGATCCTGTTACATTTATTGAAAAGACCATTTATTCCCCATTCAACTGCAAAAATTTATGCAGTTTGAGCTGTGAATTTGAAATTCTGAGCTCATCCTTTTCTTTTCCCATTTTCCCCAGCACAATTAGGAGCAACCAGTCAATACCATCATACTCCTCAGTTCGACTGAAATGTTTCAAAGTTAAGGAGCAAATACCTGCTCACCCAGAATTTTGCCTTCTGTAAGCATTTGATTAGGAGGATTCAGTGGCTATATTTTGCATATTTCTATTGCTGCATCATGCCATGGACTACCAGCGCCCTCTTTACCACTGGAAAAAGAGTTATTAGTGCCTTTAAATCTAATCAGATTAGAGAATAAATTCTAGAAAAGCCAGAACCAATTCAGAAAGCTCCTCCTTAGGATTCTGTTCCTCTAGAACCACTTATGGTAACAAAATCTGCATCAGTCTGGTTATGATATTCTTCTTTTATCCCAACCAAGTTATCTCACTCCAGTTTGAAATATTTATGCTATTCTATTATTTGCTGATTTATTTATATTGCCTTTAGGGTACCAATTAGACACATATTAGATCTTCTTTCTCTCTCATATCTATCACTTTCTCTATAATTTTATTATCTCTTGTTTTGTCTCACATTTTCTGTACCTTTTACTATGGTGTCTATTCTCACCTGTGCTCATTGTAATTTAATCTTTATTTTGGAGTGGGATCTTTTTCTTTAATTCTTTCCTCAGTTCTATTAATTTCTATTTTATTATCTTCCTGTTGTTTGGATATGCTCCTATATTCTGTCAATTTCTTCTCTGAGTTCTTATTTCTTTGCCTTTTGGTCTTTCAGAATAGCTATAATTTTCTTCCATAGTTTCCTTCTTCCTTCCTTCCTCCCTCCCTCCCTCCTTCCCTTCCTTCCTTCCTTCCTGCCTCCCTCCCTGCCTTCCTCCCTCCCTCCCTTCCTCCCTCTTCTTCATGTTCAGAATGTTGTTACAATTTTTTGTTAACTTTTTTGAAATACTTTTTCTAGTGAGTTTATGTCATCTGTAGGAAAGTTATACTGATCTTTGTCATAATTTTCTAATAGAATCCTACACAGCTTTCTCAATAAATAAAATATCACACCAAAAAATCAGCAAGGATATAAGAGATCGGAACAGCACAGAACAAAATGGAACAAAACCAAACACTGTACCCAAAATCTTTGTATGGAGGGAGAGTATATTCCTCTTATTTTATCCATATTTGAAGGAGATGGATTGTCCTGGTCTAGCAGCAGAAGTTTCCAGGAGTGTGTACTTTGGGGGTAAGGTGGGCAATGTGTCAGAGTCAATATCCTGGGGTTACTTCTCTGTTATTTCAGCAAAAGTATTAACATATGGCCCTTCTCGGTAGTCACTTTTTTTCTGGCTCTCAGAGCTTAGGTGAGTACAGAAGAGTTTCTATCACCAGCCCTGAGCTTCCCAGATCTCTTCATGTACTTTGTCTTCCAAAGTATTAGACTCGCTTTTAGAAGCTGGGTTTTGCTGAAGCTTTTCAAATCCAGCAACCTCTTCCATCTTTCACACACCAAACACTTTCTGAACTTTCTCTGCCCTTTCATAGGACTCCTACTCTGTTAATTTCCAAACAGCCCCCTCACCCGTAGGGCCTTCTCCTTTTGGATGGGAAAATTTGATTAAGCCTTTGAGATCTTCCCATCCCTGGGCCCTTCTCAACTTTTGTTCTCCCTCACCGCCTACCATGTGGGCTTTTCGTCTGGCTCTGCCTTTGGCATCATTTACATACTATTTGGAAGCTGTGGTTGTCTCGGTCTCCTCATCTATGAAAATGTAGCTTATAGATATTTAAACACATTTTTATGCTCATGTATATGTTATTCAGGCAGAAAACTGAGAAGATGAATTAGGCTGCTGTCATATTCCTATAGGAACTAGAACTCTCTATATTTGATTATTTTAACAGTGAGAATCATATATTATTTCTACAATTAAAATAAAGAAAGGGGAAAAAGTAAATTGCTTTATTTCTTAAGCTTTTGTTTTGAAATGAAGCAGACATGATTATAGGTATCCTGGGACCTGGCACCTAGCCACATTTTTAAAAGACCATTTGTATTATAAACTGACAGGAATATAAATTTGGTATTTGATTGACTATAATACAGACTGTCCCCCAAACAGACTCCTGTTGCCAAGTAGTGCTGTTTACCAAACTTCTCCCAACCATTCTGATTAGTTTGGAGATGGTTCTAAATTATTCCACTTTTAATATGAAAGTTTTTATTTGTGTCTTTCTTTAACATATTTTCTTTTATATTTATCTTCAGTGCATTTCAAAATAATTTTTTTTTGTTTTCTTAAAATGTAACTGATAATGTTTTCTTTCATAGCAAATTTTGTGGTTGTCTAGAGGATTATGATATGATTTTGAGGCAAAAGTTTACAAATATTTTCCTTGGTTCACTTCAAATTGATAAAATTTATAAGTTGGGTTTTAAGTAATTTATGCGTTTTTCGGTGTGGAGCCCAGATGATAGAAATCCAGTGATTAATACCTGCCTCCTACTTGATGAACTCCTTCAGAGATCAAAGGATAACTTGCTAGCCACTTAGAAAATACAACAGATTAGTTAAAGCCCATGCAGTCCTGAGCTGTGCAGAACTTCCAAAGTTACCTGTCAGCCTTTGAACTAGAGAAAAGTGTCAAGTTGAAAGGACTAAACAAAAATTAACCTTCCTAAAGTCTCTGCTGATGGTGGTAAAACATTTATTCATAGATAGCCTGTGTGGGGGTGTTTTATCCCAAATATTACAGTACAGTTTTCATGATGATTTTGTAGCATATTTATATTTTGTTAACTTTATTTTTCTAGAAAATAGTCTACATTTTCTCAAATAAAAACAGATGAATTTTGACATCTGGTAAGTTCTGTACATTATATACTTCCAGATCATCTTGAATGTTCTTCCAGCATCTTGCACAGTTTAAACGATTTAATTATTTTGAAATATTTTGTTTAATATCTGTCTTT
This sequence comes from Diceros bicornis minor, assembly GCF_020826845.1. Classification (NCBI taxonomy): domain Eukaryota; kingdom Metazoa; phylum Chordata; class Mammalia; order Perissodactyla; family Rhinocerotidae; genus Diceros; species Diceros bicornis. The sequence continues at coordinate 21,903,856 of NC_080768.1, forward strand.
CCAGCTATATCATTAGCTACCCAGGTAAAGGCTGTGTCTGTTTTGTCTAAAACTAACTCCACTTCCTAGGATGGTGTCCAGAACTCAATGTATATTTATTGGCTAACAAACACTGAGCTGAATAAAAGGGTGTTGAAATCTTTTGAGCATCTGTGGGTTAGGCATGTGATGGAAAGCTTAGAGTTTAAACTGCAAATAATCACTCTAGTGTTTGTAGGTTAGCTTGGACTCTTGTTCAAAGGCTGCTCTTTCAATAGCTTCTGCAATAGGATTTCCATGTAACTGCTGATAAATAGTACTTATCGTAAAATTACCTTCTTCCACAGTTCACTAATCTCTACCATTTTTTCTCTTCCAGTCTTTCACGGACATTACTTTGTCTCTTCTACTACACTGTGCACCTTTAGGGCCAGGACTTGGCCTTTCCATTAAGAACTCAAGAAATATTTTTTGATTGATTGATTGAATTAATAAAAATTTACCAGCCCATTATTGATATAAAAGTCTTTATTGAGTGGGCTTCTAAATAGAATTCTTAAGCAAAAGTTACATTTTGATTTAAATATATTTTCTCTAGTTCTCTTGGTAGGGACAGAGAAATTATGAAATATTTAATATATTATAAAAATGTGACTTATTTATAAATAAAACTATCCAAAACTCAATATTCAAATAAATCCTATCACCATCTAAGCACTCTCCTTAAAAATAAACTATTCTTAAATTTAAGCCTAAGTATACCTTTTGGGAATGCCTTGGGTTTTGAGAATTAATATTGATTAGCTTCTATAAAATCATTGTTATGATGTAACAAGATTAACATTCTTGTGAGGATCATAATCAGACTCTGAGGGGATTTTAAAGACATCTGAAATACATTTTTAGTAATGATAGTTCATTGAAAGAAGTACAAAACGGTTCCTGTTGAATACTTGAAGAAAACTTGACAGTCTATAGTAACTACTAATAAAGTGTCATTATGGTGTGAGAATAGAATATTTGTACAATACTTCAGAATTTCTAAAGTATAAAGTTGCATTTCATGTAATCCTCAAAACATGTGAGTTATTTGGTATTTTCTTTATTTCACAGAATAGGAAACTGAAATACAGAGGCATTAAGTGGTTATAGATGACCTACTAGTTTGTCAGTCTATAGATTTTACAGCCCAGTTTCTTGAGGAAAGGTAGGATGCCCTGCCCTTTGTGTTTGCATAGGTGTCTTTCCCACATGAGCCCTACAAGTTAGGATGGTTTGGTTTCCTACATATGTGGTTATAAAAACTAAGCGCCTTAAAGCAGTGTCTCTATGATCCCAAGATGACGGAGTGAGAATAAATAGAACAAAGGAACAGAACGTGGCTCAAGCTGGTGATTAAGTTCTCAAAGATGTTTGAAATTGCTTCTTTCAGCTTAACTTCTTGGTTTAGTAATGTGAGTTTTTTAGCCACTGAATTATGGAGTTTTAATGGTGTATATAATTGCAGGAGTGAAAAGTAAACGATGCCACTGTAAAAGTTGACTGAAAATCTGTTTTCTTTTTTCCTCAATCTAATTCTCTCTCTCAATTTCTCTCCCTTTCTCTCTCTGTATATGTATATATATTTGTCTGTATCTCACATAGCATTTGCTTGCTTATCTACCCATCTCTAAGATTTTCATCTGGAGTCTTGTTTATTGAGAGCTTACTGGGATGTTCAGAAAGGAACGTTTTTATTTGAAAAGATGAACTTCAAATGAAATCTTCTGTGTAGATTTTGGACTTTACTTTTGTCACCGCAGGATTTTATCATGCAATATGCTTTCTTTTACCAAGTATATGACTTGAGAAAAAGATCTGAAAGAGATGGTTCATCCAGATTCACTTAAGAGTTTCCAAATGACCCTAGAGGGCAGCTGTGGCCTTTGGATTACCAAAAGAAATAAAGTTGTCTAAGAAAACCCTAACTTGTTATCTAAATTTAAGACATTGACAAGCATTTGACCTTGATGGTCCTAGTAAAATGTGATAGTAAACATATGAAGAACTATTGCTTTTCTTTGCTTCTCTTCTATCTCTATTGCCCAAACTTAAAGCAATGCCATTCTCAACGCTATCAAAAATGAATAAGGGAAGTATTCATTTTATGTGGCAATGCATTAATATATTCATTATTTAAATCTATGTTCATGAAGCTGCAATAGAAGTATTAAACATTTTAGAATTCTAATTTCGTTACTTCTCTGGGGTCTCTAGAAGGATGAATTCCAGAAGATAATGCCCAAAATATTACCTAGCTGTGATATGCCTAATTTATTGTAGAACTTGGAATCAAGTGCAAAAGAAATGAGGAATATTTAATTTATTCTGGGTAATATTTAGAATAAAATAATAAATAGAATCAATGCTAATATTTAGGATTTGACTAAGCGAAAGTTATAGAATCTTCTATGTAACTTCAAGATTTATATTTACTATCTCATTGCCAATTAATTATTTAATTAATTAAGCAAGTATTTACTTATTATACACTGTTTGCCAGGCCTTATCCTAGGATCTTGAGATTTATTGGTTAATAAAACAGATACAAATCCTGCCCACCAGGCACTTATATATAAATAGTGTAAACATTTTGTACACATTTATGCTGTGTGTAAAATGCATGTCTGCATTTTATAGATTTCACAACAGTGAACAATGCTGGTGGTATGTCTAAAGGCTAAAGGACCATTGGAAACACATCATATTTAGTCACATGTTGGAGAGCCTTTTGTTCGTTATGCAAAAAATATTTTGCAAATGCACCCAACATGGAAATGCTATATGAAAAAACTTTCTTTACTGATCTCAGTGATCCTAATAGTCATGGAGTAGTAAATCATGTAGTAACTTGTATATGGAAGGTGGATGAGAAAAACTCAGTAACTGACATTTAAACAGCACTAACCCATGCAATTGTCATGATCCTCATAGTAACGCAGTGCGTTTTTTCCCTGATGAAGTGGACTTGTTGAGCCATGGAGGACCAGTGTGGCTTATAGTAGCTGGATCTGCACACCCCAACTCGGTCAAGCAAGATGTCTTTGTGGGGCATCTTCATCTATTGATAGAAGGAGAGTGGAAAAGGAGATTCTCTCTCCTCTCCCTCCACAATGCTTTTCACACTTTGGTTTGAGAATATGTCTAGAATAATATCAATGTTGTCTTTAAATATGAGACATGATTTCATTAAATTATACATCCTACACTGATTTTAAAAAGATTCTTGTAAGCTTTATTTATTATAAATTATATATTTTAATTCATATTTATTAAATGACATTTATTTGTTATAAATTTTTTACGTTTGGAAATAAGTAAAGGTGAAACATTTTAGACGAGTTTAAGAATATACAGAAAAGATTTAAAAATCTTCTTTCTACATTGATAACTACATAGAATAAATGGTTATTTAAATGACTCTGATTGTTTAGACACATTGAGGCAATTTATCTTAGATAAAGTCATTCCAACAATCCCCTTCAGAAAGCCAGCAATTCACCCAACTTAAGCATTTTAAGAAAAAAGACCTTCTGTTCCTCTTCTTTTGTCCCAGAATGGGGGGCGGGGAGGGTTGGGAGGAGCAAACTTTTAAAAACAGACAGAATGATAATTTTCCTTTAGAATGGAAAGGAAAGTTTCATTGAAAGAAACACATCTCAGGTAAAGCTAGTTTTACTTTTCTTCTTCCTCTTCTTAAAACTGGCTGGAGAGAGGCTCATTGTGTGCCCTACACTTTTTGTTCTGGGCACCTGAGCAGTGCACAATGCGTCACTTATCAGACAACAAAAGACTCCTTCATCAGTCCAGCGCTGGGGAAGATGACAGCTGGACTCAGCCTTGCTAGGCAGCTACTCTGCTGAGACGGAACAGGAAATAGACTATTCATGTGGACTTTTCATGTCTAACCCCATTTAATTTGACTCAAGTAAGATTAGCCTCTTTCAAAACATATCCATATTTAATGGTAATTCTAGATGTTTGTTTCTTATGAGACACTTGGTTCAGAAAATGTAGAAAATAAATTGTAAACTATGTATGTTTTGCAGTAGAAATAATAATTATTTTTATTTAGCCAAAGAGTACTGCCGTATATTCTAAACACCTTCCATTTTGGAATAATATCTTTTTATTAAAAATTACAATATAAAAATAATAATTTTTTTGAATGCAAGAGCAAAGAAAATCAAGAATATTTTGTGTTATTGATACTTAAATGAATATGAAAAGAAAAATATCATTATCCTGCAAAGATGCAACTTTAATTGTAGTTTAATTCTAAATATTAATCTTGTTATCAAGCATATTCTTTTCCCTTATATGTAAATATATTTATCCTTTTAGGATTCTAAGATTATACTCCTATTTCCACCAAACTAAAATAAAATTCTGTTTGCAATGTCACTAAAATGTAGACCCCCAAATTCTTGAGCAATTATGAAAGAAAGGACTGTTTCCTCAGTAGCTCAAACATTTCTTAGTTGCTGTGTAGGTCACCTCATGTGAGAATAATTTAACATAGAATATTTCATAAGAAGTCAGCACTGATTACATTGTTTTTCATTCTGTTTTGTGTGCCCCTGACATAAATGTTTGAATAATCATAAATTAGAATAGGTATAATGATATTTAGGCCACCATATACTCCACGCCAAGACTGAAAACAGAATAATATTATATATTTGCAGTATGATTAATTGTAGAATCTTATTAATTTGGGATGCTCTTGAGGAAGGAAAGAAAATCTATACTAAAAAATTTAGAAAAATAAAAAAATTTTACAAGCCACCTAAATTTATAGCCTTACTCTTGGTGACTTAGTAAAGACATGTCACACAGAGAGTCTTGTTCAATAAATAGTTAAGAATTGCTTCTATCAGTTTTTGCCAGTAGATACTTCTTTATACTTGAACATAATTTCCTTCTTTCCCATAATTATCTCTCATTTTTTAAGAATAAGAATCAGTGTTTTCTTTTTTTTTCCTGAGGAAGACTTGCCCTGAGCTAACATGCATGCCGATCTACCTCTATTTTGTATGTGGGTCACCACCACAGCACGGCCACTGCCAAGCGATGCAGGTCCATGTCCAGGAACTGAACCTGGGCCACCAAACTTAACCACTAGGCCACGGGGCTGACCCAGCCATGATTACCTCTTGATCTCCTACGATATTTAAGGCACTGGTGTAGATACTGAGAATAGCTATAAATAAAACCAAATAATTTATTTTAAGTAGCTTGATCGTAAGTGCTGTAGGATATTTGTATTAGTCATTTAAATCACTGAATGATTGAAATTAATTTTATCACACTATAATTACAAACAACATTTTGTACAAATCTAACCTTCCATTTAGTGTTTTCTCATCTGTGTCAGGTCAGAAAGTTGGTCCAACATTCAATAAGTAGTACCTAAAATTTGTAATTGATACGTTGGTTTTGTTATAATTTGGCACCTGATTATGTGTGTGTATGTATGTATGTATGTATCTATCTATCTATATATCTATCTATCCATCTATTGATCTAGATATATAGATTGTATATATCTATATATCCAAATACAGATGTGTATCTATTTAGATATAGATATGTATACACATACACATTGGTCCATATACCATGGGCCTAATGAAAATGATCTTATAGAACTCCAAGAAGAACAATATACCTTGTCTCTTTTGAAATATTCCCTTTTTCTTTACTTTTCATAAGATTCTTATTAAATTGAAATAAAAATGTTGAAGCAGTCAAAAGGAGTTCGAATTGAAAATTGAATTCTGAAGGTTGGTTTTTTTGTTTTTACTTGAGGACTTAATTACTTACTGCTGCTTTTGGTGATGTTATTTGGGTATTATGATGTTACATTCATTCTTAATTTGCCTGCTTCTGGTCCTCATCACCTTCTGTTTTAAAATCAGCCAACTCCTCTGTCTCCCAGAACAACTGTGTTCCCTCATTTAGACAGCGGGGTGTAGAATTTAACCAGGAATAATTTTTCAGGAGCGTTCAAATTTCTTTCATTCTACTTCATTCTCAGGCTGTCCAACCATATGCGCCCTGATCGTGGTACAGCGGGAACCAATGTACATATTTTTTTAGTTTACTATTTAAAAATCATTGACTAGGGGGCCGACCTGGTGGCATAGTGGTTGGGTTCGTGCATTCTGCTTCAGTGGCCTGGGGTTCGCAGGTTTGGATCCTGGGCACGGACCTATGCACATCTCATCAAGTCATGCTGTGGTGGTATCCCACATACAAAATAGAGGAAGATGGGCACAGATGTTAGCTCAGGACTAATCTTCCTCAGCAAAAAGAGGAGGATTGGCAAGGGATGTTAGCTCAGAGCCAGTTTTCCTCAACAACAACAACAAAAAATCACTGACTAAAACTAGAGAAATTTCTGGGCCTGTAGTAGTGCTTCTCTTCACAAAATTTTCTTAATCTCTTTACCACTCCTGGAGCTGTTAGCAAAGTAGTTCAGTTTTTATGACGAGATGTAAATGACTCTTGTTAAGAGTAAGAATATGTATTTGTACCTTGAATGTTTGAATCATTCCATATGTCCCTATAAACTTTTGCTGAAATATTCCTCAAAGGATGTTCCTGATGGTTAGCCAAAATATTACTTTTTTTTTTTTTCAGTTACCAGAGGCTCATTTGTTTTCAGTATTATTCTTTCAGGGAAAAAATTTTTTGTAAATTACATAGTTTGTTAGAAAAAATGGAAGTTATTAGTGTGTTAATAAAATAAGCTATGAGAAAATTAGCCTCCTTTATTGCTTTCTCTACCTCTGCCTTTCCTGGAGTTGTTGGTCTTCTATAGGACTCTGCTTTGATATTTCCTGTTTTCTTGTTTTTACAGCAGGAATGTATGAGTCTCCTTTAATCTGTGCATTACCCAGTGCAGCAACACTCCATATCTGCTTGTGTCCTCAGACTAGATCTTGTCAAACTTCACCGTTCTCGTATGCATTAGGTGTATTGAATACGCTTTAACAAATATACTATTGATGAAAATCAGGGCCTCTGCCCCTCTCCCCACTGCTCAGGCTGGTTGAAAATCATGGTTTATATACTCTAAACTGTGCAGTTTTACCTGTTTCCATGGTTTTAACTATGACCTCTATACCAAAGAATCCCAAATCTATTGCTTATACTGAGATATTTATCTTTCGTTTCCATTTTTCCCCAGTTCATATCCAAATTATCTTCCACTTCTAGTTTAGCCTTTCTCTCACATCCTATATGCATGTATGTGTGTGTGCATACGTGTCACCACTACTCTAAGAGGAACATTAGCATCATCCTTTATTCTCTTCTTCAAGCTCGTATCCAATCCATCACTTATTTCCATTGAGACTATTTCTACAATCATCATTCCTCCTCCATTCCTCTTTACTTCTTTTTCGTCCGAACTATTTCTATTTGCTTCCCAATTCCTTTTCTAACTGGCGTTTCTGTCACTTTCCAGTTATCCTACTTTTTCATGTTGCTAGAATGATTTTTGACAGTTGAACATGTATTTTTAAAAAGCTGGTAAGTTGTCAGCATCTAGACAGACAGACAAACAAACCTTTACATGGCAAACAAAACCTGATACAAACTGGCCCAGATTCACCTCAACAGCCTCACCTCTTTCTGCTTGCCACCACTTTATTACTCCAGAAACAACTAATAATAGCACAGAGCCTGGCACGTAGCAGATGCTCCATAAATGATTATTGTTGAATGAGAAAACACCGTTTAGGTACATTAACCAACAGCAACATAAAAATAAACTTTTTTCCCTAGACAAATAGAAATGTGTGTATTCTGTAGTGATGCAGTTGTCTAATTCATTGGTTTTCAGACTTTATCAGTATCAGAATTACCCTGTGATCTTGTCAAAACCCAGATTTCTGGGGTGCACCCTCAAGTTTCTGATTCAGTAGGTCTGGGATGGGGCCCGAGACAAGGTTCCATGACGGTGATGCTTGTGGTTCGGGGACCACTCTTTTAGATCTACTGCTATAGTTAATACCGCTTAAATTATTAACTAAACTGGAAGTCATTAGTTTTTTTTGTTGTTGTTTTTGTTTCCCTGTATGTATAATTAAAGTGTCTACTCCTGTTTATGGCATGTATATACCATCTACATAATTTCTGTTTTTATCTTGAAGTCTCCCAAGCCCCGTGATGGTAAGTTTTATGTGTCAACTTAGCTGGACAACAGCGCCCAGACACTTGGTCAAATACCAGTCTAAACATCTCTGTGAAGGTCTTTTAAAGATGAGATTAACATTTAAATCAGTAGATTTTGAGTGAAGCAGAATTACTCTCTCTAATGTGGGTCGGCCTTATCCAATCAGTTGAAGGCCTTAAGAGAAAAAGACTGAGGTCCCCTGAGGACCTTTGGACTCCAGCTGGAGTATCACATCTTCCCAGGGTCTCCAGCCTACCAGCCTACCCCACAAATTTCATACTTGCCACACCCACAATTGCATGAGTCAATTCCTTAAAATAAATCTCTCTCTCTCCATAAATAAATCCTATTGGTTCTATTTCTCTAGAGGACACTGACTACTACACTCCCTGTGTTCTTGATGACTGCAGGTTGCTACAGGACTTGTAATCACCTGGCATCTGCTCTCAGCCTTTTGCCAGGCCTGTATAGAGTGGATTGATATCTTAAGGATGATAAACTTTTTAGCATTTCAGATAGATATAAAATATAACAAAGTAGTATTCAAGTGTAAATTATATTTATATGGGTCCTAAGATTTCTAATCTTTGTTTAGACTAACCAGTCCTACTGATTTTTTTTTTTTTTTGTGAGGAAGATCAGCACTGAGCTGATCCTCCTCTTTTTGTTTTCTGGTGAGAAAGATTGGCCCCGAGCTAACATCCATGCCCATCTTCCTCTACTTTAGATGGGACGCAGCCACAGCATGGCTTGACAAACGGTGCGTCAGTGTGCGCCCGGGATTGGAACCCGTGAACCCCAGGCTGCGCAGCGGAGCGCATGTACTTAACAGCTTGTGCCACCAGGCCAGCCCCCCTACTGATTTTTTTTATGATTTAGCTTTTTAGAAAAATACTAAGCTAATAAATTAAATAGAATATCTATCGAAGGAGCAATATACTTTTTCTTTTTTTTCCATTCAAGAGCTAACATTTTTTATTGGCAGGTCAAGGTCAATTAGGAAAAGAGACAAACTTAATGGTCGCTACAATGATTAATAAAATAGGGACAGCCATTTTGAATTTAGGAGTGTCACTCTAGTTCCTGATATCTTTAAAGGAACGTAGTTGTGTCTTTGTGTTGGTTTTATAACTAGATACTATTTCAGGGAGAAATTGAGTCTCAGAGAAATAAAACAGAAAAGTGATGAAAACGTGTCCCTATCTCAAGCTTCTTGGTTCATGGCAAGAAAATTATTTTTTCATTTTCCCATTGTTGTAGGTACTTCAGTGGCGTAATTCCATTTTAGCAGAAAGAAAGGATCAGCAATGGGGCAGCATTTTGTCCAATTTTAAAGTAAGGATTAGGATCATTATATATAGATTTTTTCCTCCCTAGTTTATACCAATAGGAATGTAAGGATTATACAAGATAATTGCATAAATGGTTACTTCCTGCCAATATAAAATGTCACTGAACACAATGGTCGGGTCTTTCTCCAAATCACTGCTGACTTTTTGGTCTGACCTATGAAAGTAAATCACATAAGCTACTTAAAGTTGGAATAATAATCTTTGGAGATTAAAACGTCGAAAGCTTTAAAGCTGGCCTGATGCCAAATTGTGATCTCCCATTGTGCCTTTGGGGCACAGTGTGGTGAATTTTGGAAAATTGTTCTTTTAGTTGGTGTTCAGATACTTTTTTGCAATTCACTCCGATTTAGCTACTGTCATATTTTAATAACTGGCCAGTTTTTGGTGAGGTAATAAGTTCTAAGAAACATGACCCTTCAGTATCGTTTTCCCACTTATTAGTAACGAGGCTGTATAGAGTAGGGGCTAAGAGCACAGATTTTGGACAGAGAGAAGAGTGGGTTCAAATTCCACCTTCTCCTTTTCTTAGTTCCGTGATCTGGGGCAAGTTAATTAGCATCTGGGTGGAAATTATGGATAAAGTTGTTGTGAAAATCATCTCAAATAAGATGATGCAGGTAAGGTGACTAGTGTGGTATTGGTCACTGTTGTGTCACTCAGGAGAGTAAATGCATTTCCATTTCAATGACTTCCAGGCATCCCCAATTTAATACGCCTGATACTGGACTCCTGATCTCCACCCCATGCAAATTTCCCCATCTCAGCTGATGGCAACTCCGTCTTTCCAATTGCTTAGGCCTCACTTTTTTTCATACTCCACATAAGTCCGTGAGGAAAGCCTTTGGGTCTGCTTCCAAAATACTTCAAGAATATAACCACTTCTTCCCACTTCCCACTTACTACCACTTTGTCCAAGCTATCATCATCTTTCACCTGGGTGACTGCCATAGCCTCCTAACTTGTTCTCCTGCTTTCACCCTTGACCCACTGGAGTTTATTTTCAACAGAGCAACCATAGTGGTCTTTTAAAAATGTATGACGGATCATCTCACACCTGCTCATAAACCTTAAGTGTTCTGCATTTCCCTCAGAGTCCACACCCAAGGCCTTGGATGGCTCACATGGCTCTCTGTCTTGTCCCAGACTGCGTCTCCTGCACCAGCACCCTGTGACCTTGTGTCCATCTCCTCTCCCTTCCCACTTGTCTGCAGGCTCACTCCCTCTCCTTTAACCTGTGCTCGCCTGTCACCTTCTCAGGGAGGCTTCCTTGACCATGGCTCTCTCGAGTCCTCTGACCTTACTAGACTCCTCCATAGTATTCACCGCCTTCCAACACATCTGATACTGTATTATGTACCACTTTTCTTATCTATTGTGTATATCAGATTTATTGTCTCTGTCTGTCCACTAAAATACAAAGCCCACAATGGTGGGGATTTTTGACTTTTTTCATGGATATATACACCCAGTACCTAGAACAGTGCCTGGCACATAGTAAGCTGAGGCATTATCATTATATATATAATCAATATTAAAGATTTCACAGACCACTTTCATTTATGTTATTTCCTTTTGGATTATAACTTGTCTTGTCCAAGAAATGCAGCGAGTGATTAGAGTCAGGATTTGAGTTCAGGTTTTCTGACGCCATTTCTATTCCTCTTTCTCTTTTTACTGCACTTCCCTTGGAAAGGCGATGGGAAGCTGTATCTGAATTTGGATCAAAGAGTAACGTGATTTATTTGTGCTTTAGGATGAGTCACATGGGGAAAGTGTGTAATGATACTGGGGAGAAAAGAGGCTTTATAAATGTTTAAGAAGCCTGAACTAAGTTTCTCATGTTGGTGATGTAAAGAAATGGATTGTGTGAAAGACTTTTTGAGGTAGAATCTACAGGACTTTGCAACTGGGCTTGAGGGGTTAGAAAGAAAGAGAATTCAAAGACAATTCCAGAAATTGAAGCCTGAATAATTGGACAATGGATTTACTAGAAAAGTATTCATTTTCAAGAGGAACAAGGAAACAAGTTCAGTCAATAGGACCAACTCATGTCATTGCTTAGAAGTTAGAGTTATCAGTTAGTGAGATATAAAAATATCTGTTCAGTCATACTATAATAACCCATTTTCAAGTTTCCTAACATTGTAGCAGAATTAATAATTGAAATGTTCCTATTGATTAAGATATGATGCAAAGTACTTGGGAAAATGACGATGATAATCCTTTTGGACAAGAAAACATTGTGTTCAATATAGAAATGGAAATTGTGGTAGTTAAATATACATTCTATTTTCTGATAGGTGATATTATTTTGGAGATTGCTTTATTACATTTTTTTCTATATGGATTTATATTGAGCCTTTATTGTTTGGTTTTATTTTGCCCTTATAACTGATAGTCCAAAATATGAAACTTAATTCTATACCTTAAAAAACCTTTAATTATGGAAAGTTGAAAAATAGTACCTGCATTTACGGCTAACCTTTAGCTTCTTATTCCATGTTTTATTTTGGCAATATCTGTAAGGCGATTTTCAAAATGAATTGTTTTCCCAAAAACCAGTATTCCCCCCAAATAATAAATGGTATATTAAGCTCAATGAAAGAAGGGATTTTTGTATATTTTGTTCACTTGTATATCACCAACTCTTAGAACATTACGGGTACATAGCTTACACTCAATCAAGAATTATTGACTCACTGAATGAATGATCTATTCCTTCATTTGTATATTTTATCTTTTTATCTCATATTAATTCTTATATACATGAGGTTTTTCTATTAGGCCATCGTATTCGTCCATTGCTTTGATTCTTTTGACTTTATCTATTGTTTCAGTCATATTTTTATAATGCTTTACCTGTAGTTAACTTCCCTACTTAATTCTCTTCTTGTAAAAAACAATTTAAATTCTTTCAAATATATATATTTTTAGCATGAGCTTCATTGATATTATGTGTTAGCATTGTGATAAAATGGTAAATTAATTCTTGGTGAATTCATTTTTTTTCATTAATCAGTCTTCCCAAATTAGTATGTCTCACAGTTTGTTTAATTCTTCTATATCCATTAATATGATTTTGTAGTTTTCTTCATCTAATTTAAGATTTAACATATATGTGTTCATAATAACTGTATGTATATTTATTTGTTATGAATAGGAACCCTTTTTCCATTGTATATTGCCTGAAATTAAAAATAAAAGCAATTGATTTTTGTGTATTTTTAACAAAAATTATGAAACCATCTGGTCAGGGTATGTTTAGTGTAAAAGTAAAATTATTTTGACACGTTAAAATAATAAGAAAGACTTTTGTAACAGGGAGGAGACTATTGCAATAGGAGAGAGAGACTGAATTCAACTGGGTACAAGGTCGAGTGGGGATTTATAGCCAACGAGTAGAGTGAGTGGGTCAGTGGATGAAAAATTACTGAGGGGAAACATTAGGGTGGAAGGATTTTTGCTAAACTGGTCTAACAGGATTCTTGCTAAAGTCAGGCTAAGGACTTAGATGTTAAGAGTGGGGAATGAGGAATTTGATCAGCTATCAAGGATGGAGGGATTCTTGCTAAACCGACTTAGCAGGATTCTTGCTAAAGGCAGGACAAGGTCAAGGCCTAGCCAAGAAGAAGGCTCAGAGGATCCTGAAGAAAGTTGATTAAGGAGGGAGTCTTTGTCATTAGCTTCTTTTCTCTGTCTCTCTCTCACTCTGTTTTTCTAAAGTTTATTGGAACTTAATGTTTCTTCTCAGTTTTCAACTACGAGTCTTTCTTTATCTTGAAAAATTTCTTTTCTTAAAATTACCAGTTCTTTTCTTGTGATGGATTATTAATGTAAAGACCTTCAATGATTCACACCTTCTAGTACACTCTCATATATACTCCCTCCCACATTGACTATGGCTTTGTCATGTGACTTGCTCTGTCCAGTGAGACATCACTAAGCACCATGCAAGCAGAGGCTCGATGAGAAATTGTAAACCTGCGCTGACCCTCTTGGAAGTTTGCTGCTGTCTAGGACGCTTGGTCTAGCATCCTTAAGAGTGAAAGATCATGAGGAGAGAAAGACGCAGGACCCAGCCTAACCTCCAACTAAGTGCAACCAAATGAATGAACCCAGATGAAACCAGCAGAACTGACCGACTAACTGATAAAACCATGAGAAATAATAAATGAGTGTTGTTGTAAGCCATTAAGTTTTAAGATGTTTTGTTATGCATCCATAGATAATTCAGTTTGAGTTCATTTGTAATGTTTCACCATTTATTAAGATATTATTGCTGTTATTATTAAAGGTATTTTTAAAAATCAGAAATGTGTTCAAATTCTTTTGACTTCTATCAGGATAACTTCTGCATTGATCTATTTCTGTAATGATTTTTAAAATCTATATTCATGTGTTTTTTGCATTACCTTCTTATTTGTGTAACTTTTGAAAAAAATTAAATAACATTTTTTGTGTTGTATTTGTATAAATCAGATAATCTTATGGATTATAATACTTTTGACCAGTACTGCTCAATAGAACATTCTGCAACCACAGACATATTTTATAGTCTATTCTATCCAGTACGGTAGCCAGTAGCCATATGTGGCTACTGAGTGCTTGAAATGTGGCTAGTGTGACTAAGGAACTGAATTTCTAATGAGATTTTATTTTAGTTATTTAAATTGAAATCTAAATAGGCACATGTGGCTAGTGGCTAACATATTGGAAAGCGCGGTTCTAGACTCTCGCCTTCATTCAGACATTCAGTGTGGTCCACATACCAGCAGCATCAGTGCCACCTGGGACCTTGTTATAAATGCAAAGACTAGCAGGATCCACTCCAGACATAATCAGAACCTGCATTTTAACATGATTCGCTATTCATATTTGAGATGCACATTCAAGTTTGCAAAGCACTACTGTATAACGTAGTAGATACTCTTCTATACTAATCAATGCTATTATTTTAATAGGCATGATGAGTTTCTTTCATCTAGCAAATGCATTCTGTGCATTATTGTAGGCACTGCAGACATTCTAGTGAATCAGACAGGTATGGTCATTGCACTGTTGGTGTTTATGGTCTAGTATGGGAAAGGTAACCTGTATTATTCCTGAACAGACATAGTTGTTATATTGAGGAGAAATGTGCCTCCTTCGCTTATTTTTGTCTAAAACAACAGAAAATTTTATCTCTTTTTTCCTATATATTCAAATATTGAAAGGCAGTTGTTATATCTTTTTTGTTTGTTTAACAGTTTTCAATCTGCTTTTCACAGACCAGTGAGATGTTTTACTAAACCTATAGCCTAATTTATTTTTATAGCATCCATCCCGTAGAGTAGTTTTTCTCAAAGTGTGGTCCACCAATGACCTGCATCACAAACAGTTGGGTGTTTGTTAAAAATGACGATTCCCGGGCTCCAATCCAGACCCGCTCAATCAAAGTCTCCTGGGCTAGTCTTGGGTGTCTATATTTCAAATAAAATCTTTGGGTAATTCTCAAGCAAACTAAAAGCTGAGAACAATACGAATGAGAAGAAACTAGAAATACATTGTTTAGAGAATATTAAAGTGTTTCCCAATAGTTTATAAATAGCTGATAGGCGTGTTCACACATTTGATTCACTCTCCATTCCTTGTAAGACGTGATTTCTGCCCCCCATCATCCTCAAAATCATCCTCTAAATATGCTGTACCTTTTCAATGCACTTAAGCAGCACAGACTAAAACTTTCCATAAAATAAACACCATAGAGGCACAAAATGTTTCCTCACTAGCACTAGGCCACAATCATGTAACTTTTTTCTTATTGGCACATTTCACCAGAATTCTGCTCTCCTGTTCATCCTGAATTAATACTCTTAGAGCTACTTGAATTTTGCCTGCTCGCCATCAAAGGCCAGCTCAGCACTATAAGTGCTTTTATCTTCTCACACCTGTTGCCTGTGACCTACTTTGCTATCTGTTTATAAAGTAATTCTCTGTAAATTTTAACTCTCTGCTTTTGTCTGTCAAGGGTATTGAATTAAAGAGGTAGAAACAATTACCTGGAATTTGAAAGATTCACGACTAATTTCTGTTAGAAAAAGATAAATTTTCTTTCTTTCCTAAGGAAGAAAAGACAACTTTCCTTTTGATAGGTGTTTGCTGGGTAACCACTAGCATATGTATATGTATATATTTTATTTATTTACTTGTCCATTTATATATTGTAATAGTTTTATTTATTCATTAAAATCATTTTACTTTTCAATTACACTTCATTTATTTAGTTTAATTATTTTCTTCTTCAGATAAGATTAACCCTACAGGATAATTTGCACCATATACAAACTCTTTGGCAAAAGAGATCCTGAGAATTAATTGTGTGTAGACATTTTATCAAGAATGCATTCAGTTGCCTGTAACACAAAATTCAAATCAAGTGAGTTAACACAATGATGAAATTAATTTACTCAAAAAATAGGAAGTTCAGAATTAGGACAGGCTTTGCAGTTGGCTAATCCAGTGGAAAAATAAGTCATCAAGCACTCAGGTTTTTCGTGGTTACCTGAATTCTCTTCCATTTCATCCTAAAGCTGTAGGATTGTTAAAAGCGCCCATTGGCCAAAATGCCTCCTTGTTCATACCCAGTAGGAAAGAGTGTGTATCTTTCTATGGCTTTCTTAAGAGGAAGGAGATTTTTCCTAATTCCCCAGCAAAATTCTCCTTATACATCATTGGCCTTACGTGGGTCATTTACTCATTCTTGAACCTATCTTTGTTTCCAGAGAAATCTGTTGTGCTGATGATTTAAGGTCAATATTTCTGAACCAACCAATAAGACATAAAGGAATCCAATGATTGGTTTAAATGACTACAAGTCTAGCTCTGTGAAACTGTACTGTTGATACGTAATTGTGGTGGGGCAAAGGGGAAAGGGATGTTTAGGGAGATTGAATTACAGTGAGCAATACAACATCAGAAGTATTTTAGTGTTAAATACGTATATATTTATATTATACATATTTAATGTATTTTTATAGTATATAAACATATATATTATACATATGAACATATATATTCATATTCTGACAGGAAATACGAAGTCTCTGGATGAGAAAACAGACCATTTATTAGTTTATTTATTATCTTAGTGCTAGTTTCCAGAGTTCCAATCTCCGTGGGGTGACATGTTAACACCTGATGTTACCCTGCAAGTATGGTGGGACTATACTTTAGGAGAGGAATTCTGAAATTATGAAACTCAGGACTCATGTAGAGAGGCTGGTATATCGGCCTATCCTCCCCTCTGTAGGGCGGGAGAAAGAGAAAGAGACCTTTACTCTGGAATGTAAATACATCTTCTCCAGTGACGGGAGGAGAAGGTCTCCAGACACCCTAACCTGGAAGAGAAGCAAATGGCTCCAGGGGAGATGTCTGTAAATCTCTCTGGAGCAATACACTATCTCTAGCTTCCAGCGTATTTGCTCTTAATCATCCTGTAACCAGTGCCCTTTGCTCAGAAAGCTCAGATTGTCCAGAAATATAGAAATACTCATGGAGAATTGTCTCCCAACATTTAATACTGAATAAGACTCTATTTAAATACAGATAGTAGAGCTCCATGAAAATTTCAGTCTGATAGGCTGTGAAGTACTGGGATACGTTTTGCTTTGATGAAATCAAGTTGAACTGAATTGCCATGTGTTTCTCAACACTTAAACTTTTAAAACTTAAGTGAAAAAAATTTTATTTAATTAACTCAAAAAACAATTTATTCAGTATAAACTAAGGGCAAGTCAATGCTGAGAAATGATTAGGATATTGACTTGTCCTAAAGGAGCATGCACCTTAATAGTATTATATAATAGTGTTTTACAATAGAATAACACTATCCATTTATTGAGTGCTAATATGTGAGGCACCGTATATATATATACACACAATATACAGATTGTACATATACACACGATATACAGATTGTATATAGATATACAATATACAGATTATATAGATATACAATATATAGATTGTATATATGTATTTACAATATACAGATTGTGTATAGATATGCAATATATAGATTGTATAGTATATATTTACAAGACAGGTTGTATATATATATAAAATGTACATATATACATAATCTGTATTTGTCTATCTATCTATCATCTATCTGTCTATCTTTCATCTCGTTCGATCCGCAATACAACTGAAGCATGTGAAGTTAATTAGCTGACTCTTAAGTCACAGCTGTTAAGTGGGAGGAGTTTAACAGGGGCCTGTGAGCTTCAAAGCTTGTCTTCTTTATTTCTATCCTCTGCTGCATGTTCACAGTTAAATGGTAGGCTAAGTAAAAGACAAGTGGGAACGTCTCCAGCTGGAGGGCCCAGGTGGGCTGCAGTGAGGGCGCTTGGCCAGACCTTCAGAAGAGTGTGGAGAGTGGAAGTCTGTGGGAAGGCACCTCAGGCCACAGGCCAAAGGCCAACTGAGCAGCATAAGCCAAGCTGGCCGAGAAAGCCACTGGCCCTTCTCTAATGGTGATTGCTCTTGTTGTCATTACCATTTTATCTAAGGGAGCTGGAGAAGATGGATGTTTCTAGTTCTCGCTGGATGTTTGTTTTCATACGTTGCTAATTTTAAGCTGGAGTTTAGTTTTCCCATCACAAGTTGCTCTTCCCATGTGAAAGGGAAAGTTTCTGTATCAAAGATTTCCATTAATCGAGAGGACAAATGCAGAAAATGATAAGCCAAGGAGGGGATATCATTTGTCTCTTTAGCCACTTGTAATATGATAATTAGAGGAGAGAAGCATTTTTGAAGTGGGATATTGAATCTTCAAAGTCGGGAAGATTAGTGGCACAGTTGTGCAGTGGCGTGCCACAGACTCGAGTCCTGACTCCTACGGCTAGATCTGGATGCCTTGACTAAGAAGACAGAGTGGATGCGGAGGTCAGGAGCATAAGGCAGTGTTTTCCCACTGTATCTTACAACCTCCTGGAGAGCTTTTAAAAAAGTACTGATGCTCAGGCTTCACCTCAGACCAATTAAATAAGAAACTGAGTAGGGGGTGCAAAGCACTGGTATGTTAAAAATACTACTTATTTTAATGTGTAGTCAAAATTGAGACATCTTGATTTAGAGAATATTTTCAGATCAGCAGATGATTGAAAACTGAGAGCAGCAGTCCCCCAGCATCTCACGGTCCTACTAATTCTAAAGTAAGCACATCTGAATTCAATCTCTCCATTCTCCCTTCTGCTCAATGTACCCATCCCAATCTGCCATCACAATATGGCCTCTGTCTTGTGCGCCTTTCTTGGATGGCCAGGAATGAGTTCATGCCATATTGCTACTCTTCATTAATAAACTTGAGAATGCAGCCGATTGTCATGGATATTTGTCTCACTTAATAGAATCTAATACAGACTTCTAGTTTGGGTTCTCACATGCATGTTGGGAAAGGTTGTAAGATTAACTTGTGGCTCTCTTGTTCATTACCTTTTGAACCCCTTAAGACACGTTCCTGTTGCCAACGACTCTCTCCTCTGCATGGTACTGTAATTGTTTGTATGTTGACATCCTTGACTACATGGTGATCTCCTTGAAGGGAGAATGTGGCTGTGTATTTTATTCACCTTTGTATCTCCAATGCTAAATCCTAAGTCCGGGGATAAATCACTCAATAAGTATCTTTAAAAATTATTTCAAATTAAGATGTTTATTACTTACAGTAAAATTCACCCATTTTAGGTATACAGTTTAATAAACCTTAGTAATTGTATGTGTCATGTAACCAGCCCCACAATCAAGATATAACACAGTTCCCTCTTCCAAAAATATTTCCTTATGCCCTTTTGCAGTTGATCCCCACTCCTGAACCCTGGCCAGTATTAATCTAGAAAAGAACAGTTTTACCTTCTGTAGAATTTCATGTATGTAAATGGAATCATGTGGTATTCAGGTTTTTGTATAGTGTTGGACTGTTTGATATCATCTATCAGGTTCTTGGGGTGCACTCTTTCTCTTAAAATTTTTTCTTTCTGTTCCGCATCTTGGGGTGTTACCTGGTAGTGTCATAGTTCATCACACTTAGAAGTTGAAGTCCTCAATAAGTGTTGATAAATAAAATCTAAAGTGAATTAGGAGAAGTTAGAAGAAGGAGAAGAACTTTGGGTAGAAAGAAACAAAGTTTTGTTTTGGAATTTATAGATGTACAGTCAGCAGGACTTGACCAATGAAATATGAGAGTTAAAAAAAATAGAAAAGTTAAATGTAATTCTAAACTGTTTGACTTAGGCTATTGTATGAAAGTGGTGTAATTAAGTGAGATACTACAGAAAAGCAAATTGAAGCGGGCAGTTTTCAAATTCAAAGTGAGGCAGTTTTAACCTATTTAATGAGCCTTTCTAAATTCTTGATCGAAGGAGCACTATGATAAAAATTTCATGTTAAGAATATGCTAGAATCATAAAGTACGTCTGGAAGGGGCTTTGGATAATTTCTAGTTCAATTTCTGTATTTAATCAATGAAGTAGTTAATATCAGAATAAGATCTTCTGATTTCTAGGATTGATCATGTTATTCTGTAATTGTCGCTTAATCAGGTTAAACTCCTCTTCAGGGTCCTTTCTATTACGACTTGACAAATTAACAACTCTCACTTCTTATCTTCATTAAAATGCTTTTCCCCCTCTCTGCTCCCCTCAGAAATCTTGTTCCTTTTTCTCCATCAAACCATGTCTATTTATCGAAGGCTGCCCAGACAATTGCACATTGCTCTATTCACTCTAAAGGTTGATCATTTCCGTCATATTAATTTCTAATTCCAGAGAGCTAAGTGTCTCTATACGTTTTTGTGCTTCTGCTATTTAGCTTTTAATAGAATTCTTAAAAGCTAACATTTTTCAAGTACTTACTGTGTACCAAGCTTTTTGCTCTTTTTCTGGTAGTCTCTCGCTTAATCCTCACAATGGCATTAGAGGGTAGTACTCCAATTTTACAATTGGGAAAGTAGAGGCAGGGAGAGTGTAGGTAATTGAACAATGATCACACAATTAGCAAGCGGCAGTATTTGCATTTATCAAATAAGAAAACACACACAGAGTGCTATCTGCAAGCTGTACGCCTCCATACATGTTGCTATGGTTAGAATTATTTAGTCTTCCTTCTCTTCTATTAGATTTTTATTTATTTTTTTGCAAGGATTGATTCACCCTGAGCTAACCTCTGTTGTCAATCTTTCTCTCTCTTTTTTTCCTCCTCCCCAAAGCCCCAGTGCATGGTTGTATATCCTAGCCGTCAGTCATTCTAGTTCTTCTATGTGAGCCGCCACAGCACGGCTACTGACAGACGAGTGGTGTGGTTCCACGCCCAGGAACTGAACCCTGGCTGCCCAAGCGAAGTAGGCCGAGCTTTAACCACTACGTCATCAGGGCTGGCTCTAGATTTTTTTTTTATACCAACAAAAACCCAAAAAACTCGATTAAAGAATGGGCAGAAGGTTTGAATAGACATTTTTCTAAAGAAGATATACAGATGGCCAACAACCGGCACATGAAAAGATGTTCAACATCACTAATTATTAGGGAAATGTAAATCTTCTATTAGATTTGAAATGACTTTAGGGTAGGACTGTACCTTTCTTCACTTTGTGATCTCCCACAGGCTTTGCTCCTATGTTCCCAGTATTATCCATACTTAGTTTTGAGTGACCAGATGATTATCTTTGTCTTATAAAAGCAATCGTTTTGTGAGTTCATGTAAAGCAGTAGTTACCGATCTAACATTTGCTAGTAAATGCTAGAAGCAGTACAAGGCAATCCCTATTGCTTATCAAGGTTCAGCAGAGCCCTGGTCACTGAGGCAGTGGCTGCTCTTTAAGAAATTTACTTGCCACCTCACAGCTGCTGTGGGTGACTTTGGCCAGCTGGTCCCAGCTCTTCCGTGGCGTGTGCTTTAACATAGAGCATTGATGAGAAGTAAACCTATCTCACAATGGTCATCTTTCAAATGACTTTGAGAAAGACTCAAGGCAGCAATTATTCAACTTTATTGCCTCGCTGACTAAAGCATTTTATTCGCTTTAATGGGCTGCCAAGCTCTATAGAAAGAAAGTCGTTGGTGGCACAACCAGAAAGAGGAGAACACACTGGGAGTCAGAAAAGCAAACTCCGCTCCCTGGGGCTTCAGCTAAATAGCTGGCTTTGAGATTTCTGTGTTTCATGTAACTCTCTGATATTGGCAGCTGTGATGAGCTGTTTGACCTCCTGTATCATCTGTTGTTAACACAGAGGTTCACAGTGTTGTTTCTTGTCCAAAGAACCACGCTAAGATAGAGCAGCCTAATTGTGTATTTTGTCACGCTGATATTAACCATCCAGAGGGAGGCAGAGCACCCAAACAAGTTGTGCAGAGAGAATATTTTACAAAGATGGCAACCCATGGCACAGAGTGCCCGGGAGATGTGATTTGGGCACAACCGGCCAGATCTCAGATTTGTTTGTTACCGCGTGTTTACGCTTTCTGTGGGTGACAGGTGCCTGAGGTATAATTTGAATAGGGATAAATCACTATGTTTTTTGTGATCCAGGGTTGCTGTTATCAACAGATACAAAGGTATTAAGTGCATCTTAAAAGAACACTCCAAGTGGGTGAGATAATAGTCATTTGATCCTTAATGAAGACTTTTATCTCACTTTCTATTACTCTGACAGTGTATTATATTGCATTAGGCCAATTTGACTTACAATATTGTGGAATACAACAGCATTTAATGTCGTTCCAGGAAATTTGGTCTGCCTTACATGATTTTGTACTTAGCTGTGGAGGATATAGTGTGAGATTTAAGGCAGTTGAAAACAAAGAACCCAGCAGGTGATTTCAAAGCTGTGGGTTCTATTTAGGTTGGGGATGAAATGAAAGAAATATATTCCTGTGAGGTATCTGTATGAGATTCAGTGATAATTATGACCTCAACACAAGAGGTCAGGAACTAGAATTAAGGAGAGGATTAATGTTGCAGCTCTGAGTTTTCTTTCATAACTGGTCACAGAGGTATGAAATAGCTTGCCAAAGGTAGCTATGCTCAAAAGGCAGGCTAATGTGGTTGAACCAACTTAACAAAAGAAAAGTGAATATTATTTACGGTATAAAAATTTTATTGTACAAAAAAGTTGGAAGCAGTGAGATTTACTATGAGGATTATTTAAGGGTCTATATATTCTTCACTTTTCTTGGATAATCCTAAAATTAGATAGTTATTTGTGCTGTACATGATTTGTATAACGATAAAAATTACTCCAAGAATTATTGCAGAGAATTACCACATGGACGTTATAATTTATTTTATTATATTATTTAAAAAACAAACTTTTCTTAGGTTTCTAATGTTATAGTTGACTAAGAAATAAACTAATATTTGACTAAAAAATTAAAATAAACTAATAATTTAGTACAGGACATGATTTTTGTAGAAGATAAGATTTATGGCCAGGTCCATTTTATGATGGCTTCTGTAGTCCAATTTCAGGGTACAGGCAAGAAATCCACTCCCCCTCCCCCCAAAGAAAAATCCTTTTAAAGCTCACAGATAAGATTAACATATAACCTATATAACATCAGATATGATAATATTATCAAAAAAGAAGGGGATTCCTGATCAGAGGTTTAAAAGGAATCAAAATAACATGCAGTGACCAATAGAAATGTTTGTATAACATTCTCTGTTGAGAAAATTGTGAAGCTGTGTGTAGTTTGGTGGGGGAAGAGTTCAGTGATCGATTAGTGTTGCCTGTCATGGGCCATGGAAGAAGGGACAGTGGGATATTTGTCTTTTATTTGTTGAAGTTGTAAGTGAAATGGTGTCTTCATTCTAATCTAAAAAGTAGAAAATGTCGTTTCATCAGGCTGACATAGGTTGATGGAAATATTCTATACATTGCTGCGCCATCTTATATTCCCACTAGTTTGAGGGTTCCTTCCAGTTTCCCCAAATCTTTGCTAATAATTGGCATTGTCTGCCTTTCGGATCACTGCCATGCTAGTGGGTGTGAAGCGAGATCTCGTTGTGGTTTTAATATGCATCTCCCTAATGACTAATGATGTTGAGTATCATTACTCAACAACCTGTATCTTCTGTGGAGAAATATCTATTTAAATATTTTGGCCCCTTTTTTATTGGGTTGTTTAGATTCTTAATTATCGGGTTGTAAGAGTTCTTTATATAGTCTAGATACAAGTCCCTTTATTGGAAATATGACTTCAAACATTTTTTTCTAGGTTGTGGCATGTCTTTTTACTTTCTTGATGGTTTATTTTGAAGCACAAAGGTTTTAAATTTTGATGAAGTCCAATTTGTTAATGTTTTCTTTTCCTCATGTGTTTGATGCATTCAAAAATCATTACATATCCAAAATGACCAAAATTTACTCCTATGTTTCCTTCTAAGAGTTTTATAGTTTTAGTTCTTATATTTAGGTCTATGATACATTTCAAGTTACTTTTTGTGTATGGTGTGATTTTAGGGTTCAGATTCATCCTTCTGCATGAGGATGTCCAATTGTCTTAGCACCATTTGTTGAAAATACTATTCTTTTCCCTTGGAATAGTCTTGGCACCTTTGTCCAGTAAGAGTTTCTTGTTGGGCATAATTCCCATTGCAAATTAATGTGCATATATCTGGCTACTGTATACCATAGTCAATATCATCATCATGCTCACAAAGCAACCTAGAGGTAAAGGCTAAACTTGTAAATTTCTGATATACAAGGCATTGTGCTATTGTGCTGTCTTTGCTATTGCAGAGGGGCACATCTAAATGCAGGAGAGTGGCTACAGATACACATTAACACATAATAATATAATGTATATATGGTTATGAACTGTGATAAATGCTAAAAATGATTTTTATTACTAAAAGCAGTAGTTCAATAATAGAGCTACCACCAACTGCACTTTTCTTATAGTACTAGAATATTAATTTTTATGTTGATTTTATAATTTTAAATCTGGAAAACGTTATCACGGTCATAGTACCAACTTTGGTTGTGTTAGTTTTAGAAAGAAACTGCATATCAAAAGTCCCCCACTATGGTCTGAATGTTTGTGTTCCCCCCAAATTGATATGTCGAAACCTAACCCCTAAGGTGGTGGTGTTAGGAGAGGGGGTCTGTGGGAGGTGATTAGGTCATGAGGGTGGAGCCTTCATGAATGGGATTAGTGCCCTTATAAGAGGCCTGAGAGAGCTTCCTTGTTCCCTCCTACCATGTGAGGATACAATGAGAAGTCTGCCGCCCAGAAAAGAGTCCCCACCCCAGGGTGCTGGCACCCCAATCTCAGATTTCAGCCTCCAGTACTAAGAGATATATATTTGTGTTTATAAGCTACCCAGTCTGTGGTATTTTGTTATAGCAGCACAAATGGACTAAGACATCCTCTAATAGTTCAGTGAAGATGAATTTATTCACCAGATTTTATTGGGCACTGAGCTAAGCATTGGGCATCTATCATATTCTTTTGTAAACGTTTGCATTTTAATTTTCCTTTGAAGGTTAGAGCCACCATGGACTTCATTCTTATGACTCTGGGCAAGTCTTTTAACTCTTTTTGCCCCAGTTTTCTTTTCTTTTAAATGAGGATACTAATTATGTCAATCTTATAAGGTTGTTGTGAGGATTAAATGAGTTAATATATATAAAATACTAAAAATAGTGCTTGACTCATAGTAAGAGTTAACTATTATTGCTCTTGAGGGCAGGAATTTTTCTTACTTCAATTCACTGATATATTCTAATTTCCTAGAAACATGCTTAATACATATTTGGTGTTTAAAAATTTGTAGAATGGGGGCCTGCCCAGAGGCATAGTGGTTAAGTTCATGTGTTCCTCTTTGGCGGCCCAGGGTTTGCTGGTTCAGATCCTGGGTGTGGACATACTCACTGCTCATCAAGCCATGCTGAGGCAGCGTCCCACATACAAGAATTAGAAGGACCTACAATGAGGATATAGAAATGTGTTCTGGGGCTTTGGGGAGAAAAAAGAAAAAAAAAAGAGGAACAGATGTTAGTTTCAGGGCCAATCATCCTCAAAAAAAAAAAATTTGCAGAATGAATAGTATAAGACACAAAAATACTGGTTTTCAGTAGGGCAAATTGTAGGAATTTGTTAGACTAACGCTCACGCTATTGAAAACCTTTCCTGAATCCTCACCGGCTATAATTTATGAGAGTGTCTGACATGTTAATAGAGTACCCAGTCATCACAGTTGCCTTTGTAAGCCATAGATTTGGAACAATGTTACATACGTGAACGCAGAAGTTTTACAGGGACATGCGGACTAAACTGAGATAAGTGTAGAGTAAGCCCCATACAAAACAGGAAAAAAAAATTCTCCTAGAATACCTACTTAAAGAATGTAAAAGATTTTATGGAAAAATCTTGTCAAGACTTTCAGATGGTGGTGGGGATTGTGAAGAGAGAGTGTGGGAGAAAAAAGAAGAGTTGGAATGGAAACACTCCTTGCTTTCAGCAAACTTCCCTGCAAGTTTATTGAAGTTGCAACAACATTTAGGATAATTTGAGAGAAGAATCAGTTTCTAGAAATAAATTTAAATTTGAATACCACAGTAAAAGACCTCTTAGAAGCTCTCATTGCTTGTCACTCGGAGCTAAATATCCAGTCAAGTCTAGATTCTATCAAATGAAGATTCTTACTTGAAAAGGAAAGAGAAATTTGATCACTGCTGAGAGTGGGTAAAGTCAATTGCTGAAATGAATGGAAAAAGGACACAGTTTCAAAAAGAAAGTGAGAGTATCAACGTTGGCTCTTTCAATATGCTTCTTGACAGATGTGCCATCTCTGAGCTTCTTTTCTTGAGGTAGTTAAGGAGGCGAATCTCTAACAAAGGAGGCCTCTCATGGGCCTCCCCCTATGGAAGGCAGCATCTCTAATTGCATTTGGCTAGTTTTAAAAGCCATAGGTCTTATGGTTTGAGCTCTTGTGGTTTTCAGGAAAAAGTTTGAGGAAAGCTAACATATTTATTTTCAGAATCCAAAGAGGAGACATTAAAATGTGTCCAGTACATCTTTTATTAAAATTGAAATATAACGCTAAATATCTCTGGAGTAAGTAATTTAATAAGGCGAGCTGTTTCATTGCAATCTAGGTTAATGTTCTTAATTTATCATAATCTTTTCCACATTATCTCAATGGATTTGTTTCAATTTAAATATGTATATATTGATTTAAGCTTTGATTTGTTTTGGAAGAAGAACTATTCTTTTTCAGATCAGTTCCGTGAGTATGTCCTCTGCAGGCAGACAAATATGACAGGTACGGCTGAGGTTTTCCTAAAGATTCAGTATTTGCCATGCTGGGCACTGAATGAGAGATGAGGATCTTGGATTTAGTTCTTATAAAACAAAACAAAAGTGTAAGGAAAAGCAGAGACGTTGCCAAGGAAACAAAAGTTGGAATCATTGTTTGGATTGGAGAAAAGAGAGTTCTTGAATTCCACATGATAACGATGAAAATGATATTATGTCTGTGTAAGTACTTTAAATTGTGGAAGTATTTTCACATATATTATTATATTTGATCCTTACAGCACTGTTGTGACAACGGCAGGCCGGGGTGGGCTTTAATTAGCCCCATTTTGTAAATGGTGAAAGTGGGTGTATTAGTTCCATAGGGCTGCCATAACAAATGGAGATAGGTAGCTAGGCAGACATGAGTGGGGGATCAGGGCTGGAGACCTTGGTGCATCAGTGAAGCATCTTGCTGGCATCCTACCAGATGCAGTTGAAGGGGAACTGAGACCCGCCTGGTACCACCACTGGAGTCTGAGACCTTCAACCATGGTGATAAAAGTAACGAGTGCACAAAACAAAGCCTTCTGCTATACACCTCTAGAGAACATTGACCTTTCTTTAATTTACATACAAATTCCATATGCATTAGCCCCCCTTCCATGGGGGATGACTGCCATGACAGTTCCAGAGATTCCCCTAGAAGGTCAAGAACTCCCCCTCCCCACGTGTGGGTAGAGGAAAGATCATTATTGGTGGATAACCAGATAATGCAAATTCCCTCTAAACAGCCCAAATAAAAATAAAACTAACCCAAGACACGGGGCAGATGCGTTCTCTGGCACTGCCCTCTCCTCACTTGGAGTGTATCAGACCTTTCCTTGTATAAATCTGTGCTTGCTTGCTGTCGCCGTTGTGTCGGTGCCTGAATTCTTCTCTTACACTGACCAAGAACCTGGGTGATTGGACTTTTCAGTCCGGTTACAAAATGACCATAAACTTGGTGGCTTAAAATGACAAGCCACCAAGTTCTGGGAGCTAGAAGTCTGAAATCAAGGTGTTGGCAGTGCTGTATTCCTTCCGGTGGCTTTAGGGGAGAATCCATTTCTTGCCTTTCCAGCTTCTGGTGGCTGGTGGCATCCCTTGGCTTGTGACCACATCCCTTCCATCTCTGCTTCTGTGGTCACATTGCCTTCTCCTCTTCTGGCTGCGTCTTCTCTTCTGTATCTCAAATCTCCCTCTCCCTTTCTCCTATTAGGAACATTATCATTGGATTTGGGGTCCACCTGGATAATCTAGGATGACCTCTTCATCTCAAGATCTTTGATTACATCTGCAATGACCTACTATACTTATGTGCTTACAAGGTAAGTACCCATGAGGCTCTTCGATGTTCCATGTATGTTAAAGAGAAATGAAATGGTCTCATTTTAAGAAAATTAAGACCCTGAAACAGAGAGCACAAAAATGGACTAAGAAAAACAAAAAAATGAATGTGGAACTGAAGGGTCAAGTGGTCTTGTATATTTGAGATGAATGAGATTAAACAGACTTCTTAATTGCAGGTCTATTAAAGTCTGTAATACGTGTCAGTGCATTTTGAATTTCCAAGGCACATTCAGTGTTCTCCAAGATTATTTGAAGAAGGGAATTCCTTTTTGCTGAACTTCAGGAAACAGTGGGCTTCAGAACATAGTTTGTGAACCAGTGCATTTGTCACTCAACAAAGAGAAATTTAGCTCAATTATTATGAATAACCTGGGAGAATAGTAGTATGAACAGCTATCATTTATTGACTATTTACTATGAGTTAGATACTGTTAAGTACTTTAGCTGCATAACTCATTT
Source organism: Diceros bicornis minor (assembly GCF_020826845.1). Classification (NCBI taxonomy): domain Eukaryota; kingdom Metazoa; phylum Chordata; class Mammalia; order Perissodactyla; family Rhinocerotidae; genus Diceros; species Diceros bicornis. Next base: position 21,932,539 of record NC_080768.1, read on the forward strand.
AATCTCTACAGCACACCTCTGAGATAGGTTCTATTATAACTATTTTACAGCTGAGGAAACTGAGGCCAAGAGAGGTTTAGCAGCTGGTCCAGCTTTACACAGCTAGTGAGCCAAGTTAGTAGAGCTTGGCTTCTAACCAAGCCAGTCTGCTGAATCAAGCCTGCTGTCATAATCACCATGTTATTCTAATATTAAAACATTCTAACAGAGCAGCTCCAGTGCAACCAATTAATTAAATGTATATGCAAATCTGGTCTCAAGACTCTGGAAAGCAGCAGCCCGGGCTACTTTGGTCTTTATTTGGCACCAGGGAGGGAGGCCCGCTGTCCCACCAGTCCGTCATCATTTCCATCATCCAGGGCTCTGAGATGAAACAAAGCCAGTGTTCTGAAGGCGGAAAAGAAATATGTTGCTCTGTTCTCAAGACTTATGTTAGAAATGTTTCAGTCCTCAGATCATTTACTAGGGCTGGTTCTATTCCTATTTATTTCAAAGCCTCAGTAAAACTGAAAGAGATGCAACATGGTATTTAGCTTTGCAGAGAGACGTCTGGATTCTTGTCCTGAGTCTGGCCTTGCTGACAGGTGATGTCCTCTGACAATCACGTGGCTGAGCAGAGGTGGAAGATATTTCTTTTCTTTTCTCCTAAAATAAAATTCTGCATGATTTTCTTGAATATTCCCCGCCAAATTTTCTGTGGTGCTCTTACAGCTTTTCTCCACAATTAACAACTACTACCCATTGCTCAACATTTATTTTAGGAATTAAAGTGGAATTATTTAACAACAAAGAAGAGATTGTTAGGTAGAACACCACCACAGGCCATATTTCAAGGAGTGGCATCAAGCTCATAGGGTTAAATAAGTTATTGTTAGCAAAGTGCTCCCAACAGTGCCTACTACATAGAAATGCTCGTCAGGGCTCACCTGGTGGTGTAGTGGTTGAGCTCATGTGCTCTGCTTTGGCGGCCTGGGGTTTGTGGGTTTGAATCCTGGGCACACACCTACGCACCGCATATCAAGCCAGGCTGTGGTGGCGTCCCACATATAAAGTAGAGGAAGATGGGCATGGATGTTAGCCCAGGGCCAATCTTCCTCAGCAAAAAGAGGAGCATTGGAAACAGATGTTAGCTCAGGGCTAATCTTCCTCACCGAAAAAAAAAAAGAAGAGCTAAGTAAAAGTACACCTGAGAGAGATCTTGCCTTTCTTGGGGGTAGTCCTGGGAGTTTCTGAGAAAATCTGAAAGGAGTCGGCTATTGCAGTAAGAGCAAGTCTTTGTCATATGTAATTATTTCTAACTTTTTAGGATCTGGAAGTTGGGCACAGTGATAAATGCCCCTGACTGATGGCCGTCTTCCATATAGATGCAAGAAGGGCCATCGTATTTCCAAGGAGCCTCAGGGAATTTAGAGAGATATTATTATCATTGTTTTTCAGACAAGGAAATTGAGTCTCCAACAGATTAAGTTTCTTGCCCAAGGTCAGGCAGAGCGAGGATTTAAACCCATACCTCTCTCACTCTCGTATCAAGAGGCTGCCACCGCACTACTCAGGGCAGACAGGCATAAGCGATAAATATTCTCATTAGAACAAGTATTCGTTTATTTATCTTTACTTCTTTTGTTCCTCATCTTATGAAATTCTATTCCTCACGAGACAATCACTTTTGTTGCAAGATTTAAATTGACAGTGTTTCCTTTGCTTGAATTAATGCTTTCTGTGGAGGACTCAGAGAGATTGCAAAATGCTTATTAGCTGGTTTGAGAACTGGAGAAGTGGTTATATGCTTTGGAAAGATGGGAATCTGTGGCCTCTTCTTTTTAAAAAGATAACTGATGGGAACAGTGATACAATTTAAAAGTCTGGTTGTATTTGATCTGGGTGCACTCATTTAGCAAGCAGTTTTTGAAAGTGGACTTTTATGCAAGGGGCTCTACTGGGTTTGGGGAATATAAAAATCAGGAAGATATGTTTGTAGTGAGCTTACAGCCTAGTGTACACACAATCTAATTGTCTAACTCTTCAGTTCTTAGAGGCACTAAATATTGTAAAAGAAAGCAGAAACTATTTATTATTCAACCACTAAGCTAATGTGTTCAACCAACAATCTTCTACAGCAAAAAGTTACATGTATGTATATGTATTTTTAATCACTTTGTTACTCTCTCTATGTCAAAGTCTGGGCATAATTAGGAGGAAAAGATTAGGAAAATTTATATTAGATGTGAGATTAAAATGCTAATAAAAAGATTGACAAAATAAATCCAATTAAACCAAATAGTACTTACACTACGATTATGATTACTAGCTACAATTTGTGGAATAACTATCTATGTTTTTATACAATGTCTCATTCGGTTACTTATTGTGGGATATTTTCCACTTAATTAACAACCCAATTATATCTTTTACTTGGTATCTGTGACTAGTGAATACAATAATACAGGTACCAGATTCTATTAACTATGAGTCTTCACTAAACAGTATTCCTGAAACACTTAGCCAGCATTAGCATCTTACTCTATCCCTTCTGTCTTCATCCCTTGACAACACATATCGGACATTTGCCATTAACTATGGCATGTGTCTCCTATTATTTTCTTAAGACTCAAATTTCAGGGAGACTGAGATAAAACATTGTAGAAGGCCTACATCCTGCTTCTTGTCTTAAAAAACTCCAAATCTTCAGAGCATGGCATAAACATTCCAATTTTGTAGTTCGTATGAAAAGATGTTTTGGAATTAATTTTAAAATTGTACATATGAGAAGATTATTCTTAGAGACCTTAAACCTAAATGTGCTTTAGAATAACCTAGTAAATAACAAGATTACAGTAACAGGATTCACAAAATCATTGCCTCATTTTTATCTTTCTACAAGTGAACTTTACTTTCCCCACTACTTCCTAAGACAGATTTTTTATTTTCCTATTCGGTTCTTGAATCTATTTTTACATTAGCATAATGGATAACTTTTTATTTTTAGCAACCGCCAGAGCCTACACCTTATTCTTCAAGATAAGTGGGTAAGCAATGAGTGCCTTCAGGCTGCTTTTTTAGAGAAAACATTCAGTATGAATTTGTAGAATAACCTGCGTCTTTTGTGTCTGTTATTTTTCACTGAGGGCAAATGGATCTACCTCACCCTTAGACCCCCGTCAGGCAAGTTTGCCTTTCCTTTTCCCATCCCCAAGACAAATTAAGAATGCTGAAACCTTTCACTCATAACAAAACAGTGATAAAGCAGGTAACAAGACCTCACATTAATCAGGTCTTTCAAAGGAGAGGCCCCAACCTACACCCTTTGTCTAGCCCGCTGGTAGGTGGGTTTTTTCAGACCCTTTTTAGGGTCCTTGCATTCTTTAGTCCGGCAGCACATTCTCCTTGGAAATGTTTCACTTTTCAGACAGCCTCTGTGTTGATCAAAAAACCCAGAGAGCCACTACAGAAATCCGAACTTCTAATGATCTTCTTTTATATTTTCTTACAATGGACAATGGGTCTCTCAATACTAATGGAATCAGTACACAAAGAGGGGCAGCAATGCAGAGAGATGGGGAGTGGAGAAAGAGAAGCCACTATCACAAGCTGTGCTGTATCATCTCGGTGGAAAAAATCCTGTTTTCTGTAGCCAAATTGTTGCTGTCTCTTGTTGAAAATATTCAAGGTTCCTGCAAACCAATGCTCAGAAGAAAAAAGATAAGAGTAGATGGACAATTTTCTTCTCAGGAAGAAACATTACCGTCAGTTAAATGCTAATAGACCAGTCTTCTTGGGCTTTTCTAATCCCTTTCACCACCAACACAACAATGGAAAATGAATTCACTAATCATTCCTCCTTTAAGTTTTCTCCAAGCAGTGGTTGCCATTTTTCCAGGCTAAACGAAGCAAGCTGTCCCTGTGTGTATACAATTATGTTGAATCAAGCGCGCCCTCTACTGGTCAATTAAAATATTACCAAACTGATGCGATTCACCAGATTAATTGAAATCAGAGAGGAAAGATATTTCGGGCAGCTTTATCTGCAAGTGTGTTTTTTGAAATATCATTCTATAAGGAAATTGTAAAAATTTGTGTATTAGTTCACAGAAACAGAGTTAAATATAAATCAATTTTTATGATTTAACCTGTATTAATAATTTACAAATTGCCAATGGTTATTTGGAAAAATTGAAATAACTTCATCTCTGCTCTCAAGATTTTTGTGAAAAAATTAACATTTTAACAGCACATGGAAACAATTTATTTTTATAAAGGAAGAGTTGGCAAACACTATCTGTAATGAACCAGATACTAAATATTTTGGGCTTTGCGGGTCCTTATGTCTCTTTTGCAGCTACTCAACTCTGCCATGCAAAAGGACTTGCAGACAGTATGTGAATGCATGGGTGTGGCTGTGTTCCAATAAGACTTTATTTACAAAAACAAACTTCAGGCCAGATTTGGTCTGTAAAGCTGTGAACTTGCAGTCCTATTGAGCCGTAAAAGAATGGCAACACCTCCAAAGTGTTGCATTCTGCAAAACAAGTTACTCTGGGGGAGGTGAGTGTAATTTTTGCTTGAAGGTTGCTATCACTTCCAAACATTTTGGAACTTTTCTTTTTGATTAGTTTCCAGACTGGACTGACACACCTCCCTAAAAATAATGAAAAATTACAACTGGCAGCGTCCTCAGAGTTCATTTAGTACAATTTTCTCATTTACTAAGGAGGAGACTAAAACCCAGAGTAATTCCTGGATGCTACTCTACTCACCTGTATTCTTCTCTGAATCAGCGCTAGATGACTTTTGGCTGTTTTGATAAGATAATGTATGGAATAATGCTTTGAAGCTAGAAAGAATTAAACACATATTATTGCTATTAGTATGTTAGGAAAAGAAAATGAAAGACATTTGCATTTTCTCTCCCTTTGAAGACCAAGTCTGCATAAATGATAAAGCCACAACGAGTCAATAACATTTCCCTTTTTTGGAACCATCACAAGTTTTAGAGATATTAACACTAAAGGTATTTTGTGTAAATATCATAATTTCATAGATTTTAGAATTCTTATTGGCAGTTGAGTGTAGAGGTGACTGTAATTTATCTTGGCATTTGAGCAAAATTATGAATTGTTTGTGTTGAGTGTGATAACCAAAGACAGATATGTTTTGGATTATTTTTAGCCAAGGATGTCTTATGTGAAGACAGGAGACTTGTGGCACTGCATATAAATAACATTTCCTTGAACTTCATTCATTGCTGCATATTCTGACCAAATAGTGAATTTTAGAGGTCTTTCAAATTAAAGCTAACGATGAAGATTTAAAATAAAATAATTCAGAAATTATTCATTTATTCATTCAACATAGTGACAAGCACTATGTTAAGTGGTGGTGATACAGTTCTAATTAAAAAAAAGCCTATCTACTTGCCCTCAATGAGCTTTCAGACTATGGAGGAATTATTATTGATAAGGCCTTGAGCTCTGACTTAGAGAACACAAAAATGAACATGACACCAAGTTTGCTCTTAAGGATTTTATATAGGGAATAGAAAGAGAAGAAGTGAGAGTGATAAGATGAGAATAAAAACGTAATAAGTATAAAACGAGAATAATAATTAGCTGGCACTAAAAAGTCATATAGGGAGGAGAGTATTTCCTTATGGGACTTCCAGGAACACTTTGTAGTAGAGTGACTATTTGATCCAGGCCTTGAAATCCGAATAGAATTGAACAAGCAGAGATGAAGCAGGAGGGGAAAGAACGAACAGACTTTCCTGACCGAAAAAGCGGCACCGTTACAGATATAAAACGGCATGGGTTTGGGCAATAGAGAACGAACTGTTGGGATTCAACTGTGTACACTTCTTGAGACCAGGAGGATTATGACAGAGGGGTTGTCTGGACCCAGATCGTGGGGGATATTGCAAACAATGAAAAGAGATTGAGTAGGTATCGCAGAGCCGTTGAAGGTTTTCCAATCTGGTAGCGACGTGGCCAGAACTGCAGTTTTGGACAGTAATCTTCAATGGATCAAGTTCAAGGAAATTTAATTTATAATCACGAGGAGACTGGCTCTTGCAATAACTTGGGAGAAAAGTCACAACGGCCTGAACTTCCCAGTGGTATGTGTATATAGACAGAGAGAAACACAATTTGATTCAAAAGGTGGAGAAAAATCGACAAAACTGGATGACTGATTAACCAAGGAACTTATCAATAAAGGGAGAAATGTGGATGACTTTTAGATTTTGTCACGTATATGTCTGACCAGTTGATAATGGCATTACTAGATGAGGAAACAGAAGAAAAAATTTCTATTTGGTGGGGAGAATCTGAAGTTTTCTTTTGGCCTTATTGAGTTTGAAGTAAGAGTAGAAGATCTACGTCAAGACGAATTGCAAGAATTTGCTGGGGCCAGCCCCATGGTGTAGCAGTTAAGTCTGGCGCGCTCCGCTTTGATGGCCCAGGTTCGCAGGTTTGGATCTGGGGCGCAGACCTACACCACTCATCAGCCATGCTGTGGTGGCAACCCACATATAAAATAGAGGAAGATTGGCCCAGATGTTAGCTCAGGGACAATCTTCCTCAAGCAAAGAAAGCGGAAGATTGGCAATAGATGTTAACTCACAGCAAATCTTCCTCACCAAAAAAAAAAAGGAATTTGCCCATATGTTTCTGAAACTTAACAGAGATTTAAGTTTAAAAGTCATCTGCATAAAGCAGTAGCTGAAGCAGTGGAAAGTGATGCTTTTACCTTACGGCTTTAAAGTTTTAATTTTAATAGGACTAAATTTTTCATTTTAGTCAAATTAGAGCTGTAAAATCTGTGGAAACCCATGATATCATAGTCTATATGCATGACATATTTGATAAGACTCTCTTTGGTGCTTAAATTGGAAGAAAATCCTTTAGAATGTTGGCACTTCGGACTCAGCAACTTTTTTCCCCCTAAATTAGTAGGAAGAAGAGTTAGCTATTAGTTTGGAAGGAATGTTTAAGATTATGGTATACTGGATGTGTTGCCTATTTGTCAATAGGATGGAATAAAACAAAAGGAAAAAAAAAGTTCCCTAAACGTTCTCTGCTGTCATTATTATTAGGGAATGGTAGCGTTAAAATCATTTTCGGAAAGTTGAGCTATGAGCATGTTAGAGTTGAGAAGGGGTGTATGGCGGTCTCCAATTTTCCGGCTTGCATGTCCATTCTGAGATCATGTCTAACCAGATTTACTAATTTAATCCCTCATAATGTTTTATTACAGTACTTACAGAGCAGGAAAAGATTAATGGCCAGGATGAAAGGCTCTCATTTCAACTTAGGAACTTAATATTCAGCTAAAAAGGAAGAATAAAAGCCTAACAAGAATGGGTGATATTTTGTGGAGTGAAGGCTCAGTAGCTCACCCTGAATGAAGGGATTAAGTCAACATTTTACTGGGCAAAATAAAATACAGAACAGGATATTACAAAATTAATAAGAAAATAGAGAAGGGACTAACTTCATCAACCTCAAATGCCCACAGCTGCATTTCCTCCCTCTCCTCACCTCCTGTTCCCAGGAAGAGAAGAGCAGAGTGGACCCAACATCTCAATACCCAGTTTCCACACTGGTGCTCTGAAGGTCAGGTGCACTCAGGTCTCAGATAAGATGGAAAGCAATTCAAGGAGAGTTCACACATGGGAAAAAAGCAGAGCTGTCAATGTCTGATAAGAGGTAAGTGAGAAAAAACAGGATAACAACCATAAGAAACTATCATGGTTATAATAAATGAACTTCCTGTGCAGAGCACTGTGAACCAGCACATACCCCAGGAAATAAAAGAAAAATATTCACAACTAACGCTTTGCATTTTCAAAGAAATTAAAGAGAATATAGAATATATGAAACCATAAATCAGAGATGAAGAAAATAGACAAGAGCCTAATTTTGGAGAGCTAGAGAAATAAATTGAACATAAAAAGACATAATTTTGGAACTAACTGAACATAGGGAGGTAGTGGTGAATAGTGTTGAAAATTGAACCTATGGTAAAGAAGCTAGGAAAAGAACTCAGATAATATAAAGAAGAAAGAGAAGACATGAAGGAAATTAGAGAAAATATAATATGTATGAAAGATAAAGAAGCTCATTCTGAAGTTAAAAAATATTTCAAGATAATATTAAAAAAAATTTCTTAAAATGAAGAAATTAGTAAGTTATAATGTCTGAAAATTGAAAGGCACATCATCTTCCAGAGCAATCAACACCAATCTATATCAAGGTGATGTTACAGATCCTCAAGGAAAATTAAATAATTATTCAGGGTTAAAGGAAAAAACTCACCTAAAAATTAGACTGGTTTCATAGTTTTTTCAAACAAACCTTCAGTGCCAGAAGATAGTGGAAGATAGTTGAGGAGGTATTTTTTGAACAAAAATATTTATATCTGGCATGTTTCAGTTAAGGTATAAAGATTAAAGATGAATGGTCTTGAAAATGCAAAGGTCCAGGGAATACGGCATCCAGGAATACTTCTTGGATAAAGAATATAATGAAGAAATCCAATCAACCAGGATAGTAATCAACATATAGAACTCAGGGTTGGATTTAGAACTGAATTTAACCAGGGTTGATGTTTTGATAGCTGAGTATAATGAAAGGAAAGAAGGTCACAGAGTTGAGGGTATATGAATTAGTGATTATAATGATAGGTCATAATCTAATCTGGGTCAGGAGGGAAGTGAGGGCATAAGACGTGAGATAGAGTGTAAAAAGGTGGTCAGGTCAGTGGATTGGAAGTTGTAGTGGGTTCTTGGAATGAAGATTATTGGATGATGGTTCTAGAGGGGCAAGCTCTAAAGATAGGAGGTAATGATCAGAGAATGGGATGATTGAAACTGAAATATCAGAGATGATGTAGTTGTTAGGGGAAGAGGTATGATGAAGGACAAAATTAGTGAAAGAAAAGAGGCCAGGAAGTGGAATGGCCAAAGTGTTGAGTCTCCAGGCATAGTGAGTCACTCAAGTTGATGATAAGGTTAGTGGTTGAAAGAAAAACATAAGCTAGGTGATAAAATTCCCAGCGAATGAAGGGTATCATGTTCTGATGGCACGTGCTCAGAATTATCAAGAGAGTTTCAGGAAGTAGGGGTAAGCTATTTGGACATACCAAGGAGGAGCAAGTTTGATACCTAGTCCACCTCTAGTTTTGGTGGTATGTGTGATGTTGGAGAAAAATCTCCTCTGATTGAGAGAGCTGTGGGAAATTAGTATACTCAGGAGATAGCCTGTATTCATGAGCAAGAAGATATAATAGATTATGCTGATGAACGAACATGACATTTAGAGGAGGAATATAGAGGTTGGGAGAGGTGGAATATTGGGTTTACACTGTGGATTTACGAAGCCATATGAGATTAAAAGTCTGGGTAGGGAGGGATTCTCAACAAGATTGGACTTCTTGAGGTGAAAAAGAGTGAGAGCACAATGTTGGTCTCTCAAGGTAAGGAGGGGGTGGTGGATAACATGTTCTAATAATAGACTCCTTCTTGGCACTGGCCTATCAGTTAGTTTATTGTGGTGAATGGTAATACTGCATGGGTGTGTAGGTAAGATTGGGTAGGAAAGGAGGTTTTACTAGGAGAACAGAGATTGTTCTTTGGGCCTCTTTTAAGTTTTATTTAGGGTAATAAGACCAGAAGTAGTGCAGTTGTACTTGGGCCATGAACGAAAATTCTTTGTACAAACCCATATAATATTGTTACCAGAACCCTGGTAAAGTTTACATATATACGTGAGCACATGCACACACACACCCTAAGACCAATCATACATGGATAATAATTCAAGTCTTAAATGATACACAAGCCAATCGAGATGGCTTTGATATTTTTGGTGGATGCTCAAGTCTGATTGACTTTTTGGTGCACGTTGATGGGTTCTTTAGATGCCCTGTGTTGCAGTTCTCTGATATGGGTGATGTGCTCTCCAGCTAAGCTCTTGTGACTCATCCTCAGAGCCTTCTCTTGGCGATATGAGCCATTGCAGGCAGCTCACAGCATAGATTTTTGCATTTGCACTTCTCAGACTACAGTCAAATGCCAATCTCTCTGCCTTTCACACAATAGGGAGTGAATTCTAGCCCTACTGATGGTCTTCTCAAAGGTCCTCTTTCTAGACTTACAGTAAGTGGAGGTAGGTGGGAAAACACCGCATTCTCCATCTTTCATTATTTCGGCCTCTTCACCTGCAAACTGTTTTTCACCCTTGACTGATTATGAGCTAAGGCTCAAAATGAGTTTCTGACCACCCTTTCTGAAAATTTTGTATCTTTTATTTTGTTTCTGGGCCTTTTGTAACCTCAACAAAGTTGGGGCAAAATGATTCCCGTTTTAACATGCTACTTTACTGTTATTCCTCCAAAGACTGGATACTTCCTTAGCAAAAGTCTTCCACTCTCTCTGCCATGTTCTCAGTCTTAATTTATGAGGCTTAAGTGGGATTATAAAATGTTACTACTTATATATGAAAGATATTGATTTTATTTTATTTGACTGTTAGAAATCAGTATAGTGAAGTTGTTATGAATTGGCTTTTGGTAGCAGACAGCCAATGTTCGAATTCTGATTCCATGACTTATAAACTGTGACCCTTGGGCAAGCAAATTAACCATTCTGTCAAATGGTGGTAATAATGGCCTACTTCATATTGTTTTCATGAAGATCAAGAGTTAAAATATGTTGATATATGTTAATCATATCAAAGACACAATACCAATTTATATAACTCTTCCAGAAAATTCTTCCCAACTTATTTCAAGATTACCCTCATGCCAAAACTGGACAAAGAAATTACAAGAAAACCACAGACCAATTGCCTTCATGAATATAGACACAAAAATTCTGTAAAAACTTTAGTAAATCAAATTAACAGTATTTATAAAGTATAATATATCATGATCAAGTGGGGTTTATGTGGGAGTGCAAGGTTGATTTAACAGTTGAAAATCAATCTACATAATCCACTATATTAACAGATTACCAAAAAAAAAAAAAAACTGCATGCTTGTCTCAGATGCAGAAAAAGCTTTGACGAATCCAACACCCATTTTTGATAAAAACTCTCGGCAGAGAAGAGAGCTTCCTTAACCTGGTAAAAGCATCTTTGAAAAACCTATTATTAACATAAAACTTAATGGTGAAAGACTGAATGCTTTTCCTCAAAGAATAGAAACAAAACAAGGGTGTCTGCTTTCACTATTTCTGCTTAATCTTGTACTAGAGGTACTAGCCAGTGGAATAGGCAAGAAAAACAAATAAATGGTATACAGATAAGAAAGGAAGTAGTAAAACTAATTTTATTTACAGATGACATGATACAAAATTCAATAGTACTCCTACATATGGATAATGAGCAATCAGAAATACAAATTTTAAAAGTATATTAAAATAGCATTGAAAGAATTAGGAATGCATTTAACAAAAGATGTGCAAGACCTATACCTGGAAAACTACCAGATGCTAAGATATTTTAAAGAAAGCCTAAATAATTGGAGAAATATATTGTGTTTAGATTGAAGATACAATATTGTAAGTTATCAATTCTCTTCAAATTGTTCTCTCTCTCTATATATATATAGTATATATATTATGTATATATAGCATATATACATGTACATACATATATAGAATATATATATATATTCTCAACACAATCATAAGCAAAATCACAGAAAGCTTTTCTTCTGGAAATTCAAAACATTATTCTAAAATTTACATAGAGATGCAAAGGACCTGGATATTCCAAAAATCTTTGGAAAAGAAGAACAAATTTGTAGGTCTTCACTACCTGATTTCAAGACTTACTATAAACCTGCAGTAGTCAAGAGAGTGTGATATTGTAACAGATCTGAAGGGAGTAATAGACAACTATACAGTAACAGTAGGGTGGACTTCACTACCCCACTTTCAACAATGGATAGATTATCCAGACAAAAAATCAATAAGGAAACATTGATCTTGAACTGTACTTGAGACCAAACAGACATACCAGACATATATAGAATATTCCATCCAACAACAACAGAATACACATTCTTCTCAAGAACACACAGAACATTCTCCAGGGTAGATTATATGTTAGGTCACAAAACAAGTATCATAAAATGTAAAAAGACTGAAAGCATACCAAGTATCTTTTTCGACAACTATGGAATGAAACCAGAAGTCAACGACAAGTGGAAAACTGGAAAATTCACAAATACGTGGAAATTAAACAGCATACTCCTGAACAACAAATAGGTCAAAGATGAAATCAAAAGAAATAAAAAAAATCTTGAAGCAAACAAAAATGGAAACACTAAAACTAAGTGGAAATACTAGAACTTTTGGGATGCAGCAAAAACAGTACTAAGAGGGAACTCTATAATGATAAACTGTACATTAAGAAAAAAGAGAGAACTCAAATAAACAATCTAACTTTACACCTCACAGAACTAGAAAATGAAGAAAAAGTTAAGCTCAAATTTAGCAGCAGGAAGGGAATAATAAAGCTCAGAGCAGAAATAAGAAAAATAGAAATTAGAAAGCCAACAGAAAAGACCAATGAAACTAAGAGTTGGTTTTTGAAAAGATAAACAAAATTGACAAAACTTTAGCTAGACTTACCAAGAAAAAAATAGAATATTCATATAATAAAGTTAGAAATGAAAGAGGATACATTACAACTGATACCACAGGTATACCAAGAATCATAAGAGACTATTATGAACAATTATATGCCAACAAATTGGAAAACCTAGAAGAAATGGATAAATTCCTAGAAACATACGACCTACCAAGTTTGAATCATAAAGAAATACAAAATCTGAAAGGACTAATAACAAGTAAGGAGATTGAATCAGTAATCAAAACCTCCCAACAAAGAAAAGCCCAGGACCCAATGGCTTCATGGGTGAATTCTACCAAACATGTAAAGAAAAATTAATGCCAATTCTTCTTAAATTCTTCCAAAAAATTGAAGAGAAGGGAACACTCTCAAACTTATTTTATAAGGCCAGTGTTATCCTGATAAGAAAGCCCGAAAGGGACACTATACGAAAAGAAAACTAGAGGCTAATATCCCTGATGAATATGGATGCAACAATTCTCAACAAAATACTAGGGAACCAAATTCAACAGCACATTAAAAGGATCATACAACATAATCAAGTGGGATTTAATGATGGGATGCAAGAATGATTCAACATACACAAATCAATCAATGTGATACACCACATTAATAGAAGGAAAGATAAAAATCATGTGATCTATCTCAATAGATGCAGAAAAAGCATTTGACAAAATTCAGCATCCTTTCACGATAAAAACTCTTGACAAATTGATTATAGAAGGAACATACCTCAACATAATAAAAGCTGTATGTGATGAACCCACAGTTAACATCATACTCAATGATGAGAGTTTGAAAGTTTTCTCTCTAAGATCAGGAAAGCAAGGGTACCCACTCTCACCACTCCTATTCAACATGGTACTAGAAGTCCTAGCCAGAGAATTAGGCAAGAAAAAAGAAATAAAAGGCATCCAAATCAGAAAGGAAGAAGTAAAGTTGTCTCTATTCACTGATGACATGATCTTGTAGAAAACCCTAAAGACTTCACAAAAAAACTAACAAACAAATTCAGTAAAATTTCAGAATACAAAATCAACATACAAATTCAGTTGCATTTCTATACACTAATGATAAACAATCTGAAAAAGAAATAAAGAACACGATCTCTTTTACAAAAGCATCAAAAACAATAAAATACTTAAGAATAAGTTTAATCAAGGAGGTGAAAGATCTATACACTGAAAACTATAAGACAGAGGAAAGAAATTGAAGAAGATGCAAATAAATGGAACACATCAAATCATCACATGGTACACCATAAACTTGTGTAATGTTATATGTCAATTATATCTCAGTAAGGCTGGAAAGAAAAAGAGTGTGATACTGGTGTAAAGATAGGCAAATAGATTAATGAAATTCAATGAGGAATTGAATTCAATGGGAAATTCAAATGGTGCAGAACAATTGTATAGTCACATGCAAAAAACTGAATCTCAGCTCTTCACAACGTTAACAAAAATTCCCTTGAAATGGTTCAGAAGCTTAAATATAAGAGTTCAAACTCTAGAATTTCTAGAGAACACAGGAGACAACTTTATTGATATTGACCTTGGAAAAGATTTCTTAAATGTAACACCAAAAACACAATTCAGAAGAGAAAAAAGTCAATATAGTAGCCATTATCAAACTAAAACCTTTTACTCTGTTAGGCAAATAAAACTGGGAGCAAATATTGCAAAAATATGTATCTGATAAACGGCTTGTATTTGGAACATAAAAAATGTCTTACAACTTAATAAAAAGAAAACAGTCTAGTAGAAAATAGGAAAGACATTTGAAGAGAAATTTTTTCAAAGAAATTATACGGATAGCAAATAAACACATAAAAAGATGCTCTAGATCATCAGTCATTATGGAAATGTAAATTAAACTACAGCGAGATACCACTGCTCACCCACTTGAATGACTGAAAATTAAAAAAGCTGACCATATCAAATATTGGGAAAGGGTGAACTTTCATACACTACTGGTGGGGATGTAAAATGATAAAAGTTTAACTTTTTCTTAATGTGGTATATGTATACAATGGAATACTACTCAGCCATAAAAAAGACAATATCGTCCCATTTGCAACAACATGGATGGGCCTGGAGGGTATTATGTTAAGTGAAGTAAGCCAGAAAGAGAAAGACAAACACTGCATGACGGTTGGAATATAAACGAACACATGGACAGAGAAAACTGTATTGTGGTTACCAGTGGCAATGGGGGTGGGGGTGGGCACAAGGGGTGAAGGGAGACATATACATGGTGATGGACAAACAAAAATGTACAACCCAAAATTTCACAATGTTAAAAACTATTAAAACATCAATAAAAAAATAAAAAAAAAGTTTAACTTTTTCTTAAAAAGATCTATGTACATCTACCATATGACCCCACCATTCCGCTCCTAGGTATTTACCCGATAGAAGTGTAAGTACATGTCCCTAGAAAGGTTTGTATGTGAATATTCACAGTGGCTCTATTTGTGATAACTAAAAACTCGAAACAACCAAAATTTCTATTAACTGTTGAATGGATAGAAAATAGAAGTACATCCATACAATGAAAAAAGAATGAATTACGGATACATATAACAATATGGTTGAATGTCAAAATGATTATTTTAAGTGAATGAACCCAAGCAGAAAGAGTAGATACTATATAATTCTACTTATATAAAATTATAAAAAATGCATACTAATTTATCATGATAGAAAGTAATTCAGTTGCCTGAGGATGGGAAGGCAGGGAGGGGTGGAGAGAGGAATTACACCATAAGTACTTGACACATTTTAGCTATTATTGTTATTAGCCTCTCACCCCAACAAATGGAGAAGGAATGAAAGAGGGAGGATACTGAGCTTAAATCAAAAATGCCTGAGCAAATCTGGTGTTTGTTTTCAATGATTAGATCACATTTCTACTATTATGTGGGATACGGTATTTAAATTAAGATTGAGTTATAGAAAAATAAGGAAAGCATTTTATTTTTTTGCAACCCAGAGTATCTTTGAACTATGTTGCCCTTTACATACATAAGCATTTCCCCCACCCCCAACCCCTAACCCACACACACTATGGCTACAAATCCTGTTCTGCATTTTCCTGTGTCTGATCGATTACCATTTCATGTTGAAGACCAAAAATCATATTTGAATATTTTGAATACTAGTTTCTAAATCTGCAAAAAGCCGGAAGTGAGACTAAACAGCAAAAATCACAACAGGAACCACTACCACACATTTCATGTACCCTTCTTGGCTTTGGATGCTTTCTTCCTCAGTGGGCACAGTGAACCCCAAAAGGAATCATATATGCCTGTTGACTGGTTGACTCAAAGTGCATATGGTTTGTTGTCTTCAGGGATATCTCTTTATATTTGACAAACTTTGGGCAAAGTGAGGGATAAAGATTCCAGGGCCTGAAAGATCTTGGCCGTGGTTTTCACTGGGAGTTTGTGCCATTTCCCATGCCAGTGACTTTTGGATATACAGGGCCCTACTGACATTCTAAAGGTGGAGGCCAAAGACGTGAACTATCTTGCAACGATGAGATAATCCTGCACAACCAAGAACTGTCTCACCGAATGCCAAGAGCACTACCATCGGGAAACACAGAGTCCTTGTCAACGTTATTATGCAGTAAAGGAAACGGAGGCTCAGGGAGCTTGTATGAAACCGTCCTTGTGCTCTCTTAAGTGTTTTTCTCTTATAAATGGAGGTTTGGGCTTATGTTGTATATTCTGTTATAATTGTCTTGCAGTGGGCGTGGGAACATTTATCCACTTAAAAGATAACTCTACTACGTCCCATTGACTTCATACAAG
Source organism: Diceros bicornis minor (assembly GCF_020826845.1). Taxonomy (NCBI): domain Eukaryota; kingdom Metazoa; phylum Chordata; class Mammalia; order Perissodactyla; family Rhinocerotidae; genus Diceros; species Diceros bicornis. Next base: position 21,948,985 of record NC_080768.1, read on the forward strand.
ACCATATGGCTTCGATACCAGGATCACCAGGAAAAGAGGCAAGTCCTTTCATTACAAAGGATAAAGGAATGATCTGAGGTCAGAGAGGGGTGTGGAGGCAGAGACTAAGTTAGAGCCCCGGGCTTCTGGTCATCATTCAGAGCTTGTTCTATCCCTGACCTGGGATGTTAGCAATTTCCTTAAAATAAATAATATAAATTAGAAAAGGATGCACATTTCTCCTTAAAAACATTGAGAAATGTGCGTTTACTTTATATTTTACTGACTATATTTCTGTTTTTTTATTTTTTTATTTTCCCCTCAAAGCCCCAGTGGATAGTTGTACATCACAGCTGCACATCCTTCTAGTTGCTGTGTGTGGGACGCGGCCTCAGCATGGCCGGAGAAGCAGTGTGTTGGTGCGTGCCCGGGATCCGAACCCGGGCCGCCAGTAGCGGAGCACACGCACTTAACTGCTAATCCACGAGGCCGGACCTATATTTCTGTTTTCATTCAGTGATTAAGAATGTGGCCCGTGGAGTTCCACCTCCTGGCTCAAATTCTGGTTCTGCCGCTTGTATGCTGTTTATGTTGAAGGCCCAGTTTCCTCATCTGCAAAAAGAGGGAAGTAAGTTTAGGATTGTTTTGGGGATTATATAAAATAATTTATATCAAGTTTTACCAGTGCCTAGAACATGGTGGTTCTCCAAAATTAGCATAATTTTTGTTTAGTCTCTGCACAGATGCTGAGATTCTAATAAATACATTACAATACAATTATAAGCCTCAAATCTGTTGTTCTCTAGAATTTTAATTAACTCATAATAAAAGGCATACAATTTGGAAACTAATATGTATGGTTATAAGAACCCTATAATTGCCTTTGAAAATGATGGGATTTAGAAGCACAGTCATTTTTTGTCTTCTGACCCTGGAAAATCTTGACCTATTTACAGGGTTGCTGAAGGAAACACCCCAGACACTGATTGCCTGTGCCCCATGGCAATTCATCTGGTGTTGAGGATTCATGGTACAAAGTTACTGTTGCTTTGAGATGTATACATTTTTAATCATCTAGCTAAATGTTCTCCATAATTCTGAAAGTTTGCCTTTTTTCATTTTGTTCTTTGGCCAACATTTACTTTTAAATGTATTATTGGTGACTGTGTCCTTTCTCTGTCTCCCTGAAAGATTGGGGAATTCCTTTTTAAGTTTTGATGGGCTTCAAATGTAAATAAGAACTAACTATTGACATTGCTATTTTGTATATCTTTCTATATATCTATGATATTTTACTGTGTAAATCCCAAATTGGACTGTAAAAACCAAATTCTTGAATTATCCACTAGGGGGAAGCCTTGTTCTTCCATTAAATATGGATTTTCATTAAAAAAAGTGAAATTTACATTTTTTGTCTCCTTGTGAAGAATTGAATGTGTCAGTCCTGGTATTAAGAACTCTGCTTAAAGTCGTGGTTATGTCTTGGCTCTTTTGAGGTTGACAATGCAGGATTCACTCGAGGAGAGACGTGTTGATCTGTGAACAGTGTTTTGTTTCCTTTTTTCTTTATCCTTCATGGGCTACTCAAGCAGCAGTCTCACATAAAACGTTGTTTTTCACAGAAATGTCACACTAGTCTCAAGACTGAATCTGAGGACTCCCTTCTGTCTCTTTACAAAGATGACTTACTGAAGGATGTCCCAAATCATATGATTGTACTTCTTATTAGTCTTCATCTCTTCACCACTTTGATGGAACTCTTCACAGTAAATGTGACAGTGATACGAAGGTTTCTGATGTTTTTCAGGCAGACTTTCAAAAAAGGATGGAAACTTTTAACAGTCCATCTGTATTTGAATTTCCTAATGATTCCAGATAACCAGCATCTAATTTTATCAAATTATATCCCTTTAGTGATATATATAATAGAAAATGATGGAATGATAGAAGTACATTAACTGGTAAGAGCTGGCCGAGATTTCAAGACCACTTGGGTTAGAAAATCTAGGCTTGTTCAAAGCACAGTGACAGTTCTTTATCTGGTACTCAGGAAATTTAAAGTTAGGTAGAATCATGGTGCAGCCACTTTGCAAGACAGTTTGGCAGTTTCTTAAAATGTTAAACATAAATATACCATATGACCCAGCAATTTCACTCCCATTTACCTACCCAAGAGAAATGAAATCATGTACATATCCATGCAAAAACTTGTATGTAAATGTTCATTAGCAGCATTATTCACATTAACCAGAAAAGGAAATAATCCAAATGTCGATCCACTAGTGAATAGATAAACAAAAAATGGTGTATCCATACAATGGAATACTACTGAACAATAAAAAGGAATGGAGTAGTGAAGCATACTACAGCATGGATGAACTTCAAAAACATTATGTTAAGTGAAAGAAGCCAGACACAAAAGATCACTTATTGTATAATTTCGTTTAAAGGAATAGTCTAGAAAAGGTAAATTTATAGTGACAAAAAGTAGATTAATGGTTGCCTGGGAGTTGGAGTGGGAATAAGGAGAGCCTGCAAACAGGCATGAAGTTTCTTTTTGAGGTGATGGAAGTGTTTTAAAATTGGATTGTGGTGATTGTTGTACAACTCTGTACATTTACTAGAAATCACTGAATTGCACACAAAATTTCTTGTATGTATAAAGTTGTTAAAAATTAATCGAATAAATCTGAAGATGAAATGTCCTTATGAAAATTTGAAACATTCTTTCAGAGAGAGGTGCTCAAACTCATTAGATATTCCGGCTTTCAGGTCATGCCAGCTTCCTGTCTTAAAGTTTCAGAAGAGAGTAAGAATACGTGACTTTCATTTCTACCACTCTGGAAAAAACAGCCAAATGCTTCTGAATCAAAGCATCAGAATTCAAGCTATGGGGGCTGTGTTTGCCTGTGACCTATGAAATGTTCCCCGAACTCACACAACCTACCACTTACTGAACACTACCAGACTGTATTAGGTCTGGTCCTTTCTCTCAAGGAACATGGACACCATGTTCTTTGCATATCTTGAGCAATTTAAGGTTATTATTGGGAAGTGAGGTGGATACAAAGAAAAGAGTTCTTTTTTCCTGGGTCACTTCTGTCAGCCTATAAACCTTGCCTGCCTTTCTCACCCTGCCTGTGAGACTGCTGTCGCCATTATCTGGCCAGAGCAATGGGTTATTTTTTCTGACATCAATGGTGGTGAATTTATGTCATGACAAAGGTCTAAAAACTCACTTAAGACAGAAATCTTAAGAAAAATATATGAAATTGAAAGATATTCACAAATACACTGATTAATTTCACTTATGAAAATGAATCTCTTCTTATCTCTCTCTCCAAAATCCTATTAATAATTGCTACTATTTTGAGTCATTGAAAATGCTTGTAATTTGTTTTACAAAACCTATCCAAAATCTGCTTAGATATAAAAGGAAATAATGGTATGCTTGTCTACATGCTGTATTTGTCTTTTCCATCTTGGAGGGCAAATACCCCTTCTTTTATGTCTTCGGGAAATTTTCCTTGATGCTGTTACCTTTTGAGTGTTCTTGGATCTCACCTTTTTTCTGTCCTTCCCTTGGCCAGGCTTTCACTGGCTTCAGGAAGAGAAAAAGTCAGTTCTTACAGTGATGACCAGCAGAAGAATTCTGCTTCTGTCCCTCACCAACTTTTCATAATCACCCAGAATATCTGTGATGGGTAATCAACAGCCAACTCATCAATGATGGCATCAAGCTTGGTTCTTTCTCTTTCCTGTGGGGAAGATCAAATCATAATTTCAATGAATTAAGAGCAGAGAAGGTATCTTTTCTATCGTGAACATAATCCTGCTCCAGTTGGAAGAAATTTTCTTTTGCTCCAAAAAAAGAAGCTTCTGGATGAGGATTATGGGTGAGTTTTAAGAAAATTATTATTTTCTAGGTTCTGCAAATTATTTTCATGGTTGAGTTAGAGCATTTCAACTTTTTGTTGACTGGCTCCCAGCAATCATGTGTTTTAAGCTGTCCTGGTGGTGGCTGTCCCCTTCCATGGTGACGCTTGCTATGGTGACACTAACTGTAGAGGCTAAATGCCATTTGCTTGCCTGTTCTCTCCACCTACAGTGCAGTTTCTTAGTGTTCCTTGATGAAATCCTTTCCACCCTTTTTTTGGTTTAGCTGAATGCTTTCTTCACACGTCTTTTTTGGATCCCAGTTGTGAAAGACTCCCTTTCTCCTCCAGACCCATCTAGCACTTTATTACTCTTCTATAGATATAACCTTTTTTTAAACAACCAATATTGGGTAACATGGTTATGTTAAGGGCCCTCTTTTTCTGAATCATTACTTTATTTGAGAAGAATATTCTTACATAAATTTTTAAATGAAACAACTTTTAGTTGTATATTAAATGCATTGTCATTGAAAATAATAAAGCCACATAACATCCAAACTGTTGCAAAAAATCCAAAATTTATTGCTACCATAATTATAGAAGATGCTTTATTCCATTTAGTTTGTGTTTATTTGCATACTTATCTTCCCTCCTCGCTTAAGCTGGACCATGAAGCCCCTGAGGGCAGGAAAAATGTTTACACAAATTTGTAAACTTCCACAGTGTCTTGTGTGTTGGAAGTTCTCAGTGACACAAAGCCTGTGAAACACCTAGAGGAGTGGCTGACACAAAGTAAGAAGTCACAAAACCTATGTTCTTCCTCCTTTTGTTTCTTCAACTTAAAGTGGTAAAATTTAATTCTAATCTTGAGACACAGTGATGGCTAATACCACACAGCTACTGGGGATTTTGTTTCTTTGCATCTTGGCTTCATAATGCTTTTGCTTTCAAATGAATTAACCAATATATTATTTTTGTGAGAATAATTGGTAATTATACATTATATGAAGCCAGGCTTACTCTGTGGAGAAGATTATCTTTCTCTTTGAGGATCTTTCACTTCTCCATTTGCTTATACTTTTCCTAATATTTTCCCTGTGAAATCCTCCTCCTTCTCACCATAGCACTTACTTGCCGTCCATGGAATACCAAAGGATCGTATTGGAGATTAGACCTCACCCTATAAGCTACTCCATTCCCAAGTCCAACCATTCTATCTTTCATTCACTCAACTGAGTGCTTACTATGTCCTGGGCTCTGCGCTAGGCCCAGTCTGGGTGTTACAGTAGTCAACTCATTACTATTCCTGCCTTCAACACCCATTTTTAAAAATTATCTTCGGGGCCGGCCCGGTGGCGCAAGCGGTTGGGTGCGCGTGCTCCGCTGCGGCGGCCCGGGGTTCGCTGGTTCGGATCCCGGGCGCGCACAGACGCACTGCTTGGTGGGCCATGCTGTGGCGGCGTCCCATATAAAGTGGAGGAAGATGGGCACAGATGTTAGCCCAGGGCCGTCTTCCTCAGCAAAAAAAAGAGGAGGATTGGCGGATGTTAGCTCAGGGCTGATCTCCTCACAAAAAAAAAAAAAAAAAAAAAAAAAAAAAAAATTATCTTCAAGGAGCTGGCCCAGTGGTGTAGTGGTTAAGTTTGCATGCTCTGCTTCCGCAGCCTGGGGTTCACAGGTTCGAATCCCGGGCGTGGACTTACACGCTGCTTCTCAAGCCATGCTGTGGTGGCATCCCACATGCAAAATAGAGGAAGATGGGCACAGATGTTAGCTCAGGGCAAATCTCCCTCAGCAAAAAGAGGGAGATTGGCAACAGATGTTAGCTCAGGGTCAATCTTCCCCAGCAAAAAAAAAAGATCTTCAAAAGGGAGTCAACAGATGATGATCAACTGAGGTATAGAAAAATTTAGAACCTCTGTTTACCTTTTCAAAAAAAGTCAATTTCAGTTTCTGAGAATGTTTAGAAGGTACATCATATATTAGTATAATAGAACATGTATATAATTTATAAATTATAAAATCCACAAATATTAAGGGTGCACGCTCATATTATTTACTGATAGAGGGTTCAATCAAAAATGTTTTCAGACCACTGACTTAGTATATTAGTGGTATTAACAGGTGACTTATGAGAAGTTTTAGGCCATCTACCCGCATAGTATTTATTAACCCCTCCAAATGCATACTAATAAACAGTATATATAAGTAAAAATAGTATGCTTAGTAATTAAATGGAGCTTCAAGGTAAGTTCCCTATCTACCCTACCCCCATATCACTTTTCTGCTCTTAAGTGCCTTATATATAGGAAACTTCTGGCACTATCATAATCTCATGGTCAATAAAGATAAGAAACTAAGCAATTACAGTGCCGCATGGATAGGGAAAAGTATTAGGCGCGTTGGCAGCACACTGAACGTGCACACTAGCCAGTCCTCAGGGTTAGGAGAAACTTTTCTATGGATGTAGCATCTAAGCTGAAACTTGAAGGCTATGTAGAAATTTAGTAGCAGAGAAGTAGAAAAAGAGCCTTCTGGGAAGACACAAGAGCACAAGGGCATTCTAGGATCAAGAGAGAGTATGTAAATTTGGGGAATTAAAAGTGTGGTGGAAGTGTGGTGTGCACAGATAAAGGGATGAGAGAGGAGGCGTGAGAACCAAGCAGGGCCAGACCATGAAGAGTCTTGTTAAGAAGCTTGACCTTCTTCTGAAGGCAATGGGAGCCAAGGATACCTTATAAGCAGAGGCATGACATGGTGAGGGATGTGCTTTAGAAAGACATCTCTCCAACTGCAGTCTGATAGTATGACCATATGTCCTGGTTTTCCAGAACAAATCCAAGTTTTGCTTATTGTCCTGCTGTAAATATCAATAGTGCCCCCTTTCCTATTTTGATGATAAATTATGTGGTTTTCCCAAGAGTAGACTGAAGGAGACCAAGTAGCATGAAGATCTTGGCTGCAGTTGGTTGCAATATTCTGGAGGAGAGATGAAGTCTTGCATTAAGTTAGTCATAGTGAGGATGGAGACTAATAAAGGGTATATAGTAGTAGTAGTAATATTTAAGAGGTAGAATACACAGTGGATGGTGGTTGATTGGATGTGAGGAATGAAGAAGAATGACAAGGGCTGTGACACCCAAGTTTCTCCTTTGGCACCTGGGTAGACGGTGAACTGTTTACTGAGATACAGAATCCCAGAGGATGAGCAAGTTTTTGGGATGGAGAATAATAACTGAATTTTGGGAATTGTGGAATTTAAGTTGTCTGTTGGATGTCTAACAGATCTGGTAGATGTTTTGACATGTGGATCTGAAGTTCTGGATAGAATTCTGAGCTGCAGATAGAGATTTCAGGGTTGTCTGCATAAATATAGTAACTGAAACTATGAGTGGATGAGATAGTCCAGATTAAACGTGTAGAGAAGAGAAAAGGCCTGGGACAGAGTCCTGAGGAACTCCAACATTTGATGGATGAATAAAAGAGTAGTAGCTCACAGAAGAAATTGTGAGAAGAGGCAGAGAAATAGGAAACAAGGAGAGTGAAATGTCCTGGTACCAAAGATAGGGAATATTTCAAATGAAGGAAGATGTCAACAGTGTTGAATGCTGTCAAGAATAAGATGAGGACTGAAATTAACCAGTGGGTCTAACACCAAGGTTACCTTGGCAAGAGAGTTTTAGTGAAAAGATGGGGACACATATAAGACTTGAAAAAGTGGAGTGGAAAAAAAACTCTTTCCAGAAATCTTCATACTTAGATATGTGTCTCTGTTAATTGAAAAGTAGTGGATGAATTAATTCCTTCATTTTATTAGCTAATGTGTTCCATTTTCTAGAAAACATAACAGTTGACCCAGTTAACATATAGATGTCTTTAAAAAAGCTTGTAAAGAGGTTAAAGGTAAGAATGTCTGGCTCTAAAGAACACTAGTGTGAAAGATCTTTAATATCTGTGTGGAGGAAGTTTTAAGGTCTGCTTAAATATCATTACATACTCAATGGTCTGCTTTTCCTATAGGGGAGGTTAGACCTTGCTGTGAGTTTTGCTTCTCCTTTTTCTTATAGCCTGAATGCAATCAATTACCTGCTGTCATTTGCCCTGCTCTATTTTTAGTATCTGCTTTTTATAATTACTTGTACATGTCAAATGCCATGACTGTTAACTGATAGGAAGCCAGATGGAATCGGAGGGGGCATAAGAGCTCAGGCCCTGACATCAGATAGACCTGATTCTGCACCAACCTCAGTTTCCCTATTTTTAAAGTGTGGATGTTAATAGTAACCTCATCATGTTGCTATAAGGATTAAATGACACGAGACGTGGACAGAGCACTTAGTTGCCTGGCCCACAGTAAACACCCAAATACAAGTTCACAACTAGATAAATTATTGTTTCAGTTTTTTTTGGTACAATGTCATTTCAAAAGGGCTTTGTGTGTATGGAGAAGCCATTTCAAGGTGAGGATTAAAGTCACTATCAGGGCTGTAAGTATAAAGTTGATAGTGCATTTATCTGCAATATTCATTTGCCTGCTGTATTGAAAAATCGGGGGTAATCTTCTTAGTGTCAGCCATCCCTCTTCTGCTTCTGCCTTACATTTAGCAAAAACACAACTTTCCTTTCCTGCTTTATATTGTTAATTTATGATTCTTGGCATCCCTACTTCCTGCAGAGGGATTATGGCCTTTTTGGGTGTCACTTAAAAGTTATAAGGTTTAGCTGAATCTGCCAAAGAAATCCCATCAATGAGCACAAGAGTTCTTAATTGTGTGATGATTTTTGGAGCAGCCTTAGCCAGAGCTGTCAGAGGCTGTGGGGTATATCCCCTACTCTTAACCATGTTGGAAGGTCAGCTCGTGGGGCTTTGAAATTAGATGTATTTGCTTTATGGCTGTTAGCTTTATGAATTTATTAGCTAGGTGATATGAGCAAGGTCATCAGAGCTCAGGAAGAGAAGAAAATATACTTTTCTCAGCTGCCAACCAAAGAGAACAGTGAGAGAAAGTAAAAATGCATATAGTGTCTTTTCAGTGTGCAGAAAAATTACAAATTTCTGGATTGGCTAGAATGTACTCTACACGGGGACTATGAAAGGATTTTACAAAAATCAAGCATTCATGCTTTCGTCACTAGCGTGATTCTAGCATCTCTCATTAATTTATTAATGACTAGAAACTTAGGCGGAAGGAAGAACAATGACTCAAGGGGTTTGGAGATATTGACAATGTGAACAAACCGATGGTTGATAGAATCTAGATAATTAGATTAGAAAATGAAAGCAGGATGGGTTTGAAAAGGTTCCAAGAAAGTAGAGGGAACAGTGAACCTAGGAAGTAAAAGATGGGGCATAGTGAGAATTTAATATATCAAACCAAGTCAGACCAGTTCTAGGTAATTAGTGACAAGACTTGAGTCCCTGGTCTTGTCCAGCTATCCCGTTCTTGCTCATCTGCAGTATGAGCAAGCGGCAAGCATCTGCTACTGTAACTCTGCTTTTGGAGACAATGTGGATTAGCAATAAGTTAATTTTATAGTGTTTGAAAAATGTTTCAGGGTGCTAGCTTACTCTTGGGGGAAGGAGTCATTTTCCCTTTTACGGTGAGGAGATACCAATCTGTCTTCCTACATAAATTTTCATACTCATTTAACTGTTTTATGATGTGCTCTGGGATCATTTGGATTCAAAGAATACTGTACATCAGTCAGTATTTTGCGGTAATATTTTCTAATTTAGATTTTTTACTTTTTTGAATGTAGTTTCCAGAATTACCTAAAAAACAGTGGCTCCAAACCATGCCCTACAAAACTGTGTATTAAAAAAAAATTCATTGCATGCTGAACTGCATAGAATTTTTAATGGCAGGAGTTTGTGAGCTATAGACCAAAAAATGATCAAGGAGCTATTAGAGGTAAGCTTACTTCTATTAATAGTCATCATAATGGCCCCCAGCCCTGCCTGCTTCCCTTGTTCAACTTCAGTCATCCTGAACCCATCACTGAGTTTTCAATGGATTGGCTTATTCTCTTACTTAAAGCTTCACTGATGAATGTCTTTCCCTGTTTGGTGCCTGCCTTTGGAAAGATAGCTGCGAGCAAGGAACACTCATTAACTCAGTTTTACATGGGGGAAGCGCTGAAGAAAGGCAAACTTTTCTTACTGATGTAAAGTCATTTTTGGAACTATTAAACCTCTAGAGGAGAAAATGATTTTTCAGTGCATATTCCATGCCTTGTAGAGTCTGTCACAAACACAGCCACTGACTTGAGAGAGACTATCAAAAAAAACACAGCTGGTAGGCATAATATTTAAATATTGCCCAAACATGATGCCCAGCAGCTGTTGCCGAGTAACGTGTGACGTGCGTAATAGTCCAAGTCAGGGCAGTCTCCGGGGAGGTGTTCCGAGAGAGTGAACTGAAACTTGTTCTCTGGTCTTTTTCTCCCTGATGGGGAGCAATGGCGGCAGGAGGGAGAAAGCAGGAAGAGATGTCAAAAGGTAGATTCTTCTGTCTTGGTGAGTGGACGAGATAATGAAGTAAGTTAATTTGGGCTCTGCTGACTTATTTATCTATTCCTGGCACTTTTCTCTGTACAAACATAGGAAGCCACCTCCTTCGTGAGGTTTTTCATGAAACAATTTACTTGAAATAATAATAACAAAAAAAGAGCTTCACATGCTGCTTGCATTTAAATGAGAGTCCCTTCCTCTACAGAGTAAGTCTGTGTAACTCACTGGTAACACTGGGATGAAAATATCCCAGCTGTCTGTGGTAAAGCTGGATTAATTCACTTGTGGTCCACTGAGTGATTCGGATTCTTTTACTACTTCATGTAAAATGTGACCATGACAGGCTCTGAGAAGATTAATGTATGTATTATACTTACAAAAGAGAAAAGCAATTTACAAAAACAAAACAAAGAAAAATAATATTAGTCCCATAAAACTGTGACCAATGTTCCTCCCGAAAGGTTTTATAATTCCCACTTTAAAACTAATTTATAATTCAAACTTTAAAATGAGTGTAGATTGACTTTTTGTAATATTCAGATTGTACCATACTGTATAGAATTGGACCCAGAAAGGACTAGTGCCAGGTGTTCTGGGAGTAGAAAGTGTTACCTGATGTTGACTCCAGAGGGACTTATGTGTAGGATTGTATTTTTGAACACAGTTTATTTTAAAAACCATTTTGGGTTGAAGCATATATCTTTTTGTGTTTCAGCCTTCAGAAGGATATTCTTCATTTTTCCAATGACTTGTACCACCCTCTGAAAATCCCCAGTGTTAGGAAACTCTTCATTATATTTGAGTATAATTACAGAAACACAGGACTCCTCTTTAAGAGGTTATTTCTTTGTGCCCAGGTGGCCTTTACAGAGCTCACTACAGTGTTTAAAAACCTAAAATCCTATGAATGCAACACTGCAATTTTCCTTTAGATTAACATTCCAGTGTCAAATAACTTTTACAGTTGAGAACTTTTCCTGCCAAAACTAAATTCCTCCCCTTAAATTTTAAGCCCATATATCAGAACCCAGAACCAGGCCCTGTCTACCCACCTTGTACAAAGCTATCATTCTCTTTTCTCCTGAGATGATGGAATTGAAAAAAAGCTGTTTGGTTTCATATAAGGGGCCAATTTTTCACCTTGATAAACTCATGAGATTACTGTATTTACTGACATAGTTCCGTGACCAATCTTTGAGTTATCTGTTCAGAGATTTTACAACTTCTGACTGTAAGGGGAAGAGAAAGTTATGTGAAGTTATTGCTCCAAGATCATCAAGTACTTGGAGAACAAAAGCTGTGGGACAATAAGTTCACCCAGCAGGCTCTAGAATACTAGCAGCTTTCTAGGTGATTACAATTTCAAAGGCCACAGATAGCCATTTAGATGTAATGGGATTGAAGACGAAAGCGCTCAGGGTGTTTGGTTAATTCCTTAGGATCTAGCCTAGACTTGTTACAGCTAATGTCCACTAATGGGCCAATGTCCATTATTAGCCTAAAGCTTTTTCTCGATTTCCATTTTCAATGCAAATCTAATTATCACAAACATATTAAACTATTGGGGATGAGTAAAGCAAACAGGAGGGTATAATTGTTGCATATTAACCCTTGCTTTCATTCATATAGTCAGTGCCCTGTTGGAGATTAGAGGATACATAGTGTTCTTACTTTTAAAGAACTAATGCTCTAGAGGGGCCAAAAGGTAAGTACGAAAGCAGGTTTTCCACAATGTGAGAAGAGAAGAAATGCAGAATTGGAAGAAAAACAGTAATTGCTAGGGACGGACCAGTAAACCCAGTCGTAAGTATGGAACGAAGTCTTGAGCCGCTGGGGTGGTGAGGGCGCATGTGGAGTTGAAGAAGAAAAGATATTACTCATATTAGAGATCTAACCCCTTCAAAAAGCAGCAGGAGCTGAACAAATAACTCTTTAAATGACGCGAATGAGAAGACATAGCCAGAGTTTTATAAAAAATATTCCAAGTCTTTCCTTGAATTTGTAATGACTAGTTTTATTGCTTCAAGATTTAGGACTACTGCCATATTGAATAAAATGAGAACAAAAACTTTTCAGTATTTCCAGAAAATTGCCTGGAAGGAGAAAAAGAAGCAATCGGTGAAGATGACAAATAAATGAGTCAAGGTGGTAATAGGATTTTCCCATTATTTTAAAATTAAGGCTGGTTTACATCTTTCCTATTTCCTGATTGTCTGAAGAATATATCATTTAATTTATCTCTCAACTAAAGAAGAAATGGTAATCTATGAAAATGTGTATTTTCATAGAATGCTTCTTTAAAACTTCTATTTTCATTTTCACATTCTCAGTGAGGTGAAAGCAATTAAAACATGACATAGGAGGGAAAAACAATGCCTTCTTGCCAGGAGACATGTTTGAAGTCCTGTCTCATTACCACTCTGAGGCTCAGTTTCCTCATCTATAATGTTTATGCCGTTAGTTTTTTTTTTTTTTCTGAGGAATATTCGCCCTGAGCTAACATCTGTGGCCAATCCTCCCCTTTTTTTGCTTGAGGAAGATAAGCCCCGAGCCAACAGCTGTACCAATCATCATCTATTTTGCATGTGGGTCACTGCCACGGCATGGCTGACGAGTGGTGCAGGTCCATGCCCAGGATCTGAACCTGTGAACCTGGGCTGCCAACGCATGCAGAACTTAACCACTACACCATGGGGCCGGCCCCCTATGCTGTTAGTTTTGATAGGGGAATATATAGTGCAGGGATCTGAATAATTTACCAGCTGCTTATTGTCACTTTGGTTGTCAAGGAATGGCTGTGACACAAAGGACAATCAGGGTGAATGTGCATGTTATTACTCACTGGAGATTTGACCCTAAGCTACCCTACGTTGTATCTTATTCTGGTGAATGGAGCGAATGAGCCACAAAGGGTCCTTTTCCTATTCTCGTTTAAGGCCTAGATCAGAAGCAGGCCTGGTGGATTCCTTATTTCCTTCCTCTTGGCTCCTGTGGTCTTACTTGTTTGGTGGCAAGAGAGGGAACATGAAGATGAACACACGGTAAAAAGAACGTTTCTTTCCTAAGCTATTGGAGAAGAGCTGGCTTAAGTCATGCAAATCATGGTTCTTTTTTCATGTTCTTTTTTCACTCTATCATGTCCTGCTAGAGCTCCTGAGGGCTTCTCCTCTCCTTGAGAAGGAGGTAGTCCAAGTTGCAGGGAGGAAGGAGAGGGAAAGAGAAGCAGCACACACACACACACACACACACACACACACACACACAAACAGATAAAAAGTTGTACTACTCAAGTAAAATATGTTAAAGAGAGAGAATGGTTTAAAAAAGATAATCCAGACAGGTCATTTCAAGTAGATGGTTGGTTGGTTGATTCATTTATTCATCCGAATCTTATAGAGTGTCTACCACGTATCAGACACTTCTTTAGAGACCAAGACAGACAAGGAGTCTTCATTCATGGAGCTCACATTTTAGTGGGATGAGAGAAACAATAAACAAGTAAATGCATAGCTGAATAATCTAATTTCTTATTATGGTAAGAATTATGAAGAAAATAAAATGGTGAATAGAGGGGAGTTGAGTTAAGTCAGACTGAATCTTTAGGGAAGTCTTCATCATTCAGTGAATATTGATTTAGTGTCTATGGGGAGCTGGGCATTGGCACCCATTGATCCTTGACTCTTTTACCAAAAGCCCTTTCTCTACTTCTGTGATGCCACCTGAGGGGCTGTCCTCCTGAACCTTCACCTACAGGCTAAAGCATGTGACTGGTGTCTGCTCTTCAAGACTGCTGGGTGAGATCACATGAGATCATATACAGGCAACTTTTTAAAAAACTCTATTCAGAAAATATTTATTGTACATTTTCTATAATCCAGGCACACATCAACGAATGATATGCAGACGTGCGCGTGCGTGCACACACACGGCCCTTATGGAGTTTACAATCTGTCAAAGATGTATTATGATTCTTCTTTTTTTTTTGTTTACGAGAACGCAAATTTCAGGCCTGAATTTCTGTAATGAAACCATTTTTCTTTGTGCTTTATTAAATTGAGATAGCAAATATTCACAAAGCAAATACTGCTTTATATTTATTTAGGGCATTTTCACCCAACATTCTTACACTTTTCATATTTGTTTTACTCTTAATCAGATTTGGTCATTAAGTGAAGTGAGATCTCTATTTCAACTTGAACACTCAGTGTTTTATTTTTCTAGCCTTTTGGTTTATTTCAAGATTTTATTTACAAAGAATTTGTCTATTTTTGAAGTTATTTATTATACTATAAGTGGACATCAAACTATCTCTTCCACATGACCCATTATCTCAAAACAGCTAGGTGGGTCTATTTATCTTTCCTGCTTTTTAATATATTTCAGCAGACTAAGGAATATTGGTTGAAGACGGAGAAACATACATCTTATGAGAAAATGGGTCGGCTTAACATCTTCCACTTTGAGATGGGCGTGCTGCCCAAAACATTCACAGCAATAAAATTATTCCTTAACTTACAAGGATTAATGAGAAAAAGGTGCCTCTTTACCTCAGCTAAATTCTACAGAGGACAGAACAAATAGAAGAGAAGGAATAAAAGTTGTTCATGTTTTTTTCATGACTCCGGTAGAGGTTAGAATAACCGGAAACTGATGGGCTGTAGAATGTCCACTTGCCACCAGATGAAAGAGCCTCGTGCCACTACCCACGTAGAAACTGCCCATAGGCAAATGCCCACTCTCAAGATTGCCCAGGTAAGTAATATTCAGGGAGGAAATGGAATCCATTTTTTTGTATTTATCCCATGATCTATGCTCACAATTTTTGCAGTGGAAATGACTTAAGGGATATAAAATTAACACTGCAATTTAGGATTCCCCTGAAAAGTGTTTTCTTCACTTCATCCTAAGAGAACACACAGTTTCAAATTAGAAAAAGGAAAGAGAATAAGAACTGAAAAATGTCGGATACAATAGTTAACAAAAGAAAAACATTTTAAAAATGAGAAGAAAATGTTTATCTTGCATTGATTCAAATCCCCTGTATTTTTTCTCAATCAGAACAAAGTAAGCTATGAAATATTGTGAAATTCTCCCTAGTCTATATTTTTTTAAATGGATGGTACATTCATGGTAAATTGAGGTTGGGAGAAAAGATCCTTTTTGGAGATCACGGTGTGACCAGGCGCTTTCAGATTTTGGCTGCGGGGCTACAGAGCCTCTCAGTAAGGGCAAATAGATGGCCGACAAAGAGAGAATCAGTGGGGTAAGGACTGGGGTGGTAATGACATAACATACGAAAATGATGAACTGAAAAAATAATTCAGATGGGGATCTTTTATTTCAGACAATGGTAACTTTTTTGTAGTATATTTTTTGGGAAATGTCATTTTCTAATCCTGTGTGTCAAGATAGGCGGCTGTGCCTATCTTGTTTTCTGCTTCCTGAGCTTATCTAGAACAATCAGGCAGGTGCATGCAAGGACTTTTTTTCCTTTTTGCCATCTAATCTATTTTCTATCATCCACAGATTGTTCGGCCAGAAAAGGAACCTCTGACAAGCAGATATATGATTATAAAACATTATGTTTTAGCCACCATAGCATTGTTTTTGCTGATATTTTTACTACTGGGATAACCACTATATTAAAAGGTACAGATTATGCCTAAGGACAGAATCGTTGCTGAATGAGTTAGAAATTAATCAATCTGAGGTTCTGGAAAACTTAATTCAGAAACTGCTGGCTGTAAGTTTGAATTTTGATTTTATTTTTCGCTCAGTGGGCATTGAGCGAACTTTTTCAAAATCAAGGACAATAATTAGCCCTTGCTTGTCAAAGATGGAAAATTCTGCTTTATTAGTAGGCCCCGGAGAGGAAGCTCTCTGAATTTACTTTAATTTTAATTCAGTAGAGAAGCATCTGGGCTGCCAAGGGATTGGGGAGCACTTGTGGGCTTTCTTCCTAAGGACTAAAATGCTGCTTGCTGTCAAGATTTCTATTATGTCAGGGTGAAGGGGAATTGCAAAATAAGGGGAAGGAGTCAATTCTGGGCAGCCAGAGTCTTATTTCTCCTGCTGGCATGTGCAGTGCTTGGGAATTCCCATGTTAGGCATGACCTGATAAATGTTTTCTCCATTTCTCTCCATTATAATTATGTATGAAAGAAAGAATTATATATTCATTCAAGGATATTACATTCCAGATTAAGATGCTCCTAATATCTGACTATTCAAAAGATGCTGCTAGGCCAAAATCATTCCTATGAGAATGTAGGTTAAGGCAAAGAACAATTTCCATTTTTTTTCTCTTCCCTCCATTTTCTGGTTTGCTATTTTAATGGGGCTAGAGTATCTTAGTCATGGCTGTCTGACAGAATTTTCTGTGGTAGTGGAAATTTTCCATATCTGCACTGTCCAATATGGTAGCCACTGACTATATGTGGCTATTCAGCACTTGAATTGTGGCTAATGTGACTGGGAAATGAATTTTAAATTTTATTTAATTTTAGCTAATTTAAATTTAAATAGCTACATGTTGCTAGTGGCTACCTCATTGACAGGGAGATCTGAGAGATGGAATAAACCCATAGGAAATGCTTTTATCTTCATTCACTAGAATTCTTAGATGCTAGAATTAGAATTATTATGGGCCGGCCTCGTGGCTTAGCGGTTAAGTGCACGTGCTCTGCTACTGGCAGCCCGGGTTTGGATCCCGGGCGCGCACCAATGCACCGCTTCTCCGGCCACGCTGAGGCTGCATCCCACATACAGCAACTAGAAGGATGTGCAACTATGACATACAACTATCTACGGGGGCTTTGGGGGAAAAAAAGGAGGAGGATTGGCAATAGATGTTAGCTCAGAGCCGGTCTTCCTCAGCAAAAAGAGGAGGATTAGCACGGATGTTAGCTCAGGGCTGATCTTCCTCACACACACACAAAAAAATTAGAATTATTAAAATGTCACATAGTGTTGTCACTTCACAAAAATGAATATAATTTGCATTTTACTTTTTAAATGAAGGAAGGCACATACATTTTCAGATAGGGTAAGCAGTTCAGTGAATATGCTTTCATAATTTTACTTCTATTTTGTGTAGGAAATTGCTCTCTGAATCATGTAAAGGGAAATGTCCATTCCTGGAAAAGATATATCGTGACATTCAGTAGTAATTGAACATGAATTGTCTGAAAGTTGCAATATCTCAGCTTTGTTCAAGATTTAATTTGCTTTCTTCAACAGGCCGGGAGAACTGTCAAGGTGTTAGGTGAGGGGGTATTAGGTCAAGTTTTCAGGTGTGGTCAATTTTTTGCATTACAGTTGTGTTTGTATCAGAACCAACGGGTTCTGTTACATGATCTTTTGCATTCATGTGTTACCCATATTATGGCAAACCAAAGCATCGCCTCAAATCAAAACCCAGAAAACTCAATCTTTCAGAACTATAGGGAGAACATAGCCTATCTTAATCTCATAAAGATACCAACATTTTCTCATACTAGGTAATTTATATCACCAAGAAAAAAAATGCAAAAAAGATGCAAATATAAATATAAGCTATTGAAATGATTTTCTATTGCTATGACCTTCTCTATGCACCAAACATGTCTTTTGTAGCTATTCACAGCATTCTGGCATCATCCAGTGGTTAAAGCTTCCATTCCACAGGACATAAAAGTGGCTTTTATGTAAGAACTGTGGCAAATTATAATAGCAAGCATTGTGGCAGCTAACAATTTGGCCTTCTCCCCCTCACTGTCACCCTCACTCTCCCTGTTGCCATCCAAAGAAGATCCTGTGGATGGTGCGTTGGAGTGCTCACAATGGTTACCAGAGCTGGTTGGGTGCATCTCTGCCCCACTCTGTGTTCAGTGATGTCATGTTGGGAGTTTGAAATTGGCCACATTGGGAATATTTATACCAATCAATTGTCGAATGCTACAAATCAAGGCTGTTTTATTTTGGGAGAGCTCGCTGTTAAACATTTACCAGCATACTCCTAGATATGGATGTGACCAGCTTAATGCTAAATTGTATAATGGGAATAGAAGTAGTGGGGGCAGGAGCTCAAGAACTTTGTTCCCTTTCTAATCCTGTCTCCTTATTTTCACTGACAATTTTCTATATGCCAATCAGGGGTATATAATGTGTAAGTCAAAATGTGCCATACTTGTTTGTACAGCCTTTAGGGTAGGGTTTGGATAATTATTTATGAGCCTCTTCTATACATATAAGCCCCAACTTGAAGAGTTGAAAGAAATTCATAACTGAAATAGGAGTATCCCAAAGCTACAGATAAGCCTTGTCAGTGACCCATCTTGTTTAGGGCCCTCCAGTAATTACAAAAGTTGCCAAATCCTATCACATTCCTGGAGAACACTGAGATAAGTAACTTAAACGTGGCTTTGTACCAGAACTATACAAATTATACCCTTTTAGGACTTTATGGTGGTGTTCAACAACACATAGAAGCAAATATGCCACCTTTCCAATACTAAAACTTAGGTGAAGTTCACTACCTCATGCAGAGGGCTAAGAGCTCCTTTCTGACTATTAAGTATGGTTCGCTACTGCCTATAATTTTAGTCTCAATTTTGGACCCATGTTTTTCTACAATTGTACTTTTCCTCATTTCCACAGACTGCAATCTCCTCTTGACTCAGGAAATGAAGAGAGGATGAAATCCAGGGATTCTAGAAAAGTTAATGGATAGATCGTGAATATCTATGAAATTTTCATGCCCTTTCTTGTCAACTTCCTTCTACAAATGTTTTACTAAAGTAGAAAGACCAGTCAATTTCAATACATTGAATATGTAAAACGTTGTCAGCCTAAAGGATTGCCCTCTAATAACATGACTTTCAGAGTTGTTTTTATAAAAGAGAAATGAAATTGCACTCAAGATCTCTGAGTTGTTACAGCAACACTTTTTACTAAAGGAAACTTACTCATTTTTTTCCTCTCTTTTCCTCATTTTGAACTTTGTACCATAGTTTTCCTTCTCTTAATTAAATAATAAAAATCTTAAAACTCATCTTTTCCATAATGTTTGGAGAGAAAGTATCAGACGAAGTTACTTAGCTTACCTGAATGTATCTCAGAAAACTCTCTCTCCCTGTGCTGATCATAGAGAATCTTCTTAATACAGTAATTAATACTTCAAAACTTTCCATTATGAACTTCTACAGCAGTGGACAAGCATACAGGTCAACAGATTTTTGGGGTGAGAGTGTGTTCAGGGAAGTACAATGCCAAATTTTGAAAGTTGATTTTTTTGTTAGACAGACTAGGAATGTTGGCAACACTGAAATAAATTCTCTTTGGAAGGTTTTTTCTTTGCAACAAAAATTCTGCTTTAGGTGAAGATCAGCACATGGCAAAATAATGATCCTGTAATTCTGATTCTCTCCTTTGGGTTATGAGGGTTAGAGATAAATAAGAGTTCAACTTCCCTTTCTCAAGTGGAAATTCACAGAATTCAGAAAGCAATCCACCTTTTGGAAACATGGCAACAAAAACAAACATTCTTACTTGAGTAAAATCCGAACAGTAACAAGTTATCCTCAGTGCTTTATTTCAGAGCACGTCTTAGGAGACTAAAGGAAGGACAGAAAGAAGAAAAGTAAAACTTTGACAACTTACAAGACTTAAATAAAATAAAATGGGAGATGCTCCATATAGCAAATACGCAACAGGTGCATACTTATAAAACATTTCATGGTGTTCAGTTTGATTCCAGACAGGTTGAATTAGGAAGCATTCGAGGGAATGCTAATTTGTCACACATCTGCACTTCTTATCCTAACATCTAAATAACAGAGTCAGAAATTCCCGTGCTTGAACCCCAGCTCCTCCGGGGCTAAGTTTTTAAATTCCGTAAGCCTTAGTTTCTTTACCTATAAAATTAGGATAACCATCACACCTATGTCACAGGTTTATTATTGTTATTACATATTTTTATTTTTACCTCCAAGTCATATTGTGGTTCAACTTTCTTGCCTCCATATCTGTTGTCATTATCTTAACCCATCTGCCTATCGTCTTGTACCTGGAACGCTGCAATAATTTCCTATCGGTCTTCCTCTTTCTCTCCTTGATTTTCTCCATTTCCTGTCCTATCACACAGAAACCAAAGTGATTGAAAACAAACAATGGGATCAGATTATGTTACCCTCTCTCTTAAAATCATTCAACATTTTCCTTTTGCTCTTAGAATAAAATCTAAGCTCTTTTCCATGGCGGGCAAGGACTTATGAGATCTGGCTCCTCTTCTACTTTATCTTCCCTGGGCTTTCACACTTGTCCCTTCTCCCTGGAATGGTTTTTCCAGTACGTGGTACGGGTGGCTCATTGTCATTCCTTAGGTCCATCTCAAGTGATCCCTCTACATGTAGACCTTCCTTGCTCCTTCATCTCAATTGTCCTTCCCTAGCTATTGCCAATCTAATCACCACATTTATTTTCTTTATCATAATAGAAAGTTAGCTTTTAAAAATTTATTAGTTTCTTGTTTGTGTTTTTTCTTCCCTATACGAATGTAAGCTTCATTGAGGTAAGGGAACTTGGATATCTTGTTCACCATCCTATCTCCAGGGCCCAACAAGCATGTGGAATATAGTTGTTGTGCACAAAAACACCTATATTTATTGAGAGCTGTGAGAGGCACTCTTTCAAGAGCTTTACGTGTACTCACTCTTGTATTTCTTACAACCTATGGGGTAGGTGTTATTTTTATCCCATTTTCCAGATGAGAATTTAAATATGGTGACCAAGGTCATTTAGTGAAAAGTGGTAGACTTGAGACCTTAGCTGAGGGAGACTAGCTGCAGAGTCTAACTCTATAATCAATTTTCAAATCCTGATTTATGTTTGTTGAATAAATGAACGTTTAATACGTAGTGAATGCCTAGCATCTAGCATGTGTTAAAAATGAAGCTATTATAATATTGTTATTATTCATATTGGAACAATTTTATTCTCTTATTAGCTTGCTTCCTAGGAGTTGTAGTGGCCAGGGTATGCGTTAAAGCTGTTAGAAAGTTGAATGTATGGCTGACTAGTCTGTGCAACTTCTCCAGAGTTAGTTGTCTGTCTACAATAATGCTGTGGCAGGCATGCCTTGAGTCAAATCAGCTGATTTGGCTTAAGGCTATCTCAAACAGCTGCGTGGAACACGAATCTTCGTTTTAAATTTGAGGATCTAATGCTCCTTGATGTTTCACAAATCTTACTTACAATCAGTGTTACACGTCTATGGAAGCTATAAAATATATTTCAGTGACTGGAAGCCATTCAAGAGATTATCTAGAGATTGACTACTTTTAAATTGGAAGCAGAATATGTGCAGTGGCTAAGCAACAGAGGAGAAACTTCGGGGCTGAGTCTTCATCTAATCCTTGCCACTCTCTTCTGCTGGTCTTTGCTCCTTTCAATCAAATTTGACCTTTAATAAAAAGTTGACAGTAATAAAAGGAGGTGAATAGTCATTTAAATTGAAACTGGTTGTACTGATTTGCACTAACAACGTATTCAAAAAGAGACTATGTAACTTAAAGCATATCTGGACAGAATTCTGTTCACGGAGTCGTGGGTCCCCCCACCTTAACTCTAACAGGTAGGGGGGGTTCTGATGCTCTTATCACACAGGGTTATCATGAGATTTGAAAATAACAATACATGTAAAACACTTGTGCAGCGCCAAACATGTAATAAATACTATTACTTTTCCTAATCCAATTAGTAATAAAAATATACCGTGAGGATTTTTATGTTTTTTATTGAAGACTCCTGGAGACTTAAACATGTTGAGAATGACTGAACCTCTTTTTTTTTTAAAAAGAGTACAATATACAGATTACATCATAGTTATGTATATATAGCAGTATATGGAGGCTATGTGTAGAGATGAGACGTTATGTTTTTATTACAAATCTCTAAGGAAATGGTGATGCTCTTTAACCTCTGTGGCTAAGGGAAGAGCCTATAAAACTCCAAAACAAAATAGAGAATGGTTTGGATTCTCTCTTTTGTTTACCATTTAGTCTGGCCTTGACCAAAAGAACTGCTTATGACATTAACTCCTTTATTACTGAACACAGATTGCTCTAATTCTTTCTCTTTAATCCGTCCGTGGTGTCTGGCTAGCTTAGCACTTGATACCTGGAAATTTGCTTGTTTTTCATGTTATGGCAATTACAAGACGGAGGAGAGTATTTTGTTGAGACGAAGCTTTCATTTCTCTTCTTGGAGTTTATACTCTGCTTTTTTTATTACTGTGACACTTTCTTTTTAAAAATATTAAAGATATTACTGGCACTAGCAATAAATAGAGAAGTTCAGAATTCTCAGGTGGAAATATTTTGGAAATTATTAAAAATTTCTTTTTCCTCAATCTTTTCTTTCCCCTCATTCACCTAGTTAGCCTATTCAGTGTTCACTGACTCACAGTAGGGAGAAGTAGGGAGGAAAACCAGCTAAAAAGGAGTCTTTCTGGAATTAGTTGCCAAAAACTAAATCCTTTAAGGAATTTAGACTGAGTGAATCTGAGGGAAACAGCATAAGTGAGGAAGAATTAAGTTCTGGAGACCTAACGTACAGTATAGTGACTATAGTTAATAATAATATGTTGTAGATGTGAAATTTGGTAGAGAGTAGATCTTAAGTGTTCTCTACACACACACACACACACACACACACACACACACAAAGGTATCTATGTGAGGTGATGGATGTGTTACTTAGCTTGGTTATAGTAATCGTTTCACAGTGTATACGTGTATGAAAACATCACATTGTGTACCTTAAATATATGCAATTTTATTTGTCAATCCTACCTCAAAAAGTTAGAAAAAAATAAAAATTTAAAAAAATAATAAGGAAAAATTACTGAGAGAAACAGCAGGTGTGACAGAGTCCTCTGAGGGGGATTAATCAAGAAGGAGGGAGGAGCAGATATTCAGAGTATAAAAATATTTCCTGGGGTTGTGGGGAGGAGAGATGGTAACAGAAAGAGTTTTGGGCTTTCTAAAGAGAAAGGGGCCCTGCCTCTGCTTCTTGCCTGTGTGCTAGGGAGGCAGCATGACCCAAGGAAAGAGCAAATATTGATGTGCTAAAGAAGTGTGAGAAAATGACAAGACAAGTAAGAAAATAGAGAATTTTCAGCCTGAGACTTCATAAGTGATGAGAGAAGATGGTACAAAGAAGCCCATTGTGAAGTGTGATTTGGGCTGGGGGCTGCTGTAAGACCTGACTCCGAGCCTTCAGCATTCCCTGACCACTCATCTCAGAGGAATCACGGCAGGTTGGGCATGTACAGAGGGAAGTTTCTATCCCACCCATTGTGCTTCATCTATTTGCTCGGCTTTGTAGCATATTCCATAAAGATCCCTGGGTGATCATCCCTCGGGGACTCATCAGTTTCAATTTTCCTACACTTTAGTGCTACCAAATGGATTCATTTGGCAACATTGTCTCCTGTGCTTTGAATGATCATCAATTTCAATTACCTCAGGTTGGGGGCTGGGGAAAAATATTCCAGTAAGAGTTATCAAGCTATCCTGTTGCCCTTTAGATTAAGCTCTGGGGCAGAACTGGAACTTGTGGTCAGGAGCCTATTGGAGTTCTATGAAAAATCCCCTGACAGCGGGAGAATCTCAAGACCTGGAGACAGGGCACCACTCCTGTAGTAGAATGAATAATGGACCCCCAAAGATATCACGTCCTAATCCCTGTAAGCTGTAAATGTTACCTTATCTAGACAAAGGATCTTTGCAGATGTGATTAAGTTAAGAATTTTGAGATGAGATTATCCTGGACTATACAGGTGGGCCCTAATTGCAGTCTTTCTAAGAGAGAGGCAGTTATAAAATAAATAAGTCCTGGGGATATAATGTACAGCATGGCGACCATAGTTAACAATACTGTATTGTATATTTGAAAGTTGCCAAGAAAGTAGATCTTAAAAATTCTCATCACGAGAAAAAAAATTTGTAACTATGTGTGGTGATGGATGTTAACTAGACTTATTGTTGTGATCATTTCACAATATATACAAATATCGAATCATTATGTTGTACACCTGAAAGTAATATAATGTTATATGTCAATTATATCTCAATAAAAAAAGAGACGGAGATAGATAAACACACAGAATACAGATGTGGGAGGGGGCTTCATCTTCTGAGGGAAGTTTGTTTCTCTCAAAGTGATAACTGATGATAGTGCTTTTTAAAGTTTGAAGCTAATATTATGGCTTTATTTTTAGCTGACTGTTCCTCTGGCATGGGATATCTTCTCAATTGCTGTCAAATCTGGAAAGGTGGAAGGTGAACTTCCCATTAAATACTTCATGTTTCATGTATATATGTTTACATATACACAAATACATTTTACATTTAGTTCTTTCTTTCTTTCTTTTTTTTTTCGCTGAGGAAGATTGGCCCTGAGCTAACATCTGTGCCAATATTCCTCTATTTTGTATGTGTGTCACCGCCACAGCATGACCACCAATGAGTGGTGTAGGTCTGTTCCTGGGAACCAAACCTAGGCTGCTGAAGCGGAATGCACTGAACTTAACCACTAGGCCACAGGGCCGGCCCCTACATTTAGTTTTACGTGGATATATAATTGCAAATCATCCTATTTCAACTTAATATCATGTTATCAGTATTGGTCTTTTTTAAGCTACTGTTTTTAAACATAGTTTTTAATGATTATATAATGGTCTTTCATATAATTGTAAAAACTGAACCTATTCTTGTTTGATATCATGTTTTTTCTAAATATTTAATAATATAACAAATGCTTTGAGGAATATCTCACACATAGTTCTTTGCAAATTTATCCTAATGGATATATTTATAAAAGGGGAATTTCTGAGTAAAATGGTATATACTTTGAAAGTTCTTTAATATATAATATCAAAATGTTTTCCAAAAACATTGCAATGACTTACACTCTTGCCTGCAGTGTTTGAGAATGGCCACTGTACTGCATAATGAGTAATCCCGTAATAACCATTGCCGTTAAACCAACCAACAAACCAACACACCCACCCACTCTTGCCAGTTTGTGCACTACTACACAGGGCTGATTTGTCAATGCAGATAATGTGGATCTTACCCAACGTTACACTTAGTAATGACTCAAAGGATACAAGCACAGAGCAAGTGCAGACTTGGCATTCCTCTCTGGAGGGGCCTGGATCCATCACAGGTAGCTTCCTAATCATTCCTTTTCCCACACTGGAATAGGTTTTGGTTTTGGAGAAGCATTAACGGTGTTTGAAAAATATAATAGCTGTTTGGGGCTTGTATTAGTTTTCTATTTTGGCCATAACAAATGACCATAAATTTAATGGTCTACTACAACAAAATTTATTATCTCACAGTTCTGTAGGTCAATAGTCCAGCTGGTTCAATTGATTTCTTTTCTCTGGATGCCACAAGGCTGAAAGCTGGAGGCTCTGGGGGAGAATCTACTTCCAAGCTCATTCAGGTTGTTGGCAGAACTCAGTTCTGTGTGGTTGTAGGACTGAAGTCTCTGTTTCCTTGCAGGCTGTCAGCCAGGGATAGTTCTCAGCTTCTAGAGTCATGTACATTCCTTGGTCTAAGGATCCCTGCATCTTCAAAGCCAGTAACAGTGGGTTGAGTTCTTCTCATGCCTCATTTCCCCTGCCTTCTCTTGTGCTGTCTCTCTCTCTCTCTTCCTTTCCACTTCCCCTATCCCTGTACACATCAAAGGTTCTTAACTTTTAAGAGTTCATGTGATTACATTGGGTTCACCTGGATAATCCAGCATGATCTTCCTGTCTCATCTTAACTACGTCTGCAAAATCCTTTTTTCCATGTAAGATAACATATATACAGGTTCTGATGATTGATATAATCACCACTTACATGGTGATTTGGGGGGGATCATTATTCTGCCTACTACAGAGCTTCTTTATTTTTATACTTGGTTAGCCATGTGGGGTTAAAGAGATCACGGGTCTCACTTCCATTTTCCACACAACTGCAATGCACAAATTCTTAAATTCCAGGCTTATTTACAATAATCTCTCTAGACCCGGGATTCTGAACCTCAGCACTATTGACATTTTGGGCTGGATGGTTCCTTGTGGTACAGGGCTGTGCTGTGCATTGTAGGATGTTGAGCAGAATCCCTGGCCTCTACCACTAGATGCCAGTAGCACCTCTTCCAGTGTGACAGCCAAAAATGGCTCCAGACACTGTCAAATGTCTTGGGGGACAACGTTGCTTCTGGTTTACAACTACTCGTTTAGACTAACCAGGTATATTTGACTAAAAAGGGTTTTTTCTTTTTTTTGTTTTGATAATAGCTCCCCATTTTCCTTCATTTAGTAAAATTTCATTGGCATTTGTACAAGGGGATCTGATCAAAATCAACTTTTCCTCTTGTGGGCCGCCCCCAGGGGGAAGGGAGTTACTTCCTATTAAGCTATTAACTTTTTCCTTCCTAGTTTGATAAACAAACACTATAATTTTTTTTTAATTTCTTTATTAGTATTTTTATAAGGCAACTATAATTCTTTCATGCATTACCTATTCATATCTTTTGCACATTTTTTAATTCTGTTTGTCTTTTACTTATTAGTTTAATAGTTTTTTATATATTTAATGTATTAACTCAGTCTTTCATATATGCTGTGAATATTTTTTCACATATTTTGTATTATTAGTGCATTATGATGACCGGCATACCAGAACAGAAAACGAAGATCCAACTTATAGATTAGAAGTATTCTGAAAAAAGATACCAGAATGAAAAGAATATAAGCAACAATATACTATAAAAGAAAAAATTTCTGAGCTAAGCTAAACTCCAATATAGTATTGAGAATTCATTCATTGACAGTTACTAGTTGAGTGCCTTCTCTGTCCCAGGCACTGTTCTAGGCACTTTGGAAACAATAGTGAACATACCAGTGCTTTCCACCTTTAAGAAGCTTAAATAGTAGTGGGTGGGGACAGATGATAAACAGTAAAAGTACTAAGTAAATTCAATGGTACAGTGGAAGATGAAAAGTACTATGGAAAAATAATAAGACAAAGTAGAGCAAGGAAGGTAATCAGAAATTCTGGGGGCAGGTGAGGGTTGCAATTTGCAATACCAAATAGAGTGGTCAGGTATCACGTGAAGGCGAGATCAGAAACACACTTGAAGGAGGTGAGGGAATTAGCCATGTGGGTATTTTGGGGAAGTACATTCTGGCAGAGGAAACACCAGTGAAAGCCTCTAAGATGGGAGCACGCCTGGCTTGTTTAAGGAGCAGCAGAGAGGTCAGTAGGGCTGGAGCAGAGAGAGAATAACGAATGATGATGAGCTCCCCTAGTTATCATGTCTGCAGGAAATGGAAGCCATTGCAGGGTGTTGGGCAGAGGAGCAGCATGATGTGATTTACCTTTTTGTCTAATGTTTTATTTGGAATGAATTTCAGTCTTACAAAAGTTACAAAAAATAGTACAGAGAGTCTCTGTATATCCTCTATCCAGGTTCCCTCTTTGTTTACACATTATATAACCACAGGGCAATTATTGAAACCAAGAAATTAATATTGATGCAATACTGTGATCTACAGGCGTTATTTAAATTTCCCCCAGCATTTGAACTAATGTCCTTTTTCTAGATCCTTTTCTACACTCTCATATTGCATTTATTTGTTAATATTTTTGAAGAGTACTGGCCAATTATTTTGTAGAATGGCCCTCAATTTTTGTTTTTTCTGATATTTTCTCATGATTAGATTCAAATTGTGCAATTTTTGGCATGACCACCACAGAAGTGATGTACCCCTCTCAGTGGATCATGCCGGGGTGTTCATGATGTTGATATGTCTCATTACTGGTGATGCTAATTTTGATTACTCGGTTAAGGTGGTGTCTGCCAGATTTCTGCACTATAAATTTACTATTCTCCCTTTTTAAATAATAACCATCTTGTGGGGAGATCCTTTGAGACTATGCAAATATCCTGTTTCTCATAATATTTTCACCAACTGAATTTAGTATTTATTGATGATCTTGCCTGTAGCAAACATAATGTGGTGTTTGCCAAATGGTGTTTCTAT
This sequence comes from Diceros bicornis minor, assembly GCF_020826845.1. Lineage (NCBI taxonomy): Eukaryota > Metazoa > Chordata > Mammalia > Perissodactyla > Rhinocerotidae > Diceros > Diceros bicornis. The sequence continues at coordinate 21,977,438 of NC_080768.1, forward strand.
TTTCATTATTACTTCTATATTTATTGACTAGAATTCTATGGTGAGGAAAGGCTGTCTTATCTTACCCATTTATTTAGTTATTCAATTATTTATTTATCTGCATGTGGACTCATGGATTATCATCTTGTTATTTCTCATTTGTCCAAGATTTGGCCAATGATAGCTACTTTAAGTTGGTTTCTGTGTTCTTTTGACATGCCCCATTATTTTTCAAGCATTTCCTTAATTTCTGGCACCATAAAGATAGATTATAAGAATAGAAACAGGGAGATCAGGTATGAGAGTATTATACTAATTTAGGGGAGATATAGTGGCTTGGCCCATGGAAATAGCAATGGAAGTGGAGACAAGTGGTTGGATTCTAGGAATATTTTGATAATATTTCCTAGTGGAAAGGTACCAAGGTACAGAATATTCTAGAAAGAGAGGGATTAAAGATTGTTCCAATTTGGCCAGGACATAGGAAGAAGGATGGTTTTACAATCAATTGAGACGAGGAAGGTGATAAATCAGGGGAAGATTAGGAGTTTAGTTTTGAGCATGCTGAGCTTGAGCTGTCCTTTCAACACCCAAAGGGGGATCACATTAGTCTGTTCGGGCTGCCATAACAAAATGCCTAGAAGGCGTAATAAAATTCTGCCATAATAAAATTCTAGGAGGCTAGAAGTCCATGATCAAGGTGCTGGCAAATTTGGTTTCTGGCCTGCAGATGGCTGCCTTTTCACTGCATCCTCACATGGCCTTTCCTCTGTGCTTCGTGGAGAGAGAGGGCAAGCTCTCTGGTAACTCTTCTTATAAGGACATTAATTCTATCGATTAAGGCCCCACCCTTATGACCTCATTTAATCTTAATTACTTCATTTAAGGCCCCATCTCCAAATACAGCCACACTGGGGATTAGGGCTTCAATGTATGAATTCCAGGGTGACACAAACCTTCTGTCCATAACAGAGATTTTTGAGTAGGCAGTGGAAAAATAAGTCCTAGATTTGGGAGAGAAGATATAAATGATACATTTGGGAGTTATCTGCATGTAGATGAGATTTATAAACATGAAACTGACAAGATCATCAAGGAAGGGAATGCAGCTATCAAAGAGAAGGGGAAAAAAGACAGTCATGAATTTTTAGAGTGGGTTTAAGAAAGAAATTGGAGACCAGGTGTAAAAACAACTCTTTTGAGGAACTCTGATGAAGTGGAAAGCAAAGAAGTGTGATATCTAGAGGAAAGAATGACATCAAATTTTTTACTTTAAAGATGGAGTATTAATAGAATATAAGCTGATAGGAATAATCCAGTAGCAAGGGAAAATTGATGATGTAGCAAAGACAGGAAAGGATCACCTGAGTGATATCCTTGAATAGGTTAAAGGGGATGGGTTATAGTGTACAAGTCAAATAAATATCTTTAGAAAAGAGAGGGAATAGTTTATCTCAGGGAAAAGTTGGGAAGGCAGAGTGAGTGAAGATGCTGGTTGGAGGGTCAATATGATTGTGGGAGCTTGTGAGAGTTCTCTTCTGATTGTCTGCATAAAGTAGGAAGCCAGATTATCTGCTGAGAAAGAAGAAAGGGAAGAAAGGTTAGAGGTTTGAAGATGGAGAAGAGAAGGTGGGAAATAGTCATTTGAGAAAGTGGAGTATGAATGGACTAGAGAAAGAATAATATGATATCCAGAAAGCATTAAAGGGTTGGTTCACGCTCATGAATATAAAGCAAGGAAGACCAGCCAACCTGATTGTGGATTTTTCTCTATGTAAATTCACTCACCCAAGTTCAGGTGACAGAGTAGGTAGAAAGTTGGATTTAACCAGTATGCGGTTTTGTCAGAGAAAGACAAGGAGAAGGAGATCATTGAAGGTGTATGCAACAGTGTGATTATAATTGATCATAGAATTTCAACTGAGTAAGGAGAGAAGTAGGATGTAGGGGATGTTCAAAAATAAAAGATGGTGGTAAGAATGGATTGGAGGTTCTGATGAGGGCTAAGGATTATTTGAATTGGGGTACTAGAGGAAGTGAGCTAGCAAGACCTACGGTCAAAGAATGGGAATCTTGACATTGAGATTATGAAGAAAATGCTATTTTTGCTAGAGACACAGTCTGGTTATGGCCATAGGAATGATTGCAAATTCATAAGTTCTCTGTATGTGTGTGTGTGCGTGTGTGTGTATGTTTTAATATACTCTGTGGAAGAAAAGAATAGTACCATATCACCATATCAGGAAGTGTTTGAGCTATATAGACTTTCTAGAAGGTAGGTAACAAGAAAAATAGTCATGGTTTTATCCCATCTCTATTAAAACATGGTTTGGATGACTAGTAATTTTTTTAGAGTTTAAGATCATAAAGAGATCCATGGCTGATGATAGCAGTTCTGAATCTATAAAAATTCAGAGCTATGAAATTATCTTAATCTCAACTAACTTTGACATATATATATTATTTATTTATTTATTTATTTTTTCAAAGGTCTGAAATGTGTGGTCACTGTGCAGATCACTGCTCATCTTGAACCTACTCAATTCATAGACATTTTCAGTCTGGTTTCTAGGCATTTCTCCTAGCAATGAAGCAGTACCTCCATGAATACAAAATGATTTACTGATAAACTGGAACTATAGCTTTCTTGGAGTTCTGACCTTTGAGAGTCAAATGCAAAATCTAATATCACAGATGACAAATTTTTATAGGATCAAGACGTGACCTGGAATTACTTTCATTGCACTTAAGTAGTTGCACTCTGATCTAGAAAATCATAGTTTGTTCATCTCAATGGGTTTCCATTATTTCTTGCTTGATATTACTGGTTTAAGTTCAACTTTAAATACATCTCATTTGTTAGAAAGGTGTTGATTTTTAAGGTGTGCTGATGACATTTAATATTATTTCAATAATCTTTTGATGTCACTGAAATATGTTTATAGTAATCGTGTTATTCAGACCAGAGAATTGTGTCTAAGACAAAATTTGATTCAATTATCCAGGCTCTCCCAGATGGCATTTCATTCTTAAATTAATTAATTAACTGTTCCTCTGAGTCTATAAAAATGCAGAACTTTGAAAAGTGTCTTAATTTCAACTAACCATATTACAGAAAAGCATTAAGGCAGCATATGGCAGTGTGTACTTGTTATGGAAACTTCTTAGCCTTCTTTTTGCACTAAATCCTCTTATCAGTCCTTATTTATCATTTCAGTTCAGACAGCCTTCTCCACTACTTAATTGTACTTCCAAATATAATTCCTTGCTTCCTGAGGCTTTTAGGAGAAGTTCTGGGCCCGTGATTTTAACTTTCCTTTTGGTTCCCAGCTGTAGTGCCAGCCAAGTTAAGCTTGGCAACAACGCTCCACAGATAAATGTGGCGTAGCGTTTATATTCATTTACGCCGCCATGTGATATGTAAGGCTGAGTATAAATAAGTACTGGAATGAGAAATCCAGGTAAGTCAAGTGGTGCAGGAATTTAATAGAGAATTAGGATCCGGCAAGGATGTTTCTTTGCTTTTATTTGTTTTGAGAGGATATTTAATTTTCAGAGTCTTCTCAAGTCCTAGGGATCAGAGGATAGAGTCTTGATACTTGGAAACTTTTAATGCTCTTCCTTGATCACAGTTGTAATGCCTTTGCAACTTTTGATCAAATTTCTGGTTTTGGTCTCAAAAAATAGATAGATAGGAAAGCGCAGAATATATTAAAGAAAGATTTTAACATTGTGGTTTTTTTTTTGAGAAGGATTAGTATTAGCTATCTCCATGGTGTGACTTCAGATTTCTCAAATCTCTGCAACAACTCCTCTACCAACTCCTTGTTGTCTGATTCTTCCCCATTAACTTTCTTCTTCAGTGACTTAAAGCTTTATTCACAGTTCAAATACAAATGCCTGTATTTCACCTAACTAATCATTTTGGGCAGGTGCGATAAGCTTTGCAACTCCCTGCCTTCAGGGCAGGTTTTGAAGGAGACTGAGGAGAAAGGGTGACAATAGTGGAAAGCACTGACTCTCCTGAGTTTACAGTCCAACCTTCTCCTCCACTGTACTAGCCATCGTCATGCCTGGTATCCTCCCTCCCTCCCTTCCTCCTTTCCACCCGCCCTCTTTTCCTCCTTCTTCCCTCTCTCCTTCCCTCCTTTTTTCCTTTAGCTTTTCCTAACCATATTCCTGTTGAGCTGATTTTTCATTTCTAAAATTCAGAAAAATTTCCAGTATATGTCTCAGTTTTGATGATTCTCTTTAATATATTATTTTATTTCTCAAAGTTGATAGGCTACTTTAATTAATAGGACCATTTATTTTTCCTTACATCTCATGGAAACCTTTTGTATATAAATGAACTGTTTTTCCTTCTTCTATTTATAGGATAGAATACAAGATTTCCCTAGAATGGAGAACAATTGATTTTCTCTTGTTGGATCGGCATTATCTGTCTGATCTATCTATTAACTTTCTTCTACGAGATTCATAATCTCTTTGTCTTTATTCTCTGTGCTCATTTAGACTGTAATTCAATATTTGGCCCCCTTTATTCTGTTTTGTGCTATTTCAAATTTATTTATTATTTCCGCAATACAGTAGTCCCCCCTTATCCACGAGGGCTCCGTTCCAAGACCCCCAGTGGATGCCTGAAACCACAGAGAGTACCGAACCCTATAAAACCCTATATGTTTTTCCCATACATATATACCTATGATAAATTTTAATTTATAAATTAGGCACAATAAGAGATTAACAACAATAACTAATAACAAAATAGAACAATTATGACAATATACTGTAATGAAGGTTACTGTAGATCTTAGCAACCTCAGCATATGATTTTTTTCTTTCCTAATTAAGTCAAGAACTTTTACCTTGTCACTTAATGGAAGCGCTTTACCACTTCTCATTGGCATATCTGAATTGCCAGCATCACTACTCTTATGCTTTAGGGCCATTAAGTGAAATAAGGGTTACTTGAACACAAGCACTGTGATGCCATGACAGTGGATCTGATCACCCAGGTGGATCTGATAACCGAGTTGCGTACTCATTGACTAACAGGAGGGTAGTGTATACAGCGTGGATACTCTGGACACAGGGATGATTCATGTCCTGTGGGATGGAGCGGCACCCAGGGGGACAGCATATAATTTCATCATGCTACTCAGAATGGTGTGCAATTTAAAACTTATGAATTGTTTATTTCTGGAACTTTCCATTAATATTTTCCGACCGTAGTCGACCGCGGGTAACTAAAACTGCGGAAAGTGAAACCGCAGATAAGGGGGGGACTACTGTAGTGTTGTTTTGATCCCAAGTTTGTCTATAACTTTTTTTTTTAATTTTATATATTTATTTATTTTTCCCCCAAAGCCCCAGTAGATAGTTGTATGTCATAGCTGCACATCCTTCTAGTTGCTGTATGTGGGACGCGGCCTCAGCATGGCCGGAGGAGCGGTGCGTCGGTGCGCGCCCGGGATCCAAACCCGGGCCACCAGCAACGGAGCGCGCACACTTAACGGCTAAGCCACGGGGCCGGCCCTTGTCTCTATAACTTTGCAATCTCATTTTTCACTTTATTTTCTTGTCTTATTCTTTTATCCTGGGTGTCTTGTTTTATTGATTCCATGTTGACCATGAGTTCTTCTAAGGTACAATGACTCATTGTGGAGAATTTTTTCCTGTTCTTTGGATAGTGTTTAATTCCATAATTGATTCTTCCTTTTTATTCCTTGTCTCGCTCTCTCTCTCTCTTCTTTTTTTTTTTTTTTTTAAATTTCACTGAACTTTCCTTCTTTACTTCTTTGGAATTTAAAATAAGAAAAGCATTACATGTTTCTTGTAATTAGAAAACACCACGGAGGTGTATAAAGAATTTTTTTCTTTGCTATGCATGCCCCCCTCACTCCCCTGAGGTTATTATTGGTAAATAGTCTCCTGTGTGTATGTCTATACTTTTCTTTCTGCTATGAATATAAATATATGTGGGAACAGATATATGCATATAAATGTGTTTTTCTATTCCTTTCAAAAATAGGATCCTATTTCATATTCTTCTTGGAAATTTGCTTTTTAAAAATTCGCTTTCTTAAAACTTGACAATCTACAATAAATCTTCTTCCAAAGCACTGATCTAACTCATTTTTAAAAATAGCTGCCTAATACTCTATTTTATGGATATGCTAAATTTTATTCAATTATACCACTATTAAGGACTTTTTGTTACTCTGAACAATACCTCAGTAGATACCAAAGTGCTTTATTATGGTATACTAATGCTTTTATATCTGTTGAATTCATTCCAAAAGAGAAATTACTGGTGCAGAGGGTATGTGCATTTAGTGATTGATAGACACTGTTGGATTACTTTCCAGAATGCTCATAACAGTTCATACTTGCATTAGCACTGCATGTGAGTGTGTGTTTCCCCATTTGCCTGCCAGTTCTGGATATTATCAAAATTTTATTTTTTGCTAATATTATGGATGAAAATGATATCTCATAGGGAGTTTGATTTGCATTTCTCGGGCTATAAATGAGCATGCGCAACTTTTCAAATGTCTTCTGGCATTTTCTCTTCCATGAATTGCCTCATATCCTTTGCCCATTTTTCTATTGAGTTGCTTGTTATTTACATACAAATTTATGTTTGTTCTTTGTGTATAAATTCTTTGTCCTACATGTTGCACATATTTTTCTCCTAGTCCCCTGTATGCCTTTGGACATTATGTAATATATTATCTTAAATTAATTTTATTTTTGTTTGCAATATTATAACCTTATGGATTTTGTACTCTGCAGAGGGAAATACCGTGCCTTAATCACATGTTGTCTCTTGTGCATTTTTTTATTTTGTTAATTTTTCCCTGGAGTTGCTAACTATCATGCTTTAAAAATTTCATGCTGTGTCTTTTCTAATCCTTAATTTCTTCTAATCTTTCTCATCTATGGCACCTCCTTTACACCTGGGACATCCATTCCGGAGTCTCCTCCTCCTGTGCTCCTCTAAGGGCTGATTTCTCTCCCTTTGTGGCACCCCTGTGGATGTTCCTCTTTTCATTGCTCTTTTGCTTTGACTTCGCTGTTCTTGATCCTACTGTTCCTGATGCTGTTTGGTTTACTCTTCATTTTGTCGGATGCTATCCTTAATTAACTCCCTAAGAAAAGTGTTTGGTATGTAAAATTTAGGTGTCCTTGTATGCCTGAAAATAAAACTTTATTTTGCCTACATACTTAGTAATGTAAGCTGCTGAGAGAATTTTAGGTTGAAAATTATTTTTCCTCTCCATTGTCTTATAACACTCAGTGATGCTCATTAAAAATTTAATGCAAGTATAATTCTTGTTTCTTTGTAGGAGACTTGTTTTTTCTTTCTACTCAGTGCCTTACGGAAGATTAGAGCATATTCTCTTTATCTTGTTCTTAAATTTCACTATGAAGTGTGGAACTTTAAAAAAAACTTCCTAGTATTCACGAACTTCTTTCAATTTTAAGATTTATGCCTGCTTTCAGCTTTTGCAAAATTTCCTGCATACCTTAAATCATTATTTACTTCGTGTTATAGACTGAATTATGTCCTCCCTCATCCCCAAATTCATGTCACTGTGTTTGGAGATAGGACCTTTAAGAAGATAATTAAGTTTCAATGAGGCCGTAAAGGTGGGGTCCTAATCTGATAAGACTGGTGTCCTTATAAGACATAGAGACACCAGAGATCTCTCTCTCTGTTCACACAAAGGAAGGCCATGTGAGCCCAAAGCAAGAAGGCAACCAACTACAAGACAGGAAGAGAGGTCTCACCAGAAACCAGACCTCCCGGGACCTTACCCTCGGACCTTGAACTTCCAGAACTGTGAGCAAATGAATTTCTGTTGTTTAAGCCACTACCCAGTCTGTAGTATTCTATTATGCCAGCCTGAGCTGACTAATAAGCTCCTCTCCTCTCCATTTTCCCTGCTCCCCTTTTTGGAATTCCCATTAGTTGGATGTTGTACCTCCTGGAGAAATCTTCTGGGTCTCTTATATTTTCTTTCTTATTTTCTATCTCTTATTTTTTAATACTATATTTGGGAGATTCCTTAATTCTATCTCCTAATCCTCCAACTAAATTAATATTTTAGAAATAATCTTTCTCATGTCTATGAACTCTTGGTTTTTAATTGTTTTATTTTCTTCTCAAATTACCCTGGGTTAATAATTAAAATACTTCAAAAGTTATTATTTTGCTACCAAGTTCTGTTTTTTTTTTTTTTCTGGCGTTGATTTCATTTTGGTTTAGATTGGGCTTTTTCTGACATTTTCAAACAATTTTTCAGCAAAGACTTTTGACTACTTTTTGTGCCCAGGCACTGTTCCAGGCACTATGGATACTGTAGTAAACAAAACCGACGACTGTGCCCCATGAGCTTTCATCCCAGGGTGGGAAAAAGCAATATGTGAGTAAACAAAAAATAAGCATAATAAATTGACATAGCTGTAACATGAAGAAAATTCCGCCTATGGGCACTTACCCATGTGCTAGAGAGTGACTAGGTGGTCAGGGAAGACCTGTCTAAAGAAGCTGAGACCTGAAGGAAAAAACGCTGGCTACCTATGTGAAGATCTGGGGGAAGAGTATTTCAGGCAGAGGAAAAGCAATTATAGATGTGCTGAGGTTGGGATAGTCTTAAGAAATCTCTCATAAGCCCAAGACCAACATATTACAGCAGATTGAGAAAGAAGGAGAGTGACATGAGATGAAGGAAGTGAAGTTAGATGGGCTATTGTCACCTAGGGTCCCCCAGCCTGGGTAAGGGGCTTGGATTTCATTCTGAGTAGAAAGAAGTCCTTTGGACGGATTCTAGCAGGGACATAACAAGTTTTGATTACATTTTAAAAAGATCATTCTGGATTCTTTTCAATGGAGAATGAATTGTTGAAATCAGTATAAAGGCCAGGAGTGGAAGGAGGGTGGTTAAAAGGCTGATGTGGGAATCTCTAATGAAAGATGACATTGGCTTGAACTTTGGTGGTATCAGTGGAGCAAGGAAAAGTGGATTGGTTTGGGATGGCTTTTGATGTCACACGTGACAGCACTTGCTCATGAACTGAGGAAAAGAGAAGTCAACAAAGACTCATAAGTTTTGGCTTGAGCAACTGAGTGGCTGGGTGTGCCATTTACTAAGAGAGAACAGAGCAGGAAAGAGGTTTGAGGGATGGTGGATTAAGAGGTCTTTGCTTTTTGAGGTTTGCAAAGTATGTAAAACAGGTATTGTGACAGATTTGAGATGAACCAGCATATATCAGTGGTACTTGAAACAATGGTATTAATTTTTGTCCACATCAAAGGGTAGATTAAGAAAAGAAGCCTGACAGAAAGTTCTGGGTATGTGGGCAGAGCTAGTGGGGTGTAAGGTTTTTTCTAATGAGAGCAGACTGGGAGCTGGTTTTAATTCTGGAGCACAAGTGCCAGAAAGCAGAAGACCCTTTAGTCTGAGTGCCAACACTTGTGTTAGCTGCCCTAGTTCTCTGCAGATGATTCATTCTAGTATTATACTATTACTAGCAAAGACTTTTTATTTTTCCCTAGAGTGTAAACTTTTGGCTGCTGGCACTCTATGTGAAATAGATTTACGTGGGTATGGCTTAAAAATCTCATATAGAGACCTTTAACCCATCTCCTCCTGCTCAGTTTCTTATGTAATGCCCTGTCAGACCATGCAGATGTCCAGATCCTTCTGAGATTCTGATGAGCAGGCTTACACTTGCCACTGCTTTTGGACCCTTTACTTCCTTCTGTCTCCCACACTGTATGCTTTCATTATTTTAGAACTTTGTTGAAATACCCTATTCACTGCTGGCTTTCACCTTTTCTCTTTGTTGTTGTTGGATTATAGCTTTGTTATGTTCGTATTGTTATTTTAACAAGGTCTTAAAAGGAAGAAGGGAAAACATAGGCATGTAGTCTGCTATCTTGAAATAGAAAATTTTAGTTTTTATATAGACAAAAGTGTTTGCCCTTTAAGGTGTTGACTTTTCATCTTTTTTAAAACCATTATATTCATCTTTATGTTTTTCTATAATATTTTTGCATAGTTTCCATCTCATTTCATTTAATTGTATTGGTATTTAACGTGGGCAGCACTTTCTAGAACTTCTATGTAATATGTTTCTGTTCTGTTAGACTCTTTCCTCATCTTACTTGAGACATGTTAGTTTTCCTCTCTTGAATGATGCACTTGTTTTTTTTGTTCCCCTTTCTTTGTAAAATAAATATTCTTTGGACTTGTAAGTTTTCACCTTCAGAGATTATGATTAGAAATATGAAGTTCTGAAGGTACTGTTCATTTTTATCCATCTCTGCATCCCCAATAGATCTGCCCCTGAGCTTTAGGCATAGGGATTCAAAGAAAGGCTTGATGAAATGAATAGATGAATGGGAACATTTCTCTCACTCACTTCTACTAACTATACTTGTTTACTTATTTGTTTGACAAACATTTATTGAAGAACCACTGTGTTTCAAGCATTGAGCTCTGCTATACACTGGGGATCCAGAGCCCAACAAGGTTGCCATGCCTTCTAGAAATTCGGAAATGTAGCACTCATCATCTATCTTATTTTGTGCTCTGTTAAATTTGTGAAAGTCTTTTTTCTCCAATAGAAAAGTGGTTGAGGGTAAAAGCTATTTCACATATTTCTTTGGAACTCATTCCCTTCCTACACCAAAAAATACATGGCACAACATTATAAGTCTATGGTTCCTCTTGGTCTATGTTCTGCTGCCATCAAGGACCTTAAGATGCTTACTTGGAGATGGCATGTTCTTTCCATGGTTTCTTCCTTAAAACCAAATTGATCGCTCTCTTATTTATATGCTTCTACAACACTTTTTAAATACTAAGTGTTCAAAAATATTATCCATTTAAATATCATGGTTGGGATGGTGCGAGTTGTATTAGGTAGTATCTGGAACAGGATTGTAGTTTATTTTCACCTGGACAGTGTTGATCTGGAACAAGACAAGTTCAGGTTAAAGGAAATAATCTCCAAGGCTGGCAGAAATGAAGATTTGGGTTTGGGAGTGATCTTTCAGTATTTTTGGGTAGCTCTCTCCGTTTCCTTAAGTGAAACACAAAAGACCCAGACAAGAGTACACAGGATGGGTGAAAGCAAGTATCTAGGTCCTGTTGCCAGTTTAGTTGTCCTCTCTTTGTTGGCATTTTGCTGTGCCCTAGATTTTTGTCTTTATTCTCTAGTGAGACTCTCAGAGGATCTATTTATTATCTCATTTTTTGTCTTTTTCTTACTACTGAGAATTTGGGTGTGTCATTATGTCTTAAGTTTTTATTTTTTTCGTCTTAATTTTAAAAGTAGATAGTGGTAAGAGTGGGAGCAGGTCTCGAGATAGTTGTTGTATAGAATAATTCACTATAGTATATCTGTCTATTATACAATAGGATACTACATAGTATAGTATAGTACAACAAAATGCACAGAATCTTTCCTACCTATTAATTTAGGTGGAGCTCAAATTTAATTCTGCTACAAAGTCTTCCTTAAACAACTATCTAGAAGTCATCACACCCACTTATCTATAATGTATACTTAACACGGCTAACAATGCAAGGCAGTTGATGATATCTATTTAAATATTGGGAGTAATACAAATAATAGTAGATGCCATGTATTGAGGATTCATTATTCATTATATGCCAGTCACAGTGGCAGTCAAACCCAGATATAAACCCCCAGTAGGCAAGAATAATGTATTTGAGGTCGTTGTTTCCCCATTATATCATGGTGTCTGCATAAAAAGAACATTGAACAAAATAATGAAATTATTGTTTGATTTTATAGATAATTTGTTTCTCATCTTTGACTTAAATAAGAATTTTAGAAATATTATTATATCATTAGTTCTCTAAAGTATTTGAAAATACATATAACATTGGATTTTACTTAATGGATATTCAGACTTTAGGATGATGTGTATTCTTGTAACAGAATAATAGTAATTGATAACATTTACTGATTACTTATTATGTGCCAGACACTGTTGTAATAATTTTGAAGGATTATATCTTTTACTCTTCATAATAAGTATTGTTATTACTCTCAATTTCAAAGGAAGAAATTGAGGACTCCCCCCTAGGTTATGCTGCCCCTCAATAAAAACATGGCATTTTGATTTTGTGTTTATGTAATTTGTTTTCAGCTTATGGTATTTGCTGTCTTATTTCAATAATGTAACGTATGGCAGACTATGTATATACTTTTTTTTCTGGGAAAGATTTGCCCTGGGCTAACATCTGTTGCCACTCTTCCTCTCTCTCTCTCTATTTTTTCCTCCCCAAAGCCCCAGTACATAGTTGTATATTCTAGTTGTAAGTCCTAGTTCTTCTATGTGAGCCACCACCACAGCATGGCTACTGACAGATGAGTGGTGTGGTTCTGTGCCTGGAACCAAACCTAGGCCACTGAAATGGAGGGCGCCAAGCTTTAATCACTAGGCCATCAGAGCTGGCTCTGGCAGACTATATTTTTAAAAGAAACTAAATGAAAAATATGTGTGAGAAGATATATTCTCAATAGTATATGACTTCTTTATAAGACCAATTGTTGATTGAAAAGCTGCATCAATATAACCACTGATGGGGTGGCTCCTTTGGAATAGAAGAAGGATACTGAGGTAAGGATATAGAGATACAGGAAATTGATTCATTGCCTCATTCAAGTTTAAGTGACTGCAGCAAAAAGGATGATACCAGAAAAATCACAAAGTAATGCAAATGTTAGTGTGGTAAATTTTATAAAAATAAAATAACTGTTACATCTCATAAAGGAATGAAAGAAAGCTTACCCAGGGGTGAGGTAAAATAACATTTTTTATGTTAAGTTCCGGTAGAGATTTGTTGATCCAGAATATTAGCATGTGGTTCTGCTTATTGAAAACCCTCTTCCTCCTTAAGTTATTTCCTTCTCATTTTTACAGTGGGTAATTGGGTATGAGCAAGTCATGATACCTAGGATTTTAAAGAGTTTAGTTGAATATACTGATAACTCCAGGCATATTTATGTCTCTTCTTAGCTTCAAAATAAATTATTAGTTATCCATCACAGCATCCTAGAGAATTAAGATCAAAATATTATTCTCCCTTTGTAGGTTGCTTTAGGCACAGACCAGATAAGTGCCTTATCAGAGATCACTGGCAAGCCAGGGGCAGAGCGGGAATTAGAATGTCCAACTCTGGATGCTTCATTTTGGCTTTCGTCGAGGGATTCTCACCAACTCCTGCACAGACCCCATGACAAATGGGGATGTGAAGGTGAAGCCAAGGATCAGTGCTACCTGGGTCTGCTTGAGGCTCCCACTGTGAATTTCTGTGTGTCTGGAGGGAGTTAAAAACTCAGGAGCCCATAAACTAACCTCCAGATAATAACATAAACAATCCATTTTTTTCGAGTTCATATATTTCTTTGAGCTGACAGCCTCATCTCCCTAGTTCACTGCCAAAGGCTAGAGCACTGTGCTGAGTTTTACCGTGAAAATCTTCAGCACTCTAGAAAACAGCTAAAAGAAAATAAAATGATATTTTTCTCTTCCGTTAAACTTATAGGTCTGTTTACTATAGAAAAGTGCAATGCGTACTGAAAAAAGGTCTATGATTTTACGATATATTCTTTAAAAACCAACCGATGTTAGGTATACAAAAGGTATCAATCAGCTAAGTGGAATTCAGCAAAACTGGAAAGACAGAGTGACATGATAAAGGAAAGACTGGAGAAAACTTATAGTTCCAAAATATTTATGGCTTTACACTGAAAACAGAAACACTACTGCATAGGTCTGCATCTTGAGAACATATGCTCAGATTCTGGGGTTTCCCAGCTTTTAAAGAAAGTTATAAAAATACAAATTGCCCAATATTTTCTTGTCATAGGCAAATGGCAATCTGATTTGTGAAGATTGTCAGTTGCAATAAAACAGATCAAAACATAGTCATTTTACCTAATAAGGGATATGATGTTATAAATTCTTATCTCAACTCCACATGTTACTGAAAGCTATAGAAAGTGTCTACACAGGTAGACACTAGAGCTGACCTACTATGAATTCACCCAAAAGCAAGAAAGGGAGAGGTGATGAAAAATACAATGTGATTTTCCTTTATTAGAGAAAATACAGGAAATTTTGAAGAAAATAAAATCTGTGTATCTTAAACTAGAGTAAGCATTTTGTTCTATTTTCTTCAATATTTTTCTATCCAAATACACACACTATTAAAACTAAGTCATTCGTTACATCCATTTTGTAATTGTTATTTTGTTTGTCAATGTATTGCAGTGATTTCCTATAGTTTTCACTATTGTTTGGATATGTGGGTTAAAAAGCTGCGCCTTACTCGATCATTTATGGTACTATAATCCATTTAACCAATTTTGCATATCTGGTCATTTGTATGTTTTCAACTTTTACCTTTTGTAAATAATACCATGATGAACATATGCATACTGAAATTTTTGTGCATATATTTGATATTTGACTACTTTCTTAGGATTTTTTTTTAGTGTTTTCATTATTGAATTCTTAACTTTTGATTGCTCCTTTGGGTGGTTAGAATTTGTTTAAATTTTTCGTATTCAAAAATATAATTGACATACATCTGAATTCTTGCGCATCTGGTAATGTATTTCTTTGATCTTCACATATACGAAATATTTTATGTATGGATTTCTTGTTTTATAATTTTTATTACCTAAAACTCTACAGATGTTGGACCATTGCTTCCTGGTATTTATTGTTATGGAGGATTCTGAGGTTTGTCTGATTTTTTTTCCTTTATAGGCAAACTTTTCTATCTAGTTAAGAACTGAACATATGTTGTTTTCTTTACCCTTGAAATCAAAAATTTCAGTGAGATCAATTCAGGTTTTCATCCTTCTTAATATTCATCTGTAGACTCAAGCCTTTCTTTTGTATAGGAATACATTGTCCTGTTGTAACTCAGATAGATCAAGTTTCTGCTAAAATGATTTCTTCTTCACGAACACAAATTATGTTGCACATCACTTTCCATCAATTACGTCTACTTTTTCTTCTCTCATGATTTTAATCTCTGCACATTTCTTATATATTGGAGGCAGCTGCTTGAATTTGTTCTACACATGACTATTCAATTCTCAGCCAGGTTTGCTTTGTTCTTTGGTGAATCTAATCTTGAGTGATCCTAATCTCTTGAAGATATTAATTTTACCATTTTACTTGTAATTTATTTCCTTTTTATTTCAACTTACCTTCTAGCCAAATTCCTTTTCATATCAGTGTGTTGTCCTATCTTTTCATCTCTCAGCTCTTATTTCAAACGTCTATACTTTGAATTTTATTGCAAACAGAAGACAGTGTTGCTAAAATCTCATTTCCTGTTGTATCCTTTAAAAGAATTCATTCGTGAAGCTATGTTCTTTTATGTTAAAGAAAAATTTTCTGATCTCCACACCTTGTTTGCATTTTTTTATTCATTCTTTGAACAGGAAGTGAATCCAGCCTAGTTATGGCTGCTGAGTGGGGATGTTATGCCAGTTAGAATGGCTTAGGCTGGGGTAAGAGAAAACACCAGAGTGATTTAACTAGATAGAACTTTTTATTCTCACATGACCAGTAGTCTAGAGCCAGGCAGTCCAGAGCTTCTGAACCTCCAACCCTAGTATGACTTTTATTCTTATGGTTGCAAAGTGGCTGTACGAACTCTAGGCTATATATATATAGCCTATATATAACGACAAGGAGAAAAAGGTTGGTGTCCATTTTTTTTTTTTTAAATTAAAAAATAGTATATTTGCGAAAGCTCTGCATTTCTGTCTCTGTTTCATTGCTAAGAAGTGTTACATGGCCACCCATAACTGCAGTGCAGTTTGAGGACATATGTATTTTTACCTGGTACAAACCGTCATGTTTTTAAACCAGGGATGAAGACCAATATTTATAGGTGCAAAGGCTTTTGCCATTTTGAATTAATGGCAATACATGTAAAAAGAGAGCTACAAATGCAGGAATATCTCTGGCCACCTGAGAAAGTAGCCCCCAGTGAAGAGGAGCAGCCTCAGTCCCTCTTCTCTGAAATAGAGAACAAGCCTTGCCTGGGATTGTGATTCTTGTTTCAGCTTCATAAGTCTTATTACTAGCAGAAAACTCTTCCAGATTTTGCAAGTGGGATGTTAGTTTTTGGTTGGTGTGAATTTTTTCTTCACAGATGTTTTAATGAGAAGATGGAAGAGACTCAGTTTGGAATTTCAATATTTATTCCAACATGATCATATACGAAACGTAGTATGACCTGGGAGTATTTGATTAGGTTAGTGGGCTCCGAAGTTAAAAAAAAAAATTGGGTAGATTTGAAAGTAATATTTGTTAATTACCTTCTGGGTGGTAAGTACTAGGAAATGTACAAAGGTGAAACCTATTGATACTGCCTCTTTTATTATCAAGTAGGACAAGTGAAACAGGAATATAAATAATTCTAGACTATAAACTCTTTGAGGGCATTGCATATGCTTTGGTCATATTTTTTCTTCCAAATTTGTTTATTGCCTCATTAATCAAAGTAAACAGTCAATAAAATTTTGCTAAATTAGCAATATGATATTGAATTCTGTAAATAAGTTTGATGATAAAGATACAAATACTGTGCTCTGGGCCACAGAGTGGAAACAGATTTCAGACCAGGTAATTTGTGGATGTGGTGGCCCTTGTGCTAGGCCTTACAAGGTAGGTAGGACTCTGTCAGCAAGGAGGAGGTGCTGAATGACAAGGAAGCACACAGGACAAGGGACTAGCAGGAGCAAGAGGGTGGTATTCAATGAAGGAAGCAATGAGAGGATGGAAAAGGAAGACCCAGCCTGCAGCATACAGGCTCTTGACCTGGTCTTTATTCTGTGGACAATATGAAGCTTTTGAAGTTCTGGGAGAATGTACTAGAGATATGTAGGTTGAAATGGAGAATGAAACACTGGAGACAGGAAGACTAATCTGGTTCTCCTAATTGGTCTCCCTGACTCCAATAGTGAGGATTTGAATAGGGCAATAAGCTCATATACTATTTTAAGAAACTTTAGGCGCTCAGAATTGGGAAAATTGTATTTTTTTATTATATGACACACTGTCTTCATTTTCTATGCATATCTTGCTTTCATTCATTCATATGTTTATTTTTATGTAAAATGATGTAATAAGCACTATGAACACAGAACCCAAACTAGACATATGATTCCCCAAATACCTGGTACCTCTACTTTTTTCCAATTGATTTCTGTGATAACCATTTCTTTCTTCCCCTTTTGTATGGTTTTATTGTGTTTGTATGTATTCCTTAAAAAGCCCTTTTTTTTTAGCGGCCGGCCCGGTGACCTAGTGCTTAAGTTCAGCGCACTCCACTTTGGCGACCCGGGTTGCTTCCCAGGTGCGGACCTACACCACTCGTCGGCGGCCATGCTGTAGCAGCGAACCACATACAAAATAGGGGAAGATTGGCAACAAATGTTAGCTCAAGGCAAATCTTCCTCAGCAAAAAAAGAAAGCATTTTTTTTAGTTGTTTTCTAGAAAGGTATTACGCTGTATATAATATTTTTGGGCTTATGTCTCTCAGCTAATATTATTTTGCTAAGATGTATGCCATATTTTAAAAAATACAATTTCTTTGTGCATTTTAAAATATTTTTCTTCTAGTTGTGATGAACTTGATAATGACCCAATAGCAATTAAATTAATTAATTTGCCCAACTTAGTTTGTAGTCACTGGGAAAAATTCATGGAAGGGCTAGGTCCAAACTTAGTTTTATTTGTCATGGCCAGGAAACAGTGAAATCTGTTAAATTCAACCTTAACTTAATGTCTGTGCTACCATCTAGTAAATATCAGTGATAAAATATAAACAGCCTTTTTGGCTATGCATGGTAGGACATTTCCTCAGATACACCATAATGAGACACTTTTAGCAAAATATCATAAATTTCATGAATTTGTAGTTATCATCCTCCTAATCAGAATAAGCATTAAATATGTGTTAAAGTAGTAAATATTGGATGTGCCAGTTACAGCTGCATATAAAGACGATAACTTTGGGAGATGCCTTAATTTCTCAGATCAAACAAAGCTGAGTAGGGGAATTTTGTCATATTTGACCATTCAAATATTTTTTTTGATATCGCCCTAGGAGAGGGGTCCTGGATCAGATGAATTTTTTTTTTTTTTAGTTATTCTACAGCTCTAGGAAAAATTTTGGGCTTGATTAAGCAGAAACAATTATAATTGCCCAATTTCACAAGAAAGTATATAGTATCACATGCATTTTCCCAGCACTGAATCACATCATAAGAATGTTTTTCCAGGTATTTGTGTCTTTCCTGGACAGAGGCTTTCTCTGGTACCTGGTACTGTTCCAGAATTAGGGGGACTAACTTACCTCAGTTTGCCTGAGCCTTCCCCAGTTTCAGCACTGAAAGTCCTGCACTCCAGTTGGAGCCCTGCCTGTGAATGCTTTGTCAAGCACCTAGAATCATGTATAGTTAGGTCATCAATAATACATGCTCTTCTGTTGATGAATTTCAGATATGTTAAATTCTCATTTACATTTTGATACATTTGTATATTTCAAATTCATATTTTATGGTGTGGATGAAAAACCTAAAATATGAATATTTAAAATTCATCCTTTAAACTAATCTGAATTATAGAATATTTATAAAGACATTTTATTTCTTTTAAGTATGTATAGTAATTTGGACTAGAAAGACTATCTCATTTTGCTTTAATGAATAAATGAGAATAATTTGTGATTCATACTCAGTTGTTTGTGTGCAAAGCATGAAAATAATTTGTTCTTGCAGTACTTGGATTAAAAGAGCTTCCTCTCTTAATCTTGTTTCTCTAAAATTGCTTAGAAAAGCATGTTCTCCCTTAGAGAGAGAATAGAGTATAGTAGTTTCAAGCATGTCTTCTGGAATCAAAACTCATGGGTACCAAGCCTGACTCCTCCACATACTAGCTGTGTGATCTTAGGCAAGTTGCTGAATCTCACAAAGACACAGTTTCTTGATCTGTAAAATGATATAATAATTAGTGCCTTCCTAATAGGTTGTTATGAAGAGTAAATGAAATAACACAAGGTAGTCATGAGTCTATAGTGCCTGATACATAGGAATTTATCAATTTTGGCTACAAGTAGCTACAAGATTAGTTGAGCCCAGATTTATGTTGGAGTAACATCTGTTCTATTTATTTTCTATAATGGGAATCAAGATTTTAAAATTAGTTTTTGCTGTGTGTATGTGTGTGTGTGTGTGTGTGTGTGTGTGTGTGTGTATGTGTATATTTATCATCGGGGAATTCCAATACATATTTGAGCAAAGAATTCTAACATCCCTGGCCAACTGCCCTTTTAATTGAGAGCTCAGGTGGAAATGGACAGCTAAACTGGGGTAAATTACATCTTCTATTAACCAGTGTCCTATGTCAAATATTTCTCAGGAGATAGGGCAATAAATTAACTGTGTTTGCTTGTGTTCACTCTGTTATTGTCGATATGTTTTACTAAAGTAAATGTTGAATTTTTAATTGGTTTCAGAACAATTTAATCAGACAGTGTTTATACTCCGGTCATAAAGAACACACTGTGATAGGCTTGCCATCTGTTGAAGGTAAAAATGAAATCCCCTTTGAAGAAGCGGGCAGTTGATAGAAAGATTTTAATGAATGTTGAATGTTTTTGTATCTCTATGAGGGGCTTATTGTGACAGTAACATATATGTTGTACAAGCCTAAGGGCTCAATCTTAGCGTTTTGGTTCTTATTAAGTCTCTGTTGGAGTATCGTATGGTGAATTTCTGAAGTTGTACAGCATAGTGATATAGCGTAGACTTGTTCCAGTGAAATCCTGGCTCCCGTCAAGTTCTGTTTCGAATCTCTGCTCACTCCTGCCTGGTTACTGCCATCCAATAGCATGAGTCTGTTGGTTGCAAAGTGGTTTTCTCCTTCAGGAACCAATCTTCCCTCAGATGTTGTTTTTTAAAATTATGCTTTATGGATGTTAGGAAATACTTTCATCTATTTGGAAACTAAGCTGTGTTATCCTACTGCTTTAATATACAGTAGTTTCCTCGCTGATATGCATTCTAACAATATTTCTTTCATGTTTGCATGACCTTGCTTCTCTTTCCTAATGTTTTGTTTCCAAAACATGGACCCATTAAAGTATCCCGCACGTCTTCTGTGACCGTTGTTGTCTCTTCAAATTGAAGTACACAGACCCAGCAAACTCAGTAAGAGGTCCAGCCAGGGAACTATTTTCTAATTTAAGACTGTCACTGCATATTGCTTAGTTTCTCCTCGGATTTCTGATTGAGGTTGTTACAAGGGTATTATAAAGAAAAAGGAAGAGGAAAGCTTTTCCCCAAATGTGATATCATGAAGTATATAAACTTGACCTACAATGTGAAAATGTAGCATATTTTCTTCAATATAAAATGCTATTTGGCACAGTATACGTTTCCCAGTGTCATGTTGCTATAGAATGGTTGCCTATTTGTCAGAAACTATTTGTCACTTTCCTCAGTATCTGCGGGTGGTGAATATGCTTCATTATTCAGAGGAGGAACAATGTGTACTCACAGGGATTTGTGAAGCGCTTGACAAAAAATGTGACTTTATTTCTGAATACCTGTGCAGTCTGAATGTGCATAATCAGGACATTCGCTGGATTTCTTGCCATCAGGGACAGTTTAATCCATCTTAATTAGTGATAGTGGTCATCATTACAATTTAGACATCAAAAATTTTCCAACATATATTTTATCTTCCAATGATTATATTTTCATTTAAATCAATGTAAGTGACATAGAAAAGAAAGCCAATAGAATCAGGTACCTATGAGGAGAAATTCTGCTGGTATAAATGTTAGAATACAATAGTATCCCATATTTATGACAATAGCTTTGTAGATTGGAGAGCAAGTCAACTAACGTATATAAATTAGGGTACTTTTGGCTGCAAGTGATAGAATATCATATTAATTGTATTTTTGGCAATAGAGACTTATAATTTCACATGAAAAGAAGTTCAGAGACGGATAGTTCCAGGGTTGATTTAATGCTTAGTCGTATCAGGGCTCTGCATCTTCCTTTTTTCCAGGGAGGAAATTCTGTCCCAGAAGGTCCCAGCAGACTTCCCTTTACACCTTGCCGCTCAGAATTGGAGAACATGCCTACTGCGAACCCACTCTCTGATGAGGGTCTGGGGAGGGGAGGGTTGGCTGGGACCAATCGTGATTAAGTCCCTGAAGCTGCGCCCCTTCCCTGAGCATGCTGTCACCTCAACAAGGAGGATGTTGTTCTGTCAACAAGGAAGATTGGGCTGGGGTGGAGATGGCTGCTGGGGATAACAAACAGTGTTTGCTACACAAGCCAATCAAGAGCATGACAGAAACAGCAAATGGCCATCTCTGACTATTTTACATATGCTGGTCAAATCCAAAGACACATTTTAAATAACAAACATAATCTTTGTCAGTTGGATAGAAGTGGCTTTAAATCATTATTTTCTGCTATATTTGTGATAAAAGTATTGAACCTCCCTTCGTTTTAAGCACTAACTTCTCTTAGGATATAGCTATTTGGTACTATCAGGTGAAATGTGTCTTCTTGGGTAAAATTATTTTACAGATGCTCAATATACATACCAATAGTACGATATGAAGGAAAACAAAGGTCAGAGGAAGTTTTGGTAACATTTGCTTAATCATGCAAACTGGCATTGGTTTATCTTTGATGCACTAATTGTCTCATGTTAAGGGAAATTAAAAGAATTCTCCAACTCTTTAAGAGGCCACGCCACCAGATAAGCCCTCAAAACACTTTTCACTTATAGAAAACTCAATAAATTTTTCTGAGTCATAAAACTTTCAAAATCCCAGGGCATGGATAGTCAGAAACATACATTTCTTACATTTTATGAAGTGACTATATTAAACATTGGGTGACATTGCATATTTTATTTTAAAAATGAAATCTCATGCAGAGTGGAACATTGCATAGTCACTAAGAGCACAGTCTTTGGAACCAAACTGTATGGGTTTGAATCCTAGCACAGCCACTTACTAGGTATGAGATTTTGAGGAGGGTGTGCCTCAGCTGTCTCCTCCATAGAATAGGGTCTTTGAACTACCTCAGGGTTATTATGAGGACTAAGTAAGTTATTATTTTTATGTTCTTCAAGTAGCATCTGGTACACAGTACATAATATTTAAGTGTCAAAAAATATAGATATGCCTTGAATTACAGGTGTATGCTTTTCTTATTAAATATATTAGAAGAATCAAAAATTTTTTAGGAAAAAGTTATTCTCTAAATATAGCATTCCTGTGGCATGTAACATTTTTTCACTTATGCATGCATACATGGAAGCAATTATTCAATACATTTTTTTTTCTTTTGCTGAGGAATCTTCACCCTGAGCTAACATCTGCTGCCAATCCTCCTCTTTTTTATTTTTTTTGGCAAGGGAGATTAACCTTGAGCTAACATCTGTGCCAGTCTTCCTCTATTTTACATGTGGGATGGGTGACACAGCATGGCTTGATGAGCGGCATGTAGGTCTGCACTGGGACCCAAACATGTGTACTCTGGGCCGCCGAAGAAGAGCGCGTGAACTTAACCACTATGCCACTGGGCCAGCCCCAATCCTTCTCTTTTTTGCTTGAGGAGGATTAGCCCTGAGCTAACATCTGTGCCAGTCTTCCTTTATTTTATCTGTGGGACACCGCCACAGCATGGCTGGTGAAAAGTGTAGGTCCGTGCCCCGGGTCCAAACCCGTGAACCTGGCCGCCAATGTGGAGCATGCTGAACTTGACCACTAGGCCACAGGTCTGGCCCCTCAATAAATTTTTAATGAGCATCTGTATTGTATTATTCTTTCTAGATATAAGCTTATTGAAAGTAGCAATAACTTCTTAACAATCAGGCAGATAACCCATTGAGCTGTAGTGACTATAGGAACAAACTTTAGTATTTACATGTTTCTATTGGGGTATAACATATATACACTATGTTGTAAAGAATAATCATGTTACTTAAAAATGAGGTTTTTCTCATGATAAGTTAGGTGTGAACATGGAATAACACCATGAAGAGGTGGTGAGGCTGATGAAAGCAAAAGAGATTTATTATATTCATAGATCCTAGAAGAGGGAAGCACGCACGCCTCACAAATGAGAGGAGTTCCAGAGGAGCCAACCCAGTTAAGAGGTGCGGAGCCGAGGGAAAGCGAGGACCTGTGAGAAGGTGGCTTTACTGGGGGTCAGAGTGGAGTACTATTGATGCATCTGAATGTCCCTAGGTCACAGTCAGGGGAGGAAGAGGAGGGGAAATTGTGGGGGGCTAGCCTTATCACGCTGGGACACCTGGTTGCCTGGGCGGGGTGCTCACAGCCTGTTGTGGGGATGCTGAGGCATCAGGAAAATAAGAAGTTTTAAAAATTTACAGTACCCCAATACTTTCACTATCTATTAGCACTTTACTATAATAGACAAGCTTTTAAGGATTAAAGATGGTAGGCTTTTTCTTTCAGGGCCATATGGCAAAAATAAACAATGATAATGATCATAAACTAAATAACATTAAAGGAAATAAAACTGAAAACCATTAATAACCTATGAGAAGGGGTGGAGGGTTGTGGTCTGGACGGTGAGAGAGTTTTCCACGGAGACGAGTCAAATCCTGAAGGTCAAATTTAGATGAGGGGCATGAAGTGGGGTGTGGGGTGTGGAGGACATCCCACAGGAGTGAGGGGAGCCTAGTCAAGGTACCATATGGGGCTTGTCATTGTCCTTGTGGTTGTTGACATGGGCATTGTTATTCAGGGGACTGCCCTGATTAAAGATGAATTTTCGTGTTGATGCTAATGGCTAATGGGAAGTAAGTTTGAATAGTATGTTGGGGCTAGATCCTAGAGGGTTTTGACAGCCAGGGGGAACATTTTTAATCACAGGTGTCTACAGGTAAAAATGATGCTCAAGGAGATTGTCTGAAAGATGAATTGAAGAGGAGCCTGCAAGGAGAGAGAGGAGGTTTTGTAGCAAAACTGGGATAAAGGGATGGCAACCTGAACTGCAGGGAGGACTGACAATAAAACAGAATGGAAAGAGTGGATACAAAAGATCCTGAAAAGAATGCGTTAATACTGATCAGTACGTATCTGAATGGATTTATGTGCGTGTATTATTCTCTGTTTTACGTGCTGGTGTTCCCCTGCATTAACACAGAAAATGGAAGGCTCTTGATTTGGGTCCACAATTCGTGCTTCAGTCTAGGGATGTCTGACGGCTCTAATTGCATTTATTCATGGCTTTAAAACAGGTAGCAACTCAAAAATAAAATTTTCATGCAGAAAGTGAAGTATCTGTGGATTCAAGTGAGAACATAAGACATTTTTCTCCCTCTGATTTTAGAGACTGAGCATATATTTCAGAAGTTTTTTTTTTTCATTATACATAATAACACTAATATAAAAAGAGTATTCAGAAAATCCCATAAACTGACCTATGTCATCTTGTTCTTGATCCTCAGGGTAAGTATATTGAAAAAAAATATATAGTACAAAGAAATTTGCCTGGGTTTGGGTGGCCATGAAACTCTCAAGGTTGTGGATTGCAGTTTGGTTCAAAACATTGAATGAAGTCCTCTTTGGGTTAGATTCCCCCATCTTTGCTGCCATTTGTGGTGAGATGATGTTGATGGTTAAGTTAGTATGTTATAATAAGTTATAATCTTAAAAACTTGTGTCTTAAAATTATATAATAAGAATCCTTAGGGAAAAGCTTTAACATTTTTATTGCCATCAAAGAAAGGGAAATAATTATAACAAAAGTGGAAGCAGAGAAATCCAACTTATCGATCATAAATAATTCAAATACAGGCTATATGTGTAAATATATACATGTCTGAGAAATGCTCACATAGCTCTATGAGGGGACCTATATGAAGGTGTTCATTGCAGTGTCGTTTGACTACTGAGTGTTGGGGGCACACTGGATGTCCATTACAGGTGGAATGGATAGGACAGTGTGTGCCCATCTTGGAATATTGTGCAGTAGTTTGCAAGCCAGACTGGACTAGAGACGCACATGGAACTATGAGTGAATATTTGAAAATAAAATGCTGAGTGAAAGAAGAAACAGATTGAAATATATAACACACTATTTATGTAAAATAAAATATGTGCAAACCAACAAACAATCTACGTTTTATAAGAGTACAGCAAAAAAATTAAATATTTGAAAATGGTCGTCTATGGGGATGGGGTGAAAGTGGGAATGAGGAAAAGTGTAAATAAACAAGAGATGAGATCAAAGGTGATAATATTTTCTGTGAACTGAAGAGTAGGATTTCCTGAAGTCTCTGCTCTTTGGGTCTAATGAAATCTGTCCCCTCTCCCACTCTCACCCTCTTCTTTCCTCTCCCAAACACACAAAAACAGATGAAATGAACAAAAAAGCAAAGCTTGAGTGTATAGCGTGTGCTTTGTTTCTGAATTTATCTTGCAGTGAAGTGATTTTGATCTATTCATAACTGGTTTCAGTATGCTTATTTTTATGTAAACATCTATTTAATATTTCTTCAATAACAAAGTTCACCTCTGCTTTAAACTTTAAACATTTTTACAAAACTAGTCTGAAGCATCCATTTTCCTGAAGCAGAAAGCCTTGGGACAAGACCTACCCTCTGAGTTTTCTTTGCTGAGGCTGTTCTCTGCTGCAGAACCCTGCTGAAGGGTCTCAGCAGAATATTTCCTTGTAACAAGACTCTCATCTAGATGTCCTCATCTCATGATGCACTAGCGCGTACTGTAATGTTGCTTTGCTTTAGTGATTTCAATCAAATACTTCAAACCAAAAAAGGCAAAGGATATTGCTAGTCAGAAACTTAATGGTTCATAACCACTTTTTAGAGTCAACTTGTGTTTATTACTAAGTTAACAGATTTCTTCAAAAGTATTTTAGTGTTAAGCTTCTGATTTATTCCTATTTTTGAAAGCTTCTAAAATCAATATTAGCACATCTGTCTCATGATTTCATCAGCTATGGTCCTGGTTAAAACACATCTTACTGGCTCATGTAATAGAAAAAACTCATTTTTGATATTTACTAGCCTCATGTATAACATTTACTTGACTTTCATGGAGCAAAAAATGGATTATTATTATTATTATTTTTTTTTGTGAGGAGGACCAGCCCTGAGCTAACATCCAATGCCAATCCTCCTCTTTTTTTTGCTGAGGAAGACTGGCCCTGGGCTAACATCCATGCCCATCTTCCTCCACTTTATATGGGACACCGCCACAGCATGGCTTAACAAGCAGTGCGTCGGTGCACACCCGGGATCCGAACCGGCGAACCCCGGGCCGCCACAGCGGAACGTGTGCACTTAACTGCTTGCGCCACCAGGCCGGCCCCAAAAATGGATTATTTTTATTAGTCCTTAAATAGAAAATAATGCAGCCTTAAACAACTAAAATAAAAATGATTCTGTTTAAGCTGCTTGATGTTTTCTTTTGATTGTCTTGGAATTCAATCAATAGATCCAATTCAGGTAGAATCCAGTTTGATCTGTACTTCTCTAGAACATTTCTGGCAATAGAAGGTGCTTTGTTTAATTTGTGTGTTGTTATAATTTTCATATTGATTCTTAGCCATTGATAATGTAACTTTCCATGTAATATTTGCTATTTTGTATAGCGCACATAACTATATGCAGGTATAAAGACTCAGAACTTACTTTGAGAGACTATAGTATGAGGCAAGACACTTAATAGTAAGCTGTAGATTTATGTTCACAGGTAAAGAGAGAGAAGTACTTAGTTATTGAATTTATCCCAATGTCTTTGCCAGTTTTAAAGTGTGGTCATCAACACCAATTAGATTATTCTGATCAGAACTGCACTATTAATCACCCTACCAGGGAGGTATATAACAAAACATTAGAAGATAATAGAAGAAGTTGGGAAATATGCTTAAATGTCAGGTAGATCATTGGAAAACAGCCAATGTATCTATTTTGAATTGTGTGGCCTCAGAGAAGTAAACTTCTCAGAAAACTTTTGCTTAATGTATTTTCATTAAACAAGTTTTATACAACTAATATTTCTTATTTTTGTTAGTGATATACAGGTAATAGACTTGATAAACAGCAAGAATAAGAATTTTCCAATATCACAAGTATACTTTGTTAAGTTCTCATAGGAATATTTCCCCTTGATCACATGATGAGCCTGACATCATTCATTCATTCAGGAAATATTTGAGTAAATTTAATGAATAAAAATTTAATTTAATATGTTCCCAGTTCTGTTCTAGATGCTTGGAGCACATCAGAACCCAAAACAAAGATTCTCTCCCTTCTGGTATTCCATTCCAGTGAGAGGAGAGAGAGAAAAATAATAATAAACGTAAATGGATTATATTGCATGTTAGAATGTGATAAGTGCTATAGAAAAAAAAAATAAAACTAGAGCAGAGTAAAGTGGATTAGGAGAGCTGGAAGATGTGGGGGAGGAGGTTGGAAGGATGCAGTATTAAATTGGTTGTCATTGAGCAGGTGAAATTCACGACAAGACTTGAAGAGGATGAGGAAGTTGCCAAGGAATATTTGGGGCAGAGCTTTCCAGGCAGAGAGAAAAGCTTCAAACACAGGCCCTAAGACAATGAGGGTGCCTGGTGTGTTCCCACAGCAAGGAGGCCAGTGTGGCTGGGCAGAGCTGGGGAGACGAAGTCAGAGAAGTAATGGAGGCACTATACCTTGTAGAGTCTTGTGGGGCACTGTAAGAACTTTAGATTTATTGTAAGTAAAATGGAGAATCACTGTTTGGTTTGAAGCTGAGAAGTGACATGATTTTACTTATGTTTTAAAAGGCTCACTCTGGCTTCCATGTAAAGAATAGGGGGTAGAGAGGCTGGACTTGAAGCAAGAAGATCTGGTGCAGTAAACCTTAAGTGAGAGAGGTTGGTGGCTTATGTGGCAGTGAAAAGAGATAAGAGTTGATTGGATTTTGGAAATATTTTGAAAGTAGAAATGATAGACTATCTGGATGGATTAGATATAGAGTAGGAGAGAAAGAGAGGAGTTAAAGATCATTCCAGAGCTTTTACCTGAATAACTGGAAGGCTGCAGGTGGAGCATGTTTGGGGAGGAAAATCATGAGTTTGGTTTAAAAATATTGAGTTTGAAATGCCTATTAGACATCCAACTGGAGATTTTGAGCAGTCAGTTGGATAAATGAGTCTTGAATTTGGAAGAGTGGTCTAGGCTGAAAATACGAATTTGGGACTTGCCAACATATTGATGGTACTTAAAGCTATAAGATTGGATGTGAGTCCAAGGAAGGGAGAGTAGAGAAGAGAAGAGACCAAAGGCTGAGTACTCCAAAATTATGAACTCAGAAACATGAGGGGAGACCGGGAATGCATAATTAGTATGGTAGGAGGAAATTCAAGAAGTGTGATATCTTGAAAGCAAGGAACTATCCTGTTCATCAAAGATAAAAACAAGAAATAGTTATGTAGAACTAGCTCCTCACTGTCTATAAAATTGTTTTGTAAGCTATTCTCTTTTGTATTGCTTAATGAACTTTGCTTATAAAACCACAAGACAGACATTCCATTGATAGTAGGACCAGGGAAAAGCATGTATCTTTTAAAGCATTATAAAGTTTCCCTTTAAAAAAGAACAAGAATCCAAATGTACTATTTATTTATTTATATTGTACTTTGGTTCATAATTTTAGAAAAAGGAGAGAGTTTAGGTTGACTTTCAGACATACCTGTGATATGAGGGAAGAAGTAATAAGATAATAATGTAAAGCCAAATGGAAGATTAGGGGACAAAAGCACACCATAAAGCTGTTTTCATTTTTTCTTTTTGTTTTTGGTGAAGAAGATTAGCCCTGAGCTGACATCTGTTGCCAATCCTTCCTCTTTTTGCTGAGGAAGATTGGCCCTGGGCTAACATCCGTGCCCATCTTCCTCTACTTTATGTGTGGGGTGCCTGCCACAGCATGGCTTGATAAGTGGTGTGTAGCTCCGCGCCCAGGATCTGAACCTGAGAACTCTGGACTGCTGGAGCGGAGCATGCAAACTTAACCACTACACCACCGGGCCGGCCCCGGAAAATCATTTTATTTTTAAGAGGGGATCAATACTTTGGCTTGGACTTTCCAGAAGCTAGAACAAACAGGGAAACATTAGCAATCGAAAGAATCATTGTGTCTGTAAGTTAGAAATAAGAATTATTTCTGGTACTGAAATCATAGAGAAATTTTTCTCATGGGTCCTTGTAAAAGGGCTCTGTATGTTTTAATGGATGGTGTAATCAATAACACCCTTATGATGTCCAGCAGTAAGTTTCATTGCCCTATTTCTCATTATTCCTTACCTTTTGATATCATAGAGAAATTTCTTCAAATCATTCTGTGAGGAACCATATCAGTTTTACTAGTCTCTGGATTGATCTAATGATACCTTAAATGTCTGAATTATAGTCTCAATCTCTCTTGTCTATTCCCTTTTGAACCAGTTTATATATGGATCTAAAAATTGTATATATCTAGCTGTGTATTTATGGTAATTGGGGATGATGTGACTGTTTAATAAAGGCAGCTGTTTGGATTTTTGTTTATCGTTTCTTTTGGGGGAAAAGGAAAGATGGCAATGTCAAGACAAGACATTTCTAGGAAGGGAAATGGTGGCTGTGTTAATTACATTTAATACATTTAAGTCACGTTTCCTTCCAGACTTGACGAAGCCTGTTATACTCCTCAAACCAGATTTTCCCACCATCTGCTGGACTTTTCTGCTGAGAGTAGCAGCAATTCTTGTGCCATATTGAAGGAAGGAGATTAAACTCTTCTAGCTACCCAGCCATTAAATTATATTCTAGTGTTTAGTGATGTTTTAAAAGTAAGACTGACTATGGTAATATCAGCGCACTTGGTTTGATATTGTTCCATGTCTTTGAACTAGTCCTGCTACTAGAGTAGAGAAAGTCAGAATCCCAGAAGAAATTTCCTTTTCTTTTTTTTTTTGGTGAGGAAGATCAGCCCTGAGCTAACATTCATGCCAATCCTCCTCTTTTTGCTGAGGAAGACTGGCCCTGGGCTAACATCTGTGCCCATCTTCCTCCACTTTGTATGAGATGCCGCCACAGCATGGCCCAACAAGCGGTGCCTGGGTGCGCGCCTGGGATCCCGAACACCAGGCCACCAGTGGTGGAGTGCACACACTTAACTGCTACGCCATGGGGCCGGCCCTCAGAAGGAATTTTCTATAGCATGCTTTTTTGAGGGAAACGATGTTATCAAGTATTAAGAAACAACTTGCCAAAAATGCCTGCCATTTTTTTCACCTGTTCTTAATTAGAGAGTGGCTTGGGCTGAGATGGCTTGGAGAAGGAGGAAGAATATAAGAAAAGGCATTAAGTTTAATGATTACAACTGTGTGAGGTTTATTGCATTTAGAGAAAACATAAAATGCTAAATAGATGATCACAGGAAATTCAAGTTTCATTTTTTTGGCTGTTGGGTAGATGTTGGTGGAGTCATGATATAATTATTGGCAAACATACATTTGAGCAATAATAATAATAGTATTTCAAATCAGTACAGAAACAGATAAAATATGGAAATAGTGCATTTTTTTCTCTCAAATACACATCAAACAGAGAATATACTTGATATATTCTTCAGAGGATAGAAGAACCATTTTTTTGGGAAGTGGCATATAACTCATGAAATGGAGAATTATACGGAATTTTAAAAATGTCGTTAATAACGTTCACTGAAATGCACATTATAGAACTAAAATTTTCTTAAAAAGGTAAAATAAATATGATCATTTCACCAACAGTCATGATACAATGTTGAAATGTGTTATTAGGATCTACTTGTGTGCTAACCCCTTGGCATTTCATGTATCAAGGGCAGTTATGCAAACAATAACAGTTTATACACATTCATCAAGAACAGTTGATGAATCTAATCCAGGCAGTGGGAGAGAAGACAAATGCAGATATCCATTTAGTTATTTGTGAAATTATGGATACCTGTACTTAGTTCATTGACTTGATATTGTCATTCAGTTGCTGGCATATGATGCACCATTGGATAATGTTTGAGTGAATAGTATTTTATTGCCTTTCGTTCAGGTCTTCCTTTTCACCTCATTGATTCCACATTTTCTACTTGCTCTCTTATTCTCACTCTTTGGACTTCCTCAATGGAGCACTTTATCTCACTTTTAGCCAGATCCAATTGTTCCAGTACACAGTTCAGTGAGTCAGGTTGATCAAGCATTAAGATTGTAAAACATTGCTGGTGATTATAAAAAAGTAGCATTTGGATGAGAAATATTCCTTAATCGATAATGAGAAACAAAAGATTACAGTAGAACTGTAATTTCATGTGACTTCCATCCTTAGTTTTTAAGCTGCCCCATCCCATATTGATCCCATTGAGTTCACGGTTAAATCTTATATTTATTTTTTTTCAATTAAATTTTGGCTATATTTCATATCTTCCCCTTCTGTGCTTATGCAATTACTTTTTTTGGAACATAAATACAGGGCTTTGAATTCATCTTTTGAGTTTGAGATCCAACCTTTTATAGTGATATTTAATCTTGGTTTTATTATATTACTCTGCTTTCTACCTCTATGAAATCTGCATAGTTGGTGAGAATACATTTTAATTATAGTTAAAATAATTATGTTAATTGTTAAGTATAAGTGTACTATATATATATAAAGTATGTTAATTTTCATAGTGTAGGTAATGGTCAAAGTCAACACAGCTGCTTCAAGAAAAAAGACACCTTTGAAACTTAAACATTGGTTCAAGTAAAGAATATCTTGAAATATCTGCAAAGCATGTCAGGGTAAAACAAGTTGGACTGAAAGAGAATTTGAGCAATATCTAGCAAAATGCTCAAAAGCAAACTATGGGAGATTTTTAAATAGTCAAGAAAGGAAGCTAGATAGAGAATCAATGGGACCATCTGTTCAGAGTCAATTTTGGGTTCAGTAATGAAAAGGAATAGATGAACAGATAGACTAACCAATATGCTTTTTTGTCTATGTCTGTCTTGAAAGATGTGAGGAACAGAATATTACTACTAAAATGTCCCTGAAAATGTTTATATTAGACACTTTCCGTTACATTTTAGACCTTGAACACACAATGAACATGACTTTCATGTCATTTACACAATGAACATGACTTATTGATCTGAAATGTTGCTCAGTAATTGTTAACATATGTAGTAAAGTTACAAAATGCCTTCTGGTTTAAAGTGATTTTCTTTATCACTGGGGAAATGATTGTCTAAGTTTACATGAAGTATTTCCTCAGAGCCAATAGAGAACATTAGGGAGCATAAAATGCTAGCTTTCACTATATGGGCCTATGTATTTATTTATTCTTTCATTCCACAGATGTTTATTTTAATATCTTCTATGCTGGGGATACATGGTAACTTGCTCAAGCATTTTATGGTCTGGTAGTGTTCAAAATCTCTTTTGCACCTGGAGCTGTGTGTGATTCCTTGTTCTGACCGGGTTATCATCTTCCTAGTGAATGTGTCCATTACTCCACTGGTCTAATTGGAAGCAAAATCTTACTGTATATTGTGAAAAAAGGCTGTTGGATGCTGTGATGTTTACAAAGTGCTATCACTATGCAAATAGTTGGTCAATGTAATTATTGAGTACACCTAGCAACTACTTTGAAAGAGCAGTTCATTCAACTTACCACGATTGAGGAATTACATAATAGGAATTCCATCATTTTGGTCAATCTACATTTTATTAAAACATTTAATGACTACTAAGCTTCTTGGCCTAGAATGCAATGAATCAAAGGAAAAATAGTTTGTTTAAAAATGTTATATTAAAGTTTACAGACAAAGTTGAATATATTATTTTTGGAAATTGCTTCTTTACTAGAATGTATAATTTTAATTTATTTTCTGTTTTTTGATTTTGGTATTCCACAATTAGAATGTAATCATCATAAAAATAAAGATTTTATTTGTGGTGTTCATTACTCTATCCCCAGGGCCTGGTACAGGGCAGGTGCTCTCAAAAATTTTTTTCCCAGTGATTGAAGTGGAAATTAAAATTCTCTTTAGCAGAAATTAAAGCAAATCAAAACAACTTCTCCCACATATGTTAAATGATTTAGGAGTCACCAAAAGGTGAAGAAGGGCTGGGTACTACAGCTAACACTTGGGCATTGAAAGGCAATCTGCATTTCTATTTTGTGAAGGATAGAGATATTTGGAGGGCAGGGAGGATATCCTTTCTTCCACTACGAGTTTCTGAGTTGTTGGATACAAAACTGAGGTCCAGGTGTATGTGTTGAATCTTGTTGTCATCATATTATCCCAAACATTAAGGTCATGCTTATTGATAGACTTTAGCATTGTCACATGTGCCTGAGAGGTCAACATCCATTTGTTGAGCTGATACCATATCTCAAAATCAAGCAGAGCCTGAAACAGGAATTTGGGTGCCTATGATTTACTGAGGAAATGCTCTTCAGGGAAAACCTTTAAGGAAGGAAGGGAAGCAGGAAGGGGAGGAGATGGAGGTGGGGAGAGCAAGGCAACTCCTACCAGCTGAGAGCAATTTCTGGAGAAGGGGGGCCACTCCTAACTGCCAACACATGGGATTCTACCCTTGAGCCCAGGGTAGGCTTAAGGTGAGGTACTTGGAAATACTAATGGTCTTTTCAAATAGCAGTACCAAACAAGTTTGCTGAAGCACTGTTAAGAAAATAGAAATTGTAGGAATTATAGCAGCAGATTCTGACTTTGCCTTTCTTCTGACACAGGTTATATTTCCTGTAAGACAATAAAGTTATAAATGATTTAACCGGATAGAGATGGAATTTTTCTATTGATTTATATCAAAACTCATGGCACCTCATACCTTATCACCAGTTGCTTTCCCACTGATTATAGCTTCTGTCAGGCTACAGCTCATCATGTGCCTGAGGCTGGGATGCCTGGAAGTGACAGTTCGATGATAAGAACTTATTCTAAATCAAAAGCAGGATCAAGTTCAATTTCTCTGACAATAGGCTCTTGGAATGCTCTGAAGAACAAGAGGTGCAGAAGTTAAAATTCTCTGGCCTGTGGATTTTCCTCCTAGCAAGGAGCACCAAATTTTCATAAAAGTCTCTGTGTGGGGTTTACCATATCCAAAAGAATTTGTATTTGCTTAATTGCTTTAGTTGCAATACAGCCAGTTTCTGGGTAACTTTGTTATCCTTGGTTAGCTGTGAAATTTGGTTCATTGGAATGAGTATTTGTCACATATAAAATTCTGATGATGCCAACAGTCAATCAATGGTTACTACTACACTTTCTAAAAATAGGTGGGTCCAGAAAAAAATGTTTATTTGGAAATTACCTCCGTT
Organism: Diceros bicornis minor; assembly: GCF_020826845.1. NCBI lineage: Eukaryota > Metazoa > Chordata > Mammalia > Perissodactyla > Rhinocerotidae > Diceros > Diceros bicornis. Next base: position 22,011,908 of record NC_080768.1, read on the forward strand.
TTAAGTCTCCAGTTGATTTAATTATTTTTCAATGCATCAAATTTTTAAAAATACTTGTAATATGTATTTAATAAAATTCATTGGTCATCCTGTAATCTGTTTAAAGGCTGGAAAGTGTGATGCCATTATGACACATAAATCATAAATGTCATCAGTTTATATTTATTGCACAATGATTGGACACAAATCATGTTTAAAATATTTTAAAATGATTGGAAATATAACCATATTATAGAATGTTTAAACAATAGGAAAAAACAATCATTTATACTCTTATTGTCCTTATCATTTTGTTGTTCTTTTCCTTCCAAACTTATTTGTTCCTCAGTTGTAAATAGAATTTGTACACTTTTATAATGTGCTTTAGTACTTATATCTTGAACATGGCCCAAGTTATATACTTTCTACAACCATCATTTAAAAAATATCACTTTTTTTCTGAACAGAAACATCACGTGCTCATTGGAGAAAGTGAGAAAGAATAAAAAGTTAATCCTAGTCCCACTGATCACCCATTCACCCCTGTCAGAAAAGGCTAATTCTTTTTTTTTTTTTGTGAGGAAGTTTAGCCCTGGGCTAACATCCATTGCCAATCCTCCTCTTTTTGCTGAGGAAGACTGGCCTTGGGCTAACATCTGTGCCCATCTTCCTCTACTTTACACGGGACGCCACCACAGCATGGCTTGACAAGCAGTGTGTCGATGCATGCCTGGGGTCTGAACCTGCGAACCCTCGGGCCACCAAAGCATAGCATGCACGCTTAACCACTACACCACTGGGCTGGTCCAGGCTAATTCTTCTTTTGACTCATCTATTTCTACCATGTCTGTTACATCAGACACTGGGTCTTCTCATTGGTTCATTTCCTTAGAATTACCAGGTAGATGAGTGGAGGGTCCAATCAGCTCAACTGTTTTTATGGAGTCAAATATTTTCTAGTCAAGTCTTACTGATAAGTACATAATGATAATTAATTTATTGTATATTTTAGAATAATATATACTTAATATGTAACCTAATTATAAACATTTTGACTGTTACGTCTCTTTCTTTAAGAGGAGAAAAAATTACAAATGTTCTGTTGAAAATTCCCAATACACAGGCTGATACTTGGTTCTCCTTTTCTTATACTCCAAGTTGAGATGATGAAATTAGAATTTTAGAAATCTCTTAAACAAATGGTCGTGTGGCTTTTTCTCTTTGGGGATTTGTTTATGTGGTTTTATTTCATTTTTAACTGTAATGTTTATTATTGAGATAAAATTGACATATAACATTGTGTAAGTTTACGGTATACAATGGTATACAACGTGATGATTTGATACACATATATATTGTGAAATGATCACCTCAATAAAGTTAGTTAACACCTCCATCACCTCACATAATTACTATTCGTGTGTGTGGTAAGACTATTTAAGATCAGATTTACTTTCTTAGCAACTTTCAAGTATATAATACAGTGTTGTTAACTGTAGTCACCGTTACGTAGATCTACTGTACATTAGATCCCCAGAACTTATTCATCTTGTAACTGGAAGTTTGTGCCCTTTGACAAACCCTATTTCCCCCACTCCTAACCCCCTGGCAACCACCATTCTACTCTCTGTTTCTATGGATTCGGCTTTTTTAGATTCCACGCACAAATGATAGCATAGAGTGTTTGTCTTCCTCTGTCTGACTTATTTCACTTGGCATAATGTCCTCAAAGTTCATCCATGTTGTTGCACATAGCAGGATTTCCTTCTTTTTATGGCTGCATAATATTCCATTGTGTATATGTATATTTTCTTTATCCATTCATCCATTGATGGACACATGTTTTTTACATATCTTGGCTACTGTGAATATACTGCAATGAACATGGGGTTGCAGATATCTCTTTGAGATAACGATTTCATTTCTTTTGGATATATACACAGAAATGGGATTGCCAGATCATATGTTAGTTCTATTTTTTAAGTGTATGAGGAATCTCCATACTGTTTTCCATAGTAGTGGTCCCAATTTACATTCTCATCAAGAGTGCACAAGGGTTCCTTTTTCTCCATGTCCTCACCAACACTTATCTCTTGTTGTTTTGATAATAGTCGTTCTAACAGATGTGAGGTGATATCTCATTGTGGTTTTGATTTCCCTTTCCCTGCTGATTAGTGATGCTGAGCATCTTTCATGTACCTGTTGGCCTTAACTTAGTGTTTACACTTAATTTATAAGAGAAATTTACAAATAAAATATCATCTGCATCATGCATATTGCAAAAATTAAATAATATTTTTACAGTGTATTTGCCTTTCCATAATTATTTATAAAATTTGCAGTCTTTTTTTTTTTTGTAATGACATTTACAACAACAATTGAGGCTTAGTTGTGCATTGAAGTGATTTCACTATGAGGCAACTTTCCTCTACCTCAATTTCTCTCTGCCTGAGTTCTTTATTTCAGTCCCTCTAATCATTACCTAGAATACATCTCTAAGTATTTTTTTAAAAAGCATGTGTTTCCTTTATGAGAGTATCTGAGAATGTCCCCTTGCTTTTATGTGGGGAACATTCACTTTTGTTTTGTTATAGAATATCTAGCTTATAACATTTATAGTCTTCACAAATCTGTAGATTAGTTTCAGTGCTTTTTCAAATAATAAGGCAGAACAGTCAGGGCTAGTTCAGTATATTTTTCTTTTGTTTTTCTACTTGCATGCTTATATGATTCTTTTTTTGGGTTTGATGCTCAAATTTTTTTTCACAAGAGTACATTAGGTTTTTATCTATATTCATTAATTTCATTTTAAAAAAGTTTTCACTCCCTTTAGATAGATATGGAGATTATAGCCTTCATCTCAGGGAGATATAGACTATATATACATGTATACTTATCATATATTTGGTTGTTTCTTCTATTTCATTTTTTGTGGTCTCTTTTTCAGTGATGTCAAATAACCATTTTTGTCCTGTATGCCTCTCATATTTTCTTTTGTAGTTTTCATCTTTGTGTATTTCAGTGCATTCTGATAGTTCTAGTAAATTGATTAATATATCTTGGATTAAATCTTCTGATGTATTTCCACTTCTATAATGCTACTTTTATCTATGACATTTCTAATTTTTTTCTTTGCCTTATTGAGCTCCATTTTACAAATTGGTTTATCATCTAATCTTTTTTTTCTTATTTTAAATACATCATGTTTCATAAAATTCTATTGAGAACTTAATAACATGCCATCCTTTACTTCTATTTTCTTAGCAAATATCAATATATGGGCTATATTCTTTTCTTTCCTTAACTTTGTATGATAAATATCATGCCCAGAGATGGATTTTGTTAATATATCTATCCAGCCTGATATTTATCACAAACATAGTTGGAAACTTCATTTGCATCCTCTCACTGTCCAAGATGTTATTAGAATTCTTTTCTGGTGAGTTTTGCAGAAGAAATTGTTGATAAAATTGACATTATCAACTCTGTGATCCAGCAGCTGGGATAAGGATGTTCCAAATAAAGGGACTTTATTTCAGTACAGTTTGTTCTCTACATCCAGTGATCTTCTTTGGCAAAAGCCAGCTTTCCATTTCTGATATTTTACTCGGCCTTCGTTCTAGGTGTGTGTGCATTGGGGGGTGGGGTGGGTTAGTGGCATGTCTGCTTCCTTCCTGGTACTGCTGTCCATTATGTCAGGGAAACACCCCACCATTGGTCCTCTTTATATTTCATGTGGCTGTATGAGCCTCTGAGTACAGTAGCTGTCAACAAAGGTTGTGAAATGTTTTCTATCTGTTCTATATTCATCTCATGCTCCCAGCATTCATATTTTAAATTTGAGGTGTTCAAAGAATTTACTGGATCTTTTGGATTTCAGGTGACACTTCCTCAAAGATTGTGGCATGGGAATGTCATCAGTTTGTGTTCAGTGTTGCTGCAGTTTCTTCTCAATTCTATTTTTCTTTATTCATTTTAACATGAATTTGAGGGTAACAGTGGTTAGATCCTTATGCCAATGTCATAGTTAGCCTAGAAGTACCCTAACTACCATTTTTAATGTCTATATAATGTTTTCAATTGATATCTTTAGCATTTTCAAATTTTTGTGCATTTAGATTGGGTTTACTGTTTGTTCAAATAATTTTTTTCTAATATGTGAAATTTTGCTGTAACAAATTTATTTTTCTTTGTTGAGCTTTTTTGTTGTGGGTACATGAAATGATAATTGCTTGTTTCCTGTTATTACCTTAGGTGGTAAACTTTTTGAGGAATGAGATTTCATGGTTTCTTAGTACAGTCTCATAGACGCCAAAAGACAAAAAATATGTATTAAGACAATGGATTGGTTGTCTTAAGTTGCTGTTAGGATGCAAATCAGGCCACTAGAGCTCTAAAAAGAGTTAGTCTTTGTCACACAGTCTGATTTTAAGTGCAGTGCTCAGGCTCATCCACCCCTCACTTAGCCTCCCCAACTGGGAGCCTCTTCTCCTCCCCACATTATTATTTCTGGAGAAGAAAGGCATATGCCATTACTACTGAAAGCTTGGGTTTATAAGCTGGTCATCAGAACGTTGATCGCTGACCTTTTATCGGCAATGCTTCTTATCAAACATGTAACATAGAAATTTCCATTCTCCCTCTGGCATTCAAATCTGTGCAATTTCAATAATTTCACCAAAATTAAATGCTTTAAAGAAAATACCCTGACCTCCTGTGTTAACCAACCTTATAAAAGAAGCATATAAAATGTACATTCCCTAAATCCCTTAGTGTTGTAAGCTGTAGAAAGTGATGAATTGTCTTTCCAGATACTCTTAATTCCCCAAAGATTTGTGGAGACTCAGAATGTCCCTATTTTTAAACTTTTCAGGGACTTGCGCTGTTGTTTCATGCATCTCCAAAGGCTGGTGGCGTCATGTGATACATGGCACTCTTTCATTTGATGTATTACCTCTGCATATTGCAGCATATGTTTTCTGTGCTGGTTATATCAAAATGAAAAGATCAGAGAAGATGAAGATTTTCCCTAATGGTTTGCTGATATTCACATGTTGCTTATTGTTCATATCCAACACTAACAATGCTCTTTTTTTTTTTTTTGAGTTATTTTACTATTTTCTATGGGCTTAATTACTGAATTGTTTGAGTCAATGTACGTTAGAAACCTCAAGAATGGAAACTGGGGAACCGGGAAATGTTGGAAGGAAACTGGGTAATTGGACCATATTCACAACAGTAAGTCGGAATGGGATACACAGTGCAAACTCTTTAACCGACATCCTGATCCTCTTTCTTAGAATAATTTGAGGTTGACAGAGATGTTGAGAAAAGGACAATATTCTGCCTTGAATGTTCTAAGAATGTACTTTTATCCTCAAAATACGGAAAGCATTTTGTGAGTAGCACATGTAAGTCTAGCTCATAGAACTATGTTTTTATGAGTCATGTAGCCCAAATCTCTGTCTATTGCAGTACCATTTGCTGCCCCTCCACCCCCCAACTTGGTGGTTTTACTCTCGTGCACAATTAGAACTATTTATCAAAATGCATGATACATATTGAGACTATTATCCTGGGTAATTTTTGATGTTTTTTCCTTGTCTTTTTTAGGGATATCTCCCCATTTGCATCATCTTTCTTCCTGGATAACTTCTTTCTTTAAGAACTGCATGCAACTGATATGGTAAATGAGCCTGGAGCTGTCTCTCTTTTGGGACAAGACTCCTTCAATTTTAGACCTCAAACACGGTCAATGGTAAGGCACGGAGGAAATGATAGAATGAGAGGCCTTAGTGAGAAAACTTTTTATTGGTTCATCTTCTTCTGCCTTTTATCACCATCAGAATATTAAGAGCTAGAGGGACAGGATCAGGAGGTGAGCCTATGGAATAATACAAATGATAGCTAACATTTATTGTGTGCTCATAACCAGCCAGTGATCTTTTAAGCCCTTCCCACATAGTAAAATATTCAATCCTCACGAGAACTTGGCCTATTCTCCTTATATGCTCAAAGGGCAAAATGACTTCTTGACTCATCTGGTCCAGCCCTCTCTCAACAGTAGGAGAGAAGATGAGAATTTGGAGCCCAATAATTATTAGTAATGAAAAGTGTTGCTCTGCCAACTACTACCCTCTGTGCATTCACTCTTTGACACCTGCTAGGGAAATAATGTGTAGGCTGAGGATTTGAGGATTCAAAATCTTGCAAACGTTTTCTCTATCTCAAACATGTTCCTACTATGGAGATCAAAAAAATCTTCAACTCAGAGGGCATAGTATTTAAGTTCTCTACTTTGTATAAAAGGGCTTCTTTTTCATGTTATTGCACATGTATTTGCAAAAAATGTTACTACAATCTTACCTTGATTGCAATCTTTAGCCTCTGGTACATACAGGTAAAAGACCTCATAATCAATTTCACTACAACTCAGAAGTTGGGACCTTGATTAGTTTCTTTTCCTTTAGTCAACACTAGAGGAAACTATTGAAAATAACCTTTTCTTTTTCTTGTCTAAGGGTTTTCTGATTCTATTTTGCAGTTGAAACCACTTAATCGCCATTTCAGTCTCAGAATCTATAATTCATCTCTCTCTTAAAATTTCTTTTAAAATACTATGATTAATAGATGCTGCAAATGAGTATGCATAATTGAACATTTTCTTACAGACTCTTGCCTGGACTTCAATGAACAAACTTGACATGGAGAGTTTCAAATGATGTTCACTGACAAATATGGATCTCAGACAAATTTGGGACTCAGAAGGATGTTTTCTTTGCTACTGGACCGACTGAATAGGGCATAATCTACAAGATTCTGCTTTAGGTGTGAGGATTTGAACAAATGCACACATACACACACATAACACTTGGAAACCATGGTTTGTAGTGCCTGGAATGGCATGGAAATCCTCCCTTTCCTCTTGAAAATGGTCTTTGCAACCAGGGAAATGAGCCCGATTATTAGTCTAAGGATATTTTGTGGCAATAGCTTGGTGAAATGTCAAAGCACAGGAATTTATTTTTGCTCAGGACTCCTTTGGTTTCTTGGATTATACTTTAACGTTAAATGGTCACTCGTTACACTAATCGATGTCGTATTGGCAACAGCCAATGCTAAGCTTTCCCTGATGCCTGAAGTCTAGACTACTACTGTTTTCAATACAACCGTCCTTCCTCCTTGCTGGCCTACATTTAGAGGAACAGTTTCATCGCTTACTGGATAAACTAAGAAAAATGTTGTATTGGCCCTTTTTGAATGGTGTTATTGCTGGTCTACAGAAATTTTAAAATGATTTAACACAAACACATGGTTTTTCCGAGTTCAGGAAATATTTAGTTGGCTTCTTTCCTGGAAATGCTAGACCATGAAGGTACAATAAGGTCAAGAGGAGGGTAGTGGGCAATTATAAGCATCTTTGTAGCAACACTAATCATAACAGTCCCAGACTGGAAATAAGCCAATGCCCAGTAGAATGGATAAATAAATTGTTACATATTCATACAATGGAATACAGTTCAACAACAATAATAAAAAATGCAATAAAATGGATAAAACTGATAAACATAAGATTGGATAAAAGGGATCATAAACTGAAGAATACTTACACAGTATGATTCCATTTAGGTATAGTTCAAAAAAAGCGGGCAAAACTAGTTGATTCTGTTAGAACTTGAAATAGTGGTTACTGTTGGGGCCTTCTGTTTGGAAGAAGGTGCTGGGCCTTCTGGTGTTCTGGTAATGCTCTGTTTCTAGGTGCTTCTTTCATGGGTGGATTCACTTGGCAAAAGTCCTTTGAGTTGAACTTTATTATTTGTGCATTTTCCTTTGTTTGTCATGTTTCCACAAAAAGTTACACATTAAAAAACAAAAGGATGGTAATGAGGATCCAAGGGCATTGTGTTAAGCCTTAATACCATCTTTGTTGACATGTGAAGTATTCTTATTTTAACAAATTCCTTTTTACTTAAATGAAATAGATATCTACTCCAAATTAGGTGTCATGTGACTGACTTGCTTTCTGTTTTTGACAACCTTTTAAGAAGGAAGCTGGATTGAGCCAAAATAGCATAAAGGTGAGAAACTGGACAAATTCTTTATGAACAAATTCTCATCTATAAATAGAAATAGATTAATAGCAGGAAACTTATACTAATTTAGATTACTAATGATACTAGCTTATCAGCCTGTATCTCCTAGATAATTTCTGATTTTTTATTTATTTTTCTCTATATAAACTGTCTTTTCTGAATATAATTTCACATTTTCATTGTTAGCTTGTTAGAAAGAAGAGGGAAGAATCTGCATAGATAAAGATTATCAACAAATTCTCTTGGCAAATAACCAAGGCAAACTCACTTATTCATAGCTAATGTCTTATTGAATGTGTGTGAATGGGTTTTATGCCTGTACTTGCTTTTTTTCCCAAGTGGAGTAATTTGGGGAACTTTAATAATGGACTTTATTGTTATTATTTTTTTTTGTGAGGAAGATCAGCCCTGAGCTAACATCCATGCTAATCCTCCTCTTTTTGCTGAGGAAGACCGGCTCTGACATCTATTGCCAATCCTCCTCTTTTTTTTTCCCCAAAGCCCCAGTAGATAGTTGTATGTCATAGTTGCACATCTTTCTAGTTGCTGTATGTGGGACGCTGTCTCAGCATGGCCGGAGAAGCAGTGCGTCGGTGCGCGCCCGGGATCCAAACCCAGGCCACCAGTAGCGGAGCACGTGCACTTAACTGCTAAGCCATGGGGCCGGCCCCTGGACTTTATTTTTTAGAGCAGTTTTAGATTTACAGAAAAGTTGGGAAGCTAGTACAGAGGGTTCTCGTATATCTTACACCCAGTTTTTCCTGTTATTAACATCTTACAATAGTATGGTGCATTTGTTACAATTAATGAACCAATATTTGTATGTTATTGTTACGTAATGTCCATAGTTTATTCAGATGTTTTTTAGTTTTCTACTAGAAACTGAAGAAATCCATTTTTCTGTTCCAGGGTCCCATTTAGGATACCACATTACAGTTAGTTGTCAGATCTCTTTAGACTCCTCTTGGCTGTGACAGTTTCTCAGACTTTCCGTGTTTTTGAGCACCTTGACAGTTTTGAGGAGTACTGGTCAGATATTCTGCAGGATGCTTGTTATTAGAATTTGTCTGCTGTTTTTCTCATGATAAGACTCAGGTTCTGAGTTATTGGCAGGAAGACCACAGAGGTAAGGTGCCATTTCCATCACATGGTATGATGGGTACATACTATCAGCATGACTCATGACTGTTGATGTTGACCTTGATCAACTGGCAGAGATAGTGTTTGTCAGGGTTCTCCACTGTCAAGTTGCTCTTTTTTTCCCCTCCCCTTGTTTTTAATAGGAAGTAAACCACAAAATGAATTACTTTCCCCTGTATAACCATGAACACATACTATTTGAAACACCGTCTTTTCTTGCTTTTCAGAAGATAGAAGGGGGCCAGCCCGGTGGCGTAGCAGTTAAGTTCGTGCACTCCGCTTCGGTGGCCCTAGGTTCACCGGTTCGGATCCTGGTCACGGACCTACTCACTGCTCATCAAACCGTGCTGAGGCGGTGTCCCACATAGAAGAGCCACAACTCTACAACTATGATACACAACTATGTACTGGGGCTTTGGAGAGAAAAAAAGAAAAAAGAGGAAGATTGGCAACAGATGTTAGCGCAGGGCCAATCTTCCTCAAAAGAAAATAAATAAAAGAATAAAGAATCTTTAAAAAAAAAAAAGAAGATAGAAAAGATAGGAGGATAAATGACATTATCATCAAGGTATCTAGCATAACGTTCATGTTTCTTGTGTCATTTCTCCATGGTGCTATTGCTTTTTTTCTTGTGAGGAAGATTAGCCCTGAGCTAACATCTGTTGCCAATCCTCCTCCTTTTGGTGAGGAAGATTGCCCCTGGGCTAACATCTGTGCCCATCTTCCTCTACTTTGTATGTGGGATGCCTGCCACAGCATGGCTTGATAAGCGGTACATATGTCCGAGCCCAGGACCTGAAGCTGAAAACCCTGGGCTGCCGAAGCGGAGCGCGTGAACTTAACCACTGGGCCAGCCGTGTTATTGCTTTTTTAAAATTATTGTGAGAAATGATTAGAGGAGAAGATACTAGCTATCAGACTACCTGATATTTTGAGAATGTTTGGGTAATTGACCACTCATTCACTTAATCAATTTGGATACAATTTTGACTTATCCACAAAACCTGACTAATGCAAAGATCTTTAAAAATAGTTGGTGATACTAATACCTTTATGTCAGATTATTGAATTTTGTACAAAAATATGAAAAATGTATTATCTTTACATAAATGCTTATGACTTTTGTATAATATTAGGTGAGTTACATTTTGGGATGACTTAACTGAAAAAGAGAGGGCAGTCCTGCTAAGACAGAGAAAGCTCACTCTGTACTACGTGGGAGGGGAACGTCTGTCAGTGTTACGTATTCTTGGTAAAATTAGAATACTTGGGGAAAATTCCAAATGCCACAAACTGCTGACATGAAAAATAAAAGTGATTATAGGTTTACTCAGAACTGATTATAAGATTTCTAGAGTTGAGCCAGAGGATTTTGAGTAAAGCTTTATGAGTCATAACATTAGACAACAAAGTTCGTCACTTTTTCAAAGTAAGTTCACAATGATTTCCAATTTTATGTTTTAGTTTATGACACAGCAAAACTCTTGATACTAAATCTTTTAACTCCTTTAGAATAAATAATTCCTGTATATGTAATATACCTATATAATAAAGCAATTTTTTTTTTTTCTGTGAGGAAGATCAGCCCTGAGCTAACATCCGTGCCAATCCTCCTCTTTTTGCTGAGGAAGACTGGCTCTGAGCTAACATCTATTGCCAATCCTCATCCTTTTATTTTTTTTTCCCTTTTTTTCCCCAAAGCCCCCGTAGATAGTTGTACGTCATAGTTGCACATTCTTCTAGTGGCTGTATGTGGGATGCCACCTCAGCATGGTCAGACAAGCGGTGCATCTGTGCGCGCCCGGCATCTGAACCTGGCTGCCAGTAGCGGAGTGCGCGCACTTAACCACTAAGTCACGGGGCCGGCCCCAATAAAGCAATTAAAAAAAAAATTTGTTTATTCAAAAAAGTCTATAAATGAAATTTATTTACGTAAGATTACTTGATAGATTGATACAATTGTGTGGAATAAAACTAAGTGAGGAAAGACTAAAATATCTAAGAAATGCTGAATTGATTGGTAAATAATATGCTTAAAACAAAATGATCTCCATTTTATTTTATATTAATAATATATAATAAAATCACAATGTTTCTGATAACAGAGATTCCAACTAAGTTGGCACCATCAGCGTTAAATCTAGTGCATTTAAATCTGACTTAGTCCGTTGCCTGGTTTAGTTATGCTCTAATTTTCACCAGTGGAGTTAAGGTCACTTTATTCAAAGGTAGTAGGCTTGCTTGCATAAGTGAAGCTGGAAGAGTTGTGCGTGCCCTACTTGCAGTTACCAAAGTTAAAGGCCTTCCAGGTGATAGAATGTTGGTTCAATGAGCCCCTGTCAGATTTTCGATTCTGGCCGCCTCCCTGAAGGTGACTGAGCTTATGGCCAGTGATGCCGCAGGCTTCCTTGTAGCTGAAGAAAATTTGGTATCGGAAGAAAACATTCAGAAATGAGGATAATACAGAATAAGTAGAAGAGAATGAAGTTGAAAGGAAAGACAGAAACCGAACATATATATATTTATACACACACATGCATATGTATATTATAGATATTATATATACAGCAGAATGGAGGACTGAGGATTGAAATAAGGACACATATAGAATATCTATTTGCTTCTTACTTTCAAAGGCACATTTTAATGTAAGCTATTCCCCTGACTGAGGTTCATTAACATTTATACCATTGAGAACTAAAAGGAAAAAATCCAATATTTTTTATAGCTCTGAAAGCACAGAACGATGTAGCAGAAAGTATTCTAGATTTAGGAAATCTGGTGCTTATCGCAGAGTTTTTACCCCTAGCTCTGGTGTCATTAGTAAATCATTCAATCTTTAGTGTGTCAATTTGTTCATTTTTAAAAAATTACTTTTGAACTTTAAAAATTGCTTTGGACAGATAATAAGTCCTCAATAAGTGGTTGGTATTATTGTGTGCCTGCCATACATAAAAATAATTGTATACATTGTCATAGTTAATCCTCGTCAGAATTCTATGGGATGGTCGTCTACAAGCAGTAAACTGAGGCTGAACAAGCCTAACAGTTTGTTCAAGGTGACCTGGCTTGGATGTGGGCTAATGCAGATTAGAACATGGGTCTGTCTTCTTTCAAGGCTCTGCTCTCTAAAATAACGATAGCCTTCTATATGCCAGGTACTGTTTGGGGCTTGAGGATACAGCAGCAAGCAAGAGAGACAAAGATCTTGTCTTCACAGGAGGCATCTGCTACTGCAAGGGTTCCCAGACTGTTGAAGTGCTCCAGGGACAACAGCAAACTCACAGGGGCCCACAAGATAGCTTAACTTTTCGAGGGAAACAAGGCGATATCTGGCAGACCCCACGTGAAGTTTGTTTGGGTGTGACTGCTCAGTAAACTAAACTCAGGTATTTATTTTGGTGTGAGGGTGCCGTGAGTTTGAGCACCTCTGCTCTAGTGGTTGTTGGTAATGCAGGGTGGATGAGGGGCCCAGAACATTAAAAAATGTACACCCAAGAAAAGATGCTTTCGGGCTGTGGTACTCTGTAATAAATCAACATGGTGATGTGATTGAGAGGGAGGGGTACTTTAGGTGGGGTGGTGAGTGAAGTCTTCTCTGAGACATGGCATTGGGACCTGAGGGCTGAGACAGAGGCAGCCATGCAAAAGCCAGAGATGAGTCTTCCAGGCCCAGAGGCTGACAAGTGGACATGGCCTGGGTGAGAAAGGGCCTGGCTCTGTGTGAGGAGCAGAAGGAGCCCGGAGAGCAGGAGAGAGAGAGCTGGATCATGCTGTGCCTGAAGGACATGATGGAAGGTGTTTTATCCTAGGTGCAATGGGCGACTGAACTTCCTTCCAGCTACACAATCCAATGAGTCTCCAGTTATTTGCCGTAATTATTCTGGCTAATTAATACATAAAATGTAAATCCAAAAATATCTGGATTTATTTGTGCTTTTATGAATATCTTCACACTTAAAGTGTATTATTGTCAGTTAGTCTGTGTTTACAGTCACATAAAATAGAAAATAATAGATTGATGCTAAGGGTCTACAGATACTCAAGGTCACCTGGATTGGATGTGGCTGAATCCAGGCAAGTAAGCAGAATGTTATTTCACTCAAATGAAAAGTTATCCAATTTTTAAAAAACTGTATAACTAATGAAAGAACTAGTTGTGGGTTGAATTGTTTCCCCTCAAGAGATAAGTCCTAACTTCCAAATCTGTGAATGTGGTCTTATTTGGAAACATGGCTTTTGCAGATATACAAGTTAATATGTTGTCACATTGGTTAGGATAGGCCCTAAATCCAGTGACTAGTGATTTTATAAGAAAATGATGTGAAGACAAAGGAAACACACAGGAGAAAGCCATGTGAAGACAGAGGCAGAGTTTGGAGTGATGCATCTACAAGTCAGAAACATCAAGAATTGCCAATAACCACTGGAAACTGGGAAAGGGGCACGGAACCAACTCTTCCTCAGGGCCTCCGGAGGAAGCCAACCTGGCTGACACCTTGATTCTGGACTTCTGGCCTCCAGAACTGTGACAGATTAAATTTCTGTTGTTTTAAGCCACCCAGTCTGTGGTACTTTGTGGTAGCAGCCCTAGGGCGCTAATACAGAGGCTCCATTTTTTTTTAACTTTTTAAATTATTATTTTGAAAGGGCCAGATTATTAGTGGGAAGACAGAAGGTTCTCAGGTTATTGTTTCCTTTTCTTCAAATACGTCATTACTTTGATGTTAGAATTTGGGAAAAGTTTATTTTTGTATGTTGGTAAGCATCCTTAAAAGCATGAAGATTAAGAAAAAAATCTTAAGCTTGTAGAATATTAGAGAAGAGACTGCAGAAATTCTGTTCAAAGTGCTATGCGTACATTTTAAGAGGTAATATTTTTATTCTGTTATCTCACACGTTTCTCATTAAATATGCCCCTGTTTTAGAACTTAGATGAAATAATTTGTTTTTTGTTTGTTTGGTTTTGATAGAATGGTTCAGAGGCAATGCATTTGTCTCTACTTTCCTGGACTATCAGGAAAGACAAATGGTCTCTCTCTAGATGCTTTGTCAGCATTGACGACGTAAAATAGTGGCTTTTCACTCTGTTGGGTGGTGATATAGTCTCTGTGGGAAATTGATATTTCTCATGTACTCACAGAAAATATTGTTTTCAGCTGAAAACATAGGAAAAACAGTCCATTTAAAACAAGGCAGCGACATAACCAGAAATGGCACTTTAAAACATGACAAAATTTGACTCATTACACAGTTAACAATACTGTCAGCCTCATCTAAGTTCATTTTGATGATAAGACATCAGTGAAATGTGACGATTTTAACTTTTTAGACTATTTATTTTTCACAGTGGTAACATCAGAATCACCCGTGAATTTTTTAAAATAATATAAATAAATGCCTAAGCCTACCTCTGAGATTCTGATTCAAAGATCTTGGGTGAGGCCTGGATATGTGTAATTTTAAAAAGTCCTCTATGTGATTGTGATGTGGAGTCAGTGTTGAAAACCTAGATCCAATGGACGTAAGTAGTGTTAATAAAAAAGAGGTATTTTTTTGAGGGAGGGCTATGAATATAGCATAGGGTTCAGCATCCTCCCAAAATGTTTTCATTTTGTAGTAGCATTTTCATAACTTTCATTCTAACTGTCCTCGTTTAACTGGTGATAGGGACCAGGTTTAGAAGTTAATTTTTAACACAAACTAGTCATCTTTTCAACAGGTCATGATGATTTACATCATTTATGTTAAGTGATTAACTCATAAACTTTAACATTTGGAGAATCACAATAAAGAGTTGTGACAAAGCTACCATTAATAAAAGGAGGGCTTAGGTAACCAGGCCTTTTCAATTTTTGAGGACAACACATTATATCTCATTAAAATATATCCATATCACAAATTAAATATAATTCATACATACTAATAATTAAGTGGGGTTACAACTCACAGGATGACATAATGCTATGTCTGTATAAATTATATAATTTAAAATTTTTAGTTTTAGTTATTTTCATATTTCAGAGTTGATTTTTTTCACAGATCTTAATTTTTTTTTTTTTTCAGTCACTGTGAAACTCATAGTTGCTAGATGCTAGCCCAATAGGGCCTAATGCTAAAATGATTCTGGGAGCACTGAGACTCTCTGGAATGTGGTCTAAGAGATATGCTGATATCTTTCAAAACCACTTTAGAACTCCTCACTCAGTCTGATGCAAAATATAAATAGATTTTAGTCAAACTCAAATAGAATATAAAATACAAAGAGCATGTAAAGACTTCTGAGAGCCAGAGGCTGTGGCACTTGAAGAATGGCCTTGAGACACCAAAAGCTTGAGAAGTAGCTTTATTTTCAGCTCCCTGCAATTAAATAGAAATCAGGAGGCATATGCACAATCTTATTAGTCAGAGTTACCGGAAATGGCTGTATGCAATGGTTAGGTCAGAGTATCACACAGGGCAATAGTTGGGTTTCAATTATTAGACCAACCAGTAGGAGGGGTGCATACATGCACGCGCGCGCGCGCACACACACACTCACACCCCCCCAGCTTTCTGCTGACCTGCTACTTTGGATGTGTTGCTCTGTGAGTCTGAAGGAACATTTGTCTCACCTCAACAAATGTCAGTTATGTAAGTGCAATTGTTTTATTGCTCCAGTGAATTTGATGTTGTTTTTTGAGAACCATAAAAGCTCCTTATGGTGCAGCTGGATGATTTTATGGACATTTCACTGAATATTGTATCTTGCTTTGTACTATGCTCTTAATTCTAAAATATTGAGCTATGCACAGAAAATATGCTGTTACTACAATAACAAACAGATCAATTGAAAGGACACCCTTTGCCTAGAGCATCTTTTCAGGTATGAATGTGAAGTTGGATGATGAATTGAAGAAGATACTTCAAAGGGCAGATGCATAACATCTCAAGACACACACACACACACACACACACACACTTACGAATGCACATCTTGAAGTTATACGGGACTTACTACTCAAGGTGATAAAATGTTTTATTATTGTTCTTGCCTCTCACCAACCATGTCAATTCTGAGTCTGATATTCCCTCTGTCATTCTGTTTATTGGATTCTGGCAAAGTTATCTAATGTACACAGCAGATCCACCAGAAGTAAAAACTAGACACTCACTCTGATGGTATCAACATCTAAGCAATTTATTTCCTTTACCTATAATAAAGGGAGATGTACTTTCTTCTGTTATTGAAGGCTGGGTTGTGGAAAGCTTAGGAGTGATTCTATCCTTGTTCTTGGTGTGATGAGACGGCATCGTCTGGTGGACAAACATGCAGACGTGGGGGCAAAGTAGCTTGGGGTTGAGTCCTAGTACCACCCCTTACTGCTGAGCAAACCTGGGCAAGTCTGTAAACTCTCTGGGCTTCAGATTCCTCACCTATACAGAGAAACTAATAATAGTCCCTATCTCAGAGGGTGGAGTGAGGATTCCATAGGCTAATAACTACTGAGCACTTAGAGCAGCAGCTGGCATGATGAGGAATGTTAACCTTTGCTATTCTATGATTACCTAAAAATGTACTTTTCATATCCATTAAAACATCCTTTTCACCTTTCATTTTCTTCCTTATGATTTCATTTGGTAAAAACAAAATTTGAAGGCACTGACTCGTTTCATTTATTTGGAAAAATCAACATAAATGTAAAAAAATAATTTCTGGTTATTTGAGCTCAAAGAGAAGATAACGTGTGTGCCCCTATGCATGTGGGCAGGGTTTTGGACTGACTCAGAAAAAATAGTATCAACCAAAGAAAGTTTAGGATGAATAAATATTCAAATATTTATCAAGATATTGAACTTAAAAGTTGTTCAGTAAAAAAGAGAAGTGAGGGGTGGGCCTGCTGGCACAGTGGTTAATTTCATGTGCTCCGCTTCGGCAGCCCCGGGTTCGCAGATTTGGATCCCGGGTACAGATGTGTGCATCGCTTATCAAGCCATGCTGTGGTAGGCGTCCCACATATGAGTAGAGAAAGATGGGCAAGGATGTTAGCCCAGGGCCAATCTTCCTCAGCAAAAAAAAGAGGAAGATTGGCAACAGATGTTAGCTCAGGGCTAATCTTCTTTGCCAAAAAAAAAAAGAAGAGAGAGAAGTGAGATAAAACATTAACAAGCAAGTAGCTACTAGAGATCAGTTATGAACTGAAAAAATGAAGACTCTACTTATTACCTGACCATCTGCTGAGTTTTAAAGTTTTGAATTTTAAGGAAAATCGTAATCTAAATAATTTTGAATATATCATTGATTTTCTGATTTATTAAAGTAAAACACATATATTGTAGAAAACATGAAAATGGAAAAAATATTATGAAGAAAAAATACAATTTGATTTATAGTTTTATCACTCTGGAATAAATACTGTTAACTTTTTGAGGTATTTATGTGAGAAATTTAATACCCATTCACAGTTTAGATCCCACTGTAAAAAATGAATGTCATAACCCAGTTTTATTTTTGTTTAAGTAGTGTCTCTAGAAAAGCTTGTCAAATATTCTACATAAAAGTTACTTTTAATAGCTGATTAGTATTCCAGTATTTGTCTCTATCATAATTGTTTTCATCATTTCTCTTTTGTTGGGCATTTGGACTTTTTAATTTTTGCTATTGGAAATATAATTACAGTGAGCGTTCTCTTAGGAAAATCTTTTATTTCATTTATTATTGTTGCCCTAAGATAGATTTATAGAAGTGGAATTACTGCATATGTTGACACTCTAGACACAGATGACCAACTTGCTTTTCTACAGTTTGTTCCAGTTTCCACTCATATCAGCAGCTTATGGGAATGCACATCTCACTGAACTCATGGTGATTGCAGGTATTATAATTCTTCAGAATATTTTTAATTTGATAGAAATATGTATATTGTTATGTACTGAATGTTTCGTCCCCCCAAAAATCGTATGTTGAAATTTAATCCCCAATGAGATGGTATTTAGGGTGGGGTCTTTGGGAGGTAATTAGGTCACGGGGGCCATGAAGCCCTCATGAATGGGATTAGTGCCCTTATAAAAGGAGGGCAGAGAGCCAGTTTGCTCTCTTTCCCCCATGTGAGGATGAGAAGTTGGCCCTGCAACCCTGAAGAGGGCCCTCACCAGAACTCACCCGTGCTGGCATGCTGATCTCACACTTCCAGCCTCCAGAACTGTGAGAAATAAATTTCCGCTGTTCATAAGCCACCCAGTCTATGGTAGGTTGTTATAGCAGCTGGAACAAAGACATATATGGTTACTGTTTAAATTTTCGTTTCTTGGATTACTAGGTAAGTTTAATTTTTTAATGCTTTTTGATGCCTTTTCTGTCTTCTTTTTTGGAATTTTTGGCATATGTCTGTCAAGTTTTCTTTTGGGATATTCATCATTTTTATTACTTATATATGTATCTTATATAGGTGATACAAATGGAAATATCCATTCATCCCTTTTCCCAAATAATAGACCTTTTGACTCCACACAGGTGAGGATTATATTTCCGAGGCTCTTGTGTAGCTAGGTATGGTCATGTGACTAATCTATGAGAGCAGAATGAACCTGACCTATGAAATTTTGGGTTATGCTTTAAACGAGAGTGAAAACGGGGCGCCTTTTTTTCCTGTCCCAGGATGGAAACTCTTATTTGTGTTACTTTTATTTTCAGTTGATTCTCTTAGCTTTTAGTTAAAAAAATATATGGAAATAAGGACAATATTCTCTTTTGCTTCCAAAATCGTTGGACTTTGAAACAGTAGCCACTGTGGTTGCCTTAGCAGGCATGATGGCTACTCTAGGGCTCATCAAGTACGTGTGTGAGAAAAGAACCATAATGTTAAATCTCTAATTGGATTTTCGAATAAAGTTGTTGATGTAAAACAAACAAAAAATTAATGTGTGTATCTATCTTGTTTTATTGAATTATCTAGAAAATCCAGGCAATGTTTAAAAAGATTTTGATGATGGACAACTTTTTCTTGTCCATGAAAATATGTTTCTTCGGTATGCCTTTGCTTATGGTTTGTTAAAAAAATATTTTGTATCATGTTACAGATGTGTCTTTGTATGTTATTTCAGTTTTGTTGTACCTCACTTAAATAATCAGGAATATTTGTTGAGTGATAACAAATGTCTCTTCAGGATCTGTTAAGATAATTCTATGTTTTTTCTTTTAATCTATTGGTATGACCAACATGTTAATAATATTTTTATTCTGGAACAGTCTTTGCAATTCTAGAATTTATCTGGGAATTATTTTTAATATATTGTGGTATTTGATTTGGTAATATTTTCCTCACTTTTTTATATCTATGTTCTGAGGTGAAATCGACAAGCAGTTTTTCCACTTTGAGCCTATTTTATTGGGTTTTTGTTCCAAGAATATGCTTGATGCAAAAGTTATTTGAGATGTTTTTCTTATATTTCTAAGCTCTGGGAAAAACGTTTGCACCTAAAACTGTCTAGACCTGGTGCATTTCTTGGAATTAATATTTTTTGTCAACCTAAATTCTTTTTCACACTTATTGGCTTATTGTTGAACCATTTTGCTTAGAAAACTCAATCATCATATATATATTTCTTAATGTTTTAGCTTAGAGTTTCATAAGATATTCTTTTAAACCTTCTAACATCTCCTCTGTATCTAATTTATCACTTTCCTTATTCGTTTTCCCTCTTGCTTTACTTGATAAGAGATTCTTTGTCTGACTTCCTTTTCTGCAGCCACCCAGGAAAAGAGGAAGCCCTAAATAACACCATGGTCGTTTTCACTTTGCTTATTGTAAATCCCTTTCCATTGAATGCTCCCAACTTCCTGAAATGGAGAGTCTTGGAATCTTCTGTTACCGTTTCCTGATATGTGGGGTTGGGGAGGAGCCTTTGCTGGATAGCTGTCTTGAACTCAATGTCTCTTTTATTCTGATCCCACATATGCTCTCTGTAGCAATAATTCTTCAAAATTTGTGAGAGTGCTTAAGAACCCTGCTAGTTTTCAGTGCTAATATAAAGTTTTATTTATTTTTATATTTACTTGTTGCTTTTGTTTTTTATTTATTTATTTCTTTTGGTGAGGAAGATTGGCCCTGAGCTAACATCAGTGCCAGTCTTCCTCTATTCTGCATGTGGGACATCGCCATAGCATGACTTGTTGAGTGGTGTATGTCCACGCCCAGGATCTGAACCTGCGAATCCCAGGCCGACGAAGCGGAGTGCGATGAACTCAACCACTACGCCACTGGGCTGGCCCCTACTTGTTGCTTTTAATAAACATCTGTAGTGGTGGGGAGGAGTTAGTGTTGTAGGCAGGGTTTGGTGAAGAGTATTAGATGCTTTGCCTACCTAGACATTTTATCAGAATTTCCACATTTAACTTTTCAAAAAAATTCAAATCAATTTCAGGGCATAGAGTCAAACTCTATTTTTTCCCAACTAGCTGTTTTTCTCGGCACAACTTCCTCAATAATTTTATCCATTTTGGATTGGGTGGTGATGCTTCTTATATCATATATTAATTTAGTATACCATAGGTTCCCTTCAGAATTTTCTCTTAATTGTATTATTTATATGCTAGGCATGTGATACCTTTATAATATGCGTTACATTTCAATCTGATTTTAAATGACAGATTCCTCTGCATTTTTATAACACATTTTATTCTGTTCTGTTCTAAACATGATTCTCTCCATTAGATTCTAAGCCCCTGGAGGGCTTACTCAATCTAGACTTCCCTATGCTAGCACAGTGCCCTTCAAGTCATGGGTGCTATGATGGTCAGTTATATGTGTCAGTTTGGCTAGGCTGACACATAAAGTACCCAGCTATTCAGTTAAACACTTGTTGCTGTGAGGCTTTTTATAGATGTGGTTAACACCTATGATCAACTGATTTTTAGTAAATGAGATTATCCTTGACAATGTGGGTGGGCCTCATCCAATCAGTTGAAAGGCCTTAAGAGCAAAACTGAGGTTTCCCTGAGGAAGAAGAAACCCCCAGTGATGCAGACTGCAATATCAGCTCCCATCAGAGTGTCCAATCTGCTCTGCAGATTTCGGACTTGCCAGCCCCGCAATTGAGTGAGCTAATTCCTTGATCTCACTCTCTCTGGTAGAACCCTGACCAACACAGGTGCCTATAAAATGTTTCTTCAGTGACAAAGATATTTTTTCTCTAAATCTTTTAAATTTCACTGATGTAATCTACTGCATAAAAAGCCAAATACTATTTTTATATCATCTTATGTATTGTGAAAATTTATAGTACTAGTCTTGGGACATAAGCAGGAAAAAAAAATGTGTTTTTTTCCCACTCACTATGACATAAGTTAAGACATGCCAACACCTTCTCTCTGTATCAGCCAACAGCAAGACAAAAAGTGCATTGTTTCCTCCAAGGCAAGATGACAATCATTCAAAAAATAAATGAAAGGGAAGAGTTTATTTTACGTAACCTCTATTGAAATGTATTTATTGTGTTCCTAGCACAAGCTTCCTCTTACAGTAGCAGATTGCTGAGTAAGAGAATGGGGATATTCACTTTAGCGTAAATTCCTCTCCACTGGGGTCTTCTCTCAACAGCCTGGAAACTCATAGAAGAGTGTTGTTTACATCTTTTATGTTGAGAAGATAAAGCATGTGCTTTACTGATTCACAGGAATAGATTCCCAAAAATGACTTGCATTATTTTCTAGGGAACACAATTTTATGTGAGAAACAGTTCTCAGAATTGAGATACCGTTGCTTCTCTTTTTAGATGAAACACCAGGCTCCTGTGGATGCGCTGTTTGCTTTTCCAGCGTAGAGTCACATTAACACATATGCATTCGGAAACTCATTGGTATGGCCTTCTTGTAACTAAAAAGCTATTCCAGCAATGCTGAAAACTCAAATGACTGCTCTATACATGCAGGCATGTTATCAGAGATTGTTACCACTAGTGCTGCACAAATGGGTATACAGAGCATTAAACTAGATCTTGCTCTTTTTTCCTGGGGTTGTAATGACATTCTGAAATACTGTTTAAGGGATGATTATTAGAGGATAAAATCAATATCTGTACACTTTACCAATCTTCAAAAAGAAGTCAACTAATGGATAGTAAAAGAATTATTAGCTTTGCTCTGCATTTTTCTCCACGCTTGACAATAAACTATTCTTGCTTCAGAAGACATGCGTTAGCATCAGCCCAGTTGGTAACTACAGAATGACATATTTCTTTAACTACGTTGATGCTGTTTATTGTTTATCTTTGTAATGAATCTGTTTTACCTTATGCTTGGGTTTTTGCATGTGTGTGTGAAATTTGCTATATGCTAAATGTCCTGTTAATTAAATATAGCATATAAAAATGATGCATTACTCCTTAATTTGAAAAATTTTTTTTTCAATTACTCTGCAAGTTATTTTCTATACAATGTCTTTACTCTGTGTAATTCCTACATAGAGTAATTAAATTTGATAAAGACAGAAGAATTTAAAGGTGTGTGTATGTGTGTGTGTTTTGGGGGAGAATTTGTAAGACACACAAAGTATTAACTATATTGAAAATGTTATTTGTGCATATTTTGTTGGTCAGATGCCCCACAATTTTAATGTCATTTGGGAAATATTGCAAGGGCATGAAGGTCTTTTTAATTATTCATAATTTTAGATAGGAATCAAAGATGAGATAATCCTTTGTCTTCCTTCACACTTCTGTCTCCCATGAGCTTCACTTCTACGCTTCATCTACAAACTTTTTCTTGAATTATACTATAATTCCAGTATTTCCTCTTTAGTAAATCCAATAATCAATATTCAAGTCACATGGTATTGAATTTGTCAGTAGCATTTGACACAGTCAATTATTCTTCCCTCTTTAGTCATTTGGCTTCCATAACAACTCTTGCTCATAATTTTTCCCTACTCACTGATTACTCCCTGTATTATTTTCCCATTGCTACATAACAAACGACCACAAACTTAGTGGCCTAAAATAACACCCATTTATTACCTTAAAGTTTCTATAGGTCAGAAATCTAGTTCAGGGTCTCACAAGGCTGAAACCAAAATGTTACCTGGGCTGCATTCTCATCTGGAGGTTTGACTAGGGAGGAACCCACTTCCACACTCATTTGTATTGTCAGAACTCATTCCTTGTGGCTGTATAACTGAGGTCCCTGTATAGCTGTCAGGTTGGGGTCACTCCCACTCCTAGGCTTGTTTCCAGGTCCTTTCTATGTGGTTCTTTGACAAACCCTCAAAACATGGCTGTGGGATTCCTCAAGGCTAACAGGATGCTCTCATACTTTAAACCTCTCCCTGAATAGCTCCCTTCAGAGATGGCCTGGACTAACTACTAAAGTGCTCTCTTGATAATGTTGGTCCCACAAGGGATGATCTCCCTTTGATTAACTCTTAGTCTACTGATTAGGAACCTTAATTAAATCTGCAAAATCCCTTTACCTTTGCCGTATGATGTAACTTAATCATGGGAGTAAAATCCCATCATATTCAAAAGGCTCACCCACAGTCAAGGGGAGGGGATTATGCAGGTTGGGTACACCAGGAAGCAGGACCCCTGGGGCCCCTCTTAGAATTCCGTCTACCACACTCCTTCTAAGTCTCCTTCTCTGATGCTTTCTCATATCTCCAAACTCCTGGTGCTCCAGGGCTCCAGGGTTCAGCCTTTGGTTCTCTTCTCTTTCTTTGCTGACTCCCTAGATGATCACATCATTCTGATCTAGTTAATACTATGTAATGCTAGTGCATCCAAATTTATACCCCAGCCCCTATTTCTTCCTTTAAGTCAAACTCATGTATCCAACTATGTATTTAACTTAGATGTGCAATAGACATCTCGGTATCAACAAATCCCAAGCTAGCCTTTATCCTCTTCTCAAATCTGCTTATTTTATGGTTTTCCCTTTAACTCTTCATTTTTGACAAACCCTATCAAATCATGCTACTGGCCTTCTTTCCATCTTTATAAAAAACAGCATCCTTTACTTCTCCCTCAAATCACTCTTCTACATCTGCTTTACAGACTTTCAACCCAAGATTAATCCTTTTGTCTCTTTGTACTACCTTTTACCTAGGGGACTGAGCAGTGAAAGAGAATATACATACGTATACATTTTTGTGCCATTCTATGCTATTACAAGTAAATGGTCTTCAGCTTTAAGGGGGCCTCAGTGCTTTTAAGGAATAAATTTACTTGCCTATTCTAAGTCCTTCTCTCTTTCTGATATAAATTCCTTTAAACTTTTATTATTTTTTAAAAATTCTGTGTACCAATGAAAGTCCCCCCAAAACAGAAGATGCCTTTGCTTTTTACCTAATATCTTATGCCTCCTACATGTTTGCATATATTCATGCATACTCATTCAACTCTTTTCTCAAGGTCTCAGATAAGTAATCCTTCAATTATCCCCTATTTCCTTTATATTTTCAGTGTTTTCCTCACCAGTGGCTCTTTCCTTTAGCTGATAGACATGTACAAACGTATTGCACCTAAAAACAAAGAAAAGAACACACTTTCTTGCCCTTGAGTAACTTTCTGCTTGCTGTCTTGAAGTTTTTATTCACTATGCAATCAATCACCTTGAAAGAGTGGTTTTATTTACCCTTTTTATTTTCTGCACTTCTCTTTATTGCACGACTCTCTAAAATCAGGCTTCTACTCCCACGGTGCCATTAAACCACTCCCTCTCTAAAGTCACTAATAAGAGCTAAATGTAAAATCCAATGGCCATTTTTCAGATCTCTCCTACTCCCATCTGACGACATCAGTTACTTCTTTCTTCTTGAAACAAAGTAATTCTTTGGCTGTAATTCTACTTCTACCTTTCTGATTACTTTTCATTTTCTCAGAAATTTATTTCCTCATTTTATGTCTCTTAGTTTTTTGTTTCTTTATTATTATATCTTGTGATTTCTTCATCTATTTCCACAGCTTTAACTATGTCAAATAGGCTGATGATCTCAATATCTGAATTTACTTTTTAGATGTGTCTCTTAAGTTCTGGAGCCTTATTCCAAATCTAGATGTTAGGTGGACGCAAAATACTTAATTAGACTCCTGCATAACTCCTTGTCTTGTTTCCCCATACCATATTTGTCCTGTAATGCTGATCTTGGCTTATTTACCCAGTCACAAAGCCAAAAACTTGTTGGCAATCTTTTTATTTTTTAATTTATTAATTCATCAAACAAGTATTTTTGAGTGTCTATTCTGTGCTATGTATGACTCTGCTAAGTGCCGACAGTACATTAATAAGCCAAAGAGATGTAGTTTTTCTGCAGTCCTAGATCTTGTATTCCAATGGGAGAGACAAACAGGTAAACGTGCTAACCAGGCATTACAGCCTTGGTAATTATTCCAAAGAAAATAAATACTAAGCTGTGAGAGAAAAATGGTGAAAAGGCTATTCTATGTAAAGCAATGAGGAACAGCTTTTCTGGGATGATGAACGTGAAGGGTTTGGTAAGATCCTTCTTAGTGGACAAGACAGCATGTGTAAAGGCACAGAGGCATAAAACTATTTGGCTTATTTCAGGGCCTAATAAGTTCCAAGAAGCAGACTCTAATTAGTCTACCCAAGAGATCACTCAGATAATTCCCACCAGCCTTTCATGTCTATGTAAATTAAATCTTAAAAGAAGCTCAAGACTCCTTCCAACTCCTATCCCACATCACCCAGAAGTTCATCCCTATGTGGCTCTGATCAGATCTCCCACAGTACCCTAATCTCTCAAATTCTTCCCTATGCTCTCTGGAACTCAGGATTAATAATTAGCCAAATGCCAGGTGTCTTAAACCTCTTCTCCAAATGTTCCTTATACCTTCTTGCTCTAATTGAACAGCAGGTTGTATTCTGATTCTATCATTTTCCCTGAAGTCCTAAAAGTGATGGCTCTTTTCCTCTCATATCTTGAGTACAATAGAGGATGGAGGGGGATTAGGTGTTAAGCTTGCTTCTCATTTCTACTTCTGTCTCATGTTCCTCCCTCCTTCCTCATCACCCCCCTCACTAGCACCTTCGAAACTCATGTTATAAGCTTGTATAGCTCTTGCTTCTTCTTTGCTTCAGTTATTCCCAAACTGTTGGAACATAGCTTCTCAGATTATCAGTTTCTTGACCATCTCACCTCCAGTTAGCATCCACTCTAAGTCATATCCCAGCCGTGTCGATGGGGTAGTAGAGCTGGCTTGAACCAGCTTGCAAGAGTTGATTGTTACAGTTTCAGGAATTTTGCAAGCTGATTACTAAAAGAGCCATTATTAAAATTTTAATTAGGTAAACTTACAATTAAGTTATTTAAAAAACAAGTGAAATAGATATTCAAAAGTAATAAAAACTCATTGTGTCTCATCATTGTACTATTACTTCTGATTCTGAGGTTATTTACATCTACTGTGTGTGCATGTTGGAGAGCATTTCTTCCCAGCATCTCTTCCTAGCACTGTATTCGGTAAGGACACATTGGTGGCTTGAAACTGGCCACAAAGAGAGTATTCACATGACAGAAATTGGCAAGATCTACACATCAGGGCTTGAATTGTTTTGCTGATTGCTTAGACATAAAAAAGTGATAGAGCAAATGTTAATAACTCAGCTTAAACGTAAAAGTGTATTGTGTCTATAGCTGTTGCATTGTGAGTAGTACCAAAAGTGAGGAAATATTCTTTCAGTATTCAAAAACCCTTGTTTGACTCAGCAATGAAGTAGCTTACATCACTGATTAATGAGTCAAGTTCCAACATACATCTCTGTTACTTCACTTCCATCTTACACGTTATCTTACAAATAACAACTGAAATTCATGCAAGAAATACACTTATTTGTCAATTCCAACACAGTTTGGCTTTGGCTACAAGAGTTTGGCAAAAGTCAACAAAAACATTTTATGAGAATCAATTACATCTAATGAATTTACAATAAAGAGTATTATACGTTGTGTTATTATCTGGTAAATATATACTACACATCTTTTATTTTAGTAAAATTTATAATAAAGTTATGTCTGTATATACATATGCATGTTTTTATCTTTTTCAGAGAGCCAATTGTTAAAAATTTACTAGTACACCAGTGGCCATTTCATTAACATTTTCACTACCCCATGCATTGCGTTACTTTCAAGCTTTCCACTCTCTTGAAATCATCTCCTATTTTTGAGCTCATTCCCTCACCTATTTAACTCCAGTATTTTTAAGATCCTGCCTGTACCTCCTATACATTAACCTAACCAATTCGTCACTTCCATCACGCTTCTCAAATCCCGATTTCTCCTATTATCCAGTTTATCTTCCTATTCTAGCATTATAACTATTCCCTTCTATATGCCCTCCACTCCCTAGCCCCTCTCTCAGTTCATTGTATTTGCCATAAAAACTCCTTTTCTGTTGAAATCCAACTCTCCGTTTACTCGATGCCAGCACGTGAGTAGCTGCACATGAATAGAGAAAAACCCATAATCTTATTGACTGGTCTCTGCTAAAATTGATGACCTCAATTCTCAAATATGTCCACCTTTCTGCTCAGCAATCCCACCCTATTCTCCAGCTTGGTTTTCTCACTGAGATTGCTATTTCTTTCCTTCTCTTCTCTCTCTCTCCAAACTTCTAATTCTCCTCACATTTAGCTGATGAAATTGTGTTTATTTCAGTTCAAAGATGGAGGTAACCAGAAGAAAAGATTCACTGATTGTGAGAACAAATGGACCACAATACCTCTTTATGCACATGCTCTGTCTTGCCTTCTATTAAAATGAATGAACAGGTTCTGTTTTTATTTAAATCCCAAACCAACTACTCCACTTGTATACTAGATTCCATCCCCTCTCTCCTACACATGCCCTTTCTGTAATGCCTCTTTCTCTTGCGTGATCATCTTTTCTCTCTTCTGGATCATTCCTATAAGCATACAAACATAGTGCTATTTCTCCATTCTTAAAAACTGAGAAAGAAATAAACAAAAACACACCATCTTACCCACCTCCCCTTGTAGCCAATGCTCCATTCCTTTGTTGCTCTTTATTACACTGGCTAGAATGGTAGAGTAAAATGCTGAATGGAAGTGGGGAAAGCAGAAATTTTTGTTTTGTTCCTGGTCTCAGATCATAAGGTTCAGTTTTTTATCAGTAAATGTGACATTAGCCATAGGTTTAACATAGATGTCTTTTATCAGATTGGAAATTTTCCTTCTATTCCTAGTTTATTCCTAGTCTATTCCTAGTTGCTGAACGTTTATATACTAAAAAGATTTTGAATTTTGTTATATGCTTTTTCTGCATCTATTGAAATCCTCATATGCTTTGTCTTTTTTATTCTGTTAAGGTAGACAATTACATTGATTCATTTTCAATTGTTAAACTAACCTTCCATTGCTGAGATAAACACCACTTGGCCATTGTGTATTATTATCCTTTTCCTATATTTCTGGATTCAATATGTTGCCTTTGCTCCTTTGTCAAAATTTAGTTGACTATATTTGTATGTTTCTATTTCCAGGCTTTCTATTCTGTTCCATTAATTTGTTTGTCTTTCTTTCACTACTACCACACTGTCTTGGTTACTATAGCTCTATATGTCATTAAGTCGGGTAGTGTCCTTTCTCTGACTTTGTTCTTCTTCACTATTGTGTTGGCTGTTCTGGGTCTTTTGCCTCTCCATATAAATTTTAGAATCAGTTTGTCAATATCCACAATATATTTGCTGGTATTTTGATTTGGATTACATTGAATCTATAGTTCAAGTTGAGAAGAACTGACATCTTGACTATATTGAGTCTTTCTATCCATGAACATGGAATATCTCTCCATTTATTTAGTCTTATTTGATTTCATCAGAGTTTTGTAGTTTTCCTCATATAGATTTTCCACATATTTTTATGATTTATACTGAAGTATTTCATTTTTGGTGGTGCTAACGCAAATGGTATTGTGGTTTTTCTTTTTCTTCTTTTAGGAAGATTGGCCCTGAGCTAACATCTGTTGCCAATCTTCCCCTTTTATCTTTTTTCTCCTCAAAGCTCCAGTACATAGTTGTGCATCACAGTTGTAGAGTTGTAGCTCTTCTATATGGGATGCCCCCTCATCATGGCTTGATGAGCGGTGAGTAGGTCCTCGCCCAGGATCTAAACCAGCAAACACCGAGCCGCCAAAGTGAAAGGCACGACCTTAACCCCTGCGCCACCAGGCCGGCCCCAATGGTATTGTGTTTTTAATTTCAAGTTCCACTTGTTGATTGCTGATATATAGAAAAATGAATGTCTGTTTTATATTAACCTTGTATCCTTCAAACTTGCTGTATTGCTTATTAGTTCCAGAAGTTTTTTTGTTGCTTCTTTTGGACTTTCTACATAGATGATCATATCATCTGTGAACAGAAACAGTTTTATTCTTCCTTCTCAATGTGTATACCTTTTATTTCTTTTCCTTATTGCATTAGCTAGAACCTCCAGTAAAATTTTGAAAAGTAGTGGTGAGAGGGGACATCCTTGCCTTTTTCTTCATCTTAGTGGAAAAACTAATATTTTTTTAAATCATTGTTATTTATTTATTTTTATCATTGCTAGTATAAATCATTTCTTGAAATCTGTCTTCCAGTTCATTAATTAAGCTATATGAGATATGTTATTTAATCTATATATTATGTATTAAACTTCAAGTCTTCTCCATTTATAGAAATTAGTTATTCTTTCCCAAATCTATTTAGTTATTTTCTATACGCTTCTGTTACCAGTTTTCTTTAGTCATGTAAAATAGTCTGATGATTATGATATTTACATTCTTTGTGCCTCTTCTGTCATGTATTTTTTTCAGTTCTGACTTGTGATCTTTTGTTTCTTTTGTGATTTTTTGATTATAAACTGCTCATTTCCCTTGGAACTTTATATGTAGGAAGTTTTTGATTCCTGGGTTGATGTTGCACTTCTCTTGAGATGATTATATTTGCTTCTGTCAGTCATCGGGGAACACTACAAACCTAAGCATACTTTAAATTAAATTTTCTACTTGAAGTTTCACTTCTGTACATGAGTAGCATAAATTCAAAC
Organism: Diceros bicornis minor; assembly: GCF_020826845.1. Classification (NCBI taxonomy): domain Eukaryota; kingdom Metazoa; phylum Chordata; class Mammalia; order Perissodactyla; family Rhinocerotidae; genus Diceros; species Diceros bicornis. The sequence goes on from NC_080768.1 coordinate 22,042,160, forward strand.
AAAAATCTATGTGTCTGTAGTTTATGATTATGGGAAAATTTCTTTCTATCCAGTTCCAAGTTTAAAACGGGTAAGTATTTTTATTGTCGCTTCTGCATAATGGGTTTATCTTTCATTCATTCTTTCACTAAAAGTGTAGCCCTTTAGGGTGCCAGGTTCATCAGGCATGTCGTACTAGACTCCTCATGACATATTAGAATCCTTTGTTTTTTTGTAGCTCATGTAGTCCAAAGGGGAAGGGAAATTTCAAAGTATCTCAAAATTTGGCAGAAGTCTTCAGAATGAAAGCTGCACTTGACAGACTCACTTTGCTTCCTAGATTCTATTTTCATTTTATTTTAGTCCTCTGCAGCTTCCTCACTATATCTCTAGCTTAGTGATGCATTTAAATTTTTTGTGCATATATATTTTTTCTCATCAGGAGAGTTATTCTATAAAAGAGTTATTTTGTCCGTTGTTTTCACTGACAAAATTTGTATTGGATATTTATTTTTCCTACTTATCTTTACTTACAGATGATTAAATTACATTTGAATTTCATTCTATTAAATCCATACATTCAATCATGTAAATCAGAATGTTACAAGGATTTAATAAAATTTTCCTGCAAATAAATTTAGTTAATGATTTAATTCATTACCCAATAATCAATCCCATTACATTTATTATGACCTTTTTATTCTGTAAATACATTTTAACTAAAAATATTTATATTCATGTTAAAACAGAATTATATTATTCCTCAAAAAGCAAACTTCCTGAGAACCACAACAGATTTTCATTCTAGCGAGATGGTTTTACACTCATAGAAGAAACTTTGGCTGTAAGTCCCTATCAAGATTCTACAAAGTCACGTTTATACATTGCTGTAAAAATGTCATCTAATGTGCTGTGTAGTGATGATGTTTATTTAGTTTGCCTTGTTATTCTCTTCTTTCTTAACACTAAATAGTGTTTATTGCTGGAGTTATTTCTTTTTGGTAAATTATGGTGCGCTTCCCAGTGTTTCAGTCTGTCAGGACACTGGGGTGCAATTCAGTAAGTAATATAACTATGAGTACTCTCAAGGCCTCGTCAGAGCAATGCTATATCTGAAGAGATCTGATTTATAACCAAAGAGGCAGCCAGGCAGAATTTTGCTGGATGAAAACTTCAAAACTCTAAATAGTATATAAAAAGAAGAATAAAATAGAACATATCTCATTGTATCCAATTATTAGTGGGACTTTTTTTTAAATCTGCAAGAATAAAAATACCTGAATTCTTTAGAGAAAAGGCACTAAATAAATCTAAATGGTTGTGAAAACATTGAAAGATACAATATTTTTCTAGAAAAAATGCAATAAATGTACTTAGGAAGATATATAAAAAATAACATTTCACAGGAATTTGAAATAGATATTTGGAGAAATATTTTTAAGATCCCTTATTTTAATAGTTTTCTACCACTGTGTTTATATTCAAATTGGAAATAATTCTACAATTAAGAGATGATCTTAAAATAAAGAAAATAATATTTAGGCTTTCTATAGATACGAAAGAAACTTTAAAATGTCATCATATCTATGGAAGATGAGTTCCCTATACTTTTGTTTAGTCTACACTGTAGAAAATGAACTTTTGCACTAGGACATTAAAAAGACATTTCTTTTTATCATGGGAGCAATAATTCTTAAAAGTATCAAAGTATCCTAGATTACATTGCATATTTTGTTTAGAAGTAACTAAAGTGCTTTTATTTATTAAACTTATGTTAAACAGAAAATTAGAAAAACAAATTAAAAAGAATTAGAATCAAAGCAATATTTCATGTGTGTAGCCAGGATTGGTTATTGTTCCATGGGCAATAAGAATTTTATACAATGATAATGTTAGAGTAGTAGGAGTGAATATATTTTTGTCATTAAAATCAGTTTGTCTGGGCCAGCACGGTGGCGCAAGTGTTTAAGTGCGCGCTCCGCTGCAGCGGCCCGGGGTTCGCAGGTTCAGATCCCTGGCGCGCACCGATGCACCACTTGGCAAACCATGCTATGGCGGCGTCCCATATAAAGTGGAGGGAGATGGGCATGGATATTAGCCCAGGGCCAGTCTTCCTCAGCAAAAAGAGGAGGATTGGCAGATGTTAGCTCAGGGCTGATCTTCCTCACACACACACAAAAAATAAATAAATAAAATAAAATCAGTTTGTCAGATTTTGATTTATAACATAATAATGAATTAGTATATGCTAATATCTCCCTTCCCAGAAGGCAACCTTTTATGTATTCTGAAGTGAGAGAGCAAAAGGTGACTGGCTTTCTTAAACTAACACACACACACACACACACACACACACACACACACAAACTTAGATCTACAAAGAGTATAAGAATCATTGTTTTGGGGAACAACTAGCAGTCCAGAGAGGAAGAGTGCTAAGGATCATGAGTAGGTAGAGTGGGGAGAGTTTTTAAAAAATTTTATAAAATGAATGGCTCAGTGCTACTCTGTGGTTACTATGAGGTAGGAGAACAAAAAACCCCAAGTCCCAAATACTAGTCAAAGAGGGAGCTACTCACAGAGAGAACCCCAGATCCACTTCAAGTATTCATCTGAAATTATCAGTGCATGCATGAGAGAAAAGAATCAAAGCCTGGGCAAAAGAACTATCTCAAACAATTAGAAAGATCTGTGCCTGGCACTTACACAGAGCTGGGAATAGTGCCTGTTGACACCAGTTAGACTGGTGAGCTCATAACTCATAAAACATTGGGTAGGGTACTTAGGAAGATCTTGTCTCAGTAGTGGGGAATAATTAACCCTAGGCTGAGCACAGCTCCAGACCCACTAAGAAATCATAAAAGCAACACCCAAGAGGATCTAGCATTTTCTACATAACTTAAAAGGCATTTTGTAAAATAGCTCAAGAATATTGATAAGAATAAAAAAATATCCAGCAACCAACAAGAAAAAATTTATAATGTCTGTTACTCATTCAAAGATTACCAGGCATAAGAAAAAAGAAATACTAACGAACAAACAGAAAAACAAGACTTATATGAGGAGATAAATCAATTAACTCAGAACTAATAAAGTTGCTAGAATTAGCAGACAAATACACTAAAATGGTTATTATTAGTGTATTTCATATGTTCTAAAGTTAAATTGAGGCAATGAGATACTACTTCACACCATCTAGAATACTTAATATTAAGATTCATAATGCCAAATGTTGTCAGTAATATGACGTAAGGTTAATGCTCATACTTTCCTACTGGTAATACAAAATATCACAAAACCCAAATATTTTGGTGATTTTTTAATAATATAAATATACACCTACCCCATGACCCAGCAATTCCACTTCTAAGTACTTATCTAAGGGATGTGAAATCATATTAAACAAATAGTTTTATACAAAAATTTCATAGGAACTTTACTCATAATATCCAAAACCTGGAAAGAGCCCAGGTATCAGAAGGAAAAGGAATAAACAAACTAGATTCAATGAAAATGATGATATAATGGAATGTGATCTTATAGTGGAATATAATTCAGAAAAAAAGGGGCAACTACTGTATGTGATGCAGTGATGTTAGTAAGATGGAGTAAGAAGCCCTGGACTCTTCTCTCCCCCACAAACAACAATTCATGGACAAATTCCCTTGGTGAGAAATCCAGAAAGTAATTGAAAAGCTCTTGCCACCCAGACTAATTTGAAATCAGACTCCTGGAATCCAGTAGGGAGATTCAAGACAACCTCTTAGTGGAGTCTCTGCCCCTGGAATAGCACCATATGATCAGGAAGAGATGTTTTAACTCCCAGGTTTTCTCAGGTAAGGAAAGTGGTTTGTTTGTGTATTGAGGCCCCAACTTTTCTCAGAGAGCTCCCCAAAGGACTGGCTCTCATTTTGCCAGTGTTGACACTCTGGTGGATCCAGCATAGTCTAGCCACATAGGGGAGGACAGAGACAGCAGGTTGGATACCATAGATCCTCTGCTTCTGCTTAGCTTAGAGCGAGAGGATAAAAAAATCCCAGCTCTTAGCTTCCCCATGGGGAAGTAAAGAGTTAGTCCATGCATCCAATGTTCCAACTTCTCTGGGCTTGCCCAAAGAATTGGCATCTGTTTTGTCAGTCTTGAAGTTCTGATGGGTCCAGCATAGTCTAGCTACCTGGGGGAAAATGGAGATGGTGATTAGACTGGTTGATGCCATAGCATCTCATCCGGCTCAACACAGAGTCAGTAGGCAAAAATCACAGCTGCCTGGTTCTCCCTGGGGAGGGAAAGAGTTGATAGAGTCCCCTGGCCTCTCTGGCTGGGCTGATTGGTGGGAGTCATCTCCTGTGTGAGGCCATTCTGTGAATACTGGGAGAGGTGCCTGCTTTGTCTAATGCATGGACTTCATCACAGAAAGTCAAACAAAATGAAGAATCTGGCAAACGTGTTCCAAATAAAGGAACAGGATAAATCTCCAGAAACTAACATTAATGAAATGGAGCTATATGATTTACCTGATAGAGAATTGAAAATAACTCATAAGGATGCTCACTGAGGTCAAGAGAAAAATGCATGAACAAAGTGAGAATTTTGACAAAGAGATACAAAATATAAAAAAGTTCCAAACAGAAATCATGGAGCTGAATAATACAATAGCTGAACTGAAAAATTTACTAGAGGAGTTCAATAGCAACTATTTCAAGCAGAGGAAAATATCAGAGAACTTGAAGACAGTTCATTGGAAATAACTCAGTCGGAGGACCATAAAGACAACAGAATGAAAAAAAGTGAAGAAAGCTTAAGGGACTTATGAAACACCATTAAGAGGACAAATTTATGCATTATGGTAATCTCAGAAGGAGAAGAGAGAGAGAAAAGACACAAAAGCTTATTCAAAGAAATAATGATTGAAAACTCCCAAAATCTGGGGGAAAATGAACATCCAGATCCAGGAAGTCCAAAGAACAATAGAGAAGAGGAATCCAATGAAATCCTCACCAAGACACACTATAATCAAATTGTCAAAAGTCAAAAAGTAAGAGAGAATTTTGAAAACAGCAAGAGAAAAGCAACTTATCACACACAAGGGAACTCCCATAAGAGTGTGAGCAGACTTTTCAGCAAAACCTTTTAGGCCAGAAAGGAGTGAGGTAACATATTCAAAGAGCAGAAAGAAAAAAACGCTGCCAACTGAGAACACTATAACTGGCATAAGCATCCTATGAAAATGAAGGAGAGAAAAACTTTCCCAGACAAACAAAAGCTGAGTGCATTCATCACCACTAGATCTGCCTTACAAGAAATGCTAACAAGGGTTCTACAAGTTGTAATGAAAGAACACCAAACAGCAACACAATGACATAGAGAAAATATGAAACTCATTGTAAAGGTAAAGGTAAATATATAGATAAATACAGAATATTTTATTACTGTAATGGTGATGGATAAATCAATTTTAATTTCAGTATAAAAGATAAAAATATTAAAAATAACTATAAAAAACTATAAAAAAACTATAAAGATAACTATAAAAAACTGTTAAAAGATACACAATGTGAATAGATGTAATTGTGACAAAAACAAAAAGTGTGTGGGGTGACAGAAATTAAAGTGTAGAGTTATTGTATGTGATTGAACTTTCAGTTGTCATCAGCTTAAAACAGACTATTGTAACTCTATGGTATTTTATGTAAGCCTCAAGGTAACCACAAAAAATGTCACCTATAGTAGTTATAAAAGAGAAATACAAAGGAATAAAAGCTTATTAATACAAAAAAAATCAAAACACAAAGGAAGACAGCAAGAGACAAAAAGACAGACTAAAGAACTGCAAGACCAATTGAAAATAATTAACAAAATGACAATAGTTCATCTTTTCTTATCAATAATTATTTTAAATGTAAATAGATTAAATGTGTCAGTCAAAAGGCATTGAGTAACGGAATGGATTAAACAAAATAAGACCCAACTATGTGCTGTCTCCAAAAAACTCACTTTAGATTTAAGGACACACTAAGGCTGAAAGTAAAGGGATGGAAAAAGATATTCCATGCAAATGGTAACCAAAAGAGAGGAGAAGTGGCTATACTTATGTCAGACAAAGTAGACTTTAAGTCAAAAATTGTCACAAGAGGCAAAGAAGGACGTATAATGATAAAAGGGTCCATTCACCAGGAAGATATAACAATTATAGGTACACATGTACTCAAAATCAGGGCACCTAAATATATAAAGCAAACATTGACAGAACTGATGGGAGAAATAGACAGCAATACAATAACAGTAGGAGACTTCAATATCCCACTTTCAATAATGGGTATAACATCCAGACAGAAGATCAATAAAGAAACTTAGGACTCAGACAACACTATAAATCAAATGGACCTAACAGACATATACAGAAACTATAACCACAGCTGCAGAATACACATTCTTCTTAAATACATACAGAATTTTCTCCAGGATAGATCACATGTCAGGTCACAAAATTAGTCTTAACAAATTTAAGAAGATCAAAATCATACCGACTATCTTTGCTGACCACAATGGAATGAAACTAGAAATCAATAAAGTAAAGCTCAAAAATTCACAGATATGTGGAAATTAAACAACACACTCTTGAACAACCATTGGGTCAAAGAATTAAAAAAAATGAAATCAGAAAATACATTGAAACAAACAAAAACAAAAACACAACATACTAAAACTTATGGGATGCAACAAAAGCAGTACTAAGAGGAAAGTTCATAATAATAAATGCCCACATTAAAAAAGAACAAAGGTCTGAAATAAACAACCAAACTTCACACTTCAAGGAGCTAGAAAAAGAAGAAAAAACTTAGCCCAAAATCAGCAGAAGGAAGGATTTAGTAGATTAGAGCAGAAATAAACATGATAGACAATAGAAAAACTAGAAAAAATTTCAATGAAACTAAGACCTGGTTTTTTGAAAAGAGAAACAAAATTGAGAAATTCTTAGCTAAACTAAGGAAAAAAGAAGACTCAAATAAATAAAATTATAAATGAAAAGACACATTATAATGGATGTCACATAAACAAAAAGGATCCTGTGAGACAACTATGAACAATTACATGCCAACAAACTGGATAATATAGAAAAACTAGATAAATTCCTTGAAACATACAATACACAAAGATTAAATCATGAAGAAATGAAAAATCTGAATAGATCTGTAATTAATATGGAGATTGAATCAATAATCAAAATGTCCCAGCAAAGAAAAGTTCAAGGCAAGATGGCTTCTAGTGAACTTTACTAAGATTTAAAGAAAAACTGATGCCACTCCTCCTCAAACTCTTCCAAAAAACTGAAGAAGAGGGAACACTTCCAACTCATTTTATGAGGTCAGCATTACTCTCATACCAATGCCAGACAATATACCACAAGAAAATAAAACTGTAAACCAATATCTCTGATGAATATAGGTGTAGAAATTCTCAGCAAAATACTAGCAAACCAAATCTAATAGCACAATAAAAGGATCATGCAACATGACTAAGCAGGATTTCTCCCTGGGATTCAAGGCTGGTTTAACATATGCAAAACAATGTGCTGCACCATATTAACAGAATAAAGGATAAAAATCACATGATCATCTCAATAAAGGCAAAAAAAATTTGGCAAAATTTAACACCCTTTCACGATATAACTTTTCAACAAACTAAGAATAGAAGAAAAGTATCTCAACATAATAAAGGCCATATATGAAAAGACCATAGCTAACACCATTTTCAATGCTGAAAAACTGAAAGCTTTTCCTCTAAGATCGGGAATAAAGCAAAGATGCCCATTCTCACTACTTTTATTCAGCACAATACTGGAAGTCCTAGCCTGAGCAATTAGGCAGGAAAAAGAAATAAAAGCCATCCAAATCAGAAAGAAAAAAGTGAAAATTTCCCTGTTTGCAGATGACAATAATCTTACACATAGAAAACTCTAAAGACTCCATAAAAAACCTATTAGAACTGGAAAATGAATTCAGTACAATTGTAGGATACAAAATCAGCATATAAAAATCACTTGTGTTTCTATACACTAACAACAAATCATCTGAAAAAGAGATTATGAAAACAATCCCCATTGAAATATCATCTAAAAGAACAAAATACTCAGGAAATAAACTGAACTAAGGAGATGAAAGACTTGTATACTGAAAATTACAAAACATTGATGAAAGAAATTAAGACACAAAAAAATGGAAACACATTCTGTGTTCAGGGAGTAAAAGAATTAATATTGTTAAAATATCCATGCTATGCAAAGTAATCTACAGATTCAATGCAATCTCTATCAAAATTCCAATAACATTTTTTTACAGATATAGAAAAAAATAATTCTACAGTTCATATGGAACCAAAATGATCATAAATAACCAAAGCAATCCTGAGAAAGAAGAACAAAGCTGAAGGCATCACAATTCTTGATTTCAAAATTTATTACAAAGCTACAGTAATCAAAACAGTATGATACTGGCATAAAGATAGACATATAGATCGATGGAACAGAACAGAGAATTAAGCCCAGAAATAAATCCACATATATATGGTCGACTGATCAACAAGGATGCCAAGGATACACAACAGGGAAATAGTCTCTTCAACAAATAGTGTTGGGAAAACTGGATATCCACATGCAAAAGAATGAAATTAGACCTTTATCTTACATTATACACAAAAATAAACTCAAAATGGATTAAACACTTAAAAATATGATCCAAAACTATAAAACTCCTAGAAGAAAGCATAGAGGAAAAGCTTCACGACATTGGTCTTGGCAATGATTTCATGGATAAGACACCAAAAGCACAGGCAACAAAAACAAAAATAAACATATGAGACTACATCAAACTAAAAAGCTTCTGCACAACAAAGAAAACAATCAACAGAATGAAAAGGCACCCTGTGGAATGGGAGAAAATATTTGCAAACCTTATATCTGGCAAGGGGTTAATCCAAAATATATAAGGAATTCCTATAAGTGGATAGCAAAAAAAACTAATAACCCAATTAAGAGTGGTCAAAGGACCTGAATAGACATTTCTCCAAAGAATGCATAAAATAGCCAACAGGTGTATGAAAAACTGCTCAGTCGCTAATCATCAGGGAAATGCATATCAAAACTACAGTGAGATATCACCTCATACCTGTCAAGATGGCTGTTATCAAAAAAACAGAAAAGACGAAATTGTCGGTGAGGGTGTGGAGAAATTAGAACCCTGCACATTGTTGGTAGGAATGCTAAATGGTGCAGCTGCTATAAACAACAGTATGGAGGTTCCAAAAAAATTAAACATAGATTAAAAATATGATCCGGCAATCTCAAATCCAAGAGAATTTAGATCAGGATCTTGAAGAGACATTAACACTCCCATATTCATTACAGCGCTATTCACGATAGGCAAGATGTGCAAACAACGTAAATGTCCATTGACAGATGAATGGATAAAGAAAATGTGGTATACACATACAGTAGAATACTATTCAGCCTTAAAAAAGAAGGATAGTCTATAATATGCGACAACATAGATGAACCTTGAGGACATTGTGCTTAGTGAAATAAGCCAGTCACAGAAAGACAAATATTGCATCATTCCACTTATATGAGGTATTGTCAAATTTATAGAATCAAAGAATGGAATGGTGGTTGCCAGGGGCTGGGAAGTGGGGGAAATGAGGAGTTACTAATCAATAGGCATAAAGTTTTAGTTAAGAAAGATGAATTAGCTCTAGAGAAATGGGTACAACACAGTACCTATAATCAATGATAGTGTATTGTACACTTAAAAATTTGTTGAGTGTAGATCTCATGTTAAGCATTCTTACTAAAGTTAAAAAAGGAGGAACTACTAATACACTCACAACACAGATCAACGCCACAGACATTATACTAACTGATAGAAACCAGAATCAAAAAAACTTATAATGCATGATTTTGTTTATTTGAAGTTCTAAAATAGGTGAATGATGGAGATCAGAATAGTAGTTAATTTGGGAGGGATGTGGTATTGGCTTAAAATGGGTATGATTTAACATGCCATGGTGATAGAAATATGCTATATATTGATAAGGGATGCATTATATGTCCACAAAACAACCATACACATTTGGAAGAACATATGTAAATGAGAACATTTATTGAACAACAATGGTTGTTATATGGCGATGGGATTGGAGTATGGGAACAAAAGGTAATAAATAATTATGTAAAGTAAGACAGTGGCGTTGCTTAGATTGATGATCATAAGGTGACCTGAATTGATGGCTCTGAGCAATTTAACAATTTGTGGAAATCAATAAAGGAAAAAAATGTAGTTTGAAGTTAGAGGGCATTATAATTTCTCCAAAAAACTTTGCTTTCATGCTATGTAAATTGCTACAGGTTGATTAAATACCTGAACAGGGTGGCATATGAACAATAACTGCCTTCAGGCAGAACATTCACCAATGTGTTCATGCACACATGGACACACACACTCACACACACACACTAGGTTATTTTGTTCATATTGGCGCATGATAAATTAATGAATAATTTTATTTTATATAGTGAATTATCATTTCAATATTTTTAAAATGGTAGCAATAACTTTTTTAAAAGACAAGCTTTAGAGCAGTTTTAGGTTCACAGCAAAATTAAGAGGAAAGTACAGAGATTTCTCATACATCCACTGCCTCCAGGCATGCATAGCCTCCCCCATTATCAACATCCCCCACCAGAGTGTACATTTGTTGCAATTGATGAACATACACTGACTCATCATAATCACTGAGAGCCCATAGTTTCAAGGGTTCACTCTTGGTGCTGTACATTCTGTGGATTTGAACAAATGCATAATGACATGTATCCATCATTTCAGAACCATGCAGAATATTTTCACAGCTCTAAAAATCATCTGTACTCCACCTATTCATCTCTATCCCCTCTTACAATCCCTGACAACCACTGATCTTTTTACTATCTGCATAGTTTTGCCTTTTCCAGAATTTATATAGTTGGAATCATATAAGATGTAGCCTTTTCAGATTGGCTTCTTTCTGAAATATGCATTTGTTTCCTTCATGTCTTTCATGGCTTCATAATTCATTTTTTAGTATTGAATAATATTCCATTGTCTGGATGTACCACAGTTTATTTATCCATTCATCTACTGAATGATCTCTTGGTTGCTTCCAAGATTTGGCAGTTATGAATAAAGCTGCTATAAACATCTATGTGCAGGTTTTTGTGTGGACATAATTTTTCAAGTCTTTTGAGTAAATACCAAGGAGTGCAATTGCTGGATTGTATGGTTAGAGTATACTTAGTTTTGTAAGAACCTGCCAAACTGTCTTCCAAAGTGGCTGTACTGTTTTGCATAACCTCTGGCAATGAATGAGAGTTCCCGTTGTTCCACATCCTTGCCAGCATTTGGTGTTCTTAGTGCTTTAGATTGTGGACATTCTAATAGTTGGATAGCAGTATCTCGTTGTTTTGCAATAATTTTTTATAATCATATTTTTCATACATTTTCGACAGTCTGCAGTGTTTTGTAGACCTTGCATTCTGTATTTTATATTTCTAAAATAGTAGTTCTATTTTTTCAAACTACGTGTATATGGCCCTCCTTCCCATCACCCACTCCAGAGATCTCTTATTCTTTCCACAGGTGTATGTCTGCCTCTTCTCTAGCCCATATTAATAGATATAAGCAGTGAAAAAAAGTATTAAAAGGGAGAAGAATTCTATAGTTCAATTAGACACTCTGTCACTAGTATAACTATTCAGCTTTTCTCAATATTGGTTTGCTTGTCTTTGCCAACATATTGGCTTTTTCCTGGTGATTTTCATAGCTTTATTCTATCTACTAACCTATTCCCAGACACTTGTTCTGAGCACTAAGTACTCTACATGGCTCTTAATTGATCTTTGCTTAAACCATTTATCTTACTGATAGAATTTCTAAGCCTCTACTTACTTTCATTTCTCTCCTAATTGTATCAAGTAGATCTGAATTATCTTTTAAAAGGGATAAATGTAATATCATTGCATTTCCTGATAGCTATTCCCATTGCACTCATTCTGAATCATTACTTCTGGATGAATTAGCTCTATTTTAACACAGGAATTTTAAAGGAGCCAATTACTTTTTCCTTTTGCAATGAACCAAGCAGCAAGATATAGACCAACAAAGTTAAAGATTTAATAAAATAATGAAGCAAACAAAATTTTTTATCTTCTTTTTTCAAAATCCCTGCATTAGACAATGAATGTGCCTTGCAATGTTGAATACCTGGCTCTTGAGGCTTCAGTTTTTCTTTTGTGTAATATTTCCCCTAAGTCTGATATTAGATTGGGAACACAGACTCCTTTCGTGTGGAGTAACCTTAGAATATGTTTGGTAGTTATATTTTAACTTCATTTTTGTTTCCTAAGAATATATGACTCTTAAAATACCCTTTAAGGTACATGGTCTAGAAGCACTGAAGGTTTACATGGGTGAACTCTGCTCGCTTCTTCCACAGAGCAATGACTGACAAAAATGAAAAATTTAAAGAAGAAATAAAGGCTAAAAATCAGGATAAACATCTCAGCGTACTAAGGTCAGTGGAAATGCACACCAGTAAATTAGTAAATTACGTGCTGAAGTGCAAAACTACCTGGGTTCTACATGACCAAAGATAAGCAAAGATGGCCAGGAATTCAGCTCCTATAAAGAAAGTTGGACCTAAAGTGCCTGACCCTTGCTGGAAAACAGAGACAGCCTTAGCTATGAATATAGTCCTGTTCACAGCTCTAACCATAAAATGGAACAAAACAAAACAAAACTGGGATCTACTTTTCAGAACTAAGGAAAGTTTTGCATTAAGCTGCTGGAGACAGTGGGAGAAAAGTGAGACAGCTGTACAGCCTGACAAGTAGCTCAGGAAATGGATCATATGCCCCATTAGGAATAGCGATTTGAGTTGTTCTACTTAGCCGTAAGCTTAGGCTCTCAGTGGCCAGCAAAGAAAACCCAAAGAAAGTAGAAGGAGGGAAACAATAAGTATTAGATTTAAAAATCAATACGTTAAGAAAAGTAAAATAAAAAAACCAAATGAACCAAAACTCAGTTCTTCAAAAGACTAATAAAATTGGTAAACCCAAGCAAGACAGATAAAGACCAAAAGAGAAGGGATAAATTACCAATAGCAGAAATAAGAAGGGGGACATAATCATAGATCCTTCAGATATTAAAAAGTTAATATGTGTATTTTACAATTTATGTGGAAAGGCAAATGTCCTAGAATATCTAAGACAGTATTGAAAAGGAAAAATATTGTGGGAGCAAATATTCTACTGGAAGTTAAGGCTTACTATACGGCTATAGTAATTAAGAAAGCAAGGTCTTGGCAATGGGATGGGCACGCTGATCAATGAAACAACATAAAGAACATAGACGTGTCCCATACAAATTTGTCCAACTGATTTTTGACAAAGGTGCAAAAACAATTGAATGACGAAAGGATAGTTTTTTCAACAAATGGTGCTATATCAATTGAACAACCATAGCAAAAAAACAACAAAAAAAAGAAGAACCTTCACTTACACATCATACCTTATAGAAACATGAACTCACAATGGATCATGGACTTAAAGATAAAATGTTAAATTTTAACACTTTGGAAGAAAACATAGGAGAAAATCTTTGAGACCTAGGGCTAGGCAGTTTATTATAAGACAACATATATTCATCGTAATGATGCAGCAATTACATTCTTGGGCATTTATTTCTGAGAAATAAAAATTATATTCACATAGAAACCAGTATCTATGTGAACAAAAAAAGCCTGAAATGTTACGCACTGTTTAATTCCATTTATATAACATTTTGACATAAGTTTATAGAGATGGAGAACAGATTAGTGGTTAGCATGGGTTAGAATTGGGGGAAGAGGGGTAGGGGTGTGGCTACCAAGAGTAACACTAGGAAGCCTTGTGTTATGAAACAGTAGGTATCTTGATTGTGGTGGTGGTTAGACAGATCTACACATGGAATGAAATTGCATAGAAACACAACTCACAAAAATAAGTGCATGTAAAACTGGTAAAATCTGAATAAGCTCTATGGATCATGCTAATGTTAATTTTTGGGTTTTGATGTTGTACTATAGTTATGCAAGATATTACCATTGAGGGAAACTGGGTGAAGAGTCTACAGGACTTCCATGTACAGTTTTTGCAACTTCCTGTGAATCTATAATTATTTCAAAATAAAAATGTAACTCCCTCCTTCTCCCACCCCTGCCAAAAGACAATAAGTCGTTTTTGAACAACATCATCAATGCACTTGACAGTTGAGATGAAATGCGTAAGTCCCGGAAAAACAAAAGTTTAAAAAATGTACAAAAAGAAAAGAAATAGACAGCTACTATACTTCTGCATTTTTCTAAAAATAAATTTAAGCTCTTGTTTACAAACCTTCTCAAAGGAAAACTAGATAGCTTCACAAGAGAATTCTTTTAAACATTTAAGAAACAAATAGCACCACTTCTAGAGAAGAGAAAAGGAGAAATACTTCCCAATTCATCTTTTGAGGCTACCACAACCTGATACTGAAACTTGATAAAGATGTTACAAGAAAGAAAATCTGCAGACCAATATCTCTTTATGACTATGGAGGCAAAAATCTAAAGGAATCTTAGAAAAATGAATCCAGCAATATATACAAAGGTTAGTACATACAGACCAAGTGGGCTTTATTTCAGGAATTCAAAGTTGGTTTAAGCTGAAAATCAATGTAATTCCTAATTTCAACAGAAAATGGAGAAAAAAATATGATCATGTCAACAGATGTAGAAAAACATATGTGGAAAATTTGACATTCATTCATAAACTTAGAAAGATAAGAAATGAAGTAATCTTTCCTAATGTAATAAAGAGTAGTTACAAAGAAACCTGCAGCAAACACTGTATTTAATGGTAAAATATTAATAGATTTCCTCCTAAAATTAAGAATGAGATTAGGAAGTCAGCTATCACTGCTTCTATTCAATGTTGTGTGAGATTTCTTAGCCAGTGCAATAAGGAGATCAATCAATCAATCAATCAGATATAAGGATTAGAAAGAAAGAAATAAAATTAATTTATAAAACAAATAACATGATAGTGTATATAGAAGATTCAAAAGAATCCCCAAACTACTAAAATTAAGTGATTTTAGAAAGTTGGCTGAAATAA
Organism: Diceros bicornis minor; assembly: GCF_020826845.1. NCBI lineage: Eukaryota > Metazoa > Chordata > Mammalia > Perissodactyla > Rhinocerotidae > Diceros > Diceros bicornis. Next base: position 22,057,356 of record NC_080768.1, read on the forward strand.
ATACACAATATATTTTATATACCATCAATAAGCAAATAGAAATTGAAACACAAATATCACTAGAAAATAATAAAAAATATCAAATACCTAGAAACAGAATAAAAATTTTGAGAGATCAATATTGAAAACTACAAATCACTGTTGAAAGATTGAAGACCTAATTAAATGGAGTGATACACAATGTTCATGTAGTAAAAGCCTCAATATTAAAAAGCTGTCAATTCCCTATGAAGTGATTTATACATTCAATGCAACTGTAGTAAAGACACTATCAGTTATCTCTTGTGGAAATTAAATAGATTTAAAAATTTGTATGGAAATGCAAGGGGCCAAGCGTATCTGAGGAAGTTTTGAGCTAGAGCACTCATAGTATCAGACATGAAGACCTAGTAAAAGCTATAGTTATTAAGATGCATGTTATTGGCAAAAAGACAGAAATAAACAATTAAACAGAAGAAAAAGAATAAACAGAACAAATAAAGCCGATAAGAACAAATACAGTCACCTGTTTTATGACAAAGTACAGTGGTGAAAGACTGTCTTTTTGATAAATGAGGCTGAGTTGACTGGATATCTATGGAGACAAAAAATAAACTTACCCTGTATCTTTTATAAAAACCAGTTCTAGGAGTATTTCAAATCTAAATGTGAAACAATTAAGCTTTTATAATTAAACATAGGTAAATATCTTTATGACCTTGAATTATATAAATACTTCTTAAACAATACCCAGAATATATTACCTATAAAGGAAAAATGATAAATTTTATCATATTTAAATTATGTTCATTAAAAGATATCATTAGGAGAGGGAAAGACAAGCCGAAAATTTGGAGGATGTACACATAATACATATGTGTCAGAAAGAACTTACAAACAGTATAAAAAGAGAATTTCTACAAATTAATAAGAAAACTATAGTCAACCTAAAAAAAAAATGAGTAACCTTTTGAACAGTTGCTTTATAAAAAGCGACATCTAAGTGGGCAATAAATATATGAGAAGACATTTAACATCATTAGTCATCATGGAAACGCAAATTAAAATCAGTATGAGATACCACTACATAATCTCAAGAATGACTAAAATAAAATACACAGACAAGACCAAGTATTGTCAAGAATGTGGAGCAAATGGAATTTTCATATATTGCTGGTGGGATACATAGTCTTAGAAGAGAAAAACTGCTGAAAACCAAAGTTAAAATAAAGTCTTGATAGGAGTAAGGGGCGAAAAATAGTTACAACACATACAGAGAAACAAAGATTAGAATGACAACAGTCTTCTTATTAGAAGACACAGAAACAATATTAAAAGAAAAAAAGAAAGGAAGGAAGGAGGGAAAGAACAATCTGTCATCCTAGCATTCTGGATCCAGCAACATCATCTTTAAAAAAAAAGGTAAAATAAAGACTTTTCCAGACAAATAAAAAGCTGAGATAACTTATTGAAAGCTAGGTATCATCTCACAAATTTACTTAGAAGGAAGATTTGTAGTAACCATGATATAATTCAAGTACTGATAAAATTCAAGTGATTTGGGTAATAACATCTCCAGATATAGAATTGCACAGAGATAAATAACGTAACTAATATTTTGAACTTCTTTGCATAGGCCCAGCTGGATTTCTGAGCCTACTCATCCCCAAAATGGTGGACATTAAGACTGGTCTACAAAATATCCTGGATCTAGATTCATTGTAGTCAATAAAAGACGGATGTATGCTCTCATTGACATGAAATGCTGCACACACACGCCTGGTAGTTCAGCTATTCCTCATGTTTTATCAAGTCTCATCTGAAAAGAGGCCAACGAGATACTTCAGCCTGAGAGCTGGGATATGTTATCATGTTCTGGTAATTTTGGAGGAAACGCATACGTTTTTGTAGTAATATTAGAAATAATAGTGTGTTTATATGTGGCAGTAAAGTTTATAAACTATTGCATAAGTAGTGACTTGAAAAAAGATTTGTCTCTAAAAATGCAATAAATTTAATACACACTGTGTGTTTAGAAATAGGATGGAGAAAAACCTCAGAGACAGAAAAGAGAGAATTTTATGCAGATCTCGCTAAAGGTACGATGATACCAAAAAGAGACCAAAGGGAAGAGTAGAACTGTAGAAGCAAAACTTATAAAATCATAAGCCTACGTTTTCTTAATGTAGGAAGTGTAATACACACACACACACACACACACACGCACAGATTCCTTTTCCAGGGATGGTTAATAAAATCTTGCTTAGACCCAGAGTCTGTGAGCTTTTAATTAGCAGACCCAGCAAGAAAGATTTTCAAGATAAGATCTGGTTAATCAGATATTGTGCAAAGTAGGATTCTAAGTCATGGTAGTAATTTGGGAACTTTTATGATATAACCAAAGGCTGGAATTGGTCTTGAAGTCTTTGAATAGAGAAAAAAAGAAGACAAATCCTGATCCATGCTGAAAAATAAAAATTCAGTTGTCAGATTTATATCTGTGTAATAAGGTTTGAAGGGTTATTTGTGGACAAAAATTACTTGTAGATATCCAGACTTCACAAGCGCTTTGTTATTGCCTGTGAAATGCACTGATTAATCACCTTACTAATTGATAGCAGAAAACAGTATGTAGTCTAGGGTTTGTAGGTTTCTGAGTTTTATTGATTAGGCAGTAGAGTTTCAATACAATGTGTCTATCTCCTCTCCTTTAGGCTTCAGGATAATTAATATATAGACTTAAACAAATTCTTTGTCTTTTCAAATGCAAAAGAGATGCATTACTTTCCTAATACCTGAAATAAAATGACAAAAATTTAAAACAGAAATATGAAATTAAAAAGAACACCAAATAAACAGACAAATAAACAAAAAACAGAATGCTACCAGGAATTAGAGGCTAAAATTAATAAGCTAAATAGAAAGTAATTGTTCAGAATAATAAAAAAGTGAGGTTTTTAACCAAAATATCAGTCATGAATCTTAGTAAATCAATAAAAATCAAAGTATTGAAGGATATAAACTATTAAAGGTATTAGAATATAAGAAAGAAAGAGTATATTAAAATTTAAGGAGAAAGAAACAAGAATGAAATTATATAGTAAACTATAATGCAATATTTTTGATTTTTGTAGGATCAAGAAGGAAAATAGTAGATTGAGAATTATAATATTAAACTATGTGTTTGACTTAAATGTGTATACCAAACTCAGTTCTTTGCAAGAATTTGCCTCTTTTAAATTGCCCCTAAAATGTTTCTAAAAAGTGATCGCATATCATATTAAAAAGTCAATAAATCTAAAGAGGTAAACTTTTAATATGATAGCTATATGATATGTTCTGTAATACAATAAAATAAAACTGGAAATTAGCAATAGACTAAAAGTCACTCCTCAAAAATTTTTGATTTTTAGGGGCCAGCCCGATGGTGCAAGCGGTTAAGTGCACGCTCTCCCCTGCAGTGGCCCAGGGTTCGCCGGTTTAGATCCCGGGCTTGCACCGATGCACTGCTTGCAGGCCATGCTGTGGCAGCGTCCCATATAAAGTGGAGGAAGATGGGCATGGATGTTAGCCCAGGGCCAGTCTTCCTCAGCAAAAAAAGAGGAGGATTGGCAGATGTTAGCACAGGGCTGATCTCCTCACAAAAAAATAAATAAATAAAAATTTTTTATTTTTAGTGGAAGTATAAAATACATTGCAAAATACTTTCATGTTCAAAAAGGAAACCAAACTGCAGTTAGAGAATATTTCTATTACAATATTTAGTATTAAAAACATATAAATGACAAAACCAATGACCATAATTAAGCACAATAAAACAAATATGAATGAAAATATGTGAGCTAGCATATTTAACTCTAGAAATTAAAATAAGAACAACAACAAATGCCTTGAAACCTTGAAACAAAAACTTAATGGGATAGGAAACTAGCAGTTTGGTCAAGATTCAAGAAGAAATTGAAGCATTATAAAAGAAAGTTAGGAATTGGTAAATATTGTTTTCCTTGCTTTTTCAGACAGCATTGTGCATTTAAGATTTATCCAATTGGGAGTTTTACATTTTACCCTTCCATCTAGCTGCTGTATAGTGCTTCAGAGTGAATAACCACCATATCTTAGTAACTCTCTCAGTGATAGACATCTACCAACTGTCATCTTAACAAACGAGACTTATAAACGTCTTTATTTATGCCCTGTTCCAGTCCTGTTGACATTTTCTCTGGCATGTGCACTTTATTCTTTATACTGCCAAAGAAAAAATTATTCTGATACTTGTTGAAGACAGCAAGGCAGACATCACTTGGGAGGTCTACCACAATGGGGCTTGGCAGTAGGGGAGTGTTTTGTTTATTTATTTATTTATTTATTTATTTTTTTTTGCTGAGGAAGATTCGCTCTGAGCTAACATCTGTTGCCAATCTTCCTCTATTTTTTTGTATGTGGGCTGCCACCACAGCATGGCCACCGACAAGTAGTGTAGGTCCATGCCCAGGAACCAAACCTGGGCTGCTGAAGCAGAGTGCGCTGAACTTAACCCTAGGCCCTGGGGCTAGCCCTGGTAGGGGAGTGTTTTAGAAAAATACCTCCCAGCCTTTCCTCTTGTGTTTTTCTTTTATTCTCACACTACTACCACACTCACAACACTTCTGACATGAGATGTATGGGGATTTTCCCCACACCAAACAGTTCTGCAACACGAGCTGGGTGTCCTACAATTTAACTCAATTTTGACACCATCTGCCTGGAGACAGCATCAGATCCCACAGGTTAAGGGGTCAGTCTTGGACTCTACAAGAACAGAGACTGAAGCCCAAGGTCAGGTCTAGCGGAGCAGAGGGCTCAGAAGAGCCTGACTAAAATTTGGTCAAGGAGAGAATCTTTGTCAATACTACTAAGTCCTTCAGCTGGTCTCTAGTGTGGCTGCGTCTCCCAGCAGTAGTGCATGAGGGCTTGTCTCTGCCAAGTCTCTGTCAATATTTGTCATTACTTAACTTTATAGTGTTTGCCAGTCTAATGGGTATAAGATGATATCGCACTGTAGGGGAGGAAAAACTTTCCTCTACCCTCTTATGTTCAGTCACTGGGTCCTGCACATTAAACTGACAAAAGACAGATTAATAGCAGAAAAACAGTTATTTATATGCACACAGGAGCCAACAAAAGAAATAGCTGCTTCTTTAAATGGTTAAAGTTAAAGGCTTATGTACCTAACTTAGTAGGAGAAAGGGAGGGGGAAGAAATGTCTTTTATAGGAAGAACAAATAGCTTTCTTTAGGAAAGACAAATGGGTTTTTAGGAGAACAAATGGGAGATAAGAAGGTTTGTGATAATGTTTGTGTAAACAGGTATAAATGGTCTTTTCATCTGCTTCAGGGCCATAAAACGCCCTGAGAGGGGATTTACGGTAGATTTACTCTTGGTCTCTCTGGTGGGAGTAGAAGCCACTCCAAAGAGGGAAATTATGGCAGTGCTTATTTATCAAAAGTTTCTGCTTTTATTCAGATAAGAGAAGCTCCAAGAAGGCTTCTTTTTGCATTTGTTGAATCTCAAATTTCTTCTTCTTAAAATAGTCTTTATACCAACTCTGGGTCTCTGAGTAGTGCTCACAATATTTTTGTTTCAAGTTGCAGTGTTCCAGTTTCCAATGAGGTCAAGCCCACCTTCATTAGCCTGACATGCTTTTGGGTTTCCTGAAGGACCTACTCATACCTCCTTGCCGGAGCTTGTCTGTCTTTAGAATTCAGGTTACTTGATCACCTTGTGACCTTAGGTCCCTGACAGGTTCAAGAAAATTATGATTCTGTAGTTTGCCCAGCAGAAGAAGAGGTAGTCTCACAAGCAGTTGGTGGTGGTAAAAAGTGCTGACAGAGAAGAATGATCACTCCATTTTGGTTGATAAGATTTGAGAAATCAATGTTAGGAACATCAAATGGGAGAAGGTCAGAATGCAAGGAGAATGTTATAATCCTGGAGATGAAATGACTATGGTTCAAAGGACAGAAGAAGTTACAGTTAAAAAACATATACCTGGTGTTTTGTTCTTTCCCTGTAAGACACCTCACCAATCTATAGTATATACAGTGGTTAAGAGCTTGGGTTTGAAACCAGACAGCCTGGATTTGAATCAAGACTTTCCTTCCTACCAGCCATGTTATCTTGGGCAAGTTTCTTCTCTTGGCATCAGTCCCTCATCTCAAAATGGGCAAGTTAATACTACCTACCTAACAAGATTGTTGTGAAAATTGAGTTCACGCATAAGATATGTCATTACATTTAAATGCTTACAGAATGCCTGCCACTCCTTTTCTCTTCATAATCACTTAATCACATCTACATTTTTTTAAATCAGCGTAGAAACTTAAAGGAGCAGCCTCCCCAGAGTAACCCAACATTAAATGATGGAAGCTAGACTGGAAACTTGGTGCTCCTAATCTCCAGAAAACTGCTTCCTTCTATGCAATTTCACTGTGGTTACTTTTTGGTCCTTTTGCATATCTTTAAAATTAAGGAATTAGTAAAGAACGTTCTATATTCACTTCTAGGAATAAAATTATGTGATCTAAATACACCATGAATTTTCTGTGGTCAGTCACTTTTTATACTTCATACGCTTAACCATATGCTTATATAAGGTAAATCATATTCATAAATTGGAGGAAATACAAGTAGTTTAATCCTCTAATCATGACCCAAAATGCTCCTATTTGAACATAAAATCATCTTCCTATATCTTGCTCTTATCCTACCTTCCCTAAGAGAAAATTCAGTTAATGTAACCTGTCACAAGAAGAAAATAAACTCTATAGATCTTTACCAGCATCCAACAGCTAATATCCCTAAAATAAACAGTACATAAGCCTTTTCTTCATGTTTATGCTTAAGGCAGCTTTATTGGCTACTTTTCTGTAAGATATATTTTCTTTTACTCTATAGTAAAAAGTTTTAAAATAACAGTCTACTTGTAAAATTAGCTGTCAATAGACATAGTTTATATTCCGCATTGTACAACCATAAAATGGGTACATTTTGATTAAAGAAAAAATATTAAAATTCAGCATAAAGCTAAGTTAATTACTACTATGGCAGTGACTATACATGATTTATAATAGATATTCAAATGAAGAGTTTTAAATTGATCAGAATTTAAAGTTTTCATTCCATCTGTATAGCATTCAGCTCTAGAACTCTCTGATGGCAGTACAGTAGCGTATTAAACCTTGAAGGGAGAAGTCAACATTAGTCATGTAAATACTATGTCATTAACAGTCATTAAACCCCTTCTTGATGTAACGACTTCAATTACTCCTCTCTTTAAGTACTCAAATTTAGCTTTTGACCTTTTACACCTATAGTCTGAAACCTACAGTTAGATAATTAAATGTAGCAAAATGAGTTCAACCTCCTTAAATCAACTTGAAGGGAGAGGCAGTAAATGCAAGGCTGATTATAGCTGTTAACCCACTGGGTGCTACTATTTGAATAGTCATTCACCAAAGAAAGAAACAAAAATAATGAAAAATGTGAATGAAAACACAGAAGGACAGTTTCCTAGGGCAGTATTTTAAACTTTACTACATAGTTTACACTTCTTTTTCTTTTTTTTTTCTTTTGCAATAAATGGCTAGCTGAATTAGAGTCCAGGATGATGCTAAGAGCATTTATTATCATGGGTTATTAAGAGACAATGCTTATCATAGTGAAAGGTAGTAGAATATTCCACACTAAAATATGCCATTTTGGCATAAGGGTTATTTTAAGCTGAAGGCAATTAAGAAGAAGCAGATATAAGAAAAGCTCTCTGCCCTACCCCTCTTTGCCTAAAAGCAAGATATAAGTTTGCAAAGGTGTCCCCGTCCCCTCTCTGCCAGAGACAACTCTAGACCCTTATTAGCCCGAGACAGAGACAGAGGAATGTACATAAGAAACCTTGCTAAAACTGGCCCTTATCTACCATGAGTTTCCTGGTGTATTTGCCTTCCCACAATTTGCTGCCTCTACAATTTACTTTTCTTTCGTCTTGTTACTGCCCTAAAAATTTATTGTTTTTTTGTTAAGACGCTTATATAAGCCCAAGTTTAATGACCCATTTGAATTACTCATCATTGATTGTTCCCATATGCACGCTGTCGGGGGAAGAGGGAGAATCTCCCTCTGCCCTTTCCCTTAAGGTTCTTCTGGCTGGCCAAATAATCAACAAGACAGGTTAGCAGGAGAAAATAATACCAAGTTTAATAACATGTATACATGGGAGAAAGCAGGGACACTGCGTTTCTCAACACAATAGCAGAAATTCTCATCTTAAATACCATCTTCTTCTAAAGACAAAGGAGGATGTTGGGGGTGGGGGGTGTCAGTTACAGGAGATTACCACTAAAGCACTGTAAACAAGGGTAAGGTTATTATGCAGATTTAAGACCTCACCTTCCACATTGATAAGTCACTAGAAATGAGCTCATCCCCCTCTCTTCTCCAAACGGAGAGAGAGATACCTTTACAAATGGAAATTTCCCTTATAAATGTAAATGTCTGTCTGGCAACTCCTTGCAGGGCCATCCAAAGAATGTGGCCAGAGACAGAACTTCTGATAAGAAGGGCTTGTTGGTGCCTTTCCTATTGTAACATCTATTTTACATTATATTTACAGCCATCAGATGGAAGATCTGTTCCAGGAAGGAGCCACCATGTCAAATTCTTTAGGCAGTTAGTGGGGGAGGTCAAATGTCCTTCAGAGAAAACAATCAAGGTAAATATTTCAGGGTGGCCAAATTTTGATCTCCCACAACGCACATGTTAATAAACTTCTATTTGTTTTTGTCTTGGTGATCTATCTTTTGTCAGTCTAATTTACAGAACCCCAGCGAGAGAAGCTATGATGATAAAGGAAAAAGATTTTTCCCCCTACTCTACAATAGAATGGCAATGAAAAGAAAAAAAGGCTGGGAACAGTAAATCCATGTATTTAACTTAGATTTGTGTGGAAGGAGGGAGGAACAGAATCCTCCCCCTGCCAAACAGGCAGAGATGAAGGGAAAAAAATCAACACATTAAATAAGAACAATAAAAAAAGTGAGTAAAAAATCCTAAATGCTATTGGTTCCTCGAAAGACTCATGAAATGGACACACTCATGGATTGACTAGTGGGGGAACATAAGAAGAGAGGGGATGCAAATAAATAAAGCAGAGGATTCACTCATTCATTCGTTTGTTCCAACAATTATTTATTGAGCACTTACATTGTGTTTGGCACCCTTCTATGCCGTGGGTACGTAGCAGTAGAAATCAATAACAGACCAAACTCCATGCTCTCAAGGAACTTCAATTAGAGTAGGCAGAGACAAAGTAAAATTCAAAATAAATAAAAAACTGTGCAGTATATTAGAGGATGATGAGTGCAGTGGTGCAAAGTAGAGCAGGGAAGGGGGAAGGAGTTATGGCTAACAGTTGCAATTCTAAATAGGATGGTCCAAGAAGGCCACAATGAGAGGGTGATATATATATATATACATATATAGTTTTTTTTTTTTTGAGGAATATTAGCCCTGAGCTAACATCTGTTACCAATCTTCTGCTTTTTTGCTGAGGAAGATTGACCCTGGGCTAACATCCATGCCCATCTTCCTCTACTTTATATGGGATGCTGCCACAGCCTGGCTTGATAAGCAGTGTGTAGGTCCGTGCCTGGGATCCGAACCTGCAAACCCCAGGCCACTGAAGCAGAGTGCACAAACTTAACCACTACAGCCCCCGGCCAGCCCCGAGAGGGTGATATTTGGTAAACACTTGAATGAAGTGAGATAGTGAGTCAAGTGGACATCTGAGGGAAAAGAGTTTCAGGAAGAGGAAAAAGCAATGCAGAATGAATTAGAGGAACTTACCAGAGATAGAATTATAGATAAAAATAATAAAAGCATATTATGAACAAATATGAACAAATTTCACCAGTGAAATTCTAGTGAGATAGATATATTTCTAGAAATTGTTGAAACTCTAGTTGAAATAGATGGATTTCTAGAAAATATAAAATTCCCAAAATAAGCAAGAAAAAAAAAATCTCTAAACACATCAATGCATTAAAATAATGAAAAGATCTCCCTCCACAAAAGTGGAAGCCAAAATGGTATTATAGGTAATTTCTACCAAATATTCAGGGAATATTTGTATCAATTTTCTAGGGCTGCCACAACAAAATATCACAGATTGAATGGCTTAAACAACAAGAATTTATTTTTCACTGTTCTGGAGGTTGGAAGGCCAAGATCAAGGTGTTAACAGATTTGGTTTCTCTTCAGGCCTTTCTTCTTGGCTTGCAGATGGACATCTTCTTTCTGTGCATCTTCCTTACATGGCCTTTTCTTTGTGCACATACACACTCAGCATCTCTTCCTCTTTTTATAATGTCACCAGTCCTATTGGATTAGCCCCACCCTTATGACTTCATTTGATCTTAATACCTCTTTGAAGATCTCATCTCCAAATACAGTCACACTACAGGTTAGGGCTTCACCGTATAGGGGGAATACAATTAGTCCTAACAATGTGTATTTCCTATATTTAAAAGTTATTCCATTAAATTGAAAAAGAGAGAACTCTGTCCAGCTCATTTTATAAACTATGTACTTTTGATTTCAAAAGTGGATAATAAAAATAAAAGAATATCAAATCATTTGCCTGTGTTACTTACAAAATCCACAAAAATGTCCTAAATAAGATACTTACTAATGCTATTTTACTGGGTATTCAAAAGATACCATTATGCTCAATTAAGAGTTAATCCAGGAATGCAAGAATGGTTCAACATTAGAAAGATCTATCACTGTAATTCCCCACATAAATAAGCTTAGAGAGAAAAGTCATGTGATCATCCAATGCTGAAGAAAAATGATTTTATAAATGTCAGCATGTGTTTATGACTAAGGTTCTTAGAAAACTAGAAATAGAAGGGAACTTCTTTAGCAGTTACATGCCAGTCACCTATTTAATACAGAAAGTTTAGATATCCTTTTAGTATCATGAATAATACAGTGGTGCTGCTATCAGCACTCTTGTTGAATGCAAAGAAAAGTTCTGTAAAGAGTTATAAGAAAATAAAAATAAACATTATGATAAATATTGTAAATACTATAAACCCAGGAAAACCAACAGAATCCATAATCAAACAATTAGAATAAATATCACTAAGATTGTCAGATACAAATCAATCTATAAATATCAATATTTCTCTACATTTGCAATGACCAACCACAAAATATATTACTTAAGAGGGTGACATTCACAATATCAACAAAACCTGTATAGTATCTAGGAAATATAAGATTGCATATACTTCTACAGAGGAAATTTTAGGTATACTAATGGATATTTATTAATTATTAATAATTGATGTATATAAAGACAATTCTCTCCAAATTAATCTTATCAACTAAAAGCAATTGTAATAAAAATTCCAGCTAGTTGTTTTTGTGGAACTATTCTAAAACTATGAAACTATTCTAAAATTTATCAGAAAAATGCAATTATGTGTAAATAAGGCAACTATGAAAGAAGATCAAAAGGAGTAACTTGGCCTAAAATTGTTAAAATATACTACAAAGTCATACGAATAGGAAAGAAGTATGATATAAGAACAATAAGAACAAATAGATCAATTAAATGAAGTGGAGGGCTCAGAGGCAGCCTTCTTATATTGAAACCTTATTTAACAAACTTTGACTTGTGAATAAGTTAAGGATCTTGAGATGGAGACATCATCCTGGATTACCCAGGTGGACCCAGTGTAATCACAAGAGTCCATAAAGGATGGAAGAGGGAGAGAGATGGTCAGAGTCAGAGAGATATTTGAAACTTCCACATTGCTAGCTTTGAAAATGGAGGAACAGGCCAAAAGCCAAGGAATATGGGAGGCTTCTAGAAGCTGGAAAAGGCAAGAGAGTAGATTCACTTTCTTCCAGAAGGGTTGTTGCCCTGTCAACACCTTGATTTTAGCCCAGTGAAACCCATTTCAGATTCCTGATCTCCAGACTGAAAGATAATAAATTCATATTGATTTAAGCCCCTAATTTTGTTACAGCAGCCATAGGAAACTAATACAGACTAACGCATTTTGAGATAGGGAAAACTGCTTAAGTGACAATGGGAACCAGGATTGTTATGTTTACTATATATTCAAATATAGATATAAAACAGAAGGTTTGATATATGTAAACTGAAGGAGAGTCAAGTTTAGAAATACAAATATAGATGTCATCATGAATTGTATATAAACCCATGGAACTGGTGTGATCACTTAGATACCAATACAAGTAGTGTAGAGAAGGGAAAAAAGTTTTCCTCCTCCCTCCTAGGTTCTGCTGCAGGGACTCTGGAAATTACACTCACAAAAAACAGTTTAACAAGAGAAAAATATGCAAATTTTATTTACACATGCAGTATGCGTATATGTGGGAGAAAGTCAGTTACGAGTAACTCAAAGGGGTGGTTAGAAGTTGGGGTTTATACAGCATTTTAACAAAGAATGATAAATTTGTAGAGAAGTGGCAAGACAAAGGAAAAGGGCTTTAGGCTTTTAGGGGTGGCGAACTGTGGGAAGGTAAATATATGGGGGAAACTAATAGAAGATAAGGGTTGTTTTAGTAACGTTTATTGCGTAGATTCCTCTTGGTGCTGCCTTTGCGCTGATAGGAGTATCCAGTGATTAAGACTTGTTTTGCCATTCCTGGTACAAGAGAGAAGAGGGTAGAGGGATATTTTTGCTTCTGCTGTGTCTCAATTGCCTTCAGCTCCAAAGAATCCTCACGTGCAAGTGGCATATTTTGGAGTGGTATATTCTGATTTTCTACGTTAGGAAGAGAGGATGATCCAGGACAGAATCCTGGGACATTTAGAGGTCAGGTGTAAAAGAGGTGCAAGAAAGAAAACTGAGGGGGAGTTACCTAGAAAAAAACCAGGAAAATAACTTCAAGAAAAAAGGAAGGGTTCAGAAGGATTGAATGCTGCTGAGAGGTCTCATAAGAAGAGGAATAGGAGCTACCTTTGGACTTACAACATGGAGATTCTTCCCGACTTTGGTAAGACAGGTTTTAAGGTAGGTTTGGGAGCCAGGTCCAATGTGCAATGAATGGAAGGTGAACACTTGGAATGAGTGAATGTGACCATCTCTTGAGGAATTTTTGTGTGAATGAATAATAATGAATAGGTTCCAGAAAAATGAGAGTAATGTGGAGCCAAGTCTTTCCTTTTGAGATCATATTTGTATTTTAAAAATGCACTGTAGCAGTAGTGTGGATAATAGATTCTAGGGATGAGTTGTCAAAAATATTTTCACTGGTCCAGCCTCAGTGGCCTGGCGGTTAAGTTTGGTGTGCTCCACTTTGGGGGCCTGGGTTAGGTTCTCAGGTGCAGACCTACACCACTCATCTGTTGGTGGCCATGCTGTGGCAGTGGCTCACATATAAAAAAAAGAGGAAGATTGGCAATGGATGTTAGCTCAGGCAAATCTTCCTTAGCAAAAAAAAAAAAAAATTTTTTTGACAAAAATGTAAAAAATGTGAGAAGAATAGTTGTAGACCACAGTATCATCTTGGTGAAAATTGATGGTGACGTTTAGTAAGGTATAGGTGGCATTGAAGTTGGAGAGAAATGGACAAGAGACAGAAAAAGGCTTTGATAACTAATGAGATTTTTGGAATGAGGAAATTATGAGGACTCTGTTTCTTGGGCTTTGGCAATTGGGTATTTGATGATGTCATTTATTTAGGAAGGCAACCATAGCAGAGAAGGTATTAGGTAGAATAGGATGAATTAATTTGGGGGCATAGGAAAGATAAAATATTATTGATTCAGGATAAAAGTTATCGTCTCAGTCATTTACCTATTACTCATTATTGTTACCTATTTTTAGTTATAAATATTGATGTTTGCATCTTATAGGAAATCCTGTGCTGGCCTAAGTCTAAGGTTGAGATTGTCAATCTTTGCTGTTGAGTACACAGAAAATTTGAATACATACAAATAAAAAACAACAGAAAGGGGGGTGGGCACAAGGGGTGAAGGGAGTTGTATATATGGTGATGGACAAACAAAAATGTACAACCCAAAATTTCACAATGTTAGAAACCATTAAAACATCAATAAAAAAGAAAACAAAACAGAAAACAAAATTGGAAAATAAAATAATTAAATTAACTAAAATTAAAGAACAAACTAAAATAATGTATAGCAATTCAAGACTTTGTCTTCCAAGGAGCGATAGCTATGTTGAAAGAAGCTATTATTATTATTATTATTTTTGGTGAGGAAGATTCATCCTGAGCTAACTTCTGTTGCCAATCTTCCTCTTTTTGACTGAGGAAGATTGTCGCTGAGCTAACATCTGTGCAAATCTTCCTCTATTTTTTGTATGTGGGACGCTGCCACTGCATGGCTTGATGAGCAGTGCATAGGTCCACGCCTGGGAACCTGTGAACCCTGGGCAGCTGAAGCAGAGAGGGCGAACTTTACCACTAGGTCACTGGGCCGGCCCCAGACAGAAGCTATTACTAGTTGATGGTACTGTAAATACTCTTTATTCTAAAATATTGGTTTCAATCTACCTTAGTTAGATAGAATTTATAATGTCAACAGATATAAATGCTATACCCCAAGTACTTTATGCAAGATTTGGTTGGTGTTCTGTACCAGTGAAATAAGTTCATTTAGAAGCCTAATAAACATATTTTTAATGACTTCTTATCTCTTACATTAATGTACTTTATTAAATTTAATTGTAAGGTCAAAGAAAATGAAAAAAACAGTTGCCCTATACTGAAGTTAATGAGATTTAAAAGTAAGTTCCAGTCTTAATTTTAACCATTCCTTATAGCTAAATGTTGGGCAGGAAGGGCAATGATGTGCACACTTAAAATGTGATTTCTTTTATAAGGAAAAAGGTTAAGTTAGAAGTCAAGAGGCCAGAGTTGTCTCCCTATCCATGAGTAACTTCCAGTTCCGCTCTGGGCGAGTGATTTAATTTCTATGGCACACAATCTGAGCACTAAGAATAAAAATATATGCCCTTTTGCCCTCTTTAATGCTGGGATTTTGCAATGCTGCCAGAAAAGAGCTTTAGGATTTTTATAACAACTACATAACAGAGCAGAGTAGCCAAGTTTATTTCTCAGAATAATTAAAATTGGCTGAATTGTATTTGCCTATGGAATACAGGAATTTATGTACATTGTAGAGATTCCTTTTATATTGTTTTTTCACAATTATGAAAGTGATGTCTTACTTTGCTGAAAATTTTGTAAATACAAGAATAATAGAACTATGTATAGGCAAAAAAATGACTTCCTAATTCTACCATTTTGAGATGCTGGTTAATTCCTTTCTTTTTTTTCCTTTTAAAATAATTAAAATTGGAATATATATATATATATGTTTAAATTTATCCACACTTTTGAATATTTATTTTCCATATAATATTATATCATGAATATTTATTATTTTCTTAAAACATCTTTGAAGAACTTAATTTTAAATTATTGCAACATATTTACTACTTTGGAAAAAACAATTTAACTAGTGTTTGTTCATTTTGCTTTTAATTCTTAACATTTAAAAATAATATTTTAGTAAACAATTATTATTAAAACATTTGCTTAAATCTATTTTTCTTGGGATGAATTTCTGAGTCATGATAGATTTCTTAAAGAATAGTGTTATAATTGATTATCTCACGCCAATAAAGAGAGAAATTAGCAGAATGTAAAAATTTAAAATATTTAGGTGAATGTCACTCTTTTGAAACATGGCATACATTAATCCTTATAAAATTTATTAAACACTTTTGTCCTTTTGTTTTTGAGTTTCTAATCTTTACTTGAATTACAAATTAATTCAATACAAAAAGTACTTTAAACTTAGGACTAAAAAAATCAAAGCCAGTTAGGAGAGAGGCTGTTTCTGGTGTTGTGATCTTGAGAGCTGGACCAGTGAGGAGAAAGCTCCTATTTCTAGGGACTAAAACAAGAAGCAGGTTAAGGAGCAGAAGTGCCGTGGGGGTGGACTGAGCCGTGAGCTTGGTTCCTGGCTGAAACTGCTATGGGGCATATTCTGTTAGTTCACGTGGTAGTTTGATGTAAGATTCCTCCTTAAAATAAGTTAGTGAAGTTTTAAGTTCAAGCAACTAACTTATTTCCCAGAAGGAATTACTAGCATAATACCTATTACCAGCCATCAGCCATTCAGACTGGGAAAATATCTGTGGCACAAAGAATTGCGCATCAGGGCTTCAGGGTTTGTGGACACTTTTTTCTTTGTCCACTCTCTTGCCAGTAGAAGCAATGCTTCTGGTTCTATACTTCCAGAGTTGGAGGGTTAAAAGTATGGAATTCAATCACCCACACAGGAGGATTAAGATGTGTTATTTCTCACAATCGATTTCTATCTGCCTGTAATGGGCTGGAATTAGAACATCAGGGTATGAACATATTAAAGGAATTTGATTTCATAGTATTTATCAAGTATTATTCTGATTCCAATATTTATATAGATATTTTTGGTTAAATGCAGAAAAAAAAAGTGAAAAGATTCCCCATGATCCCACCTCTTCAACATATCAGACGTAGTTACTACCAACATTTTGATGTATATTTTTTCTAGTCTTTTAAATATACATTTGATGATTCACCTAAGGCTTACTTATGCTACAGTAACAGAAAGCTGAAAATAGATTAACAATGTTTTCTGGCTTATATTACATGTCCGTTATAGATCAGCTGGCACTCGGATCTTCAGTGTCTTGAGTCCAGAATCCAGGCTAACGAGCAGCTTCATATAGGTTGATGTTGCTCTTGTGGCAGAGGGACAAGAGAGGGAGAGGAAACTTGAGTTGTCTCTTCCATCTTCTGCTTAGAAGTGACTCATGTCACGTCTACTTACATTTCATTGGTTCAATCAAGTCACATGGCTGAGGAGGCAACCTAGAGTGTGGTCAATCTATAGTGTAGGTACAATGACTCATAGACTAATGGTTCAGTCAATTGTTGTGGAGCAGCTCTATCATGATGGATTGTTCAGGGCCAGTGGCAACAGAGATGTTCTTGTTTAATAATGGATCACCAAAGCCAGGCAGTCCTTGGTAGGATTTCTTTATGCTTACATTCACATTGAACCTTCATATTGTCTGCAAATAGCACAATAATAGAATTTTAGGATCAATTGGAATGAATACAGTAAATTTTTTTTTTCCCCTGAGGAAGATTTGCCCTGAACTAACATCTGTTGCCAATCTTCCTCTTTTTGCTTGAGGAAGATTCACCCTGAGCTAACACTTGTGCCAATCTTCCTCTATTTTGTATGTGGAGCACTGCCACAGCATGGCAGCTGACAAGTGGTATAGGTCCACACCCAGGAACCCAACCCATGCCGCCAAAGTGGAATGCACCCAACTTAACCACTAGGCCACAGGGACAGCTCCAGTAAATTTTCATATACAATATATTAATTTCTTTTTTTTTTTTTATAATTTTATTTATTTATTTTTTCCCCCAAAACCCCAGTAGATAGTTGTATGTCATAGCTGCACTTCCTTTTAGTTGCTGTATGTGGGACGCGGCCTCAGCATGGCCGAAGAAGCGGTGCTTCGGTGCGCACACGGTATCGAACCCCAGCCGCCAGTAGCAGAGTGCACACACTTAACCGCTAAGCCACCGGGCCGGCCCAATATATTAATTTCTAAAAATAATTTTACCACATGAAGTAATGCCAATGTTTTTTTTTCATTACTGCATTTTTACTCAAAGCATAAATTTTGTGGGCTAAGCAGTATAGGAAGTGGCACATGGCTTAAATTTAGCAAAGAAACTTGTAGCCGGTTCAAGAAAGTGAAATACTGTAACATAGCGATTTAACCTAATCTATTCACAGCAGTTCTCCTTGTTGTCAAATGTTATTCCATTCATTTCATGATAAATTATACCTCTCTAGGTCAGAAAAAGACATTTAAACAGAAATAATTTCAGCAATTTTCTGATGTCACTCTCTGTTTTTTCTTCTGTAATTTGAGTTATTTTATTAGTCATACCACTATGACTCAAGCTCTATCGCCAAATCAGGTTGCTAACTAATTAGAGTTTCATATTATGCTGCCATCATCATATCCTTGGATATTATATCTTTAAGACAGTTTCTATTTGGCTAATGGCATTCTTTATCTCCTCTACCCTAGGCTTCCTCTAACTGAACAGATATTGAATGTATTATCCTATTTTCACAATTTCTAATGAAGATATATACTCAGTCATAGATGTTATTAGGCTCCATTACCAGTGCTAGCACAACTGTAAGTGAAAAAATAGAATAGGAAGAGAAAAACTACTTGACAAACAACTAAGTGATTTTTTGTACTGTTTACATGAGCCAGCAACTGGTTCATAATTATTTTGAATCTCTTAAAGAAATTTGAAGTCAGATTCCCAGACCAACACTAAATGACATTGACCCAAAGGAGTTCAACAAGGAAACCTTTGAAAAAATGAAAAGAAAAGGTGACTGAAGCAATGTCTTTGTCTCTTTTGAAATATATGATGATATTAACATTGCCTGTATGGTTTCATTTCCTGATTATTACTGACATTACTTGCATTTTACAGAAGAAGGGTCTGTTAAGAATGGTCCAGTCTGGATGTTAAATATGTAGGGTATGTCTCTGGCTCTATGCCTTAGATATCTGGGAATTTGGGGTGGGAGTAGAATGGTTATAACTGAGAACAGATGGCCTTACTTGGGAATTTCTTTGACCTTTCTGACACAGGTAACAACATTGTAAAACTGTTAAAATAGGTATAACTTCAAAATTGGCTCTGGGTATGGTATAATTTGAGAGAAGGGAAAACATTCCCCATATAGGAACACATGACAACATTTCCCCCATCACCACACAAGTAACTTTTTCTTCTGATAAAAGTGCAGAGAGGTGTAAGTGACTAGCTGGGAAGGTCAGATATTTTGTTGGCATCACAATTTGTAACCCTGTCTTTGGGACACGTGTAAGAATTTCACAATAAGTATTCCCTATCTCTTGGGCACATTTGGATCTAAATTCAAGTGTGAAGAAGGTAGTGTCTACTAACATATTGCATTTGCACCTTCTTTCAGACACTTTCTCCTTTCCCCGTTTTGGCATGTGACGCTAGAGCTGCTGCTAGGACCCATGTCCTCCTATGGTTTCCTAAAGCTCTTCACCAGCTTCCTGTCTTCTTTGATTTCTTTCCATCAATGTCTGATGAATCCTGCTTTCAAACAGTCAAAACCATATCAAGATACTATAAAATAATCCACAATTACATACCAGCAGGTAAAAAGATTTCCCTTCCTAGGGGGTTTTTACATCTTAATGCAAAGCAATGATTAGCCTAAATAGAGCTAACATGGTATAATTTCAGGCACCAGGGGTAGTCCTCTCAGGGAGATATTTGGGAGGAGTAGATTTCTAGGAACCTCTAAATACTTGTTTACTTAGCTTCCATTTAATGCGGGTTCTATATTCAGAGCTGTAAGTAAAACCAAAACTTAAAATGTTTGGAGGTTGGCATTAGGACATTAGGAGATTGGCATTAGGAGAGTTAATGTGGTTCAAAAATAAAGGCTTGAACATCCTTTGTTTCAGTGCCAGTGCCATTGTACGATGGTTGCTTCAGAACCGTGGATTCAAGCAACTACAACATGAATGACGTTTGAAGAGCTAGACAGGTTTCCTCAAATAGATGTCTCTGCTCAAAGTAGGAATTTATTATCTTTCTTAGAACTTTACGATCTACCTCTAGTTTTAAGTTTACCTGTACTTAAATAATTTTTTTTTCATGAATTATTAGAATTAATTTATCATTTTAAATCAAGTATTAAGTCAAATTTTAACTTAAACTATAAAACTTTCCTTCCAATTTTTCTACACTTTAAACTAGTTAGATCATTCACTTGAGAGCATGTTGTCAAATGAATGAACAGTTTAAACATATTCCAGCAGGGCAGTCAAATGTAGAATTAGAAGATGCTTGAGATTCCTTCCAGAATTCCAATATTATACATCTCAGAAGACTATTCTATAGTCTACTTTGATTCTATTACAATGATGTTGTCTTCTGTTTCCTGTTCATAAACCCATTTGTAGGAGAGAATTTCCAGTTTATGCCAAGACTGCAAATTAGCACAAGCTGCTGCCTCCCTCCAGTAGATCAACCCGAGGAAAACTATTGAAGAAAACACAATATGGACTCATAAAAATGTGAGAAATCCCTAGGAAAAAAGAAGGCTACTTAGAATTGGCATGCGGCAATGTAGGTGGATGACGATAGCCTAGGGCTTTTGGCTCGGCTGTTACAGCATAAATCAGAAAAGACCAGTTTAAATAGAGTCCTTGCTCCCCACTTGCCTTCCCTCTTGTTGTAGAATTGGCAATGGTCATCCAAACCTCTGAAGGCCATGACCTCAAATGGCCCAAACCTCTGCTGGAGGTGTCCTCAGGGGTAAATCAAGGCAGGGCAAAACCTTGATGGGGTGGAAAATTGGGGAAAACTAACTGTGAGAACTGACCAGCAATGACTTTCCCTCTTTCAGCCATCTTCCTCCAAACTTCCAGGGCTGATGGATGACAATCTAGGGAAATTACCTTTTCCTTGGTGTTTGAAGGTAGAGCATTGACCTGAAACCTACTTGGTGTGGTAAAACCAAGAGCGTAATTAATTCTGGCTGGTGGTAACTTGAGCTCTTCAACCCAAAGCCCATCCCTTCATCTGCACTTGACCTCAGAGGACTGATCTAGGCTCTCTCTTCCGCCCTTCCCCAATTCATATTAACAGGCAAGCTATCCCTTCAGGGATAAGCCAAAACAATAAGAATAATGTGAATATTAAGAATAGCAATAACAAAAATAATAATAAAAGCCAAAATAATAAGATATAATTTCTTTACATTAAAAACTACAAGAATATAACATCTGCAAATTAAAAAGTACAAATTGGCCAACTTATTGGAAGAATTATTAAAATTGATGAGTCAGAATTTGAAATAAAACTTGCTAAATATGCAAACAGGGACAGGGGAAGATATTATCAATATGGAATAAGAAGAAGATGTGATGAAAAAATAATCAGGTAGAAATACTAGTTGCAAAAAAGTTAATAGTTGACATAAGAGAATAATAGATGGATTGAATAAAATAATAGATTCAGCTGAAGAAGGAATTTATCAGTTGTAAGATAGTATAGAAGTATTTTCATAGAAGGAGACAAATATGATAGAACAGCTGATAAATATAGAGAATGGAAAAGGTACAAACATCCAGATAACAAGAGTTTTTGAGAGAGAGAGAGAAAATAAATATAGTCAAGGTAAATTTCTAAGAGTTAAAAGAAAGCAAAGTCTTTAAAACTGAAACATCCCATGCGGTGTCAAATTAAAAACTCATAGGCATTTTGCAAAGGTTTGGATAAAGTGGCCTATGGGTGGTGTGGAAACTTCTTAGGGTGGCTAGATTATGGAGCTAAATGTCCAGTAATCCCTGAGGAGGATAGATATGATGCTCTAAAAGGCACAATAAACCGGGTTAGGGATAAAGCTTCAAGTTGGAAAATGTGGCTGGGGACCTCTTTGGGGGTATACAATAAAAACAGAATCCCATGAAGACAACAAGAGATTGTTATTTTGATTAAGGAAATGGTCAAGATGGGAGTTTTGATTCCCCCTAACTCCCTTTTTAAAAGTCTTGTCTGGCCAGTGAATAAGACAGATGGTTCCTGGAGGTTTACAGTATCAAGGTTTAAATGAGGTGGTATTCTGACTGCTTCACTTGTAACTGATATTGTAAAGATTATAAAGGGAGTGCAGATCAAGGGTGATGGCATATCATTATGGCCATTCCAATTTAAGAATCTAGCCAATTTGCATTCTTGTGGAAAGTGACTCAGTATCCATTCACTGCATTGCCACAGGAAATTTTAAATTTACTAGCATATTGCCATATTCTTGTGAGGGGCTTGAAGTTAAAAATCATTAACAGTTAATGTGTTACAGCGATGATATCATGATAATCATTTCTTTAGAGAAAGAAGATCAGGATGAATTAAGGCTCAGAGTCACCCAGATGAACAGCACAGGTTGGCTGATAAATCCAGCTAAAATTTAAGGTCCTGTCCAACCTGTGAAATTTCTAAGAATTACATGAACTGGAGCAACCAGAGGTAGTCCTTCTACTGTGAGAAATAAATTATTAGCACTCCCATAGACTGATAACAGGCAAGAAGCTTAAAGACTGGTAGGATTATTTGTTTTTTTGTGGAAGCATATTTATCCATTAACCCTATTAGCACAGTCCACAAAGTCACCAGGAGGAAATCTGAATTTGAGTGGGGCTTTAGCAGGACCAAGTGTTAAAGACATATCAAGGGTGGTGGAACAGACATTTTCATGAGATGCCTATTATCCATCTGCTCAAATAATATTTGAAGTGTTTGTAACCAATACATATGCAGATTGCAGGAATTTTCAGAAACTGAATAGGGCTATTCAGTGAAGTTCTTTGCAGTTTGGCTCAAAAGCTGCATGAGGTTGTTTGTTATATACCATTTAAGAGAGAAAAGTGAGATTGTTACTGAGATTTAGTTGAGACCACTCCTACTACTGAAGGGAATCAGAAAATTCAGAGAACAGAAACATAAGTGACATCAAAGAGATATTCAAATAGGAAGAGGACAGCACAGCAAAGCTCGCTCACAAAGTGGAAATGGTATACTAAAAGAAAGCTAAGGGGGAGAATCCAGAAAGAGTCTAATGCTTATGTTAGCTTCACTGAATATGGAACCAAAAATAGAGCCCTCTAAGTATAATATGTGGCCTGTATCTTATGATTCTCTCCCAGCTAGGGAAATGTTGGCTTCTTGTTCCATTGAAAGGAGTTTCTAGACCAAGCGTTCAGAATGAGGAGCATATTGCTGTTTTGTAAAACCTTGATAAAGAAGACAATGCAAATTTGCACAGGGGTAGTTGTGCAGCTGTTTAGTTAGCAGCGGAACTAGTAGAGGAAGAAGAGTTAGGCTTCGGCCCTCAGGGGATTATTTGGATATTTATAGACTATTGTGCTTTAATGAAAGGCTTTGCTGTATGGTCAGGCAAATGGGCCCTAAATTACTGAACAATAAATGACCCATCTGTATGGTTTTGTGTATGGAAATATCGGGAAACTTAGAGGAAGAATTAAAGAGGGTGATGGAATGCCTGCCCCCTAAAAAAAAAATCTCCAAACATTTGACTTCTGCCTAAGGTATAGAGACCTGTAAAAAGTGCCCCTCTATCCTATAACAAGAAAAAGCCACTTGATTCTAAAAAATCATAACTTTTCTCAGACCCAACAGAGAGCTGATGTTGCAGGAAAACCAAGTAGCTTGGAATCTGAGGAAAGACAGGTGGCCCTGAGGAGAGGTGGGAAGTGAGCATAGACTCACCTGTGTAAGAGCACAAGCAGAAGATAGGACTACCATACACGTGGATAAGAATTCAGCTATGGTTTTTAATGAATTTGCAAAGGATGAGTGTCGAATTGCGTAGGAGTATAGAACCTCTGGGAGCCACCAACACTCACTTGTAGGCTTTTCTCCACAGACCTCACTGTGGGCTGATAAAAAAATTTGTTGGTAGGGCAGATATTGGATACAGCCCCCTTTGGTAATGTAGACCCTTAGAGAAGAGGTGCAGCCAACACTGTAGGAAAGGCATGAAGCCCCTGTTGGTCTCTTCTTACCTCAGAAAAAAGTCATAAGATGTTGGGGGGTGCTTGGCAATAACAGATAACTGTTGCCCAAGTGGAAGGAGATGTCTCGATGGCAGGTGACAGAAGGGTAAAATAAAAAAGTAAAACCTTTACCTATAGGATAGGGGCAGGAAACTGTGCTCAGAAGAGCCCACACTATTAGAGGTTTTTCTGCCATTGAGTTTGGGGCAAGATCACTGGCAAAACACAAACTCTAAGATTCAGGGACACAATGACTGCTTAAACTGATGCTGAATCAGGACAACAGAAAACTCCATTCCCAGTCCACAGCCAAATACCACAAGCTCCAAGAAACAGAAACAGCAGACTATTACTGGGGGAGAAGAGTAGAGAGATCCTCTCTGAGGTACAGGTGCATGGGAAAGTCCTAAAACTTAAGATGGAGCAGAAACATTGAGGAAAAAACCATTCCCAACACACAGGAATTTAAAGACAGTGGTGAACTAAAGTAACCATGGCAACAACAATATGCAAACTGAACTCAACTCTTCAGTATATAGAGTCAACCTCCCCCAATAATGGCCTAACAGAAGAAAATATGTGCCCATCTCCAGGCATAAATACTACTTAAATCAGTCTCTACCATTCTGCTTACTATATCTGGAAATCAAAAAAAAATTAGAAGACCCCCCAAAAAAAAAACTCAAGGGGCAAAAACTCCTCACTGTCAAGAGACAAAGAAATCACCTAAACAAGACTCAGAGATGACCCAGATACTGAAACTCTCAGACAGGGAACTGAAAATAACTATGGTTAATATGTTAAATGTTCTAATGACAAGATAGACAACATGCGTGGACAGATGGGTAATTTTAGCAGAAAAACGACAACCATAAGAAAGAGTCATGAAAATGCTGGAAATGAAATCCTAATAACAGGTATAAAAAATGCCTTTGATGGGCTCACCAGTAGACTTGACACAGATGAGAAAAGAATCAGTGAAACTACAGGGAAGTCAATAGTAATTACCTAAGCATCAAAAAATAAGAGAACTAAAAAAAAGTGGAACAGAGCATCCAAATGCTGTGTGATAACATCATTGTCTAATATACGTGTCATTGGAATCTCAGAGCAAAGAGAGAGAATGAGGCAGAATAAATATTTGAAGAGATAATGGTTGAAGTTAAAAATAAATAAAGATATCAAACTAAAGATCCAAGAACTTCAGAGAACCCAAAATGATCAACAGGGTAACAATTGATAGACTAGAAATCAGTAAGGAAATAGAAGATCTGAACAACATTATCAATAGCCTTCTCCTAACTGACTTTTATAGAACACTAAACCCAACACAAACAGAATACACATTATTTTCAAGTGCATGTGGCACATATTCCATATACTATAGTCTTGGCCATAAATCATATCTGAACAAATTTAAAAGAATATACAAAGTATATTCTTAGATCATAATAAAATTAAACTAGAAATAAAAGATTGGTAACTGGAATAATTATCAAATATTGTTTATTAAAGAATATACCTCTAAATAATCTTTAGGTCCAAGAAAAAAATCAGAGAGACATTTGAAAATATTTTGAATTGAATAAAAATGAAAGGAATAGGGGCCGGCCCGGTGGCGCAAGCGGTTAAGTGCGCGCGCTCCGCTGCGGCGGCCCGGGGTTCGCTGGTTCGGAACCCGGGCGCGCACCGACGCACTGCTTGGTAAGCCATGCTGTGGCGGCGTCCCATATAAAGTGGAGGAAGATGGGCACGGATGTTAGCCCAGGGCCGTCTTCCTCAGCAAAAAAAAAAAAAAGAGGAGGATTGGCGGATGTTAGCTCAGGGCTGATCTCCTCACAAAAAAAAAAAAAAAAAAAAAAAAAAAAAAAAAATGAAAGGAATATATAGATACAGATATATGATATATGCTATGTATGTCTGTATCTATATCTGTATCTCACCAAGTTTTGGGGATGCAACTGAAACAATGTTAAAGAGAAACATATAGCATTTAACGATTACATTAGAAAAAAAGAAAGGTCTTGAATCAGTGATCTAAGCTTTCTCCTTAACAAACTAGAAAAAAAGAGTAAATTAAAACCAAAAACAGAAATCAATGAAATTGAAAATAGAACAGCAGAGAAAAACAATGAGACATAAAGATTATAACCAGACTGACCAATAAAAGAAAGACACAAGCTATTATATCAGGCATTAAAGAGAGGACATTACTACAGTCCCTATAGACATTAAAAGTAAAAAAATGATGCTATCAATAGACATAGAAAAGGCATTTGACAAAATTCAACATGATAAACCCTTAATAGATTTGAAATAGAATGG
Organism: Diceros bicornis minor; assembly: GCF_020826845.1. NCBI lineage: Eukaryota > Metazoa > Chordata > Mammalia > Perissodactyla > Rhinocerotidae > Diceros > Diceros bicornis. The sequence goes on from NC_080768.1 coordinate 22,083,422, forward strand.
AACTTCCTCAACACGATAAAGAGCATCTACAGAAAACCTACAGCTAACATCACACTTATTGTGAAAACTGAAAGGTCAGGAACAAGGTTCTTACTTCTACTCTTCAACCTTGTCCTGGAGGTTCTAGCAAGTGTAATAAGGCAAGGAAAAGAACTAGACATACAAATTGGAAAGGAACAGGTAAAATGTTGTTATTTCTTTTCATCATGATCGTCTTTGGAGAAAAAAAAAGTGTTAGCAATGAACAATGAGAAATTGAAATAACACCACTACCATTTATGATAGCAGCAAAAAACATGAGAGACTCAGGTATAAATTTACCAAAATATTTGCAAGATATGTATGCTAAATGCTACAAAACACTGATAAAATAAAAAAAGATTGAAATAAATGGAGAGTCATTCCATACTTATGTACCAAAAGACTCAATATTTTTAAGATGCCAAATATCCCCGAATTCCAAAATGATGTAAAGATTTAATGCAATCCAAAGTGATGGCAATATTTGTTGTAGACACTGATAAGACGTTATAAAGTTTACATGGAATGGCAAATGAACAAGAATAGACAAAACTATTTTGTAAAGGAAAACAAAGTTGGGGGTCACATGATGCCCGATTTTAAGACTTTCTATAAAGCTACAGAAAAAAACTCAGTGTATTATTGGCCAAAACAAATAGGCAGATAGAATACAACTGAATTTGGAGTCCAGAAATAGACTCATACAAATATAATCAATTGAGTTTTGCCAAAATGCAGAGGCAACTCAAAGGAAAAAGTGATAATCTTTAAAAAAAATGGTGCTGGAAAAATCCCACATTCATGTGCAAAAAAATGCATATAACTTATACATCATTCCCTTAACTTATTAAAAAAAATCCCTTAAAACTCTTTACCACCTGTTTTAAATAACAAGTGTTTTAATTGGTTTATTTTATATTTGGATAGTTACAAAACGTTTGTGATATTTTCCAGTAGCTATGCCTTATAAATCCATGGATTCTATGTTTGTTTACCATAAAAATTTTAACTAGGAACATCTCACTCAAAGCATTCCTGAGATAAGGATTCTCCTCCTAGTAAGTACTATTAGCATGTTTATTAGCAAGTCTCTTATTTACATGTTTACAATGCCATTGGATCAGATCACCTGCCTTCATTCTTTCTCAAAAGTGTCCTCTAGATATGGTAGAGAAAATACTGCAGACTAGCTGCTTAACCTCTTCCTTTTAGATTCCTTGAAATGTCTGTTAGAATATATCTTGAAGTAATTGTTTCAAAAAAAGTTCATGGAAGACAAACCTGGAATTCTTGCTTGTCTGAAAATTCCTTTATTATGCCCCATCATTGATTTATAATGTGTTTGGGTATATAGAATTTGAAACTCAAAATCAGTTTTTTTGCTTGGTTTTTTATTATTTGGTTGATTATTGTTTTTTAAAATCCGTTTCTGCTTGGTATTCTGAGAGCAAGCGTTATGCTGAGAAGTATGATGACGGTCTTATTTTCATTCTATCGTAGTTAATCTGATTATTCTTTCTGGTAGTTTTGGGCACTTTTGTGTATTGTTAGTGTTCTGAAAATTTAGAAAACAGATGAGGGTATGAATGCGTTTTTATTAATCACTTTTTTAAAAGGGTTGGATCCTTTCTGTCTGGTAACCAGTGTCTTTTTTACTACTCGGGTTAATTTTATGCTTCATTTTCTTTTGTTCATTTCTTCCCCTATCACTTTATCTAACTCCCATTACATATGTGCTGGAAGTACTGAATACATCCTTCATGAATCTTGTTTCTCTCATATATTTTATATTTTGATCTTCTCACTGTGTATTTTAGATCTCCTCAGATTTATCTTCTATCCCTGTACTGTCCAATACAATAGCCACTAATCACATGTGGCTATTTAAATTTAAATTAAAATGAAATAAATTAAGAAATAAGTTTTTCACATTTCAAGCGTTGTAGCCATGTTTCGAGAGCTTTCTAGCACATGTGGCTAGTGGATGCCATATTGGACAGTACAGATTTAGAACATTTCTGTTATTGCAGATAGTTCTATTGGACAATATTATTCTAGCCTATATGCTTATCACGTATTAAAATTCAATTTTTAATTTCACATTCAATATTTAAATTTCCTGGTGTCTGCTTGTTCATTTATTTCATTGAGAACTATTCTTGCATTATTAAACGAATATTTTCTCAATGCTTTTTAAAACACCAATTAAATTGTTATTAATATTCTCTTAGTTTTTCTCATTTGTTGCTGTATTTTTCTCATTTATCTGGTAATCTTTGGTAGAGCAATTATGACTCTCTGGTCACAAATTTAGATGTGCAAGAAATATGACTTCCTAATTTTGTTCTAATCTAATGTAATGCCTATTTCTTAGTCATTGAGGAATATTCTCCCTTTCTCTGTGGCTGTAAATGGGATGCCAGGGACTTGCATAGTGCTATGACATTTGGATGGAGTTGGCACACGTGCTGTTGTTTCATCTATCCATGCTTGCAGATGCTTAAAGGTCATAATTCTGAACTGGTATTCCATCGTTAGTCCAAGCACATTCCTGCTGTTTCCACCTTGTCCCAACTGAGAGCAGTCGTCATGTCCATCGGCTCTCTCACAGATGATATCCACTACCCTACAGGAACAGAGGACACCAGCCCATCCTCCTACTCCATGCTGTGTTCTATACCACTCTGGTACTTTCTTGTCTGTTATATTTATACTGGGTCTGTTCCTGTTCTCAGGTGAAACCTTTTTTCATATCTTCTGAGACTTTCTCTATGGATGCCTTCTCAGGAACCCTGCTGACATTTCAGTTCTCTTCTCTTTCCCTGCTACTCTCTCTTCCTCTGTCATATATTCTGGGCCAGGAAAAGTTGCTTCTGATAAACTAAGTATTCTTCCAGACCTTTTCTTATTTCTGAACCATCACTTTTGAAAGTCAAATTCAAGAAATTAGATCTTTTGTTGTCTATATTATTGTGTGTTTTCTCTTTCTGAAGAGAGAGCTTCGACTGCTACTTGAGTTTGAGGAAAGTCAATAGGGTAATAGGAAAAACTGGGATCAAACATGTTGGCTAATGTCAACAGGTATTCCAAGACACTTATTTTATTCTTTGTATGCAGGTTATGGGATAGCTCCTACTTTATGGCTCCTGAGTTAAGGAGCACACAAGTCAAGTGCTCCCTTCCCTCCTGCCAAAATAAGGACAGCTGTACTTTGTGGTGTCAACACCAACATCTGATACCCTAGTCTTCTGAAGATTTTGCAAAGTTTTAGAGAGTAGCTTCAAAGTGTAGTCTGAAGCCTGCCTTTCTTAGCAGGGAGGAAGGTGCAGGAAGAAGGTTGAAGGAAATAAGTCTCCTTCCGTTCACTTTACTGACCCTGGTAACTACAACCTTGTTCCCTCTACCCGATGCTTATGCTTGCTTCCTCTTTGGAACTCTGACTTGAAAAGCTTCCATTTCAGCTGTAGCATGCATTTTTTTCGGTGCATATTGTGGATTGCAACTTCTCCTCCTCTGATTTATCCCTCAACTCAATACTATCCTTGCTCTGTTGTAAGAAAATTGTCTAAGCATAGGGTGTTTTGATATAGGGCAATATACCTTCCCATCACAGTTCTGTGATGGATTTATTCTACTGTATAAAATTTTACTATTGTTTTCCCTTTAACTGTGGCATAACACACATATAGTAAAGGGCATAAAGTATACTAGTTGTAAATATGTTAGTCATAAATTTACACCTCAAGAAATTTTATATATGTATATACCTATATAACTCCACTATCCTAAAATGTTCTTTTGTGCTGCTTCCCAGTTACTTACTGTTTTCCTCTCACCAAAGAGGTAACGTCGATTCTGATTTCTATTACTATAGACCGGTTGTCTCTTCTTGAACTTTGTATAAATGGAATAGTAGATTACATTATTTTTTTTGTAACTGGCTTCTTTCACTCAACATAATGCCTAAAAGACTCATCCTTACTGTTGCATATATTAATAGTTTTCTTTTTTATTGCTGTGTAGTGTTCCTTTGTATGAATATACCACTATTGTTATTTAAATTGAAAATGGAGGAGGGCAGGAGCTCGTATTTGCTCAGTCTGCTGTCTTTCATGAAGGGGTCATATGATTCTCACAATATAAAACATCAAATCTGTCTCATGTTCTATGTAGTTATATTGTCACCCTCAAAAGATTGTGAGTTACTTAGAAGAGGAATATGTATTGTCAAATTTTCTGTCCTTTAAAAGTATCTGACATAGTAAATACTATATGGTTAGAATTCAATTAATATATGTTCAAAAGCAGAAACTTTAAGTAAATTTCTGCAACAAAAAAATGGATAAAATTAAAAATAATAGCATGTTTTTTTCCTCAAAGGCTAAAAAAGGTTTCTCTAATACCAAATGGCATAGCAAATTAAAGATTTTATTTATGTGTGCTGATTTATATCTGTACCTAAAAACGCCTCCTTTTGGGAATTCATTTAATGTCTAGCTGTACTGAAAAGAAAATTCTTGAAATTTAAGATGTTTTTTCAACCTGTATTACAGAAACTTTCAGAGAATGCATAATTTCCATAAGCATTGATGTAGTGAATTGATTTGGTAGAGAACAAGTCTAACATCATTTGCAGGAAGAATTGTTATTGCTGACCACTCATAATTATTGAATGAAATTTTGGATTATGAAATGATTTAAATTCACTTTTCCCTGAGTGATCTATTTTTGTAAATGGATTATAAGATTAATTATTATAGCATTTGGATAAAGCGTTAGCATTGAAGAGAAATTCAGTAATATTATGTCTTGTTTGAGGAGGCCATGTATGATGGTAGAATTTGATGTGCAGAGGCAAACCAAAGGAAAAAAATATAAATGTTCAGAAATATCTGCGAGGTCTTATTTGCCATAAAGGAGCAATAGCCTTTTGCTTTTGCAGATTATGCTGTGATTGTGTCCTTTCTTCATCATTTTAGTTGTTTTATCCTTATATACACCAAGTAACATATTTTTGTGGTAGATTTCTTAGATACAAGAAGAAATTTTAGTTAAGACAACATGTGCTTGTTTCCAGTGCATTAAATTCAGACACATTAAAATCTGGAGATGTGTTGAGGAAAACAAAATGCTGTTAAAGTTTCTATGTCTCTGTGATGTCCCCAGGGAGATTTTTCCCAGTTGAAAAGTTAGTTTTCACAAAGCTACTTCCAAAGCCATTCAGTGGCTTGCTTCTTGTTAATGGAACTTTAGTGGAAATAAAACCCAGTGCATGAGGCAAAACAACAATAAAATTCTATTCAAGACTTTCAAAGGACTAAAGCATAAATAAAATGTTGAAAGGAATGTGAAGAATATACAACATTTATTAATAATTGGAAATTTACATGATGTTTGAGGGAGGATTTGACAGGAAATGGAGTAGTCCCTTCAACTTTGGGCTGTAGTGTCATTCCTATGGCCACTGAAGGAGATAATTTCATGTTTACATGTGACCACAATACTCCTTGGTAGATAGGATGTGGGTTGGAAGAAATTCCTCATGTGAATAATCAGTTATTCAGGGAGAAGTTGTAAGATTATCTCAGAATATTATCACAGTTAATTGTAAGTAAAATCTCATCCCCTTCCTGAAAAGGGAGATGAAATTCTTAACAAAAGATTAAATTAATTAAGGACAAAACTACGTACAATTTCTATGATCAAAAGTCTCCTTTGGTTTCCCAGAGAGCAATATGATATTTGAGATTCATTCTAATATTCTGTATACCTGAAATAGAGCTAAACAGGAACCAATCTGAACACTCTGAGCTGAATAGTAAAGATACAAAGAACAACTGGGTTTTGCTGTTTATCTGTATTAATTTTAGGCAAATTAATTTGCTTCAGTGTCATCTGTAAGAATAGATATGCTCCTAATTTTCAGGAGGGTTTCACTAAATAAAAGAGACAAATATTAGGAAAATCTTTAGACAAATGCCTGAAGCATAAAAAGTTTTCACATTGTTTTCCTTTGTTTCTATTTTCTGCAAATTTTTTTGTTTTGAAATAGATACTTTTTATTCATAAGTGGACATTTAAGGAATGTTCATTTCTTAACCATGATAAAAATATAAATCATTTTCTAAAACAGTAAACAATGTAAGATTAAACACAAATTCTTTAGGGAAGTATCTTTGAATAAGAACAATTGGGCTTCTTTTCAAAAATGGCTTTGCCTGGAAAACAGTAGAATGTGTTTTTGGATCCATCTGCCTGAGAATGATTATCCTATGATAAATATTGACAATTTTTCCTATCAGAACAATCTCCATCTAAAGTTATCTGCTTTTCTACAAAGTGGAAATTTGTTGGAATTTTCTAATAATCACAGTCACAAAAAAGAAAAGAAAATAATTAAATAAAATGCACCTCCTCAAAAAAAAAAAAAGAAAAGGTAGGCAAATCCTTGTGGATCTGAGAGTGATTTCAATGAAAAAACCTTTAGTAATGTACTCACTAAAACTTTGGTCTATTGATAAATGGATCCTAAATCACAGGAAATTTGACCATCAATTATTAATTTAATAACTTATTATGCTAAAAAGCAGGTAAAAATTCTGAGAAAAGTCACAAGACAATATTTCTCCTACCAAAAATGAGTGATTATCTCTATCTTGTTTAGACTGAGTTCAATAACTCATTAAATTTTTACGTGATAGGAAATTAGTGTTACAACCATTCAACATGTCAAATAGTTTGATTTTAAAGAATATTCATTTTGTAAATATATTCTTCTGTTCTGTAAATATGTATTTTTCTTGAGAATGTGATTTATAGTAATAGGTCAAAATGATGTAGAAATAAACTACAAAGGTAAGAATATAATCAAAATATGAAACAATACTTTGAAAAAATTTAGTAAACCCAATTTACAATCATGAAATAAGGAATTCTTGCATGCCAAACTCCAAAAATTCAATAATATTTGTATTTTATTTGAGTTGAATAACATAGCACGTATATACTTAGACCTGGGATACAAACCTGCTTTGATTCAAATCCTCCAATTTACTGGTTGTGTGATCTTTGGCAAATTACTTATCCTCCATGTTACTTTGATGACTCAACTGTAAAATGAGGATAATAGTAATGCCTACCTTATAGTGCTATGGTGAGGATTACATAAATTAATAAATGAAAGCACGTAGAACAATGTTTAGTATTTAGGGAGAGTGTTAGTGCTTCCTTAATTTTATGGCGTTTCAGTTCTAATATAACTCCGTTAAGGGTTTTAATTTTGCTTTGGACATTTTAGTTTCTTGGAAATCCTCTTCTATGAGCCTCAACTCCAAAATCGACTCAATCTGACACTGAACCTCTTAAATTCAAGTTCATGTGCCTGATACACAGCAAGCCAAACACTGAGACATCAGTGCTTAAAAATGGAGAAAGATTTATTTGAATTGGCCAAAACAAGCTGCTGGGAGCCTGAGGTCACTCGAATCCATCTCCCCAAGAACAGGCAGCAGGGCGGTTTTATGGAGCTGAGGTGCTTGGCAGGAGGAGCTTCAGGGAAACAAAGGAGTCACTCCCAATAAGCCCCCAGGCAATCGGACTTAGGGGCTTCAAGGGCTGCTGAGGGCCGGCTATTCGGCTAGGCTATTAGACCACGCAACCTCCACAAAGGCATTCTCTTTCTTCTGCAAAACAAGCTCACAAATCCTCTAGAAAACAAGCTCACAAATCCTCTAGAAAACAAGCTCACAAATCCTCTAGAAAACAAGCTCACAAATCCTCTAGAAAACAAGCTCACAAATCCTCTAGAAAACAAGCTCACAAATCCTCTAGAAAACAAGCTCACAAATCGTCTAGAAAACAAGCTCACAAATCCTCTAGAAAACAAGCTCACAAATCCTCTAGAAAACAAGCTCACAAATCCTCTAGAAAACAAGCTCACAAATCGTCTAGAAAACAAGCTCACAAATCCTTGAGACCCCTGAGTCACCCCTGAGGTTAAAAAGGAAAAATAGTAAATTTATTTAACATCTACAGTACCCCTCAGGTACCCCGCTTCAAATCTGTATTTGCATTTCTCTGCTGGAAAAAAATGCTCTAGTGTTAAGTGTGCAGCCTCTGGGCCAGAATCTCTGGGTTCAAATTCTAGTTCTGCCAACTTGTTACCAGCCAAAAAGGGGGGTTCGTCTGCCTGCTGCAAGACATGCCAGTAGTCAAGAGGCAAGGAGGTAGGAAAGAAAGGACTTGTTATTACAGCTTGCTAGTAAACGGGAAGATGGCCCACTCATGTCTGAAAGAACCATCTTACAGAACAAAGACTACAGGCCAGTTATATAGAGGGCTGGTCTCTGGGTGGGGGAGGCATCTATCTCTGGGTGGGGACAGACATCTGGTCTGAGTTCCTGATAGTCTTTTGTTTTACTGGATATGCATCAGAGACTGGAGCAAGTTGTCTAAATCTTCTGTTCCTCCATTTCCACATCTGCAATACTGGGAGAGGAGTAGGTTTATTTCATACAGCTGTTGAGAAAATTGAGCTTAGAAACCACTGTAAAAGTACCTTATGCTTAGCATGTAACATTAACTGCTATTTGCACCTTTTTAAAATAAATGTTGTATTCCTATACATGTTTTTCTGTTCCTGTCACATAGACAGCATGTCTTTTGCATCTTGCTAATGGAAAGCAAGCTGACATTTCTTTAAGTTTCTTCTGATTTTATGTGAAAGCATTTTCATAAATCTGCTTTTTACTCTGACTTCTTTTCATGGTTTATTTTTTAATGTAAATACTCACTTCTCTTTGAGAGAGGAAAGATTTTTATTGGGCCTGAAGTTTTTTGTTGAAATATCATCAGAAGATTTGTAGATCACACTTGACCTGTTTGCTCTGCTCCTGAGTTGGCTGCATCCTTCTTTAGATTTATGGCTGAAGGGAGTTCTGGTGTTGGTTCTTCTTAACTCAACATACTACAGCATTGCAAGGTTTAGTGGAATCTCTCTGAGCTTTAATGATTACTTCTTTGAATCTGTGGAGGAGCTGAAAAAATCTCATGCTTGAAATGAGATATTGTCAAGACTCTTCCTTGTGATTAGTAGTGAACATCTTTTTGTTTTCCATGAGTTTCCATCTGTGACCCTAAAATAGGAACTTCCACTGTTTGTGGGCTTTGGAAAGTAGGATCTACACTTCACCCAACAATTTGAAATTAGGACAAGGGTTTGGTCTACGCGTACATGGCATAGACTCTTCTTTTCTCATTAGGGAGCAGCTTGTCCACAGTATCAAATATTCTTCACTACTTCCCACCATAAGCTTGTTGAGGCAGCTCTTTCTCTTCAAGGAGACAACACGCCATTACGCCTGTACTCTATTGGTGAACACAGGGTAAATTTAATTGTGGGGACAAATTATTTGGAAGCTTGGTTCTGACCACAAGTTAAGCTATGTTCTACAATCTAGTTTATCAGTGATAAAGTCAATATTTTTCGTACTCCTTCTGACTTCTGCGCACTTTCCCTTTTTTCTTTTTCCCTCCTTCCTTTCATCCCTTCTTCTTCCCTCTCTCTTCTCTCTTTTTCTCCTCCTCTTTCTTCTCTTCTTTTTCTTTTGTAAATGTTCCATGCACACTTTAAAGAATGTAGGATGTAGTGTTCTAAATGTAAATTAGGTAGTCTGTGAATAATGTTTAAATCCCTTATAGTTTTATTGATTTTTGTTTGGTTCTATTTGTTACTGACAGAGGTATGTTAAAACTTACAACTCTGATTAAGGGTTTGTCAATTTCTCTTCTTGAGTCTGTCAACTTTTGACCTCAGTATTTTGAAGCCATGTTATTAGGTACTTAAAAATTCAGGATTGTTATTTTTCTCTGTTGAGTTGACCCTTTAATCCTTATGAAATTTCTCTTTCTCTAATATTTTTTATCTTAAAATCTATTTAGTCTGCTATTAATGTAGCCACATCACTGTTTAGTTAATGTTTTCATGGTATTTCTTTTTCCATACTACTTTCTTTCAACCATCTATGTCCTTATATTTAAAGTGTATTTCCCATAAACAGCATAGATTGGGTCTTTTTAAGAGCCATTTTGAAAATCTTTGTCTTTTAATTGGGGTATGTAGTATAGAAGAGGAAAGATTTTCCCTTTACCTTCCTAGGTTTGATAGCTGGGTCTATGAAATAAACTGACGAAAGACAGATTAACAGAGAAAAGATATACAAATGTATTAATTTTTAATATTATGTGCACAGGGGCACACAGGAAAAAAATGAATAGCCAAACAAATGATAAGATTTGAGAACTTATACACAATCTTAATAGCAGAAGTGGGGGATGTAGGCAACTTAAGAGAGAGTAAGTAATTTTTAGAAAAGGTGTATGGGCCCTTAGAAGAATAGATGGGAGATATGATAGTTTCTGATAAAGTTTGTCTGGGTGTGATATCAACTTCTAGACTCCTCTCCAGTGACAAGAGTCAAAATTCCCTGGTTGATGAAACTCTTGGGGAAGGAGAATTGAGTTCTTTTTGGAGGATCTGTCTTTAGGAACATAAGGGGAGTTCTTGCCTGCAGAAATTATTACTATGGTTTTCTAATGGTGGATTTTCTATTTCCCACATTCCTTCTATATTTATTAATTGGAATTGTTCCATAAAAAAGAGTTGTCTCTTTTCATTGATTCATTGTTATTTATTTACTCTTTTATTTTATTATTAGAAGTTCATGAATATATATTGTCTCGTTTGTGTTATAATCCAATATTACTGTTATTTCTTTTATTGCTCAAATTGTTCTGACTTTGGTCTTTGGGAGATTGGCAACTGTGTCACTTTGACATGCCCCATCCTTATTTTATCTCTCTCTCTCTCTTTTTTTTTTTTTTTTTTTTAGCATTTTCTTTCTTCTTGGTACCACAAGATGTTCCATGCTCATCTCCTATTTTTGTATATTCTCTGTTCTAGTCTCCAAATCAGCCATTTCTCCAAGGAGATCTGGTTCCTTTTATTAGGAAACTGTTTTTAGAAAATAATTCATTAGAGTCTGGGTGTCAGTTGCTCACTAAACCTGAACCTTATTTATAGGTTTGTTATATTTACACTCTGCTCCCTGTCCCGGCTTTTCATTTACCAACAAACTACTCATGTAGAATTTTCATCATATAACATAGTGCTTTCTATCACTACATTTTAGAGTATAAACTGCTCCTAAGTACACTTTTTAGTTGGATAATAATCTAGAAGCTAATAATTTGGTTATTGGTCTTCAAAGTATCTAAAAAAGCAGCAAATACATTTTCTTGGAGATAGGTTATTTGATATTTGGCCACATGACTGACAAATAGATGAATTAGTGAACCACGAGGATGTGTCTATGCTTGAAGTCACATAAAATAACAATTACAAATTAATGAACAAGTCCTGGATATTGTTTTGACACAGGTCAATGTTTAAGTTAGCAAGAATTGGATGAAAGTAATTGATTTGTGGTCAAGATCAGATGCAATTTCATTCAGGTACTGTTTCTGGTGAGACAGGAATTCCTAAAGAGTGTGCAACATGAGGGACCGACAAGTTATGCACAAGCATGGCAAAGAGAGGAAAGAAGACATTGCAAAGGGGAAAATAACTCACTAGCCTTAGATACTAGAGAAGAAATAGAGATAATAACCGTCCAAACAGCTTTCTAACAAAAACGGAAGGATAGAAGAATTTGAAAAGAAAGTGAAAGAACTGAAATATAGGATCTTAAGAGCAGTTAAAGTGTTTACCAACATGAGCCTTCATCAAAAGAAATTGGTCAATTAGAATATTTAAATTCAACAATCATTTTTTGAGCACCAGTTGTATGTCAACTAAGGAGCCGGGCAGTGAAGATGCACTACTGGAACTGTCTACCACTGCACTCATCTCCCAGTCTCAGCCATAGGTGAGAACGTGGTTTCTGCTGGGCCTGCCAGACTTGCTCCTGGGAATATGAATGCTAAACAGAAGTTAAGAAGGAGACAAATCTGTTGGGGCTAAGCCATTGTGACAACAAAGTCAACGAGTTCTATCAGATAGAGAAGCGCTGCCTTGATTCCAGTTTTTTCTAAGGCCTGGTTGTTCTGTTAGCGTTTTCTTTGATATTGTAAGCTTTCAATATCTTTCAAAATAAATTTCCTTTAGGAAGTCATTGAGCTGGCTAGAATCAGTTTGTGAAGAACCCTAAGTGATGCAGAGTCATTGAATGAATTTTGTCATTCTCAGATGCAAATATATGTTTCTAACCCTTTGGAAGACAACTCTCCACCAAGTTCTAGCAGATAGAAGCTCCTTCAAGGGAAAAAGAGATGAGGTAGTGTTGAGAGAGAAGGAGTCAGAAGTGGGCTGAGCCAAGAAGAGTGAGGGTGACGTTCTATAAGATTGGGAGGGAAATGGCAGAGATGCATGTCTCACTTGCAAGTTGGTCTTGTGAAAAGATGACTGAGGGATGCCTGCAGAAGAGAATTATCACTCAGACCTTGAGAGCAGAAGTGAGGCTCTGTGTGGTTGGGTCTGTAGTTGCTGAAGAAGATTGAATGAAGAAGCATCCCTTAGCTCATGCATCATAGCCCAACAGAAGTCAAGGTTTGGCAGTAGCTTTGCAGAGTAAAAGGAACACTAGTAGTTATGATGATCATCATGCAGAAGAAGAAAGTCCCTCTGTCATTTTATGGGACTACAAATGCCCTCAGATTCCTTTACCAACCTTGGGATAGGGCAAGCCCTTCAACATCATAGCTGAGGTGTCATTCTGTGTCAACATAATGGGTAGAGGCTTAGAGTTATTTTTCATTTGATTTAAAAATAAATGAAGTGGGACCAGCCCGGTGGCGCAAGTGGTTAATCGCGCGCTCTCCGCTGTGGCGGCCTGGGGTTCGCTGGTTTGGATCCCGGGCGCGCACCGATGCACTGCTTGTCAAGCCATGTTGTGGCGGCGTCCCATATAAAGTGGAGGAAGATGGGCACGGATGTTAGCCCAGGGCCAGTCTTCCTCAGCAAAAAGAGGAGGATTGGCAGATGTTAACTCAGGGCCGATCTTCCTCACAAAATAAATAAATAAATAACTGTAGGCCAGGAACTCTTCTGAGAGCTTCACATATATTACCTTTTTAGTCCTTAATTTAATTTATAGATGTAGACACTCAAGGGTAAATAATGTAACTCAAGATCATATAGTGCAGATTCCTGTGCAGACAGTTTAACTAAGTACCACTCTGAACCATTGTGCTGTATTTTGTGTGTGTATGTGTTTTATTAATTAATTAATTAAATTTTTGTGAGGAGGATCAGCCCTGAGCAAACATCTGATGCCAATCCTCCTCTTTTTTGCTGAGGAAGACTGGCCCTGGGCTAACATCTGTGCCCATCTTCATCTACTTTATATGGGACGCCACCACAGCATGGCTTGACAAGTCGTGCATCTGTGCATGCCCGGGGATCCTGACCTGTGAACCCCGGGCCACCGAAGCGGAGTGCACGGACTTAACCACTACTCCACTGGACCGACCCTTGTGTGTATGTGTTTTAATTGTGGAGTGTTTTAACCACACAGCGAGAATAGAGAAAAACATAAATTCTCTGCTTTCCTAGCTTTTTGGTTGTGTTAAATCTTCAATATATGCCACTTTTTTTTCAGATATTTTTGAGGTAATCACTATCATGTATTTAGCGTATTGTACTACATATTTATGTATCCATAAATATTATATTAAATAGTTTAAAATTTCTTAATTTTACACAGATGAAATTATACTAAATATAACATTCTGCAAATTGCATTGATTGAAACATGATATTTTTCCATTTCATCCATCTTGAAATATGTAGCATGACCTCATTTCTTTTTAAACTACTATAGTATATACTATAGTATATCCATTATATTTCTCTTTGAATTATCTGCCAGGTAATATCCTATTTTTAATGCTTGGTTTCAGTAACTATATTTATCTATCTTTTGTTTTATGAGTGCATATTTGATAATAATACGTATTATTGATGAATTGTATATTTTAAAAATTATGAAATAATTTTGTATCAGTTAAAGATTTTTTTATGATTGGGAGTCACTACAAACTCAACTAAAAAGTGATTTGAAGAAATCAAGCATTTATTTTTGTCATGAAATGAGAAATCTGGAGATCGACAGTTGCTGGCACTGATTCAGCAAGGGTACGAGGACTGGGCCTCTGTCAATTCTTGACGTTGAGGTGGCTGCTGTGGCTGAAGCTATCACACCCACTATCTAAGCAGGAAGAAAGAGAAAGGGGAAAGCAAGCAGGAGAATGGATGCATCTGTAACCAGGAAGACAAAACCATCTCCATATTATCCAAGGGGAACTGGGTATTGAGTAGACAATGGCAGTGATGGCCAGGCTTTTTACTCCTCAGGTGAATCTATGCCTCCTTCTCCCTTTCTTTTGTTAAGTGATTTTTTTTTTTTTTTGGTGAGGAAGATCAGCCCTGAGCTAACATCCAATGCAAGTCCTCCCCTTTTTGCCGAGGAAGATCTGCCCTGGGCTAACAACCATGCTCATCTTCTTTTACTTTATATGGGATGCCACCACAGCATGACTTGACAAGTGGTGCGTTGGTGCGTGCCCAGGATCCGAACCTGCAAACCCTGGGCTGCCGAAGAGGAGCGCACACACTTAACCGCTGCACCATCAGGCTGGCCCCTGATTTTGATCTTTTATGTGTAATTTAATGATCCTATTGTGCAAGCAGTATAATTTTATTACACAAATTGTTTAACAATAATGCAAACCACTTAAAAGTCTCTCTAAAAAAGAACTACTGAGGGGACCAGCCCCGTGGCATACTGGTTAAGTTTGCACACTCTGCTTTGGTGGCCAGGGTTCACAGGTTTTGATCCTGGGCGCAGACCTATGCATTGCTCATCAAGCCATGCTGTGGCAGGTGTCCTGCATATAAAGTAGAGGAAAATGGGCACAGATGTTAGCCCAGCACTAATCTTCCTCAGCAAAAAGAGGAGGATTGGCAACAGATGTTAGTTCAAGGCTAATCTTCCTCATACACACACACACAAACAACAAAAAAAGAACTACTGAGTTCTGATTAGAATTTTTAAAACCAATAATGAAGAGATGTGAGAATAATCAATCGGTTATTGATATACCAATTACATAAAAATGTTTTACTATTATTGTCTCACATTGATAATTTAACACAAAATTATTTAGTGTTAAAACATCAGCATAAGCATCATTAACATTAGTGATAATTTTTTTTGTTTGTCTGTTTAGGAAGATATTCCCTGAGGTAACATCTGTTGGCTGACAAGTGGTGTAGATCCAAACCTGCAAATCTGGGCAGCCAATGCGGAGCATGCTGAACTTAACCACTATGCCATGGGGCCGGCCCAGAGAAAATTCTTTAAAAACCTCAGACACTAGGGGCTTAGGCAAGTTATTGCGTAGCTATGCAATTAATATTTTAACCATTAAAATCATATTTTTCAGAAATAATATTTACATTTAAGCCATCACAATATGGTTTTTATATTCAAACCATCACAATATGATACTAAGTTGAAAAAGAAGGCTATGATGTTTTTATTTGAAAAAAAATGCACAGAAAATGAATGATAAGGACATACATTAAACATCAATAGGGTTATTTTTTCATTAAAATTGGTATGTACTATTTTATTGATATCATTAAGAGCAAGTGATCAATAAAGATCACATAGTTCAGAACATGTGCTGTGTGAATAAAAGAAATGGAGGAAATCAATACGAACTTCACAAATTTTTATTAGAACTCTATATTCACAGATAAACATAGACAAATTTAGAGGTGATATTTGGGCTGTAGGCTACAATATTTTTTGGAAACTGTTAGCGTTTCCCAATGACACAGGATGTGAAAAACTGTAAATATTCTTTTATAATAAAAATGATATATAACTTAGCTGCACATGAAGCTAAATTTTTATCAAGTTCTATAAAACTTGAGAATAAAACACATAACTTTATAAGTAAATATGTTAACAAAAATATGCATATGGAGCAAGGCAACGTTTTAGTGGAACAAAGTTTGTGTTGTTGTTTTTCTTGGAAATATTTTTCCTATTCCAATTAGCAAGTGTATCTTCAATATGCTCTTGTGGGAGATCAGAATTGGCCACTCCAAAATGTGTCTGTTTGGCATGAGAATTATTCTGTGCTGGTTACTTTTAAGAAACTGCAGAAGGGAAAGAAGCTCTGAAAAGTAGAAGTTACCCTTTGTAAGAGACATTTACATTTGTAAGGGAAATCTCCATTTGTAAAGGTATCTCCCTCTCTGTACCAGGAAGAAGGGATGATGATCTTATCTCTAGAAACTCTTATCAGTGCAGGAGGCAAGTACTTAAATCTGCACACTCTTGTTTATTGTGCTTTCTGGTAATCTCTATAGCTGCTTCCCACCCCCAACATCCTCCTTTGTCTGCCTGAATATGCTATTTAAGGTAAAAACTCCACCATTTTGTGGAGATACTCAGTTTCCCTGGTTTCTCCCACGTATACATGTTACAAAGCTTTGTTTGATTTTCTTCTGCTACCCAGTCTCATGTTAATTTAATTTGTAGCCCAGCCAGAAAGGACCCAGAGTGGGTAAAGGATAGTCTTCCTCCTCTTCACTATTATATCTGTGTTTATGTCCTGGTCTCTTGGATCACTAAAGAAATCTGGATGCCATAGAAACCATTAAACAATGCTAAAAATATTGCTTCTCAGGCTACATTCCTAATATGTAAGCTACAAGCAAACATGAAAATACTAATCACCTTGCCTAAGATACAAAATTTTCCTAATCTAATATCATGTTTGCTAAAGTACATTCCAAGAGACTAAAACAACTCTTTTTAGCAGATCAAAGTTGCTGAGAATGATACAATAACGAGTAATACAAAGTTGGTTAGGTGATGGAAGAGGTTTTCCACAGGAGAAGGAAATGGCACGATGCATGAAGATGTTCATTGATGTATTATTTTCAATAGCAAAAATTGAAAATATAAATTGTAAATGCTTCTTCTTTTTGTCTAGTTTAGTAAACTGAATTTTACTGTTATAAGAGAAAAAGAATTAATAAATTTTTGGAAGATTCCATTTAGAATTCAGAGCCCAATAAGAGGAAAATATTATTTCCATATTTAATATTTTGATCTTGATATTATTCATGATTTTTTCAATTATATTTGCTTTTAACATTAAAACTGGGGGAAAAACTGACAATTTGGAGATTAAGATATTCTGATATTTTTGGTACAATTATTTAGAGTAACGATAGCCCATTTCATCTGACTTTCAAAGTAATTTAGAAAAATAATCCTCATAGTATTCAGATATTACTGTAAGTACATTGTGGGAGATCAAGATTTGGCCACCCTGAAATCTACCTCTTTACCTTGATTGTTTTCTCTGAGGGACATTTGACCTCCCCCACTACCTGCCTAAAGAATTTGACATAGTAACTCCTTCCTGGAACAGATCTTCTATCTGATGGTTGTAATATAATGTAAAATAGAGGTTACAATAGAAAAGGCACCAACAAGCCCATCTTATGTCTCTCTGGCCACATTCTCTGGATGGTCCTGCAAGAAGTTGCCAGAAAAACATTCACATTTATAAGAGAAATCTCCATTTGTAAAGGTATCTCCCTCTCTGTATTGGGAAAAGAGGGGATGGCCTCATTTCTAGAGACTTATCAATGTGGAAGGTGAGGCCTTAAATCTGCATAATAACCTTACTCTTGTTTACTGTGCTTTAGTGGTAATCTCCGGTAACTGACTCCCCCCACCCCCAACATCCTCCTGTGTCATTAGCTGAACATGGTATTTAAGACGAGAATTTCTGCTATTGTGTTGAGAAACGCAGTGTCCCTGCTTTCTCCCATGTATACATGTTATTAATCTTGGTATTATTTTCTCCTGCTAACCTGTCTTGTTAATTATTTGGCCAGCCATAAGAACCTTAAGGAAAAGGGCAGAGGGAGATTCTTCCTCTTCCAGCACAGTTTTGGCGTAGTCGCCAGGATCCCCACTGGCTGGCAAGTTGCTTTCTCTGGCTGGAAGAACTGCCTTCTCCTTGGGCTACTGCAGATGATGAGATATGGGAACACTTGACGAAAGTTGGCAAAGGGTAAGATTTCTTACCACGTCAGCCTCCCGGAATCTCTATCTGCGGGGTCCGGTGGAAGCCATCGGTGAGAATTTTTTTCTGTCTAAATTTAGATGGCAGGAGAAAATATTTGGGAAACTAGTTTCTTGTGCTTTTAGTGACTCTAGTAAATTTGGTAGAGTACTCTTGGTTTTGATCTTGATCCCTTTTCCTCCCAGAGTAGTCTCTGTCTTGTTCTGTGTCCTGAGAACTTGGCTTTGTGACCAGTGAGAATCTTCTCCTTGGTCTCCACTATACGGAAGGTGCATTTACCGGGGTGCACCTTGGTGGTCAGTCGAGTAGACTGGGGTTCCCAGCTGTCTTTGTCTGGCTGTGCCAAGCTCTCAGGGGAGTTTGTCATAAAGGGTCCAGTCCATAAGGGCTTTTGTTGTCTTAACCTTCGTTGCTTGTTAGTGCTGGAAAAATCCCATTCCAGTATCGCCTGCCCGGTGTCACAGGTTAGCGGGTCTGTGACTGGAGGCGTCCCACACTATTGTGGGAGAATGGAGACACCGTTTTCACTACACCTTACCGCCTGTGCAACGAAGGTCTTTACTTTCTCTGAATATCTTTGGGAGTGAATTCTGTGGATCTTGGGGGCTACATCACCTGCGCCCTCACCAGGGATGCCTCTTGCGTCCATGGTAAAGATTTATTCTAAGAGTGGAAAGTTGCCTCCGGGTCTTTCCTTAAAAAGGCTTATTGGATCAAGTCACTATTGGAGTAAATATACAAATGAAGATCCTACTCGTCAATGGCCAGACACAGATCCTTTGAATTGGGAAAACTTCTAAATTGGGGGGGAAGAAAATGTTTTGAGAGCTCTCACATAATTATTTAATTGGTACATAAGAAAAGGCCAGAAAAAGGAAGGGAAAAATTTGACTAGCCTTAAGACCTTGACTCAGGTCACAATTGAATTGAGAACATGTGAAAGTATAAGTGTTGATAAGATTATAAATGTTGGAATGTTTGAGCTAATTTTCTATAAAGAGGTTACATCAACTTTGCCTGAGTATGTTTTAAAATGTCTGACTGGGAATGCTTTGCTTGTCCAAAATTATAAGACCAAGACCTATTGATAAAAGTCTTAATGAAAACTATGTCTAGAGGTATAAGAGGTGATGAAATTTACATGAAATTTTGTAGAAAAACTGATGTTATTTCTATTACAGAACTGGTTAACAAAAATAGTAATTTAAATGATGGCTAATTTTATCTGATGTCTTATGAAGTCTTATAGGCAATCTAAATAATTATTGGGAACAAGTAACTAAATAGTTGTGAAAAAGATGAATGTTGGATGAACTTTAAAAAATAATTGTGTGTTATGGTGGTTACAACTTCCAAACTCTTTTTGATGACAAAACTTTAGAGTTTTGCTAAATTTTATGATAAAAATTCTCTGAGTATCTAGATCATTTCCAAGTAAGATAAGATATTAGATGTTGATTGCTAAATATAGGTTTGTCTACTTTTGGCTTTTCATTACAGGAAAACTAAAAGATGTTTTGGGTCTATTAGTAAACATGTCTCGTGTTTTATTAAGAGATTGTACTATAGGGGGCTGGCCCCGTGGCTTAGCGGTTAAGTGCACGTGCTCCGCTGCTGGTGGCCCCGGGTTCAGATCCTGGGCGCGCACAGACTCACTGCTTGTCTGGCCATGCTGAGGCGGCGTCCCACATACAGCAGCTAGAGGAACGTGCAACTATGACATACAACTATCTACTGGGGCTTTGGGGAAAGAAAAAAAAAAAATTAAGAAAAATATGTCTGTGTACAAGGAAAGTAAGATGCATAAAGAAGGTACAAAGAATGGAAATGTTTTGTTTGGTTGATTAAGAAAGATAAATTTGTCCTCAAGTACTGGGAGGGAAAAGAAAGACATTGGACAAATTCTGAATGTAAAAAGAAAGTTATAGAAAGTTTGTGAAAGAGGAATTCTGGAAAAGGAGTTTTTGCATGTTCAAGTTGGCTAAGATTAAAATGAATTTAATTAAGTAAATGAGTTTTAATATCAGAAGTAAGCTGGTACAAAATTATAATTTGGTCTTATTTCTCTTAAAGGGATAATTTTCTTGAACTTGATAAAGAGGTTATAAAAGATTTTTCTTTACCTTTGAGTAAGTCTACCTAGAAGACAGAAAAAAAAAACTGTTAAAATAATTTCTTGTGTTCAAAAGACTGAGGTCTCTCTATTAAGGCTTTTTGGACTATTAATGCTCTGTTTGCCTTGACTTTTTATATTTTTGACAAGCTCCCTAAAATTCATATCTTTAATAAAGCCTTTCTTTACTTTTTTTCTTTGGGAATTTTCAAAGGGCTACGGAACTTCTCAAAGAAGTTTGCTCTCTTATCCTATAAGGAGGAAGATATTAAACTTATTAGGCTTATTCAGTATGTTAAACTACATGGGAAGCATTGTCAGACAAGTGATGATAAACATTCTTAGGTGGTATTATGAGGGCAAATGTTATTGACATATGTGTTTTAAAATTGTATAACATTACTGAAATTCTGATCTGTCCTGGCTATCAGTCATAATTCTGGTTATTATTATTTTAAAGTGTTGTATGTCACAAAATTAACCAAATTTCTTTGTCAATTGCCATTTTGAGGTCTTGTTGTTTACAGACATTTCTTTGCTCTAATGTTTTTGCAAAATGTTTCAACTTCAGAAAAACTCATGGAAAGGACTCTGACAGTTACACTGGAGTACAGGTTTCTGACAAGCTTTCTGATCATAAAACTGAACTTGGTAAGAAATTACAGAACTCTGATGAAGAGACTGATGACTTCATGAAGCTGCTAACAAAAAGATCGAGATCAAGAATGGATTACACAGGACTGAATGAACTGATAAGAATGATTTTAATTTTTATGATGTTTCATTTGAAGTATTGCTGAATTTTGTTTTTTCAGATTTAAGGAAAACTTTTTCTCTTTTCTCCTGAGCTAGCTATGACTTATAGCAATTTGGTAAATGATATTTTTGTAAGTAAAATTGAAATATTTATCTTTTTCTCCCTATCTGATCCCTCGAATTTGGAAACGCTTAGTAAATAAGTATTGTTGTTTTCATGGCAATATAGTTATTTGCATAAGTTCAATAAGAATCTGTTCTCCTTATAACAGGACACAATTGGAAACACTGGTTATATTACCAAGGTTGTGACTGGAACATCATATTTGTGATATGACCATACAGCTTTTGAGGAATGAAGATTGGACTTTATGGAATAAAGCCACGTGGAAATATTGGCCTGGTACCTTATGTTCCAAGCAGCACTTACCAGGATAAGTAAAGAATGTCACTTAAATATGGCAGGTACAAGGAACCTCGAAAAATTTTGGGGTAACCTTGCAAGAGAGGAATTCACCAAAATCTGTAGGTATTGCAGGCAAAGTCTGATGACAAAATCCTTGGCTTGGCTTTCCTGGCCTCGAAAGGCCTTTGAAGTTCAATCTGAGATTCCTTATAAAAAGTTCCAGCAAAGCAGATTTAAAAGAGCTTATATGATCAATTGCTATTCTTGTTGTACTTATGTAAATAATTGGGCCAACTCTATTGGAACTAGACTTATTTTGCAAACTAGTTAGTTTTAATTTGGCTATCTTTGATAAAAGTTAGGATGAATTTAGAGAGAAAAATTATATTTCATTAAAAACTATAGTATACATTTGTGGATATTAGATTCTAGTTTTGTTAATTGTCTTTTAAGGTTTTTGTTTTATATCTGTTGACTGGACTGGATCCTGAGTTCTTCTAGTCTCCTAAAATATCTGGCTACAGATCTCCTAACTAACATTTTTGATTTTTTCCATCATTTTCATTTGGAATCACTGAGAACTGAACCTGCCCTTTTTCCTGAAGCCTTACAAACTGAAGCTGATGGACTTGACATAAACTTAAGAGATTACCCGATGACATCATCAGAGACATTTTAAACTGCAAAAGATACTTTGATGCTGACATCTAAAAATCTTCTTAACTGGCTGTCCTCTTAACTCAGAAACTCCTTTCCAATTTGTTCCAACCATTAACCTTGTTTTTCTTTTGTTTACATAGAAATGCTTCTTATTAAATACTTGATTGCTTACTTCCACAAAATATAAAGCCTAACCTTGAGAGTCCACCTGCATCACCACCTTCTAAAATGAACTTAATTAAACTGATCTATTATCAGGACTAAGAAATGTGCTCAGTGAGATCAAACAGCCTACCAACTCAGCTTCTGGACTATGAAACTTCTTTAAGTTTCAAAAGGACTGTGAAACGTGGGAGATCAAGATTTGGCCACCCTGAAATCTATCTCTTTACCTTGATTGTTTTCTCTGAGGGACATTTGACCTCCCCCACTACCTGCCTAAAGAATTTGACATAGTAACTCCTTCCTGGAACAGATCTTCTATCTGATGGCTATAATATAATGTAAAATAGAGGTTACAATAGAAAAGGCACCAACAAGCCCATCTTATGTCTCTCTGGCCACATTCTCTGGATGGTCCTGCAAGAAGTTGCCAGAAAAACATTTACATTTATAAGGGAAATCTCCATTTGTAAAGGTATCTCCCTCTCTGTATTGGGAAAAGGGGGGATGGCCTCATTTCTAGAGACTTATCAATGTGGAAGGTGAGGCCTTAAATCTGCATAATAACCTTACTCTTGTTTACTGTGCTTTAGTGGTAATCTCCGGTAACTGACTCCCCCCACCCCCAACATCCTCCTGTGTCATTAGCTGAACATGGTATTTAAGACGAGAATTTCTGCTATTGTGTTGAGAAACGCAGTGTCCCTGCTTTCTCCCATGTATACATGTTAGTAATCTTGGTATTATTTTCTCCTGCTAACCTGTCTTGTTAATTATTTGGCCAGCCATAAGAACCTTAAGGAAAAGGGCAGAGGGAGATTCTTCCTCTTCCCCCGACAACATGTATGGCTGGTATGGCTCTCAGTCCACAAATTTAGTTGTGGAAAAACAATTACTTGCTTAATTTTCTTTCCTAACAACCTTCCAGTCAGAATAGTTATCATGGTGTCCTTAGATCTCTTGCAATGTCTCACCGATGTCTGGGAAGTTTACTTAGCCCCTGGAAGATGAAAGGCCCTTAGTTTCCAGGCTATATCATGGCCACTGCAGGTAGAGTTGCTCGAAGTGCAGCGGACCCTTGAACTTCTGCAGCTCTGCTTGTGTGTCGTCTTTGAGGTTCTGCTTTCCTAGTGGAAAGAAGCATCTGTCTGAGGTCTGGATACCTCCCAGGTACTGCCTTGGAGTAGCATTCTAGACTCACACCCAGAGAGTGATAGCCTCCTCTTTTCCCTATTTGGCAGAAACTTGCAATGCTGCTGTGAAGATACTCCCTCTGCCCTGCACTGCCCCAGTCTCCTATCATACTCTCATCATTTTGCATAGGGTTTTATGAACCACAGGCTTCTTTGAGCTGTCCTTGCTTTTACAGCTGCCAAAATCTTTAACTCAAGAAATTAAAAAGTCTAGCTACAAAATTTAAATGAAAAGAGTAGGCAAGTATGAGGGGAATTTAGAAAGCAAAATAAAATTTAATATCTCAAAAACTTAATGTATTAGAAATTAAGTACTAGACAGTACTTAAATGCATGGATTTGAAACTGTTTTATGTCCTCACTCCGTAAAGGTGGTTAAAAATTGAAAGATGAGGGTGTTTATTGACTTTCTGGCTGCTAACATCCTCATGGCTCTAAATGCCAAATTAGCTTTCACCTGTAAATATAGGCCAACCCTTCCTTCTGGAATGATTCTGATCCCTGATAAATTGCTCTCTGGGAGAGCCTGGAATCAGGATTGTGCTGGACCCCTTCCAATTCTGATGTTCTGGTCTCTTGGTTCCTGGTCTCTACTTTGGTTCCCCAATTCTCTGTGCTAAATGAAACTCCTGATCCCTGTTGCTAATAATCTGCCTCCTTGAAGAGGTAACTGTAACTGCCAGTTGTCAGGACCCCTCTTCTTGAGGTCCAGCTAATCTTTCATTCATTCTGATCAGCTCTCCGGATTCATGTTCACAGAATCCATCCTTAGATTAGCATCACCTTAGCCGTATCCCTACGAGAACGTTCATCATTTGAGATATTTGGACTGGACTTAGAAAACCATTTTAGTCAATTCTGCTGGCTTTGAGTCCTGGTAATGGCACAATGGTACCTCACTTCTACCCTTATTATGTATATTTAGGTAAGTTATTAATCAAAATGTATAAAAGTACCTTGAAGGGGACAAAAGGTTCCTTTCACACTGGGAATTTACCAATTTCAAAGACACTACTGCTAAATGAACCTGATTTGTATTTTACCACTGTGATCTGGTTGTAGTGCTTAATTTCTTTATTAGAAGATGATTTCAAAAGGGCAGCAGAAATTTGTCTTGCAATAAGGTAAGCAGATGAAGGGTCAAGAAGCCACTGCCAAAGGGATTGTTTGCTGAGAATTGAAGACTGGTATCTAGGGAAATTTCCATTAACTTCATTGCCAGTAGAATGAAACTGAAAGTGAAACTGGTAGGTCAGCAATGCTATCCCAACACAAAGTGGGTAGAAATTTACTTTGTTTCTCCTTTGTTGTCCACCCCTTATCGAAAAATTCAAAGTCCATAGCAAACAAAAAAGCAGAGTAGCCATCGTTCTACAGCAAAACCTTATTACTTATTAGGCTCCAAACCCAATATCACATTCTAGATTCATTAGGTGGGTACAGCTCTCAAAAAATAGTGGGTATAGAAGTGACAAAGTATGACTATGCAGTCATACTTTATCCACATAATTAATGCCATAAAACTGAGTGGATACAGGAAGAATTTTTGTAGCAGACAGAAGAGACGGTTTTAATTTTTCACAAAATTCAGAGTATTTGATAAATGCTAGGAAGAAATCTTATTTACAACACATGAATGGCTGTTAGAGACTGGAAATTGTGATAGAAATAATACCTTCCAACTGTATGTCCAAGAAAGAGATGTGAAAAACACCCAAGTAGTTATAGAGTGTGACAATGGAGATCACATGCTCCACTTTTTTTTTTTTTTTTTTTGCTGAGGAAGCTTCACCCTGAGCTAACATGTGTGCCAACCTTCCTCTATTTTGTATGTGGGTTGCTGCCACAGCATGGCTGCCAATGAGTGGTGTAGGTCCATGCCCAGGAACCAAACCTGGACCACTGAAGCGGAGCGTGCCACACTTAACCACTAGGCCATGGGGCTGGCCCCTACATGCTTCACATTTTGACAACATTTTTGTCTGGATAGATTTTTACTTGTTTGAGGATAAGTATAAAGGAAAATATATTGGAACATAAAAGAACACTATATGAGGTGAGGTTAAGAGGATGTATTAGTTTTCTATTTCTTCAGGGACAAAATGCCACAAACCTAGAGGCTTAAAACAATACAGATCTGTTATCTTACAGTTCTGAAAGGCATAAGTCTGAAATGGGTCTCACTGGGCTAAAATCCAGGTGTTGACAGAGCTGTGTTCTTTCTGGGGGCTCTATGGAAAAATCTGTTTCTTGTCTTTTCTGTCTTCTAGAGGCCCCCTGCATTCCTTGGCTCATGGCCCCATTTCTTCATCACCAAAAACCTGCATTGAGCCAAGTTGTTTTCATGCTGTCATCTCTCTGATTCTCTCTTTTCTGCATCCTTTCACTTGTATGGACCCTTGTAATTACATTAATGCCCTATTAATCCAGTATAATCTCCCCATTTTAAGGTCAATTAGCAACCTTAATTACATCTGCCACCTTAGTTCCCCTTTGCCTTGTAATCCTAATGTATTAATGAGTTCTGAAGATTTAGTCATGGACTTATTTGTGTGTGTAGTGTTCTATCTCCTACAGAGGGCAATATACTTAATATTGATTATAAATTCATAGGTCTATAAATTGAGTCAAAAGAAAATTTCAGAAATTAAAATTTTCAGAAAAAATGTTCTTTTTATAGGTAAACAACAATATACAATCTGTACTGATTGTTAATTTTACTTCTTCCTTCATGACTTTTATAATTTTATTATGTCAGCTATTATCTGCCATAGTAAATATGAAGTAATAGTAATGACAAAAAAAAGGCAAGAAAACAGGAAAAAAAAACTAAAATAATACCAACAATGTAAAAACTCAATAAGGAGACGTCCAGTCGTCAGTTCTACATGTAAGGAGCTTGGAAGTTGCCACTCAGTGATAGCAAGTAAGAGGATGAGAGGTCTGATAAATCAACAACTCTTCTAGGATTCATAAAAGAAGTGAGGATGCAGGGCAAACCTCTGTCTCCGAGATTGGAGAGACAAGTGAATACAGGGAGTCATGGCTTTCCAGAGCAGAGCCTCATGAGTGGAAACCACCATGGGAACCAGTGCTGGGATAGGAAAACTGGAACTATAATTGACAAGTTGCTAAAGGCTCAGTGTGGACACTTTGAGAGTTAAAAGTTCTAAGGGAACCTAGTCATGGAGGGATCCCACATTTTTGTGAGATTTACCTCCAAGAACTTGACCAGGTTCTCATAGTCAATATCAGAGACAAATCCCCTTGTTCTTCTGGCAGGAGGAGGGGAAAGGAACCATTTTGAAATATGGTAGACTATTCTGTTCTTCTTAACAGGGCCTGCCCTCGGGAGAAACTAGTTAACCAGAGCCTAACCTGCTGAGGTATTATCAGAGCCTAAGTGAACCGGGATAAGGGAAATACCCAGCTCCAGCCCTCTGTGGAGGAGACGATAACTGAGAAACACTTGTGAAGTGTACGGTTTAGAGGCATAGACTCATTAAAAGACAGACCTAGTCATAGGACTATAGAATGCTTCCTCTCTCCCTACACTTTACCATCACATTACTGAAGACCTCTTTATAGCAGTTCTTTCAGTACATCATGTCTGGCTATCAGGAAAAAATTGCAAGGCATCCAAAGGCAAAAAACACAATTTGAAGACACAAAGCAAGCATCAGAACTATACATGGTAGGGACATTGGAATTATCAGACTGGGAATTTAAAGCAACTATGACTAATATGCTAAGGGCTCCAATGCATAAAGCAGACAGCATGCAAGAAGAGAGGGGCAATGTAAGCAGAGATGAAAGTCCTAAGAAAGAACTAAAGGGAAATTCTAGAGATCCAAAACACTATAGCACAAACAAAGAATGTCTTCGATGGGCTTATTAGTAGACTGAATATGGCTGAGAAAAGAATCTCTGAGTTTGAGAATATCTTAATAGAAAATTCCAAAACTGAAAAGCAAAGAGAATAAGGACTGAAAAAAAGGGAAAAGAATATCCAAGAATTGTGGGAGAGTTCTACACAGGAATAGCATACACATAATGGAAATACCACAAGGAGAAGAAAGAGAAAAAAGAACAGAAAAAAAATGTTTGAACTAATAATGATTGAGAATTTCTCCAAATTAATATCAAACACCAAACCATAGATCCAGGAATCTCAGAGAATGCCTAGCAGGGTAAATGCCAAAATATTTATATATATTGTGAAATGATCATTATAATAACTCTAGTTAACAACCTTCATCATAGATAGTTACAAAATTTTTTTGTTCATATGGGATTATTTTTTTTTTAACTATTGAGTTTGTGAGTTCTTTATATATTTTGGATATTAATCCCTTATCAGATATATGATTTGCAAATATTTTGTCTCATTCTCTAGGTTACCTTTTCATTTTGTTGATGGTTTCCTATGCTGTACAAAAATTTTTTTTAATCTCTATTTTTTTGGAGACGTTTTATGTTCACAGCAAAACTAAGAGTAAGTTACAGAGCCATTATGTTGTACACTTGAAAGTAATATAATGTTATATGTCAATTATACCCCAATAAAAATAAATTTAGAAAAATCTGATTAAAAAATAGACAGAGTAGCTGAATAGACATTTTTCTAAAGAAGACATACAAATGGCCAACAGGTATATAAAAAGGTGTTCAATATCACTAATCATCAGGGAAATACAAATCAAAACCACAATGAGATATCACCTCATGCCTAGTAAAATGGCTGTCATTAATAAGACAAAGAATAACAAGTGTTGGCAAGGATGTGGAGAAAAGAGAACCTTGTGCACTCTTGGTAGGAATATAAATTGGTGCAGTCACTATGGAAAACAGTATGGAAGCTCCTCAAAAAATAAAAAATAGAACCAGTGGCCTAGTGGTTAATTTCAGCATACTCCACTTCGGTGGCCCATGTTCGGTTCCCAGTCGCGGATCTACACCACTCATCTGTCGGTGGCCATGCTGTGATGGCAGCTCACATACAAAGTAGAGGAATATTGGCAAAAGATGTTAGCTCAGGGTGAATCTTCCTCAGAAAAAAAAATTAAACAAAAAATAAAATAAAAAAATAAAAGCAAAACAATTAAAACTAGAACTGCCATATGATACAGCAATTCCACTTCTTGGTATATAGTCAAAGGAAACAAGATCATTATCTCAAAGAGATATCTGCACCCTCATGTTCATTGCAGCATTGTTTGCAATAGCCAAGACATGGAAACAACCTAAGTGTCCATTGACAGATGAATGGATGAAAAATATGTGGTGTAGATATATAATGGAATATTATTCAGCCATAAAAAAGAAGGAAATCCTGCCATTTGAGACAACATGTGTGGACCCTGAGAGCATTATGCTAAGTGAATTAAGTCAATCAGAGCAGGACAAAACTGTATGATCTCACTTATATGTGGAATCTAAAAATAACAAACTCATAAAAACAGAGAACAGATTGGTGGTTGCCAGAGGTGGGGTCAGGGGGGTGGGAGAAATGGGTAAAGGCAGTCAAAGCACAAACTCCCAGTTATAAGATAAATAAGGTCTGAGGATCTAATGTACAGCATAGTGACTGTAGTTATCAACATTGTATTGTATATTTGAAAGTTGCTAAGAGAGTAGATTTTAAAATTTCTCATCACAAGAAAAAAAATCTGCAACTATGTGAGATGTTGGATGTTAATTAAACTTATTGTGGTGATCATTTCACAATATATACAGATATCAAGTCATTATGTTGCATACCTTAAACTAATACAATAACATATGTTTATTGTATTTCAATAAAACTGGAAAAAACTTTTAAAATTCAATAAGATGACTGGGTACATAATATACAGAAATTAAGAGAGATATGTATACGTAAGCATATACATACAATATTTTGTATATTAGACTTTGTATGAAGAGACACCTCATTATCATATTTAAAAATGACATATGTAAAACAATATTCCTTGAAGCATTATTATAATAGGGAAATAATTGAAAACAGCATAAGAAGTTTATCAATATCAAACAATTAAATAAACTGCTGATAAAAAATATACATTTTCTTGTTCCAGGTTCAAATGTAAATACTTCCAGTTTTCAGAATTAAGTATCCTGTTGGCTTTTTGCTGTAGAACTAAATTTAGTTTAGGAATAGGAAAAGAGAGACAGCTCCTTTGCAGCAAACCCAAGTCTGTGAATATAAATTTCAAATACACTCATACACATGCATAACAGACATTGATGTCATATAGGCATAGAAAACATTACATTCAAGACAATGTTAACAAGGGTTACTTATGGTGAATATAAATTAGATTTCAGAGAAAAGGGGGGATTAAACTTTAGAATAATCTGAATTGTGGATTTTACCATCAGTATGATTAATTTTAAAATAAAAAAATGTTAATTCTATTTTAAAATTCAATAAAATTCAAAGGGCATTTTCTATGGTAAGAAGCAGAATTGATACTTCTAAGAACCAAGACAGTGACGTGAATGACAAACATGAGGCAATCTTCAAGAAGTCAAAGAAAAATCATAAATAGTATTGAAACAGTGAAAGAAGTCAAAACATAGAACTAACAAAACAATCATATTCTAAAGTAGGCTAAAAAATATGAATACAAGCAATTATCCAACACTAAATAGAACATTTTACTTTTTCTAATTTGAAGCAAAACCCGCATATACAAATTGACGGATTCACAACATTCCTGGCAAAATCAATTAATGAACCACGTCTACACACCTCTTCTTAGCATGAAAAAAAATTCTGAAAGAATTCAGTGATATAGGAACTTTACACATGAAGGAATGCATGAATTGGGTTTCTTTGGATTACCTGTGAAGAATTCTAAGTAAGTTGATCTGCAAAACTAAGGGTCAGAAATCAATTACTTTGATAGTTTTGAGTAAAAGAGATTATGGCCTTAATTTTTTTTTCACCCAGACTTCACGCGCTAGGCAATGTAAAAATATGCTGAAATAGCTAAGGCTACTGTTACTGTCCCACTGTGGATGTACCTACATGATGGTAACTATAAAAAAGGAAATACAAAAATCATGATCATCATGTTACCTGATTATTTAGCATCAAAAGGTAAGTACTCGAAGTAAGTACCATTATTTTCACTTTCAGCCAGTCAGGAGCTCTGCATTACATTTAATATATGCAGATCTTCTTCCTTACAATCTCCCACGCGTAGTGTGTCCTTTCCCATTCTGCATAGTCTATACCTAGAAGCAACAATAAAGTCATGATCTATGATGCTGTTTCAGCTGTATAGAGGCAAAAAATCAATGTGATGTAAAATTTATCATTGTTATCAGCTAGTAATAACACATGTATCCATATATATATAATGCTGTTATTCATGCTCAAATCACTATTGCATTGCCCTATAGACCTATATGATTTATCAATTTTAAATTGAAAGTAAGGAAAGAAAATACAGATCTTTGGGTACTAAAAATGCCTCTTTTGAGAAGCATGTTTACTTGAAAGTAAAAATGAATATGAAGAACTGAAATTTTAGACATAAATCTTTGTATTTAATAATTTGGGTTTTAAAATTTGTTAGAGAACGTATTTCTTGAAGAAGGCATTTTCTCCACGGGAACTGCATTGCCACATTTCATTTGGATCTATTGGGATGTGTACTTCTTCACAGGAGCACGTTGCACTCTGTGGGTTCCACGTAAATGAACTGTACTTGGCTATGTCTGTGATGTTGGTTTGAGGTTGTGTTTTGATACCATTATCAGTCCAGAGAGCGGTGAGCACCAAGGTGCGCTTTGGGCTGTTCTCCTCTTCCTCATGATCTCCATCAGCTACACTACCCACTCCCAATTGTTTGATATAAAACTAATAGTTTTCCAGTCTATGTAAGCACCCGGGAGTTGTAGATTC
Organism: Diceros bicornis minor; assembly: GCF_020826845.1. Classification (NCBI taxonomy): domain Eukaryota; kingdom Metazoa; phylum Chordata; class Mammalia; order Perissodactyla; family Rhinocerotidae; genus Diceros; species Diceros bicornis. The sequence continues at coordinate 22,114,825 of NC_080768.1, forward strand.
AAGAAAAGTCTCCACACTCTGCCCAACACACCCACCAGACAGTCACTACAAACTTTTCCTCTTTATTAATTCTAAAGCTTCCACAGACTCCAGAAAATGACTGTCTTAGGTTATTTCTAAGAAGGGTATGCACCATTTGTCCTTCAGAAATGCTCTGCAGTAAGATAATTGCTATAGTCAAATGGAGACTAGTGTCCTTGCAGCTTTAGTAGGGTATTTTGTTCTTCTTGGTAGCACCAAAGGAGTTGCGGATGTATCTGAAAATGGTGGCTGTTTAACAAATATATTTTTGTCAGAGCACAGGTTTGGTGGCTGCAATCAGTGCATAATGGCTTCTAAATCTTGACGTGTGTTATTACTAGAACTTAATGAAATAGACAAGATCATTCCTTTGTTCTGATTTCTACAAGAAAATACGTGGCTGGTAGCTTTCTAACCTCTTCTTGTAAATTTCCTATTTTTCGTTTTCTTTTTGAGAGGAATGATGGTTCAGTCCTTTCAGACGTTGATCAGAAAATATGCTTGGTGGAGTGTGAAGCAGACAGAAGGAAAGAAAATAGGAAAAATGGTCCTGAGAGAGGTGAGTAATCAGCACAATTTACAAGAGTTAAGGTTGCCATAGGAGTGCAAAGAAGAGGAAAGGACATTGACAGGATTCAATACGGTGTTGAGAACTAATAAAGTAAACATACATACACGCACACACACAAATGTAAGCTCCTGAAAGGCAAAGAATTTTTTTCCTTTCTGTTTTTTTTTAACTGTTGTATCTCCAGTGCCTACAACTCTGATAACAGACCACGTTGGTCTTTGGGATTCTAAGTCATTTTCTACTTACACAGATTTTCAAAATATCAGAAATTCTAGGATTGAGACTGAGACTTCTTTCTTTCAAGAAGCAAAAGTAAAAACCAATAAAGAAAATGAAGAGTACCACATTTTATTTTTCAAAGATTTACACATCTTTTTTTCACATTTAGCATCTCTGAAATCAAGATGCATCTTGGAATAATGGTATATCATATAGGAATTCAGTGTTTAAAAAACTGCTGGTGGAATATCAAATAAAGTGCATGACTATTATAACTGATGAGGTCTTAGAAGTGATGAAATAGGGTATTTTGGCAGTGTGTAATATTTCTTTGGTTTGCAATTTATTAACTTTTTTACTTCTTTCCTGTGGTTACTGATGTAGTTGCTTGGTGATTTATTTCAATTTGAGTATTCTGAGTTTGAAGATGAACTTATTAGCCAAGTAAATGCATACCCATCTCACTCAGTGTGTGGTACTCACAGCATCAGATGACTGAAGCCTCTCTCTAGTCTATTCAACAGATCTGAACTAGTCATTTTCTGGAAAATTACGTTTAAGATGTTTAGGTTGTGTTGCCAAATTTAAAAATCAGCAACTACTTCATCAACATCAATATAGTGGAATTAAGTTCATTTAAAGGTCACCTTTATATCTTCATGTGCTCTTTATATGTTATTCTCTTATTTTAAGCTTATTGAGATTCCAAATATGCCTTGATTCTAAAGGGGTAAGGAAGGATGACTAATGTGAAGGATTGGACTCGAAAGGGGCACTGAAAATCTGAAAGCTAAAGAAAGAGTTTCGGATGATGTTAATCATGCAGACACTTTAGGAAGTTGTGCATTTGATGAAAATTTTCTAAGAGATGACATTATTTCAGACATAGTTTTTAGTATTTCCTCTTTTGAGTGTAAATACGATCACACCTGATAGAAGATTTATGCATTTATAATACAATTTAATTAAATAACATACAATTGGCAGTCAGCCTATAGTCTCCACTGTTCTGTTTTTTGGAGGAAAGTTGCCCTTTCTGCTGGTTTGGAAATCACATTTTATTTTTCTCTAAGGTGATAGAAAATTATCAGAACTTGGAGGACAATTTGATCTGTTTCTAAAGCAGTTACAATTCACTTAAACACCCAATTTGAATCTCAATTGTATACAATTTGCATCCTATATTTAGTTTTTCCTTTTTTGTTAAAATGCATTGTTCTTCTTCCAATGATAGATGCCTCCAAAGTTTTTTCTTGACCTGAACTTGAATTCTTACTCTGTGTTATTGAAGCCACTGCTTGTTTGTTGGAGAATAGCTTATATTTTACTATTTACTCTCATTTAACAAGGACATGGCCTTCTATTAAAATAAATCATGCATATTTCCATTGTTATAATATTTTCCATGGCCTGATTTTCCACCTGTAATCTAAAGAGTTGGTCATGGGTGGGGAGCCTATGAATAGTTTGCTTGAGCCATGAAAGAGAGTGTTTGGCTCTCTGATTACCTTGAAAGATGAGAAAAAACCACTTATTTCTATTTTTCTTCTGGTTTTTCTCCAAATTAAAGGGTGGAATGACATGTGAAAAGGAATGGAGAGAAGAGGAATTATGGAATGTTTGTGCAGTCAGAGGTAGTTCAGACTTAAGAAAACTCCTAATATCTGCTGAACTCTTGCAATGTTACCCTAAGAGCTACATCTCATTAATCTCTCTATACTAAGTACTTTATTTCTTATTTAACCTTCAAAACAACTTTATATGTTAGCTGTTAGTATCAAACTCTCTTTAGAGCTTAGACAATTGGAGCTGAGAACTTAAGTAACTTTCCCAAACTCATGTTGCTAGAGTAAGGGTTTGAAATGAGGTTTATTTTACTCCAAACTTCATCCTCTGCATTATTTCTACACAATGTTATCTGTAGGCACTGAAGTTACTAGAGAATTTAAAACATGGAAGAGGCATTATTGGATTTTCATGTTGGAATATCACTCTGGTAGCAGTATAGAAACAAACTAGATGCAAGGCAGTAACAGAGGCAAAAAATCTTGAAAGCCGGTAAGGGAGTTAGTTGGGTAAGATGATTAATGCATGAATTAGAGTGGCAGTAATAATAATATTAATAATATTTGTAAGTAACAAATAATATTATGAATACTACTTGTAGGTAATAGTATTTGTAAATAACAAAGACCAGATAATTTAGACAATTCTCTGCTGAGAATAATTAAAAGTTGGATTAAACAATAAAAACAAAAAATCCTACTTAAAAAGGCCTCAGAGAACTAATGAAGAAATACCAGCCCAGGATTCAAGGAAAGAAGGAAACCAAGACTGGTGTTGGGGAAGAGGGAGAATCTCCCTCTGCCCTTTCCCTTAAGGTTCTTCTGGCTGGCCAAATAATCAACAAGACAGGTTAGCAGGAGAAAATAATACCAAGTTTAATAACATGTATACATGGGAGAAGCTCAGAAATGAGCAACTCGTCCCTCTGTCTAAGCTGCTTGCTTAAGTATTGCAGCTAAAGGCGAAGGAACGTGTTGGGGGTGGGTAGTGGCCTGGGACTTCAGAGGGCAGAAGGACAATTCTTTTCAGGATCATCTATTGATCATTTGGTCAGGGAGAGATAGAGTTTTTTGATAAAAGGGGCTTGGTGCCCCTCCCATTGTAACATCTATTTTAGATTATCTTTATAGCCATCATGATAGAAGATCTGTTCCAGGAATGAGCTAGCATGTCAGATTCTTTAGGCAGTTAGTGGGGGAGGTCAAATGTCCTTATTGTCTTCAGCTCGAAATAATCCGCAAACCAGAGCGGTGCTTCCTGGGGCAGCTTGCCCTGAGCACCACCAGTTCCCTCCTCTGAAACTTCCCTAGAAGTTTCACATATTAAAAGCTGAGCTGGTGACTGTGGAGAGAGAAATCGTGTTAGTATCCGAGTGATAAGAAGTCTGCAAAGAGAGAAAAGAACGTAGATTAGAATGAGGATGAACAGGCAGAAAAGAACAAATCGGAGCACATTTCCCCACACTCCATTAAACCAGTCCCCCAATCCTGGAAATAAGTCAGTCCAATAAAATGTGTGAGCTTCGTTTATCTGATGAAAAATGTCAATCTTCTCTTTTAATAGATTTAAGTTAGATATTACTTGACCTGTTTGATTCACATAAAAGCAACATTTTTCTCCAATGATTGCACATGTTCCTCCTTGCTGGGCAGTGAGCACATCCAGAGCACGTCGATTTTGGAGCACCACAGATGCTAGGCTGTTAATCTCTGACTGGAGTATGTTCAAGGTTTGCATGGTGGTGTTGAACTCTTGCTCCATTACCATAGAGAGATTTAATATTGCCTTTTCCCACTCATAATCTCCAAAGCTGGGGAATAGGACTCTCAAGGCTGAAAAGAACTTGGAGTTGTGATACACAAATGGATTTTCCACGATATCTCGACTGGCACGTTTATGTGGCACAATCTTATGAACAAACGAACCCAAGTTTGTAATTTGGCTAGCATTTAAGGTGGAGTGTTTGGTGACAGAAGGAGCCAGGTATCCAAGTCCGCATCGTCCTGACCAATTAGGTGGGAATCCTTTATACACTTTGTTGCCGCATAAAATGAAAAGACCAGTGTAGTTTAAAGACAAGGTTAGAATTGAGTCTGTAGTTCCCAGGATCTGGACTATTTAATGATCTGTGCCACTTGCACTGTTACTACCTAAACATCTCCATTTCCCATGAGCTACTGTCAGTCTGCGAGAACAGAATAGATTGCGGAATACCTGGTACAGGAGGCCTGCAGTCTGATTTTGGCAGCTATAAAGCCTGGTCTTGTCACCTGACCAGGTGAGTCCAGATTTTTGATCCACCCATATATAGTCTGTGGCATTGGGCAGCCTAACCATGCGGATAGCTGCGATACCCCAAGTTGCACACGGGTGGCTCGTAGGCCATCCAGAGCACTTGGTGATTTGGCAAATGTTTGTGCCAGAGGGAGTAGTGATAGAGTCACTTACAATTCCCTTGAGAGTTCTGAAGATGCCACCTGCGGAATCAAACCACAGAGTTTGACTGCAATATTGTCTCGGTATGTCACCCAGGAAAGGTCCAGCGCCATGTTTACTTTCAATGCAGAGGGAAAAACTTTCACCTATTGCTTGTACTTGGGCAAGGGACAGTCCTTGACCTTCTAAGTAGTCTTTCTGGGGCCCAAGTGACTCACCAGGAGAAGAAGCAGAGTGAAGTTTCCCTTGTTGCGGATACCATACTCTGTTATTCATCCATTTTCCATACTTAGTCTACCAGGTGTTCATATCAGCAGGAACAAAGACTAGTTCAGGTTCTTTTGCACTATCTAGCTGTTGACATAACCAACAGTCAGATTGATTAGTTAGCGTGGCTAGGGCTTGGTAAACTGGCATAAGGGGGTGTTTGGTCTGTGCCCGACCTGTTGAAAAGAAGAGGGTTAGTAAAAGCAAGACACAGATCGGAAAAGAGCCCATAGCAGAGACTTAGAGAGGGGAAGAGGGACAGATAGAGACCAGCACTCTCCAGTCAGCTTTCTAATAAATGATTAAAAAATATATGTATATATATATCCACTAATAGTTTGTGTGTGTGAGTGTGTATATATATAGGGAGTTTTGAAGCAAAGGGGAGGAAATGGGTCAAAGTAGGTTTTCTTGATCCGTGATCTTGGGAAAAGCTGTCTACTTCGTGATGTCGGCTGCTTCTGGGGCCTGGGTTTTGGCCCTCGAAATCCTTAGTTTAAGGTCTCCTGTGGGGATTATCTCCCAGTTGTCTTGAGAGCGATGTTCTGGGTCTATTTTGGAGTGGCTCGCATGGACCCAGGAAGATTTTTCCTTTATTTTGATGGCAGTGCAGGTCGTCAGTAAGACTTCATAAGGTCCTTCCCAGCGAGGTGACAGTGCGTGTTTTCTTCTAAAGACCTTGATGTACACCAGGTCTCCTGGTCGAAAGGGATGGCAAGGCTTGTCAGAAGGTGGTGGCCATGCCTCTTTTACCTGTTGACGATATGCTTCAAGTATACTAGTTAATTTTTGTATATAACAAGTCATAGCATCAAATTGTTCACTTAAGTTCCCATAATATTCATTTAATCCAGGAATTGAAGGTTTAGAGATGCCAGTAGGCATCGGACGTCCAAAAACTATTTCAAAAGGAGTCAGTCCATGCCTTCTATTTGGAGTATTTTGAATGTTCATAAGGGCCAAGGGCAGAGCCTCTGGCCATTTAAGTCCAGTTTCTTGACAGACTTTTCCTAGAGTTCTTTTTATATCTAGATTTTTACGTTCCACTTGCCCTGATGACTGAGGGTGATATGGGGTATGAAATTTTAATGAATACCCCAGAGTTTTTGCAAGCAAGTGGTTTATCTCTGCTGTAAAATGAGTTCCTTGGTCTGATTCAATCCATAAAGGAATGCCAAAGCGAGGAATAACTTCAGTTATTAATTTCTTTACCACTGTTGTGGCATCTGCATGTCTGGTCGGATAGCATTCAGTCCATCCACTAAACATGCAGACAATAACCAAACAGTGAGAGTAACCTAAAGCTGAAGGCATGTCTATAAAATCCATTTGGAGTGCCACAAAAGGCAGCGTGGGCCTGGGAGGACTTCCTGGATCACACTGATTTCTCCCAGAGACTTGGTAAGATTTGCAAGTTGTGCACTGGGAGGGGATTTGGTCAGAAATTTTATGGATGCCAGGGCAAAACCAATTGTCTTTTAGTTCCTTAACTATCCCCCGTTTGCACGTATGTCCCATTTGGTGGGAGATAAGTACAAGCCAAAAAGTCAAAAGAGAAGGAGCTACTGGAAGTCCATTTGGTCCAATGTATAATCCATCTGATAATTGTTTGGCACCCTTTTGTATCCATTGTCTTTTTCAGATTGTGGGGCATTTGCCTGATAGTTAATAACATCAGTCAGGGATAAAGGCAGGTTTAAGAATTGGGTGGAAAACGGATAAGGGGGTCCATAGTGAGCTGCATGTTTAGCAGCTCTGTCAGCCCTGTCATTCCCTAAAGATATGACATCAGTCTCCTTAGTATGGGCTGAACAATGAACAATGGCAATTTTTGAAGGAAGGTGAATAGCTTGTAATAAGGCTGCAATTAAGTGTCCATTAGCAATAGGAGTTCCTGCAGAAGTTAAGAATCCACGGGATTTCCAAATTGTGCCAACAGCATGGCAGACTCCAGAAGCATATTTGTGTAAACGAAAGAAAAACAAGGTTAATGGTTAGAGCAAATTGTAAACCAGTTTTTGAGTTCAGAGGACAGCCAGTGAAGAAGAATTTTAGATGTCAGCGTCAAAGTATCTTTTGCAGTTTAAAATGTCTCTGATGGTGTCGTCAGGTCATCTCTTAAGTTTATATCAAGTTCATCAGCTTCAGTTTGTAAGGCTTCAGGAAAAAGGGCAGGTTCAGTTCTCAGTGATTTTAAATGAAAATGATGGAAAAAAATCAAAAACGTTAGTTTGGACATCTGTAGCCAGATATTTCAGGAGACTAGAAGAAATCAGGATCCAGTCCAGTCAACAGATATAAAACAAAAACCTCAAAAGACAACAAAACTAGGATCTAATATCCGCAAATTTATACTGAAATAGTTTTTACTGAAATATAATTTTTTTCTCTAAAATCACCCTCATTTTTATCAAAGATAGCCAAATTAAAACTAACTAGTTTGTAAAATAAGTCTAGTTCCAATAGAGTTGGCCCAATTATTTACATAGGTACAGCAAGAATAACAGTTGATCACATAGGCTCTTTTAAATCTGCTTTGCTGGAACTTTTTATAAGGAATCTCAGATTGAACTTTAAAGGTCTCTCGAGGCCAGGAAAGCCAAGCCAAGGATTTTGTCATCAGACTTTGCCTGTAATACCTACAGATTTGGGTGAATCCCTCTCTTCCGAGGTTCCCCCCAAATATTTCGAGGTTCCTTGTACCTGCCAGATAAGTGACATTCTTTACTTATCCTGGTAAGTGCTGCTTGGAACATAAGGTACCAGGCCAATATTTCCACGTGGCTTTATTCCATAAAGTCCAATCTTCATTTTTCAAAAGCTGTATGGTTATATGGCAAATATGATGTTCCAGTCACAACCTTGGTAATATAACCAGTGTTTTCAATTGTGTCCTGTTATAAGGAGAACAGATTCTTACCGAACTTATGCAAATAACTATATTGCCATGAAAACAACAATACTCACTTACTAAGAGTTTCCAAATCCTGGAGGGATCAGGTAGAGAGAAAAAGATAAATATTTCCATTTTACTTACAAAAGTATCATTTACCAAATTGCTATAAGTCATAGCTATCTCGGGAGAAAAGAGAAAAAGTTTTCCTTAAATCTGAAAAAACAAAACATTAAAAATTCAGCAATACTTCAAATGAAAAATCATAAAAATTATAAGCATCCTTATCAGTTTATTCAGTCCTGTGTAATCCATTCTTGATCCCACTCTTTTTGTTAGTGGCTTTATGAAGTCATCAGTTTCTCCATCGGATTTCTGTAATTTTTTTACCAAGTTCAGTTTTATGATCAGAAAGTTTGTCAGAAACCTGCACTCCAGTGTAAATGTCAGAGTCCTTTCCATGAATTTTTCTGAAGTTGAAACATTTTGCAAAAGCATTAGAGCAAAGAAATAAGTCTGTAAACAACAAGACCTCAAAATGGCAATTGACAAGGACATTTGGTTAATTTTGTGACATACAACACTTTAAAATAATAATAACCAGAATTATGACTGATAACCAGGACAGATCAGAATTTCAGTAATGTTATACAATTTTAAAACACCTATATCAATAACATTTGCCCACATAATAGCACCTAAGCAGGCTTATCATCACTTGTCTGACAATGCTTTCCATGTAATTGAACATATTGAATAAGCTTAATAAGTTTAGTATCTTTCCCCTTATAGGAAGAGAGCAAATTTCTTTGAGAAGTTCCAGGGCCCTTTGAAAATTCTCAAAGAAATAAAAGTTAAAAAAAAGACTTTAAGATATGAATTTTGGGGGAGCTTGTCAAAATATAAACAGTCAAAGCAAACATAGCATTAACAGTCCAAAAAACCTTAATAGAGAGACCTCAGTCTTTTGAACGTAGGAAATTATTTTAACAGGTTTTTTTTTTCTCTGTCTTTTAGGTAGACTTACTCAAAGGGAAAGAAAAATCTTTTATAACCTCTTTATCAAGTTTAAGCAAATTATCCTTTTATGAGAAATTTCAATTTTGCACCAGCCTACTTCTGCTATTAAAACTCATTTACTTAATTAAATTCATTTCAATCTTAGCCAACTTGACCATGCAAAAACTCCTTTTCCAGAATTCCTCTTCCACAAACCTTCTATAACTTTCCTTTTACATTCAGAATTTGTCCCATGTCTTTCTTTTCCCTTCTAGTACTTGAGGACAAATTTATCTTTCTTAATCAACCAAACAAAATATTTCCATTCTTTGTACCTTTATACATCTTACTTTCCTTGTACACAGACATATTTTTCTTAATTTTCAATCACATATACTAATTAGAAATTTTAACCTTTAGAAACCTTAATTTGTGAGTAAAAACTAAGTAAACCATTATAAACTTTCTTTTACATTAGTATCTTGTGGCTTGGAAAATTTATAAACACTTCATAACTTCTAGAAATATGTTACTTTATAGTACAATCTTTTAATAAAACACATGTTTACCAATAGACCCAAAACACCTTTTAGTTTCCCTGTAATGAAAAGCCAAAAGTAGACAAATGTACATTTAGCAATCAATGTCTAATATCTTATCTTATTTGGAAATGATGATACTCAGAGAATTTTTATCATAAAACTTAGCAAAACTCTCAAGTTTTAAGTCACCAAAAAGAGTTTGGAAGTTGTAACCACCATAACACATAATTGTTGTTTAAAGTTCATCCAACATTCATCTTTTTCACAACTATTTAGTTACTTATTCCCAATAACTATTTAGATTGCCTATAAGACTTCATAAGACATTAGATAAAATTAGCCATCATTTAAATTACTATTTTTGTTAACCAGTTCTGTAATAGAAATAACATCAGTTTTTTTCTTACAAAATTTCATGTAAATTTCATCACCTCTTATACCTTTAAACATAATTATCATTAAGATTTTTATCAATAGGTCTTGATCTTCTAATTTTGGACAAGAGAAGCGTTCCCAGTCAGACATTTTAAAACATACTCAGGCAAAGTTGATGTAACCTCTTTGTATAAAATTAGCTCAAACATTCCAATCTTTATAATCTTATCAACACTTACACTTTTACATGTTCTCAATTCAATTGTAACCTGAGTCAAGGTCTTAAGACTAGTCAAATTTTTCCCTTCCTTTTTCTGGCCTTAATTCTTAGGTACCAATTAAGCAATTATGTGAGAGCTCTCAAAAAAATTTTTTTTCCCCCAATTTAGAAGTTTTTCCAATTCAAAGGATCCGTCATCTGGCCATTGACAAGTAGGATCTTCATTTGTATATTTATTCCAATAGTGACTCGAACCAATAAGCCTTTTTAAAGAAAGACCCGGAGGTAACTTTCCACGCTTAGACTAAATCTACCATGGACACAAGAGGCGTCCCTGGTGAGGGCGCAGATGATGTAGCCCCCATGATCCACAGAATTCACTCCCAAAGATATTCAGAGACAGTAAAAACCTTCGTTGCACAGGCGGTAAGGATGGTGTAGTGAAAACGGTGTCTCCGGTCTCCCACAATAGTGTGGGACGCCTCCAGTCACAGACCCGCTAATCTGTGACACTGGGCAGGCGATACTGGAATGGGATTTTTCCAGCACTAACAAGCAACGAAGGTTAAGACGACAAAAGCCCTTATGGACTGGGCCCTTCATGACAAACTCCCCTGAGAGCTTGGCACAGCCGGACAGAGACAGTTCGGAACCCCAGTCTACTCGACTGGCCACCAAGGTGCACCCCGGTAAATGCACCTTCCGTATGGTGGAGACCAAGGAGAATATTCTCACTGGTCACAAAGCCAAGTTTTCTCAGGACACAGAACAAGACAGAAGGAAAAACCTCATCCGGTTTTTTTTTTTTTTCTTATGTGCACAATGACAGCTTTAGCCACGCCTTAGGTCTCTTGGAGCCAGAATAATGCCTAGCGGGGTAGGTGCCGCGGGGTTGGGGACTGTGTGCTTTACAGAGTACCTCGTCGTTGCACGGACATTTTCTTGCAGTTGGCGGGGGACCTGTGTCATCTACCCCGTTCCGTGACCCAACTTATCCTGTCACGGGAGTCTTCTGAAAGTGGCGAGCGCCCTAATGGCTCTTAACTGCTCGACCCGCGCCCACCAAATTTGCGGCCTTTTTGGCTTCCAAGATGCCCTTGGCAATGACCTTCACTTCATGTGCATAATAACCCACAGCAAAGTTTGTAGACGCCGGTCTGGTGAGACCCGCACACTCACCAGTCTGTGGGGCCGGCGCGGACAGCAGGCTTATAGGGCCTATGCCTGCGTCCTACCCTATGGTATTTCCTTCTTATGACAAAAGACACAGACAAAAGAGAAAAACAGAGACTATCTCTGGGAGGAAAAGGGATCAAGATCAAAACCAAGAGTACTCTACCAAATTTAAACCAAGAGTCACTAAAAGCCCAAGAAACTAGTTTCCCAAATATTTTCTCCTGCCAATCTAAATTTAGAAAGAGAAAAAAATTCTCACCACTTCCTTCCACCGGACTCCGCAGATAGAGATTTCAGGAGGCTGACGTGGTAAGAAGTCTTACCTTTTGCCGGCTTTCGTCAGGCGTTCCCGTATCTCATCATCTGCAGCAGTCCAGGGAGAAGGCAGGTCTTCCAGCCAGAAAAGGCAACTTGTCAGCCAGTGTGGCTCCTGGCGACTACGCCAAAACTGTTGGGGAAGAGGGAGAATCTCCCTCTGCCCTTTCCCTTAAGGTTCTTCTGGCTGGCCAAATAATCAACAAGACAGGTTAGCAGGAGAAAATAATACCAAGTTTAATAACATGTATACATGGGAGAAGCTCAGAAATGAGCAACTCGTCCCTCTGTCTAAGCTGCTTGCTTAAGTATTGCAGCTAAAGGTGAAGGAACGTGTTGGGGGTGGGTAGTGGCCTGGGACTTCAGAGGGCAGAAGGACAATTCTTTTCAGGGTCATCTATTGATCATTTGGTCAGGGAGAGATAGAGTTTTTTGATAAAAGGGGCTTGGTGCCCCTCCCATTGTAACATCTATTTTACATTATCTTTATAGCCATCATGATAGAAGATCTGTTCCAGGAATGAGCTAGCATGTCAGATTCTTTAGGCAGTTAGTGGGGGAGGTCAAGTGTCCTTATTGTCTTCAGCTCGAAATAATCCGCAAACCAGAGCGGTGCTTCCTGGGGCAGCTTGCCCTGAGCACCATCACTGGCGAGTCCCAGCATTTAGGGCCACAGCCTCCTGGGGTGTTATAATCCTGGGCAATTGATGGAGAGGCTGAGTTTTGCTTTTGACAGTCACAGAGTTAGTATAATAGGGTTTGGAATCCAAGTCTAATCAATAGCAAAGGCCTTGGTGAATACACATTACTTTTAGTTGTGACCTGAAAAATTACACCTTTGAAGTAAAGGTAAACCAGAAGTAGATAGACCTTTGTGGGGACTACAGCTCAGCTTCAAATCATTTTAATCTTTAGAATTGAATTGAGACGAACCTGGATTGCCAGTCCATCCAGGTACCTGATAAAAACAGCATAATTCCACTCTGGAGGAAGGTGAAATCCTAGGCCTTGAGTAATTTCTACAACAATTTTACCAATATAATATCTGACATGAAAAAGGAAGCACACACAAGAGGAGACAAGACATCATGAATGCAACAACAAAAAAGCAGACAATAGAAACAGATTTACAAAGTGCTTCAGCTCATCAAGACACAGACTTTAAAATAACTCACCTTTCTTCCAAGGATAAGAAAAGAAAAAGTTTGAGAATTTTTGGAGAGAATTGTAAATTATTTTTAAAGTGAAAATTTATAACTGAAAACTACAAAGTCATTACTTAAGATATCAAAGGATGGTTTTTAAGAGGAGATGCAACACAATGAAGAAGGAATTCATGAACTGGAACATAAATCAGAAGAAAAAAAGAAGAAAATACAAAAGGTATCACATATAAATGGTAGAGTGAGGAAATCTAACCTTTTGTTGGAATTGCAGAAGGAGAGGAGAGAAAAATCTGACAAAGGCAATATTGAAGAAATGATTGCTGATATGCATCAAAAGTAATAGAAGACATCATGCAACAAATCTAAGAAGTCTAATGAACTCCAAGTAAAATAAATGAGAGAAACCAAATCATTGTATACATCTTGTAGCAATGCATTTTGGTGTGTGTTTTATGAACAGCTTACAACATCAAAGGTCACATTTCATAGTTGTGTTTCTGACATTCCACTTCAGCCACAGTGGGTGTTTACCTCATATACATATTGTGTTGTCAACCTACAGCCCCTTTGGCCATGCTATGTAGAAGAAACTTGGGTATCTTGAATGTTCACTCATTTCTATCTTTTGTTTGTTTGTTTGAGGAAGATTAGCCCTGAGCTAACATCTGTGCCAGTCTTCCTCCACTTTATATGTGGGTCACTGCCACAGCATGGCTGATGAGTGGTGTAGGTCAGCACCTGAGATCTGAACCTGCAAACTCGGGCTGCCGAAGCTGAGAGTGCCAACCTTCACCACTATGCCACCGGGCCAGCCCCCATTCATTTCTGTCTTATAGCAGACCCAAGATGGTATTCTGGGAAGAAATCCATTACAGTCAGCAGATATTCTTTTGGTTTGACTCAGAAAGGCTTTTCATCTAGATGGCCTTTTATCCAGGACTGTGGCTAGTTTATAATCTCCCTCTCTTAGAGATTCACACTGCAACCTAGCTTGAGTGACTTGCAGACAACCTCAAGTAAAGAAACCTTTAATTTAGCTAAACTTTACACTTTCCAAACTTGACATCAGAACCCTTTTTGTGTGTAACAGTAGTGATCCTAGGACACTCCTTAGGAAATATTGTTAAATTCAACCCCATTGTTACTAAGATAAAGACATGTGACTGAAAGAGCTAAAGTGAATTTCTCAAGATCCCACAATGAGTAACAGAGCAAGGAATAAAAGTTTGCTAGCTTGTTATTTAGTTTTTTATTTTTCTTAGTTTTTTTCCCTAAGCAAAAATAAATCTATTAAAATAAATTTAAAATTCTAAAGTATTCTGTCCCACTAGCCAAGTGAAATCACTTGTACACTTCTCAGCTATTTCTTCTGGTGTTAATCTCTATGTTTCTAAATTATATGTGTATGTATATATAGCTATACTATATCTGTTCCTTCAGCTTTTTCAAATTCATTTGATTAGGAAAAAAACTACTTTATTAAGAATGTAGCTTTCTACTTTAACCGAAAAAAAGAAAAAATGTATTATAATACATACTATAATCTGTTATAATTATAATTATATACGTGTTAGTAATATACTATATGTATTTAATATATACTATAATTATATATGCTATATATTCTACATTACTGATTCTAGATTATATCTAATAATCTGCATTTATGTTAGATTAAGATTTAGTTCACTTACAGCACCTCACCTCATCCTCTATCTTCTCAAATGAATTATGACACTAATTTAATTACATTATGTGCTATTTAGAAGCATGTTGTTCAATTTGCAAATATCTAGGAGTTACTCAGATATCTTTCTGTAATAAAGAATCTAATTCTTTTTGATGTTCGATCACTGACAGCTTGGAAGCCTCACCCCTCCCTCCTTCATTTTTCCCCACATCTTGGAAAACTGATAGAAAAGTCCAGGAACGCCCTCCCTTGACACCAACAGAGAAGTTCGAACCATGCAAATCCTGCCAGGTGCAGCCCCAACTACAATAAAAACCAGAGCCAAGGGGCCATCCGGTGGGTGGCATAGTGGTTAAGTTTGCGCACTCCACTTCAGCAGCCTGGGGTTCACAGGCTTGGATGCCAGGCTTGGACCTACGCACTGCTCATCAAGCCATGCTGTGGAGGCGTCCCATATACAAAATAGAGGAAGATTGGTATAGGTGTTAGCTCAGGGCTAATCTTCCTCAGCAAAAAGAGGAAGATTGGCAATAGATGTTAGCTAAGGGCTGATCTTTCTCACCAAAAAAACACTAAAACAAACAAAAAACCGGAGCCACCCACTACCCACCCACTCTAGGTTACACTCTAGAAGGAACCTGAGCCCTTCTCTTGGGAATCTTTTTGCTGTTGACTATGTGAATATGAAACTTTATTTTGTATTCATCGGTGTGTGTGTGTCATTCCTGCTGACATCCACAGATTCCAGAGAGGGCTGCCCAGCTTCCAGTAAGGTATGCTAGGCTCCCAAATAAAACACTTTTTGCTGTTCATTTAATTCCATTTTGGTTAGAGAGGATGGATTTGAATTCTTTTCTAATTGGATGGGATTTGTTTTATGGCCCAGCATATTTTCCATTTGGGGTGAATGTTTTACGAATATTTAATATAACGTATTTCCTACTGTTCTTGGATGGAGGATTCTGTAAATCTCAACTAGGTCAAATCGGTTGATAGTGTTCAAAACTTCTATATTCTTACTGATTGTATTTTCCATGTATTCTGTTAATTAGAGGAGTGTTTAAATCTCCAACTAAAAATCGTAGGTTTCTCTATTTCTCCTCTCAGTTCCATCAGTTTTTGCTATATATAGTAACTGGAGTTCTGTTCTTATGTGTACACATATTTACCATTATTAATTTTCTTAATGAAATGATTACTTTATTATTAGCTAATGTCCTTCTTTACCTTTGGTAATATTCTTTTTCAAAAGATTACTTAGTATGACATTAATAGAGCCACTCCAGTCTTCATTTGATTACTGTTTGCATGATATATATTTTTTCTCTCATATTTTACTTTAACTTATTTATGTCTTTATATTTGAAGGTTTTTTTTTTTTTCTCTCACAACATATTTTTGGATCTGCTATTTTATCCAATCTGACAATATCTGCTTTTCATTTGGGCTGTTTAGACCGTTTACACTTAATGTAATTGTGGATATGGTTGAGCTTAAATCTACCATCTTACTAGTTGATCCTTTTTTACTCTGTGTTTTTTTTTTTTTCCCCTTTCATGCTTTCTGTTGGATTAATTGAGTAGTTTTTATGATTTCATTTTATTTCCACTATTGGCTTATTAATTATACATCTTTATTACTTTTCTAGTGGTTGCTCAAAAGTTTATGATATACATCTTTAATTTATCACAGTCTACCTTCGAATAACATTATACCACTTCACATATAGTATACGAACTTTGTATAGCTTCATATCCTCATTCTTATCTTTTGGGCTATTGTTGTCATAAAGTTTACTAATACATATGTTATAAGCCCCACAATATATAGTTACTATTTTGCTTCAGAGAGTTGAATTTCTTGAAACTATTAAAATTAGGAATAAAGGACTTACATTTACCCTTATTTTTACCATTACTAGTAGTCTTAATTCCTTTGTGTAGACTTACACTCCTTCTGCCTAGAAAACTTAATATTTCATTTAATATTTCTGGTAGTGTAGTTCTGATGATAGTGGGGTTTTTTAAACTTCTCTATATCTGAAAAGTTCTTTATCACACTATTAATTTTGAATGATTTTTTTTTTACCAGGTATAGAATTATAAGTGGACATTTTTTTTTCTTTTAGTACCTTAAAGATGTTGCTCTATTATGTTTGAGTTTGCATAATTTTGAGCAAGGAGTCTGATATTATTTCTATATTTTTTATTTCTACATAATATTTTGTTTTTTTAAGCTGCCTTTAAGATTTTATCTTTATCTGTTTTTCAGCAATTCAATTATGATCCATCTAGGTTTTTAAGTAAAAAATATCCTTTTTTAAAGAGTTCTGTAAGCTTTTTGGGTCTATGATTTGACATTGTTCATTAATTTTATAAAATTCTTGGCCATTATCCTTTCAAGTATTCTATTTGCCCAATTCTCTCTCTTTTCTCCTTTTGAGACTCCTTTTGCATATATGATAGATTGTTTGGTATTGTTCCACATCTCTTAGACGCTCCATTCAGTTTTTTTCTTTTATTTTCTTTGTGTTTCAGCTTAGATAATTTCTATTAACCTGTCTTCTAGGTCAATGATTCTTTCTTCAGTTGTCTGTAGTCTCTTGATAATCCCATCAAAGGACTTCTTCATTTCTGAAATTGTGATTTTATGTATAGTGTTTCCATTTGACCATTTTAAAAATAATTTCTAAGTCTTGGCTGAAAATTTCCATCTATTCATCCATTATGTCCACCTTTTCCACTAGATCTTTAACATATTAATCACAATTACTTTAATGTTCCTGTCTGGTAGTTCCAACATCTTTCTCATCTCTGGGTCTGATATATTGATTGCTTTATCTCTCGATAATGGATTATATATTAGTTTTTCCTTTTTTGAATGATATGTTTTGGTTGAATGTCAAACATTGTGTATAGCAGAAGAGTAGAAACTAAGATAAATTGTATTTATACTCAATTAATAGGGTGTAAATTTCTCTTCCTCTGTCAGTTAATGTACAAGCTTTTGTCAATCTAGTCAGTAGTTGAGCTAGGTTTTATTTTTGTTGTTTCTATAGTCATCTTCAGTGCACAACAGACTTTAAATTCTTCCCACAGTTATCCACTTGTTCCTGGTGCTTAGTATGGATTATGCAGTGCTGGAGGGATTTTCTTAGTGCTTCTGTTCCACTTTCAGCTTTCATCAGTCCCTGCAGCCTCATTGCATGTGGGGATCTGTCTCTATGCTCATGCTCCTTGCTGCGCTTGTACTGGGATGAAGGGGAACCAAGTCTTAGTCTTAGGGAGGGTCTTTGAGAATGGTTCTCAAAGATGTGGCTTTCTCAGTGTCTCTGATGTTCTCCATCATCTTCCTCCCATTGTCCCCTTGGCTGCCAAGCTCTGCCTTGTATTGGCTGGAGGAATTCTGAGAGAGAGTTTTCTGTCCTTCCCCCAGTTGTTAGAAGTTTTCTTCTTATATTGGTACAGAATTATGGGCCTTAGATGATTTCTTGTGCCTCATTCAGGGAAAGATAATTTTTGATTATATCTTTCCACAGAAGGAACAGATATTTTCTTAGAAGCAAAAAATAGAAAGATTTCTTGATTCTTCTACAGTGTCTTAAGGCTTTTGCTTTGTATATGAAAAGAGTTTGGAGAAATGGTGGAAGTGTGCAACTAGAACCCAGTGGTAGCCAGTCACCGCCAGAAAGCCAGTGCCACTGAGGGCTGCTTCCTCTGGTATCCTCCCCTGCTCTTAATCTTTCTTGTTAACAGAAGGGATTTAGAACAAGAGCTTGCAAATAGGTCCAAACTCTCTCTTTACTGAGAATCCGAGTTATTCAAAATTGATATACTAGACTACATTCAGTCTTTAAGCAGTCACTAAAATTCTCACTGTTTTCTTTTTACCTGTTTTTTTTAATGGAAGCTGCTCCTTCCCTTGTGCTCTGCCAAAGGTGAAACAAGTTGTGTGTCCCCCTCTGTCCTAGAAGAGGCTTGTCAATTTTGGAATTTAGTTCACCTTGTTATCTTGTGACCTCAGCTCTCTGATAGGCTCAAGAAAAGTTAGGATTTTGTAGATGATTTGTTTTTTTCTCATTGTTAGGTTGGTAGTGACATTTTCTTGCTCCTTTTTCTATTCTAAGCAGAAGCAGAATCCTATGGAGCTTTTTAATGTTGGAGACAGACTTTAAAAATCTAAACAAATAAATTCAATAATTTCAGACGATGATAAGTGCTCAAAAGAGAACAGCTCGTTATGATTTAAGTTGGCTGCTGGAGTCACAAAGCCAATATTATAAAGGGTGGACATGAGGGGATGCTACTAGAATGAAGTCTGAATTTAAAGCTTAACCAATGTAGATTACCCCAGGGAGACTTGGTTAGACGGTTGCAGTGGTGTCTGGTTAGAGAGTAGGTGTAATCCACAATAAAGGAGGTCCCTTCTTTCCTCACTCCAAACACGTCTCTCCCCATTCATTAATTAGAACTCAGTTATTACTATTAATAGTAAAACACATAAAACTCATCAAACATCAATTGTGAAAAAATAAGCAATGTCTAATTGCACACCAAATGTATTTTCTAAATCCGTTTAAAAACTCGGGCCTTAGGACTATCTTGCAGGAGTAAAGATGAACATTTATTTATACCTAGTAGCATTTTCTATGAATAAGATCTAACTTCATTGCAAGTCTATTAATTATACAATAATTTTGGAATCTAATCAAGATTTGGTTATATTAAAGATGTTTATAATGAGAAAAAAATGGCTCTCTCCTCACAATTCTTATGTAGTAAGTGGTTGGTTTAGCTGAATAAGCTCCTGAAAAAGAAAAGAAAAAAAAAAAAAAGAAAATGTTTTCTGGAACACCATGACTCCTGAATTAATTAAATCAGCTAGGAATATGTTCACCAAAATGAATGCTATAAAGCACTAAAGAATGGAGATTTTGGCTATGATAGAGATAAGAAGGGAAATATTTTGGTAGTGCAAGACATTTGAACAGGGCACTGTGTGGTTGAGAGACAAGGATATATGTTCAGAGATTGGAAAGTAATATTAAATACTCATATTCTTATGTCTGAGTAAATACATGGGGACTAGTGTTAAATGTTAAAATATTTAGCTTTTTCAACTCCAGCCTAATTTTTTCAATTGGCACTGGTTTATAACAATTTTCCTCACTCACCTGGGAATTATTTTATGTAATTTTTATGTTGAAAGAAAAAATAAAAGAGAAAAAGTAGTTGAGGGGGAGAAAAGAGGACAATATGAATAAAACGTCTCTTCCATGACCATAATGCAATACTGTACTATGGATAAAGTCTTCCTGGTTTTACAACTTTCAGACCATAACAATAATTAGTATTTGTACTGTGTAGCAGAGATTACAGTGTTTTTATGTGCATTGTGTCCTTGAACCTCATACAAATACTTGAGATTGGTACTGCCAGCAGATGAAGTAGATTATGGAAGGAAATATGGCTAACCCACAATAATGTAGCTAGAAAGGGGCAGAGCTGGGACTCAAAAACTGTTCTGATTTCAGATCTCACGGGCTTTTCATTATACTCACCACTTCTCATGTCCCTGGAATATGTTGAATTTATTTAAAAATATATGTAATATTATTAAACAACACGAATACCCTGAGGACTCTATAATAATGTTTTAAGTTGCATTTTAATAGTGTCAGGGTGGAGGGAATCTCAGTGGCTTGGGGTTTTGTTTCTGGGTCTTATGCTTAAGGTAACCCTATTATCAAATGTCTTCTATTATTCCATCTAAAGTTTTGAGAAATAAGATAGCTCCTCAGAGCACTCCCAGAAATAGTCCAAAAAATCTATTTATTTGGTGTCTCTACTGTCATTGACAAAAGGGAATGCATTTGTAAAATGATTAAGAAAGGAGTAATTTGTAGATAGACTTGTTAATATTCATTGATATAATGAATAATGGAGTTTTCAAAGAGATTCAGCTGGAATTATTACAGATTCCACGAAAGAGCCACATCATTCTGTAGCCGATTTTAGTGCCGCAACAACCTTGCCAAAATGTATTTCAAAGCTACAAGGTTTGGAGATGAAACAGAGTTTATGAAGATGTTAAAAAGTCTTGGAAAACCAGAACACTAGCACCATTTTATCAATCAGGGACCTTGGTTGTCAGGATTATAAATAAAATTTTGACCATTTACACAGAGAAGCCATTTATTTAAAGCATAGTTGGTACTCATATAATACAGAGAAAGATTAGCTAGTCTGCCTCAGAGACCAAGGAAAGCTTTAGGGTGCAGCCAGTAGAACTTCCACCACGGAACATTCCCCAGTATTGTTCAACATTTCTACAGGATTCTTGATGCCGCCATGACCAGCCTGAGCAGTTCCAATAGCCCTTGCAAATGTGTTATTTCTGAAAGATTTAGTCTTGGACAGATACATCCAATCGGTTGAGCCTAGGTCATTTGTCTGAGATTCTATGATATGAGAAGAGGGGTATTTGGTGCTCGGGTTAGATAGCTTTAAAATAAACACCTTCCCTAAATATACGAGCAAAGATTTGTATGTTTTGCCTATCAGAAAGATCCCTGGCTGATACAGTCGTGTTTATTTTATAGTTGCTGAACTCTTTTCATTTATTTATTTTCTTAGGAAAAGAACCTAGAATTTTAATATAATTATGACAATGTTCTTTTGTCACCAAAATTTACTATAAAAAGAAAAAGGTTCTTTCATGAAATCTATAGTAATTCTAGTTAAGAACATTGTAAAAAGTTGCTGGATCGACAAACAAACAAACAAACAAACAAAAAGACAAGTTCTACAATTATTTTCTAACTTTCCATTTCTTAGCTTCCTGATATTCTTTATATTGTCCAATATTTCTTTTAACATTTTTTCTTTTTTTGGATGGGAGTAGGATTTGGCAGGATTTTATGAGTTGATTGGAGGGTTGGAAAAAGAGACAAAGAGGGTCATAGGGAACCTGATGAATCAATAACCAAATAAAATTAAAATTCAACTTATCTTAGGCTTTCTCGACTAAAGAGCTTGCTGTAGTAACTGAAAAACAAACAGAAAAAAAGAATCCCAAAGACTTATGGCCTAAGATGTTGTTCAGATACCTTCCACCTAGCAGGAGATGTTTGGGGTGGGAGTGAGAATGACATGTGACGGGACGAAGCCTCATGTTCTTAAGAGTCAAGATTCTATAATAAAAGGATTATGCTGGCAATAAGGAGAAGATTGCAAGTGATTCAAGTGAGTTATACAAATATAAATTATTTACTATTTCTCCTTATTTTCTTAGGTATAAAAAATCAGCACATACACACATCTTGTATTTCCTAAAAATGATATTTGATTTCTCCTTCTCACATTTCCTGTGGTTGGAAGAACAGCATTTTTCAAAACTGAAAAGTTTGAGGCGTACTTAATGAAGAGAACAATAGCTCAATTAAGTTCAACACAGAGAAATGATTGCTTAATATAAATAGATGAAACCAGGTTCCATTTGCACTTCAGACATTGGTACGAAGCATTATTTTCTGAATTGATTTTATTGAAAACTGCCAGGAGCAATTTTTCAATGAAGTGTTTTATTCTGACAGTATTTACTTCTTGCTACACCTTCCCCAAAACTTAATAGTCTCAGACACATATCCCCTGACCTAAGAATATTTTTCTTAGATATTTGAATATTAATATCTCTTTCAGTTAACTATATTTAACCATATGTAGTTACCTTAAAGTAAAATGAGGTTAAAGTATGGTTAAACCTTATAGACAATCTATAGTAGCTTGGTTAGGAAAAAATAAAGAAAAACTATTGCTTTCATAGGTTTTAGGAAAATTGAGGGAAATTACAAGAGTCAATAAATGATATACTCAATAAGTAAGTTTTATTCTTGAAAACAAATTGAGTTTTCTTTGAATGTTTAAAAGCCCCTTTTCAAGTGTAACCTTCCAAAATAATGCCCCCTCTCTTCTTTTATTCCTTAAGGTGGGCCATATTAGAATTTCTCCAGGTAGATATGCTCTTAGCAGTTTTCACAAAAGATACCAGAATACCTTGGGGAATAAAGTAAAAAGCACGATTAAGTTGTGAGACAAAGCCTCATTAAAGAACTCATTTGAAGAAATACCATCTCTTCTCTATTACACACAAATTGCTTCTAGGCACTAAATAAGCTCCCTCAGCGTGAAAAAAGCAAATCAGTCATGTTGATTTTGTGAACATTTATCTTTAGTTCTTTAGTGCAATTAGAGAAAGTAGGAAGTCTGCCCTACTTAAGACCAAGACATGAAAAATCTCTCCTCTTTTCCCCTTTCATAAATTAGAATGTATTTGAGTGAAATAGGACAAACAGAATCTCTTACCACGTTCAATACTAGTTATCTTCAGCTTTCCTTCTCAAAGGTAGGGTTTGAATGATATAAAATTTTAATACCACACGTGAATTTTGAGAATGTTAACCCCTTCAATCTTTATGTCAATACCATCTTAAAAGTTATCAACTTTAAGATCTAATTTATCAAGTTAATCCTATCATAGGGATCTGAAAAAAAAAGTTAAAAAACATGTAGTACCTTTAAAAAATAAGGAAAATAATTATTGAGGAATTTACTTACTCTGAAGGGCTGGGCATGTAAATGAAAGAAACTTTATATTGGCAAATGACCAGATTTGCTCTGGGGGTGTTTAATTATGGAACTAAGTATTTAAAGATGAATTTTCAGCAGTAATTATACTCCTTTTAAATGAGAAATAAAGGAATATAGTCAGTCATTGTTCTGTAACAAGATCACAAAATAAATTCTAAGTCCAGTAATATTAAGACCACTTTGCAAAAAATTTATTATATGTACTTTATTTTAGATTACAAAGATAAGTTCAATTAAAATGGAAAACTAAATATCCCACTTAGACTTGATATTTGGCTTCAAGGAGAAACATAATAAGCAAATTAGAATTATGAAAGCATATGGAAATGTATAATGATATAATCAGGGTATTTAGTTTCTGCCAGGTGGAATTAAGTTACCACGTAACAATACAGTAGAATCCTCTTTATAGATAGTAGTGGGAAATATCCAAGTTCTATTATTTTGTATTTTCATTCTACCCAAATTATTTTAAATTTTCAGTGCATTATTTCCCTTTAGATTTCCCCTTTAGTGCTAAGCATTTGAGGAAATGAACTCCTTTTCAGATTCACTCCCAAATTCACCCAGTTCTAATGTTTTGGGCAACTCTCCTGAAACATAGTATAGGGCCTCTGCACTTGGAAACAGCTATAAATTCATGGATCTGTTCCAATTCTCGAATTATGATATGTGAGTTGGCAATTCAAGGGATACGTTTGGAATGCTCTTGAATTTAAATCTTTCTAAGTGTGATTTGGAGTCCTGGTATATTTATGTTATTATATAGAAGTTGTTCTCCAAAATTTTCATTGAAGTTTTGGAAAATATTAGGTATGGCTTACCAAAAAAATAGAACACAAAATATTTAATCCAGGCCTGGGGACTATTGAAAGCAAGCTTAAAACAAACTGGAAATACATTGAGCTTACCAAGTGGCTGAAATAACTGACCAACTCTATTATGATCTATTAGGACCTGTATTATAACATTAATGAAGCATATATGAACAGGGATGTATTAAATTTTTTTTAACATAATATTTTGTTAAAAAGTAGGAGGTAAGATTTTCATAATATGTTGGTCATTATCAAAAGCATAACTGAAATTCACAAAATGCCATATTAAAGCAGAATTGCCTTCAGTGTCTGGCACATAGCAAGAGGCCATTAATATTTGTCAAATGGCTTATTTGATGTAGTTGCTATAAACAGCAAGTATGTGCAATATAGTCTGTGGAATTCCAGTCCATAAAAGATAAAAAATTTGGAAGTAGTCTGGTAAATCAACAAGGTGTTCTTTATTTTTGTTTTGAATGTTTGGCATAAAAATCAAACTTCTTCTGGTAACTCAACAAGTACTTAAGGAACATACGTCATGAATCCAGGACTTGATTACAAATGGCAGAGATTAAAAAGAAGTAAATGGTGTAGCTCTTATTGTTAGCTCTATTTGTAGCTGAGCTGGTTTCAATGAGTACTGAGTTATCTTCCAGATGGAAGTCTCTGGACATCTCTGGAACTGACCAATGACTGGCATTCATCATTGGCTTTAGAGAAAGAGCAGAGACATAGACAGTTGACAGTCTGAATTTGAATCTAATATCTTAGGTTGACGAGCCATTCTGAGCTCATCTTTCTTAACTGTAGAATGTGGACAATAATATTATATTGCAATATTATTTAAAGACTTGGTAATAAAATGTGAATAAATGATCTACACATAGAGTAAGCACCCCAAAAATGATAGTTTGTCTTAGATGGAGGTTTCGAGTAGGAAAGGCACTTTAGGTAGAAGATTTGGAGGCAAATGAAAACTGATGACTCCACTGACCACTACAGTATAAAATGAAATGTAAAGGACCATAAAATATCCTTCTACATAGTTGATGCCACGTTTAAAAATGTCTTCAAAATGTGAAAAGTAGTATATGGAAAAAATAATTTGTACTGTGATTTTATTATTAAAGATACTTTCTTTCATCCATCTAAGAAGTAGTCACTTTTTGTCTTCTTTGCTTCAGGAGATTTTGTGTTACAAAGCCCCAAAATGAGGTTAATAAGCAATAGAAACCACTCTTCTTCATCATTAACAACAAAAAGTTACTAAGAAGAGTTGGGTGGAGACAAGGGGTGTGTGCAGGTTGGGGAAGGGAGGACATTAATTGTATAAAACCAAGTATATTATCTATTGCTGCCTAACACACAATTCCACCACACACATTTATTACCTCATATTTTCTGTGGATCAGGAGTCTTGGAATAGTTTAACTGGGTTATCTGCTTCATGGTTTCTCACAAAGCTGCAATCAAGATGGTAGTCAAGGGTCTGTAGTCTTATCTGAAGGCTCAACTGGGAAAGGATCCTCTTCCAAGCTCACTCAGTGCTTGCTGATATCATTCGACTTTCCACGTGATATTGCACTGAGGACCTCAGGTTCTCTATGACTGTTGACCAGAGGCTGCTGCCCTTAGTTTAATGCCAACAGGCCTCTCACACATGGCAGCTTGCTTCATCAAAACATGCAAGCCAAGAAGGCAATAGTGAGCATCCAACAAAATGGAAGTCACAGTCTTTTGTAACCTTTTCAACCTAATCATACAAGTGACAATCTATCACTTGCTTTAGAAGCAGATCACTAGCTCCAGCTGAAACTCAAGTGGAAAGGATGTATTATATTGAGTTATTTTCATATGTTCAGACAACCTTGCATTCCAGTATAAACACAAGGTTTATACTGCACCTCAGGAGGTGAGGATAATTAAGAGCCTCTTTGAAACCTGCCTACTATATAGGAGGATTTTGATAGGGATGGCATTGAATCTCTAGATCACTTTGGGTAGTACTATCATCTTAACAATAGTAAGTCTTGCAATCCATGAACATGGGATGCCTTTCCATTATTTAGGTCTTCAGTTTCTTTCAATGATGTTTTGTAGTTTTCAGTGTACAAGTTTTCCACTTTTGTTATATTTATCCCTAAGCATTTTATTCTATTTGATGCTACTGTAAATTTAGTTTGTGTTCTTAAGTTCATTTTCATTTCAATGTTCACTGATAGTATATAAAAATATAATTGATTTCTGTATATTGTTCTTATATACCAAAACCTTGCTGAACTAATATATTATCTCTAATAGGTTTTTGTTTTTTTATTCTTTGTGTGTGTGTTACATGCCATCAAGTCAGCTCCAACTCCTGTCAACCATATGAATGAATGATGTCCACAGTGTCCCGTCCTCAATAGCCCTACTGACCTTCTTTAGACTCATGTCTATGGCTTCCTTTATGGAGTCCATCCATGTCATATTTGGTCTTCCTTTTTTGCTGCTGCCTTTTACTTTTCCCAGCATTATTATCTTTTTCAAAGAATCCTGCCTTCTCATGATGTGCCCAAAGTAGGACAGCTTCAGTTTTATCATTTTTGCCTCCAGTGATAGTTCTGGCTTAATTTGCTCTAGAACCCACTTTTTCATCTTTCTGGCAGTCCTGAGTATCCATAGAGCTCTCCTCCAACACCATATTTCAGATGAATCATTTTTTTTCCTGTCAGCCTTCTTCACTGTCCAGATTTTGCTACCGTACATAGTAACTGGGAATACAAGGATGTGGATAATCTTGACCTTGGTCTCTAATGACACTTCTTACACTTGATCTTTCCTAGTTCTTTCATTGTTGCCCTTCCAAGTCTGTCTTTCTTGATTTCTTGGCTGCAGTCTCCATTTAAATGAGATTTATGACTGAACCAAGGTAAACAATGTCAATGTCTTCATTGTCTATGTTAAAGTTGTGTAGTTCTTCTATAGTCATGATTTTTGTCTTCTTGATATTCAAATGCAGTCCTGCTTTGGCACTTTCTTCTTTCACTTTCATCAGAAGTTGTTTCAACTCATTGCTGCTTTCTGCCAGTAAGATAGTGTTATCTGCATATCTTAGATTGTTGATATTTCTTTCCCCAATTTTCACTCCTCCTTCAGATTTTCTATATAGAACATCATGCCGTCTGTGGATAGAGATAATTTTACTTCTTTATTTCCAATAGGATTCCTTTTGTTTCATTTTCTTGTCTAATTGCCTTGGCTAGAATCTCCAGTGCAATGTTGAATAGAGGTAGCAGGAGAGGGCATCTTTGTCTTGCTCCTGATCTTTTTTATCATGAAAGGGTATGTTGGAATATTTCAAGTGATTTTCTGCATGTATTGAGATGATCATGTGATTTCATCCCTTATTCTTTTAATGTGGTATGTTACATTGAGTTATTTTCATATGTTCAAACCATCTTGCATTCCCAGAATAAATCCCATTTGGTCATGTTGCATAATTCTTTTTTATATGTTGCTGGGTATGATTTTCCAATATTTGTTGAGGATTTTGCTTTTGTATTAATAAAGTATATTGTTCTATAATTTTCTTTTTTAGGGATTTGTGTCTGGTTTTGGAATCAGAGTAATGCAGGTCTCATAGGATGAGTGGGAAATGTTTCCTCCTTTTCTATTTTTGGAAGACGTAGTGGAGGATTGATGTTAATTAGTTTTTAAACTTTTGGTTGTATTCACTAATGAAGCCATTTGGTCCTGGGATGTTCTTTGTGAGAAATTTTTGGTTAGTAATTCAATCTCTTTGTTATAGGTCTATTCAGATTTTCTATTTCTTCTTGAGTCATTTTCAGTAGTTTTTGTCTTCTCAGAAATTTATCCACTTCATCTAGGTCTTCTAAAAACGTTGGCACACAATTATTCATCATATTATCCTTATTATCCTTTATATTGTGGCAAGGTTAGAACTAATACCCCCCTGGTTTCAGTTTTTTGAGTCTTCTCCCCTTTTTCTTCATAGGTCTAGCTAAACTTGTTGATTTCATGGATCTTTTCATAGAACCAACTTTTGGTTTTGTTGATTTTGTCTATTGTTTTTCTATTTTCTCTCTCATTTATCTCCATTCTAATCTCTATTGTTTCATCACTTTTGCTTGCTTTGCATTTAATTTACTCTTCATGTTTCTAGTTCCTTAAGCTAGAAGTTTAGGTTATTGATTTGGTATCTTTATTTTCTTTAATAAAATTGTTTACACCTATAAATTTTTCTCTATGCACTGCTTTACCTGCATTTCATAAATTTAGTATCTTTGTATTTATTTTTATTCATCTCAAAGTATTTTCTAATTTCCCTTGTGATTTATTCTTTGATCTATTGATTATTTAGGATTATGTTGCTTGATTTCCACATATACAAATTACTTCTGATCATAATGAAATGAAATTGGAAATCAATAAAAGATGGAAATTTGGAACATTCACAAATAATTTTAATGCTTTTAAATTTATTGAGACTAGTTTTATGATAAGTTCCCTCCTCTGGGCACCCCAGGTGACCTCAGGAACCTGAGGCAGAGGCAGAGACTTGATTGTCACCTCGTGGGCTGCTAGGGGATCTACCTATCAAGCCAGCTTACCGGTGCAGATTCAGAGAAGAGCAGGAAATGAGAGTCCCGACTCAGGTAGTGTGGTGCAACCCAGTCAGCAGCTTTGGCAGGAGGAGGCAGAGCTGGGGGACTGAGGAGCAGCTAGATGGTTCTGAGGAGCAGCTGCATCACTCAAGGTCAACTCCAGACTGGAGGACTGAGGAGCAGTTGCATCACTCGAGATCAACTCCAGGAGACTGCCTCCCCTGCTTTGGCATGCTTGGGATTTTATTGAGTACAGAAGCTTTTAGGGAGGGATGGGGAGGAAAGAGTAGGGGAGGGGTCCACACAGCAGTGTGAAATCTTTTTCTGGGAAATCTTCTGTGGTCAGCTAGGTGTTAAGTCTTCGTCTTCAGTCAGCTAGGTGTTAAGTCTTCTTTTGTGGTCAGGTACTTTCCTTTGCCCTAATTATGTGCTCTAGCAAAGCAAGCAATACAATGTCCACAAAGTCAGGTCTCTCTGGGTCAAACAGGGCAAGGAGAATGTCAAAGACCCTTTTAACTTGATCCCGGAGCTCTGATTCCATATCTGGTGATCCTTGGTTCTTGGGCCATCCACTCATGATGCCTTTACAGTTTTATGCCCTAACATATTATCTATTCTGTTTTATGTACACTTTCAAATAATGTGTATTCTGCTATTGGATGAAGTATTATATAGATGTCTGTTAGGGCTAGTTGGTCTAGTTATAATGTTGCTCAGATCTTCTGTTTCCTTGCTGATCTCTCCCTAGTTGTTCTGTGCATTATTGGAGGTAGAATATTGAAGTTTCCAACTATTATTGTTGAGTTATCTATTTCTCCCGTCAATTCTGTCAGTTTTTGTTTGATGTATTTTGGAGCTATGTTTTAAGGTGCATATGCATGTTTATAATTGTATATTTTCTTGAGGGATTGATCATTTTATTAATATATAATGTTGTTTGTCTTTGTAACACGTTTTGACTTAAAGTGTACTGTTTATGATATCAGTATATCAGCTGTTTTTGTTTATCATTTGCATAGTATATCCATTCTTTTAGTTTCAAGGTATTTGTGTCTTTGGATCTAAAGTGTATCTCTATAGACAACATAGAGTACCATCATGTTTGTTTTATTCATTTTGCCAATCTCATTCTTTTGATTAGAACGTTTTACCCATTTATATTTAATGTAATTATTGATAGCTAGAATTTACATTGGTCACTTTGCTATGTTTTCTATATCTTTTATGTCTTTTTTGTTGCTCTATTCTTTTATGAATTGCTTCTTTTGTGTTAAGTACATATTTTGTAGTTTACCATTTTAATTCCCTTGTCATATTTTTTTGAGTTATTTTCTTAGTGGTTGCCCTGGGGATTACAATTAAGATCTTAATTTATAACAATCTGATTTGGATTAATACCAGGTTAAGTTCATAACATACAAAAACTTTCCTCCTGTATAGCTGCATTTCCTCATCTTTCTTTGTGTTCTATTATTATACAATTTACATCTTTATACATTTATATTTTATTTTATGTTTATTTATGTAGTTACCTGTTCCAATGCTGTTTATTTCTTTATGTGGATTTGAGTTACTGTCTAATGTCCTTTCGTTACAGTCTGAAGGGGTCCTCTTGGTATTGCTTGTAAGGCAGTCTGCTAGTTACAAATTCTCTCAGTTTTTGTTTATATGAGAATGCCTTAATTTCTCCTTTATTTTTGTAGGATAATTTTGCTGGATATAAAATTTTGTTTTGACAGACTTTTCCTTTCAGTGCTTTGAGTATTTCATACCACTTTGTTTTGTCCCTATGGTTGATGATAAGAAATCAACTGTTAATCTTACCGAGGATCCTTTGCATGTGACAAGTCACTTCACTTTTGCAGCTTTCAAGATTCTCTCTTTGTCTTTGTCTTTCAACAGTTTGATTATGATGTGTCTAAGTATGGATGTCTTTCAGTGTATCCCACTTTGAGTTTTTTTGGAGCTTTTTGGATGAATATTAACATTTTTCATAAATTTGTGAAGTTTTCTGCCATTATTTCTTTAAATATTTTTTCTGTCTCTTTCTATCTCTCTTTTCTCCTTACGGGACTCTCATTATGCATATGTAGGTATATTTGGTTGTATCCCACAGGTCTCTAAAGCTTTGTCTACTTTTCTTCCTGTTTTCTCTTTTTTTCCCTTAGACTGGATAATCTCATTTTACCTATTTTCAAGTTTGCTGATTCTATATTCTGCCTCTTATAATTTGCTATTGAGTCCATCTAGTCACATTTCCCCTTAGGTTACTTTACTTTTTAACTCTAAAATTTTTAAAAATTTCTTTTTAATAATTTCTATCTCTTTATTGATGTTCTCTATTTGGGGAGGCATAATTCACATACTTTCTTTTAGTGGTTTATCCTGGTTGACTTTAGCTCTTGGAACATATTTAAAATAGCAGATTTAAAGTCTTTGTTTAGTATGTTTAATGCCTGTGTTTCCTTATGGACAATTTCTATTGACTTATTTTTTTCTTCATATATCACATAATTTATTTTTTGAAAACTATACATTTTATATAATATGGCAACTCTGGAAATCAAATTCTTATTCCTTCCCAGGGTTTGTTGTCTTAGTGTTTGTTTTTATTGTCACTGTTTTTTTGTTTAGCAACTTTCTTGAACTAATTCTATAATGTCTGTTTCCTTGTCATGTGTGGCCACTGAGGTTTCTGCTCAATTAGCTTAGTGGTCAGCTAATGACCAGGCAGAGATTTCCTTAAATCCCTGAAAACAATAAATCTCCTAATCTTGTTGAAGGGTTCTCTGTGTGTATTAGAGCATGCCATCAACATTCAGCCAGGCAGTTTACAACTCTGCCTTAGCCTTCACTTCATTGTGTAGACCCTCAAGGTCAGCCAGAGATGAGAACTTAGGGCCTTCTCAGGTCTTTCCTGGGTGTTTTCACAACCCTGCACATGTATTTGGTCTTCTAGATTCTCAGGAATATATCAGAACTTTCAAAAGCATCTTATGGAAATTTCATTTTCCAGATCTTTAAGTTTTTTGGTTAGTTTGTTGTTTGCCCCAACTGTTATCATTGCATAAAGCAACTACGATGTAAAACAATTGCCACTGAGTAGTTTCAACAATTGTTCCTGGGAAAAAGACAGTTTGCAATGGGTGAGTTCTGTGTGAGGTTACATAAAGATAAGGCTTGTGAATAGGTTTTTCTAGGGACTTACCGAATAGGCAAAATAGTGAAAACTGTTTGAGAATGGGGATTTGAAAGAGCTCCAACCCTATTCTGATCCCTAGTGTCTATAAGGCTTCTGGTTTTCATTCTAAGTGTTGGCTGTTAATTTTCCAGGCTACTATGGATTGACAAGAAGGGGATGGGAATAGGGTAATTTAAAATGTCACAAAATTCTCTGTTCTTACAAAGATTTAGACATTTTCTTGAAGAAATGCTCTGTGGATTGATGCAAAGTTTTGGTTAATTTTTAGAGTTTTGAAAAAGTTGATTTTGACAATGTTTGACAGTTTTTCTTTGCTTTTATAGAGGAGAGGAGTTTTGGAGGTTCTTACTGTACCATTCTTGAACATGTCTGAGTAAGTTTATTTTAAGTAAACTTATCTTCTGGCTCTAATATGCCATAATTATTTTATATTGCCATGTTTTATGGTTTTTATTGGTTAGTCATTCTTGAAAGAGAGCAATTTTATTCTTGCCTACTAAAATATAGTATAGGAATAGTGAAGAGTAGATTGCCTTACTTTTTTTTCTTGGTGCCATTAGCATTACAACGTAAGATCTTAAGCTAGTTGACTGGCTGAATTAGTTTTAAATTATCATTTCAGTCACTTCCCTGATTCAGTGTTTGTGAGTCATAGATTGTGAGACTGGGTGCTATTGAGCAATAGGTGGGAAGTGGAGCAATTTACAACTTCAGGAAGGGAGTGCTGTTTTGTTGTTTTTCTTCATGCCCATTTTTGTGAAAATAACTATATTTTTAGACAAAGAAATAGTGAGAGGAGTAGCATTGTTTTACGTGTGTGAAAATCTTCTTAATGCATGGCTTAGTGGAAGTTAGTTGAATTCTAATATCTGCTTCTGTTTTCCATATGTTGAAATATGTTGTTTTCGTTGAAATATATGAAGAAAATCTGCCTTCACAGAGATATGTAAGTAAAGGAAGGAATATTTTAATAGATGTTTTAATTCACTTTGGATATTCTTATTTGATACTATACCAAAACTATACATGTGGTAGTTTCTTAAAGGTTAATTGTAATGTGAAATAGGAAAGCATATTAACAATCTTTTTGTATTCTGTTACATTAAAATTTACTGGGTTATCTTGTACGTGAATAGTAATTTTTACCCAAGTATGATTTATAACATCATGCATTGAACATTTAGAAAGTATTGGTTCACTGAATTATGTATCTTCTCCATATTGACACATTTTATTACATAATTTTTGTAAAAAAACACTTTAAAAAATCACTACTCATCTCATTAGAAGACTCTTTAATTATTGGGAAGCTGTCAAACTCAAGGTGACTGATACAAGTGACAGGTTTACTTTGTTTTCAAGAAAATGTCTGCCAAATATACATTTGAATAACCCGAGTATTTTTTTCAGTGTTTTTTTTCAAGTAAAAATATTTTTCCATGGAAAACTTGGCTGCTTCAGCTTGCAACTTTAAGTGTCATGCAAGCACTTTTCCTGGAGACATTTATCATATAAGCATTATATGCAGAAGTGCTTTATACACTTTATACACACTTTCCATTTTATCAAACAGAAGATTAAAAAGATGTGCTCAAGTGTTGTGATTTAATAAAATTATGAATATTTTACTGATAAATATCACGACAAATGTTCTTCAGTTAAATTGGCATCTTTTTCTATTTTATTTTTTTGTGAGTGTGTGAAGATGAAGAATACAACAACTACCACAACAGTTTGCTGCCTCAACCTTGATTTATGCTAAGGCTTCAGCAGTTTTACCCACTATTCCTTTGCATCATTAAGGGAAATTTAAACACCCTGGAAAAGGCAAATAATTTTTAAATATTATTTGAAAAACATTATGAAATCATAGATCCCTGAAAGTATCTCAGGTTGCCTTTTCATTCTGTTGTTTGTTTCCTTTGTTGTGCAGAAGCTTTTTAGTTTGATGTAGTCCCACTTGTCTACTTTTGCTTTTTTTACCTGTGCTTTTGGTGTTATATCCAAGAAATCATTGCCAAGATCAATGTCAAGAAGTTTTCCCCTATGTTTCCTTCTAGGAGTTTATTTAAGGCCTTACATTTAATTAAGTCTTTAATCCATTTTGAGTTAACTTTGTGTATGGGATAAGATAAGGGTCCAATTGGGCAAAGGCACTGAATAGACATTTCTCCATAGAAGACATACAAGTAGTCAACAGGTGTATGGAAAGGTGATCAACATCACTAATCATCAGGAAAATGCAAATCAAAACCACAATGAGATATCACCTCACACTTGTAAGGATGGCTATTATTAAAAAACAAAAAACAAACAAACAAACAAAAAACTCAAAAGATAACAAGTGTTGGCAAAGATGTGGAAAAAAGGGAACACTTGTGTACTGTTGGTGGGAATTTAAATTGGTGCAGCCACTATGGAAGACAGTATGGAAGTTCCTCAAAAAATTAAAAATAGAACTACCACATGATCCAGTAACCCCACTTCTGGGTATGTATCCAAAAGATACAGAATCAGAATCTTGAAGATATATCTGCACTACCATGTTCATTGCAGCATTATTCATGATAGCCAAGATGTGGAAATAATCTAAATGTCCATTAACAGATGAATGGATAAAGAAAATATGGTATATACATAGAATGGAATATTATTCAGCCTTAAAAAAGTAGGAAAACCTGCCATTTGCAACAACATGGATGAACCTGGAGGATATTATGCTAAATGAAACAAGCCAGACACAGGACAAATATTACTTGATATTACTTATATGTGGAATCTAAAATAGTCAAACTCATAGAATCAGAGAGTTGCATGACGGTTGCTAGGGGCAAAGGGAAGAGGGAAATGGGGAGGTATTATTTAAAGGGCACAAAGTTTCAGTTATACAAGGTGAATAAGTCCTAGGCATCAACTGTACAGCATAGTGCCTCTAGTTAACAATATTGTATGGTGTACTTAGAAATTGGCTAAGAGGGTAGATCTTAGGTTAAGTGTTCTTGTCACAAAAAATAATAATAAATAAAGGAAACAGGAGGAAGCTTTTGGAGGTGAGAGACATGTTTATGTCCTCAAGTTGTATACATTAAATATATGTAGCTTTTTGTATGTCAATCATACCTCAATAAAGTGATTTAAAAAATATGTCTCAGGGAATGAAAGATGGTTAAAGATTACTTAAATGAGAGAACAGTAGAGGAATTCATTTTCTCTAATATTTTAGCTAGAGAACATGTGGACATAAAATTATGTCCAGATTGTACAGCTAGTCATATTTGGGTCAACTCATTTAATCTTAACTTTAATAATCACAATGCAATCCAATTAAACAAACATCATTGAAAGATAATCATTGAAATGACTGAAAAAGAAAGTACAAATATTTCTGTTAGAAGAAAGCCACCCCAATAAGCATTGATATTTCAAATCCCTGAGCATCAGACAGAAGACATCAGGTTGGGTTAATTTGTGATCCAGCAGTCAGGAAGCTATGTGTGTATATAAAGTTAAAGAGTTAGCTTCAGGACAATCGATAATGTAGGAGTCCTGGTCACTTCTGGTCAGAGCAATTTCACAAGGGATTGCAGAGGGTAAATTAGAATCCAAAGGTAAAGGGACGAGTCAGGTCAAGAAGCTCTGGGTAGAAAGCACAAAGCACGAAGTAGAAAGAAAATAACACTGAACAGATGGTGTTACACCAACAAGGTTGCTTTACTTGGTAAGTTAATAACGTGGTACTTTGGGCAACCTCAAGGCCTTTTGCCACGCTGGCAAGGCCACAACTCTGTCCCTGCTGGCTTCAACGTCCTGACCGGGCACAAACATCTTATAAGGGATTTGTCATTTCACAAAGCTATCATAAATTCAAGTTGATGACAAGGGCGTTAAAGGTCATCTCGTTCAACCCTGTGATTTTATAGATGAAGAAAATGAGGTCCCTGGAGGTTAAGTTCCTTAAAATATTCCAAATCAAAACTAGAACTCAGGTGTCTTTATTGTTTCATACAGAAGCTTTAGTTGAATATAATCCAAGATTCCCTGAACAAAGAGGATTTCTAGTCAATTTAAACAGATTTTTTTATTGGGTGAAAGTTCTACAAAATGGCATTTTTAATGCATCTGACTCAACCTTGTCAAAAGCTGATGGACTGTGAGAATATTAGGTTAATCAACAGGGAAGAATTTGGATCGTCTTTTATAAATTATACAGTCATAGCATAATTAAGATTTTGTTTTATATCATTATCATTTTTTAAGCTGAAATAATGGGTATTTATTTTCAGTTTCTTTGTTCAGTCTTTTAGTTAATCCATAAAAACTAATTATACTTCTATTTCCAGAGGATTCTGGAGCCATTCTACCTGATTCTACTATATTACAGGTACATGGTGTTGGGTGAGGCGTTTAATCAATTTGCACCTCAGCTACCACATCTTAAAAATGAGGTAATAGTAGCATGTGCAGGTTAAATGAGTTAATATATGTAAAATATTTAATACAGTGTGTGGTACAGAGTCATCACTATATAAGTGATAGCCATTGTTACAATTACAACCATTACTGTTACATTACATTTTATGCATTTTCTTTGAGAGAAAATAATATACTTTTGAGATGCTGCTTAATTTCCATGTTATTTAATTCATGCTAGGGTGATCCAAATACAAGTTAGTATTCCATGTTGTATATGCTAGAATGTGCTGTAATGATTTTTTTGTTAATCCATTTCAGAAACAGATTTATCAAAACATCATAACTACTCCCCTGGGAAGAATATGTTAAGAATGCATGCCACATATGATGTGGAGAGGAAATTTATCTTATTCTCATTGTCATAGAATGTTGACATCCATTAAGTAAGTTTATTATACTCAATATTCAGTTTAAGGATTGGACTTTGTGCAACTAAGTAGGTCTGAATTCTGTAAGGTAACATTCCTGTCTAAAAATATAAACTTAGAGTTAGTGTACAAATGTTGACAAGTCTAGAAATTTTTTAGTTCTTTAAATTTATTATATTTTGACAATATTTACATAAATACAGACCTTTAATTTGCAGTGAAAATTCCACATTACTATGTTAACTTGCTACTTCTACAGTATATACACATGTGCTCTACAAATTTTATCTTTTTAGTAATATAGTTATTTGAACAGAGACATCTAATTCTCCCCAGTCAAGAAAATCTCAGTGAATTATCCAGAGAATTATAAAATTAGGAGAAATATGTCAGTTAAATAAACCAAGAAAAAGAATAAAGGACATATCAATCTGATTTTTTCCTTCAAATACAATTTAGACCACGTGATCCTGAAGAATGGCATCTACAGACTTTACTAGAGAACAACTAACATCCTAAAATATCCGAGAATCTGGACACAATAATTACAAATTACATTTCAGAAAAATATTTAGTGACATAAGTAGCTCTATAATGCAGATAAGAAGTGAAACACTAGATATTGTCAGAAACAACAAAGATTTTTAACACAATAGGAAAAAAATTGGATTTGCAAATGTGTCAGATTTTATTCACGTTCCTCATGGTACTTTAACGTTAACAATAACCTGTCTTTGATAGGCTCTGCTTTGAAGAGGATTGAATGTTTAAATTAATAACTTCAGAACATTTTATGTTTCCCAAGAATAGACCCAGGATGGAAAATTTGGATTCATTTACCTAATGTTTAGTGTTGATAGAAGGTGGCATAATGCATAACATATACCAAGTTGACAACAAAGAGGCTATTGTATCTTTAGCTAATGAAACTACTACAGTAGTGACTCTGCCTAATGAAGGTGATATGAGTCATAGCAGATTCATAAATCTTGATGCAGACTTCTTATTGAATTCTCTAGAAACTAACCATGCGGTCCATCTTAGGAAGCCCAAAACTTGCCATCTCTAAGACACTGACGTGACAATAGGAGATTACTATCCTACTATTCTTATCAGAAAGATTTACAAAAATAAAAACCTTTTCTAGTTACAGGCATTAATTTTGCTATGTGTTTGTATATCAGAAGAAATTCATATAGGCAAGAATCTGTGGGAAGAACAATTTAATTTTTCTATACTTTATTTACTCTTAAAAAGAAAAGATAATAAAGGAAAATCAGCAGAAAGGATCTAAATCCATGCTAATTTGGGGACATCCAAACTAGCAAATTAATAAATAATCTTCACTGCTTAGTTATTGTTCTATTGATAATCTAAGAGTCAAAGTTTAGCAGAAAATTAAGCTGTAGACTATAGAAAAAGAAGGCTGATTTCTACACTGCTAGTCATTTTATTTATTTATTTACTTATTTATTCTTTATTTATTTATTCTTTAAAACGGTCAGTTAATAAAAAGATTTCTCCTGCACTTTTGTTTTTTTGCCCAAGAAATTTTCATACTGCCCCAAGTATAAGTTGCTACTTTAAAAAGATTTTCTTCCTCATAATGTTCTGTAAAAACTCCAATGGGCTACAACTTGGTAACCGAATAGAGTACAAATCATAGTTAACAAAATGTGAGAAGACCTGGATTAGGTACCACTTCTTTCTCTAAATTTTTGGGTGACTTTGGACAATCATTTCAATTCTCTAGGCTTTAATATTTGTCATTTATAAAGTGACAGATAAATTAAATAAATCAGCTCTAAAATTTAATGTTTTTAACATAAAATTCAGTTCTTTATGTCTTTACTAAAGAATAAGGTTGTCTCTGTCTGAGTGTGTAGAACTCTTACTGAAGGAAATGACCACAAAATCTTTAAATTTTGTTTCAGATTTTTAAAATTATTTTTCAGTTTACCATTTTCCAACAGGCTAGACGCTTTTCCTAAGGGCAAATTTCAGCTCTCAGGCAAAGTTATAATTTCTGTGGATTGCTTTCTGTAATTTGGGCTCATGGAGATTAGAGGTGCCAATGGACAGTTGAGCAGAGGTTGCTAATAACAAGCTCTTGTCTTGTTCTCAACTTCAGAGGTGACTGGCTAAAGGGCTAACCCAGGTTAGGCAAATAGTGTTTGTTTTTGTCCCAATTGAAGGGATTTTAAGCAATATCCTGAGTACTTACTGCCTTATTTTGATGGTTATAGTATGTCAATAAAAAGATTAGGGCTGGAAGGGACATTTTGAGCCCTGACAGGTTGGTCTAGTTAGAAATACTTGACCTTGCAGAGATAGACCGCAAAGCCCACAGTCTATACTCTAAGACCATTCTTTGAAATGGTAAACCTGAAAGCCTGCATATCAAAGAGCTATGGAAAATGAAGGAAGAATATTTGAAACCCATCCTATCTATATATAGTACCCCAATGACACTTCAGAGCCAAATATCTGTGGAAATGAGAGATGGGGCTACAGTTTCTAATACATCATTTTAGCATGCACAATTAAAGTAGTGTGTGTGTTTTCCTGAGGAAGTGTTCACTTAGGAGGGTCCTTGCAGTCAGGATGTAAGTTTATCTCAATATAAGATTTGAATAGGAAATCCATAGGAATACAACACTTGAAACTAATTTGAATCATGCCTTCATCCCTTAAGGTATTAATTTGCTAACTGAATTTTCATAATGCAAGAATTTGGTAGAAAGAAGCTAAGTTACTTTTTCTAAATTACTTGAAAAATATGGGTCTATGCAGTTGTTCCTGAATGAATTTTGATGTTTCTTTCAGTATTTTTCTCCTACTCCAAAAAGGTTGTGTCTAACCTGGTATATCCAGCTATCGGATATCTTACCTCATTATCTATGAGTTAAATTGGAGTTAGGAAAGATTTTAGACGATTTATATGCTAAACAGAAATCTCTTGAAAACAAATAAGAAAAAATAGAAAAAGTGTGTTAGGGTTGTGTAATGAAACCTTCAATATAAAGATTCTGAACCTTCTCTTGATGTGCACTAAATAAGAGAGCAAGTAAACTAGTAGTTGGAATGTTTCTGCCAATAAAATTGATGTTATTTCATACTACTTGTGTAAGGCTTACTTCTTTTAACAAATCAGAATAAGCAGTTAATTTAAACTTGTCAATACAACAGTGTCTGTTACAGTTCACTGATTCCTCTGATGAGAGTAAAAGATGCTTATATTTTTCACGGGGAGACATTTTGTATTCCGAGGTTATAGAAAAACTTTCACATAAGCCACATTTGCTTGGTTTTGTAGAAAGAAGGAAATATGTATAATTTTTTTATAGTCGAATTTTATAATAGCAATTACTTTAAAACTTCAAAATTTAAATGTGAAATTATTATTTAAAAGTTGTTTGCAAGGGTATAATTGGTTGAAGACATTTATCCAGCGCTTACAAACTTTCTACATCTTTGAAATCATAGCAAAATATCATATGACTTTACAATCTAATGATTTTCTACTGGGTGTATTGCTGTGAGGGTTAGAAAATGCGTTCATTCTGAATATTATCTTGGCTGCCTCACTGAGAAGTTGCCGCATTGTTTGTTTGTTAAACAGCTTGAAAAGCTAGACAATGCTATTAGGAACAATGTGGAAATGATAGGTAGAGAGATTATTCTTACCTGCTGCTTTGTTATTTGGTAAAGACATGGCACTAATGGTTTTCTTATTCTTTCATTCCCAATGAATTGCCATAATAAGATCTGCAGATTACTTTTTAAAAAAATCACTGTATAATCACAGCAGTGGTAGAAAATTCATTTCAGAAACACAACATCCAGTCATCTCTCTGGAAGACATTTGTAAACGGATTTGAGAAATGATGAACTCTCCCTGTATTAGACAAATGAATTTTATCATTAACAATTCATCTAACAATTCTTTCAGTGCTTCCTGCTTTCCCATAAAAATGCAGTTTTCTATGAATGATTTTGATGTCCTGTTCAGTTGAATACCTTATTTCTACTCCTTTGCACTTATTTGTATTTCCTCATATAAGATAAAAAATATTAAGATTGGAATTTTAACGGTTTCATAGAACAATTAATATAGTAACATCTTAGTTGTTTGGGTTTATGGCTTAAAGGGAAAAATGTGTAAAATCTCATGAATGTGATTAGGGTGGGAGGCAATTCTGCTTTGCTTTCCAATTATTCATCACAGTGTCTTATAATTGCACTTTTTAGCCAATTAAAAAGTCTCAGGGTTGGACTTGGAATTCAGAACAGAAATATGTGGGAGTTCTTTTGGCTAAGTTCAAGAAGAGGGAGGGAGAAAGTAAGTGTAATTTTCTATTTTCAGTACTACAGTTCTGTTTTATCAGATGAATTCCACCATATGGTAGGAGAGAGGTTTGGGGTGCAGGATGCAAAAATAAAATTGGCTAGATTGTCATCCAGAGCAATAACACAGTTGGTATGAGGATCAATAATGCACAAGCAGGAGAATTTGGAGACATTAATTTGTTATGTTAATTTTAAATTTGCTATGTTACATTAACATTTCTCTAGGCCTGAGGTATACCCCTTTCCACAGTGAAATCAACCCAAAACGATGCCAACATAATTAATAGCTGCTGCAGACCTGGTTGACTCCCCAGTCTTGCACCAAGGGCAGAAGTGGGAGCAGGACCAGAATGTGAAAATACCTTCCCCTCCTCCACATCACAGCATAACATCTTCATATCCAAGGGGAAAAACAACAGTAATTCTTAGCAACAGAAAGGAACACAAAACATGAGCGTATATAAAAACATATAAATATACAAGTGAAATTCAAGCGACAGTTCATTTTGTTTGATGACAGTGTGAATAATGCCTTTTCTCCCCCTAATGACAGAACTGTTTTCCAAAACCATAGAGATATGGTAACACTTTCTTATTCATCTCCTGGCAAGAGCTACCTGTATTACTTAAGATTATATTTCTTCAATCACAACACTTCTTTTAGTGGCTCTGGATGTGCTTTGTAGGAAGTTCAGGAAAAAGGATATCTAGGAATTGAAAATTGAAGTCTAAGTACTCATAGAGTAACAATCTAAAGAACACCCACTCGAGTCACCCACAAAGGGCAGGCATATCCTCCCCGCAGTCCCCAAACAGAAAGCCTATGTTTCAGTTTCAATGATCTTCAACTTCATCCAATTAATTTCTAGTAAGTAGAATAGCAATATTGACTGTATGCAAAGCCAGTGAGACTTGTCTGACACGTCCAGAAGGTATTGCAGGACCAGGGTGAAGGCTGGCCAAATGGGACATCACCCAAAGTGAAAGGCAGCATCAGGGAGCCCTGTCCATCTCTCCAACTTCCTTTTCCTTGAATGAGGAAGAATAGCTATTTGACTCATGTAATCTGTGGCTCCTCCCTTGGTCTCTTTTCCTCAAGGATTGGCTATGCTCAGTTGGGCTGAGCTCACCTTTCAGTTCAAGTCCCCATGAGGTAATCAAATCAGGTCAGGCCAACCCATTTCTTTGCTCTTTTTGTTATAGCTTCTAAGCCACTCACAGCATATGTTAATTCAGAGTCGCATAGTCACCATGGTCTCAGGTTTGGTGCAGGAAGCAATAGGATCCTGCATTTTTATTAGAGTCCACTCTAGGTTTTCTATCTGCTTCACCATGGATCCCTGTGATGACAGGACAGGTTGACTGCAGTTCTCTCTGCTCTTTGTTTTACTACTCCATTGCATAGAAACTTTGAGGTGAGTAGGGTGCACCCTGAAAATAACCATAAATATGTAAGTTGGCATAGGAAGGGCGTTGTAATTGGGGATAATTACTTCACTTGAGGATTGTCTTGCATTGATGTGTTTGACATACTTGGCTATGGGTGATTTTTTTCTGCTGATGTAAGTAAACTTATGCTAGAAATAATGGGATATAGGTTTTTGAAAACCAGCCTTTTAATCACACAGCAGCACTGTATCAGGCTTCAAGCTGTTTGTCTGGAGAATAATGAAATTAAGTACATAATAGTGTCATTAATTTTAATATAGTTATTCGTTTACTTGCAAATGCCAATACATAACTGACTATTATATAATAAATTGTGGTACTCTGGAAGCTCAATAAATATTAAACTAGAAAATTCTAAGAATGTAAGGTATATGTTTGCATATGCATATGTGCTTGCAACTTGTATTAAATAGGTATAAGGACAGGTGTTATAGTACGATAATATAGTTATTGATTTTTAAATGGTCTTGAGATTATAGACCCACAGTCAAAGAGGTTAGGAATCCCAAGCTATAAATATATTCCAATTCCATTCAATT
This sequence comes from Diceros bicornis minor, assembly GCF_020826845.1. Lineage (NCBI taxonomy): Eukaryota > Metazoa > Chordata > Mammalia > Perissodactyla > Rhinocerotidae > Diceros > Diceros bicornis. The sequence continues at coordinate 22,157,735 of NC_080768.1, forward strand.
TGTGGAAATATATAATAATTTTAAGAAACAATTTGACAAATAAATCATCATTCCTAATAGTTAAATGTTCAAAAAATTGACTCAATTGATGACTAAACATTCTCTAAGTCATCTATTAGCTTGAAGTGTTTTATAATTATTCGTTTCCCTTTCTAGTGGTATTTATTTTTTCTTTCTATAGTTATCAAATGCCAATTTTAAAGTAAATTTATCTGGCTCAGAATGAATAAATATTACGAATTAATCAATAGTCTCACATTAAAGAACTTTGTCTTATTTCTCTACCATGTTTGATTTTATAATTCCTGATTCTTTTAAAATTTTATATATACTTGGCATTAATTTTACTGGTACAAAACTCTAAGTATACTAATCTTGTTTTCTGTCCTAATTAGACTGTCAACAAAGGAAATTAGTATTAGTTCATTTGTAGCATCAATTTAGCATTTACCTTTCTCAAAAACAAAACCAAGAAATTATGGGTATAAGACAAGGATGAGAAATGTGAATGGATATTTATTCAAGACAACTAAGCAAACAGAAGTTAATGAAACTGAGAACAAAACTTATCTTGGAACTTCCTGACATCCAATGTGAAAAGGGCCACACAATCATTTGTTTTGCTCTTGCCAGGTAATAAAATGTGACATACCCATTCAAAAGACAGGAAAACATTACTTTGCTGCAGATTTCTAAAAGAGATTTATTGCATGAGATTTTAAAACTTTCTGTAAAAGTGTAGCCCTCATATATATTGACCATCTTCAATAGCTAAGAGTGAAATGTTAAATCATAGTTTTATACATATGGATTTCTGAGATTAATTAAAGAAACTTGGCAATCATTCTTGATTCCTTCCTATCTTTCATACTGAACATCACTTAATTCACCAAATACTTTTACAAATATTTCTCAAATCAACATTTTATATCACACTGTCACATCATCTTTCAAAAAGTTATCATCACTTGTATCATGTACAATAGCCTCCTAAATATTCCCTTTCCACCTACTCTTGTTCATCCCAATTTATTCTTCCCATTGGAACCAGAGTGAATTTTTTTAAAACCCATATCTGAAAAAAGCTTTCCTTATACTTATATTTATTACCCATTGCACTCAGCACAAATCTAAACTCATTAACCTGACATACAAATTACTATCAACACTTACTCTCTTAACTTTGATGGCGTCACTTCTCATGGTTTTGATTATAGAATGCAATCTAATTTACTAAACTTCTTAAAGTTCCTCGTGACTCCTCCTATTCCTGATATTCTCTCTGCGTCTGAATCTTTACCGTTGTATCATTTCTGCCTACATCTTCCCAGCCTCTTAAAATAGTCAAATATTCCTCATCAAGAGCTTTCCTGCAGAAAACTACCATTATGTTAAAAGGTAGGTTAGAGGTCCTACTTATGTGCTCTTCTAGTGCTATGTACTTATCTCTAAAACTGCACTAATTGGATTTAATTTCAGCTGCCACATTAATGCCTATCCCCTCTTCTACATTCTAAGCTCCAGGTGAAACACTGAATGTTTTTACTGATGTTTGGTGGAACTGGGAAGGTCTTGGACTCAGAGTCAGATTGTGTAGGTTCATATCCTGGCTCTAACTTTTAAGTTGTAAGTGCTGTATGATCTTCAGCAAGTTGCTTACTCTCTTTATGACTCAATTTTATCATCTGTTGATTGGAAATAATATTAGTGTTTACTTCTTAAGGGGCTTGGAAAGTTTAAATAAATTAATATACATTGGTTATAACGGTGCTTAGCACGTAGTAAGTTCAAGTGCTTATAAAAGTAGATGTCTTATTATATTCCCAGTGCCTAGTACAGAGCACACAGCACATTTATAATAACTGATTGTTGAATCAGCAATTCTTCCCATTGCAAAGTATCCTGGTTCTGATTTGATATAGGGTTATGCGTTGCTTAATGACGGAGATATGATCTGAGAAATGCATTGCCAGGCAATTTTGTCACTATATGAACATCATAGAGTGTACTTACACAAACCTAGATTGTATAGCCTACTAGACACCTAGGCTTTATGATACTAATCTTATGGCATCACCATTATATATGCAGTTTGTCATTTACCGAAACATTATGTGGCACATGACTGTAGTTTTTAAGTCTTGGAGAGGCTAAACAGATGAATTAATATGCCACTGAGACTGTCCCTCTGCAATAGATAGTCTCATTCCACTTGTTTAAAGGGCTGTAAAACAGAAAATCAAAAATTTATATGTGCTAAAAAGCAAGTGATAAGAAGTCTATTTAAAATACTCTGTTTTCAATAAAATCAGGAACATATAAATTAAAATACTTTTGGTAGATTTTTGCCAATAAATTGATAATTATACATTAAGATACATTAGGTTTGATTTAGTGCTACCCACAGATGTTCTTTCTTTCCATTGCAATAAGAATGGTGAATAGGCATACTTTACTTGTTGTTCTAGAATATTTTATAAATGCAGTATGACAAATATTCATGCAGCTAGTACTTGGAATTATCATTTTAACTTAAAAGCATTTTCATCAAATTTGGGAACTTTTAAGCCATTGTTCAGTCTCTTTCAAATATTTTTCTGCCTCTTCTTCTCTCCCTTTTTCTTCTGGGTCTCTCATTATGCATATATTAGTATGCTTGGTTGTGTCTCACATGTCTCTGAGGTTCTGTTCATTTTTATTCATTCTTTTTTCTTTCTGTACTTCAGACAGGATAACCTCAGTTGACTTATCTTCAAGATCATGAATTCTTTCTTCTGCCCACTCAAGTCTGCTGTTGGGTCCTTCTAGTGAATTTTTCATTTCACTTATTTTACTTTTCAACTTGAGAATGTCTATTCAGTTCTTTTCTTTTATAATTTCTTTTTATTGACATTTTCTATTTGGTGAGACATTATTCCTATACTTTCTTTAATTCTTTAAACATAGGTTCTTTTAGTTCTTTCAACATACTTACAAGGGCTGATTTAAAGTCTTTGTCTAGTAAGTCTAACATCTAGGCTTCTTTGGGGAGTTTCTATTGACTGCATTATTTTCTATGTGCGAGCCATACTTTTCTATTTCTTTGTGTGTCTTAAAATATTTTGTTGAAAACTGGACATTTTATAATGTGACCATTGTGGAAATCAAATTCCCCACTTTTCCCACGGATGTTGTTGTTACTATTTGTTGTTGTTTTGTCTCTGTTTGTTTAGTAACTTTGTTGCAATAATTCCGAAAAGTCTATATTCTCTGCCATGTGCAGCTACTGAAGTCATGGCTCATTTAGCTTTCTGGTCAGAAAATGATTGATTTTCCTTAAACAAACATTTCCGTGAAGAAATGTCTCCCGCTTTTCAGAGGCGCTCTGAGTGTGTGTTGAAGCATGCTTTCAACATTCAAGCACTTTAAATTCTTGTTTGGGGCCTCAAGTTCAGCCATAGGTGAGAGATTAGGGCCTTCGCAGGTCTTTCTGGGCATGCACACACTCCTACACATGCATGGAGCTTTCTAGATTCCCAAGAGTATGTTGGAGCTTTTCAAAGCCAACTATGGAATTTCATTCTCCAGGTCTTCCTTTTACCTTCTAGCTTAGCCTCTTGTTTACCCCAACTGTTATTGTTGCCTCAGTTGTGATGTTAAGCAATTGTTTTCAACAAATGTCCTGGGAATAAGACTTTTCCCACTGAATATCTCTGAATCAGGTCAAATAATGAGATGCTCTGTTAATGGAGCTTTTACAGATCAAATGTATGGGATTGGGCTTTCTAAAGCTCTTCAAATCCAGTTTGTCACCTCTAGGGCTACTAGGCTGCTGTTTTCATTGTTACCTTGGCTGCAAGGCTGCTGTTTTTCAAGGTTATTGCGGAGCTGGGCAGAGAAGGATGGGGATAGAGCAAGTCAAAATGCCACCAGGCTCTTGCTGTTCTGACTGAGATTTAGCTAATTTTCTTGAATAAATTATCCTCAGATTGTTGAAAGCCTTTTGTTAATTTTTGGAGATCTGAAAAAGTTAATTTTGACAATTTTTACTAGTATTTTCATTACTTTTATAGAAGAGCAGGTTTTGAAGGTCCTTACTCATGAATTTTGAAAATCATCCCCCTAATTGTGTTTCATAATTTTTTTCCACTTTTCCTCTGGAACATGGCACAGGTGTTGAACCTATAAACTCTTGGAAGCAGATATTTGCTCACATACTGATGATCACTTTCTCTATTCCTGGATAATCCTTCTTTGAATTCTTTTCTCATATAGCTCAACCGCTATCAGTGTTCTGAAGTGCTCAGGGCCTGTGTAGATATTTTAACTTTGGAGTCTTGTTTTTTTTTTTTTTTTTTTTGCCCTAAGATGCCAGAATAAAGCTCTGGGATAATATTTGCTCTTGGGAAGCCATGTTCAACTTCATCTAGAGTCATTTGGTGTTGATATAGTAGAGATTTTGAAAATCTGGATCAATGTCTTTGCACTTTTCTAACAAAATCGTTTTTTCTAAATTCTGTATGATTACAAAGATTTAAAGGGTATTATATATTGCATAGTGATAAACTCATACTTAGTCGCTTAAACACATGTAAGAAGGCTGATGGGTTCCCCAGATTTGCTTTCCACTGTTTTCTATTGCACCCTTACAACTGTAAGCTCCAGTAACTATAATGTTATCACCATAGCTCGATGATGAATGAGTAGCAGATCTTTTCAGTGGAACTGACTCCTTCGGAGCAATAATTATCATTAGGATAGAGGCATGTGAGAGTAATTTGTATTTAAAAGTGGAAAAGTATAATTTAGTAGTTCAGTGATTGTTTAAAGCAGGGTAAGTAGCACCACAAAACAGATGAATAATACCAAGTGAATAAGGCATCTACTCTCAGTTGACTTCATAATCTGATTTAGCTTATCTTTTCTTGTAGAGTGAACTCATGGGGAGAGATACACATTTGCTTTACTATGCTATCTTTTTGCAAGTTCAATTAAAACACAAAAAGAAGCTAGACCAACCCATTTGTCAGTGGGCAATCCTCAGAATTTCCTTAACCCATAGAAACTCTTCTGATAAAAGTTTCTGGATCAAGGCTGAGTCACTCACTCAACTCTGTACCTCAATTACTTTCTTGGAAAGACAAATATGTTTTTGCATGCAAAAATTAGTGTTGTGTTTAATTATCTCTGCAGATACAACATATCAATACAATTTTAATTAAGAAGTTCTTCATGTTTCTTGCAAGTAATCTGTTCAGATGACTCTTGGAACTTTTAGCTAACAAAGAAACCTCCAGGCAATGTTTCAAGTCTCTTTTTCCTTCTTTCTTCTTCTTTTTAGTCAAACAGAACACTATAGTTTCTTTGATGATGCACATTGATTCTATTTAGCTACCAAGATTACATATATTAATCATAAATCCCTATATGTCTATAACAATGTTATCTATATGTAAGAATTCCTCTTTTTTTTTTTTTTTTTTTTTTGCTGTGGAAGATTCTCTCTGAACTAACATTTGTGGCCAATCTTCCTCTTTTTCGTATGTGGGTTGCCACCACAGCATGGCTGACAAGTGGTGTAGGTCTGTGCCCAGGATCCAAACTCGTGAACCTGGGCTGCCAAAGCAGAGTGCGCTGAACTTAACCACCACGCTACTGGGCCAGACCCTCATCTTTCATTTTTATAATAAAATAATAAATTCCAATTAAAAAAATTTCAACATTAAAATTATTCCAATTCACCCACACTCTTTATCACATTTGTTTCTAGTATTTTAGGCATGATTTGCAATCATGGAACAAAGTAAAATTGACTGGAAAATAACTCAGAATCATAATTTTGCCATTTTAGGATAATAGTATAGGAAACTGAGTTAACTCCTGATGTAGTCATAATATCAAGAGAAATAATATATTAAAATACTTTAGAAACTATTCAGCACAATTCAAATATAAGGTAAAATGACTAACTTTAATACTAAACTCAGTATGCTTACTGGAACTGGTAGATTTTACGCAGAAAAATGATGTAATCTTGAGCAGATGGCTATAAAAAGAATGGTAGAGATTTTAGAAAATAAAATAAGATCTAAGTTTTGATTTTATTTTTGAAATAAACTGAAAGAAGATAAGTATTGCATTGTGCTAACAATAGGTAAAGTTCCCAAATGTATCACTTCTTGAAAAGTAAATTGCTCAGTACAATCATTAAGGTAATGAGGTTTTCATTAAAAAAATACATCTGTCAATATCTTTGTTAAAATACATATTAATTGCATATGTTTCTGGCTGTTCATTTTTAAAGAGGAGAGTTGTTGCTAACGTTACTGCTTTTAGGGAGAAAATGAGAATCTGTTTTGGTCCCTTAAAATATCCTAGAAAAAAATAATGCTTTTATAAGTATTAGTCGAGCATGCAAGTTTAACTAATGTCAAAGAAATGATTACTCCAGTAATAAACTAAATGACAATTTAAGCTCGTTTATTTTGCAAGAGGATCAATATCTTTCTAATAAGCCATTTTATCTTTACTATTAACGGCATATCATTCTGATTAGGTCTCAGCTGAATACATATTTCTATCTTTTTTTTAGATTTTCTTGCTTTCCAAAAAGCTACAACTGGCTTAATCTTTTTGCCTATTCTGACTTCATCTTTCAAAATACAAATGAAAACTGCTTATCTCATCCCTCGTTGAAAAAAGCTTCTGTTTTTACATATAGAGAATGAATAGCTCTAACTTGAGAGAGCTGATGAAGAAACTTAAATATATGTTATCTGATTACCTTTCTTTCTTGATCTACCAGTGTGATTTTTATTAAATTTACCAGGCATGCTTGGAAGGTGAGAAAGAACAGAAAAAAGATGATTGTCCTATGTGCCAGAATTCTATATTCTGGTCCTCGCCTGGTTCACTAAACCCAAGCCAAATATATCACCAACACGGGTTTGCCGTAACCGGGTACCAAACGTGCCCACAGCCTTTCCATTGTGGTGTCAGTATAGGTATTTGTGTGGGGGTTGGGGTGGGGATGGAGATTGGAAGAGAAGCAACAGTGGTCTTAATTGAATTCAACATATCTTAGTTTTGGAACGTGTGCAAACACATATGACCATGTGAAAGCATTTCTAGGACTCCTCCAGGGCTTGTCCAAGTGAAACTTAAGGTAACTTCATGGTAAATCTTCCTCTGTAAACTATGGCATTAAAAACTGTGAGTTGCTTCATATCAAAGTCCCCCATGCTAACATGGTAACAGTCAGAGTTTCTCATATTACCTCTGTAGCTAGAGTTCAAGATCATTTGAGATTCTGTTTGTAATTCAATCTACTTGTTATTAGTATTCATGCGTTAATACTAATAATATTAGTGCTGTTAATATTATCAATATAATAATCATACCAAAATAATATGTAATATTAGCATTAATAATATTAGTATTATTAGTATTATTCTCACTCAAGCATTCCTTGTAAAAGAATAGTTCTGGAGTAAACTATGCTGCCAAGCTGCAAGTGTTTTCACCTGTGAAACAGGCTTAATAGGCATTTTCTTTAAAAGTCTTAAATATCCTGGTTATAGGAGTTCAGAGAGGCGTTTTTCTTTTTTCTTTTTATTTTGTTGTGAGGAAGATCAGCCCTGAGCTAACATCCATGCCAATCCTCCTCTTTTTGCTGAGGAAGATCGGCCCTGAGCTAACATCTGTTGCCCATCTTCCTCCTTTTTTTTTTTTGCCCCCTTTTTCTCCCCAAAGCCCCAGTAGATAGTTGTATGTCATAGTTGCACATCCTTTTAGTTGCTGTTTGTGGGACGCGGCCTCAGCATGGCTGGACAAGCAGTGCGTCCATGCGCAGCAGGGATCCGAACATGGGCCGCCAGTAGCAGAGCGCGAGCACTGAACCGCCAAGCCACACGTCTGGCCCCAGAGAGGCGTTGTTCATATCTTCACTCTTAATACCAAATGGGTGACAATTTCAGATCTAAAAAAATCATGTGACCGTGTGTTTAAGTGGGTAAGTTCACATAGGTACTGCAGGCTGAATTTCCTTTTAATAAAAGTGAAATTGTTGTTTGGAAACCATTATCACGTACTAGAAAAATTACAGGCTTTGGAACCAGGGAAACATTAATTCAAATTCCATTTTGAATTAGAAATTTCCCATATACTAGCTCCTTAGCCTTGTCACCTTTGGCAAAATGAAGAAAATAATGCCACCTGACAGCTTTATCGAGAGGATTAAAAGATAATGCACATAAAGCATCCGAATCACTGCCACAGAACAGATGGAAAACAAATGTAACTTCCCTTTGCTTTTTTCTCATCAGTAGATAAAACCATTAAACATTATTTTTCTAATCCAGAAATAATTTAAATGTATGGTGCATGAAGATTTTAACTCACTCAGCCTTTAGTGGTTTCTTATTCTTTCATTAAATTGGAAAGACTAATAATACAAAACACTATACTATTTTAAAGTAAAGCAAACAAAATTGCAGGCATAAAAAGGGAAACATTTTTCTGATGTACTGTACTGGTTGTTACCCAAGCAGTATTGAGTTTGGATTCAAAAACAACATTTTGAAAAACTCAAAGCCAATCCTTTGGGGAAAAAAAAAAATCAACGATATATTGTAGACATAGCGATTTCAGTTATCATTCATGTTAGATGGGAAACCATGTGGAAGAAGTAGGGTAAATACTATTTCAATAGCTTAGGTCTTAGAAATAAAATGTACCGATGGAAATGACACCTATGAGAGTTAATGAAACACTAGAACACCTTTATTGTGGAAACACTCCAGAAAAGAAATGGAATTGAATATCACACTTGTGCCATCAAAATGTAATTTTCAAAGTAGTCAGCAAATCACATACCTGAATTTTGTTCACAAATTTTGGGTAGGAGAGCACTAATCAGAACATAAGATTCTCAGAAACAGTTCCACACAGTCCTTATCAACATATCAACCATTGTTCTGATAACAGGAGGTCCTAAATGAGGTCTGTTGAATATATAGGCACATACTTAACCTCGATAATTAATACTGATTGAAAAGAGTTGGTACCGTGGACCTTTGAAAGTTTCCTAAAACATATCCTCAAGATACCACACAGCACATAGTTTTTCCCAAAAAGTATTGATGGAAGCATTTACTGATGTTTTACAAATTTTCTTGTTTGTTTGTCTCTGTACAGATCAGAAAGAATGATGAGTTCATTTAGGATATTAATTGGAACCACTGCAGAACTTATAATTTCATTGTTTAATCTTAACCAAAAAATGTTTTCTGCTTAAATATTATCACTTTCTTAGTCTTCTTAACTTTTTTCCATATTTCAGTCATCAGCACTAGCAATTGACTTTTTCTTTAAACATAGGGACACATGTTTTACGCAAAGAAAAAATGTTTTTAACCAAGTAATTTGTCTCTCACAAATATTAGTGCATATGGAACAAAGAGTAAATGCATGGCCAGATTGAGATGCAAATAGTAGGTGATTTGGGAGTTAACTCTGTAGCCAATGGCCTGTATAGTGCATGGGATTTAAATATGAACTTTATTTCAATTCTACACGACAGTATCTCATGCGCCTTTACATTCTCTTTCAAGGAGGTAGAATCAGAAATAACATACTAAGATTTGCTTTTGGTTTAATGACAACATATTAGTAAAATTCAATGAGATAATGATGAGCACATTTGCCAATTGAGAAAGCACTTATCTGTACTTAATTTTCCTAAGAAACCAACAAACTATATGCAGTTGTTATTACATTTTGTTTTTCTTATACACAATAGCACCCTTCGATTATTTTTTCTCAAATTGTTTAAAGAAACTGTTACGCCCAGTTCTAAATAGATGTTGTTATGGAATACAAGGAGATATGATTTAACCCACAATAGTGTGCTAATTCCTCTACTTCAGCAATCCAAACATGATTCTGAGATGGCCATACCCTTTAAAGGTAAACCTTTCTGCCAAGGCAACTGTTGCCTCATTTCAATGTCTTCCTGGTTACTGGGTATATTGGATGTATTCCTGCTGTGACACTATTTGTCTCGATTTTACCCATTATTTTAGTTATTCTTATTTCACCATACCTTGCTCCTAATAACTGGCTTGTTTTCATCCTATAGTTCATATTTTTTTAATTCAAAATGTGTATGTTTCTTTTCCATTAGTCTCCATCCATTCTCACATATCTCCTGGGGTTTTCTGGTCTTCCTACCATCGTTTTGAATAATAACTAATTGCAAAATAGTTTACTAGGTTATAATTGATTAGAAAGTAATTTCTTATTTCTTTTATACTCTTTAAGACAGTACGATAGCAATTAAAATAATCTCGATATAATTTACAGTTGGCCTTGCTGCCAGAATATGAAAATTATAAAATACTCAGAATTCAATACACAACTGTGAAGATTTCTACGACTGTCTATATGACACAGATTTTTATAGACTATAATAATATAGGATACCCTAAGGGGTACAATTACTTATGGAGCACCTACTCTGTTCCAGGCATTATCATATAGTTAGAAGTTACAAAGAAATAATGGCAGTGAATATCTCTGATTTCAAAAATTCAAAGAGTTTGCAGAGGGTTCAGTCAGGTGATGAGTCAAGCAGAAAGCCCCCCTTTTATTCTCTCTTAATTCACCCCAATAAGCTTTTGCTCCCATTACTCAATCAAAAATCTTCTCAGCATTAACATTAGTGACCTTCATATTGTTAAATCCAATGCTATTCCCAGGCTTCCTCCTACCTATCAAAAGCATCTGGCAGAGTTGGTTATTTCTTTCTCCCTAATACTCTTTCATCATTTGTCTCCTTGGACACCACACTCATTTTGTTTTCCTCCTTCTCTATAACACACCTTCTTAGTCTCAACTGTTGATTTCTCCTTTTTTCCCTGATCTCTTCAAGTGGAAGTACCCCAGGTCTCAATTAGTGAGTCTTTTCTTCCCTCCCCTCCCCTCCCCGTCTCTCTCTTCTCCTCCCCTCTCCTCTTCTTTCCTCCCTTCCCCTTCCCTGCCCTCCTCTCTTGTTTTTCTATCTACATATATTCCCTTGGTGATCTTATGTAATCTCATGGTTGCACAAATCAATTCTGTGTTAATGACTCTCAAATTCAAGTTTCTAACCCAGATTGTTCCCTTGAAATTCAGACTCATCCAACCGTCAACTCAACATCTTCAGCTTAATGTCTCCTAGAAACCTCACACTTAATATTAAGAAAATAGAATTCCTGAGCTTTCTCTGAAAGCCCATTCCACTTATAGCCTTCTTCATCTCAGCTGATAGCAAGTCCAATCTTTCCTTTTTGGGGACCAAAAACACTGGCGTCATCCTTGATTCCTGTCTTTTTCTCACACCCGTTACAAGGTGCCAGGAAATCTGATGACTCCAGAATCTGACCACTTCTCATCACTTCCATGGCTGTCTTCTTGATCTGAACAACCAGCATCTACTTGGATTATTGTGCTCTGTATTCCTGCCCTGTTATTTTACAGTCTGTTCTCAATACAGAAGCAAGAATGAATTTCTCAAATGAAGTTAGATCATGCTAAGTCTGTGCTTGGTGTCTTGCAGTGGCTCACATTTTACTCAAGGTAAAAGTCAAGGGTTTTACTGTGGCCTACAAGACTTCACACAATCTTATTCTTGCTACCTCTAGCACAGCAGTTTTCAACTGAGGGTGATCTTGCCCCACAGGGGATATTTGGCAATTTTTGATGGTCACTGCTCAGGAGGGAGGGGGAATGCTACTATTATCTAGTGGATAGAGAACAGGGATGTTGCTAAATATCCTACAATGCCCAAGATAGCCTCTGGGCTATTCATGTACAGAGAAATATTGGGTCTAAAATATCAGCACTTGAGAAACCCAGATGTAGATCCTCATTTTTAAAGGTTCTCCTCTTCTCTCTCTCAACTCCAACACTGATGTTCTTGCTGACCTTTGGAAACACAGGGATGTGAAGACCTCACAGCCATTTCACTTTCTTTTCCCTCAGCCTGAAATATCTGCCTCCTAGAAATTTGCATGATTTGTTCCTTTGCTTCCTCCCCTCTCTGTTCAAATGTCATGTCTCATCGAGTCCCTCTCTGATCACCTGATACAAATTAGAATGCCCAGCACTCCTTCCCTAAGCAGTCCATATAGGACTCATTACCATCAGATATTCTCTAAGTGGTATTATTTGTTTATTGTCTGTTTCTCCTCACTAGAATGTAAACTCCAACAGGGTGGGAGTTTTTGTCTGTTTTGTTCACTGCTTTTTCCTCTAGAGCAATGCTGGCACACAGAAGATACTCAATAAATACTTGTAGAAATAATCATAACATAATGCAACAAAGTGGAGGATATCAACAGGGTCTTCTGATAGCATATAGGATGAACACTGAACCCAGACATTGGCTGAAGCAATCTTGGAACAGAATGGTAATTCTGATTTGTTTGGCCAAAAGGGTGGTGCTTGCCTCTGTGTATTTTAAGTGGAGGGCACAGCATGCTCAGAGGCTGTGGAGTTGGAGGAATTGTGTTCCCTTGGAGAAACAACAGGATTAAAGCCTCAGAGGGCATAAAGTATATCGAAAGAGATCAAGTGGGAGAGTTAAGCAGGGGAAGGAATGTGCAGGGCACCCTAAGCTACTGGAAGTCTGGGCGTTCCTTGTGTGCAGTGGGAAGGAGGGGATCAGCCATGTAAACATTTTAAGTTGAGGAGTAACCTCATCACATCCGAAGTTCAGAATGGTCAGAATTGCTGTGAAACGGAGGCTGAGATGGAGGAGAGGCAATTTTGAAAGAAAAATCAATTAGGAGACAGCTCCAGTACTTAGGAGGAGAGATGATCATGTTTTTAAAAATTTTAATTCCTGTACATATTCTTACTTAAAAAAATTTCTAAAATAAATCTATATTACTTTTAATATGAAAGTAGATTGCTTTAGATTTAAATACTTTGTAGATTTAAGTAAAAAAAGCGAGAAAAATGAAAATGGGGGGCTGGCCTGGTGGCATGGTGGTTAAATTTGCATGCTCCTCTTTGGTGGCCCTGGGTTTGCAGGTTCAGATCCCGGGCATGTACCTACACACTGCCCATCAGCCATGCTGTTGTGGTGTCCCACATACAAAATAGAGGAAGATGGGCACAGATGTTAGCTCAGGGACAATCTTCCTCAGCAAAAAGAGGAAGATTGGCAACAGATGTTAGCCCAGAGCCAACCTTCCTCACCAAAAAAAAAAAAAAACCTGAAAATTGTACTATATACCTATATATCTTGGAGGTATAATACTAAAATGTATTTTCTTTGAAATTAGATATTCTCATTAGTCACTGATTTAATGAAACTCAAGTTTTCTTGTGGCATTTCTGGTGGGATGAGGTTCCTCACTTTCCTTTACATTTGCTTTTGTTTCCTTGTTTGCTGATTGATGTGTGTTTGTGTGTGCGTATGTGTGTGTGTGAGAGAGACAGAGACGAGAGAGAAAAAAAGAGAGAAAGACAAGGAAAGAGAGAATGTTTTGTTTCAAATTAAAGTGATGTTTTTTCTGTTCTTATTTCATTGGCTTTCATGCTGCTGGTAACACTTTGGTGCTTAAAAAACAAACTCACCTTTCCACGCTCTCCAGAGAGGGGTCCATATGGCATTGTCCTGTGTTCCCGTGGTAACTTAAGGGAAACTTGCACAAAGTCTGGAGGCCTTAATGAAGGAGGAGGATGTCCTCAAATTCCCTGCAGCAGGAATCCACCTACGTGGCACCAACCTTGACTTCCTAATGGAACAGTACACCTACAAAAGGGAAAGTGATGGCATCTACATCATAAATCTGAAGAGTACCTGGGAGAAACTTCTGCTGGCAGCTCATGCCAATGTTGCCATTGAAAACCTGGCTGATGTCAGTGTCATAGCCTCCAGGAATATTGGCCAGCAAGCTGTGCTGAAGCTTCCTGCTGCCACTGAGGCTACTCCTGTTGCTGGCCAGTTCAGTCCTGGAACCTCCTCTAAACAGATCCAGGCAGTCTTCCGGGAGCCAAGACTTCTGGTGGTTACCGATCCTGGAGCTGACTACCGGACTCTCACAGAGGCGTTTATGTTAACCTGCCTGCCATTGCTGTGTGTAACCCGACTCTCCTCTGCGCTATATGGACATTGCCACTCTGTGCAACGACAAGGAAGCTCACTCAGCGGGTCTGATGTAGTGGATGCTGGCCTGGGAAGTTCTGCGTGTGCGCAGCACCATCTCGCATAAACACCCACAGGATGTCAGGCCTGATCCCTACTTCTACAGAGATCCTGACGAGATTGCAAAGGAAGAGCAAGCCACTGCTGAAAAGGCTGTGACCAAGGAGGAGTTTCAGGGTGGATGGACTGCTTCAGTTCCTGAGTTTATTGCTACTCAACCCGAGGTCACATGATCCCCTCTGTGGCTATCCAGTAGTCCCCTACTGAAGACTGGAGCGCTGAGCAGCCACCCAAGACTGGTCTGCAGCCCCCACTGCTCAGGCCACTGAATGGGTAGGAAAAACCACTGAGTAGTCTTATGCTGTTCTTCCCAAGTCTCTTAAACAGAAAACGGAAATAAGGTTGATGGACAAAAATGGTTTCTGAAAAAAAACAAATGAACTCAAACAATATAGCTCTTCTAGCAACCTGTGAATTGCTAGTCTAAATGAACTACTAACAAATCTCTCTTCCAAAAACTCCCTGTTTACTGGACCACTTATTAATGAACTGATTTTAGTTGATAAATCATTCAGATTACAAAGAAGTCTCACTCAACGTTTGGGTTTAGAATTTTCATCACAGCATTTATTAATACTTGGAATTATCGTATGTATTTTGTTTGCTTTCTTTCATAGTTAGTTAGGTTAGTTAGGTTTCTACTCGTCTGTCTCCTTTTCTAGAATGAAAGCTGCTTTCAGTCTTTGTCTCATCTTTGGACCCAGAAGAACGCCTAGTACAAAGTGCCTGCTTCGATGAGTAAGTTTTGGCTGACTGAATGACTATTTTGATATTAGAAAATTGCTTTTGAAAATATACCTTGTTTTGAAACAAAGCTATGAGTTTATTATTAGGGCTTCAAAGTATAGAAAAATAATAACAACTGCCAGGAAAAAGATTCCTCAAGGAATCAAGATTAAGGCAGTGCTTTCTGCTTACATGTGGAAGTATAGGAAGCATTTTCAGGGTTTCAGTGACTCTGTTGGACAAACTTGGTGCACAATCTTACTCCATTAAGGAAACCTGGTAACCATGGTAGCCCAGTCTGCTCACCTATAACATAAAGGGATTGAATTAGATGATCTTACTGCTTTAAAATTCTATGCTTGTAGGACCACCTGGCCAATAATCTAAGCCTAAAATCACATATCTCTGACATAGTTCAAATTTTCTATTTAGGTCTATGACTTTGGGCCCAGTGTTTACATTTCAGAGGTCTTTAATGCCCCCATGTAAAAAGTGAGGGGGTTTAAATAGATGATTTGTTTCAAATATCTATGAAATTCTATGACATTTATACTTCTTGAATTATGGTAATGTTTAAAGCTATGAAAATGAACTAGTTGTACTGCCTTGTGGTGTTTCAACATGAAAATTTTAGGGAGTTAAAGAAACATTTCTGCAATGCACAGGGTTCTCAGAATCGTTGTAAATGGGGCTCATAATCCAAGAAACATTGCAGTTTATGGGGTGAGAGGCTGGCATGAGATCGCTTATAATTAGAAGCCCTAAGATGTATCAAGGATCAGTACACTTGAACCAGGGGTTCTTGTGTTTCTTGTTCCAGATATTCTGATTTTCTTGTTTTGAGACCATTAACAAGAGCACTTGTATTGATTTTTATTTCATATAAATTGCAGGAGTCAAGACTTGAAAAGTTTTGCTCTGTAGGACAGGAATTTAATCCAGTAAAACCACATTGATGAAAGACACTGGAACTACTTTATTATAAGCCACAGATCATTAGTTTGATCTGGAGTAATGTTATAGGAGAATCCAAACTCATAAATTTTTATTAGAGAACCCTTGGGATTATGAGAAGCTGTCAGAAGCGTTACAAATGCTTTTGAAAATGCAAAGCTGTAGGTTATCATTGTTTAGACACAAAAATAAGACTAGCAGGTATTTACTTTCCAGTTACAATATATTCTTTCCCCATAGTATTTAAAGAAAAATTTATACTTATATCTTGTCAACCTAAAGTTGAGTTTTTGTTAAGTCCACTCACCAAAATGGACAATGGATCTTTCTCTAATAGTCCAAAGTTTGTTAGTAATGACTGTGGAATTATAAACTAGAGGATGTGACAGCTTATCATTAGAAACAGCATTTTTTAGAATGGTTCTTATAGAAAACTATTTAGACATTTACATACTTTTATATATAATACCTGCCATTGAGGTTCCTTAAAATCACAAAAATTTGAGATAATTCACTCACCAATTATCATTTTGCTATCTTTAATAATCTAGAATGGGACCGTGCAGAGTCCTTAAAATTAGGAACATAAATAAAGGCATCCCTCTTCATAAAAAATTATCATAGAAATAATACAAATAGCTCTTGATTAAATGTAAAATACAAGGCAGAATTTTGATCATCTGTAACACTCAATTTTAAGAACAGATTTTTGCATCAAAACAGAAAGCACAATGATTGTGGAGACAGAGTTGAAAGAAAATATTGAAAATGTAAAAAGAAAGAGAAATTTAAATCTGAATACAGGGTCAAGACATTTTTGTATTGGTTATGGTCTTGAAACTCCTTTTTGATAAAGAGTTGGAATCGTAATATTTCTTTCCTTCTTTAGAAATATTTCAAAATTTATTGAAATTAGACATTCATATATTACTTCTCATTTTACCTAAACAATATTTTCATGCGTTGCAATATTATAAGCAATTGATCATTTATTAATAGATGTCTATCTATAGCATAATGCCAGAATACTAGGATAACCAAGACGTTGATCAAAATACTGAAATCCAGATACATGAGATTTATATACATCATCACTAATAGTTTAACTGATCTATATTCTATCACTTAAATTCACAAGTAGTATATTTGTAATCCTTTCCTCAGGTCAACATGTTCTTGATGTTCCCAAAAATCTTCTATGGTATCTGTAAAGAGTAGAGGTGCTTTATGAAAAAATGTAATGATAACAGAAAAATCATAGCCCTGACTTGCTGTCATTGCCCTCACCGGGGCCCATTAGAAAAATCACCAGCTATAGCCGTCTTCTTTTCCTCAGAGGATCCTCCAGGTTGTACCTCTCACCTATACTCTCTCTTTCTTTCCTTGCTCCTTCTTTTCAATCCCTTTGTCTCACTGGTGTTCTCTTCTGTTTAACTCCTTTAGATTGCCTTTGGGTATTGGATTCTCTGCCTGGCTTTGATTTCTTCCTAGGATGCTGTTTCTCTGATCAATCCTTTGGTCTTTGCACAAAAGCTCTATGGCTGTTAGGTGACATGCAAATCTGCCCCAGGCTCCCTGGATACTTCACCCCTGTGGGTGGCATCCAGTATTCTGGGAGGGACCACCTAACATTGTTAAGAATTATGCTTCATGTTAATAATAAATTTGACCTGAGTAAAGTTCAATAGAAAGAAAGCACATGGGCATCAAGCATGTCTTAAATAAATGGTGAATTTTGTGTATTATTTTGTCCTTAAATAAATGTAACAAAAAGAAGACAAAGTCGGTATTTTTTCATTGTTAATGAAATATTAAGCCATTACTTGCTACAACTTGTGTTATTTTCTTCATTTCATAATCAGCTGAAACTGTCAAGGTTAAATCAAAGAAACAGAGCCCTAAGAATGATATGATATGATGTATATAATAAGATTTTTTTGAGAATTTTACCTTACGCATTTGTGGAAGTCTGGTGTTGGAGTCTACAGGCAGCAGGACAGGAAGAGAAGATGACATTAAGTAGGGTAGAGGATGGACCAGCTGGAACCCATGAGGACAGACTGAAACCTTGTTTTTTCTCTCTCTGCCTCCAGGACTTCAACTTTGATGATGGGGCTCTCTTTTAGGAGAACATGGAGTTCTTCACCGTAGAGCTAAATAAGCATCTGGCCCCAATGAGGATCCTGAAGAGCCACGGGAGCCGTAAGAGCCCGCACCATGCTGGTGGGCCAGCAGATAAGTGATGGTGTGTGTAAGCTCATCAGTGCCGGGTATTCTGAACTGATATTTCAAGCATAAAAAGAACATATCTGCTACTTCCCTTCTGCCTACCAGCTCTTGTACAAATTATCTCTTGTGGTCTGCGTCAACTTGGAACTATGCAAGAAGGCAATGCTGGGAAACATAATTCCAGTTTAGCTAAGTCGACAGCACAAATCTACCCAACTGTATACACAGTTTGCCATATAAATTTACATGACCACAAACAGTGTATAAGAGTTATTACTGTGCTCCCCATTCTCACCAATATTTGGTATAGTCTAGCTTTGATTTTACATTTTTGCTATTCTGTTCAGTGTAAAATTGCATCTCGGGGCCGGCCCCGTGGCTTAGCGGTTAAGTGCGCACGCTCCGCTGCTGGCGGCCCGGGTTCGGATCCCGGGTGCGCACCGACGCACCGCTTCTCCAGCCATGCTGAGGCTGTGTCCCAGATACAGCAACTAGAAGGATGTGCAACTATGACATACAACTATCTACTGGGGCTTTGGGGGAAAAATAAATAAATGAAATTATTTTAAAAAAAATTGTATCTCATTATCTCCTTTTTGTTTTAACTTGCATTTCTCTAATTAATGAAAGGTTGAACATATCTTCCCATACTTGCTGACCATTTGCATTTCCTTTTCTGCGAAAATGCCTCTTCAGTTCTCTTGCCCCATCTTTCCATTGGGTAATCCTCTGTTTATTGATGTGATGGGAAATGTTGTATATTCTTATTATTAATTCTTTGTTGATATTTAATCTGCAAGTATCTCTTCCTAATTCGTGGTTTGTCTTTTCTCTTTTAAAAGGTGTTCTTTAAAGAACACATTTCTTTTTAAATTTTATTGTGTATTTTTAAGAGTTCTTAATATAATTACTATTTTTTTGTGTTTTATTTAGGAAATCTTTCCCTATACCAAGGCCATAAAAACAATGTAAACGTTTTAGACATTTCTTCTATACTTTCCTGTTCTAATCCATGCCATGAGATAGAGTTCAATTACCATTACCATTGCTTGTCCCATATGGATAACCCGTTGTCTCAGCATTAATTATTGAAAAGTTCCTCTTTTCCCCCTAATAGACAATATGTTATATATCAAGTTTTCATATAGGTTAGATGTGTTTTGGGGCTCTATACAAATTACTATAGCTATATAGTAAGCCTTAACAACACTTCTTTGGGAGTACTTTGGTTATTAATAGGGTCTCCCAAATAAATTTTCAAGTTATAACATCAAGTAACAAAAGGATTGTATTGGAATTTTTATTGGAATTGCATTAAATGCATAAATAAATTTTGAGTGTAACTAATATATTTATTATAGTATTCTATCTTTACACATGGAATATCTCTCTAGTTATTTGCTTTAATATCTTATCCAAAATTTTATAATTTGTTGGCAGAAAGTTCTTGTTCAACTTTCTTAGGGTTATTTCTAGGTAGCAAAATAAACTTTTTTTTTGTTAAAGAGGGCTGCATTTAATAATCAAAGAATCAATTTATTAAATATCCTTACAGTAGTTTATATGTAGATTCTTTTTGGTTTATAATACAGAATCATGCATCTAAAATAATGACAGTTTTCTTTCTTTACTTCCAATTATTATATCTATGATTTCTTTTTCTGGTCTAATTGTACTGTCTATAGCTTTTAGTAAAATTTTTTTTAAATTATTTTTTTACTATGTTAAAAACATATAATGTAAAATTTACCATCTTAATCATTTTTAAGTGTACAGTACGGTAGTGTTAACTATACGCACATTGTTGTGTAACAGATCTCTATCAATATTTCATTTTACAAAACTGAAATTCTGTATCTCTTGAAGAACTTCTCTTTTCTCCTTTCCTCTGCAGCCCCTGGCAGATACCATTCTACTTTCTGTTTCTAAGAGTTTGAGTATTTTAGATTCTTCATGTAAGCAGAACCATGCAATATTTGTCTTATTGTGGTTGGCTTTTTTCACCTAGCATAATGTCCTCAAGGTTCATCTATGTCGTAGCATATGACAGGATTTCGTTCTATTTTTACGACTGAAAAATATACTATTGTGGGCACATACCACATTTTCTTTATCCATTCATCTGTTGATGAACATTTGTGTTGCTTCCACCTCTTGGGTATTGTGAATAAGACTGTGGTGAACATGGGTGTGCAAATATCTCTTTGAGATCCTGTTTTCAGTTTTTTTAGATATATACCCAGGAATGGAATTGCTGAATCTTATGGAAATTCTATTTTTAATTTTTGGAGGCACCTCTATGCTGTTTTCCACAGCAGTTGCACCATTTTACACCCCCCCCCAACAGTGATTTCAAATTCTCTACAACCTTGCCAATGACTGTTATTTTGTTTTTTTGACAGTGCCATCCTGAGATATGTGAGGCGATATCTCATTGTGGTTTTGATTTTCATTTCCCTTATGATTAGTAATATTGTGCATATTTTTATACGCTTGGTGTCCATTTGTATATCTTCTTTGGACAAATGTCTGTTCAAGTCCTTTGCCTATTTTTTAATGGGATTATTTGTTTTTTATTGTTGTTCAGTTATAGGAGTTCTTTGTATATTCTGGATTTAAAATCTTTTGTCAGATATATGGTTGCAAATATTTTCTACAATTCTATAGGTTGCCTTTTCACTCTTTTGATTGTTTCCTTTTCTGTGCAAAAGTTTTTAAGTTTGATGTAGTCCATTTATATATTTTTCTTTTGTTGCCTGAGTTTTTGGTTTCATATACAAGATATCATTGCCAATTCCAATGTCACACAGATTTTCCTCTTTGTTTTCTTCTAGGCGTTTTATATTTTTTAAGACTAGTTTTGTGATTTATCCTGAAGAATGTTCTGTGTGTGCTTAAGAAGCATGTGTATTCTGCTGTTGTTGGGTGGAGTGTTCAGTATATGTGTTAGGTCCAATTGATCTATAATGTTGTTCAAGTCCTCTGTTTCTTTATTCATCTTCTATCTCATTGTTTTAGTCATTGTTGAAAGTGGGGTATTGAAATCTCCTACTACTATTGTGTTAATCTATGTTTCTCCCTTTAATTCTGTCAATGTTTGCTTCACATAAATGGGTGCTCTGCTGTTAGGTGTATATATATTTATAATTGTTACATCTTGCTGGTGATTTGACCCTTTTTTTCTTATATAATGTCCTTCTTTGTCTCTTGTGACAGTTTTTGACTTAAAATCTATTTTGTCTGATAAAAGTATGGCCACCTTCACTCTCTTTTGGTTACCATTTGCAGAGAATATCTTTTTCCATCCCTTCACTCTCAGCATACGTGTATCCCTAAATCTAAAGTGAGTCTTTTGTAGACAGCATATAGCAGAATCTTGTTGTTGTGGTTGTTTTTTAATATACTTAGCTACTTATGTCTTTTGATTGGGGAATTTAATCTATTTACATTTAAAGTAATCACCGGCAGGGAATGACTCACTATTGCCATTTTATTAAATGTTTTCTAGTTGTTCTGTAGCCCCTCTTTTCCTCTCTTACTGTCTTCCATTGTATTTTGTTGATTTTTTTTTTTGTAGTGACATGCTTTGATTCATTTCTAATTTTTTTTTTTTGTATCTTCCTTGGGTATTTTCTTTGTGGTTACTACAGAGATTATATAAAACATCTTATAGTTATAATTATCTATTACACTGATAACTTCAATCACATATAAAAATTCTATTCCTTTATAACCCCCCATTTTATCTTATTGATGTCACAAATTGCATCCTTTTATATTTTGTGTCTATTAACATAGTTTTATAGTTATAGTTTTTATGCTTTTATCTTTTATATTCTATACCCGAATTAAAAGTGATTTATGCAGCACTTTTACAGTATTACAAAATTCTGTATTTGTCTATATATTCACTCCAAAAACAATCTTTATACTTTCATGTGCTTTTGTGTAGTGTCTTTTTGTTTCAACTTGAAGTACTGCATTTAGTATTTCTTGTAAGGCAAGTCTAGTGGAGGATGAACTCCTTCAGCTTTTGTTTATCTGGGAAGGTTCATTTCTTCTTTACTTTTGAAGGACAGTTTTGCTGAATAAAGTATTCTTGGTTGGCACTTTTTTTCATCACTTTGAAGATATGATTCCACCTCCTTTTGGCCTGTAATGTTTCTGCTGAGAAATCCACTGGGAGCTCCCTTGTCTGACCTGTCACTTTTCTCTTGTTGCCTTCAAGATTGGTAAATTGACATTTCCTATACTATTTTCTTTACCTTTTATTATTTTATTTGTATATTTGGATTTAAATATTTATATAATTCTAGCTCTACCTCTTCTAATTCTGTGATCTTGAATAAATTATTTAACCAATTTTTCAAAGGCCTCATTTTCTTACTTTGAAAAATGGTTATAATAAATGTTTCATAGTAAGTACAAATATTGCTATTAATACTAACATTATTAATAAAAATAACTTGATTGGTATAGACTATAAGATAAGAATCTATTTGATGATGCTGTAAATTGTTAGCTAATTTCCCTGCCGGAATTCTTTATTTATTGCCTTCGGATGTTTCTCACATATTTTACTGTGCACTCCATTTGAGTCTTGTTTCTTTAGAAAATAACAATTATTTTAAGTATGATTTATGCCAATACATCATAGGATAAGGCTTTCTCAACTTTCCTCTTTATTAACATTATTTTTTCTATTCCTGCTACATAATTTTTCTAGAAGAAATTTATAATTATTTTTCAAGAGTATTTTAATTGTGTAATACTACACTTGCCTTCTGCATTATTTTAAGACAAAATTACTAAGTCCCCTAAAAACAAATTCCTATGGCATATGGCGTATTACTTAAAATTCTATTTTACAAAGTAAACTGAATGTATTAAAAGACTTTAATTGTAACATCTTAATATGTTTAGCTATTAAAAATGTATTGCATTTCACAACCTTGTTAATAGTTTCTGCCAAAAAGAATATAATTAAATGGAGAAGGTGTAAAAAAAAAAATTTGGATGATTTCTCCATGCATGATTCACCAAAATAACCTGCAAAAAAAGAAAAAAAAAGAAAATCAAATGAGTTGTTATTTTAAATTCCTCAAAATAAAAATATAAATAAAACAAGATTATTCCTTTAAATTTAAAATATGCAGTCACATAAAGAAAAACAAAACCAATGAGTTACCAATGTATATAATATGATTGAACTCAATTTGGTTTATCATGTGTTTGGATGAACTACAGGTCAATTACATTAACATTTAGCTAATTAATATGGTAACCCTAAAAATTAAATAATGCTATCTTCATTTTGAAAATAGGAGAAATAATCTCATAATATTTAAGTAGTTTCCTCAAGGTTATACACTAGCAAACTAGAGGCATAAAGAATAGGTGTTTGTGGTTAATGGAAAACCCTCATTTTATTTGAAGTCAGTGCTCTGCCTGAAGAGGAAGATGCTCTAATATCACTTGAAGAGTAAGTTGCTTGTTATTGGTCAGGACTAAAACTTCTATTGGCATAGACTAAATATGTAGAGTTAACTTAACACATAATTTTGAAGAGCTCCTTTGTACCAGACAGCGTGCAGTGTGTTGGAAATATAGCAGTAACTGAGATGGACAAAAAGCTGCCTGATACTTAGAGATCTGGGCCAATCAGAACTGGATTGTGGTATTGTCTAGGATTTCATTTCTAATCAGAAAGAAAATAACACATTTTAACATTTTACTTCCTTTTAAAAAACATCTTGGCCATTATTTAGTCATGATAGTCATGTGCCGCATAGCGATGTTTCGATCAATGGTGGGCATATACGACAGCGGTCTCCCAAGATCAGTACCATAGAGCCTAGGTGTGAGGTAGGCTATAACATCTAGGTTTGTGTAAGTGCACTCTATGATGTTCACACAATGACGAAATCACCTAATGACGCATTTCTCAGAACATATCCTGTTGTTAATCTATGCATATCTGTATATAGAACATAATATTCTATAACTTTATTCTGATTATAAAAATGACCTGCTGACTGAAGAAATGCAGGCAAAAGAAAAGAAATATGACCAAATAATTTAATTATCTAACCTTAACTTTTCTAGACTCACATTCCCCACCCCCCCCAAATTAACATAATACTGAGCATGTGTTTTGCTGTCTGCTTTTTCCATTTTCCATTATATTTGAATAAATATAAAGTTATTAAATACCTACTGTGGAAAAATTTGAAATATCCACAAGTATAAAGAAGAAAAGACTGATGAGTTATAATGTTACCATCTGAGTTTAGCACTATTAATATTTGCTGTATTTAATCAATAATATTTATACACTTATGATTATAGTATTTTAAAATTGGCAATATATAAAAGTTAATGTCCTTATTTTCTCATTTAAGTTTACATCATAAGCATTTGGTTATTATTTCCCTAATTGAGGTTGGTAAAATTTATAAAGCTGTGAGGAAGAGCTGTTTGTATACATATCTTGGTCCATAGTTTTCTCTATCTATTTTGGCATTAGATCTCTATGGCTTATTTACTACTCATTACAAGTTTGTACCATTACACACCATTACACTTCTTCCCTCCAAACTCCTCATTCCTTGGTAGCCACCATTTTACTCTCTGTTTCTCATAGGTTTAACTTTTTTAGATTCCACGTGTAAATGATATACAGCACTTGTCTTTCCATGTCTGATTTATCTCACTTAGCATAATGTGCTCGAGCATAATGTTGTTGCAAATGGGAGGATATCTTTCTTTCTCATGGCTGATTGTGTATATGTACCACATCTTTTTGTATCCATTCATCCATTGATGAGCATTTGTGTTGTTTCCATATCTTGGCTATTGTGAATAATGCTGCGATAAACATCAGAGTGCAAATATAGTAATAAAAAGAGTATGATACTGGCACAAAAAATAGACACATCGACCAATAGAACAGAATAGAGAGCCCAGAATTAAACTCCAGCATATACACTCAACCAATATTTGATGAGGGAGCCAAGAATACCCAATGGGAAAAAGACAAAAGTTTCAAGTTACAAAAATTAGCTTGAAATGTATCAAAGACTTAAACATAAGACCTGATAGCGTAAAACTTCTAGAAGAAAACATAGAGCAGAAACTCATTGATATTGGTCTTAGCAATTACTTTTGGGAATGATGTCAAAAGCACAAACAACAAAAGAAAAAATCAACAATGGGACTACATCAAACTCAAAAGCTTCTGCACGGCAAAAGAAACAATTAACAAAATGAAAAGACAACCTACAGAATGGGAAAAAATTTTTGCAAACTATATATTGGATAAGTGGTTAATATGCAAAATACATAAAGAACTCACTCAATTCAATAACAAAACAACCCAATCTGAATAAAAAATGGGCAGAAGAACTAAATAGACATTTCTCCAAAGAGGATATCAAAATGTCCAACAGATACATGAAAAGATGCTCAACATCACTAATCATCAAGGATATGCAAATCAAAACCACAATGAGATAGCTCCTCACATCTGTAAGAATGGCTATCATCAAGAAGACAAGAGAGGACAGATACTGGCAAGGATCTGGTGAAAAGCGAATCCTTACACATCGTCAGTGGGAATGTAAATTGGTCCAACCACTATGGTCAACAATATGATGGTTCCTCAAAAAATTAAAACAGATCTACCATATGATCCAACAATTCCACTTCTGGGTATATGCCCATAGTTTTGATTTTTTTAGATGACATATTTGTTGAACTGGAATATGTTCAGGCAAATAAATCAAAGAGTTTTCAATAAGTAGAATATACACTGTCTAATGGTTTTTCAGAATAGTCTTAAATTCCCAAAAGCAAATTAAGAGATTTGCAGCCCTTATTCCGCTAACATTGGATTGTAAACTCTTTTAGAAATCTTGGAATATTTTAGGGAAAATGGTATCTTTTCCTTATACTAAATTTTATTCATCTATTTATAGTCTGTTTAAATCTTTTCCCATGTCTTAAGTAGGTATTAGAATTCTTTGCTAGGATGATTCTTTGACTGTCATTTCCAGGTCAAGGGCTTTAAAGGATGATTCTTTCATAATCAGTCTTGGGGCTGGCCAGTGCAGGTGATAGGAGCAGAGGGAACTCGACAGCCAAGTGGGCTCTTACGTAGAGTCGAGTTTAAAGGATGGGAAGACCTTGAACTCTGCACAGGTTCAAATCTGGCTCTATCTTCTACGAGATGTGTGACCTTGGCTCTCTATGCATCAGTTTCCTTGTAGGACATTCCAGTTACTGTGCTTTTCAGCTCCAAAATTTGTTTGATTCCTTTTTATATTTTCTCTCTTTATTCACATTGTCCATTTTTTTGAGACATCATTCTCCTGGTGTCTTTTAATTCTTTGTCCATGGTATTCTTTGGCTCTTTGACCATCCTTGTATGTCATTAGGAGATAATTTAAAGATTATTTTTAGAGAAAAAGTGATAATACATGTGAAACACTTAGAATAATACTTGGCCTACCCATGTTAAGCCCTCAACAAATATCAGCTTATCATTATGGACGACCAGCCCTGACCCAGTCTTAGCTTTGGCAATGTAAAAATTTTACTATAATCTCGGAGGAATGGTCCTCCTAAATGCAGATAAATTCCTAACTGACAATTGAGCCACCATTGCTGTGAGTTAAGGTAAATCTTAATAGGGATGCTTGGTTTTATGTTTATTCTTCACTGATACATATAAGATGAATCAATAGTGTATAAAACCTATCACAGAAACCATTAAAAACTATTCCAATGTTGTTGAGGCCAGATTGGCTTTTTTACAACACTGTGGTAAAGGAAGTTGCTACTGGTGCAAAAAGAAAGCCTAGAATCACTCAAAAAAAGAGTCATAAATCAATAAAGAGAAGCCTTATTCATTAAATTCTCTGGGATACTTGTTTACCAAGTGACAAAGAAACTACTCAAAGCAATTTAAATTCTCACCTTGACATTATAAACTTACTTAAATTTCATAATAATCAAAGAGTTATATTTTTAAGTCTTTGCAAAAATTAAGAAGAAAATTAAAGCAAATTTTTATCAAAAATTTCAAGTGAGGAATATTTTCTACCATCTAAAGTTATAAAAAATGAAATATCTGTCTTTCAAACAGTCTACATGTAGAAACATAAAAAGTTTAACATTGAAAAACAATTGCTGCAGATATGACATATTGTTAATGTTATTATTATTTGCAAAAGCTCACAGAAATAAGTAAGTGAAACATTTCTCTATGGTCAGTCAATTCTCAAACAGAACACACTCTAAATGGAGAAGAAAAAAAGGAGAGGAGATGAATCAGCTTCAAGATGCTGGGCTCTTCACATAATCTAACTAATTTCAGTTTCACAAAAACCATCTGAAGTAGGAATATGTTTCCATCTAACTGGTAGAGACTGAAACTAAGAGAGATTCAGTAACTTGCTCCAATCTACAGCTTGGTAATGATAGTCAAGCCACAGCCCTTCTCTATACACATATGTCAAATTCAATCTCACTAAGAATCTTATTAACACAAAATTAAATAATAGTGTGATACTTTTGTTTATTAAAGAGTGCAAATTTAAAAATATCAAATCTTGTAGAGGCATTATCATAATGTCATTTATGAACTGAAAAAAGGAAAACAAATATAAATAAACTGTGGGATACACATTTGATGAGTTGTTTTATATTATTAAATTAATCATTATGAAGATGGCAACATGGAAAATTCTTTGATATAAATTTTAGATTAAAAATTAGATATAGATTCGTGTTGAGATGGCGGCGTAGGCAGACTCTGAACTCACCTCCTCCCACAGACACAACAGACTTACAATGACTCTTGGAACAATTACCCCTGACAGAGAACTGAAAACTGGATAAGAGGACCACCTGCAAGATGTGACAGTCCTGGCTGAGGTGGAAGAGGCAGAAATTTCCTACTGGAGAGAAAAAAAGCCACCTTCGCAGGCCACAGTGCTTCACAGACACCCAGGAACAATCCAAAGGTACACACGCAGGCTTCCCTGGAAGAGTGGGAGACCTGACCGAGGGAGTGTTGGCGCTATAAGCATTTTTTGAGCACAGCACAACTGAGACAAATCTCATAATATCTGGCTTTGCTAGCTACTAACAACAGTGGGGAATACCCCCAGAAAAGCTATCAGACATAAGAAAAAAAAAGCCAGATCTTAAAGGGCCTATGCACAAATTCACCCCTTGTGGAAAGCAACCTGAAATCACCAGAAAGAAAGATGCACAGTCCTTTGGTGAAAAAAGACTCACCTGATAGGCCCTAGGTACATCTTAGAGAGAGGTGAGACCTCTCCAGGGACTGAGACATTGGTGGCAGCCATTATTGTGACCTGGTGCAGGTGTGCTGACACAGACACTGGCGAATGCCATTGGAGTTCTTCCCCCAACCTTTTAGCATAGGGGTCTGCCCCACCCACTAAAGCACTGAATTAATCCAGCTCAGCCAGGGCTGGCAGCCTGCCCTGAGGACTGGCCCCACCCAACAACAAGCCCTTCGGCAGCTTGTGGGCCTGCATAGGCTAGGTGCCTGGATTCTCTGCAGAAGTGGGTCCACGTCTGCGGGGCAGGGCATGCCTGAGGAGGGGTGGAGTGTGTGGGGCATTGGTGGAGTGTGTAAGGCCTCTGCCATGGGCCAACTGGGTCCACTTCAGGGGGTTGGGGTGCGTGCATAGAGCAGGACTGTGTTGACGGTGTGTGTGGCCCTGTAGGTGGTGGGGCTTGTCAGCTGCAGAAAGTGTGTGCTTCTCAAACAGCCACATAGGGGATTGGCCCTACCTTCCAAAGCCTGAAACAATTGGGTGTTCCCTTGCCTGGGAACAGTCTCACCCAGCTGCAACCCTGAGAGAGCTGACAAGAGCCATATGGGCTGGAGGCCTACATCAACTGAAAGCCTCTGAGCCTAACAACAAGCCACCCTGAGGGCCTACTCACTTAACAGAAAAACTACAATAGGAATGTGCTATTAAACCTAGCAGCCAACTATGCTGTGGTTTCCCACAACTGAGAAAGAGACTGAAGGGTCCATAACAGCCACACACAACTGAGCATTACAACCAGCCAGCCAGGGGACAGCCCAGCTCCTTGGGCACCTGCAGCAAGAGCAACCCTGCCACAACAGAAGGACATATGTAGCCCACACAGGGGTCACTCCTGGAACATTTGGAACTGGTGACAAGAGGGAAGCACATTGCTGGGCCTCATAAGGCATCTCTTACATAAAGTCACTTCTCTAAGATCAGGAGGCATAGCTGACCTACCTAATACATAGAAACAAGCACAGAGAAAGAGGCAAAGTGAGGAGGAAAAGGAATATATTCCAAGTAAGGCAACAGGACAAAACCCCATAAGAAGAACTAAATGAAACAGAAATGAGCAACCTACCTGACAAAGAGTTCAAACAAAGAGTCATAAGGATGCTCACTGATCTTGGGAGAAGAATGGATGAACTCAGTGAGAATGTCAACAAAGAAGTAGAAAATATAAAAAAGAACCAATCAGAAATGAAGAACACAATACTGGAAATGAAAAATTCACTAGAGGGACACAAAAAAAGAGTAGAGGATACAGAAGAATGGATCAGTGAGCTGGATGAAAGACTAGAGAAAATCACCCAAGTTGAACAGACAAAGGAAAAAAGAATTAAAAAGAGTGAGGACAGTCTAAGGGACCTCTGGGTCAACATCAAGCACACTAACCTTTGTGTGATATGTATCCTGGAAGGAGAAGGGAGAGACAAAGGGGCAGAGAAGCTATTTGAAGAAATAATAGCTGAAAACTTTCCTAACTTATGGAAGGAAACAGACATCCACGTACAGGAAGCACAGAAGCACTAAACAAGATAAACCCAAAGAGACCTACGCCAAGACACATCATAATTAAAATGTCTAGAATTAAAGATAAAGAGAGAATTCTAAAAGCCACAAGAGAAAATCAACAAGTTACATACAAAGGAAATCACATAAAGCTAGCAGCTGACTTCTCAGCAGAGACCTTACAGGCTAGAAGAGAGCTGCACAATATAAAGTGCTAAAAGGGAAAAACCTAGAGCCAAGAATACTCTACCCAACACAGTTATCATTCAGAATGGAAGGAGAGATAAAGAGTTTCCCAGACAAACAAAAATTAGAGGAGTTTACCACCAATAAACCAGTCCTACAAGAAATGTTAAAGGGACTTATTTAAGGGCAAAGAAAAGATGACAAACAGGAAAAAATTATCTATTTCTGTGATAAGACAGTAGTGGATACAAATGCACAAAAAAGAGACTAGATATGATAACAAAAACATAAAATATGTGAGGAGGAGAGTAAAAGAGTAGAGCTTTTAGAAGGAGGTCAAACTAAAGAGATCATCAACTTAATATAGATTGCTATATATGTAGGCTATTATATATGAACCTGATGGTAATCACAAACAAGGAACCTATAATACATACACAAAAAACTAAGAGAAAGAACCCAAACATAATACTAAAGAAAGCTATCAAACCACAAGGGAAGAGAGCAAGGGAAGAAGAAAGGAACAGAGAAGAACTACTAAAACACCAAGAAAAAAAGTTTAAAAATGGCAATAAGTACATACTTGTCAATAGCTACGTTAAATGTCAATGGACTAAATGCTCCAATCAAAAGGCATAGGGTGGCTGATTGGATAAAAAAAACAAGACCCATATATATGCTGCATACAAGAGATACACTTCAGACTTAAATACACTCACAAACTGAAAGTGAAGGGATGGAAAAAGATACTCCATGCAAATAGCAATGAAAAGAAAGCCGGGGTAGCAATACTCCTATAAGACAAAATAGACTTTAAAACAAAAACTGTAACAAGAAACAAAGAAGGGCACTACATAATGATCAAAGGAACAATCCAACAAGAGGATATAACACTTGTAAATATCTATACATCCAACGTAGGAGCGCCTAAATATATAAAGCAATTATTAGCAGACATAAAAAGAGAAATAGACAGTAATACGATAATAGTAGGGGACTTGAACACTCCACTTACACCAACAGATAGATCATCCAAACAGAAGATCAATAAGGAAACATCAGCTTTAAACGACACACTAGACCAGATGGATTTAGTAGATATATACAGAACATTCCATCCAAAAACCAAAGAATACACATTCTTTTCAAATGCATATGGAACATTCTCCAGGATTGATCACATTTTAGGCCACAAAATAAGTCTCGATAAATTTAAGTATATTGAAATGATACCAAGCATTTTTTCTGACCACAACAGTATGAAACTAGAAATCAACTACAGGAAGAAAATCAGAAAAGCCAGAAATACATGGAGACTAAACAAAATGCTACTGAACAACGATTGAGTCAAACAAAGGAGAAATCAAAAAATAACTGGAAACAAATAAAAATGAAAATACAACATGCTAGAATTTTTGGGATATAGCAAAAGCGGTTCTAAGAGAGAAGTTCCTAGCAATATGGGCCTATTCAACAAACAAGAAAAATCTCAAACAATCTAACAGCACCTAAAGGAAGTGGAAAAAGAACAAACAAAGCCCCAAATCAGTGCAAGGAGGGAAATAATAAAAATCAGAGCCAGAATAAATGAAATAGAGACCAAAATTAAATAGAAAAAATCTATGAAACCAAGAGCTAGTTCTTTGAAAAGATAAACAAAATTGACAAACCATTAGCTAGACTCACCAAGAAAAAACAGAGAAGGCTCAAATAAATAAAATCAGAAATGAAAGAGGAGAAATTACAGTGGACACAGTAGAAACACAAAAGATTATAAGAGACTACTATGAAAAGCTATATATTTCAACAAATTGGATAGTCTAGAAAAAATGGATAAATTCTTAGGATTAAACAATCTTCCAAAACTGAATCAAGAATAAATAGAGAATTTTAATAGACCAATCACTAGTAACGAGATTGAAACACTAATCAAAAACCTCCCCAAAAATAATAGTCCCAGACCAGACAGCTTCCCTGGTGAATTCTAGCAAACATTCAAAGAAGACTTAATACCTATCCTTCTCAAATCTTCCAAAAAATTGAAGGGAAGGGTAAGCTTCCTAACTCATTCTACAAAGCCAACATTACCCTGATACCAAAACCAGATAAGGACAACACAAAAAAAGAAAATTTATCGGCCAATATCACTGATGAATATTGCTGCAAAAATCCTCAATAAAATACTAGTAAATTGAATACAACAATACATTAAAAAGATCATACACCATGATCAAGTGACATTTATTCCAGGGATGCATGGATGGTTCAACATCCACAAACCAATCAATGTGATACACCACAATAATAAAATGAAGAAT
This sequence comes from Diceros bicornis minor, assembly GCF_020826845.1. NCBI lineage: Eukaryota > Metazoa > Chordata > Mammalia > Perissodactyla > Rhinocerotidae > Diceros > Diceros bicornis. The sequence continues at coordinate 22,190,245 of NC_080768.1, forward strand.
AAAAATCACATGATCATTTCAATAGATGCAGAGAAAGCATTTGACAAGATACAGCATCCATTTATGATAAAAATTCTGAGTAAAATGGATACAGAAGGAAAGTACTCAACATAATAAAGGCCATATATGATAAACCCACAGCTAATATCATTCTCAATGGTGAAAAACTGAAAGCTATCCCTCTAAGAACAGGAACCAGACAAGGACTCCCACTTTCACCACTCCTATTTAACATAGTACTGGAAGTCCTAGCCAGAGCAATCAGGCAAGAAAAAGAAATAAAAGGAATCCAAATTGGAAAGGAAGAAGTGAAACTCTCACTATTTGCAGATGACATGATTTTATATATAGAAAACCCTAAAGAATCCACTGAAAGACTTCTAGAAATAACAAATAAGTACGATAAAGTTGCAGGATACAAAATCAACATACAAAAATCAGTTGTATTTCTATACACTAACAACAAAGTAGCAGAAAGATAAATTAAGAATACAATCCCATTTACAATTGCAACAAAAAGAATAAAATACCTAGGAATAAACTTAACCAAAGAGATGAAATATCTGTACACTGAAAACCGTAAAACATTGTTGAAAGAAATTGAAGAAGACACAAAGAAATGGAAAGATATTTCATGCTCTTGGATTGGAAGAAGTCACATAGTTAAAATGTCCATACTTCCTAAAGCAGTCTATAGCTTTAACACAATCCCTATCAAAGTTCCAACAACATTTTTCACAGAAATAGAACAAAGAATCCTAAAATTTATATGGAACAACAAAAGACCTTGAATAGCCACAGGTATCTTGATAAAAAAGAACCAAGCTGGAGGTATCACACTCCCTGATTTCAAAATATACTACAAAGCTAGAGTAACCAAAACAGCATGGTACTAGCACAAAAACAGACACACAGATCAATGGAACAGAATCGAGAGCCCAGAAATAAACCCACACATCTATGGACAGCTAATTTTCAACAAGGGAGCCAAGAACATACAGTGGAGAAAGGCAAGTCTCTTCAATAAATGGTGTTGGGAAAACCTGACAGCCACATGTAAAAAACTGAAAGTAGACCACTATCATACACCATACACAAAAATTAACTCAAAATGGATTAAAGACTTGAATGTAAGACCTGAAACCATGAAACTTCTAGGAGAGAACATAGGCAGTACGCTCTTTGACATCGGCCTTAGCAACATATTTTCAAGTACCATGTCTCACCGGGCAAGGGAAACAATAGAAAAAATAAAAAAATGGGACTACATCAAACCAAAAAGTTTCTGCACTGCATAGGAAACCATCAACAAAACAAAAAGACAACCTAACAATTGGGAAAAGATATTTGCAAACCATACATCTTATAAGGGGTTAATCTCAAAAATATATAAAGAACTCATGCGTCTTGACTACAAAAAAACTAACAACCCAATTAAAAAATGGGCAAAAGACCTGAACAGACATTTGTCTAAAGAAGATATACAGATGGCCAACAGACACATGAAAAGATGTTCAAAATCGTTAACTATCAGGGAAATGCAAATCAAAACTACAATGAGATATCACCTCATTCCTGCTAGAATGGCTATAGTTAACAAGACAAGAAACAACATGTGTTGGAGAGGATGTGGAGAGAAGGGAACTCTCATACACTGCTGGTGGGAGTGCAAACTGGTGCAGCCACTATGGAAAACAGTATGGAGATTCCTCAAAAAATTAAGGATAGAACTACCATATGATCCAGCTATTCCACTGCTGGGTATTTATCCAAAGAACTTGAAAACACCAATGCGTAAAGATACATGCACCCCTGTGTTCATTGCAGCGTTATTCACAATACCCAAGACTTGGAAGCAACCTAAGTGCCCATCAAGGGACGAACGGATAAAGAAGCTGTGGTATATATACACAATGGAATACTACTCAGCCGTAAGAAACATTGAATTCCAGCCATTTGTGACAACATGGATGGACTTTGAGGGTATTATACTAAGCGAAATAAGTCGGAAGGAGAAAGTCAAATCTCATATGATCTCACTCATAAGTAGAAGATAAAAACAACAACAAACAATCAGATGGAGACAAGAGATTGGATTGGTGGTTCCAGAGGGGAAGGGGTAGGAGTGAAAGGGACGATTAGGCACATGTGTATGTGATGGATTGTAATTAGTCTTTGGGTGGTGAACATAATGTAATCTATACAGAAACTGAAATATAATGATGTACACCTGAAATTTATATAATGTTCTAAACCAATGTTGCCCCAATAAGAAAAAATAAACAATAAAAAATAAAAATAAGATATAATATAGAATTCATTCTGTAGCCTCATCTAGCTTTAAAAAGAGTAATAAAAAAAAGATTATAAAATACATCATGTGTGGATGGTGGTTCTTTGTTCTTCTCTCTATTTTCCAATTTCCTCTATTATGCATTTGTTTTTCTATAGTGCAACTATAAGTGTCTATTTTAAAAAGAGGAAATCAAAAGCATGGCATGAATGTTAAGTTAAAAAAAAAAAATCTCTTAGTGTTAATTTCTTTCCTTCTCTTCCTTACCCAGGCAACATGCTCTCTTTTCCAACTTGAAATGTATCAAAGGCCACCTGAGTATTTTCATATTCTCTGCCATCTGGCACAACGGAAACATAGATTCATATTTACACAGGGGAATTGGGGGCAAGGGGTGACAGGCATTGCTTTACATCAGAGACAGTGCGCTGCTGAAACTCATGATTGTTAAAACTACTTCAACTGTGTAAAGTTTGACAATTCAGAATCCTTTGATATGTGCATAATTTGAATTATATCAGGAATTACCAGCCAGAGACTATGAGTAATATAATAGTAATAATCAGATCCTCAGTTTTACAGACTTACTCACACCTATACTAAGTGGGAACTTGACCATTCAACCCTTAGTTTCCAATGATTCTGAGGATCTTCAAGGTGTGCCCCAGTGACATGTGCGTGACTCAATTAAAGTATTCTTGGAAAATATATGAGAATTAAATATTAACATGTAAATATAGAATAACAATAGATTACTCTTATTGAGTCATAAATATGGCTGCCTCATCCTTTCCATTCCTTGCTAGCTAAATCATCTAGCAAGAATAAAAAATTTAACTACAAATTCTTTCTAGACAATTCTGTCATTTATAATTCTCTACTTTTGCTAGCTCATTTTTCTAGGAGGAATTTGTTGTTTTTAAAGGGTGTTTTCATCTACAGTGTTGTCACATTGCCAGTTGTCATTTTTTATGAATCCTGTTCTGTGGCAATAATGTATTTATTTTCAACAATAAATATGTTTTTCTAGACTCATCCTTGGCCATTGAATTTTGATTATCCAAATTGAGAACACCAAGCTGAAATTTGCAGCTAAGTCCAAAGATTGATATAAAGGAAAACTTGAAATTCATCTTATTGCAAAAAGACCTAGATTATATTCAATACTACCAATTGAATATGTGAAAATAAGTAACAATTCAAAGAAACAATAGGATTTTTTTAAAGAACAAACAAAAATAGTCTTAATATTTAAAAAAATTTGACACTAAAATTATAGTTTACCCACCAAAATTGTGGCTACTTCTAGGTAGTTTTTGATACTGCTATTATTTTTCTTAAAGTAGAGATATTCAATCATATAGGAATGGGGACCATTTTAGAGTCTGTTCATTGTGGTTTTTATTATATGGAACCATCCTAGGGATCATAAGCCGTATATTTATGTAATTGTACAAGTGAAAAAGACACATGAATAGTCATCTATTTTTTCATTGTTTTAGGGGTACCAGCTATTTATTCAATGGGAAATGTGCACATTTTAATAAACAATAAAAATAGTAGGAACTATGTATGCATTGATTAGAAGATGCACCGTTATCCTACATACCACTAAAAATGATGCTGTTAATTACATTCTGACACAATACTTTCATCCGACTTGGAATTGTATACTTACTGAAGGATCTCTTTTAGGCTTAATTTGACATGTAAATGTTCATATATCTATGTTTTACATACAAAAGGAAAATATAAGTGAAATGAATTGGGTAAGATATTCCTAAAATTTCTTTCTATTCGGAGTCAACTCTTCTGAATCAACCTTTTGATGCAGAATAAACTGTGTCTGTGTTTTTCAACACATTACGGTCCTCTGTAGCTCTATAATATTCTGCAACATTAGAAGGTTAGTGGAACAGCATTTCTTAAGAATTCCATAAAAAAATTCAAAGCTTTTTATATTGAACTTTAAAGCTATCTTTGCAAGTGTACAGAATTGTTCTACTCTTCTATGGCTATTGCTAAACATGTCAAGTCACTGCTGATCCCTCCTCTTCCTCACAATTCCTTGCCCCTAGAGTTAAAATGTATTCTACTATTGTATCCAAGTTTGCTTTCCAAGCTACAGACACCATTCTGCTACTTTTGACTCGGAAACTTTTGATGCTTGCTCATATACAAGCAACAACTACATCATGACTGGCAGGCAGTAATCGTTGAATGTTTCTTGTGTTCAGGGATTGTAAAATGTGAAAAAAGATGTACTTCATAGAATATATAAAGTACAGTAAAAGTTATACCCACAATTTAAACTCAGATTCATATAATTCCAAAGCATATTGTCTTTTTCCTCCATCACTAACTCTTTAAAAGTGCAGTCTACATAATTAAAGGCTGCCCGATTTTAGCGTGGGGCTTTTTTGGATATGTTCAGCTATTTTTCTCCTTATGACACTAAAAACTACTAAAAATTTGGTATTTCTCACATCTTGCAAAGAGTCTAAGGACCACGTTCTTTCTGAAGACAAATTTGAAGTTATTTTTGTAGCTTATATTTAGGAGACTATAAAGGTATTCTGAACTTGGTACTATATTATCTAGAAAAATGGCTTTCATTGTAGATTTCTATCAAGATATAGGATTTAATAAAAAACAGTGAAAACAAATACAAAACTGCTCTTTGTAAGAAAATCAGTTCAGAATATCAAAGCTATTCGCCTTTAGGACCTTTTCTAAAATTGAGTTTCAAATTTTAAAAAATGTCCCACTCTTGTTACTTTGTATTTTATTCATAGATTATAAATAATAATTGCTATTATAAAATAATTCTAGATCTAATAAAACTAATGTATTGCAATAAACTAATTTACCCTTGTAGTAATTTAATATTCTTTAATATTTACTTGGTTATCTGCTATAAAAAATAAGCTGAAGTACCTGTGTTATTTTAGAATAGAGTTCAGATAATGGAAGAAAAATGTGGACTTTGCAAAAAGAAATATTTCATTTAAACAGGCAAAAGATTGTGAATGATTGAAAAATTTAAAAAAGAATTAAAGTGGGAGAAATATCAATGATACTATACCAGTAATTCAAATCTCAAAGGCTTTTTGATTAAATACATGAGTAAGTCCATCTTCCATTTTTAATGAATGTTTTAGAGTGAAATTCAGGAATGTCAGAAGAGAGTGCATATATTCCAGATGATAAATACATTAAAAAATATGAAAGGGGCCCAAGTGGTTATAACTGTTGTTAAATTAAGTCTGTAGTACTAATTTTTTAAAGAATAAAAATGTGACTGTTTTTATCAGTTAAGAATTTCTGTTTGTGTCAACTCATATTAACTCTGGTTAACTTAAGTGGAAATATATGCCGTATTCAATAGAAGGGAAAAGAAATGCAAAGGGAAATTTTAAATATATACATATATAAGAAGGAAGAGGGTAGTAGTGAGAAATAAACTCATACCACAACTTAGATATTCAGAAAAAACAGTTTTTAAAAAAATCTTTCTTTTTTTTTAAACAGTTTTTATTTATTTATTTATTTATTTGTGAGGAAGATCAGCCCTGAACTAACATCCATGCTAATCCGCCTCCTTCTGCTGAGGAAGAACGGCTCTGAGTCAACATCCACCGCCAATCCTCCTCCTTTTTTTTTTTTCCCCCAAAGCCCCAGTAGACAGCCACATGCCATAGCTGCACATCCTTCTAGTTGCTGCACATGGGACTCGCACCTGGAATCCGAACCCGGGCTGCCAGCAGCAGAGCGTGAGCACCCAACCGCTAAGCCATGGGGCCGGCCCTAAAAAATCTTTCTTATAGGCTCTCACCTTCTGATTCGCAGGACAACTATTAACTAAATGTCAAACAAGATTAAATTTGGTCTGAACCTATAATAAAAACAGTTCCTTAAGATTATATTTAGTCTTTCATATAGATAAAATGTTCAGTCTCTCAAATCCCTCTGCTTCTCTCGTTATATTCCTGGGTATGGGATGAGAAGGGAAATATATTCTTCTGGCTTGGGAAATGAGGTAAGGAGCAGCACCCTCTTTTAATTGGAGGACACATATGAACTTTAAGACGACTTCCCAGGGGCTGGCCCACTGACGGTAGTGGTTGAGTTCGTGTGCTCCACTTCGGTGGCCTAGGTTCGCAGGTTTGGATCCTGGGCACGGACCTATGAGCTTCTTATCAAGCTATGCTGTGGCAGGTATCTCACATATAAAGTAGAGGAAGATAGGCACAGAGGTTAGCTCAGGGCTAATCTTCCTCACCAAAAAAAAAAAAAAAAGAAGAAAGACAACTTCCCAAAGAGTGTTCTGCTGAGCATCAGTTCACCCAAATGTACCTCAGACTAGGTGATCAAATAAGTTTGACAAACATTGTATAATATAGTGCACATCTTAAAGAATTTTGCAGTGTTCATCCGTAAAGACGTTTCCTAAATACCTCACTGAGAAAGACTATTTAACTTTGTTTATTCAACTGCAGAATCCTATCTACTCAACTGCCATGTGAATACTATAGAATTAATATTCTTAGAAGGTCTGGATTTAAGTCTTACCAAGGCTACTTACTTTCCACGTGAACTCAGGCAAGTTGTCACCTCCACGGACCACATCAGTCCACTGCTCTATGACTCTTGAAGATCTCTTGATGTACCCGGGAGCTGTGCAAGCTTCTGAGCCTGCCTGAGATTTTCCTTTCTTCATGGACAAAGATATCACTCATCACTCTTAAATGCTGAAGAAGAGCATTGTCTTGTTGCAGAGTGCTGGATAATAGGGGCAATAAGCATGTGGGAACTGAATTCTCTTCCTTGGCTCAGATTCAATAAAAAACTCTATTTTTGCCTTCTTATAGAAATCTATGTTCCTGAACTATATTGAACCTACATAAATTAGTTACAAAATCAAGACAGTTACTATATATGTCTATATTCTTTTATCCTTTCCATCAATTTATAGAGTTTAAATAGTCAATATTACTTCAAAATCTTTCTAAAACAGTTACTTGAACCCTCTATATTTCCCTTCCCTCCCTCTTTTCCACTACATTCCTTCATTGTCTTTTTTTCTGTTTGAGGATTCATGAGCTTATTTTTATATCCTTGTAGAACTTTCCCTTGATCTAAAATACTCTTCTAATTTCTAGTCTCCTCATTATTTCAATGCCACACTTAAAAATCTCCATTTTTACATTTGCATATAATGAGAGGAAAAAGCGGCAGGACAAATGCATTTTACATGACATTTATTAATTACTATAGAAATAACCACAGGAATTTAAACATCAGGATATTCCCGTGGTGTATATATCAGTTTAGATGCTATCCAAAGGAAAGCATTGAAAAATTCTGCTATATATAATGCTATGGTCTGAAAGTTTATGTCCCTCGAAATTCATATGTTGAAATCCTAACCCACAAAGACAATGGTATTAAGAGGTGGGGCCTTTGGGAAGTGCTAGGTAATAAGGGTGGACCCCTCATGAATGGGATTAGTGTCTTAGAAAAGACACTTCAGAGAGATCCCTTACACTTTCTGGCATGTGGCGATACAGCCAGAAGTCTGTGATTTGGAAGAGGGCCCTCACTGGACCATGCTGGCCTGGAGCTTCCAGCCTCCAGAACTGTGAGCAATAAATTTCTGTTGTTTATAAACTATCCCGTCTGTGATATTTGTTATAGCCGCCCGAATGGACTGAAACCTATGTATGTGTACAGTACTTGGAGGTTGAATTTATTTCCAATGTCTGCAGTGCTAGATTGCAGGGAAAAAATAGGAATTCCTAATTAAAAAGTATGGTGGAAACGCTTTAACTTCTCAAAATCTGGCATAATGGAGCTAGAGATAAAAGCAGGCTATGGCAAAATTGGAAGCCTACCAGCTAGACTCTTTCTGTCATCAGTAGTATCGAAGAGCAACAGCACTGAGGACCTAGGAGTGTGCAGCTACTATACTTAGGGATCTGGCGTTGGAGTCGCATTATTCTTTGACACACCAAACAGCAGACTTCAGAGAGGGGCAGAGTTACACTTAGAATGGAGATTGAATTTCTGATGGAATAAAAACTTAAACAAGACACATTCCCGTCTTCCCCAGCACACTTAATCACTACAAGTAAACATAAGGGTAACTGTATATTTACATTTTAGCAAACTGGGAAGACTTTTTAAAGTCAGATCCCAAAATCAGAAATCATAACTAAAACTATGTACACATTTAACTACATAAAGTTAAGTGCCACAAAAATAATAAAATATCTATTTAGACAGAAGCTAAATGGCAAGTCAGCAAACATTTTCAACATGTATGAAAATGTAATACTATTCTTCAAATATAAATTCATTAAATACTTAAAAACATAAATAACAAAAGAAAATGAGTGAAGGCTATGACAAGGTCATTCACAAAATAAATAGAGATGACAAAATGAAACTGTTCAACTGCTTTAGTGATCAAAGAACTTGCTAAGTTTAATACTTTTCTTTTCTCTGTGATACATCCATGCACTTGAATCCTATGATGTCATGAATATTACAAACTGTAGCAGTATTAACAAGAAAAGATTAAAACAAGAGTTTTAAAACAACGTTTTTCCTTTTACTTGATTTTTTTTTTTTTTTTTGTGAGGAAGACTAGCTTGAGCTAACATCCGATGTCAATCCTGGGCTAACATCCATGCCCACCTTCCTCTTCTTTATATGGGACGCTGCCACAGCACAGCTTGACATGAGGTGCGCCAGTGCGCGCCCGGGATCGGAACTTGCAACCCTTGGGCCGCTGAAGCAGAGTGCACACACTTAACCGCTATGCCACTGGGCTGGCCTCCTTTTACTTGGTTTTTCAAAGAAAAAATATGTGGATAGAAAAAAGTCTACAAGCATATGCAACAACATGTTTCTTGATGAATTTAGAAGATGTAACTCTAGATGAGATGGTTATGGCTGGTTTCTATTTTTTTGCTTATTTTAATATTTTCAAATTTTCAAAAAATAGTGTATGTGAACCAATGACTATACAGACAGCTTTGTAAATTTGAATGAAACTAGTGTATTTTTAGACGGACTCAGTAAGAAATATAGATCAGAGTAGACACATGAGCATAAATTGCCTTAACAAAAGTCATTTGAGATATATCATAAAAAATGATAGCAGGACTAGACGGCTTTCCAAGTTTATTTTCTTCAGATATTAAAAGTAAATCACCTAAATGGCAATTGGTAAGCAACTGGATAGATATATTTTAGTATGCTCACACAATTGAACGTTATATGGCAGTCAAATTGGGTGAATAGACCTATAGTAAAGAATACAGATAAATATTTTCATTATATCACTGTTTCAAGAAAGTAAATTATGGAAAGTTATAGAAAACATAAAACTTTTGTAAGGAGAAAAAGAATTAAAGCCAAGCAGTAAATTTTATAGAAATACAATGACACGATTTTACAAACCTTAATATTGAAGCAATTCACAAACAGAATGCAGGAGAGTACCTATCTCATGTGGGGGCCAGTGGAGGGAGGAACAAAGAAGTGGTTGTAATTTCTTGTTTAACGCTTATCTTAGGTGATGGGTGCAATGAGGTTTGTCAATTACTGATCAACAAACAAAAAGGAGACCTATACTTTTATCAATGTTGAGACTATGTCACGGAAGCATTATATGATAAATTTAAATTTGTGCACAAGAGGGCCACTTAAAACCAAATTTTAAATAAAGAATTCTCAGAATGAATATTCATTTATTACATTATAAGTTATTGGGTGTTTATTGAAGATTAGAAAAATGTGAAAATATTTTTACTTCATTTTACAAAGGCATCATCATTTTCCTATCAAAACGTTGAAAATAGAACAGAAGAAACACAATAGATTATTGTCGCTAATCTAGCTGTATATGGAATGACTGTGACAATTTTACCAAAAATTTAAATACAATAATGTAAGGATAGTTAAATTTTAGGTAGTCTAAAGTATAATCAGACAACAAAGAAAGAAACTAAATGATCATCTCATCGAATACTGAAGAGATAATTTGATACAATTTAATATATATTTTAGGAAAATAAATTTATTTCTAAGCTAAAAAATGAGATATTTGTACTGAAGGACAAATGTCAATGTATTCATTGATTAAAAATTAGAGATGATTACTTTTATTATGTATCTAAAAAGTATTATATAATATGTAAAAATACAAAAAGATAAAGATTGGTATAATTTGCACCCTGTGTGTACCCATTATATAATTCAAGAAGTAAAATGTTATTAGCACTCTGGAGGCCCAGGTATCACTCCCAGATTGCATGTCTCTCTCTCTGTATTATATCCATATATATATGTATATATATATATACACGTATATACACATATACGTATATATGTGTGTATATATACGTATATGTACATATACGTGTATATATATGTATGTACATATACGTATATATGTATACACACACATATATGTTTTAGATGGACTGAAAACAAAACTTGGAAGATATTTAAAGGTGTCTTAGAAGACTGGAAAAATAACATACATATATTAAATATATAGATTAATTATATGGATTAATCTATAGATTAAAAATATAGAAATATATATATTTCATCAACTTGTTTTTCCCACTGAGCATTATTTTTTGGAGAATAATTCATGCTGATAACCAAACATTTGTTCATTATTTTTCAGTGTGTTATGGTACTTCATGACATATTCGGTTCATTTCCCTGTTGTTGAACATTTAGGATGCTTCCATATTGGTCTATTGCCAGTAAAGCTGCTATTCTTGAAAACATGTAGTTTTTTTTTTTGTATATGTCTAACATATAGGCCTTTACCATACATATCTGAGCACAAGTCCTGGATTATAAAATAAAGACAACTTCAATAATATATTACCCTTTTTCCCCTCAAGTAATTGTTTTAATTTACACCTACATCATTACTTTTATAAGAGTTCCTGTTCTGCTGTGAGAAATTTTAGCTTTTAATAATCTGATAGGGTTAAATTGTATCTCAATATGGTTTTAATGAACATTTAGTGATTAAGCAAAAATTTGTGTGTTTATGTGCTGAAATCGATAAATTTCCCTGTAAGTTCTGCTTTACAACTGCATTCCGTAAGTTATATTTTCATTCAGCTCAAAAGTATATCTAATTTCCATGATGATTTCTTCCTTAACACATAAATTATTTAGAAGTGCGTGGCTTAATTTCAAACATTTTTTGAAGATCTGGCTATCTTGCTATTGTTGATTTCTTCTTTAATTCCACTGTGGTTACATAAGGTGCTCCACATGATTTCAGTCCTGAAATTTGTTGAAACTTTCTTTTGGAGCAGCATATGATCTATATTAGTAAATGATCAATTTGGTAAATGGTCTATTTTGGGAAATGTTCCATGTGTACTTATAAAGAATGTATATTGTACAAATATTGAACACAGGTTTCTACATATATAAATTTTGCCAACATGGTTAATTGTGTTGTTTGAGTCTTTTATACCTTTACTGATCTTTTATCTGCTTGTTTTATCAATTACTGAGAGTGATATATTAAAATATCCAGCTCTTGAATTGAATTTATCTATTTCTCCTTTTAGTTCTAACTTTTGCTTAATATAACTTGACGTTACGATATTAGGTACATACAATGTTAGTATTATTATGTCTTGTTGTGACTCTGACTCTTTTATTATTAAAAAATGACTCTTTTTACATCCAGTAGTACTTGTTGCCTTAAGTTCTAATTTGCATAATATCAAAATAACTATGCAAGGTTTGTTTTTGTTTTGCACGATATAATCATTTTCCACCCTTTTCCTTTTAACATTTCTGTGGCCGTATTTATAAATTGTGTCTCTTGTAAGCAGTATATATTTTGGTCTCTCTCTCTTTTTTCAAGTCCAGCCTGACAATCTTTTATTTGGAGCATTTATTTTATTGACTTTTAATAAAATTACTGATGTAAATGTATTGAAGCCTAAAAATTAGCTATTTGTTTTCTATGTGTCATATCTGTTCTTTGTTTCTTTATTTATCCTTTCTTGCCATCTTTTGGATTAACCAAATATGTTTTTATTATTTCATTTTATCTTTTCTGTAATCTTTTAAGTTATACATATTTATATAATTTTTTTAGTGGCGACCCTAGAGATTCCAATATGGATACTTGTCTTAGTACAGTCTACTTAAATTAGTACTTTTACCACTTACTGAAGTATAGAAACATCCTACAGCAAAGTCAGTTTATCTCCTTTTCACCCTTTGCACTGTTATTGTCCTTGTCATTTATTTTTAATTTGCATATGTTGTAAAGCCCACGAGGCATTATTATTGTTTTTGTTTTATTCTATTAATAATTGTTTATATTTACTCGTTTTTGCACACCTGGACTAGTACTCTTCATTTCCTGCCCTTTCACATGTTCATCTGGGATCATTTATCTTCAGTCTGAAGAACTTTCTACAGTGTTTCTTATAGCAGATCTGCTAGCAACACATTAGCACAATTTTTCCTGTTTTTGAAAATTTTCTCTGAGGTGATGATTCAAATATAGAAGATTATTTTTCCTTCATCACTTAAAAATATTATTCCCTGAGGCCGGCCTGGTGGCACAGCGGTTAAGCGCATGCGCTCTGCTGCAGCGGCTCGGAATTCGCTGGTTTGGATCCCCGGCGCGCACTGAGGCACCGCTTGTCAAGCCATGCTGTGGCGGCGTCCCATATAAAGTGGAGGAAGATGGGCATGGATGTTAGCCCAGGGCCAGTCTTCCTCAGCAAAAACAAAAAACAAAAAATATTGTTCCCTTATTTTTTGGCTTTTTCTGATGAAAAGTCAACCATCAGTTTTATTGTTCCTCCTTTGAAGAAAACATGTCTATTATCTCTGACTGATTTTAAGACTTTTTGTGTGTCTTTAATCCAGCCATTTGACAATGATATGCATAAGTATAGTTGTTTGTTTATGTTTTGTTTTTAAAAAATTTTCTTTCTAGAAGTGTGCTAAGCTTCTAGAATCTGTGAATTGATGTATTTTATCAGATTTGGGAATTGCGGAGCCAATATTTCTTTAAATATTGCTTCTTTCTCATTTACTCCCCTCCTTCTGAGATTCAATTACACTTCTGATAAAACTTTTGACAGCATTCCATGTCTTTTTTATTCTGTTGTTTTGTTCTTTTGTTCTTCCATTATTTTTTGTGTCTGTACCTCAATTTGGTTATTTTCTACCAATCTCCCTTAGTTTACTACTCTTATCTTCTACTGTGTCTAGGCTGTTTTTAATGCATCCATGAGTACACATTTCAAATATTTTAATTTTTGCTTATAGAATACCAATCCGATTCCTTTTTGTAGATTCCAATTCTCTGTTGATATTCTTTTATTTCTTCTTCTATGTTGTACCCATTTTTTCTCTGTTATCTTGAATATATTAAACATATTTGTTTTCATTTTCCCATCTGTTAATTCCAATATACAAAAACCTGTGGGTTTCTCAAAAATATCTGCTTTTTTCCTCTTGGTTTTTAGTCATTCTGAATTTTAGCAGGCCTCATAAATTTTTTTATTCATTTATACATTTGATATTATTTATACATTTTAATTTTACTCACAGACATTGCTAAGTAGAAATTTTAGAGTCTCTGCATGACATTATATTCCTTCTTGAGAATGTAAAAAATTTTTATGGCAAGTGGATAAAGTACCAATATGTCACCTTGACCCTGTCAAAGCTTAGTTTTAGATGTTAGAGTTATTCCATTGTAATTTTGCTCTTTCTCCTAAGTCATGAAACATAATCTTAAGACATGGTCTTCTCTCAGGATCACGGTCCTTCTGGTGACTCTCATAAAAGTTCGATATGTTTACCCAGATTTTTCCATTTTCATAAGGCTTGAACTCTGACCTCTTTCTTTTTAGATCAAGTGGCTGCTATAATGGATGTTCAGCTCTTTAAACTCCTAGTTGCTATTTTCCACTGGGTTTCTTGGAGTTTCACTGTGTGTATGTGCAGCTTACAAGTCAACCAATAATCTGAAGGAATTTCTGTCCCTCAAGTCTCAGCCATCTTGGCAGCCCTGATCAACTTTTGGCCCTTATCTCTGCAGGACAGTAAGACTGATGCTTTGTTGGGTGCTTCCCCTAAGCTGCAAGTTGGAAAATGCTCTCAGGAAAAGAAGATGAGATGAATGTGTCAATCACTTTTTATACTTCCTTGCTCTCAGGGATTATACCCCTCAAATTCTATGCGGGTTGGTTGCTCTCCAATGACTCCCAATCTTTTTTAAACATTTTCCCTAGTTTTTGTACGTTGGTGCATGGGTTACTCCAATATAAACTGCTCTATCCTGGCCCAATAGGAATTATCATGATTTAAATTTTTCCAATTATACTAAAAATGTTTTAGGATTTTTCCTGTTTAGAATCCCATCTATCTCCATTGTATGTTCTTGGCTCCTTTGTCAAAGATTAGCTGTCCATCGATGTGTGGGTTTATTTCTGGGCTTTCGATTCTATTCCATTGATCTGTGTGTCTGTTTTTGTGCCAGTACCATGCTGTTTTGGTTACTATAGCTTTGTAGTATATTTTGAAATCAGGGAGTGTGATACCTCCAGCTTTGTTCTTTTTTCTCAGGATTCCTTTAGCTATTCGGGGTCTTTTGTTGTTCCATATAAATTTTAGGATTCTTTGTTCTATTTCTGTGAAAAATGTTGTTGGAACTTTGATAGGGATTGCATTGAATCTATAGATTGCTTTAGGAACTATAGACATCTTAATTATGTTAATTCTTCCAATCCAAGAGCATGGAATATCTTTCCATTTCTTTGTGTCTTCTTCAATTTCTTTCAACAATGTTTTATAGTTTTCAGTGTACAGATCTTTCACCTATTTGGTTAAGTTTATTCCTAGATATTTTATTCTTTTTGTTGCAATTGTAAATGGAATGGTATTCTTAATTTCTCTTTCTGCTACTTCGTTGTTAGTGTATAGAAATGCAACTGATTTTTGTATGTTGACTTTGTATCCTGCAATTTTACCATATTCGTTTATTACTTCTAAAAGTTTTCTGGTGGATTCTTTAGGGTTTTCTATATATAAAATCATGTCATCTGCAAATAGTGACAGTTTCACTTCTTCCTTTCCAATTTGGATCCCTTTATTTCTTTCTCTTGCCTGATTGCTCTGGCTAGGACTTCCAGCACTATGTTAAATAGGAGTGGTGAGAGTGGGCATCCTTGTCTGGTACCTGTTCTTAGGGAGACAGATTTCAGTTTTTCACCATTGAGGATGATATTAGCTGTGGGTTTGTCATATATGGTCTTTATTATGTTGAGTACTTTCCTTCTATACCCATTTTATTCAGAGTTTTTATCATAAATGGATGCTGTATCTTGTCAAATGCTTTCTCTGCATCTATTGAGATGATCATGTGATTTTTATTCTTCATTTTATTAATGTGGTGTATCACCCTGATTGATTTGTGAATGTTGAACCATGCCTGCATCCCTGGAATAAATCCCACCTGATCATGGTGTATAATCTTTTTAATGTATTGTTGTATGCGCTTTGCTAGTATTTTGTTGAGGATTTTTGCATCGATGTTCATCAGTGATATTGGCCTATAATTTTCTTTTTTTGTGTGTGTTGTCCTTGTCTGGTTTTGGTATCAGGGTAATGTCAGCTTTATAGAATGAGTTAGGGAGCTTCTTCCTCTCCTCAATTTTTTGGAAGAGTTTGAGAAGTATAGGTATTAAGTCTTCTTTGAATGTTTGGTAGAATTCACCAGGGAAGCCGTCTGATCCCGCACTTTTATTTTTGGGGAAGTTTTTGATTACAGTTTTGATCTCTTTAGTAGTGATTGGTCTATTCAAATTCTCTATTTCTTCTTGATCCATACACTTTGGAAAGTTGTATGATTCTAAGAATTTATCCATTTCTTCCAGATTGCCAAATTGGTTGGCATATTGCTTTTCATAGTATTCTTTTATAATCTTTTGTATTTCTGAGGTGTCCATTGTAATTTCTCCTCTTTCATTTCTGATTTACTTTTTTGAGCTTTCTCTCTTTTTTTCTTGGTGAGTCTAGCTAAAGGTTTGTTAATTTTGTTTATCTTTTCAAAGAACCAGCTCTTGGTTTTATTAATTTTTTCTATTCTTTTTTTAGTTTCTATTTCATTGATTTCTGCTCTGATTTTTATTATTTCCCTTCTTCTACTGATTTGGGGCTTTGTCTGTTCTTATTTTTCCAGTTCCTTTAGGTGTATCATTAGATTGTTTATTTGAGATTTTTCTTGTTTGTTGAGATAGGCGTGTATTGCTGTATGGGAAAACTGGACAGCCACATGAAAAAAAATGAAAATAGACCATTACCTTACACCATACACAAAAATTACCTCAAAATGGATTAAAGACTTGAATGTAAGACCTGAAACAATGTAAATTCTAGAAGAAAACATAGGCAGTACACTCTTCGACATCAGTCTTAGCAACATATTTTCAAGCACCATGTCTGACCGGGCAAGAGAAACGATAGAAAAAATAAACAAATGGGACTACATCAAACTAAAAAGCTTCTGCACAGCATAGGAAACCACCAACGAAACGAAAAGACAACCTAACAATTGGGAGAAGATATTTGCAAACCATACATCTGATAAGGGGTTAATCTCAAAAATATATAAAGAACTCATGCGTCTCAACAAGAAAAAAAACTAACAACCCAATTAAAAATGGGCAAAAGACCTGAACAGACATTTCTCCAAAGAAGATATACAGGTGGCCAACAGGCACATGAAAAGATGTTCAGCATCAATTCTTAGGGAAATGCAAATCAAAACTACAACGAGATATCACTTCATGCACATCAGAATGGCTATAATTAACATGACAGGAAACAACAAGTGTTGGAGAGGATGTGGAGAGAAGGGAACTCTCATACACTGCTGGTGGGAGTGCAAACTGGTGCAGCCACTATGGAAAACAGTATGGAGATTCCTCAAAAAATCAAGGATAGAACTACGATATGATCCAACTATTCCACTGCTGGGTATTTATCCAAAGAACTTGAAAACACCAATGCGTAAAGATACACGCACCCCTGTGTTCATTGCAGCGTTATTCACAATAACCAAAAATTTGGAACCAACCTAAGTGCCCATCAAGGAACGAATGGATAAGGAAGATGTGGTATATATACACAATAGAATACTACTCAGTCATAAGAAATGATGAAATCCAGCCATTTGTGACAACATGGATGGCCATTGATGGTATTATGCAAAGTGAAATAAGTCAGAGGGAGAAGGTCAAATACCGTATGATCTCACTCATTAAGTAGTAGATACTACCAACAAAAAACAAACACATAGAGACAGAGATTGGATTGATGGTTACCAGAGGGGAAGGGGTGGGGAGGAGGGTGAAAGGGATAATTAGGCACATGTGTGTGGTGATGTATTGTAATTAGTAGTTGGGTGGTGAACATGAGAACATGATGTAATCCATGCAGAAATAGAAGTATAATGATGTACACCTGAAATTTATACAATGTTATAAACCAATGTTACCACAATGAACCAAAAAAAAAAATAAATAAAATAAAATAAAAAAGAATCCCATCTAGATTTCTGCATTGCAATTCATTGTTATATACATTAAATATCTTTTAATCTACAAGTTTTCCTACTTTTTCCCTCCAAAAACATTGACTTTCAGAAAGTACAGGACATTAATCTTGCAGAATGTCTCTTAGTCTAGTGTCATCTGATTGTTTCCTCATGATGTCTTTAAACATTCCATTATCCCTAATATTTTCTGTAAATTGTAAATTTTGTCTAAAGGCTTGGTTGTGTATATTTTTAATCATTTTGGTGAGACCAGTTTATAGGTGACATTGTGCATTTCTTGTTGTTCCACATCTTGACACTACGTGAATACTTAGTTAAGGTAGTGCCCACCAAATCTCTCCATTGTAAAAATACATTTGGCAGTGTAGTGGTTAAATTCGTGTGTTCTGCTTTGGCAGCCCAGGGTTCGCTGGTTTGGATCCTGGGTGTGGACATATTCACCGCTCATCAAGCCATGCTGAGGCAGTGTCCCACATAGAAGAACTAGAAGGACCTACAACTAGGATATACAACTATGCACAGGGGCGTTGGGGAGAAAGAAGTAAAAGAGGAAGATTGGCAACAAATGTTAGTTCAGGGCTAATCTTCCTCAAAAAACAAAAACATAAAACAAAAAAATATGGGGATCCATTTTTAAAAAAAAGTACATTCTTCTCTTTGCAATAGTTAAGCAGAATTCGAGCTGATATTTTGGTACCTCTGGTTTGAAATTTTTTAAGTAAATTAAAAAAAAAACAAGTAAATCACACATGCAGGTAAGTGCAGAAGCTATAATTGTACAGTTTGATGAATTTTTTATAACGTGAACATCTATGTAACCACCACCGAAATCAAGACATAGAACACTGCCAGCACTTTAGAAACTTCCTTCTTGTCCACCAGTTATTAATCCTAAACATAACCATATTCAAATTTCTATCACTGTAGATTACCTATGCCTGTTTTGAGCTTTTTACAAATGGAATGCAACCATTTATCTTGCTTCTTTCACTCAATGTCTAGTTTGTGAAATTCATCCATGTTGTTGCTTTGAGCAATAGTGTATTGATTTTAATTTTCATAGAGTATTTCATAGTATGACTATAATGCTATTTATTTAATCATTCTATCCTTGAAGGACTTTGGATTGTTTCCAGTTTTTGCCAATGATAAATGTCACTGCTATGAAATTCTTATGAATATCCTTTGATGACTCATGTTTGCATTTCAGTCAGACATTTCCAGGAGGGAATTTGCTGGTTCATTGGCTATGTTTATGTTCAGCTTAGTAGATATTGGAAAGTAATTTTCCAAAGTGCTTTAACCAATTTATACTCCTACTAGAAAGGATAAAAGTTCCAGTTGTTCCACATCATTTTTAATGCTGCATGCTACAATGCAAATTTATTCCTAGATTTTCTCACCAAATGACAAACTAGATCGATCCTTATCATTGTGACAAGCAAAAGTTGTCCCACACATTTCTAAACTCAGCTTGGGGAAAGTGATATCTCTGTTGACGATCACTAGACTACGCTCATGTCAGAAGGTAAACTGAAGCTAAGTGGGTGCCCCGGGAATTCACCAAAGTTTAAGGTAGCCACGTGGAGGTTCCTAATATATGGCGCTCTTTATGGCTACTTGATCACACTCATCACCTTTTTGTTTTTTGTTATAATTTGTTTAAATCTGTCTCCATATGTGATTTTCAAATTCATGAGTTGGCTCTGTTTGCCAATGTGGCTGGTACACAAAGTGACAATCAATAAATATTTATGGATTGAAAGAATTTCTGGGTGCTTAATGCTTTAATCGATCAGAGCCCTGGCATGGCAGAGAAAGAGAGAGATGAACAGTAGGATCTCTGATGGGAAAATGAGGAGGTTAAAACCTCTGCTGTCAGGAAGGCATGTAAAGGTTTACAAGGAAAGAGAAGGCAGCCTCAGAATTAGAACTTGAGTTCAAACATCTCAAGTAACCAAATGTTCTGTCTTGAATAGAATGTTCTGTCTTGAATAGAAAAGTCTCTGTTTGACTTTGCTTAAAACCAACCATGTGACTTTGTCGTCAAGATTAATGCATTTCCAAAAAGAGTTCATATTGGTTCCACATTACCTATTTTGAACAATAACAACAAAAAACCATGAAGTAATCTTATACGTTCTGATGACTCATTATTCTTCTCAGCACCCCTATAGGATAAGCTTTATAATTCCCATTTTATAGGGAGGAAAATCATTTATTTAACTAGCATATTTTCTTGGATGTAGATTCATGTTTTGAAATTATCTTTGTACCATTTTTAAAAGAAATGCCACCCATTCAGCATGTGACAACTTAATCGACGCTATTATCCCCATGAAATATATGTTTCGTTGTTCGCCTTTTACCTGTGAATTAACCAGTCACCGAGGTTATTTGACCCTGACAGAGCCCTAAATCAGTTTCACTAAATTATTTGACCTTTACTCTGGTGGTGAAGTAAATGGCAATATATCTACCGCTGCTGCCAAAAGCATCTTGGTACATCAGTGTTTTGTGATAGCAATTTTGGAAAAACAATATACCAAGTCAGTTGAAGATAACCATATGCTAGAGCACAGCAGTCTTAATTTATTACTATATACGCAGCCAAAGTTTTTGATTACTAAGTCTGTTTTGATCCACTATGCTGCACTTCTTTCCTAAATAAAGAAATCTATACTATAGATTAAGACTTAGAGCTTCTCATTTTAGTTACTTTTGATATCTGCAAATGCTGTTAATATTTGCAAATGATGGGCCTTTTGCACAGTTCTTACCTGGAGTACATTAGTTGGATTTAGCATTCCAAACTTATTTTTTCTACTGTCTTCTTTTTCTTTCAAACATTTCTAATATTAATTACTGAATGCCCATAAGAGACGTGATATTTTTAGATTTACATTTCGCTGTTTCCTTGGTATACTAGTTGATAGATTGGGTTTAATTATTTTACTGCTAGAGATCAGATTATGATTTTGAGATCATTATATTTAAAACATAATTATGTAATAAGGAGATGTTCGTACAAAGCCTTGGTCACTATACCATATAGTTTATATTAAAAGCAAGATCATTTGTATTTAGAAGATCTACCCAAACAGGAAGATTCACATGTAGGATCTCGTTGATAGGGGCTATGGCACAAGTGTTTTCCATCCATCATATGCTGCCTGTGTTTTACAAGGATTTGGCTATGTTAGAGACAGTTTTGAAATCAGGAAAAAAAACAAAAGTCCTGACACTGTAACATGTGTGGTCCTAAGAATACCAGGGAAAAACAGTGTTGTCTCTACGTAATTTTGTTTTTTTTTGTGCAGAAGATCAGCCCTGAGCTAACATCCATGCTAATCCTCCTCTTTTTGCTGAGGAAGACCGGCTCTGAGCTAACATCTATTGCCAATCCTCCTCCTTTTTCTCCCCCAAAGCCCCAGTAGATAGTTGTATGTCATAGTTGGACATCCTTCTAGTTGCCGTATGTGGGACTCGGCCTCAGCATGGCTGGAGAAGCGGTGTGTTGGTGCGCGCCCGGGGTCCGAACCCGGGCTGCCAGTAGCGGAGTGCGAGCACTTAACTGCTAAGCCACGGGGCCGGCCCTCTACATAATTTTTTATTTATTTATTTATTTATTTATTTTTTTTTGTGAGGAGATCAGCCCTGAGCTAACATCCGCCAATCCTCCTCTTTTTTTTGCTGAGGAAGACGGCCCTGGGCTAACATCTGTGCCTATCTTCCTCCACTTTATATGGGACGCCGCCACAGCATGGCTTACCAAGCAGTGCGTCGGTGCGCGCCCGGGATCCGAACCAGCGAACCCCGGGCCGCCGCAGCGGAGCGCGCGCACTTAACCGCTTGCGCCACCAGGCCGGCCCCTACATAATTTTTTAAAGTGAATTTTGGATTCCCAAATTAAGTCCAGAGATAATGCTATATGGAGATAGGCTTCTAAGGATGCTTAGCCTCCTCTGGATGCTTATTTAAGGAACTGTGTAAATATACTATATAATTGTGATATAAACACATCTGAACAGTAAGAAAAAGTCAACAACAAATATAGACTCACTTGCTTTCAATTTTATATTACAAACCTTTTAAAATACATGTAAGTAGTTTATAGTTTTAATCATAGCATAGATAGAGCTTAATATTCTGGCCTTTTCAATTAACATATAATTAGCATCATAATACTGTTTTTATTTTATTTATTTATTATCATTTTATTTTATTTATTTTTGTGTATGTAGTGAGAAACTCAAGATCTACCCAGTTAGCAAATTTTAAGTACATAATACCATATTATCGACTAAAGTCGCTTTGCTATATAATTGAAACTTTGTACCCCTCCCCCTATTTCACCCTCCCCCAGCACCTGGTAACCACCATTCTACTGTCTGTTCCTGTGAGTTTTACGAGTTTAGATTCCACATATATGTGAGGTCATGCAGTATTTATCTTTCTGCATCTGGCTTATTTCACTTAACATAAGATCTTCCAGGTTCATCCGTGTGGTTACTAATGGAAAGATTTGCTTCTTTTAAAGTTGAATAATATTACATTTTCCTTTTGTTTAGTTGAGGTCAGATTGGTTTATAACAGTGTACAAATTTCAGATGTACATCATTATATTTTGACTTCTATATAGACTGCATCATGTTTACACCAAAAGTTTAGTTGCCATCTGTCACTGTACGCATGTTTCCCTTTATCCCTTTCACCCTCCACCGAACCCCCTTCCCCTCTGGTAACCACCAATGTTCTCTGTATCTATGTGTTTTTTTATCTTCCACATATGAATAAAGTCTTATGGTAATTGTCTTTCTCCGTCTGACTTATTTTGCTTAACATAATACCCTCAAGGTCCATATACGTTGTTGCAAATGACAAGATTCTGTCCTTTTTAACGGCTGTGTAATATTCCATTGTATATAAGTACCACATCTTCTTTATCCATTCATCTGTTGATGGGCACTTAGGTTGCTTCCAAATCTTAGCTATTGTGAGTAATGCTGCAATGAACATAGGGATGCATATATGTTTTTGAATTAGTGTTTTGTTTTTTGGATAAATACCCAGAAGTGGCATAGCTGGATCATATGTATTTCCGTTTTTAATTTTTTGAGCAATCTCCATACTGTTTTCCATTAATGTCTGCACCAATTTACATTCCCACCAGCAGTGTATGATGGTTACTTTTTCTCCACATCTTCTCCAACACTTGTTATTTCTTGTCTTTTTAATAATAGCTATTCTGATGGGCATGAGGTGATATGTCATTGTAGTTTTGATTTGCAGTTTTCCAGTGTTGTTGAACGTATTCTCATATGTCTGTCAGCCATCTCTCTATCATCTTTGGAAAAAGGTCTATTTGTATCCTCTGCCCAATTTTTGATGGGGTTGTTTGTTTTTCGTTGTTGTTGAGTTTTATGAGTTCTTTATATATTTTGGATTTAATACATATTTTGGATTTTGGATTAAATTTACACATTTATTGGATATAGGATTTACAAACATTTTCTCCATGTTCGTGGGTTGTCTTTTCATTTTGTTGATGGTTTCCTTTGCTTTGCAGAAGCTTTTTAGTTTGATGTAGTCAGTCCCATTTGTTTACTTTTTCTTTTGTTTCCTTTGCCTGAAGAGACATAACACTCAAAAAGAGACTGCTAAGAACGATGTCAAAGAGTGTACTGCCTGTTTTCTTCTAGGAATTTTATAGTTTCCGGTCTTACATTCAAGTCTTTAATCCATTTTCAGTTAATTTCTGTGTATGTTGTAAGATAATGGTCTACTTTCATTCTTTTGCATGTGGCTGTCCGGTTTTCCTAACACCGTTTATTGAAGAGACTTCCCTTTCTCCATTGTATGTTGTTGGCTCCTTTATTGAAAATTAGCTGTCCATAGACATGTGGGTTTATTTCCAGGCTCACAATTCTGTTCCATTGATGAGTATGTCTGTTTTTGTGCCAGTACCATGCTATTTCGGTTACTATGGCTTTGTAGTATATTTTGAAATCAGGGAGTGTGGTATCTCTGACTTTGTTCTTTTTTCTCAGGATTGCTTTGGCTATTTGGGGTCTTTTGTTGTTCCACAGAAATTTTAGGATTCTTTGTTCTATTTCTGTGAAAAACATCATTGGGGTTCTGATTGGGATTGCATTGAATGTGTAGATTGCTTTAGGTAATATGGACTTTTAACTATGTTAATTCTTCCAACGCATGAGCATGGAATATCTTTCCATTTCTTATGTCTTCTTCAGTTTTTTTCAACAATGTCTTATAGTTTTCAGTGTACAGATTTTTCACCTCCTTGGCTAAATTTATTCTTAGGTATTTTATCCTTTTGGTTGCAGTTGTAAATGGGATGGTATTCTTAATTTCTCTTTCTGCTAGTTTGTTGTTAGTGTATAGAAATGCAACTGAAACTCATAATGATATTGTCAACTCTTTCTCCTATCTTTGTCTACCAAGTAAAACAGTATATAAACGTCTCAAGTAGGAGCTTTATTTTAATTTTCTTCTGTATTACTCAAGGTCATTCACACAATTTATATTTTCCTCATCAATATGGATGGATGGAGAAAGATAGCAGTAAGAATGCAGCGGACCTTCTTTGTAAGAACTATGTGTGATAAATGTGGGGCAGCACAGAAAAGAGTTGGCCCTGACATTTTGGAATTTGCAATATAATAGTAAAGAGAGATATAAACCATATTGCAAAGAAAGCAAAATGCTAAATAGAAGTCCAATTAAAATGATATAAGCGGCCAACCCAGTGACGCAGTGGTTAAGTGCACACCCTCTGCTTCAGTGGCCTGGGGTTCACAGGTTTGGATCCCAGGTGTGCACTGACGCACCACTGGTCAAGCCATGCTGTGGTGGCATCCCATATAAAGTAGAGGAAGATGGGCACAGATGTTAGCTCAGGGCCAATCTTCCTCAGCAAAAAAAAAAAAAAAAAGAAGATATGAGCATGTAGAGGAAGGAACCACTAAAATCAGAGAAAGTGGAGGAAGAAATAGAGAAGGCTTCAGGAAAGAGTGATATGTAAGCTGAATCTTGAGGAAAAAAAGAATTTCTAAAGGGGGACATGAAAGAATGGGTTATCCAAGTTAGGAGAAGAAAACATTCTTTTTCATTTTCTTAGATTACTTTTATTATTATTTCTGAAACAAACTCAAAGTTATCGATCAGTAAGATTCAGTGGATTCTGGCCTTGTCTTAGGTAGACAATGGCATCTCTGGGTAGGTGTATACAGTCATGCATTGCTTAATGACAGGGATACATTCTGAGAAATGCATCATTAGGTGATTTCATCATTGCGGGAACATCAGAGAGTGTACTTACACAAATCCAGATAGTAGAGCCTACTATACACCTAGGCTATGTGGTACTAATCTAATGGGACCACTGTCATATACGCCGTGCATCATTGACTGAAACATATTTATGTGTTGCATGACTGTAGTTGAATACTCTAAGCATATAAGGAGTTAGGATTTTGAAGCACACTATGCACAGAAAACATGAAAATACAGTATTATTCTGTAATTAATACTATTTATTTCCCATAATTTACGATCATCTAATGAATTAGAATGCCAGAAAATTAATTATGAAAAACTTACTTTTAATTGACACAGTAAAAACTAAGTGAAAAGTTTTTCTTAATATTCTGTCTAGCTGTAGTTTTTATTACTTTCAAAATATATTAACTATGCATTTAATCTGCATTTTACTTTGTCCTTTAGAGAGTTTTATAAGTTTTAAGTTTCCTTCTATGATTTCCATGTTTATTGTTTGAAATGATTTAAATGTGAACTGCATTATTCATAATTCTAGTATAAATATTTATAAATATAGTTATACTCGTATACGTAAAAGTAAAAGTTTTATATTTACTTTATGACATTATAATGAAACTCATTAATAATAACTACTCTAGGTACAAATCATTGAAATAAGAATTATGTCTTGAGCAAAGAAATGCAGTAGGAAAGGAAGGAGAAAACACTATTTACTTTTTCATATCAATAAGGAAATGCCATATTGTGAAAAATATAAAAATTATAAAAGTATATATGTGAGTAATTCATGCACAATATATCTTAAACACTGAAAAAATGACAGTGGAAAACTCCCAGGTAATTTACAATAGTGTTCCTGAAATTTTAAAAATATTTATATATGCTTATACATTTGAAATTGCTGGCCCACAATGTATCTTTATTTAATTATCTATTTGCATTTTTTTGGCCTGAAAATGATCCCCTCAAATTGATCAGATTTATATTATCCCTAACTTTAATAATAGATGATTTGTGAATCTTTTTAATTCCACATTTTGTCGGTGATTTGATGGCATCGAATGTGTTGTTATTTGCAATTAAGCAAATGTGCAAAAAATTTATTATCACGTTCATACTTGTAAAATCTCAAAATGGAAATATTTAATATTTATGTGATCTCTCTCCTCCAATTATATATACTTGCGTTTAATATATTGCATATAAACTATCATCTATTTAAAAACAACTTTTTAAAATGAAACTATCAAATATAAGAATATTATCAATTGCAGAAACATTAATATGTGTAAAGTGTAAAAATGTATAAATATTTATCTATAAAGGAATTTTTGTCTTTTATTCGTTTACATATTCATTTAACAGAAATATCGGGTCCCTACTCTAAGTATAGAAGAGACTAGGTGTCGGCAATAGGAAAATAAATGAGATGAAGTCCATGGCTGAGAGTTTGTAGTCTCTTACCTGAGACAGACATAAACACAATTATAGTCTAAATGTGGTAAGTGCTATTATAGAGGTGTGACTAAAATATTAAACATACAAAGAAGAGGGAGCACTCAAAATGTGGACTCTCAAAACAATACTCCTGCTTTAGTTTGTGGAATGGTTTGTGGGGTGAAAAGCACACTGTTCCCCTGGTGTGGCATCAGCAGTCCAAATGTTGAAGGGAATCCTAGAGTTTCTTTGAACCCAGCGAAGGGAAATAAATGGGTTGTTTTCATTGTTGCATGGCGCTTGCCAGAGAGTTTTGTAGAGTCTTACTGTTGAGAATCCCCAGGCCAATCCTATCTCTTATGCAGAAACTAAGCCCATTTTGTCTTAGGAACATAATGGACTCCAAGCTCCCAAAGAAAACCAATTGAGATAGCATTTGACGTATCTGGGGATCAGGAATTTCCTGTGGAGGAGGAGATCTGATTAGAGAGTGTCCTTTCTCTCACCACACTCCATCTGTTGCTCATCCTCGTACTATACATGCAAGCTCTACCTGCCCTGGAGGGTTGAACGTGGTAGATGAAGAAGAAGTTTCACCTGCAGGGACATTGTTCAAGAACAGATCTGAAGAGTTCATCAGGCACATTTTCTTTACTTCAGATTTATGAAACTTAATACATTCATTTTCAAACCACTTTGGAGGACAGGAACAGATGTACCTCTTTCCTACTTTAATTGTCTGTCTACCTATTTAGTCACTCACATATCCACATATATACATGTATGTGTGTGTGTAGGATTCCATACTCATTTTTCTCAACTAACTTATTCTAGAGTATAAGATCCTTCATTTCATACATCTTTGTAAATAATGCTTCAATTAACATTAGAGGAGTGTGTAACGCAAGGTGCTTCTTAATAAATTATTTCATTGTGATACCCTGTGCCCTGTGTATTCTTTCCTATTTGCCTTAATGACAATTTCAACATTCCCTATTGAGAATGAAATTGATGTAAAATATTAGATTCCTGATTTAATTTTTATAACCTAATTGCTGAATTGGAAGGCACTGGGCATTTATAATGTGCCAATTTTAAAAATAACTAGAATGTGTTTTTGTGTCACATCAATTATTCTTAATAAAAATATATACACTCACAGTACTTAACTCTTCCTTTGTGCAGAACGTATTGCTGCTCTGAAAGATAACCCAGGAAGAGTGGGAGGAGGTACAAGGTAATTTTTGGAAAATGTGCAGGTTCTGTGCCTTTGGGAAGCCAGGAATCACAATCACTGCATAGCAAGAAGGCAATGAGCTGGGAGTGGAGACTTGCTAAGCAGATAAAGCCAACATTTCTCAGGATGGTCTTGGGCCAGTAGTAAGAGGATTGGGCACAGTAATTAGGCAATTTGTACAGCTGATAGGAAAAGATGCAGCGTTATCTGTGGTTAATCTGTAGGCCAAGGCAATTAGGATAGTGACGGATAATTGATGGCACAGAACGTGTACATGAAATGGCTCCCAATTATGTGCACTGAAAATACAAGTTGATATCACTTGCTAAAAGAAGGCTCATTAAGAGGATAAGTGTTCTTGAGCAGAATCACAAGTTGTTTAAAAAAAAAACAGGAATAGCGAAAGAAGGCACAAGGAAATGCAGTGTCTGAGTAAAGGGAGAAATGTAATTGAAAAGAATGATCAGGGGGAGCTCTCCATAATCGAACTATACATATTAAAAATATTCAGAAATTGTCCCTGTCCTCAATCGTTTATAAGTTAATGAGTGATACACACACAAACACACGCATGGATATAGAAGTATCTTAGTTGGTTTGAGCTGCTGTAACAGAGATACCATAGACTGGATGGCTTAAACAGCAGAAATTTATTTCTCACAGTTCTGGAGACTGGGAAGTCCCAGGTCAGGGTGCCAGCAAATTTGGTGTCTGGTGAGGGCTTATTACCCGATTTGCAGACAGCTGTCTTCTCATGGCTTCCTCCCAGGATGGAGAGAGAGAGGAGAGAGGAACGAGATCTCTCATATCTCTTCTCAGAAGGGCACCAATTCCACAATGAGGGCTCCACCCTCATGACCTAATTACCTTCCAAAAGCCCCATCGCACACACCACACACATCACACTGGAAATTAAGGTTTCACCATATGAATTTTTGGAGAAAACAAATTCAGTCCATAGCAGGAAGTATCTACGAAGCAAGAAAAATGTTATAAATGCTGCAATAATGTTTAAAAACATGTCTGGTACTGAGAAATGAATGATTCTTTTTGTGGGGGGCTGGGGTAAAAAAGAGTTACATAAAGCATGTAACGTTTGTGTTACATCTTGAAAATTGAGAGAGAGAGAATGTAGGCACAAAGTAGGAAATGATGAATTAGCAACTGGTTGCAAGATCTGATCAGAGGGGACAGGATGTGGGAATGACTCAATGCGGAGATTGTAGGCAATGAACAGGTTTCAAAACAGCTCTCCTTCCTGGGGTCAGGTCCGATGCCACATAGAGTCTCAAGTGGGAATAAGTGTGCATGTTGGTCATTTAAAGTCTAGCTGCTAAAAGTAATAAGAGCATGATGATAAGAACCTGGCAGGCCATTACATCTTTGGCGATTCATAAATCAACACACTTTACAACAAATACACACTACTCTGGGGAGCAGAGAATACCTTTGAAAGGTCCTAAGCTCCTAGTGTACTTGTGGTATTTGTCTGAAACATTCTGTACAGACTAGAACATCCAATGACCCAATATGATAATAAATATTTACTCATCTTTATTTTCTCCCTGTCAGAGCATCAGTTTTGATCAAGTGATTAGGAAAAGAAAGCTAGAAGACAGAAATTCTTAACTTATTTTCCACATGGCTATTTAATTCATCCAATTATGAGAAGCCACAGTTATCCTCAAAAAAATTTAGCCTCTCTCTGCATATTTTCAATAAATTAACCAAGACATTATTGATAGAATATGAAAACAATTGATTGCTCTGAAATTGTTGGGATTAGCTAAACTCTCAGAGAAAGCAAATGAGCTAAGACTTACAAAAGGAAAGTAATTGGCTTTAAATGCCGTGTTCTCTTTATTTGATTCAAAACAGCTGAATAAAACTGCTGACACTTCAGTCTCTTGAGTAGAGAAATAGACTTTGGTGTTTGATATACGTCACCCAGGAACTATGCATCTTGTGTGAGTGATTTGTCTTACCATGAGAACAAAGCTGTATTAATTATCTATTGCTGTGTAACAAATTACCCCCAAACTTAGCCACTTAAAAAAAATAACCATTTATTGAGGGCCAGCCCTGTGGCATAGTGGTTAATTTTGGAGCACTCTGCTTCAGCGGCTCGCGTTTGCAGATTCAGATCTTGGGTGTGGACCTACACCAATCGTCAGCCATGCTGTGGTGGCGACCCACATACAAAATGGAGGAAGATTGGCATAGATATTAGCTCAGGGTGAATCTTCCTCAAGCAAAAAAGGAGAAATATTGGCGACAGATGTTAGCTCAGGGCAACTCTTCCTCAAAATAACCCCACATTTATTATTTCATAATTTCTGTGGGTCAGAAATCTCTATATGGCTTAGTTGTGTGCCTCTGGCTCAGAGTCTCTCACAAGGCTAAAATCAAGTTGGTGGCCAGAGCTGCAGTCATTTCAAGACCCAAATGGTGGACGATTGCTTTCGAGATGATTCACTTAGTTCTTAGGAGGCCCAGAATATCCATCTCGAAGTTCACTCGCATGGCTGCTGGCAAACATCTGGTCTTTGCTGGCTCTTAGCTGGAGGCCTTCCTCAGTTCATTTCTTGCTGTGTGGGCCTCTGCACAGAGCAGCTGAAAATATGGCAACTGGCTTCCTTTTGAGCAAGCAGTTAAGAGAGCAAGAGAGATCACCTAAGACAGAAGCTAAAGCTTATCTCAGAAATGACGTCCCATCTTTTTTGCTATTTTCTAGTCATTAGATGTGAGTCACAAGGTTCAACCCACACTCAAGGGGAGGACATTACACAAGGGACAGAAATACTAGGAGGTGGGATCATTGGGGGGCATTTTAGAGGCTACCTATTACAGTCTGGCTTTGCTTTTTAATTTCCTTAAAAATATCGCTCACACACTTCAGAATCCCATGTAAATGGTCCTATAGCTCATAGGATAATCCTCTTTTATTTGCCCCCAAGCTTTTAGTTTTCTATATTTATCATGATAAGCATGCAATATTTCTTATTTATAAAGAAAGCATACAAACACAAAGGTATTACAGAATATGAGAAGTGTATGCTTATCAAATGTTTGTAAGATAACACAAAATCTCTTCAAAGTTCCTTTTTCCTTATGAATTTTGTAACAGTAGAGAAAAATAATGTTATGCTTAAAAGTCTGCATGTAACAGCAAATAGTCAAAGTCAAGCAGTTCTGATCTGTTCTTCAGAGGATGTCTTCCTGGGAAATATACAGTTGGAATTTTACATTAAATACAATTGAATTGTATGTAGTTTATCCTATTTGAATGACCTCAGTGTATTTTTATATTACAAATGCTAGATTGTATAAGATACACAGTTCATTCTGTTCTTATTTACCTTTGAAGAGTAATCAAGAGATATAAAATCAGAAAATCAGAAATTTTGAGGAGGTTCTTTAGGGATTAGTTGTATATTTGTTCCCATGAGTAGACAGATACATAATAGTGTGCACAATTAGTAATGGAAGGAACTATATGACATGTTTTCAATATTTCAAAATCACTGATGGAAATTGCACATTTACTGTGATAAAGCCATATAGATTAAATATTAGTTTCTTTGCTTTTGTTTATAGTTATCTCATTTAAATATGAAAATTATCACATATCAGAGGCTCTTACTGGCATATATTTGTGTGCATGTATATATTCACTAATAGAAGTGGTCAAATAAATTGTTTAATAAATTCAGTTTAATGAACAACATACTCAAATATTGGGAGTTTTAAAACATTGTGAAAACCAACTAGATTAACCCCTGCATTTTACAAATGAGGAAAATTTGACCCAGAAATAAATCTGACTTCTTGCAATACAAGAAGTTATAGATTTGTTAGTTATAGATTTGTTACTGTGACTACAACTTCTGATTTGTCTCTCTCTCATTTAGACTATAAGTTGACAGCTTATTCTAGATGGGGGCCAACTTTTTGAACAGGAAAAAGGTAAATAATATCTTTTAACCAAAACAGTCATAAAGACAAGAATCAAGTCTCCATGGGACATCAAGTGTCTCTCCATTTTCTGTGCCAGAGCCTTCTGGCGAGAGCCTATTTGGCTATGAATGAAAAAGTTAAGTAACAAACCGAATAAGAATTAGCCACTGGACGGTGCTCTGGCCACCTGTCCTTTGGCAGGATTTCTGGGAGGTATGCTGTATGTTTTCATTAGGTCTAACTGAAGGAACCCTTCATAGTGGCCGCCTTGAAAATGCACTTTTGGTTAAATCACCATTAATGCGGTATAACATACATAGAAAAATTCACCATTTTCAAGTGTATGGTTAGATTAGCTGTGACAAATGTACGTAATCAGGTAAACACCATAAGAATCAAGACATAGAAATTTACCATTAACCCAAAATTTCCCTGTATCCCTTTGAGGTTAATCCCCTACTCCCAGCTCCTGCAATAGTTGATGCCTTTTCTTCACCATAGTTCTACCTTTTCTAGAATTTTGTATAAATGGAATTATACAATGCAATGTCTTTTTTGTCTGGCTTCTTTCACTTGGCCTTATACTTTAGAGATTCGTCCATGCTGTTATGGGTGTTAGCATTTCCTGTTTTTTCATTGCTTAGTGGTATTACACTGCCTGGATGTGCCAATATTTGTTTACCCATGTGTGAATGCATAAACAAGTTGTGGTACGTCCATACCATTTTCTAGCTCTGTGAACTAACCCCCTCCCTTCCTTCCTCCCTCGACCCCCATCCGTATTTCTTTCGTTCTCAAATTGTCTTCTTGTTTTTGAGTTAGAAAGAGTTCATTATTTATTCTGGATACATGTCCTTTATCATATAAGTGCATATATTTTCTCCAGAATGTCTGTTGCCTTTTCATTTACTGTCTTTAAGGCAGGAGTTTCAGATTTTGATGGAGTTCAATTTATACTTTTTTTCTTTTATGCTTTATGCTTTTTAATCTTTTTAACTGAATGCTTTTAACCTAAGATATCTTTGCCTAAGCCAAAGACAAAAAGAAATTCTTCTCCTGTGTTTTCTTATATAAGGTTTATAGTTTTAGTTTTTCTATATAGATCTATGATCTATTTCAAGTCAATTTTTTGCTCCTCTATTCTGCTCCGTTGTTCTATATATGTCTATCCTTCTGCCAATATTGCACTGGCTTTCTTATTGTAGTTTATATTAAATTTTGAAATTGGCTTATGTTAGTACTTCAAATATGTTCTTAATTTTCAAAATCTTTTTGGCTATTTTAGGTTGTTTGTATTTCCATGTAAATTTGGGATGTAGCTTGTCAATTTATTTAAAAAATAAAAAACTCTCCTGACATTTGAACTTGGATTGAGTTGAATCTATGGATTCATTTAGGGAGAACTGATGTCTTACTATCATCTTTTAATCCATAAACAAGTTATACATCTTGGTTTATGTAGGTTTTATTTAGTTTCTCTCAGCAATGCTTTCTAATTTTGAGTGTACAAGTCTTGCACACACTTTGGGAAGTATTGCATATTTTTTCATGCTTTTGTAAATGATAGTTTTAATTTGAATCTCCAATTGTTCATTATCAGTATAAAAAGACACAATTGATTTTGCATATTGATCTTATGCCCTGTTACCCTGCTAAACTAACTTAATACTTCCATAGGTTTTTGGAGGTTCCTTTAAGGTGTTCTACTAAGAAGATAACATCTTCTTCTATACAGACAAATTTACACCTTTCTTTCTAGTCTTTTTGCCTTTTATTTCTTTTTCTTTATTGCATTGACTAGAACCTCCAGCGGGTCCATGACTATGACACTGTATCATATACTATACCATCCAGAAGTAGCTGAGCTCATAGAGCACTGAAACAGCCTTCTAAAGGCATGGTTGAAATGCTTGCTTGACGGCAACTGAAAGAATGGGTGCTATTCTTTCAGGTGTATTATATGCCTTAAATCAGACTTTATATGGTGCTTTGTCCTTGAATAAAAAAGAATACCAAGGGAGGAGGAAGATGGGAATGGATGTTAGCCCAGGGCCAGTCTTCCTCAGCAAAAAGAGGAGGATTGGCAGATGTTATCTCAGGGCCAATCTTCCTCACAAAAAAAAAAGAAGAAGAAGAAGAATACCAAGGGATGGAAGCAGGAGTTGCCTTACATATCATGAATCCCAATGACTCAGATATTTTGTGTCACCTTCCCCACAACTGGTTTCTCTTGGGCTGCAGGTTGTGGCACACTCTTGCCAGGGTCACATCAGGATTGTTTTGATGCTGTGTATCAACAAAGCAAAATAAACTTAGAGATAAAGATATCTAGAAAATTTCAAGTACCAAAAACTACGTAATACACGAAAAAAAATTCCTAACATGTCTCACTTTTCCCCCTGTACCATAAGGCTGTGTTTTTAAATTTTAGAGGTTTTGTGATGTGCTGTATTAGGTTCGAATGGCAATTTCAAACATTTGTCACATTTCTAATTTTATTCAATCATGTGATCTCAGATGAGTGCATTTTCTTGCACATGTACTTGAATTTATTATGAGTAGACAAACTTGAAAAATTACACCACTAGTAAATTACTGAAAGTGCTGAGAAAAAAGTTACTCTATATTCAGTAAAAATTTTAAAAAGCATCATTACAACTTATCTAAAAGACATTCCTGGGGATAATGCTGATTATTATGCTCATAAGTAATGATTCCATCATTTAAAATGAAATACTATTAAAGTTTTAAATGGTATATTAAAGCAGTGTGTCATCTACTATGTTTCTATAATTCTTAATAAATGCTATAGTATTAAAATGCAGTTATAGTCTAGCTTGTATCTAGAACAGCATTATATCTAACATTTCAATAACAGAGTGTTTGCTTTATAATGGGTAGTTTATCTACAGCACTTTCTGTAATAAGAATATAGTTATGTAATAGCATTTTTTATTATTTATATGACAGACTTTTACAGTAAGATATTGTTATTCTCAGTATTTTTCTTAAATGGGAGTGAGCAGGTGGTTAAAAACATTATGTTCAGGGACTGGGCATCCAGGGTACCATCTTTCTCCTTCTCTACAAAATCAGTTTCTCTTTCTATCCTTTCTTTAATTACATACATATATGTAGATTACTTTATTTGTGGAGGGTGATGATTTGTGTTAAAGCATATTATCCTCTGACATGAAGGGAAGACAGAATGGGGTAAAAATCCTGAAAGCTATCCATATAGATTCATTTTGCACTTCATAATTGAAGATGTGAAAAATCACATGATAATGTTCCACCGTCCAGTTTGTGTACTTGTGCCAAGATTTTAATGCTTTTTTTTTTTTTTTTTGGAGGAAGATCAGCCCTGAGCTAACATCCATGCCAATCGTCCTCTTTTTGCTGAGGAAGACCGGCCCTGAGCTAACATCTATTGCCAATCCTCCTCCTTTTTTTTTCCCTTTTTCTCCCCAAAGCCCCAGTGGATAGTTGTATGTCATAGTTGCACATCCTTCTAGTTGCTGTATGTGGGACGTGGCCTCAGCTTGGCCAGACAAGCGGTGCATCGGTGAGCGCCCGGGATCCGAACCCCGGTTGCCAGTAGCAGAGTGCATGCACTTAACTGCTACGCCAAGGGGCCAGCCCCCAAGATTTTAATGCTTTGAGTCTACGCTGCTATTGTGTTTGGAATCTTTCACTTTTTAGTAGTTTGACTTCCAGAAATGAGTGGGGCGAAAAAAAGGACGCATAAGAACAATGCCTTAGATAAGTTTGAGTTTAATGGGGCAGTGGAGTGGAAAAAACTATTTTTTTAAATTTTTAATGATGGAAGAATAGATATGAATAGTAATGAGAAGTAGCCACTGAAGACAGATTGATGCTAGAGGGCAGGAAGGAATCACCCATAGCAAGCGATTTCTCTGAGAAGTCAGGGGCAGATGGGACCCAGGGGATGGTAGGAGAGGATGTGTAGAATGCTGGTAGGTTAGTGGGAAGTTAAGGGAATTACCATCTGGTGAAAGCTTGCATTTTAATATAAAATAAAAATAAGTCGTCAACTGAGTTAGCAGGTTTGTAGGAGAGTCAGAGTGTTGGAGTTTAGAAAAGACCTTTCACATTTCGGAGAGTTGAGTTTACTAAAGACATTTAGAAGATACACCTGCTGACTCAGAGGTGTTCTACAAGGCTTCAATGAGACCATAGATGAGGTATTGCTTGATAAACTAAAACACATTGAAATAGTACTGCATCTACCATGTTTCTATAATTCTGAAAATAAATGATACATTGCTAAAATGCAGTTGTAAACTGACATGTAATCACTTATGAAGTTTTCTGTGAATTCAAGTTT
The DNA here is from genome assembly GCF_020826845.1 of Diceros bicornis minor. Taxonomy (NCBI): domain Eukaryota; kingdom Metazoa; phylum Chordata; class Mammalia; order Perissodactyla; family Rhinocerotidae; genus Diceros; species Diceros bicornis. Next base: position 22,226,462 of record NC_080768.1, read on the forward strand.
TATGTTTGACCAGTAGACTGGGTCAGGTAGTGAAACATTAATCATTAGAAGAAGCTAACTTTTTTAAATTTAATTTTATATGTATAAAAGATGTTAGACAAAGTTTCTTGTTCAGATTCCTAGCTGGCCCACAGTAAAAATAGAACTCACAAATTTTTATTTTCCAGCCCACTGATTCAGTCACACTGATGAGGCAAAAACAATTCTATCGGGTAAAACTACTTTAAACATGGCAATAAATCAATCCAAAAGCAACGTATAGATTCCTTTTCTTCTGACAGATTCAGCTATTGGCCTTATCATATTTCCGAGTAACAAGAAACTACTTTGTATATTCTATCATATCAATCTGGCTCATAAATTTTAAACTGTTCCAAACTCCAAATTCTCAAGCAAGTCTTTAAATGAAGGGAGAAAATATTGAGAAATGCTAGACCCTTCAAAGTGATCTTGTTTTAATTCGCCACTTCAATTTTATTTCCTTTTACCCTACATCACAAATACAACTCCCTCGTCACTAAATTCAGGCAGTAGTCATTTAACAAACCCATTCCATGACTTAGCAAACGTGTCCTCTACTTGGTATACTGTTTTTCCGAAAACCTTGCCTCTATAAAACTTCTAAGCCCTCTAGGTCTGACTCAAGTACTATCTCTGCCAAGAAACCTTTTCTACTCATATCTACAAACTATTCTTTTTATAATGGATATACGTGTGTGTGTGTGTGTGTGTGTGTGTGTGTGTGTGTGTGTGTGTGTGTATAAAGTATAAAATCAGCATCCTACCCACTTCCGGGAAATCCATATCCTGCCTGCCTCAGTGATTTGAATGTGATTTACTATATTTTATTAAACTTTGTCAATGGTGATTAGACTAGAAACTGAGCCAATCACAGTTCCCTCCACCTTCCACTACGGTTGATTGGTTTGGGTGTTAGCATCTGACTGAAAAGAGACCAATCATAACCTTTCCCTTCGATTAACCCCCTGAAGCTGGAAATGTCTGTCTCCTCCAGGTGGTGAAACTGCTCTGTAAATTACCATCATGCTGATACCATAGGTCATAGCATTTTGGATGGTAATTATTGTCTCCTTCAAGTTGTGTGTATTGCTTTACGTTTTTTATGATGGAAAAATATTAGTTTAAAAATCCAGAAAAAAACAAGTTAAATTTTGGAAACAAAACACACTCGAAAGCTTTTTTTTTTTTTTTAAGAAAGAATGTTTGCATAGCAACAATAAAGCCTCTTAGGTTAACTTCCTGTGAAGACAGCCTCCCATTAATCTTGCAGCCTCTGAGTGAGACCAGCTTGTTTTCAATTCCCTAACTCTACGCTTACCAAAAGTAAGTTCCTTAACCTCTCTGTGCCCCTATTTATTCATCTGTAAAATGGGGATTATAATAGTATCTGCCTCTCACAGGGTTGCCTTGAGGATTAAGAGAAAATATATGTAAAGAGCTCAGTGCAGAGACAATAAGACCCCAGCAGGTGTTAGCTGTTGTTATTTCTATAGGAGAAGCTCTCTTAACCTACCTTTACATAATTACTCACTGTGAATGTGCTCTGTTTCCTCTCTACAACATACTGGCTGATGTCCAACTCACCCTAAAAACTGAAGGTTATTTGATTACTCTCTGGTATAGCTATATGCTTCTGCTTTCACAAAAGGAGTCTTTTCTTCCCAAAGACCAGTTTTGTTTGTTCCCAATCATGTTCCTTCTAAGTGTACTTTGTAGTATAATCTTGCAATTTAATAAAATATGAAAACCATTGAAATATTGCTATGAAAGGAAATGCTAATAACTGAAAGAATATTTCATAATCAGATTTAGGCAAAATAACTGTAAAACTTTGGAGAAAGGATAAAAATCTAGTTTTTACACTCAAAGTAGCTCTGTGAATGTCTTTAATTTCTTTTGAGCCGATAGCAGAGACCATAGATTATAATTTCTACAGTGTGTGCAAAAACGACAGCATAGAACTCAAAAGGGAAGGCCTTGCCTCTTCATGTAAAATGTTATATAAATTCAAACTTACACATTTATGGTTAAAATGAAATATTTAGAGTATGTATGCATACGTATGTATGTATATATATGTAAAAAGTTATATATGTATACATATATATAACCTTTTATGACTTCACATTTAACAAAATTTTCCTATTAAATCCATCAATTATTGGTCTTGATGACACCAAATAAATAAGCTTCTACTACATTTGCTTCTAGTTGGAATCGTATTCATTTAGAATGGTTGCACTTTTTTTATTTCCCACTGATCTCCTCAGATTGCCTGATCTCGTATAATATCTGATTAATTTTAAAAGTAGTAAAAATAGATGATTAATTAATAACTTCATTTGTTTAATAGACCACAGTCAAGAACAACTGAAATTACATTTCAGAAATTAAAATCAGGATCCTTGATGAAGAAAATGTGAAACCATTATTTTTACCTGTAGAGCCACTTAAAGATTTTATAGATAACTCTGGAGTCAGACAGCCTTGTTTTAATTATTTTATCATTCCTTCCACTGTCTCAGTCTCTATTCTTTCTCAAGCTCCAAGTAAAATGCAGTTGTCTTAACTCAGCAATCAGCCCTCATCCTTGGCATATGTTCACGCTTCCGCTAACCCCTTCAAGATTTACGAATTTTCTGAACTCTCCAAGCTGGTTCCTACATGCTACTGGTTCCTACACGCCACTGGTTCCTACACTTTAAAGAGCTTCCAAATATCTTGAGCAGCCCCGTTAAAAATGCAGATTCACCAGTACTTAAATTGCCTCTATCAGAACCTCCAGTTTGGTTCAGATACACACCAAATTTTTAGCAGTATTGTTCTACTTTATGTAATAATAATTCTAAATATGCAACCCTATGTCAATTTAAGTGAAAAATCTTCCATCCCTTATTTTCTGTATTTTTTCCCCTTAGCTTGGTAAGAGCCATTTTTTTAATAAGCAGGAGGAGTTGCAGTTACATTTATAAATTTATTTTCTTTAATAATTGGATAGGAGGAAAAAGAGGAATAGAATTATATGACATTTATAGCATGCATGTGAAACATGTCTTTTCTATATGTACTACAGATCACAAGGGTGCTGCACGCCCTTTGGTTTGAAAGGTTCCTGAGCCCCACATCTAGAGATAATTAGTACAGACCCAGAACTGCATTTTCATTGTAATTCTAAAAGGCAGGCTACCACTCTTCATGTCATTGTCGTTGGGTTGCATTGTCTCTTTGATTAAGAGAGAACCCATATCTTAAATGCACACCTAGCTGGAAAACAAGTTGCAGAAGAGGAAACGTGAATGTACAAATCTAGATATGCAGACTCCGAGGGCTCTGTCTAGCTCTTTGAAACCTTATTTTAAACAGGTGATTACAGGGGACATTTCTGAGACTAGAAGGCAACAGAGGGTCTTGAATAGTTCAAAGCTTGAATTCTCATAGAATTGCTTCGTTGGGTTTGAAGAACTGTTCCAGAAGATCATAGAGAATAAAGGATTAGCATTCATTCAATTAAATGGTCAAATATTAATAGATTGGAGATAGGAGGAAGAAGGATGTGTAGATGGTAAGTCATTAGGCATAGACAGTATTCTCGGGGGAAGAGCCTGGGTAGACATGGCAGCGGGTCCATCATTAGATTTAGCATGGGGCATGAGGACACGCGAGAGAGACCCAAGGATTATTGAAAAATAAGGAGATACAACATATGCAAGATGCATTTAATTTGCTTTTTAAATTTTGAAAAATAGCTTCCTCTTGTATTTATATGTAGACATTTAGGGATATCTCCCCTTTTTTACCTTTTTAATAAAGCTATCAACAGTGTTGTACACAAATCATTATTCACACTTTTGATAATTTCTTTAGAATACATTGTATTTTAAAAGGTTCTTGACATTTAATGCCAAACTAGAAACATTGTATCAAATTACCCTGGTTTGCAACATTTTTTGTTTTAGTTTTAGCAATACTATTCTAATGATTCTTCCATTAATTGTTATGCTGGTACCATATTCTTTTTTTTTTTTTGCTGAGGAAGATTTGCCCTGAGCTAACATCTCTTTCCAATCTTCCTCTTTTTTTTTTTTTTTTTTGCTGAGGAAGAGTCACCCCGAGCTAACATCTGTTGCCAGTCTTCCTCTATTTCACATGTGGGTTGCCGCCACAGCATGGCCACTGATAGAGGCGTGGTGTAGGTCTGCACCCAGGAACTGAACCTGGGCTGCTGAAGCAGAGCACACCAAACTTAACCACTAGGCCACCAGAACTGGCCCCCTACTGTATTCTTAATTATTAGAACACTATAATATTTTTTGATTTGTAAGGCATGCTTCCTTTTTATTATTCTCTATTAAAAAGTTGTCTTCATTCCTCTCACCTTCATGCTTTAAATCAGGGTTTCTCAACCTTGGTGCTATTGACATTTTGGGCTGGATAACTCTTTGCTGTTGGCACCATCCTGTGCATTATAGGATATTAAGCAGCATCTTTGGCCTCTACCAACTAGATGCCAGTAGCAACCCCCATGGATGTGACAATGAAATGTGCCTCCAGACACTGTGAGATGTTCTCTGGGGGTAAAATAGTCCCTGGTTAGGAAGCACCATTGTAAATACACCGTGACCTAATTTTTCTAACTAAAAAATCTCATTAGAAATTTTAATTGGCATTGAGTTAATCCTATAAATATAAGCTCAAAGAATAGCCTTGACAATATCCATTATTCTTAATCAATTTCTCTTGGTACCAACAATGAATTTCTAATGCTGCTTTCTTAGAGGTTCACAGATTTGCTTTCCTCTCCTGCAAAATATGTGTTGTCCTCTAATATTATTTCCATTTTCCACAATGTGAGAAATTTCTTCTGGACACTGGCCAGAGGAAGGTTAGGAAGGCTAGTAATCTTAATTTGTGAAGTATTTCGTGAATGTGTATGAGTGTGTATCATGTCTTTCTGTGTTTATATCTGTGTGAGCATAAGACTGTAGATATTTTTGTGAGAATTTACTAAAGGCTAAATTTATTAAACTGCATTTGCAATGAAAGGAGAGACTCAACATTTTGAAAAACTCTTTGTGAATAGTGGGACAGAGACTCAGTGAGCTATGTAAAATAGATTGCTGAGACTGGAAATTGTAAGCCTATAAGTAGGACCAATGGTTTTGTGTTTGCAGGACACGATCAATACTGGTAAATATTCTTCTTCTGAATAGCTATTTGGCAAAACAACAAATGTCTCATTTTTCTCATTGTACTGGACCCTACTTGTAGAAAGAGTTCCGTAGAGCAAAGTGTAATCAATTTTCCCAGTTTTCTTTTTTGCTATTGATTTTTGGTTGTTGAAAAGTTAAATTGGCTTCCAGAAAGGAGGTAGATTTTAAAGAAAAGAAAGTAGAATTGAGTTAAAATAAAACTTGCATGTGCATTCCCATTCAAAAATATATTATTTTTTGCATATCATAGCCCTATAATTAATCTTGAAGAGTATAAAAATTTTGATGTAATGTTGTTAGTAATCTTTTTTTTGACTGCTACCACTACTTGTATGAGTTTGGTATGCATTTAGAATGCCATTCATACTCAATAGAGGATTATGTCTTGCTTTGTCCCCAAACCAGACAGGACACATTCACCTACGGGATGAACAATGTAAATACGTATTCTATTACAAAATCTTCATTCTAATATGTTATCTAGTGTAAACACCAGGAAGTTTTAAAAGTTTGACCTAACTTAAAATACTTCATAAGATTCACTGAGACAATGAATTTTAGAAACTGAATACAGTGTCTGCAACATCAAAAATCATAAACCTTCTAAATCTCTAAAAGTGCCCTTAACTGTAAGTGATTTAACTGAGATCTAGATGAATCCTAGGTAACAGAAATAAAAATGTCTTTAGATAGGAAATCCAGAATGTTCGATAAGGAGCAAAAACACGCAGCCATGTCTTGGTAGAAAAGTAACATTTTTTTTAGCAACAGTTTTTTATATTGATATAAGAATACTCTTCGTGAAGCAGGACTCAGTGCCTGAGTATGGAAAATTGGTCCTGATGTTGTAAATTTTTACAGCTAAGAGTTGTAAGAGTTATAGATAGTTGGATTTTGTAAACTAAAGTTATCTTCAAGTGTGGGATTTCTAGTCACATCTTTACTACATTTACTCAGGTTGCTGCTGTATATAAAGCAGTGCGTGAGTCCATAAACCTTACTCCCCCTGATCTTGAAAGTGAACAGAACACTTCAGTAGCAAAAGCAAATTGATTTTGAGAGCATAGCAAAGAAAGAAATCTCTCTGGGCCCCAGTTTCATCTCTTACAAAAGGAATCCATTTGATTTTAGTGATGATAAACAACAGACGCATAATTTAAAGAGCAGTTCAATTTAGACTTAAAAGAAAGCAACTTCAAAGAAATATGACTAATTTTTAAACATTATCCTTGAAAAAATCCCGTACAGGCTTCAATAATTTGTTATTGTGGGTGTTTGTCTGAGAAGAGATGATCATACTTTCTGAACCTATTTGAATGAGAATGGAAATGTGCTTTAGGTTTTTTATTTGACCTAATGCAAAATAGGGAGACCAGCTTAGCATCCACATAAACAAGTTGCAATCAAGTTCTAAATAGAGCAGACGTTTAAAGGATCTATCCCAAAGAGTCACGGCAAAGTGTATCATCTTTACTCCACAAATATATCACTCTTTGAAAAGCTCTTTCTATGTACCCTAAATGTGAGCCAGTGAGGATGCAGTAGGTGGGGAAGCTCATATATTGACTATTAAGCACTACTTGTCAAGTTTCTTTGATTAGATACAATTACTTTCCTGAATTCATGACCCTGGATGTTGCTAATTTTTTTTTTCAGGATATTTCTTCATTAATTGCTTTTAACAAAAGTATAAACAGCCTTCAGAATGACTAGAGAGAGAATGCAAATGGATTCTTAAGATCCTATTATCACCTCTGATGTTTTTAAGTATATGGAAATGGGCAGTGTGCGAGATGTATTCCTTTTCTAATCATGAAGGATACGTTATTTTTCCCACGTATTAGGTGATAGGTTATTGCTTTTAATGTATATTTCTACATCCCTTTTACAAATAATATTTGTTTTTTTTTTAGTCTAGGTGTGCCTATTATTATTGCTATTACATAATAACTGAATGTTAAAGTCAGTGGATTTTAGGACGTTTTAGAAGCAGCATTTTATTAACACATACAAACCTAAAATGAAATTTAAAAGATTACATTTCTCCCTCCATGACCTAAAACTTTAGGCAGTCAAAAATTTAAAGGAACAGATAATCTCAATGTTCTAATAATATATAAACACAGGATTTCTCTGTAAATTATGTATATCCTCCAAACAAGTATTACTTTAAACCATGTGAATGTTTATTATTGCCTGTATTTCTATTTGATGACTCTTCTATCATTTTTGTTTATCTTGAACCTGTGTCTTTATACCCATAACCCCCAATAAGACATCAAAAATAGGAAGCAGGATCAATTCCTTGAAAGACACAATTTGCCAAAACTTACATAAGAAGGAATAGGCAATCTGCTTAGGCCTATATCTATTAAAGAAATTGAATCAATAATTTCTTTAATAAGAAATTAATTAATAACTTTCTAAAACAGAAAGCACCAGGCCCAGATGGGTTCTGGTGAATTCTACCAAATATTTAAGGGAAAAATTATACCAATTCTCTATAATCTCTTACAGAAGATAGAAGAAAAGGGAATACTTTCTAACATCCTAACCGTAAGTCCAACATTACCCTAATACCAAAAGCAGACAAAGACATTACAAGAAAAGAAAAATACAGAACAATATCTTTCATGAACATAGACACAAAAATCTTCAACAAAATATTAGTAAACCGAATCCAACAATATATAAAAGGAATTATATACTACAACCAAGTGGGATTCATCCTAGGTATGTAAGGCTGGTTCAACTTTCTGAAAATCAATTAATGTAATCCATCACATCACCAGGCTAAGAAAGAAAAAGTCGCACGTTCATTTCAATAAATATAGAAAAATCATTTGGCAAAATCGAACACTCATTCATGGTAAAAACTCTCAGCAAACTAGGAACAGAGGGCAACTTCCTCAACTTGATCAAGAATATGTATTAAGGGCCCGCCCCGTGGCTTAGCGGTTAAGTGCGCGCGCTCTGCTACTGGCGGCCCGGGTTCGGATCCCAGGCGCACACCGACGCACCGCTTCTCCAGCCATGCTGAGGCCATGTCCCACATACAGCAACTAGAAGGATGTGCAACTATGCCATACAACTATCTACTGGGGCTTTGGGGAAAAAAAGGAGGAGGACTGGCAATAGATGTTAGCTCAGAGCCGGTCTTCCTCAGCAAAAAGAGGAGGATTAGCATGGATGTTAGCTCAGGGCTGATCTTCCCCACAAAAAAAAAAAAAAAAGAATGTGTATTAAAAAAAACTACAGCTAATATCATACTTAATGATGAGAGACTTCAAGTTTTCCCACTAAGATCAGGAACAAAGTGAGGATGTCTCCTCTCACCACTCCTTTTTAACATCATACTGGAAGAATAGCTAATGCAATAAGACAAGAAAAGGATATGAAGGGTATATAGATAGGGAGGAAAAAATAAAATTCTCTTTGTTCATGATGACGTGATTGTCCATGTAGAAAACATAAAAGGATGGACAACAAAACAAAACAAAATAAAACATCCTGGAACTAATAAGCAGTACAGCAAGGGTTCAGGACACAAGGTCAGTACACAAAAGTCAAAGGCTTTCCCATATACTGGGAATGAACAAGGGAAATTCAAAATTAAAAACACAATACGATTCCCACAGGTACATGGAAAGATGCTCAACATCATTAATCAGGGGAATGCAAATCAAAACCACAGTAAGATAGCACCTCACACCTGTTATAATGGCTATCATCAAAAGGACAAAAGATAAAACGTGCTGGTGAGGATGTGGAGCAAAGGGAACCATTGTGCACTATTGGTGGGAATGCAAATCAGTGCAGCCACTATAAAAAACAGTATGGAAATTCCTCAAAAATTAAAAATAGAACTACCATATGATCCAGCAATGCTACTTCTGGGACTATATCTGATGGAAATGAAAACAAGATATTGAAGAAATGTCTGCACTCCCCTGTTAATTGCAGCATTATTCACAATAGCCAAGATATGGCAACAACCTAAGTGTCCATCAACAGATGAATGGATAAAGAAGATGTGGGGCATATATACAATGCAATATTATTCAGCCATGAGAAAGAAGGAAATCCTGCCATTTGCAACAACATGGATGCACCCTGAGGGCATTATGTTAAGTGAAAAAAGTCAGACTGAGAAAAACAAATACTGTATGATACCACTTATGTGTGGAATCTAAAAAGGCCAAACTTGTAGAAACAGAGAGTAGAATGGTGGTTACCAGGGAGGGGGCAGGGGAAATAGGGAGATGATTGTCAAAGGGTACAAGCATCCAGTTAGAAAATGAATAAAAGTGTTTGCTAATGCTATGGTGGTAATCATTTTGCAATATATAAATGAATCAAATCAATACATTGTAGACCTTAAACTTACACAATGTTATGTGTCAATTATATCTCAATAAAGCTGGAAAAAACTCACAGTATCATTTACATTAGCATCTCCAAAAATAAAACATTTAAGTACAAATCAAACAAAATATGTGTAAGATCCATATGTGGAAAACAACAAAATTCAGATGAACAAAATAAAAGAAGAACTAAATAATTGGAGATATAGTCTATGTTTGTGGATAGGAAGACTCAATGTAGTCAAGACGCCAGTCACTCCCAACTTGATCTATAGATTTGAAGCAATCCCAATCAAAATCCCAGCAAGTTATTTTCTAGATATTTACAAACTTATTTTAAAGTCCATATGGAGAGACAAAAGACCCAAAAATCCAACACAATTTTGAGGAGGAAGAACCAAGTTGGAAAAATGAAACTACCCAACTTCAAGACTCAATATAAAGCTACAGTTATCAAGATAGTGTGTTATTGGTGAAAGGATAGACAAATGGACAATGGAATAGACAATAGAACAGAATAGAGCCCAGAAATAGACCCACATAAATATAGTCAACTGATCTTTGACAAAAGAGCAAAGACAATACAATGGGGCAAAGACAGTCTTTTCAATAACTAGTGTTGGGGCCTGCCTGGTGGCATAGCAGTTAAGTTTGAGCATTCCCAGGGTTCGCCGGTTCGTGATCCTGGGCGCGGACCTACGCACAGCTCATCAAGCCATGCTGAGGCAGCGTCCCATATAAGAAGAGCTACAACTCTACAACTATGATATACAACTATGTACTGGGGCTTTGGGGAGAAAAAAGAGGAAGATTGGCAACAGATGTTAGCGCAGGGCCACTCTTCCTCAAAAAAAAAAAAAAAAGTGCTGTTAAAAAAAAAAAAAGAGCAGAAAGACCAAGCCAGAAAGGCAATGGGGGCCTTAGAGATCATTATAAAGAGTCTGAACTTTAAAGACAAAAAAACAAACAAAAAAACAAACAAACAAAAAAACCAAATAGTGCTGGAACAACTAGACATCCACAATGAAGTTAAATGAATCTAGACACAGACCTTACACCTTTCACAAAAATTAACTCAGAATGGATCATAGACCTAAATGTAAACAGAAAAACTATAAAACTCCTAGAAGATAACATAGCAGAAACTCTAGATCACTTTTTAGATACAACACCAAAGGCACAATCCATAAAAGAAACAATTGATAAACTGGACTTCATTAAAGTTAAAAACTTCTGTTCTGTGAAAGGACAATGTTAAGGGAATGAGGAGACAAGCCACAGACTGAGAGAAAATATTTGTAAAGGCCACATCTAATAAGGACTGTTATCCAAAATACACAAAGTATTGTTAAAACTCAACAATAAGAAAACAAACAATCTGATTAAAAAGTGGGCCAAAGACCTTAACAGTCACCTCACCAAATAAGATACACAGATGGCAAATAAGCATACGAAAAGATGCTCCACATCATACGTTAACAGGGAAATACAAATTAAAAGAACAATGAGATACCACTATACACCTATTAGAATGTATTACGAAACCAAACATACTCTTGTCATACAATCCAGCAATTGCACTCCTTGGTATTTACCCAGAGGAGTTGAAACCTTTGTGCACACAAAAACTTGCACGTGGATGTTTATAGCAGCTTTATTCATAATTGCCAAAACTTGGAAGCAACCAGGATGTCCTTCAGTAGTGAATGGATTAATAAACTGTGGTACATCCAGACAATGGAATATTATTCAGTGCTAAAGAGAAATGAGCTATCAAGCTGGGAAAAGACATGGAGGAACTTTACATGCATATTAGTAAGTGAAAGAAGCCAAGCTGAAAAGGCTACGTCCTCTGTGATTCCAACTATAGGACGACATTCTGGAAAAGGCAAAACTATGGAGACAGTAAAAAGATGAGTGATTGTCAGGGATTGGTAGAGGAGGGATAGATGAATAGGCAGAGCACAGAGGATTTATAGGGCAGTGAAAATACTCTGTATGATACTATAATGATGGATACGTGTCATTATACATTTGTCCAAACCCACAGAATGTACAACACCAAGAATGAAGCCTAATCTAAACTATGAACTTTGGGTGATAATGATGTGTCATTGTAGGTTCATCAATTGAAACAAATGTACCACTCTGGGGGCATAATGGGAAAGGCCATGCATGTGTGGGAACAGGGGCTGTATGGGAAATCTCCGTACCTTCCTCTCAATTTTCTGTGAACCTAAAACTAGTCTAAAAAAATAAAGTCTTAAAAAAAACAAATGTTATTAGTGCATTCATTGATTCAATTAGCATTTATAATTGAGTGCCTGCAGTGTCCCAGGCATCATCCCAGGCATGAAGGTAGATAGGTTAACAAAACTGACCTGCTCGCTTACTTTACAGAGCCTACTGTTTACCAGACGGTGGACCAAAGTTTTCACATATTATCCCACTGAATTTTCACAAAAATCCTATGAGACATTCTAGTATTGCAGTTTAGTTTTATGGATGAACAAATTCCAGAGAGTTTAATTCACTTGCCTGGGTCATGTGGATAGAAAACACCAAAGCTGACTAGCTGATAGCATACAGATGTCCTTCTCAGAATAATTTGTTTGTTTTTTAAATCAATTAAAGAAAAAAAAAAAAGGTCAAACCATATTGATAGAGGATAAAATCATTATTTCCTTTAAAAATGTATTTTCCTTTTATGCACTGATTGTTTAGTATGTCTTTAATAAATGGCTAATTTAAATCTGGATTAACGATAATATAAATGGATGTTTTTCCTTGTAAGATGTAAGATAACAATCGGAGGGAAAGCTCTGGGTCTAAAGTAAGGTATACCATGTGATATTGAGTAGTGAGTCGGTAAAGAAGGCAAATGTAAAAGCTACCTAGAATGAATTATTCTTCAAAATGAAAGAAAACTTCAAGCCGGAGATGTGTTCAGACTCCATTCATTTCATCGTCACATCATGAAAAAGCAAAACCAAACAAACTTAACAACTTCTACGAGACATTGTGCTAGCTGATGAAAATGTTTTGAGCTGTATTTATTTACCAGTTTGGTTCGTGTCTGGAGTACACCATTTTACTTTAGGTTTTCTCATCTATAGTTTTAAACACAACTTTTGGTGCTAGAGGGCAGCAGTATCTAAGGTAATGGTTAAACTCCCTATGATGACTCTGCTGTTATTCAGATTACAAAACAAAACAGAAAGCATTAGTCAGTGGCTTACAAGACGGTTATTAAAATTAAAGCCCAGCTTCTCAGCACTCTCACAGGTCAAACACATAAACTGTCAGTTGGAAAGTTGCCTCTGCTAGATGATATCGACAAATTGTCAGCACGAGTATATTTAGAAAACCACAATAAATGAATGTTATGTTCTCAAGTTAGGATTCTATTTGAGAACTAATTAAAATGGTATACAAAAGTAGAACAAATATTATTTTAAAATCTTAGATGCTTTTTAAAATTTTGATCATTTGTTTTCCAACTCTTTGGACAGTCATTTGAATTATGTGAATAAAAATTTCAATTTAACGTATTTTTCTCTAGGTATGTTCATTTCTATATGAGACACTGTTCTATTGTTTGTATGAGATGAATGTAACTAGAAGATTACAGATGTTGTTATGAACAGAAAGGGCCATAATAATCAGCTGTAATTAGTTACCCTCTGAGATGAACTAATGTTGAATCTGACTATAGAGTTTTTCCTTAAGCATTAGGTGGACAGTTTCATACACGATGTCAGATCACTGATTTCACAATAACTAATTATGGAGAAAATATTACTTAAGTGTGTGTATTTAATACATTGTGCTCTTGATAGTTCAATATATCATGACATCCTACAAGGCAGAATTCAGGAAGAGGGCTAACCTGCTCCGTATCTCTCACTTGTTAATTTACTTTAGTGACTTAGTTTGAGATTCAAAGTCACATAAGTCAGAGTGCATCTTGTGTCATTCTTATTCTGATAAGGAACTATTTGACATTTTGAAAAATGACCTCCATGCAATCACAATCAGAATATATAACTATTTTTTAATGGGAAAAAAATCCAAATGGCTTTCTGTTCAATCTGTTGAGTTTTTTTCTAATAAGCCATTAAATGAGCTGCAAATTTCAGCAGATAATGTTTAACTCAGTTTTCTCAGTGCATTTGTCTTCAGATATTGCTCGGAATAGTATGAACAAGGCAATCAGCCACTCAAAGCTATTGCCTACTATCTAACATAATATGAATAAAATAGATATCATATTATACATATGAAAAATGATTTCGAGGGTAAATTCAATTTTATTTTTCTTAGAAGCTAGTACTTTAAAGAAGTATAATATTGGAGATGGAATACAGTATTGCAACATAAATTGAGGTATGAGAAATGATCAAAAGCCAAGCAAAAGAAATCTAGGCAAGAAGGAATATGGACGATTAGAGTGAAAAGGTAGTAAAGACATCGGAATATGGCCTTCTTTCCCCTGCAACATATGTAGTCATTACTTTCCAAGATTAGTCACTTATTTACTTATAATTTTATGTTTATAATTTATTGGTAATTAGAAGATGAGTATGTTTTGTTGTTATTTATCAAATGAAAAATTAAGATTAAATTTGTTATAAAAGGTTTTACAATGTAATTCATTATAAGCATAGTGCTTACTTACCACTTGGCAATGTTTCACAAGTGCATATCAACAATAACTAAATGCTTTGGTGTCTAATAATTTTTTCAAGTTGGCAGGTGTTTTAGAAAGTGCTCTAAAGAGGGCAATTTTTGCTTCAAATGTTGGATGGAATTATAGGTGACAAAGGTCAAGTGAATTTGGGAGTGGAAAAATGACGACTCAGCTGCAAGGTTATTCACTTGAGGGTAGAAGTAGTAATTATTCAATAACCAGTTAAGTAAATAGAAAGGAAAAGCCCTTTAAAAGCATGGAATGAAGCAATGGAGAGAATCTAAATTCATTCTAATTAATCAGCATATATGTATATGTATCAGTTAGTATATATATGTGTGTGTGTATATGTATACATGCATATACATACACAAAAATTTGTTGAATCAATACATAAGTTATATATGCACATATATATTATATATATATGTATAATTTATGTATTCATTTAATACGTTTTTTTCTAGTAGCTCTCATGTCCCAGGCACTCTTTTGGGAGTTGGAGACAAGGCAAGGATCAAAAAAGGCCAAAATATCTGTTCTTACCACCTTCATGGAACTTGCATTTTAGTGAGGACACAGCAATAACAAGAGAAATGAGCAAAATATAATGTGTTTCAGCAAACAGTTAATGCTATGGAGAAAATAAAACAGAGGAAAGGTTTAAGGAATGTTGGGAATGGGGTTAAACTTTATGTAAGTAAGTGTATTAGTTTTGATTGCTGCTATAACAAATTGTAAAAGTTTAGTAGCTTAGTAGCATACAATAGAAATTTATTATCTTACAGTTCTGCGGGGTCATACAGGGTCATACAGACACTGTGAAATGGGTTCTCATTGGGCTAAAATCAAGGTATTGGCTGGGCTGCATTCCCATCTGGATGTCCCAGGGGGGAATTCATTTTCTTGCCTTTTCTAGCTTCTACAGGCCATCCACATTCCTTGGCTCAGGGCCCTCTTCGTTTTTCTTCAAAATCAGCAATATGCCTTTCTCTTATAGTCACTTCTTCCTCTGCCTCTCCTCTTCTGCCTGGCTCTCCCACTTTTAAGTACCCTTATTATAGTGGGCGCACCTGGATAATCTGGGATAATCTCCTTATTTTAAGGTCAACTGATTAGCAACCTTAATTCCTTATACAACCTTGATTCCCTTTTGCTGTATAACCTAACATATTCATAAATTCTGGGTATTGGGATAGGGACACCTTTGGAGAGCCATTATTCTGCCTACCACAAATGATACCCAAGAAAAGCCTCACTCACATTTGAGTAAAGATCTAAATGAAATGAAAAAGCAACCCCTGGAGGAAGAACATTATAAGCAGAGGGAGAGCAAGTGCAAAGGCCCTGGGGTAGGAACATATCTAGTGTGTTCCAGGAGCAGTGAGCAGGATAGTGTGGCTGGAATATAGAGCTCAAGATGGGAAGATGAGTAGTATGAGAGGAGTTCCAAGAATTAATGGCAGAGTTTGGAGGTAAAACAGAGCCTCATAGATTATAGCAAAAAAAAAAAAAAAAAAGGGCTTTTATACTAAGTGAGATTAAAAATTCTATAGAATTTAAAGCAAAAAAGTAACATTCTGACTCATATTTTAAAAAGATCATCCTAGCAGCTTGTATAGATGGACAGAATCAAAAGGAGATAATCAGAAGGTTATAGCAAGACTCTCTAGAGAAGATGATGGTGGCCTAGTACAGAGTGGTAGTAGAGAGAGAAGTGAGAATAGTTGGATTCTGGCTCTATGTCAAAAGCAGAGCCAGCAGGATTTGTTGGTGGTTTACAGCTGGAATGTAAGAAAAAGTAGTTAGGGAAGTCTCCACGGTATTTTTGGCTTTAGCGCTTGGAAAAACTCAGTTGCCCTTTACTGAGAGGGGTAAGATAACGAGAAGAACAGTTTGGTTTTGTTTTGGCAGGAAGTAATATTAGGAGTTAGTCTGGGACTTGCAAAGCTTAAGATGACCGTTAGATATCCAAATTAAGACGGCGAGTAGAGAGTTGAATATATGAATCTAGAATTCAGGGAAGGTGTAAATAGTAATAAGTGACAGATTGTGTATGGTTTTCAAAAACATGAAATTGATTGAGGTACTCCACCATGATTTTAGATAAGAAATAGAAGAGATTCAAGAACTAAACACTGGTAAGTGCGCGCGCTCCGCTGCTGGCGGCCGGGGTTCGGATCCCGGGCACGCACCGATGCACCGCTTCTCCGGCCATGCTGAGGCCACGTCCCACATACAGCAACTAGAAGGATGTGCAGCTATGACATACAACTATCTACTGGGGCTTTGGGGGGGGGGGAATTAAAAAAAAAAAATAAAGAACTAAACACTGGGACACTCCAAACAGAGGTCAGGGGAAGGAAGAGGAACAAAGAAACAACACTGAGACAGAAGACAGAGAGGTGGGAGGAGAACCAGATGAGTCCTATAGCCTAAAGCAGAAAAGGGTTCCGGGAGAGTGGGGACCGCTGTGTCATGCTGCTGCATGTCGAGAGAGCAGAAAGCTGAGAAAGACAATTGGATTTAGTGATGTCAGGGGGTCTGTTGATAAGAGTAGTTGCAGTAGGAGGTAAAATTGTGATTGGGGTGAATAGAAAATTGATGGATCAAAATTAGACACAATAAATAAAACTAATTCTTTGTACACATTTTGCTTTAAAAGAAAAATTGAACAATAACTGAAGGAGGGATGAGATAAAATGCAGTATTTCTAAGATAAGATAAATAATTTAGTATTTTGGGGCAGAATGAATCACTATGAAAAATTAAGACAGGAAAAAAGGGAGAATTTCTAGAAGAGTATCCCTGAGTGTAGGTGCGAGGAGGACGGGATCTTGTGCTCAAGGCGAGAGCTTGGTCTTGGGTAGTAGAACATGCAGCCTACTCACAGTTACAAGAAAGAAGACAAACTGCACGTGAACAGATGCTGAAACTATCAGTGGCGGCCAGATCTTATGGATATTTTCTTCTGGTGGCTCAGTGTTCTCAGTAGTCACACAGAGCAAGGAAGTGAAGGAATAGATGACTTAAAGAAATACAGTATGACTGTGTGACCTACCGGAAGTTAACCACACGGAATTTAAAGAGAGACTAGTTTTCATGGTTTTGTGCCTTTTTCCGGCCACATTCAGCTAGGTAAGAGCAAACAGACAGTATTTGGGGAAACAAATTTAACTAGAGTTGTGGTTTAACCAAAGAGCTATGACAAAGTGATGGGGCAGGGGATTTAGGGTAATGTCCAAAGGATTCTCTATTATGTTTAATCATGTGTGAGGAAACTAGTCAGGGCGTTATGAGGATGAGGAACCATAAAATTATGCTAGTATCAATGGAGTAAAAGTCTTGGCAGGGTTTAAGAATAGTTTATATGTGGTTGCTAAAAATGTGATGGTGGTTTTCAAAGAGGGGAATGTTTGAAATTGTGCTTATAGAAAGTTTTCAATTATTGGTAATAGAAGTGGTGAATCAAGTAGGATCCAGGCCAAGATCATTGGATGAGAGAGGATTTATTAGGATATACTAGGCTGTGGCAATAAGTAAAACGAAAAAAATGCATCATGGTTCAATTTTCAAAACTTTTTCCTGATTTGTTGGTAACTGTCTTCCAAGAAATGATTGAGAAATTCAGTCCCTCCATCTTTTCAATTCACCAATCCCTCACTTTCATCACATCCCATAGACAGAAGAGTGAAGATGGTAATAGAGGAGGCCAATTCACTTCTTAAAAGCCTTGGCCCTAAAGTGTCACATACTGGTTTTGATCATATTCCATTAATGAGAACTAGTAACCTATACCTAAATAAAAATTTGAAGAGAGATATTTATACCATGGAAGGAAAGAATGAGTTTTGGTTGACTAAGGGATCAGGTTTTAAAAGAATTATTTACATTAGTATAGAAATCACTAAAAATTAATAGAAGTAGCATTGGAGACAGAGACAGTGGTTCAGGAGCTAAAGTAAATGAAGTGAAGGACCTGGAAAGTGGCAGATGAATGGAACAAGGAGGATGTAGCAGAGTGTGTAGTTAGCATCTGATGACATGATCAAGAAAAGTGGATGCTTTTGGGAGTTGAGAGAGAGAATCTTCTGGGAGTGAATGAAGACACCTACCCATCCTCTACGTCTGGTGGTGTGAAGAACGTGGAAGAGAAAACAGCCATCACCTAAGAGAGCTGCAGGGGAAGCAGTGTCATTAGGGGAGATTTGGGCTTTTCTTTGATGTAAGAAAGCTACGGGATCTTTCACCAAAAACATTTGAGACTATAGGAGATTTTGCTGTTAATTGATCTGGAATTCCAAAAGGCACAGTGGAAGCTTCAGGAGATGGAGAAGGTTAGAAGGCAGAACGAAAGACAACACACAGAGCTGTGTAGGGATTAGGGTCCCAGGAAATAAGAGACAATGGGAGACTCCTGGGGTTCTTGTGGTGACTGACATGGACAGAAATTAATCCTAATGATCCCAAGGCTGGTAGTGGTGAAGGGGCTGTGGACATCAGGGGAGGAGTGGCTTCCCCTGACTCTTGCTGACAGAAGCGTGAAGTCCTTCAAAGGGCAGTCAGAGTCAGGGATTGGGCACTCCCTTAGCCACTGACAAAGGGCCCTGTTGGGAGTGTCCTTTCTCATAGTGCGTGGATTTCCTCTTGACTTCTGATGAAGGAGGCCTCTTGGCTTGTACAGGGGGGTGTACTCATTCGAATCCCAACACTATCCCTTTTGACTTCAAGCCCTCTCCTTTACTTCTCACTTGAACTCTATCCAATTAGGGGTTCATGCTCATTGCATCACTAAACAACTCTTGTCAAAGCCTCCGGTGACCTCTACATTGCTAAATCCAATGGGCAAGCCTCAGTCCTCATTTTAATTTGCGTATCTCCAGCATTTGACAAGTTGATTCTTCCTTCTTTTTTGAGGCATTTTCTTCTCCTGGCTTCATGAACACCATGTGTGATTCCCCTCCCTGCCCATCTCTCTGACTTTTCCTTCTAAGTCTCCTTTTCTGCATGCTGTTCATCTTCCTGACCTCTAAATATTGAGAGGTCCCAGATCTCAGTCCTCGGACCTCATTCCCTCTCTTTTTAAATTCATTAAGTGATCTCATTCTGGTTCATGGCTTCAAATACCAACTATAATCTCTAGCTCAAATCTTTTCCCCAAACTCCAGACACCTTTACCTAATGATCTATTGGACATCTCTGTTTGATAGTGTAATAGGAATCTCACACTTAACAGTTCTAAAAACAAACATGACTTTCTCCAGAATTTGCTTTTATTGTAACAGTTCCTATCTCAATTGCCACGGCTAAAAGCTTTAGAGTCATCTTTCAATTCTCTCTTTTTCTCATACCTTATATTAGCAAAGCATATCCAGGATTTAACCCATTCTATGACTTCATCTTTACCAGTCCCAGCCAAGCCACATCTGGTGCTTGAATTATTGCTACAGCTTTCTATATGGTATCCTTACTATTTTTAAAACATAAGTCAGATTATTTTGTTCCTCTGTCAAAAAAAGAGTTACGAAGTCCTTACAGTGGATACAAAGACCTATATGGACCTTGACTATTTCTCTGACCTCATCTCTTAGCACCTCTTCTTCTTGATCACTCTGATCCTAGCCATACTGGCCTTCTTTTGTTTTTCTAACACACCAGCTCAGGGCCATTGTGCTTGCCACCCCCTCCATGTGAAACATTTTCTCACATACATGCCTTGCACAATCACTTTCTTTAGGACTCTGCTCAAATATTTTATTAATGAGGTCTTCCTTACCAACCTTATAGAAAAGAGTCCCAACTACATGCCCTCTCTATCCCTTATATGTATTTTTTTTATTCTTTATTCCTAGCACTTGTCACTCTATGACCAATTCATATACTTGTTTATACATAAGCATAGCTCTCCTCACTAGAATATAATCTTCATGAGTGTGGGAACTTTATATTTTTGCTCACTGCTGTTCCTCCATCTTCTATAACAATACCTGGCACTCAGCTGGCACTCAATAAACATTTTTATGAATGGATGAATCAATCCTCTTGAAGAACTTCAAGGATGATGTAGGTAAATCAAGATAGGAAACAAAGTTGGTAGAACACAACAGCTGCAAGGTAAGGCCATGCTTCCAAGGCTTGCAATTTCAAATTGGCTAACTTCAATTCCCTCCTTCAATTGATTTATAGTAAAATTTCATCCAAGGGGTCTGTAGGTATTAGCAGGCTTGGAATTTTGAAGAGAATGCAGGTGGGGAAACTGACAAAATTTTCCAGTTGAAGAATTCTTCTCCCATCATAACCCTCTGAAGACCATTTGTGAGGGGAGGTGGTTACGTTATTTAAAGTTGAGCTTTTTATGTACTGCTTCATTATAGATTTGGTGGTATGAAGATGCAGTATTTAGCATTTGATGATTTCTCTCAGGTTGAGGAGACGTTATGAAATATTAGTGAATGGGACATCAAGTTTACTAGATAAACATAGTAGAATTCCTGAAAATCTTGGGTGCACATTTGAAGTTTTTGATCATTAATTCAGTTAAAAATTGAGACTGGTTGGGTGATTTCTCTCCAGCATGTTCCAGGGGTGCAGGCACGGAAGAGGGAGCTGCTTGGGTTTATCTAGGGCGGAGTTTTACCTAATAACCACCGTGGACAGAGTCAAAGGTTTAAGAAGTTGAAGTTCTTTGCAGGCAAGTTGTTAATCCATGGACCATGGAATCTGAGATGATGAAAGATGGAAACGAAAATAGAGAAAGCTAATACATAATGAGGATGTGAACTTGAATCTGCCTCCAAGACCCATGCTTTCTTGACCATAAAACGTGGTCTCAAAAAAGTATCTATTGGCAATTATTGTATTTTAACCTCTCACAAAATAATTAAAAATGCATTTTTGTAAATATGGAAATTGTTTAAAGCATCACTTATTAAGTTTCTAATATATCTTATGTTCATTCCTAAGCTCTGGATACATACAATAAGGAAGATATGTTCTCAATCATTAATGAGCTCATAGTCTAATGGGAAAGACAGACATGTAAAGGAATTATTTAAAATATTAACCATCTTATAAAAATATGACAGGGGCTGGCCTGGTGGCGCAAGCGTTAAGTGCGCGCGCTCAGCTGCCGCGGCCTGGGGTTTGCCGGTTCGGATCCCAGGGGCACACCGACGCACTGCTTGGCAAGCCATGCTGTGGCGGCGTCCCATATAAAGTGGACGAAGATGGGCACGGATGTTAGCCCAGGGCCAGTCTTCCTCAGCAAAAAGAGGAGGATAGGCAGATGTTAGCACAGGGCTGATCTCCTCACAAAAAAAAAAAAAGAAATATGACAGAATGTAGATGAAAGAGAATGGCCTTAATACACTCTCTGATCAATAGTCAGAATTATAAATACATAGTTCTGTTAAATGAATGCATGGTTTTAGTAAGGGTATGCATGAAAAAAGCTTGCAAATATTTATTATTCATATATTTGATTCAGGAGAGATTGAGTGGCTTAAAAGCACTGACATTTAAAACCTGAAAAGCTGTGTAATCAACCTGAATGTCTGCTTAGCCTGCCCCTCAGATATTTTATAGATGTGGAAATTTCTAACTTCCAGAAAGTATAAAAGACTTTTATAGAGAGAGCAAATATTTACCAGTCTTTCTTTTTTGTGCGTCTGCTCAAATCTAAAGAAAATAATACAAAGGTGATTACTTGAATATTTTTGCTGATTTCAGACATCATTTCCCACTAAATATTGGGGTATTCTCTGTGTCCGCATGTTATTATTACAGATATCGCTGCTAGGGATTGAATGAAATAATGTGTAAAATGATCTTCGCACAGTGCTGGGAAAAGGAAAGCAGTAAATCCGCGTCAGCTATACAGGGACGTATTGTTGACATCTTGTAAGTACTGCTTTCTAGGTTTCAGGTTCTTCATCAAACTTCTTTCTTCCTCTACTTATTCACTCTACACTCTCGTAGAGTGATTTTATCCACTTGTATAAATTTAATTACTGTCTATCTGCTAACAATTCCCAACTGTAAATGCCAAGCCTAAGAACAAAGCTGAATCTCAGAAGGAAAGACTACGCTTGATATATACTGTTGAGGATTGTTAGCAGATAGATAATATGTAGAGAGTGATTGTTTTAGTCAGATCGGCTGCTATAGCAAATTACCATAGACTGAGTGACTTAACAAACATTTATTTCTCACAGTTCTAGAGACTGGGAAGTCTGAGCTCAGGGTGCCAGTATGGTTGGGTTCTGGTGAGAGTCCTCTTCTTGGCTTGCAGGCAGTTGCCTTCTTGCTGCATCCCCAAGTGGCAGAGAGAGGAAGCGCTGGTGTTCTTCCTTTTCTTAAAAGGGCACAAACTCCATCGTGGGGGTCCAGCTTCACGACTTTATCTAAATCTAATTACCTCCCAAAGTCCCCAGCTCCCGTTACCATCACATTGAGGATTAGGGCTTCAACATATGAGTTTTGAGGGGACACAAATATTCAGTCCATGACAGTGGTTAAGGATATATTGAACTTGAAATCATTGGGACATATAAGTAGAAATAGCTGGTGAGCACCTCTTTAATGAAACTATAAAAATTTCTCTGCCACCTTCTGATCTTCCATTGCTTCCAATCTAAGCAAATGACTCCACTACTCCCTATCTACTCATCCTGGAAACTAGAGGTTATCTTTTACTCCTCTATGTCTGTCATCTAACACAGGATCTTAGCCGATCAATCATAAAGTCACGTACCCCCAAAATATCTAGAATTCATTTACTTCTTTCTCTCTTCACTACTACCAGCTTGATCCAATTCACACTGCCTCTTCCCTCCCTTATAAGGCATAATCACTCTTCCTAATCAGTCTCAGAGTTACCACTTGCAAAAAGATTGTACCCTTCAAAAGATTATGAGTCATATTTTTCCTATATTTACCCAATTACCAACATTTTAGGGGTAAACCTTATAATCCCCTCCCTATGACTCTATTCCATTCCATTCCATACAAGGGGGTAGAAAAAAGTACTAGAATAAACACTTTCATCCATATTTAATTCCTTACCTGCTCCACTGGATAATTCATTCCTAGTATGTTTAGATTCAAAATCTGACAGCTGTTGTGTCTCATTGTTAGTTGATAGTTTATGATGATTTAAAGGGAGCAAAAGGCTTCATTCATTTTTTCTTTGGCCTCCTGACTCATAGATTGGTAGGATGGCCAAGGTTCTTTTCTATTTTCTCTCTAAGCCTTATACTGACCGAGATAGAATTGTGACTCAAGAGCAGCTGGAGGCATCACTCTCAGTGGTGCCGACTACCAGAGGCCTAGTCTGTTGGTACTGAGGCTGACTGCAGAGGGTTGGCCGCTTCTGCAATGCATTCTGCAAATGGCCGCATCTCCAGATGTGGCTCATAGGGAGCTGTTGCTGTCACAACCAATGAAGTTCACATCCTGTGACTCAGCCTCTTTCTCCTTACTTAGGTGCTAGAACACACACCACTACCTCACCTCAAATAATGTTGAAACAGCTAATGGCCTTAGTATCAGGGCCTTTTGGTCTTATTCCTAAAATATGTAAAACCCTGTGTTAGAGAATCTGTTCCTTGGAGATGTTTCATTGTGCCTCATGCTCTTCAAATAACTTTTCAAATTGTCTAGCAGCCCCAAAGTCTTGACCTTCTTTGCTTTTCCTCTCAGAAAACAGGCATATTTGGACATATGTTTAAGAGTCATGGCCTGTAAATAATATAAACTTCTAAGAAAAACACTTGTAGCTAGAGAAAGGCAGAGCCAATTTGTATTGTAGTTAGAATAACACCACCCACAGTCCCATAAGTGTTAGTCAGAAGAATATAGTGATATCATAATGTACTCAATAAGGCAATAGCCTAGAGAGAATTGCAAATTTTAAGAAGACATCAATAGAAATGTGGGAAGATTGCTTATTGGAGAAATATGTCAGCAATCTTGATCGTTGTTTAAGTTTGATTTGTAGTCTTTGGGATTTAAATCTTTATTGCATCTTCAAAGCATCAGTAGCTTGCCTCTTCTGGATCAATTTCTCTGTATTGCTAGTCCTTGGAGCTTCAATATCTTACATCTGAGATCAATCAATCAATCAACCAATCAATTTATACATCTATTGATAGAGATGTAAAGTAGAAGAGAACCTTGGCTATATGTCTATAGATAGATAGATAGATAGATACACTTATTTCAGTATTATTATTAGTCATTGTTCAAATAATTTTTCCAGAATTCCAGGGATATCAGAAATCTAAGGAGTGATTTTACAGGTTCCTAAATAATAATA
Organism: Diceros bicornis minor; assembly: GCF_020826845.1. Classification (NCBI taxonomy): domain Eukaryota; kingdom Metazoa; phylum Chordata; class Mammalia; order Perissodactyla; family Rhinocerotidae; genus Diceros; species Diceros bicornis. The sequence goes on from NC_080768.1 coordinate 22,251,062, forward strand.
ATAATAATAATAATAATAATAATAATAATAATAATAATAATAGCTAGAGTAACTCGAATAAAATATGATAGAAATTTTTCATGAATTATTTCTAAATCTTACTATAACCCTGCAAGCTAGGTGTATGGGTGGTGTGATATTTTGAATTATTTTCATATATTTTTCTCTGTGTTTTTTCCCCTGACCACTCCCACCCCAGATCCATTCCATATAAGCAAATAGTCAGACTTGTGCTTATTGTTTTGAGTGCATTTTGGGACATGCTAGAATACAGAAGGCTCTATTGGATCTTCCTAAACCCCAGGAATGTGGAAGATTGAGACATAGACAAAATATCTTGACCATAAACACAAAGGGGGAAAGATTTCACTAAGGCTAGAAAGAGTTTTTCCAGAGTAGAGTGAAAGGACATGGTGAAAATGGAAATTCTTTGGGTCTCAGAGCACAGGGGCCATGTCCCTAGTTTCCAGCAGAGAAGCCAGTGGACCAGCAATATTTCCAGAGGAGAAATGGCTACAAGAGCCATTTAGGCAAGTGGGAGCACTGGCAACCTCAAAGGAAGACCTCAGAGCCCCAGGTAGAGCTTAGACTCGTTGAGAGCTTCCAGATCCTCAAGGTCATGTTGATGAGAGGAAGGACGGTACATGTCAGGGTAGATAACTCTTGGACCATATGGCACCTGGCTTGGACCTACATAGATTTTTAACTAGGGGCACAGATTCCGAAGAAGGGATAGAAATATCCCCTCCCTAAAACACTACAGATAAAATAATATCAGGCCAGTCTAGTACAATAACTCTTTCTTGACTTTCTGTTTCTTGCAATAACTAAGGAAAATTACTGAAAATACCAAAGGTGTTTAGAGAATATATTAAATTGAACTGAATTAAACAATGGGAGTAATTTAGAGATCTAATCACTTTATTCTTATATAACAATACCCTCTTGCTAGAATGTTGTCTGTTTTTCAGGTGTTACATATTTTCTGAATCCTGATCTGAATCAAACTCTTATCTAATTGAAAGCATATTGGAGTTAGACATTGTAAAGAAATGTAATTTTTCATGATTCCTTTCTGTCATGAATTTAGTGAGTCAAGTTTCTTTTGCATTTTAAGGAATGCAATTGCAGCAGCCTACACTCATTACAATGCATGTTAAAGCATAGGTTATGGTGTAGCTATAAATTTCCATCTTAATGTATTCCTATTGTTATATTTTTGCTTACAAAGATTTTAGTGTCACTTTATTTAATTGAAATCAAATGATGTTATTTACCTTTTAGTGATGCAGAAAAAATTGCATATGTAAGCTACTATTATTCAAATTGAATTTTCTTATAGAATGCTTGAAGTCTTTAGTGCAGAACATTTTACATATAAATTTAAAACAAGTGCTAAACTGTGACATCTACTCCACCAGACCAATAATGGAGATGATGTGGTAGCTGAGATTGTAATTGATTATGTGCAAGGCATTGCTGAGTAGTCAAATGACACAAGATTCCAACAAATTATCCTGAAAGTGAAAAGGGCAGTATCTGATGTCTACGGACATTATCATCACTTTGCATAATATATTTAGTAAAATGACTGAGTGACTACTGAGACAATAATATCCCATAGTCATGTGTCTTTAGCAGCATTATATGATTACTTTTGGATTTTTAAATATATTAGCATGTATATTTCGGAAAATAACACAGAAAATTTCCTATAAATTGAGCCCAATTCTGGAGGAGGTACTGGTTCATGGCTCACCCTATGAGTTACTTATGTGTATAAAATAGATTTGGAATTATTTCTAATCTAATACTAATGTCTGATGCTATTCTGAAATTGCAAAGTATCTGGGGAATTTGGTAAACATTCATGTAAATTCTCTGTCTTCTCAGCTGGATGATCATGTTTTTTTTGTGCCTTTATGTTCAAGTGGTGACCCTGGTTCTGATGCTAGAAGGTTCCTGCAAAACCCAACAAAACTGAAAAAAGACATGGAATATGTGTTCTTTTTTTTGTTGTTGTTGGTTTTTGTTTTTTTTTTTGTGAGGAAGATCAGCCCTGAGCTAACATTCATGCTAATCCTCCTCTTTTTGCTGAGGAAGACTGGCTCTCAGCTAACATCTATTGCCAATCCTCCTCCTTTTTTTCCCCAAAGCCCCGGTAGATAGTTGTATGTCATAGTTGCACGTCCTTCTAGTTGCTGTATGTGGGACGTGGCCTCACCATGGCTGGAGAAGCAGTGCGTTGGTGCACGCCCGGGATCCAAACCCAGGCCACCAGTAGCGGAGCGCATGCACTTAACTGCTAAGCCACGGGGCTGGCCCAGGAATGTGTGTTCTTTATGTTAAGTTCATTATTTCTTAACCCTCTGGTTGGAAAAATATTTTAAATCTAAAAAAATTTTGCATTTGGTTCTAGAATGTTTTGTTAGATTCCAAAATGACCACAAATGTCTCCCATCCCTACATGTACAAGCTTTTGCGGTGTGACTTTGTTGCTTGCCCCATTTGAATCAGTTTGGCCAAGCAGTTTGCTTTGGCCCATGGGACATTAGCAAATGTGATGCAAACAGAGGCTCCTTGTCACTAAGCCTCTCTTGCTGCTGGGAATCCTTCTCTCACCATGTGATCAAAGAGAATGAGAGACCACATGGAGAGCGGCTCTTGCTGTCCCAGGATTTCCAACCAATCAGTGAAGCCATCCTAGTCCATTCAGCCCTAGTCAGCTAGCTGAGACCAAAAAAATCACCAGGTCAATCCACAGAATGTGAGAAATAATACGTGTATGTTGTTTTAAGCATCTATGTTTTGATATGGTGTGTTATACATTAAAGCTGGTAGAATTATACTTCAAGAAGTAGAGTACCGTAATAATGCAGTAAAATACCTTTTTTTTTTTTTGTGAGGAAGATCAGCCCTGAGCTAACATCCATGCTAATCCTCCTCTTGTTTTGCTGAGAAAGACCGGCTCTGAGCTAACATCTATTGCCAATCCTCCTCCTTTTTTTTCCCCCCCGAAAGCCCCAGTAGATAGTTGTACGTCATAGCTGCACGTCCTTCTAGTTGCTGTATGTGGGACACGGCCTCAGCATGGCCGGAGAAGCGGTGCGTCGGTGCACGCCCAGGATCCAAACCGGGGCCGCCAGTAGCGGAGTGCGCGCACTTAACCGCTAAGCCACTGGGCCGGCCCTGCAGTAAAATACTTTATCTCCTATTTGCAAGCCCATCTGTCTGACCTTGTGCTTTGACTCTTAGTTACTTTAGATTCCTCAAGACATAAACCCAGAGGAAAAGTTTAAACCCTTAATTCCTTTGCCGTCATTGTGGTTGCAGTTCCCAATCCTGACTTTTTCATTTAGGTTAACATCTGACTTGCTTTTGGTAATTGCCTACACTCTGGACTGAAAACAATATTTTTCTTTGACAGTCATTTTTTGGCTCAGGCATTTGGCTTGCAATGAAAATCGAGGAAACACATCTTTGAAGACAGGATTATAGTTTCTTGGACCTCCATGAAACCAGACTAAACAATTGCTTTTGTGTTATAATTTCAAGTATATTCAAAGTTATTTCTTTCTAAATAAATTGTCATTGTGCCCAAATTTTTATCATTAAATTCATTCCTTGGAACAAAATTTCCTTGTTTTTCAGCATTCGCCAATTCTGTATTAGAAAAAGCCACTCATCAATTTCCTAGCAAAGGGAAAACACAAGAAAATGTAACTCAGACAGGAATGCTTTGAAAAGAGGAGGGATGGGGTGAAGACATGCAGATCACAGAGTATTCTTTAAGAAAATCAATATGGTAGCATGATTATAAGCACAGATTTGGAATCACAGAGACCAGGGTTCAAATATTAGCTTCACTATTTACTAATTATCTATATGACCTTGGGCTGTTAAAATTCTTTGAGCTTCATTTTTTAAAATTTGTATATTGAAGCTAACGTACAATTCAAAAGGTTGTTTTGAGGCTCACTTGAGATGTGTATAAAGCACTTTACACTAGCTCCTTGGAGCCAGTAGGGCCTCAAAACACGGATGCTGGTGTCTGTGCTTCACGTTAGTGGGTGGCGCTATGAAGAAAGGGCTTTGAGGATTTCTTGGATAGGAGAAAAAAAGAGCCAACCAAAGTTGAGGGAGGACAAGATTAAAGGCAAAATTTGCTTCCCTTGTGGTTTTTTTCTATATCTAACTCATGTCTTAATATATGAGATGTCTATATTCTTGGGAAATAAATAAGAGGACAATACCTGAATAGAAGTGTGCAAATTTTTACCTTTTCATAAGAAAAAATAAAATTCTTAACCGTCAAAGAATTAAGTCTTGGAAGGATTTACTGAGGGAAGTTGTAGGGTATATATGTATGTATATATATATATGTGTTAATGTATGTACGCATGTGTTATATATGTATGTATCTATTAGTTTTTAATTAACAAATAGTGTTTGTTCAGTTGTTGATCTGTTTAGAAACAAGTTGATATTCCAGGTTGCCATTTGGCATCTTTCTAGTTTATAAAAATATATAGATTCAGGTAGAACAAGGAAAGTCAATATTATCTGTCACAAGGCATTGCCTATGAAAGATGCACCTCCCTCCTCCAGCCCCTGGAAGTTTAGCAGAAGGCTAATTGAGTACATTCAGACATACATTAAAGGCATATCATAGTAGTTCAACATAGAAAACACTATACAGACAGATTTAAACACTGCTTTTACCATTCCAAAGGTTTACCTTTACGTGTATGATATCTACAGGCTTGTACTTGTTAATTTTAATGTCTCAATTTTCATTAAATAATTGTGACTGCATAATTTTCTTTGTCTTTTGGAATATAGAAATAGAAATATTTCTATTAAAAAATGTATAGAATTATTTTCAAAGACTTGAATATCAAATAACAATTGGAGATTTTAATTTGCTTCTTAACGTTTTCTGTATTTTCCCAAATAAGCATTTATTGCTTCAATAATTAGAAAAATTAAACATGACATTTTAGAAGTTTAAGAACCAAAGTTATAAATGACAATCTAAAATCAAAAATATCTATCATCTATCTATCTCTCTATATCAATCTATAAATCAATCTATCTAGTAAATCAAAGTGAGGACTTTAAATTGAAAAAATTTGTGCTTATTTTAAAACTAATGTTCTCGACCTTATTGTGAAAAATAATCTTTGATTTAAATATATCTTAAATACAACAATACACTAAAAAAATTAGTAGTATTTGTCATTCTGTGCTTAGACTACAGGTGGTACTGCTTTTCATTCACTATAATTTTGTGACATAATTATTTGTTTAAAATTTTGTTAAAAATAAACTGCAAAAAGCTTATAAATTAATAAACTTTAAAAGGCTTATGAAAACACTGGTTTACATTAAATTATTATTTAATTTAAAGAAATAGAATTTGAGCTTCTAAGTCTCGCTGACCCAAACTTTAAAAAACTGTGTAGTATTCTGTAAGGAAAAGGCAGTGATAATCAACAAAAATGTAGAAGCTTTACATATATGAGAAGCTTTATGACCTTCAATTACATATGAAAGAATTCTATTCATAGTTTATTACTATTGACTATTTCTTAATTGTTTAATTCTTAATTACTTTGAAAGTATTTAAAATAGGACCACTTTTCACTTGCCAATCAGGCTAAGTGTTATGGTATAGTTTTTATATATATTCATAGCATGATATAAAATATTATTTGTTGCAGGAGGGAAAAAATATGAAACTCTGAGTTGATTTATTGACTATACTCTAAATGTATTTTTTTATCATTATAAACTGAAAATTTGAGGATCCATTGTCCTCATGACTGTGGGTTACTAAGATCAACAAAGTAAAATGTATATTGTTAAGACAGTAGATTTCTTGTTCTCAGTAGTCTATCATCTACATGAAGAACTTAAACACAACTAATCCAGTTCATTACCAATGAGTATAGAGTGCATGGAAGTTGGAGTGATTTTGAATGGGATAATATCTGAAGTTACAGTGAATAATGAGCAATTCTTTAATTGCTCTTTATTCATATTTCTATACAAAAGATAATTTCTTTAGTAAGGTCTTCTACTTTAATAGATAGTAATTTCAATGAAAATGATTTTGAGTCATTTGTTCTCTAAATTATAAATGTTATAATTCTAATTATAAGCACTATAAATTATTATAATTATAGTTATTATTATAAATTATAATTATAATTAATTCTAATTATAAGCACTATAAATTATTTTAAGCATTATGGTCTGATACAGCACAGCCTGTCATGTTGACTGGAAATAATCTTCTACAGTGGGATTTTGATAGAAGACAGAGTGCTGTGCCCCCCCCACCTTGCCACGTCCCCCACAGTGCCCTCCGATAACTTCATCTGTCTCGAGGGACTTGACTCTTCATATCTTCTGGAAGAGTCAACTTTTCTGCAGTTAATGGTGAGTGAAATTGAAATAAGAATAAAAATTCCATTGAGGTTTTGGAATTAGGTAGCTCATTTCTTTTTCTTTACTAATGTCAATATTTATTGCTTCCACTAGAACCCTATTCACTAAGACCCTGATAGTATGACGATCAGAATGTTTTGGTACTATGTTTCAATTTACTTCAGTACATTCTAATATATTTTCCACAATTCCATCACCAAAAACAATCTGCCCAAGCACAGAAAATTGTGACATTTCTATACTATCTGTATTAAATAATTAGTAAGATAAATTTGGTTCAATGTGGATCTCCTTTAATTAAATACATTAAATGCTGATAAAACACATTTACTTTACAACACAGGCATATTCAAGACCTTTCTTGGATGTGTAGTTCCAGTTATATAATGCAATATATTTAACCATTCATTTGTTCATTTGATAAGACTCCCTCATGACCTATTACGGGTAAATGATCATGGCAGGCACTGAGAATGCAGAGTAAGTGCAACTCAGCATACAGTAAGAGAAGCAGGCAGGGCAACCACTAGTTACAAAACATGACAAATATTCACAGATTCATGCAGCGAGTCACGTGGAAGCACAAAAAAGGAGCAATTAACTGTGTTTGGGAAGTCAGAGAGAAATTCACTTTGTGTGTGTGTGTGTGTGTGTGTGTGTGTGTGTGGTGGGGTGATGTTTGAACTTAGTTCAGCTGTGTGACATAGTATTCTCCAAGTGAGTAAATGAAGTTGGTGAGATGAAGGAGAAGGATAATTTATAGCCATAGTATGTAGTGGTTAAAAACTTATAGTTAGGAATTTGACAAATTTAATTTGAATCTCAATTTTCTCTCAATAACTATGTGACGTTGGCAAGAAACTTAATCTCTCTGAAGATAAATAGAAATAAAAATAATACATTTTCGTAAGCTTCTTATGAAGATCCAGAGACCTACTTATGAAATACTTAGCAGTGTGGCTATCTTGTGATAAAGAATTAACAAGTGATAGCTAATTACTGCGTTTTTTTATAGGGTTGAGAGCCAATATGTATCATTTAGCTATTGACACAAATAATTAGAGAAATAGAGGGCCAAATGCATTTTTTAAAACTTCTAGAAAAATTAAAAATAGAATGCAATGTCTATACTCCATTAAAGAAAATCAGTAATAGCAGAAAAATATAATTTATATAGCAAAAGTAATAAATTTAATTAAACAAAATTCTTAAAACATTGCAAAATTATATAAGAGAATGAAGCTCAAACATACCAATTATGGCAGTCAACGTGAGATAAACTGCCCTATAAAAGAGAGATATTCAGGGCTGGCCCCGTGGCTTAGCGGTTAGGTGTGTGCTCTCCGCTGTTGGCGGCCCGGGGTTTTGATCCCGGGTGCACACCAACGCACCGCTTCTCTGGCCATGCTGAGGCCGCCTCCCACATACAGCAACTAGAAGGATGTGCAGCTATGACGTACAACTATCTACTGGGGCTTTGGGGGGAAAATAAATAAATAAAATTATAAAAAAAAGAGATATTCAGAGCATGTCAAAAATTAAGATTCAATTTATGCTTTATAAAAGAGATCCATGTAAAATAAAAAAAAACCACTAGATTTCTAATGACAAAACATATATTATTTGAACAGAAATAAAGAAGAGAAATAATATTAGATGAAATAAAATTTAAGGCCAAAAGCATTAAAATAGAACATTTTTGTCTTGTATGTGCATTTAACCAGTGACAGTTGGCCAGAACACCTACAAATGGCCTTCCCACATGGACTGAGTTTCCTCAGGAGCAAGAAAGGCAAGCATCCTGAGAAAAAGACCAGGTAAAAACCACGCCACCTTTTATGACCTAGCCTTGGAAGTTAGCGCCACTTATCGTGCACTGCATCTGTGAAGGCAGTCATTGCATCCTTCTTGAGGGCACAAGGTAGGGAGATTGCCTCACCTCTTGATGAAGGAGTGGCAAGGTCCTGGAACAGCATGTGGAACCAGAATTGCTCTGGCCGTTTTGGGAAAACACAATCTGCCACAGTCTCACCATCTGGCAACAAAAAATTCACATCCTTCAAGCAAGCAAAATACACTCATTCCTTCCCCCAAGGACTCCCCAAATCTCATTCCATTACAGCATCAAGCTGTATTGGAATTGAATGTTATCAAATAAGTGGTGTTTAAGAATACTTGAAGTTTATAGATGCTAAGCCTGCATACTTAGAAACCATGAGAATCAATGCAGAAAAGCTTTAAAGTAATAAGAAAGTATAGTAAAATAGCAAGTTAAAATATGCAAAAAATCAGTAACACTTATTTACAAGCAAAATAAGATAAACAAATCTTTATAATAGCATAGAAAAGCAGTGTTAAAGATATGTTGATATTACCTAAAATAGGTTGCATTGTTAATAATATTAATGGGCCTTGGGTAATTATTGGCAAAATACAGTGAGAGAGAAAAGTTTAATATCTTTAATATACGATAAGCTCCGAAAAATAAATAAGATGAACCTACCAAAAGGAAAAAGAGCAAAGAACATGAACAGGCACTAAGAAAAGAAAAGAAAAAAGAAAATGTTGGACCTACACTGCTGATCACTTTCCTCTGTTAATAAACATCTTGCACCCAAAACTCAATTTTAGCATCTGCTTCTGGAGGATGCAAACTGTGACAATGATGCAAATGTATATTTAAGTATGGTTTCTGGAAAGAGTTTTGCAGTTATATGCATCCTCTTTATTCAAACAATTTTATAACTGGTAATTTATATTAAGGAAATACTATGAAATGTATTTATGAACTTAAGTTACATATGCAAGAATATTCTTTGTTTTAAAAGTGAAGAATGATAATTGTTTAAATGACTTACAATTGGGGATCGATTAATTTAAATTAACACAGTTAAGAAAAAATGTTTTAGCTCTGCATATTTATTTATTTAAAAAGGAGCTCATCATATAGCTTTAAGTGAAAAACTTAGGTTACACAATAGTATTTTTGAATAAATCCAATTATTTTAACATTTATATATAATGCATTTCTATTACATAATATTTATATATTTTATAGAATATTCATATAATGGGTTTATGATATAATTATATGCTTTAGAACTATGTAATTTTTTTGTGTATATTATATATATTCATAGAAGAATTTATAGAAAATTTATGAGAAAAAGACTTGAGGGATATATCATAAAATGTTTTGGTATTTATGTCTGGTGGTGGTATGGACAGCTATTATCTGCTTCTTTGTGATTTTCTGTACTTTTGAATTTTTCTGTGATTGTCATGAATTGTTTTTATCATGTGTAAAAACATATACAAACATCTATTTAACCACCCTTTCATTTTTCTCTCGATCTTCTTACTCTTGCAAAATTTGTTCACCTGAGTTTGCTTTGCCAGTCACAAACAGGTGTGTATGCGCATGAAAATGAATTTCTAGTGTTAAAGAGAACTAATTTAACCAAAAAGAGTTTCTGGTAGGAGATGTTTTACATTGCTGTCAGAAAAATGAGGATTTTGGTGATGTATTTAAAATATGGCATCATCAAAGTGCTGTCTCTTTGATGAGTTATTACTACAATGTATCATCAAACCCCATCACTTTGGTATAGTTCACTAACAAATATGTTTTTGAACAAAAGAAGTTTGAACATTCGCTAAAGTAATGCTATTCTGTGGGTAAGAACCTCTTGAAAAGGTAAACAAAATACTCTTGAAAACTATCTAATTTTTACTTGGAAAACTCATTAAAATATGAAAAAGCTAATTTGTTTTTTATTGTTAAGCATTGCCAAGGTCAAGTTCCTGAAGTCTTCAGGGAATCAGGATAACTGCTCATCTTCTTGTCAGATTTTATGTTTCATTCTGGTTTTCTTAACTAAAAAACAGAAAAGCACATTGAAATCATACAACATTTGAGAGGTTTTAAAATGTATATTCTGCCTTGCCTTCATTCATAAATTTAGACTTTTTTCCTCCTAAAAACACATAACAATTTTGCATAATCTTTTTTGTCGAGTAAGTATGGAAAGAAGCACAATCACGTCATATTCAGTGAATAATTTGGGGGCTATGTTTCATTTATCATCTTCACTGAAGCGTTATATGAATATGCACAATCTTGCTTTCTTTACTGAGCTTTTACAGTGTAATTTCACAAGTAGATGAGAAATGCTGTATTTAGATGATTGGCTGGATTCCCAGTTTTGTTTTGTTTTTTCTTTTGTTTTCTGAAGTTCAAGGGCATTACAGATTGATTTATTTTTTCTACATATGCTCTGCCTTTTGTAGTTAATTTAGAGCATATCATTTCTAAGGTCTTTAGTGAATAACAGAATCATAGGGTAATCTCAGTTCTTTTGCTTTTGATTTTCCTGATGATCTAGAAAATCCTTCATATATTAATATATCAATAAAATTATTTGTATTTTTGTTGTTAATAGTAAAGATAACTAACATTTATTTAGTTCTTTTTGCCACACACAGTAACTACTTTACTTGAGTTTACTATAGTCCTATACAGCAATGTTTCTTTTTTTCCTATTTGGACATTAGCAAACTAAAGGCCACACAGATGGCAGGTATTGGATTAGGATCCAAACTCAGATAGTGTGACTTTAGAGGTCTCAGGATCTTAACCTCTAATTTCTACTAAAGAGTGAAATGATAATATACACATATTAACTTTATCCCTAAGTGCTTCTATTCATTCAACGCCACTTAAAAATATTGACTGACAGTACACTATTTTTCAAGCATTTCTCCTCGGGATGCAGGTGCTGAGAAAATGTTTCAGACAAGGCTCCTGCTCTTAGTCTACTTTTCTAGTAGGAATAGACAAATAATCAACAAGTGGCCAAAAAAATAAATAATGTGGTTTGAGAAAGTGCTAAGTGCATTGAAGAACCTAAAGCAGTGCCCTGGGATAGAGGTTGATGGGCTGTTAGGTTTGATAGGGGAATCAGGAAAGACTTCTCAGGAAGGAAACATTTGCTCGTAGATCTGAAGATTGAGAAGGAGCCAGTCGTTATAAAGATCCAAGGAATAAGCATTCTAGACAGGACAGACAATTATGTTTAAAGGCCTTCACGTGGAAATAAAAAGATTGGTGTTTTAGAGGAATACAAAGAATTTATTATTGTTATTATTACTTTGGTTGGCTTGTTACTGTTTTAGCTGAGAGGTACTTAACATTGCTATAAGAGTTTAAACATCCATTGATATTATTATAATATTATAACATCATAAAAACAAGTTTAATTTATAATAAACACCAAAAACAAGATAAAGATAATTAGGGTAAAGATAATTCCTTGGAGAGGATTATTAAAAAGGAATAAAATACTGAAAGTAATTTAGATTTTCAGTGAAGACAGGTGGAGAGTCTCTATTTAGAACCCATCCAAAATCCTACATGATTTATAGATTGGATCCTAAGAAGCACCAAGACTTAGTAGTTTTAAGGGAGGGTGGAGGGGTAAGAGAGAGATTTTATGAATTTTATGAGCACCCATTGGGTTAACATTCATTTTCTGTTGTGCTCGAGAGATAAGGAGAAATTTACATACTTGAAACAAGAAAACACTTAGGTAAGTTTTATAAGCACTTTATTATAGCTAAGAAAGGTAATTTGCATGTGCTGTTTGGGGTGGGGTGGTTCCTTCAAGACCCTCCCCAATAGACAGGATGATGTAACTTTAGCCCCATTGAGGTAAACTCACACCCAAGCATGTAAACACGTAACAGGACACTCAGATCTGGCTCCTTCAATCCATTTTGTCTTTGCTCTAGTGCTGTTAGAAAGTAATACACCTTTGTTTTATCCATTCCTCATGTTTCCCAAAGCTCTGTTAATATTTTTCCCCTTTTCCCTCATTCTTGATTTCCCTCTACTTCGTTACTACCAAATAAAGGGTTATTTGTTAGTATTTTCTATTTTTATCTTCACTTTTCTATTTTTATCTTCACTTCTTACTACTACATTTTCTATTTTTATCTTCACTTCTTACTACTACTAACAAAAAAATACTGCAAAAAAAATTCAAGAAAATAAAAAAAAGAGAATCATAGACACCACATAATATTTTTGAAACTAATTTAGAAAATCTTTCCTTTATGATTTCCATGGGAAGATATTCATTTACCAAATTCCTGATTCTCTTTATATTTGAATCCTTGAAGGCTCAAACTTACATAATTAACTTATATAAGTAAATGTATCCCTTAATATAAATTAATAGAAAGATCATAGTGAAATTTGAACGTCCTCAGTTCGTTTAGAGCAGCTGTCAAACTCTTCATTCTTTGGAAGCAAATTAGCTTTGTCATCTCTTCATTCTCTTACATATGTATTTTTATTTTCTCCCAGCTTCCTCAAATATTGCAGTTTTTTTTCAAGGAGTAGCTTAGGCGCCTTCGTTACGTTATAAGCATCAGACTCAAAAAATAGAAATGTTGATTATCCAAGTTTTCTGGAAAAGAGAAAGGACTTTTCTAATGAGATCTTAAAATATAATATGAATATTTTATCAAACCACTTTAAAGGTAAAAAGTTATAAATAATTAAAGATGACTGATATATAATTATAATTCCATTATGTACCTGGAAATATTTTCATGGATAAGATATATGCTATAAATGGCCAACTAATTGTTTTCTTTTAGGTAATTCCTACTTAAAAGGCTACCAAAAATGAAAACAAAAAAGTACTGTTTTTGATCAGGAAGTGTTTCGCAGATGTCTGGATAGAGTGCATCTTACAGAAGTAATAAAAGTATAATTTTTCTGGAATAGTTTAATGGTAGAGTTTGCCACACAATTTTTTAATTTAAGACATAATAATAAATCATTTTTTATATTCATTACCTATCAGTCATGTGTCAGGAAGTATACGGAATATAGATTAAGATACCTTTCATGATATTAACTGTTGACAAGCTTGGTCATAATGATCTGTTATCCTATTGTTACCGTTTTGCCTTGCTACCTTGTCTATCTTGGTATATATAAATTCTTTTAAGTCACCAGAGAGTATAATACAAACTGAGAGAAAGCAAGCCCATCAAAAATCCAGAGTTTCCAGCTGGCATTCAGTTTTTACACGTGCATCCAAAGAAATTCATTTTATTTGGATTATACTAAGTGCATCCACATCTCTTTATTTGTAGTTTCAATTCTTTGTAATTATGATCATTTTTAAATTTGAAAATATTTGGACATCTTAATGAGAACCACTTTGTGATTCTCTTAGGCGAGATGAGTTGCACAAGAACGGTCTAGAAAAATACCTGGTCTGTAGTAGGTCCGTGAGGAAAAGATTTAAAAAACATTTACATAAGCAATATGAACAAACAAAATACTGGAGCTTCTAAAAATCTTAGAATTTTTTTTTCAAATTATATATATAGAATACATTATGTATATATCATGTACCTTATATATTACGTATTACATATATGTATTATGTGTATATATATTATGCATACATTATATATGTTTACATTTATTTATTTCCAGGCCAAGGAAAGTAAAATGTCACAGTCCAGGCATAGGGTCTCGGTGGAAAAATTATGTCTAGTTCTCTTCTGGATACTATCCTTGAAGGATTTTGGTAGGTTAGTGTGTATTGAGATGAGGAGAGCTATAAAAGAAAGAAAACACTGTGATTGTGATTTTAATATGTTTCAGGCATTATTCTAGATGCTTTCATATACATCACCTCACATAAGCCTTTTTAAAATACTGCGATGGTAATATTTCAGCACGATTTTGCTTCAGAAAACTTAGAATGACAAATTAATTGATTAAAAAAACATAACAACCTTACTTTTAGTAATTTCTACCAAATACCTCAGCAACTAATACAGATATATTCTGGCAACTCTCATGGTTGATATTGTAAATATTTAGCCACCAGAATGAGTCAGTAAATCATCAGACCAAATAGACAGGCCTACCTTTCAGTTCACTAAACCTATTATTTGCCACATTTCACATGTGGAACATTTGGAGTTTTGGCCCTCGTGTTTTTAGGGCTCTTATTGTAATTAAGATCTCAAACTAGCGAGTGGTAGAGTCATCTCTAAGTTGTCGTCCAAATCTAATATTTGGAATTCTGAAGAACTGAGAAAAATATAACTGACACACTAGGGTGTTAGAACTTGTACTCTGCACAGGAAAATTTCGGGAATATCTGCAGTGCTGAAGAAGGGGGAAAGTGGGTGAGAAGTGCCTAGGATTCTTTTTCCCACCATCAGTCTCACGTTCCATTTCTTCCCTGACCCAGAATTTGTCCCCATCACCCTAATCAAATATGGCTATGTCAATTCTACTTTCTGAGAAATTTTCTCTGTTTTATTTCCTCAAATTTATGTTTGTTAATTTGTTTGCTTTAGTAATTTTATTTTTAATTTCTGAGTGCTGTTACTTGTTCTCTAATTATCTTTGTTTTAGATTATAAATATCTATAGCTTGTTCTTTATTCATAGCTGCAAAGGCTTAGAGAGGAATTTTTTTCTCTGAATATATTAGATTAAATTCAATAGTGTTTGAATTTTCTCTTTTTCCTTGCATTGATTCTATTTTCCCTGGTTTGTTTTCACTCTTTGTTCATTTTGTGCCTTTGTTTTGTAACAAAGCCATTCTTAATATAGGGTGATCTTTGATTATCCTGTCAACTGTAAAAAGAGGCACTAAAAAGATTTGTGGTCACGGACAGAAGTTTGTACTGTGAGTGATGGGTAGCCAGTGTTTTTCAAAGCAAAAATTTCTGTTGACTTTTTTGATTTATATTAGCGATTATGGTTTTGATATATTTTAGTTAAGGTTATAATTTGTTATGTGGGTAACATCTCAAGTTTAACTGAGAGTCTTTCTCAGTATTTAGGATCCTTCATTGTTTTCAAGATCTCAACATGACTTCATCATTTTACTATTTCAAATTCTACACAAATTTTAATAAGCAATTGTTGGTACATGTTTTATCTTGACCAAGTCATTACTTTTTAGTTTCCTCTGGGACATATTGGGGCAGATGGGAAAGTTTTAAAATCTGTGTTTGCCCATTTGGGGCACCAGAATATTAATTCTAAAACTCAGAAATGGTCTGTTTGAAACTTAGAGGAGCTCTATAAATTACAAAATTAAGAAGCAAATAGCTAGAAAACATTTTGAAAGTGATTCAAATGAATAAAGAATGAATTTGTGTCCTGGTTACTTTTGAGATTTGGATAAAAGATATAGAACTTCTCCTAGGAAAAAGTATACACACACACAGATATGTATATGTGTGTGTGTATATATATATGTAAAATATACTTTTAAATGATATTTATATTATCTATAATATTTTGCATTTCTAGCACTCCGGACAATCAACAAGTCTAATTGTTCCATGATCCAGTGGGTCTATTAAAAACTTCTAATCCCTTTTTACTGAGTAACTGGAGAGAACCAATAAGATAATAGCCTTTAGTTTATTTAACCTGCAATTTTTATTGCATGACTTTTATGTGTCAGATACTGTTCTAGGGGTGAAAATTCATTCATACAAATGACGAACTCCACTCCTGCATTCTTTGAGCTTATATTTTATTGGGGAAGACAAACAATAAACATATAAACAACGATTGCATAATATATCAGGTAGTGATATTTTTATGAGGAAAACCTGTCTTCGTTCTGGCTTGGTCAGCATTTATATTTTCACATTTGTCAGATTTTCCTGATCATCGGCTGTACCATGCAATGCTTGATTCTCATTTTCTACATCAAATTGCTTGCTTTTTGTATTACTGTTTACTGAGTTTGTCATTTTTGTCCACAATTCAGTTGTGGTATTAACTCTTGATCATGTTAAGGGTGCTTCATATCCCTGATATGGTCAGTAAAATAGTAAATGGCTCTGTGCTTAATACCTATGGGCTTACTCTTTGATGCATCTTCTCTGTCATTTTTTGCTTTAATATTAAAGATATATCTACTTTTACATATGGTCTCTAAGAATCAATGTTTTACATTCTTTGGACATGGAGAGGCTTGAAAACTACTTTTTACCCAAAATTTTACTTTGACTTCAGTATCAGATGAATATTTCCTCTCATTGGATGCTAACCTGGAGGCCATGATTCTTCCTGTGTGATACCAAACTCCTGCCCAGTTTGACTGCCATATGGTAGTGGTTTATAGTAATTGCATATGCAGCATTTGTGTGAGCTACACACAAGTTCAGACGCAAATATACCAATATTTTAGAATCCATAGTTATATCATCCAGTTAACAGACTATCAGATTCTCCTGCTTTTCTCTTCACTGAGAAGAAATATGTAATTTATATATAAATATACAGCATCCACATATTTGATATAGTTAAAAAATAGCTCCGATAGTACAAATTCATATATAGACCATTCTGTCTCCTGTTCACCAGATCTCCATTTCCCCTTCCTATTAGCACTGTTATCAGTTCATACATATCTGTTTATAAATAGACTTATTCCTCTTTTATCCAAATGATTGCACTGTCTATACAGACTTCTTTTATACAAATGATTGTACTACACATCCTGCTCGGTACCGTGTTAAGATACTCTAAACTAAGCTGCACTAAGAAATTGACCCTGGAGTGTCAGTGGTCTAACTAAACAAACAGTTATTTCTTGATTGCAGTTTATAGCCAGCCTGGGTTGGCAGCCAGGAAGTGGGAGAGCCCCAGTGCTCTGCTCTATTCAATCACTCAGGGATCTGGGCTGACAGTCTCCATCTTTCTTTTTGGCACCAACTGGAACACAAGGCTCTATCCTCCACTGCAGAGCAGAAGAGTTGGAAAAGGAATCATTCAGGAGCAATTAAATACTTCAATTAAGCCATTCAGGGGCAATTAAGGTGACATATGGCTCTTATGCTCACAGCCCATTGGCCATAACTAGTCACATGGTCCTGCAACAGCAAAAGGACTGGGCAATATAGGCCTTCTGAAAACATGGAGCCTTCCAGGTGCCCAGAAAGTAAAATATATTGGGCATCAGTTTACCATTTGCAGCTCATTCCTTTTTGTTTAAAAATATATATATACATACACATATATGTGTGTGTGGGTGTGTGTGTATGTCCTGGGGTTTGTTCTGTGTTAGTAAATGTAACTCTGATTTTAAAGACTCAATAATGTCCCGTTATACCACAAGACCAAATTTTACTTACCTAGCCCTGCACTAGGTTGTTTTCCATTTTTCGCCAGTATAAAAAGGCTGCAATGAATATCCTTTGTAAACAACTACAAGCATGTTACTAGGATACATTTCTGGAAATGGAATTTCTGAGTCAAATTGTATGTGTATTTAAAATTTTGAAAAATACGTGTTTAGAAACCATTGCTATTTCCTTTTATGTGCATTGTCTGTATCTTCAGAATATTTTTGTCTGTGTTTTTTGATTTTTTTGAAACTGATTTACATGTTGTTTTGATTTATGAAAATTCATACTGAATTATTTCGTGCATAGATATTCACAACTATTGTGTCTTCATAACAAAGTGCCATTCTTTGTCATGCTACAAAGGCCTGCATTTAATTTGTGTCTTATTAAGAATGTGACCCTGTTTACATTTGTTTGTAATAATGTTATCCTCCTTTTTATTTCTGTCTATTGCAATTGCTTTGTTTACTATTTTGTACACAGCATAGTATTGAGTTTTGCTTTGGAATCCAATTTAATTATCTTTTTCTTTAGTAGTTAAATTTAGTCTTTGTTTTGCCATATGTTTGTATTGCTTTTCCCTCTTAAATAGCTTTGTGATTTATTTGCTTTGTTTTTTTAATTTATTTCTTCTGATAATTAGAAAGAATTATACCTTTTTAGAACTTCTTTTTTCATCTATCACATTATATAACACATAAGTGTTTTTATATTGTTGCATATTTTTATATGTATTTATTAATTTCCTACCATGACCAATGATAAAATTAGTATAATTCATCTTTCTTTTCCTTTCCCTACTTTACCCAATTTAGTTAATGATATTTCTTAATTGGTTCTGTTTTAATAAGTGAATTATTAGTTGTAAATTATATATTTTGATACCCTAGATATAAAACCCAAGGAAATTCAGAACTCCTACACTATCTCACATTCTTTTCTGTTCCACATTCAATTTTTATTAGTTTTATAAATTTCTATCTTGTCAGGCTGTATAAAAAATATATTCTTTCATTAATCCATCCCATATTTGTTTCATTCTGTTTATTTAAGCAGGTTAATAATTGTCTGCAAATCCTCTTGCTGTGTATTTTCTCTTTGTTGTTAGAAATTTATCTCATGGATTCTAAAGCAGATTCTACAAAATAGGACTCATGGGAACAATATTCCCTACATTTTTTCAGGATTTCAACCCATCTGTTTGCAATTTTTTGTCCAAACATGCCACTTCAGAGAGTGACAGTGTGATGTTACTAACAATTATGGCAGGACAAAGAGTTTCAACCTGACTGTGACTCAAGCAACTATGGTTGTATAGATATTCCACTTGATTGACAGTGTGTAATTTTAATATGTAGATTATAATATTTTATCTTGAAAAACATTTTTTGATTCTATTTTAGAAAACTGTTTCATTCCATTATTTTGTCCCCACCTCCTCAACATGGTGACTACAATTTTATATACATGTAGGATCTCCATTTTCTGTCTTCCATATCTATTGTTTTTTCCTTAAACTTTTAAAATTATTTATGCATTTCCATTTCATTTTTTCTACGTTTATTATTTCTATAGTCTGTCTGCCTTATATCTTTTAATTTTATCTTATCTCCTTACGATGTTTCCAATTTTTCCATTATTTATATAATTTTATTTTTTTCTTCCAAAACTTGCCTGAGCTCTAGTAGCTCATATTTAATCTCCTCTTGTGCATATCTCTTTTCAGAGCACTTTTGCTTCTGCTTTGTGCTCTAGTTTGTGTAGAGATTATTTTATGTTTTTTCGAATTTATTGTCATTTGAATTGTTCAGTCAGAATCTACAGCAACATTTTTGTGATAAATTATCCTTCTTCTGGTATTAGTCTTTCATATTTTGTTTCTTTTTTATATTGGTAGTATATTTCAGATCGTCTGTTACTTTTTTAAATAATACACATCTTTGAATCAGTTGAATTTTTCCTAGAGTAGCAATTTGTGGAAGGTTAGTGTAGAAATCATACCAAGTCTGTACTCTAGGCTAAAAAAATTTTTCCTTGTGATTTGGGAATTTATATGTGAGTTTCTCATTTTTGGCTTCTTGCTAGGCAACCTGAGATATACGGCTGTGGTAGTAACAAACCATATTGTTCATATCCTAACTTTTGTATGTGAAAATTTCTGCATTTCACCCTTGTCTTTGACAGACATATTCACCGGATATACAAATTTTTGTTGGTGGGTTTTAGTTTGGTTTTTTAAAGCATTTTGTAGATGGCATTCCATTATCCTTTGATTTCTATATTTTTCTAATGAGAAATCAACAATAATTCATATCATTGTTCTCTTACATGCAATGTGTCTTTTTGGTGTTTCTTTTTAAGATTTTTCTCTTTATCTCTGGTTGTCCTCAGTTTGATTACAATGTACCCAGTGGGGTTTTCTTTATAATATCCTGATTGGTGTTCAATAATTATTCATAAATATTATCTAGTTGGGATATTTATTTAATTTTGTTTTTTAAACAGCATTTGAAAACTTTTTGTATGTTATGTTTTTAAATATTCTTTCTTTATTCTATATACTTTCTTATATTTAGATTCCAATTATGTGTGTGTGATACCATTTGATGCTTTGTCAGAGGGGCTCTGATCATTTTTTTCTTCCTGTTTTTTAGATTGGTTGGTAGCTATTTGTCTGTCTTTTTATTCACTAAGTCTTCCTTCTTCCATCTCCAATCTGCTGTTTAGCTATTCAGTAGTTTTTTCCTTTGTATTGTGCTTCTTTGTTTTACAATTGTATTTTTTATCTTTTATAGTTTTTTATTTCTCTTTGAGAGTCTACATGTTCACTCATTATGTGCGTAATTTTCTTTAAGTAACTGAACATATTAAAAGACTTATTTTAAAGCTTTTCTTTGCTAATTCCAACATCTGAGTAATCTCAGAATCTATTTCTATAAACTGCATTTTTTCTTGATTATGTGTCACCCTTTTCTGATTCTTCTCATTTTTGGCAATTTTTTTAGTCATATGCTGACTCTAGTTGGTAACATATTGTAGGGATCTAACTGAGTCCCTATGAGTTTTTTTTTTTTCCTTACATGGTATTGGGGTTTGTTTTGGCAAGTATTGAAATTACTACTGGATCCTCTTGATCTTGTCAGTCTTGATTTTATTTTGCTGTGTTGTGGTTAGAACTGATCTATTTTGGTTTTTCTTCTTAGAACTAGTACATGACCTTTATTCAGGTACACAGTTCCTACTTCAGAAGTAGGACATTTTGGGGATCTTAACAGATTGTAGGAGATCCTCAGTGAGTTCTCTTCGCTCTGGGTGGTTTGGAACTCAAATTATCTTCCCGTCCTCTGTGACCTCTACTTTCTTTATTTAGCTCTCAGCCCTTCAGGTACTGCTCTCTATTAGGTTTCATGGAATATCACCTGTGGCTAAGGACTAGTAGGAACCGTCATGCAGAATTCTGGGGTCCTATTATGCACAGATCTTTCCTCTCAGATACCTTATCAACAAATTCCAGCTGCTTCAGAGCAATGAACTTCAATTTCTGTTTCCACAACTATTTGAGACTACCATGTTCTATATAGGCTCTACTTCCCTACACTGAGTTCTCAAAGTATTCTTGGAAGAAAGCCACAGTGCACATGGGCTTCACTTCATGTGTTTACTTTCTCTCAAGGATAACAGTCCTGTGATGCTAGTTTCCAGCAACTGAAATATTTGCCTTCTATGCAATTTTTATTCTGCTATTCTGTAAGTTCATGAAAGTGGACATCTTGCTTATTTTGTTCACAATGTATTCCCACGTGAACTGATTATAAACAGTAATGATATATACAATAGGAAATATGATATTCTTCTATAATCAGAATAACATTTAGTGATTAAGTTTCCAGAAATTTCTTTCTAACTCTTCAATTTTTCTGTCATTCTTTTTCTTACACTTTGTCTCTGCACACACACCCAGACACATGTGTACACACACCTAGTAGTTCCATTACAAAATTGGATCATATAGTAGTGCATATTTTTCTTCAAATTGCTTTTGTCACAAGATCCATATTTGTATTTATTTTTTAAGGAATATTGTAACTGATATTACGTAGAAAGTAGTCACAAAATTAAAAAGTTGGTAAAAATTAGGAAACATCCTCTCAAGTGCATATGTAAGATTTCACGAAAAAGTTGAAAAATATTATAGAGGGCTGGCAGGAAAGAAGAGAGCTGAAATTCAGAATGTAAAATAGTGCGTAGGTGAAGAGTCTTAGGGAGAAATGCAGATATTCACATCCTAAGGTTTAGTTAATGGTCATTTGGGACTATGGCCCCGAACCAGCACAAAGTGGGAGTCATCATTGACACCACTGCCTAAAGTTGAGATCTACAGTGAAAATTTTGAATATTCTATCCAGCCACCCCAAATTATTTAATGAGGTGAAGCAACTTAGACACTGAAACTAAATAAAGATAATATCTAAATCAAAATTAAAAATTAATTGCATTTTAGAAACTAAATTCAAATACCTAAGTAAAACATTATAAGTATTTTATAGATAAATAATTATGACAGGATTAGCTTTTATCCCATAGTACAATGATGGTTGAGTCACAGAAGAGATAATTAATACAATTTAATAGATTAACAATTAAAGGAGGAAAAACAGCATAATCATCTAAATTATGTAAAAAAAACTATTTATTTACCTTTAGCACTTATTCATGGAAAAAAACCTTTCAGTAAATTTGAAAGAGAACTAACTTCCCTAAACAAAAAAATACTTAAGCAAATATCTACAGCAAACTGTATAATATATTCATCTCCCCCTATTCCATGCTTATAATTGAATCGCTAAACTTGTCTCGTTTATATCATCATCACTAATTTCACATCATCCCTTCAAGCTGACCTTGAATCATTTTATATTTCCCTAGGCTGTTCATTCTCTCACTCTCCTAAACAACTATTTCATACTTTCTTTCATCTGCTGAAACTTCCAAAAACTCTTCCCTCATCTTTACTTTAAGATGATGATGATCTTTCTAGATTTCCAATGAGAAGACTGAAGCAATCAGAAGAATGTTCTTCACAAGCTCCCATCACCACGTCTTCCACCAACCTGTGTTTTTGCCCATAAAAACGCATTTTCACTCTATGGCCATAGATGCTTTCCTGAAAAACCTCATGGCTCTGCAAAATTAAGTCCTGAAAACATGGAGCTTACATGGAAAAGCCTAACGAATTTTGTTAACAAAACATAATAAACATAGGCTGTAGCAATCTTAATAAAAACTCTGTTTTAGTTAAATCTACACAGGCATTTGGAGGAAGCATAATAGTGGATCCTTTACAGCTTTGAACCTTGGGGCCCAAGCTTCCTGCCTAGAGGTATAGGTCCTTGAGCTCATTCATTTCTCGTAGAGACCAGTTTCATCAAACTAAATATCTTACTTCTCCATCAGTCTTATTTTAAACACCAGCTGAGATGCCTTCACAGCTTCTTCCTTTGCGTGGTCAGCTACCCCAGATATCTTAGTATCAGTGAAAACTATAGCAGTTCTTGAAGAGGTTCACGAATTGCATTAATGGAAGGCAT
The DNA here is from genome assembly GCF_020826845.1 of Diceros bicornis minor. Lineage (NCBI taxonomy): Eukaryota > Metazoa > Chordata > Mammalia > Perissodactyla > Rhinocerotidae > Diceros > Diceros bicornis. The sequence continues at coordinate 22,274,295 of NC_080768.1, forward strand.
TTTCATAGTAGTTTCACATTTTCCTATGATTTCTATAACTTCTATGAGTTTTTTTCCTCTGATTTTAATAAGATTTGTCATTGCTTCATAACATTAAACTTCCTGAGAAAGTCACTTATGAACCACTGTAAATTCTTGTTATACTGACATTTTTCTCTATTTACTAATTGGTTATAATTTTCATTACAAAATAATTGAAGCAGAACATTCTGTCTTCTACCTTTCCTTCTGCTGCTATGAATGACCTGTCCATGCTCCTTCCTAATCCCTTCATTGTTCCTGGCATTCTCTCCCCGCCCCTCCCTTCAAGAATTTGCTCCAGCAACGTACCACTCTCCTGCAGGGCTATTGTCCCCTCTCCACTGGATTTTGCTTTTTAGGATATAACTGCTGTTATTTCTTCAACCTAAAAAAGGATGTACAAACAAATAATTTTTTTACCTTACTTCCCTATCACAGTACCTCCCATTTTTCATCACTTTATAGCAGAATCTTTAAAGGACTTGTATATGCTGTCTGTCTGCAATTTGTCTTCTCGCATTCTCTCTTGGCCCCACTTCAGGCAAGTTTGTACCCTCATTGCTCCAACATACTGCTCTTCCGAGCTCTCTAATGCTCTCCACTTGGCTGAATGCAACAGTTGGGTCTGAGACCTCATCTTTATCTATTAGCAGCATTTGACACAGATGGCCTCTTGCTCTCAAGACCAGGAAGGCTCCTGTCTCTGGCCACTCCTTTTTAATCTCTTTTGATAGTTTCTCTTTGTGTCCCCACACTTCAGATGTTGGAACCCCCCAGGATTGTCCTTGGACATCTGTTTTCTGTCTCTCTCACTTCCTGTGTCCTCTCTTTGTTCTATCTGTGAGTCATACTACCTCTGTGCTGAAGATTCCCCATTTATACATGTGGTTTGGAACCATCCCCTAAATTCCTGACTCTTATATGTAACTGACTGCTTAACATTTGCAATTGAATACCTAACAAGTGTCTTAAATTTAACAAGTTCATAAGTGAGTTCCTGATGTTTCTGCGCAAACCTGTTGGAATGACTCTTTTCCCAATTCTGTTAATGGCAATTCCATGTTTTGGGTTCCTCAGGTGAAAAACTTTGCATTCATCTTTGACTCTACTGTTTCTTTCATGCTCTATATCCAACCCTTCACCAAGACCTGTCAGTTCCTACAGCAAGACCTGCTGTCTTCAAAATATATTCAAAATTTCTTGCATCACTTCTCACCATCTCTACTGCCACCACTCTGATACAAGTCACCATCAAATTTCACATGCGTTATTGCAAGAGCTTTCCACCTGGTTTCTGTGCCCCTTTTATTCCATTCTCATTGCAACGAGTGATCTTGTTAAAATCTAGGTCATATTACATCATTCTTCTGCCCAAAACCTTCTGAAGGTTTCCCATCTCACTCAGAGTAAAAGCAAAAATCTTTACTTTACATAATATGGCCTCTCATTTTTTTTTTTTTTTTCTGGTGAGGAAGATTTGCCCTGAGCTAACATCTGTGCCAATCTTCCTCTTTTTGGTTTGAAGAAGATTAGCCCTGAGCTGATATATGTGCCAATCTTCCTCTATTTTTTATGTGGGTTGCCACCACAGTATAGCTGATGAGTGGTGTATGTCTGTGCCCAGAATCCAGGCCCACGAACCGTGGGTCGCCAATGTGGAGTGTGCCAAACTTAACCACTACGCCACGGGGCTGGCCCCAGTGTGACCCCTTCATAACTCCCTGACCTCATTCCCAAATGCTCTCCTCCTTGTTGACTGCTCTCCAGCCACACTGGCTCTCACACTTTCTTCAAAAAATTTACATTGAAAGCATATGAATGGATAAGAGATAGCATGTAAGATGTTAGTATTGCACAAAATAGACTTTGAGGTAAGAAACATTAATAGAAAGTAATGAGGATTAACTCATAATGATAAAAATTTTAATTTACCAAGAACTAATAACAATTTTAAATGATCTACACCTAAAAAAATAGCCTAGAAGTGTATAAAATAAAAATTTTCATAACCACAAGAAGACAGAGAAATCTCAAAAGCATAATGCGACATCTTTAACACACCTCATTAAGTATTTGAGAGAAATATGAAACAAGAAAACAAGCAAGAGTATCATTATGAAATGGTCCTATTAATTTCTATTAATGCTATTTTACCTTAAAGTCTATTTTGTCCAATAATAACTTAGCTACATCAGCTTTCTTTTGCTTAATATTTATATGCTATCTCTTTATTCATCCATTTGCTTTTGGTTCTATATTCTCATATTTTACGTTTGTGTCTTGTAAACAACTTACAGTTGGACTTTTAAGTCCTGTCTCACAATATTTCTGTTCTAATTAGTGTATTTATTCCATTTCTTTAATACTATTGGTCACATTGGTTTGTATATGCACCCGTTTAGTTTTTGCTTTCTGTTTGTCCCAGCTGTTCCATTTCAGTTTTTTCCCTTTTATGTTGCTTTGGAGATTGCTTGATTTTTTCACTTGTTTATTTATTTTTTTAAATCTCTCATGTACTTTTTCAATTCATTTAGGTGTTGTCATAGTGTAATATTGTGATATAATAAGAAATATATTTTGGTTTTTGGTCCATGGTGCCTGACACAAGAGCTCCTAAAACCCTTGGAATTTCCTGAGTGATAGGAGGGTCTTTGTTATTCACAATAAGCCTCTTTCAACCATTCTTGAGTTTATGCTAATAAGGTGACTCTCAGTGGGTCCCTAGATAGCTTCAAGATGGGAGCTGGTTGCCAGGGGAACCAAACACGTGATTAGATGGTTGGAACTTTCAGCTCCTCTGACCTCTGAGGAGGGGAGAGGGGCTGGACATTCAGTTAATCACCAATGGCCAATGATTTAATCAATCATGCCTACATAATGGAACCTACATAAAAACCCCAAACAACGGGATTTGGAGAGCTTCTAGGTTGGTGAACACATTGACATACACGGCTGGAGAGGGTATGGAAATTCTATGCCTCTTTGCCCATACTTAGCCCTATGCATCTCTCTTCCATTTGACTGTTTTTGGGTTGTATCTTTTATAATGAATCAATGAAAGTAACAGTCTTCTTGAGTTCTGTGAGCTGTTATAGCAAATTATTGAACCTGAGGAGGACATCGTGGGAACCCCCAATTTGTAGCTGATCAGTCAGAAGCATGGGAGGCCCAGAACTTACTATTTGCTTCTGAAGTGTGTGGCAGTCTTGTGGGTCTGAGCCCCTAACCTGAGGGGTCTGCTCTAACTCCAGTAGTTACTGCCAGAATTGAATGGAATTGTAGGACACCCAACTGATGTCAGGAAAGCTGGAGAATTGATTGTTGGTGTGAAAAAAACCGACATGTTTGGTGTCAGAAGTATTGTGAGTAAAAACAGTTCATTCATAGAAATTACAAAATGTGTATATCACTAATAAAAGTCTAAAGTAGCTAAACCCTAACAATTTCCCTCCCCAACAATAAGGATCCTAAAACATTTTATCTTTAGCGGCTCCCTCTTGACTTCACTGTTATTTTTGTCATGTATTCTAATTTCTTCTTGTTTAATAAACGCTGGGGATGCACAACTGTAGCTATGATGCTTCAGGGTGTGTTGGATTGCTGGTTTCCTTTGTTTCAACCTTGCACTGTGGGCCTCTCAACTTAACTTCTTAGGCTGCATGACTTGATGTGGTCTTGGCCTCAGACATCTGTTTCCTTCTATAAGACTCCAAAAGTGAAGCCAGCTCCTCCTGAGGGGGTAAATCTTCTTGCACTAAATCAACTTCGGTGCTCCTGTGCTCCACTGGCTTGTATGGGACTTTCTTTCTCTATTGTTTTGAGATGTCCTTACTAGCTTCGCAACTTTTTGATGTTCTTAAAAAGTAGACATGCGTAATCCAGCCCCGTAAATTGATCTCAGCCAGTGAGGGAGGGGCTTAATTTAAAATGATTGTCCCCCTCGCTGGAATTCAGCTACAAGAAGGAGCGTTGATGATCTTTTCTGGGAAGACCTCAGTTAATATTTTTAAATAATTATTTAAATCATAACTTTCTCACATATGCATAACTATTCCTACCATGTGTGAAAGCCCAGTCAGGCTCATCCTTGGTAGCGTACATTAAGTGTCAGCTCTTCTGGAAGCTTTCTTCAGCCACGTCTGTCCACAGCAATTTCTCTCTCTCTCTCTCAGTCCCTCTCATCCCCGTGGGGGCTCCTCAGCTGTCTCCACAATGAAGTTAGTAGCATAAATCAAGTACACCTACAGCTACTAGAAAAATGCCCAGAATGAAAACGTGCAATATTCCTCTGCAATAACATTTTCCACACTATTACATGGTTATGACAAAAATGAACTTTTTTTATCATATTCACTTCATATAATTTATAGTGACCTTTACTAAGCATTAGAATATTGTACTTCTGTGGAAAAAATGAAAAGACTGAACAATTGAAAGTCAGCAAAAAGGCACATTAATATGGATAAAAGTCCTATGTTCATTTGGTTATTTAAGTAAGAAGACTCATTTTAATTTTGCAATGAATGCGCATGGCACTCAACTATATTGCCTTCAAAATACTTCACATTTTGAATCTTAAAATGTCATTATTTTGGAGTTTGTTCACATCGTTCTTGAAGAAGAAAGACAACAAGTTTTAATCTGATTGTTTTGGCATTTCTTCTTGTCATAGTAATTTCATGGAGTCCCTTTATACTCTTCTCTGTGTGTGATTTCTTTCTAACTGAAACAATAGATTATAGTTTGACAAAATAACAATTTTTTTTCAATCAGGTTTCAGTTCACTTTAAAGGAAAATTGCTTTTATTCCCTCCTTACAAAGGAACTCACAATGTTTGAGGTCAAACAAAATGACCTAATAGATGTATCAATTAGAACTACAAGATTTTTAACTGAAGATGTTATACTGAATTTTCAGAATATGATGGGAACATTGATTCAAATATCCCCAGATAGTGTCTTGTCAAATTCACAAAGAAGCAACAGTGGGTTTTTTTTTTTTTTTTATTAGTAAGGTATTTACAAAAGGAATTTATCTTCCTGGTTAAATTGCTTACTAAAACATAATTTTAATATAATTCAAGACCCTTTTAGATAATAAATGAATCCTGTATTTGTATAGCTAAAGCAAAGTCATAAATTTTTAAATTACAAATCATAAAACTGTAGAAAGTTTAATTTAAACAGAATATAAGATATTTAGTCAAGACTCTTGAATTTAAATAAAGGCAAAGTGAGGCTGCCTTTTGATAGCAGAATAATAAAATTAATGGCTTAAATAAAAGTTTAAGACTTATCATTCATTTGCATTATTAATAAAATTATTACAATGTTATTTACATTAAAAAAGTTCTTGACACTTAGAGTGTCACACATTTTAGAAATGAAAAGGCACATCTCTAACATTGGTGGTAGATTCTTCTTTCTGTAGGAGAAACAGTGCATCTGTGTGTTTTTCCTTTATATTTAAAATTTTGTATATCAAGCATGTAGAAGAGAATAGAGAATTTTAAGATGAAAGTCTGTGTGTTCAAGTTAAAATTTCTGCCAATGTATTTCACTATATAAATATTTTTGGAATAAAACATCACAGTTTTGAGGCCAGCCTGGTGGTGTAGTGGTTAAGTTCATGTGCTCTGCTTTGGCGGCCTGGGATTCGCAAGTTGGGTACAGATGGAAACATTGCTCATCAAGCGATGCTGTGGTGACCTGCCACGTACAAAAATAGAAGAAGATTGGCTCAGATGTTAGCTCAGGGACAATCTTCCTCACCCCCCCCCCCCAAAAAAAAACAATCGCAGTTTTGTTCCCCAGGGCCTTCATGAATGATTTTTTCAGGTCGTGGACTGCTGCGCAACCCAAGCATGCAGCATTCGCACTGATCCGGGTGAAATGGTAGCCCGTGGATCATGCAGAGCACAACCTTCAAGGCCCAAGGCAGCCTTTACTTCCCCTCTTCCAAGAATTAGTTATTATTCTGTGTTTGGATTTATGGTTTCCAGTCATACTTGACACGTGTACCCAATTGATTGAACAGGAATTCATTAAGGGTAGGAAGCAGAATTTCGTTATTTTTCTCCAAGTACGGTTTTTCAGCCGCGCTGCAATGAGATTCTCTTCTACTCTCAACTGCCCAAAATTAAATTTATTTAATATTTATCGATTTTTTTCAGATTTTGTATTTTTTCTTGAGGAAGTTGTAGTAAATTGTATCTTTCTAGAAAAAAGTGAATTTAAAAATTTTTCTAATTTAACGGTTTAACTGATTCATACTGTCTTTCATTATTGACTATTAAGTGAGACAATATATGTGCAGTGCTTAGAAAAGTGCTTGCACATAGTAAGGGCCATATAAGTCTTGGTTATTATTGTTATTACTGTATAATTTTTGGAAACTAAGGCATCAACAATTGGTAACTATGTCCATTTTATTCCAAAGATTTTAATGGTGTTTTCTCTGAGTAATATTTTAAAGTGTTTCTCTATTTTATCTTATTTTCCCTTTATTACTTGAATTCTTAAAATTGTAACATCCACACTTGACAAAACTGTCTCTGAAATTATTCTCTCTTACCTGCTTCCCAAGACCTTAGGTAGCTTAAAATATATTCACGTTTCTTCCATTGTTACTACTTTTTTTTGGTCCATTATTATAGTTTTAACTTCTTTTAACAACTCTAAATATAGTCAATTTTTTTTTATTGTTTCATAAAATCAGTTTATTTGGATTTAATCACAGTTTACAATATATTTGTTCATCCTGCTTTCCTGTGTGATTTCAATCATTTCTTTAGTATTCAGTTACCGATTCCTGATGAAAGTCCCTTCATAGAACAATTATTAGTGGTAATATCTTTCAGAATTTTCATCAAAACAGCTATATTTTTCCTCTTAAGTAGTAACTTAGCTGGCTCTAGAATCTCAGATGACGAGCTGTTTCTTCTCAACACTTGAAGACATTTTTCTACTGCCTTTTGGCTTCTCTTTTTGCTGTTGAAAAGTTTACTGTCAGCGTCATTGTTTATTGGTAATGTTTTTCTCTGTTGTGAATAGATTCTCTTGTTTTTGAAATTCTGCAATTTCACTGCAATGCAAGTTGACGTTTATTTTTAATTATCATGTTCAGGAAATATTGTGTTTTTTTAATATGAAGATTCATGTCTTTTATCAAATCTGGAAAATTCTTTGTCATTAACCCTTCAAATATTGCCTCTGCTTTTCTCTTTCTTTGGTTTTGGAACTCCAAGAAGATACTGGTCAGAGATTTTCACACTTTCTCTCATGCCCTTCTAACTGATTTTGACATTTCTTATTTCTCCCTTTGCTGTCTTCTTTGTAATATCCTTAAATTGACTTTTCAGTATGCAAATGCCTTCTTCAGCTGTCTATAATATTCTTTTATGATAACTTATTGGCTATTTTATTTTAAAAACTACATTTTATTTCAAAAGTTACCTGGTTTTCTAACATGATTTCTCTTTCTTTTCATGCCTTTACTTATTTTATATTTTCATTTAAAAATTTCTATTAGAATTCCCTTCACTGAAGTTCTCAGATGTCTAATCTCGTGTTGCTTCTGCAGATTACCTTACCTGGTGCATTGTTTCCTTCTGTATATATTATTTTGGAGTTTGAGTTCTTTTCCAAGAGACTTGTAAATGGGAGTTTATATATTAGAATGCAGCAAGAGGTTGAGAATGTTTTCACTGTAGCAGATAATCTTTTGCTTCTGTTGAAAGGATTTTTGGGTTAATTTCTCACTTGGAGTTCTTAGAAAGTGCAAGTGGTATTCATTTTCAGGGGATTCATTTTTTTCTACTCAGGATCTTTGTCAAGACCAACAAACTTCCTTCTACTCACCCCAGGCTGGTAGAATTTTTTTTCCAAGACCATCCTCTCAATGGTGAGGTAGCCTTTCCAAAAGTCCTGGCTTCATATCATAATGTGCTATGACTCTAACTTCCCAGAGCCCCCAACTTATGTACTTCTCCCTCTGTTTTTTGGCTTACTCTTGATTTGGGGGCCAGATGGCCTCTCTTATTTTCCCGAGAATTCAGTTGTGCATTTAAAATAGTACTTGTTATACTATATCTGTCATTTCAGAATATTTACATTGGGAACAATTTCAGATGATTTGTTATCTTGGTGTAACCTTAAGTACATGATGTTTTGTTCATTTGAGAGAATAATTGCTATTGTGTTTGACCACTTTAGGGGGATATTTTAAGGAATAGAGGATAACAAAATTATCTTCTAAGTCACAGCTTGATTATTATTGCAAAAATTTTTAATGTAACTCTCAACATAAAAGCAGGATGAACAGGGAAATAGGATTACAAAATATAGAATTATATTTAAGTGATGTAAAGGTATATATTTATTGCATTAGTATATGAAATTTCTACAAATATATGAAATTATAAAGTCATTCTCAAGATTTACTCTCAAAATAAAATAAAACATATATGTATTTGAATAACTACGTACATGTAATACTTTATAGTGTTTATAATAAATTATTTTTCATTTGGGGTAGTAAGTCAAAATAATGACTTTATAAATTCACATATTATATGAATTAATAAAACACATAGACACAAAACAGAGCAATGAAAACAATCTGAAGTTTATTTGAAGTCAATTTTTAATTATAAACATTGAGAAAACTACATTTCTATCATTCATAGTAAAAATATTAAGGTAAATCCATACGCTCGAGGAAATGTTTATGCTAGAATGTTAACTGCATAAAGTTCTAAAGATATATGGTCTCTATTTTGTAATGTTTCATTTCACCAAAATGCTAAAAGAGTATATCTGTTGGTCAGAGGATTTGGATGCTTAATAATTTTATTTTGATATTTTGCAACATTTTCTAGAATTCTACAAATAAGTGTGTATTATTTTTAGTAAAAATGAAAACCATTAACTGTTATAAAAAGTGTTTCTATTTGGGTGTGTTCCAACTTTTTGACAATTCAGAATATATCTTTTTTTTTTTTTTTTTTTTTTTTTTTGGTGAGGAAGACCAGCCCTGAGCTAACATCCGATGCCAATTCTCCTCTTTCTTGCTGAGGAAGACTGGCCCTGGGCTAACATCCGTGCCCATCTTCCTCTACTTTATATGGGAAGCCACCACAGCATGGCCTAACAAGCGGTGCCAGAATACATCTTTTAATTTGTTTATTTCCTGGAAATCATTTTGCGGCCGTCACAGACTTGTTTATCAACTACCTTAGGTATAATAATATGGTAAGTTGATATTCTCACTGAGAGTCATTTATATTTTATTTACAGTAACTTTGGATTTATATGCTACATCTCAGCAAAGAATGAAAAGTGCATAAAAACAGAAGTTCATTACTTCCTTAGAGTCCTCTCTTTTAGCTTTCTATCTTTTATTCTGTGATTTGATTTTTCCCTTTGAATTTTACATATAATGTAAATGCCATGGAAATATTTCAGTGTTTAACCAATTCATTCAAATCTAAATGCATCTTATTAATTAAAGAAAATTATACGCTACTTTAAAGGGCAACGATTATTTTTATTTTAAATCAGCTAATGAGATACAGGATAATAATATTGTAATGATCTTAGGTTTTTAGATAATCAAAATTTAAATGTTGGAAAATTTTAGTTATCATATATTAGCTTGAATTTTATAATTTAACTTGAAATTTCATACTCTTGAAACCATACCTTATCTAAATAATTTTTATGTAATCACTGTGTCTTTAAGACTACTCTTTTGGTAGTTATATTAGTTTTACTACAAAAGGAACTAAACAAGATTTTATAATGAGAAAGTAAGGTGGTCTCTCTCTATCACCCTCCCCTTTTCCAATGCCCAGTTCTCAAAAAAACACATCAGTTTCAATCCTTTTGTGCATCTAAACCAAAACATGATAAACTTCATCCCCCAAACTGAATTTGCATAAAATTAACTAAAGAAACAAATTACCAACTTTCTTTCCTAAGCTGCAAATGTGAAACTTCCTGGGGATACAATTGCCAGCTCAAATAAATATTTCACTGTTAGAAAAAAATTCTCAACTTCGCTACTTCCTAGTTCTGAGAAAAATAATAGAACCTTCTTCTTAAAGTTATGGTGAAGATTACATGACTTAATTGATGTAAATCATCTGTTATTAAGGCAGGCACATAGTAATACATAAATTACTATTATTGTTATTGTTTATTTTGTCATGTTGTTGTTTATAGAACGGTATAGAGAAACTTTAACACAAATATTGTTGGGTCATCATTTCTTTTTCTTGAAAAATTGCTATACCCTTTGGTGTAGGATGTGATATAACTTTCTCCCTATTCATTTAAGTGTTTGAGGGATTCCAAGTACGTCTACCCAAGTAGGTTTCTCTTTCGCTCACTATAAATGTCAGTGCAGGCTGGGCCAAGCAGGCGTTTGGGGAAATGGGAAACAGTCACTGTACCGTGTACTTTCCACCTCACAGTGCACAGAGAACACAGAGAAAATTTGTCAGATCAAACAGCAGATGATCAAATTTGTTAACAGTTAGGGAAAACATGTGTTATCTAAGAATTTTACCAACTATAACTTTAACCGAAGCATGACCTTGGGATAGTTAAGCTCTTTAGGACTTTTTCAAAAGCACAGACATTTTTTAATTTATCAAGTTGTGAATAAACTCACTTATTATTATTTAACGAGAACATTTAACTGGTCTTGAGTACATAATAATTACTTTCTAGAGTGAAATAAAGTATTTCAGACCCAGGAATAAATCAAATTATGTATAATTGATATAACACTGCCTACCTGTATTCCCACTGCGAAATATTTCTCACTATGCATTTGAAATTGAAAATACACAGCACATAGCAAATGTGGTAGTGTGAACGTAGTATTTTTAATACAATACATGTAAAAAAGCATTGTATAATTTGACATATGGATTTTTCCATTTTTTAAGTAAATCTCAAAAACCATATGTTTAATATTATTTCTGTGTTTGGAAATATTTATATCCAAAGGAATTAAATAACTGAGATATACATTGTTAAGAAATTGGCTGCTGCTTGGTAAGATTGTTCGTGGCCCAAGGAACAGTTGGATGTCATCAATAATTCATATATATATATATATATGTATATATATATATATATATGCTGTTTCTCAGCATGGTAGAAACTTTAAAACCTTTCAAAATTACAACAAAAAAAAAATCTCATTATAGTTAAACTGAAGGCAAGCTGGAAATTTACTTCTTATGCTTGTTGGGGTCTGGGTTCAGAGGAAATTTCCGCCAGTGAGAAGAGTTTGGTTAGAGTTGGTAACCCTCCATAGAAATGCATGGTAGAGATTAGGCAAAGTGCAGCGGCAGCCTGGTTTTCTGGGAGTCTGCAGGAGTCATGTGTATGAATGTCCCTAACTTGTTTGTGGAGGTAGGGAAATCAAGTTTCCTCATTCTTCCATCTTAGGTACCTATATCAAAAGATTAGAAAAGTTTGTTTTTTAGGATACGAAGAATCCTTTTAGGAAAGCATATTTGCCTCTACCACCTCTTCCTGGTTATAACAATAACGTTTTTGAGGACCAGCTACTTTGCTAATGTATGTCCTATGTTATATTCAACACTCACAGCATTCTCAGGAGAAAAATTCTATTCTTTACTTTTATAAATTAGGAAACTGAGACACTGAGGGACTAAACAAGTGGTCCAGGATCAGAGAGCCAAGATTTGCAGCTGGTCCAAGATGGCTTCTCTAGGACCGACAAATGCATTCAGACTCTAGGAAGCAGGAAAGAAGAAAGGGACAGAGAAGTTATGTCCATTCCTTTTAAAGTTGCAGAGCTCACTTTAGATTCTATCCCAGTGGCCAGAGTTAGCAATGTGGCCACACTGAATCATAATGGAGGCTAGAAAATACAGTCTTTATTCAGGAAGGTTGTGCCCACCTAAATTTTCTAACTAGACAAGAAGGGAAAAGCAGATTTTGATGGACAGCTCTGCAACAAATGATAAATTTCCATCAAGTGTTCCAATTAACTATTATCCTTATTCTTTGAGTTCCTTTCATAACTTCATCAATGGAACTCGTCACTGAGAAGACTTGCAAATTAAAGGTCCAACAGTCTACATTTCCAATTGCTAGGTTTTCCTTAAGATTTAACTCTAGAATGATCTTCTGACTTGAATTAATAAGGATTCACCTAAACATAAGAAGAAGCATACACGTTCATCCACTGAATTATTGCAAAATGAACCTTATATTAACAAAAAAACCAAAATGTTGAATTCATTTTCTATCTTGTACTGGGAAATCAGAAAATTTTCATGACCAAGTTCAAATTCCAGCATTTGAGACAGAGTTGAGTACAGTTTAGGGAGTTTTGAAAGGATAAAAATAGAATTTTAATTCTCATTTTTCCACTTATTAGCTGTATAACCTTGGGACTTATATATCTTATCTGTAAAGTATACCTAATAGTAAATACTTTATAGTGATTTTAAGCATAATAAATTCAGTAAGGGGTATGTTTTGGCACATAAACACACAAGTGAGTACATATGATTTTTTATAAAAATTATTTAGTAGTCATACTTTATATACTACTTGGTAATTTTCTCTTTTTTCCATTAAATTGCATCTTTTTCCTATATAAAATCATGCATCTATACTGGTATTCTTACTTAATTTGTGGTATCACGTTCTGTTGATCTCTTAGTGCATAAAGTATGCAAGGATTGGAAAGGGAAAACAAACCTCAAATTTTCTTTATTAACAAGTGATATGCCTTTTACATTAAAAATTGAAGAACATTTGTAATAAATTATTTGAACTAATAAGAAACTTTGGTAGGTGGGCTGGATTTTTACATTCATCTAGTAAATATTTAATGAACATACATTTATGCCCGAGATACATCAGTGAATGTAATAAATATCCTTGCCCTGTTGGAGCTTACATTCTAGCAGGGAATGTGGGAGATTAGAAATAGTAAATATAAGAAATAAGTAAATTATATGTGTTAGAAGTTGATAACTGCTATGGAAAAAATAAGGCAAAGTCAGAAGATTCAGATATGCTGGAATGAGGTAGAGCTTTCCATATTAAATATGGTATTCTGAGTAAGCCTCTATGAGAAAGGGACATTTGGGCAAAGGTATACAGAAAAGATAAGAGAGATAGCCAAACAGATTTCAAGAGAAAGGGCACTGTAAGGAAAGGGAACAGTCAGTTCAAAGGTCTTGAGGTGACTGAGTGCCTATTTTATTTGATGAACAGCAAGGATGCCCATGTGGCTGGAGGACAGGGAGGGAGCGAGAAAGGGGTTAGACGTGTGCTTTAAGAGTAATGGGGAGCTGAGTTCTCGAAAGGGCATTCCTGAGACTTTGGCTTTTCCTATGAAGAGAATGGGGAACCACTGAAGGGTTTTGAGCAGAAGAGGACCATGATCTGATTTGTGTTTCCAAAGGACACTGTGGCTACAGTGTTGTGAATAGACCACAGAGGGTGATCATGTATGCTGAGACCATGCACAGGACTACAGTAGTAACCAAGGGGAACTGTGTGTGTGTGTGATGATGGCCCTGCTGGCGGTTGTAATGGAGGAGGTTGGGAAAAGTTGTCTGATTCCGGATGTATTTGTAGATAGATACAGTTGGATTACCTGAAGGATTACATGGTGTGTGTGAAAGAAGGAGAGGAGTTGAAGATGTCTCCAAGGTTTCTGGACTAAGAAACAGGAAGCATAGAGTATCATGAACTGAAGGGAAAAGACTGTGAGAGGAGCAGGAGAAAAGATCAGGGTTAAATTTTGGACATATTAGAGTTGAGATGACTATTAATAGACTATTAATTAATGACTATTAAGAGTAGAAGTCTAGTGAGAGTTTAGGTAAAAACATATAAATTTCAGGAAGGAGTTCTAGAATGGAGACATGAATTTGAGGGTCATCGGCATGTAGATGGTATACAATGCCATTGGTGGAAATCACCATGGGTGTACATGTAAATAAAAAAGGAGACCACAGATTCAGCCTTCCTATGTTAGGAAGTGGAGAAAAAGAGAGCCCAGTAAAAGAACCTGAGAATAAGCTGCCCTAAAGGTAGGAAAAAATTTTGGCAAATGTAGTGCCTAAGACATCACTTGAAGATAGTCAAATGCTGCTGACTATTCAAGCAAAAACATGGACTGATAATTTAGCTTGGCCTTAGCAACATGGAGATCATTAGAGACCTAGGCAGGAGCAGTTACACCAAAGAAGTGACGTCAAATGCTTGGGCTTTTGGTGGGCTGCCAGGACAAAGTACCACAAACTGAGTGGCTTAAACAGCAGGAATTTATTGTCTCACCATTCTGGAAGCCAGAAGTCCAAGATTAAGCTGTTGGCAGGGTTGGTTCCTTCTGAGAGCTGTGAGGTGTTCCTCTATTCCATGCCTCTCCCCTAGCTTCTAATGGTTTTCTGGCAATCTCTCATGTTCCTTGGCTTGTTGAAGCAACACCTGCACCTCTGCCTTCATCTTCACATGGCATTCTCCCTGTGTATGTGTGTCTTGCCAAATTCCCCTTTTTCTAAGAAAACTTGTCATATCAGATCAGAGGTCCACCCTACTCCAGTATAACCTCATCTTAACTAATTTCATCTACAACAACCCTATTTCCAAATAAGGTCACATTCTGAGGCACTGGTAGTTAAGACATCAACAAGCGAATTTAGAGAGGGGCACAATTCAACCCATAACAATTGGAGAGGGATTAAGGGAGAATGGAAGGAGAGGAAATGGATACAGCGAGTATAGGCCACTCTTGAGGATTTTTCTGCAAAGGGTAGTAGAGAAATGGTGCAGTAACTAGCAGGGGGGAAGTGGAGTTAATAGCATTTTTTGTTGTTATTTTGTTTTGTTTTTAAGATAGGAAAAATATCAAATTAATACACAAGTAGGGCTGATAAAGTAGGGAGGGAAATAGTTGTTACTACATGTGAGAGAGGGGCGAAATTCTGGGGCATTAAGTAAGCAATAAAAATAGGATCTAGTGCCCTTTGAAGGGGCTGTATTTAGGCAGAAGACAAATAGGTAATTTCCAGCCACAGGAAGGCAGAGAATACACATATGAATGCTGGTAGGTAGGCATATGTGGTGGCAGAATTCCATGAAATTTTATTTCTAGCTGTTTAATTATTTTCCCAGTGAAGCAGAAAGCAAAGTTTATAGCTTAGAAGGAAGATGGGGGAAGAGAAGATTCAGGTTTGAAGAGCTAAAAGAAGTGTGAAATTGTCATCTAGAAGAAAGGGAGAGTGATCAGACCAAGGAAGTATATCACGCTTGTGTGAAAGCAATGCTTACGGGCCTCTCTGAAATTAATAGTCATGAATTCAGAGTAAAACCAGAGACGTAGTTTTGTGTTTTTCTTCAGCCACATTTAGCTGAAAAGGTACAGGGCCAGATAGGCAAAGGATTAGATTTTGGCAAGATTGTGTTTTTCTCCAAGTGAATATGACAGCAAGGGAGAGGCAAGAGAATTGAGATTGTACACAAGGGAGCGATGATATGTTTGCCCCCGTGGAATTTTGTTCTGAATAAGGAGGACAGAGGGGCAACATGTCGATGAGAGATGGTGCAAAGATGGGAGGATGTGTGGGTTAGTTGTCCTAGCGTAGCACTAAAGGATGTAGGAGCTGGCACACTGGAGAAAGTAAACTGAGAAGGTAGGAGGCTGTGATCAGTAAGTGATGTGCCTGCAATTAACAGAGAAGTCACAGATACTGGTAATAAATAGATCTCAAGTATGATTGCGGAGATGAGTTACTGAGTTAAGACGAACATAAAAATCATTGGAATAGAGAAATTCAAGGAACTAAGTGCCCAAGTTGATCGAAGGATCATTTGGATGTGTACTAAAATGAAAGGGTTCAGACAGAAATCAGAGAGCCGGGAGCCAAATCATACAAAAATGAATGAATGACCAAGAATGAGTGGATAACAGTAGAAATGAGAAGTAGTGAGTAACGGAGTCTGTTGACACAGAGTTCTAATGGAGATTTTAGGTAGGCAGGCGGGAGAATGATCTGGGACTGGCAAGGAAGAGCATGGGGCTACCACTCATGGAAACACTCAAACGTACAAACAAGGGGTATGGGAGAGGAACGTATTGGACTGCAGGGGAAGCAGTGTACTCAGAAAAGCCAGATTTCTGTTAGATCAAGAAATTCAACACAGTGTTTGGAGAAGAGATCAGGGCACAGGAGATTTTGCTGGTAATGCACCATTAATTTCACAGTGCACAGTGGAAACTTCCAGCACTTGGAGAGGGGTGGATAATGGAGCAGAACAATGTATTTGGAAAGTCTTATGGGGATTAGAGGGTATTAGTTTAGGTGTGACTTGGAAGTCTGGAGCTTCTCATGATTTTTGCTGTATTACTTCCCTGGGGCTGCCTTAAAGTACCAAAAACTGGGTGGCTTAAAACAACAGAAATATATTGACTCGCGGTTCTGGAGGCTGTAAGCCCAAAACCAGAAGTCAGCAAGGCCAGGCTCTCTCTAATGGCTCCAGGGGAGAATCCTTCCTTGCTTCTTCTAGCTTTTGGTATATGCTGGCAATCCTTGGCATTACTTGGCTTCTAGATACATCATTCTAGTCACATGACCATCTTTTCCCTATGTCTTCACATTGTCTTTCCTCTGTGTCCAAATTTTCTCCTTTTGTAAACACACTTGTCATATTGGATTATGGCCTACCCTAATCACCTCAGTTTAACTTGAATATCAATGTAAAGACCCTATTTCCAAATAAAGTCACATTCTGAGGTATCAGGGGATAGGACCTCAACATATCTTTTTCAGGGGACGCAATTAAATCCATACAATGACACCAAGAGGAAGAAAGGGCTAAAATTAGGTATGGTGGACTTAAGATAAATAGAGCTGGCTAGAGTGGGAGGTGAGGGACAGGGAGGAATAGGTGAATAGAGCTCTTTTTCCTCCAATTTGATAGAACAAAGGAGATTTGGAAAAACAAGTGCTTATTCCCAGCCTGTAGGAGTCCCCTTTGCCTATAACTGAAAAAACTATGAGTTACTCCTAGAAGACTATTTCTTAGCAATTTCCAACCAATTTTAAGAAATGTTCTTAAATAGAACATTCTCCTTTCAGTTATTTATATGCTAAACAATCACAGATTGCTTTGATCAGCTCTTCAAATTCACTTTCCCTAAGCTTTAAAATTGACTTTGGCATATCAAATAATTCACCAGCAGATTAAAAAGAATCTTTTTTCATTAGTTTCATCAGTTCCACTATTTATCTAACTCTAAGTAATGACTTCTTTAATTTCATGTGCATAGCTGTAGCTCATTACCGAGCAGCAAATTTCTGCAATGGGGAAAATGAAGGATTCTAGGCAGATATAACTGATTGAACTGAAATCCAGGTAAGCTGCAAGCATTTCAGAAACTGAAAAGCGACTGGTTACCTGGGATGCAAAATGCCATGTTGAAAGATGATCCTAAATCTGTAATTTCTAATGCCTTTCACGTAGGGCTTATTTTCTATTACTTTATACCTGTACTTATGCGTGTTCAGAGCTGAGAGCTGGCATTAAATACAGGAGTGGTCTGCGGGGTTCTCCAACACAGTCTTATTCACTGAGGGAATAATTTTCATAGTCAAGATTTTAAGAGAGATTCACACACTCATAAAGCAATTTCTTCTCAATTATTTTTATATTAATTCTTATATCTGGTTAAAATTTCTAAACTGATAAAGAGGCTAAGTATGTGAATTAAAGTATTAAGAAAACATCATGTTGGAAATATAACTTTAAAAGGCTTGTTCATGTTACCACTTTCTTTTCAAATTGTATTATAATCTAATTAATAAATAATTTTTTTAAAAAAATAGGCATTCAGAGCAAAAGGTGGAAATTCCTTTAGAACTCCTTCCCCTCCACTCATATTTACTCTCTAAAACAAAGAGAAATTTTGTGAGTAATTTAGCACTTACCCTTCCAATTCTTTATCAGTGGGCTTATATATAAGAAGTGTGTACACAAAAGCATCCTCATGTGAAATAAAATTCAAATAAAATGTATTTGTTGTAGTGTTGCTTGCTTTCTTCTCTTGACAATGTCTTGGAGAACTTTTCTCATCATTGCTTATAGCTATACCTCCTTGTTTTTTTGCGAGGAAAATCAGCCCTAAGCTAACATCCGATGCCAATCTTCCTCAATCTTCCTCTATTTTTTTTTTTGCCAAGGAAAGTTGGCCCTGAGCTAATATCCTTGCTCCTCTTCCTCCACTTTGTATGGGAGGCTGCCACAGCATGGCTTTGACAAGCGGTGCATCAGTGCACGCCCAGGATCCGAACCTGCGAACCCCGGCTCTCTGAAGGAGCGCACGTACTTAACCGCTTGTGCCACCGGGCCGGCGCCATCTGCCTCCTTATTTTTAACTGTTAAAGAGCATTCATTGGTGTGGAGGTTTATTTAACCAAATCTGATGGATTTGGTTGATGGATTTTGGTTTGATGGATATTGCACTAGTTTTCACCAGGGCACATAATATTGTAGTGTCCCCCCTTGTACATTCCTCTTTTAAGTTTAAATTTATTTCCTAGGGTCTGATAAAGAAAAGTGACTGTTGGTTCCCATGAAATATATATTTACATTTTAATGGGTATTGTCAAATTCCTTCCCAAAAGACACTATAAATTTAGACCCTCACCGACAGCAAATGAGTGTAGCAATTTTTCCATGTATTTGAGAGTCTCATTTCATGAAACATTATTTTACCAATGACATAGAAGAAAATTCGTGGGTTTTTTTTTTGCTTTAATTTATCTTACTTTTTTTTGAGGCTTCGTGAAGTTACACATCTTTTAATATGTTTATTGGTAGATTATAATTATTTTTTCATGAATTACCTATTCATATTCTTTGACCATTTTTGATTGGGTATGTTTTTTTCTTACAAATACACAAAATATCTTTGTAGACTCTGGAGACTTATTTTTTCTCTATATATTAAAATTACATTTTCTTAGTTATATGTTAATCTTTTAAATTTGCTTAAGCTTCCTCTCGTCATGGAAAAATTTTGTATTTACATGTATTCAAATATATAAATGTTTACCTTTATAACTTTTTCATTTCTTTGCGTTGCTTATGGAAGTCTTCCTAGATGTACGATAATGAATACATTTTTATTTTTATTTATTTTTTTCTTATTTACCTCTTGGATCCATTGGGAATTTATTTTTAGTTTCAGTATGAGCTATTTTTCTAATAGATATGTAATTCCATTAGGTATTCAATTGCCCCATCACAATTTATTGAACAGTTCATATTTTCACCAATAACTTGAAGTACTTCTCTCTGATAATCGACACATACTTACATAAGTCTTTTTCTGAATATTCAATTCTATAGTTCTATTTTCTTTTATTTTGCACTAAGATTTTTAGTGACTCTAGTTTTATATTCTGCTTTGTCACCTGTTAGACAATTTCCCCCTAACAATTCTTACTTTCTCTTTCCAATAACTTATAAAATCAATTGTCAATTTCCATAAAAAAATCTTTGTTGAGATTGCACTGAATTTATACATTTATGAGGGGACAAATAACACTTTTAAAATAAGATAGCTCTCCATTCATCATTTTGATAGGTGTCTCCATTAACTGATGTTAAATATTACGTTTTTCATTTATATTTAAGAGGTTACTAACCATAAAATATCTCACGTAAGTATAGATTTGATAATTAATTTGTGTTTTGTAAACATTGTTTTGCTTTGTGAATGGGATATTTTGTTTCATTATATTTTTAATTGGTTATGAATAGTATCTAGCAATGAATTAATTTTGTTGTTGATATATTGAATAATCTTGCTGGACTCTCTTTTTAGTGCTATTTAGTTTGCAGGTATTTGTCTTGATTTTTCAGTTGAATATCATAACCTCTGCAAATAAAAACAGTGTTGTCTTTTCTTTACAATATTCCTTCCTTATTTCTTGTGTACTCGTTGAGTTGTTGACTTTATGGGAACATTTCTAACTCTTCAACATGAAGTATAAATTTTTAAATGTTTCTCATAGATACCCTATATAGTTTTTGGAAATTTTACATATTGGAATTTTTAGAAATCTGAAATGGACATTAAATGTTAATGTTAATGTTACATCTAGACCTTCTCATTTTATTAATTGCCAAGCTGTACCTAGCATTTCTCTCTTTATAAAAAATCCCTCTTTTAATGATAGATATTTATTATTTTCTTTTTCTATTTTTTTTATCCTTTCTCTCTTTTCCTTTTTATTAGACTTCCCACAATATGCCCATCTATATTGGCCTTGTGACAACCAATTTCTGGTATTTATTATCAATTATCTATTTTCTTTGTTGATTTGCATTTATATTTATTTTAAAGTTAGTTACCTTCAATTTTTTCCTTGTTATTTATTTCTACTTTCTTTGGACATTTTTTTCTAATTTCCTTAGTTGAGACAAGAGTGTATTACTTTCCTAGGGCTACTATAACAAAATACCACAAACCGGGTGGCTTGAAATAACTGAAATTTATTGTCTCATTTCTGGAGACTAGAAATCTGAAATCAAGTTATAAGCAGAGTCGTGCTCCTCTGAAACTTGAAGGAGAATCCTTCCTTATCTCTTCCCAACTTTGGGTGGTTTACTGGTAATCTTTGGCATTCACTGGTTTGGAGGTACGTAACTCCAAACTTTGCCTTTGGTATCATTTGGTGTTTTCCCTGCATGTCTCTGTGTCCTGACATGATCATCTTCTTACAAGACACCAGTCATATTGGATTAGAGGCTCACCCTACTCCAGTATGATCTCAACTAGTATCTACAATGACCCTATTTCCAAATAAGGGCACATTCTAGTGTGCTGGGGGTTAGATCTTCAGCATATCTTTTTTGGGAGATTCAATCTCTATTAAGGGCTTAGCCTCTTTATCCTTAATCTCTTTGTTTTTATTAATTAATGCTATAAATTGTCACCTAAGTATTTTTATGACCACATCTCATAAGATCTGGTATGTATCTCAGAGAAAATTATGCACAAAGAAAGAGCTCTATTATTAACTAGTACTTAAGAGATAAACACATTTTTCTTTAGAACTGAGGAAGAACTTTTTTTGATAAAGATTATCAGAGAAAGAATAGAGAGATAAAAGAATCACCTGCAGAAAATATTGCTAAAATGTGGTATGAGAGATAGTATGTGAAGACTAATGTAAATAAAAATATGGATGTTTGATATTGAAATATCATAATAGAGGTGCAACATGAGGTAATTAAAAGTCTTAAGAGGTTGATAGCATACTACAATGGTGGAGGAAAACAGGCAATATTGTAGAGCCAGTCACATGAATAGGTAGGTGAAATAGAGGAATTGTGGCAAATGGCAATACCTCAGCCATGACACAAACCATCAGTCCTGATGGAAACTTCCAGAATGATACCGGCAGGAGTGAAGCAGTGTTTATAGTCTTATTAAAAATTGAACTGTAGGAAAGTTTCCGAAGTTAAATCTCAGGGAAAATGAAATGATTTATATTATTAAAACTGTACAGAAGGGATAGCCTGGATCTCAAAAACAAGTTTTAATTTCATAAGTAGAAGTGGGGCATAATGAGATAACAGATGAATCCTTTCCTAAAGTTTCTGGTCTGATGCTTAGCTGCACTGTCTTGGGCAAGAATACCTTACATACTTATTGACATGTTTGAAAATTTGCCCCAGAAAGAGATCTAGGCTGCGTCTGAAGTTGTAATCAAATGGTTCAGTAGCTAGCATAGTATTTGCTGTACATGATAGTGACTTATAAAAGATTTCTTAAAATAAAAAATCCATCCATGGTCCCAGCTTATAGACAAGCGGACTGCAGGGGTTGGAAGGAGGGAGTGGCATATAAATTTCTGACACTGCAGTGTGCCCTAATTGTCTATTTGCATATCTAGTATTGAATTATATGAAAGGAGTAAAAATTGTTCAAAATACAGCAGGGAGTTTTGAAAACCATGAACAACACTTTACTCACCTCACTTATGATTTTTAATGTCTATTTTATGGTATACTAACATAGCTCTAAAAATGATAATTTAGACAGGATCATCATGAATAAATTCCACAGCTTTATGTGTATAATCCTACATCTAGTTATGCAGAGGGCTTTTAAAATCTCAATAAATTAGATGGTTACATAATATCAGGAAAGTTAAAGCAAATGAAACATCAAATGTGAAATGATACTGGTATTTATCACATAAAATTTAAACAAGTCATTGTAGTGTTTGCACTTTGAATTTATATGTGTAATTCAGTCCAAACTACAGGGAAACCCAAGAAAGCACTTGTGATAACACACTATGAGCTTCAAAATTAATAACCTGAGACTTCTCACTAAAATTCTTTATTACTTATTTTGGAGAAAAATATATAATAGAAAAAGGGGTCTACGAAAATCCCATTTTAATAGAGTATAGATTACTTTATTAAGGCTTCGCTTGTAGATTTGATATTTGTGAAGTAGAAAGATGGCATTAATGTCCTCATTTTGTAGTTTACTCTGAATCTTTTAAGAAATCCTGTTTCTGGAATTATCAGAAGAACAAGAGCTATCACAATCTTTCATTTTTGCAGGATACCCTACTACAAACTAGAAATCTGAGCCATTAGAGAACAGCAGAGACCACAAGTGAGAGATGGATTCATTGCCTTTGTTTGTAATACGGTGTACCAAGTGGATACTAAAGTAGAAAAGATTATGTTGCTGAGATCTGAACCAAAAATGCCCTCTTTTTCCTGGTTTGTGAACTATTTTTCTACAGCGTATGTTATGTTGTTTATTAAGCAAAATTATTCTAAACGTTCCATAGCACATGTGCAGTTTTCAAATAAAATAAACAGTTGTTTTGAAGTGATGTTTTCGTTATTATGGTCACTTAAATGATACCTCACAGTCTCATCTCCTTTCCTTGCCCTTAACAACCTAATTCTACCTTTGCTTACTCTTTTCTCTCACTGCAGACAATAAACCTCTGATTTATGTATCGACATATATATATGCAAACTGGCAATTATATTTAGAGGAATCAAACATCTTCCCCACAACTAACTCTTAGCCTGGCTAAACCTTATTTATCCTGTTTTTCAGTTCTCAAATTAAATAGCATTTCCTGAAAGAAAGCTTTTCTGATTAGCTCCTGATCTAAACTAGGCTTCTTTCTGTTAGTCTCTATCCTGATAAATTTTTCCTTCCAGCATTTGGAATTTTTTGTTCTTTGTATAATGACTATTTTATTGAATGTCTCTACAAGGAATGAGTTCACGTACTGCTTGGTGCATAGTAGGCTTGCAATAAGTATTTGTTAGATGAATAAATGAATGGACTTTTTATATCCTCAATAAAGAAATAAAGATAAATGAATTATTAATAAAGCGTGTAAAATAGTGACTAGCATATAGTAAGTGCTCTATAAATTTTTAGATTGAGAGTTTATGCAGGACGAATTCCCAGAAGCGGAACTGACGAAGCACAGGGTGTATGCAATTTTTTTTATAACTGTAATTAATTAACTATTTTAATAACTTTCTTGAGGTACAATTTATATACCATAAACTCACTCAAGTGCACAATTCGATGCTTTTTCTATATAAATATCTTTAATAAATAATAATAAATTCTGAAATTGCCAGACCCACATCTGTATGATCACAGAAAAATAGAGATTGTATATTTAGAGTCACTTTGGTTATTGTTATTTTTTCCCCATTCTCATTTCAAAGGCAAAATTTGGAAATGCCAGGAAAAATAAACAGACATAATCTCTATCAGTTTTTCTTCATGCCTCAAACCACATTTCTTGGGGTGAGGGATGTTTTCATTGTTGTTTGTGTTAAGAGGCACCATTGACTATCCAAACCCTGGATATGGTTAAGATACATTGAATTACTTAACTAATGTTCTCTATTTTATAAAACAATGATGGGATAAATCGCTGCCCTCTTTAGGGGAGTTGTCTTAGCCCCAGTGCGGCACCCTGAGCATTCCTCCATGAGATTCTGGATCCCATGGGATTTAAATTGTGAGCTTAAAAGCTGGAAGATATTTCACACCGGTTGCTGAGTTGGCTGACTCAAACTTGGTTTCAGTGGTATACTGTGATGAACGATGTTGAGGACCCAGAAATTCCTTAGCATTGGAGGAGAAGGAACCTCAAGATTTAGAGAGAGAGGTATGTTGGAGTGGAATTATTATGTGTGACTTAGTCCTTTATCGCCACCCCTCTGTCTGCTGTCAATCTCATCCCTCGCGGTTGCTGCCTTCCACAGGGTGATGAGAAATACACTGGTGTCAGGAGCATGAGCATCCTTCAGTGCGCCCCAGTGGTTGTCCTTGGTCAGCCAGTGATGCAAGGAGGAGATGATCCACTGGAATAAGCTCCCTGATCTCCGTAAGGAGCAGCTGCACAACAGGCAAGGTGCCAGTAGTTAACAGGTAACAGGCGGCCGTGCTTAGCAAAACGGTTAGACTTCTGAGAATCTTTGGATGAGGCTAATTGATCATGGTATTTCTAGAAACCGAAAGATGGGAAGTTCACTGAGACCTTTCTTATTCTTTTTAACGGAATAAACTCTAGATATGGTAAAAAAAAAAAAAAAAAAAACTGACTGAGGTACCACCCCGGGGGTAATGAAGCCTCACTCATTTCCCACATCTGAGTCATATCACAGCCCCTGGTCCCCTTGAGTGTATGGGAATGTGGGTGCCCTTGAGAAAGGTTCTTGTGATACTATCGTTACTATAGTATTGATTTTCCTATCTTTCCCTAAAGACACCAATGACTTTTTATCAGAATCAGTGTGCTCACCCGATGTTTGGAGGGATATTGAGCACTGGCTTGGAAATGATTCTAGTCCCTGGAGC
Organism: Diceros bicornis minor; assembly: GCF_020826845.1. Classification (NCBI taxonomy): domain Eukaryota; kingdom Metazoa; phylum Chordata; class Mammalia; order Perissodactyla; family Rhinocerotidae; genus Diceros; species Diceros bicornis. Next base: position 22,299,256 of record NC_080768.1, read on the forward strand.
ACAGAAGACCTTTCTTGTTTTCTAGGCAGAGTTGTGCCCTGTGGGCATCAGTCGATAAATAGAGTTTTGTCCCAAATCTGTCTCACAGTTGGCCTAGGGGCTCATGAAACAATTCTGGATTAATTTCCCAAGTGCTCTAGAATATAACTGGCATCACAGTAAAGGGAAGGATACTGGCAGTGGTGCTTGATTCTGATTATCAAGGTGACATATAGAGCCTTCCACACAATGGGGACACGAAGTTGAATCTCTGGATCCAGGGCATCTTCTGTCAAGGGATAAAAGTTAAGAGAAAACAAGAAACCTGGGTGGGCACGTCTTCTAAGAGATCAGACATCAGGAAAGTAGATTCGGACAACCCACCAGGTAAGAACCCTGGCCCACTGAGGGGCAGGCTGAAGGGAAAGGGATTATTGATTGGATCAGGGAGAATAATGTTATAAATACTGGTGAAACCTTTATGAACATCTGCAGAAATGAGAACAAGAATAGCTGTGCACGCCCTTCTTGCTCTGTCATGTACATT